>NC_142881.1:35301666-36668750 GCF_051225735.1 Oryctolagus cuniculus | reverse complement strand
GCCAGCGCCACGGCTCACTTGGCTAATCCTCCACCTGCTGTGCCGGCACCCCAGGTTCTAGTCCCAGTTGGGGCACCGGATTCTGTCCTGGTTGCTCCTCTTCCAGTCCAGCTCTCTGCTGTGGCCTGGGAGTGCAGTGGAGGATGGCCCAAGTGCTTGGGCCCTGCACCCACATGGGAGACCAGGAGGAGGTACCTAGCTCCCGGCTTCGGATTGGCGCAGCGCGCAGGCTGTAGCAGTCATTTGGGGGGGTGAACCAATGGAAGGAAGACCTTTCTCTCTGTCTCTCTCTCTCTCTCACTGTCCACTCTGCCTGTCAAAAAAAAAAAAAAAAAAAAAGACACTAGGAAAACAACTTACAAGCTTGGCAAGTAATCCAGAGGTCTGATCCAGAGGTCTGATGCCCTGGATGGTTATTTGTGACAGTCCACATGATAGCTGTGCTGAGCACGTATTAAGTGGCACATTCTGTGCCAAGTCCCTTTCCCATTTAATCCCCCCAAAAGCTCTACAGGGCAGGAATTTTTATTAGCCTCATTTTTAGAGATGAAGTATCTGAAGAATGGGATCAAGGGGTTAAGAGGTTAAATACCTTGTCCACAATCACCCAGTTAAGGATTGGTAGAAACAGGTTCAAGCCAGCCAGCATGGGGCTCTCTGTGGTGCTCCTCTCTCGGTTCATGATTGAAAGGTGGCTGGCTCTGGTCGGGGTCTGACTGCAGGTGAAATCTGGAACCTGTGTTGTCCAACTTCATTTGGGTTCACTTTAAACAAAACAAAACAAAACAAAACTGGTGGCCATTCCTATGAACAGGGTCTTGGGCTTGGTACAAGGAGAAGCAGGTAATAAAAGGACCAATGCCCACTGTCTTAAAAGAATTTGCTGTCAGGAGGGAGCGGAGCTGGGGGTATTTGGAGGTGAGGAAGATCACCCAGCGCCTGGCTCCTCCTTGCAGCTCCAGAGGGCTCGGGAACGTGGGGGAGATTTGGAGCAGCTGCTGTGAGGAATGTGCTAGGTTAAATACGACATCTGGGGAAGTGAGAGGGTATTTCAGGCTCCTTCTCTCCACGCCTCAGAATTAATGGAGCTTATTTTCTCTGATTTTCCAAAATAACATTCGCCTCTGGCTGGGGCTCTAGCTTCAAGAATTTCAGTACAGAATTTCGTGTTGTCTCTTGAAAAGTTGTCAGCAGTTACAATATTTTTTTTAAGCATGAAAATAGAGAAATGCTAACCCTGGCAGGAGACGGAGCCTGGAACGCTCACCTGGTTCTTGCCGTTGGTCATCTCAGTGGAGCTTCCGTCACCCAGTTTGGGCAGGAGGAGAGCAGCCGGGGAGAACACTTCCAGAACCACAGGTGGAAATCCTAAGGCGACGACACGTTAGGAACATCCTCCCAGGTGTGTGGGCTGTGTCGTCTTTTTTTTTTTCTTGACAGGCAGAGTGGACAGTGAGAGAGAGAGAGAGAGAAAGGTCTTCCTTTGCCGTTGGTTCACCCTCCAATGGCCGCCGCGGCCGGGGCGCCGCGCTGATCTGAAGCCAGGAGCCAGGTGCTTATCCTGGTCTCCCATGGGGTGCAGGGCCCAAGCACCTGGGCCATCCTCCACTGCACTCCCTGGCCACAGCAGAGAGCTGGCCTGGAAGAGGGGCAACCGGGACAGAATCCGGCGCCCTCACCAGGACTAGAACCCGGTGTGCCGGCGCTGCAGGCGGAGGATTAGCCTAGTGAGCTGCAGCTCCGGCCGTGAGCTGTGTCTTGAACACTCACCTGCCAGTTGCGTGTCGTCTTCCTCAATGTGTATGCTTTGCCATGGAGTGGGTGGAAAATGACGCTCCAGAGAAAAGACGGGATAAATATCTCTAAATCCAGGGCTTATTAACTAAGTCCCCAACCAAGGGAATTTTTTTTCCAGAATGGCCACCAAAAGCTGGATGCATTTATTATGATAAATGTGTGCCACAATGAGAGGCTGCCCCCCCACACCCAGGACACGCAAATGAGTAATGAATATTTGAACAAAAATTCAACTTTACATAAAGAAAAATATGTGAATAAAGCAATGATTTTTTTCTTTTCTCTTTAAGCCAGAGTTTGGAGTTTGTTTTATTGAAAATAATATTCCATATAGGTAGGAGGGTTCTAATTGCCAGCTGGGACTGGGGTTGGGAGTACAAGTTGGCAAAATTTGAAAATAAATTTTCAATATGTAGCCTACTCTATAGACTATTAACTCTACTCCTAAGACTTTTCCCTAACAAACATAATCTGAACTACGGGGGGAAATCCCTTTGCACAAAGACACGTATAATTTATAATAATAATAATAATGTAAATAACTATTCCTCTGGGTCAGCATATTAGGTTAAAGTAAGCTTCATAGATTGGAATCTTATGCATCTCTTCATGGTTATGTTTATGTAAAGAAAAATTGTCGTGGTATGGTATTAGGTAGAAAATGCAGGGGAATAAATATATAGAAATACATAAAAAGTATGCATATATGAGGGTACTTCAAAAAGCTTGCGGTAAACAACATTAAAAGTCTTTTGATACAGAAATATTGAAATCCAGGCATAGTTTTTCAGATACATATTCTTTATTAATTTTTATGTATTTATTATATAGAGAGGCAAAGATTTGTCATCCACTGGTTCATTCTCCAAAAGTCCACAACAGCTAGGGCTGGGCCAGGCTGAAGCAAGAAGCCCAGCACTCAATCCGGGTCTCCCACATGGAAGTAGGACTGGATCTCAAACCCAGGCACTCTGTTGTGGGGCACGGACATCTCAAGCAGTCTTAACCACTGCACCAAACACTTGCTCTGTAATATACCTTTTCCACAAACTCTTTGAAGATCATCTGTGTGTGTGTTTGTGTGTCCCCTAAATGACCTCTGGGGTCCCAAGTTTGATGGTGTGACATGAAGAGAGAGGTTAGAGCCCTGCCAGTGAGCTGTCATCCCATGCATTAGCACCATCTGGAGACAGGAAAGTGATGTCAGGGACACCCTTCCTGCAGAGTCTGAGACAGGTGCGCGTGTGTGATTTGCCAGGGGCATGCTCTTCCGGACAAGCATCTGAGGGCGTGAGAGAACCAGAAACAGCAAGGATGTGGTTTTAGGCAAAGTCTGGGGTTGGCCTGATCCCAAGGGTGTTCTGGAGCATGAATCACACCACAGCACTGTAGGTGGTTCCCATCCTGAGAGCACATCTGGGGGTGGTGCTGGGAGTCTTAAGCCATTAACAGCCATGTTCACAGCACCTGGGCATGGGGTGCAATAGTAAAGGGGTTCTGGCCTGATCCCATCCTGCTGTCATGTCTGCCAAGCCACCTATAGCCTCAGTAAAAAATAAGAGTGGGAATAAGAGAGGGAGGAGGAAGTTTGTAACTGTAAAGCTGTATAATTCTGCATACATTCCTACAGACTTTTTTTAAAAAAAGATTTATTTATTTATTTATTTGAAAGAGTTGCACAGAGAGAGAAGGAGAGGCAGAGAGAGAGGTTTTCCATCTGCTGGTTCACTCCCCAAGTGACCACAAGAGCCGGAACTGTGCCAATCCAAAGCCAGGAGCTTCTTCCGGGTCTCCCACATGGGTACAAGGACCCAAGCACTTGGGCTATCTTCTGCTTCCCAGGCCATAGGAGAGAACTGGGTCAGGAGTGGAGCAGCTGGGACTTGAACTGGAACCCATTTGGGATGCTGGCGCTGCAGGCGGTGGCTTTACCCATTACACCACAGCTCTGGCCCCCATATTAAGTGTTCAAGTGAACATATAGATAGGATTAAGTATTAAAGTGATCATATAAATAAGATCAAGTGTCTGGTAATAATTATAGATTTAAAAAGGAGAGAATGTCCAACATGGGAAGCAGTCCACACAGCAGACTCCTAGAATGAAAATTCCTTTAAGTAACACTCTGACCTCAGAATCAGCCCTTAAAATTTCCTGGTTTGGCTGAAAAGCCCATGAGAGCATTTTAGGCATGGAAAGCCAAGACACTGTGGCAAAAATGTCCTACATGAAGGATCTCTGTGAGTGAGACCCCAGTGGAAAGACCAGGCCATCAAAGAAGGATGTAGTTTCCTCTGAAGGGAGGAGAGAACTTCCACTTTGCTTATGGCCTTATCTAAATACTGACAGAGCTTGTGGATTCAAAAGGCTTCCATAGCCTAGGCAGCTCATGTCAAGAGCCTCGGGTGATCACTGACATCATACATAAGAGGGTTAATTGTTAAATTAACAATAGGAGTCACTCTGCACTTCCCATGCAGGACCTTTGTCCTCAAATAATTGTATTATGAGAGTAAACTGTAAAACTTGTTCTCAAACTGTGTGTGTGCATGCACACGCAAGCTGTTGAAATCTTAGTGTAGAGTTGGTCTTCTGTGTACAAAGTTTAATGAAAATGAATCTTAGTGGAGAATGGGACTGGGAAGGGAAGAGGGAGGAGGAGGAGGGATGGGAGTGTAGGTGGGAGGGCAAGTATGGTGGGAAGAATCACTATATTCCTAAAAGCTGTACATATAAAATTTGAATTCCTTAAAAAATAAATTTAAAAATTGGGGTCCCTGTGTGGCCCCACAAGAGCCATCAGGAGACATCAGCTTTTCTTAACTCTCCCCAGGTTGTGGTTGTGAAAGCCCACAGGTGGTTTAAAGACATGCGTATATCTAGCAGAATGGGAATGCACCTGCTGCCTCTTCACCCTTCACTGGCGCCACCTGGAGTTTCCAGGTTCCAGATGCTTCAGTGCCCCGGCTGCCTCCTGGCTATAGGTATGCAGAAAAGCCCAAATGTAGCTGGAGTTCAGTGTAGTTAGGGAGGCCAGGACTAGGCGTTGGGAAACTGGGTTGAGCCCTCACCAGTGGCTTAGTGGCTTTTTCTCTGAATTGTGTTTCTCTGGGTAAAATTAAGTGACTGAGTTCAATCAATGAAGGTTCTTATCGGGGATCTGGGAGCCTCCATGAGTTGTGTTCAAAATTCATCCTCAGGGCAGGGAGGGGGAGGGTATATGGCACAGCAGTTAAATTACTGCTTGAGATACATACCATATGGGAGTGCCTGATTCAAGTCCCTGCCACTCAGCTTCAGACCCAGCTTCCCTCTGGGAGGCAGCAGATGATGGCTCAAGTACTTGGGTCCTGCCAGCCACGTCGGGGAGCCGTGTGGAGTTACAGGGTCCTGGCTTCTGCCTGGCCCAGCCTACCTTGTCCAGCCCAGCCAGCCTCCCGCCTGGCTGCTGCAGGCATTTGGGAAGTGAACCAGCTGGTGGAAGGTCTCTCTTTGTCTGTCTCTGTTTCTCTGTTTTTCAAGTAAGTTGAAAATAAACAAATGAACATTTTTTTAAAAAAGAATAAAGTTCAGGCCTGGTATTGTGGTCCAGTGGGTTATGCTGCCACCTGCAATGCTGGCCTCCGTTATGAGTGCCAGCTCAAGACCTGCCTGCTTCACTTCTAATCCAGCTCCCTGCTGATGTGCCTGGGAAAGCAGCAGAAGATGGCCCAAGTGCTTAGCTCCCTGCTACCCATGTGGGAGACCTGGGTGAAGCTCCTGGCTCCTGACTTGAGCCTGACCCAGGCCTGGCCATTGCAGCCATCTGGGGAGTGAACCAGCAGGTGGAAATCTCTTTCTCTCTGTCTTGCTCTCTCTCTCTCTCTCTCTCTCTCTCACTTCTCTCTCTCTCTCTCTGTATACACCTCTGCCTTTCAAATAAGGTAAATAAAAACATAGAAAAAGTTCAAATTCCTTCCCAGGAAATTCCTGAGTCCCGTTCAAACTGGGGCATTTGCAAAATATGTGTTTTTAAAAAAATTCGGCCTTCCATGCATTTTTCTGGGGTTAAAGTGAATTACTTCTGTCAGATTATTTAGGAGAAGCTGAAGCAAGAAAGCTGACTTCGGAGCTTTCTTCTCCTTTGGCCTCTGACTGAGAGCCTGAGGAAACACTTAAGTCCAAGAGGAAATTAAGCACTGAATTCTTTCTTCTGGTTTCAGAACTATAATTGATTGGAACTAGAATTATTTGACGGCAGCTTCTTTCACCCCATGCAGATTGAAGAATATTAAAGGCAGCTCCCAGGACACACCAGGTCCACAGGGGTCTCTTCACCCTCTAGGCTGCCCTGTAAGTTGGGTGTTAGTTTCTTGAGTTGGGTGTTAGTTTCATTTGATAAAGAGAAAGTGAGGTGCAGGTTGGGATGTGACTCATCCCAAATTCAACAGCACCCCCTTGTGGTATGGAGGTAGACTTGCAATGGAAAGCTGTGCCTTTCAAACATCCAGGGAACTTTCATGAATTTTTTTAAAACTACCTTTTTTTTTTTTTTTAGGATTTTATTAATTTATTTGAGATGTAGAGCTACAAAGAGAGGGAGAAACAGAAAAGTCTTCCATCTGCTGGTTCACTTCCCAAATGGCTGCAACGGCGGCAGCTGGACCAATCCAGAGCCAGGAGCCAGGAGCTTCTTCCTGGTCTCCCACGTGGGTGCAGGAGCCCAAGCACATGGGCCATCTTCTACTGCTTTCCCAGGCCATAGCAGAGAGCTGGATCAGAATAGGAGCTGCTGGGACACGAACTGGTGCCATATGGGATGCTGGCGCTGCAGGCAGAGACAACCTACTACAACACAATGCCAGCACATTTTGAATTTTTTGAAAGATTTATTTATTTATTTAGGTAGAGTAACAGAGAGAGAGAGGGAGACACACACATACACACACACACACACACACAAGAAACGAGAGAGAGAGAGAGAGAGAGAATCTTCCTTCTGCTGGTTCACCACCTAATAACCACAACAGCCAGGTGTGGGCCAGGCTAAAGCTGGGAGCCAGGGATTCCATCCAGGTGTCCCACTTGAGTGGCAGGGGCCCAAGTACTTTGACCATCTTCCGCTGTCATCCCAGCCACTGGAGCAGGGGCCTGGGTCAGAAGCAGAGCATCCGGGGCTTGATCCAGGACTTTGATATGGATGTGGGCATTCCAGCAGTGGCTTAACCCACTGAGCCACAAGGCTGGCCCTGAAATATTTTAAGAAACACAGTTTTCTCTCTCTAAAGTGAAACTAAAATATTCAACAAGCACGTTGAATATGGAATATGAATTAATATGGAAAAAAGGGAGCACTTGTTTGCTATTGTTAGGAAAGTGAGCTGGTGTGGCCACTGTGGCAGATAGTCTACACTTTCCTCAAAAGCTGAGAAGCCAGACTTGCTGGTTGACCCAGCAATGCCACTTCCGGGCATGTATCCAGAGGCATGGACATCAGTACCTTGAAGAGGGATCTCTGCACTCCTGTCTCGTGGCAGCATTATTCACAATAACCAAGACACAGAGGCAATCTGAATGTCCATTGACAGAAAACGTGGCTCAAGAAATGTGGTATGACCTGCAAGGGGATAGCGTGGAGGAAATCCTGCTGTTTGCCACAATGTGGTTGACACTGGGGCACACTGAAATAAGCCAGACCCAGAAGGACACATACTACCAGGTACCACGTAGAAGAGGTCTCTATAATAGCCAAGCTCTTGGAATTGGAGAATAGGATGGTGGTTCCCAGGGCCTGGGGGAGAGGAAAGCCATGGGTGGGAAGTGGGTACAAAGTTTTAGTCATGCAAGACGAGTAAGTCCTGGACATCCACATAACGTGGCGCCCATGGTTAAAAATAGCATATTATAGACTTAAGGACGTGTTAAGAGGGGAGATCATGTGTCAGCCTTTTGCAAATAATAATAATGAATCAAGGGGCAGGAGAAAACTTGGAGGTGATGGATATGTGTATGACCTTGACTCTGGAGGTAGTTTCATGGGTGAACATTTATCTCCAAACTCATCAGGTTGTATACACTGAATGCACCCATATTTAAAATAAATCAACAAAGTCACAGCAGCACGGAGGACTGTGTATCCCAGGCACTGCAATTCCATTGCTCTCTGCTCATGTTTTCAAACTAAGACCCTAGAGGACATCCACATCTGGAATGTTGATACTTTTTTTTTTTAAAGATTTATTTATTTGAAAGAGTTACACAGAGAGGAGAGGCAGAGAGAGAGAGAGAGAGAGAGAGAGAGAGAGGTCTTTCACCCGATGGTTCACTCCCCAATTGGCCACAACGGCTGTAGCTGTGCCGATCCAAAGCCAGGAGCCGAAAGCTTCTTCCGAGTCTCCCGTGTGGGTGCAGGGGCCCAAGGACTTGGGTCATCTTCTACTGCTTTCCCAGGCCATAGCAGAGAGCTGGATTGGAAGTGGAGCAGCCAGGACTCAAACCGGCGCACATATGGGATGCCGGTGCTTCAGGCAGGGGCGTTAGCCCACTGCACCACAGCGCCAGCCCCTATACTTTTTTTTTCTTAAGATTTATTTATTTATTTGAAAGGCAGAGTGACAGGCAGAGGCAGAGGCAGAGGCAGAAGCAGAGAGAGAGAGAGGTCTTCCATCTGCTGGTTCACTCCCCAGATGGCCGCCATGGGCTGGAGCTGGGTTAATCCGAAGCCAGGAGCTTCTTCTGGGTCTCCCATATGGGTGCAGGGGCCCAAGGACTTAGGCCATCTTCTACTGCTTTCCCAGGCATACTAGCAGGGAGCTGGATTGGAAGTGGAGCAGCTGGGACTCAAACTGGCACCCACCTGGGGTGCCAACACTGCAGGTGGCAGCTTTACCCATGACATCACAGCGCTGTCCCTGGAACATTTCTTATACTTTAAAACAGGGATTGCATCATTAGGAGATTCTTATATAGTAAAGATTAACACAGAAAATTGTAAACTATAAATGGAAGGCTCGACTTCCCAATAGTCTCCTTGGACTTTAGCATACTGGATATATAATTTTTAAATACAGACATGTTTGATTGCAAAAACGGAAACAAATTATTATACACTCTGTTCCGGAAATTCTGTCTGATGAGATAGAATACTGTGAAAATTTCCCATGTCCGGAGAAGAGTAATGGAAAGAACACACACAGATATTAGAAACTACTAATATGTTAATTTGGACACTGCATGCTTCAAGAACGTTAAGGAACTTTTGAGGACCACTAATGTGGACTTGTTCAAGGGAAGCAGGCTCCCAAAGCCCTGGGCAGCTGGCCTCCAGGACACGCTGGACAAGGTTCAGGGCCATCTGCTGTGTGCATCAGAATTATAAACTGTGCAATAGCAAGAGAGCATGCAAGCTGCCTTGCCATAATTATATTGTGTTACATGGACTTTTAGATAGACAGATATAGAAACAGCTGTGTGAGTATTTAACAAACCCTATTAGAAATAGGAAATTTAGGTAGCTTCAAATTGAGCTGAGCTCAGTTCAGCAGTGCACAAACACAGTGGTGCCAGCCTTGCAGTGCAGATCCAAGTCAAAGGGTGACACTGGAAACATCCCATTCTCTCATCTAACCTGTACAACAAATGAAGTGTGATGCTTTTGAAACTTTAAGTGTGTGATTATGACCGGCACAGAGTATCTGAATATTTTCAAAATGAATTTGTTGAACATCTAACATGTCATAATGTTTCAAAACAAATACAAAAAGTGCATTATAGGGGCCGGTGCTGTGGCTTAGCAGGTTAAAGCCCTGGTCTGCAGCATCAGCATCCCATATGGTCGCCGGTTCAAGTCCCAGCTGCTCCACTTCCAATCCAGCTCTCTGCTGTGGCCTGGGAAAGCAGTGGAAGATGGCCCAAGTGCTTGGGCCCCTGCACCCGCATGGGAGACCTGGAAGAGGCTCCTGGCTCCTGGCTTTGGACTGGCCCAACTGCAGCCATTGCAGCCATTTGGGGAATGAACCAGCAGATGGGAGACCTCTCTCTCTCTCTCTCTCTCTCTCTCTCTCTCTCTCTCTTTAACTCTCTCTGTAACCCTGTCTTTCAAATGAATAAAATAAATCTTTTTTTAAAAAATGCATTAGCTACACAAAGGACAGTATAGCCTGGTGGTTAATGGTTCAGTTCTGGAGCCAGAGCATCCTGAATGTAACTCTATCACTAACCATCTGGATGTTATCTGATCTCAGGGCAGATAACATCATCTTTCTGAGCTTTACCTTCCTTATCTGTGAAATGAGCTTGTTAGTTACCATGTTGCAAGGATGTTGCAAGAATCAAATGAGATCCTGGAGGTGAAGGGCCTCCCACAATGCTTGACACAGATGGGATCTTAGGGACCATTACTGTTTTAAACAAGGAGAAGCCAGGGCCCCCAGGGCCAGGTGAAGGACACGCTTCTTTGAGGGTCTGCTGAGCCACACGGTATGTCAGGAGCTCTGCAGAACCTCGTCACAGCTGCCTAATGCCGTGCCTGGGCTCTCAGCCATTCCCACCTGGTCTCTCTCACCGGTGCGTCGATGCCTCCACCGTACTTCTTTCTTCTTTTCTGAGCTCTTGATGGGAAAGGGAAAGGAGACCCTTGAACCAGTACAGGAAAAGGCGAGTGCTAGCCCCCAGGGCAAGGCTACCCAGAGGAGCTTTGCCATTAACCTCATCTGAAAGAAGGGACCACCCTTCCAGGCTAAGAATCCACAGTGAAGGCGATATGTTTACTTGGTAACAAAAAACAATTGCATAGTAAAGAGAAATGTAACAGTAAGTCTCCCACCCCAACATTTCTGGGCCCCATCCCTTGCTCCATTTTTAAAAAAAGATTTATTTTATTTATTTTGAAAGTCAGAGTTACAGAGAGAGGGAGAGACAGAGAAAGAGAGAGATCGCCCATCTGCTGGTTCACTCCCCAGATGGCTGCAACGGCCAGGGCTGGGCCAGGCCGAAGCCAGCAGCCAGGAGCTTCATCCGGGTCTCCCATGTGAGTGTAGGGCCTGAGCACTTGGGCAACAAACCAGGGCTTTAGTCTCCTTCCCATAGACAATACCAGCCAACTTGTGCCCTACCTTCAAGGAATCTATTGATTCTGGAAATGAAAGCAATCGGGTTTATTTCATTATGGTCAGAGGCCAGCACAATAAATCTAGATCATCATTATGCATTTATGCCCACAGAGGAAACAGCCTGGCATGGGTTGCGAGGTATTTAATTGAAATGTAGACATAGTATGACATTCAATGTTTTGTTTCATTATGCCTTTGTTTCTTGGCATGCCAACGTGGCCACAGGGAGTTTGAGGTCCCTGCCAGCCCTTCACTGACCCCCTGTACTGCACAGCATGTGATGTCGTACGAACTGTGACTACAGAGGGCGAGAGCTGAGTCTCTCCCACACTCCAGCTTTTGGAAGCTTCTCTTCCTTCCCCCAGGCTCTTCCCCTCTCTTCCCCTCTGCCCTCACCCCAAGGTATGCTCTCCGGCTCACCCCCTGTAAAGCCTTCCACTTCCCAGTTACGTTGAGCCTCCTCCCCTTTCTCCTCCTAGAACGCTCTGTTCTTACTCGAGTAACCATACTAGTAATGTGTTTTATTTTTTAAAAAGATTTATTTTATTTTATTTGAAAGGCAGAGTTGCAGACAGGCAGAAGCAGAGAGAGAGAGAGTGAGAGAGAGAGGTCTTCCATTCACTGGTTCACTCCCCAAATGGGTGCAACAGCCAGAGCTGTGCTGATCTGAAGCCAGGAGCCAGGAACTTCTTCTGGATCTCCCACATGGGTGCAGGGGCCCAAGGACTTGGACCATCTTCCATTGCTTTCTCAGGCCATAGCAGAGAGCTGGATTGGAAGTAGAGCAGCCGGGACTTGAACCGGCGCCCATATGGGATGCTGCGCTGCAGGCGGTGGTTTACCTGCTGCGCCACAGCGCTGGCCCCAGTAATGTGTTGTTTTTTTTTTTTTTTCCACAACAGAAGCATGGTTGTATTTTCAATACATAAATTCCATCAAACTAAAGTAACATTACATTAAAATGAAAGGGAAAAACATATTTCATTTGTAATGAATGTCAAAATATTAACATACTTAAACATAAATGAACCCTTACAATTCACAACCAAGTGGCTAAGGCTGTATGAAGATGACCTCACTCAACATTTACATGACAAGAAAATTGTTATGATGCATTATTATTAAAATATTGATATCTGGGGCTGGTGTCGTGGCTCACTTGGTTAATCCTCCGCCTGCAGCACCGACATCCCATATGGGCGCCAGGTTCTAGTCCTGGTTGCTCCTCTTCCAGTCCAGCTCTCTGCTGTGGCCCGGGAGGACAGTGGAGGATGGCCCAGGTCCTTGGGCCCCTGTACCTGCATCAGAGACCAGGAAAAGCACCTGGCTCCTGGCTTCGGATCAGCGCAATGCCGGCCATAGCAGCCATTTTGGGGGTGAACCAATGGAAGGAAGACCTTTCTCTCTGTCTCTCCCTCTCACTGTCTAACTCTATCTATCAAATAAAAATTTAAAAAATATTGATATCTAATATACATACAATTTTAGGAAATGAGGAATTATCATCCAAACTCTGGGAAGACTTTCTCCAATTAGTAGAAAACCATTTAAATATAGATGTTGTATATGTTTAGCCCAGGAAATTGCAACACACAAAAATTGAGACTGTTCACTACATAGAAACTCTGTAGCTAATACACAGCAAAAAATTAAACTCCCCAATGATATGCACAAAACCCATCAATAGTAGATATCACTGGGGAGTAGAATTAGAAAGAAAGCAAACACTTATAAGGTGTATGAATACTACATTCCATAAAATTCTCTCCTTTGAGTTCACCCTGTGGTAACTGATAATTATAAATACATGCACTTCATACTTATGGAAGCATTCAGATGAAGCCATTGTAATTCCACCTTCCAGAGATTTCTCTGAGCAATAATGTCCTGACTTTCCAGGTCCTTTGATTCAGTCCAACAGTAATAATGAGAGCAATAATTATGTCCAGTGAATATTCTCTTCAATAAGATCCTTTAGGTCACTTGTCAAAAAAGTCCAGTTTTTCTGATCTGCAAGGAGTTTCCACTGCAACACACATTAAGCCAATAGTCGCTTTGCATTTTGAAGACCAAATGTTCAGTAATGTGTTGTTTTTTTTTTTTTAAGATTTTCTATTTTATTTATTTGAAAGACAGAGTTACAGAGAGAGGTAGAGACACAGAGAGAGGTCTTCAATCCGCTGGTTCACTCCCCAATTGGCCTCAATGGCCGGAGCTGCACTGATCCAAAGCCAGGAGCCAGGAGCTTCTTCTGGGTCTCTCACATGGGTGCAGGGTCCCAAGGACTTGGGCTATCTTATACTGCTTTTCCAGGTCATGGCAGAGAGCTGGATCGGAAGAGAAGCAGCCAGGACTAGAATCAGTGCCCATATGGGATGCCGGTGCTTCAGGCCAGGACATTAACCCGCTGCACCACAGTGCTGGCCCTCACATTAGTGTTTTAAATACTGGTTCTTTCCCACTGGTCAATGAGATCCCCAGAGGTGAAAGGACTGTAAGTGTTGCCTTTCTTTTTATGATGCATTCCCACAAAGAGATCTGACACCGCAGTAAAAGACAGCGAGGAATCATCAGGCTCCAGGAAATGAGACCAAGCCTGCAGTGGGGTGCTACCTCCCACCCACTAGGATGCTTATACCTGAAAGTCAGGCAAGAAGGATGAATGAGGATGTGCAGAAATCAGAACCCTAGCTCATTGCTAGGGGGACTGTAAAATGGAGATGACCCTGTGGAAAACAGGCAGTTCATCAAAAGATGGGAAATAAAGTCACCTGGGATGCAGCCATCCCACCGCTAGGGGTGTGACCCAAGAGAACTGAAAACACAAGTCCGCACAAAACTTGCTCATGAATCTTATTCGTGCCAGCCCAAAGCCAAAGCAACTCAAGTGCCCAGCAACTGGTGACTGCGGTGATAAAATGGGCTATGTCCATGCAGTGGGATCTCACCCAGCAATAAGAACAACGAGTTACCGATACATGGGCGAGCTTTGAGAATACGACACTCAGTGAGAGAAGACACTTGCAAGGGATGTAGCATGATCCACATATGTGAAAGATCTAGAATAGGACAATCTGTAGAGACACAGTAGCGTGGTGGTTTCCCTGGGCTGCTGGGATTGGGGGAAATGGTGTGTGACTGCTAATGGTAACAGGTTTGTTTGAGGAATTTTGAAAACGTTCTGAAATGGATTGTGGTGATGACATACAACTCCGTGAAATGACTGGAAGTCGTTGATTTGCATACTTTAAGTGGATGAATTGTGTGATATGTGAGTTATGTGAGAATAAAACTGTTATTTAAAAAATATGTTTGTCAATACTGAAAGGTGTGACTTCTGCAATATAAAGTTAACCGAAAGGCAAGATGAAAAAGTGTAATTTAGAGCATAGGGATGAGAAAATGGGGTATTTTAGAATGTGCGTGCGCCACCTTGTGTTTGCAAAGCGAATCACTGGAAGGATAAACCAGAGATTAATGGTAATGCCCCTGACAGAGGGAGCAGGAAAGAGATGGAAGGAGAGGGAAGAGACTGTCACCTCTCTGACTTACCCTCTGTGTACAGTTTGGCTTTGGAGATTATGTTATCATCTTTTTTTTTTTTTTTTTTTGACAGGCAGAGTGGACAGTGAGAGAGAGAGACAGAGAGAAAGGTCTTCCTTTGCCGTTGGTTCACCCTCCAATGGCCACCGCGGTCAGCGCGCTGCGGCCGGCGCACCGCACTGATCCCATGGCAGGAGCCAGGTACTTATCCTGGTCTCCCATGGGGTGCAGGGCCCAAGAACTTGGGCCATCCTCCACTGCACTCCCTGGCCACAGCAGAGAGCTGGACTGGAAGAGGGGCAACCGGGACAGAATCCGGCGCCCCGACCGGGACTAGAACCCGGTGTGCCGGCGCCGCAAGGTGGAGGATTAGCCTAGTGAGCCGCGGCGCCGGCTATCATCTTTGCATATTCTTCAACATTAAAGCAACAAAGTAGACAGAAGATACTAAATGAAATAGGAATCTATGAGCCTGTATGTGAATAAATAAATAAATTACTAACTGGTAAATAAGCAGTTAGATAGATGACAGACAAGACACCTTTGCCTTAACCTGAGATGTCAGTTGACTAATGTAGACAAAATGATGGAATTAGAAAATCATTATTTGACATGTGTCACAGTGATAATAAATTCAGCCAAGAAATATCTATGAATGATAAAATTAGTGGGTGAATGATGAGGAATAGTTTTTTACCTAGTCTCAGAATAATTCTCCACAAGATATCTATTGAGTAAAAAGAGAAATAAAGTAGAGAAACTTGAGGCAGACACCATTATGATCAAGCAGTCATCCCTGTGTTGGACAAATTGAAATTGTTTGCCACCTCATGGGAGTGGGGTCCTCAATGACACACACATTATTGCTGTGGCACCCCTGCCAAAATGAAAAATAACGAGGGAACATAAGGCAAAGTCACACTGAGGGGTCGTCTGCAAATTAGCTGACCTTTTTGAGTGCTAAGGTTTTGAAAGTCAAGGAAAAGATAGACATAGCAGTTAAATATAACATGTGGTCCTGGATTGGATCCTTTTGCAATAAGGATGCTCATGATACAATTGGAGAAACATCGGCTGGCGCCACAGCTCACTTGGCTAACCATCCGCCTGCGGTGCCGGCACCCCGGGTTCTAGTCCCGGTTGGGGCGCCAGATTCTGTCCCGGTTGCCCCTCTTCCAGGCCAGCTCTCTGCTGTGGCCTGGGAAGGCAGTGGATGATGGCGCAAGTGCTTGGACCCTGTACCCGCATGGGAGACCAGGAAGAAGTGCCTGGCTCCTGGCTTGGATCGGTGCAGCGCATTGACCATATTGGCTGTGTGGGGGGTGCACAAATCGAAGGAAGACCTTTCTCTCTCTCTCACTGTCTAACTCTGCCTGTCCAAAAAAAAAAAAAAAAAAAAAAAAATTGGAGAGACATAAATGGAGTCTATGGATTAGATGATAGTAATTACCAATGTTAATTTCTTGATTTATAAGTTTGTATTATGGTTATGTAGGAGAAAGTCTGTTTACAGGAGTTTTTCTGTGTTCGGGGTATTAGACATGATGTCAGGAACTCTCAAATGGCTTGGTGTGGGGAGCTCTTTAGTTTCACACCTTTTAAGTTCGAACTAAAACTTTACATTCTAATTTTTATTTCAAAAATGAATAGATCCATGAATATATTGAAAACAAACAAGCATAAATAGAGGAATAGGAGGAGAGGTGCAGCTTTTTCTTTTTTTATAGAAGAGAGCCAATTAAAAAAATGTATAAGGATAGTGGAGCTTTACAAAAATCATCATTTTCCAACTATTATGTTATTAATTGATTCAGGCAAGAACTATCAGTGGATCCTAAAATTACTGGGCAAGAAATTGTTGAGGAACATGCCACAAATGTTCTCACTGAGGACACACTGCCTGTCTGATGGTTGTCCCATGAGATTGTATTGCTAGTGGCGTTGTTGCCATCTTCGCTTCTGTTAGAACACTCTGTGGTGTCCACACAGTGAGGAAATCCCATAAGGACACATTTCTCAGAATGAGTCTGTGTCCTTAAGCATTGCGTGACTGTACTTTACAAAGGTCAATGCATCTTCTAGTTAATGACAAAGCGGGGAATGGTCTCACCTAAGTCTGGTAGATACAATGTCCTCCAAGTGAGCAAAGTTAACATAATTCACTACAGGGTGAACCAGCATCAGAGAATTCCTACTATGATGCACTGGAAGACACACACCATTTACACAGTATATCTGCCAAGAACGTATAATCATAATTGAACACTAGAACAAACTTCAAGTGAGGGACAGTCTATTAAATGAATGACAATACCCCTTTTTTTTTTTTTTTGTCAGGCAGAGTGGACAGTGAGAGAGAGAGACAGAGAGAAAGATCTTCCTTTGCCGTTGGTTCACCCCCAAAGTGACCGCTACGGCCGGTGCGTTGCGACCAGTGCGCTGTGCCGATCCGAAGCCAGGAGCCAGGTGCTTCTCCTGGTCTCCCATGGGGTGCACGGCCCAAGCACTTGGGCCATCCTCCACTGCCCTCCTGGGCCACAGCAGAGAGCTGGACTGGAAGAGGAGCAACCGGGACAGAACCGGCGCCCCAACTGGGACTAGAACCCAGGGTGCTGGCGCCACAGACAGAGGATTAGCCTACTGAGCCACGGCGCCGGCCATCAATACCCTTTTTTTTTTTTTTAAGATTTATTTTTTATTTATTTGAAAGGCAGAGTTACAGAGAGAAGAAGACAGACACAGAGAGAGATCTTCGATCTGCTGGTTCACTCCCCAAATGACCACAATGGTCAGACTTGGACCAGGCTGAAGCCAGGAGCCTGGAGCTTCTTCTGGGTCTCCCACATGGGCTCAGGGGCCCAAGGACTTGGGCCACTTCCAGTGCTCTCCCAGGCACATTAGCAGGGAGTTGGATTGGAAGTGGAGCAGCTGGGTTTTGAACCGTTGCTCATATGGGATGCCGACACAGAAGGTGGAGGCTTAACCTGCTACACCACCATGCTGGCCCTGACAATACCCTTTAACAATGTTAATATCATAAAAAAATGAGAAACCAATAAATAATTGCAGATTAAAGGAGACTAAAGGGGTGAGACGACTATATGTAATGTGGATTAAATCTTAGGTTGAAAAATTAAAATTACTATGTTCAGTATTGGCACACTAGCAAAATTTGAAAAAGAATCACACACTGAATAATATTGGATCAGTGTAAATTTCCTGTATCTAAGAAGATACACATTAGGAATAAAACTGATCTTTCAACTTACTCTCAAATGTTCCATTAAAAAATAAGAATAAGAATATGTATGTGAGAGAGAGAATACAAATGTGTAACCTTCTAATTAAAAATGAAGCTTTCAAAGTTTTAAGTAATAAAATAAATTAAACTTCATTTAATCTTGTATCCCTAACACTTCCTAACATAGCTCCTGGAACGTAAGTTAAATGACAAAGTCCAATTTTTTATTTATTTGAAAGAGACAAACAGAGAAGGGGGGGGTAGATCTCCCAATGTCTGGTTCACTCCCCAGATGCCCTCGACAGCCAAGGCTGGTCCAGACCAAAGTCGGGAGCCGTTAGCTCCGTCGCTGTATACACGGGCGGCAGGATGTGCATTAGCAGGAGGCTGGATGTGAAGTGAAGGGGGGCTCGGCACCAGGCACTTCATCAACACGGGATGCCGTGGCTTAATCCTCTGCACACAATATCTAAGACTTTTTAATTGCAAAGTGAAAGGAAGTCGGTGCATCTTAACTATAACTATAAAGCCAGGTGGTAGCCTTGCTTCCAGCATAACCGGATCTCTTTCTCTCTCGCTCTCTGCTCGTTTCCTCTGTGTTGGATCTCTCTCTTTTCCCTACTCTCTCCCTTTTAAATTTTATTTATTTGAAAGAGAGAGAGAGAGAGAGAGAGAGCTCCCATCTGTCGCTTCATTCCACAAATGCTTGTCATGGCTAGGGCTGGGCAGGGTCCAGACCTGGGAGCTGGGAACTGAGAACTTCACCCAGGTCTCCCACTTGGTGGCAGGAGCTCAACTACTTGAGCCATCCCCACTGCCTCCCGGGAAACACATTAGCAGGAAGCTATTCAGGAGCTGGAGTCAGGACTCAAAGACAAGCGCTCCAACGTGGGACGCAGGCATCTTCGCCGCTAAGCTAAGTGCCCACTCCTCCTTGCTCTCCTAAACTGCTTCCCACGTGTTGGCCCCTTGTACCTCTCTAGCGCAGCAAAAGGGACCCTTTTCTATAACTGGTTCCTGAAGTGCACTGTCATCTCACTGAGCTGACTCGAGTGTTCGGAGAGGATGACAGATGTTTGTTCGTGGGCAGACCTGAGATTTGGGACCTTGACCCAAATCACACGGGGTGAGAGGAAGGCCAGCACAGTTCTCGGGAGTCAGCGAGTCCCAGGAAAGGGGGATCGGCACCGGGCCACTGCTGAACCTCTGTGTGAACCGAGACACAAGAACTTAAACCCTCCCCTTGCTCCTTGGCGCTCTCTTGGGTCTGGGCCAAAGGCTGTAGCAAAGGTGGACAGTCAGTAGCTCCCCCAGGACAGATCCGCTCCCAACCTAATTGTACCCTCCAGGGAAGCCCAGAGGGGACACTTTCCAGAGCATGACTAGCCGCCTTGTGGGGTGAGCCTTCAGTCTTTCAAAGCACAAACTCAAAGCCTCACCGTTTATAGAAAGTCAGCAGGACAAGGGCAGTGTAGCCCGGGGCTCCCTTCTCCCCGTCTCCCCTCTGGCTGGCTTCTCCAGCAGCCTGAAGACCTAAAACCCATGGACAACGCAGTCTCCAAAGTGAATTCTAAAATCCAAGTATTTCCTCTCTGAGGTCCATGAAGCTGTGCTTCAAAATAAAATGTTATTTGAAATCCAAAGTAAAGGAAGTCCCTTTAATCTCCTTTAAAATGTTGAGAGTAAGAATGCGTGTTTTAATTGCTTCATTCCACGGAGTCTGATGAAACCGACTTAATCATCCCAACAGTAGCGTTTAGATGTCTATTTGCTGAAGCTCATTTGAGGGAATGCCGTGCGATTCTGAAATGGACTTTGCCGTCCAGTTCTGCGTTTTAGTCATGGGAAGAATTTACACGCTGGGACATTCACTCAGGATCTATCCACTCTCTAGTGCCCAGGTGTGGTTCCCAGCCAGTTCTGTGGGCTTGAGGACGGCAGGGGTGGAGCAAGGTTAGCACAGGAGCTCAGCCAGGGCGGGGATGTTCCTGTCCTGTTCACAGACACGTCCCCAGGCCTATAGGAGTGCCTGCCACATAACAAGCATCAGGAAATATGTTTGAAGTGGGAGAATGCGCCCAGAAAGGCAGCTCACTAGGCTAATCCTCCGCCTGCGGCGCCGGCACACCAGGTTCTAGTCCTGGTTGGGGCACTGGATTCTGTCCCGGTTACTCCTCTTTCAGTCCAGCTCTCTGCTGTGGCCCAGGAGGGCAGTGGAGGATGGCCCAAGTGCTTGGGCTATGCACCCGCATGGGAGACCAGGAGGAAACACCTGGCTCCCTGCTTCGGATCGGTGCAGCGCTGGCCGTAGCGGCCATTTGGGGAGTGAACCAATGGAAGGAAGACCTTTCTCTCTCTCTCTCTCTCTCTCTCTCTCTCTCTCTCTCTCTCACCATCTAACTCTGCCTGGCAGAAAAAAAAAAAAAAAAAAAAAGAGGGAGGGAGAGGGAGGGTCAAATAGGATTTCGGTCAGGTTTTGTTGAGGCTGGGGACACACCTGGCAGCTGGCAGGATGGGGCCAAGCCAGGTCACCTTGGAATCAATGGTGATTCATGACCGGCACAGAAGGGGAGGTTGGTAAGTGGAAGGTGACACAAACGTAGCAAGCTGTGCTGGACAGTGGTCACAAATCAGCAGGCCATGGACCAGACAGAGAGCCCAACAGATTCTTTGCTATGGTTTAAGTAGGTCCCTTCCAAAATTCGGGTGTTGCTAACGTGATAGAGTTAAGAGGGGGGTCCTTTAAGGGGAGATTGGGCTGTGAGAGCCCTTCCCTTGTGAATCAATTAAGGCCCTTACAGAAGAGGCTTCCCAGTGCACTTGGCTGGCTGGCCTTTCCACCTTCTGCAGCCGCGTGAGGCCGTGGCATTACTCCCCTCCGGAAGAATGCAGCCCCAGTGCGCCAGTTTGGAAGCAGAGAGCAGCCCTCCGGAGACGCCGGTCCTACCAGTGCCTTCATTCAGACATACCAGTCTCTAGAACGGTGAGAAAATAAATTTTTGTTTCTTGTACATCACCCAGTCTCGGTGTTCTTGTTAGTGCAGCACACGTGGGTTAAGACATTTGCGTGTTTTAAAAATCGGGTAATTATATGCCACCCAGGGTGCTGGCTTCTCTTGAAAACTCAGGTGAACCAGCAGTTGGCTGGGACTGGGTAGCCTTGCAGGGAGCACCTGCCACTCCCAGGTCTCTCCACCCAGCCCAGGTCTCATTTACAGGCCCTGTGAGCTCCGTGGGTGTTTAAGCTCCCGACAGGCAGAGGGGAGCTTGTAAACTCTCCACTTTCTCTTGAAAACCCACCTCGTGCCTCCTGTCTTAGCCCCTCCTGGCCTCTCCACTCTCCTTTCAGTGTTGCTTGGTGCTCTCAGCAAAATCTTAAATTTTAAAATAAGCAAAATAAATAGAATTTTTTTTATTTGAGAAGGGGTGGACAAACTCCCATCTGCTGGTTCACTCCCCAAGTGTGGGCAACAGCCAGGGCTGGGCAGAGGCCAGAGCTTGAAAGCAGGAACTCAACCCAGGTCTCCCACATCAGGGGCAGGAAACCAGCTCTTGGGCCATCGTCTGCCTCCCAGGGTCTGCATTAGCAGGAAGCTGGAGATCAAACTACAGGGGATGTGGGCATCTTAATTGTTATGCTGGCTGCCTAGCACTTAAATAAATATTCAAAAGAAGTAAACATGCTCAGAAGTTTGACAAAACTAACTTTATGTTTGAAAATCATAAAACAAAGAGATGTTTTGCCACGGCTCACATTCAAGAATCCCCATAGTTGTGTACTGGTTAAGATACTTTCAGAAGCAAAGGCAATTGATTATTTCCAACCCCTTGTGCTCTCACCCCCACATAAAAGTCCTAGGACGAGTCTCTCTCAGGACATTGGTATGAATATTTTTGTTATCTTGCGTCTCCAGTATTTTCAGAAACTTGACACATGCCAGTTGTGGCAGGTGCGATTCTAATTTTAATATGGGTGGGAGTCCGCCAAGCCAACTATTTCAGAAGGGCTTTGAGAATTGTATCAGAGCATCAAGCTGGTGGGTGCATTGTGCTGCCTGAACAGCAGCCCGTGCGGGCACAAGTCCATCGAGAGGCAGCCTTCTTCCAGCCAGTTAAACCCTGGTGAGCTATGAGTGATTAAAGAAGAGAAAAAAACTTTTTGAGCACCTGTTCCAGCTTTAGCATGAACCCTAAAATAGAGCAGGCATTTCTTCTGAAAGCCGGACTTCAGTGTGTGCAGCTGCTTGCCTCCTTATCAAAAATCAATTTCTGCCTATTCTATAGCATAAATAGGATGGCCTTCCTGCTCTCTAGTTTGCCCTTTTTCTTCTTGACCAGAGGGATCTTTCTGAGCACGTTTGTATGATTTGGAATCATTGGGAAAGATTTATTTTTTATCCTATTAAAGCTATTAATCCACTAATAAGAATCTCCATATAGGCTTGTATAACAGCACTTTATGATGTTCCCAAAATGGTGAAATCCTTATGAAACATTTCTCAGAATGTATTCCCATCAAGGTTAAGGGAGGTCTGACTCTGTGTGTGTGTGTGTGTGTGTGTGTGTGTGTGTGTGGAAAAAGTGTAAACACTAAGATGTTAGTGATTATTTCTGGGTAGCAAATATGGCTGATTTTTATCTTCCCATTTTTTGATTATCTGTAGTTTCTGTTTCTTCCACTTATTTATTTTTTTTTAAAATTTGGACCAACAGAGAAAGGGAATTAAAAAATAAATAAATAAAAAGAAAAAAATAAAAAGAATCTATTTGTAAAAGAATTTTTTCAGTTGGCCACTTTTAAAAAAAGGATTTATTTATTTTTTTGAAAGCCAGAGTTACAAAGAGAGAGAAGAGAGGCAGAGAGAGAGAGAGAGAGAGGGAGAAAGGAGTCTTCCATCTGCTGGTTCACTCCCCAGATGGCTGCAACAGCCAGAGCTGTGTTGATCCAAAGCCAGGAGCCAGGAGCTTCTTCTGGGTCTCCCACACGGGTGCAGGGGCCCAAAGACTTGGGCCATCTTTCACTGCTTTCCCAGGCCATAGCAGAGAGCTGGATCGGAAGTGGAGCAGCCGGGACCCAAACCGGTGCTCATATGGGATGCCGGCACTGCAGGTGGCAGCTTTACCTACTACGCCACCATGTTGGCCCCAGTTGGCCCCAATTGGCCACTTTTTAAAAGTAAGTGTAGTGCATACTGGTTTTCATTTTTATTTTCTTCTCAGTCAACCTGCAGAAGAATGGATAAAAAAAGCAGAAACATAAGACTTAGCTCTGTCAGTATGAAAATCAACAAATCCAGCCTTCAGTTAAAGTAGACAGAGAGGCAGAGAGAGAGGAAAGATGGCATGGAGGGAGGAAGAGTAAGGTAAGAGAGAGTGTGTCATCAAAGAATGCAAGAGAAGAGAGAAAAGTTAACCCCTTGTTCAAACCACTGCCTAGCTCCAAATGACCAGCCCCTAAACTCACCTTCGACCCTGCACATGCTAATGCCTCACTGCTTGGCCTGGCCCCATGAGCCTCCAGTGCATTCGGTCTGTTCAGTTTGGCCCTTCTAGTCTTGGACGCCCTGATCAAACCAACCACAGGATCTTCTTTCCCCACACAGAAGGGTGAGCACACTCAGCGGAGAAGTCTCCCCACGCTGGGTCATCCGTCTGACTGTCCAGCTCTGTCTCTAGAGTACTTGTGAGTCTATTGGCTGCATTAGGGGCAGCTCATGTGCAGGAGCCGCACGAAAGCACATGACCTGCTGTACCCCAAAGGCATCGCTCACTTAGCATTTCCTGTCTTCCTGTTGAATGCAGGCTGAGAGCAGCTGGACTCTGGAGGGCATTTCTCCCTCCTACCAAGTAGTTCTGGAGTAGCCAGACCATTAGGCGTTTTTGTCAAAATAGCTGGTGTATCTCTGATTTCTTTTCCTTAAGTAAATGCAAATTGTCATCAGCAGAGCAGAGTACATAGAAGGAAAAAAAAAATCAAACGACACCCACGGGAAATAGAATGCTTTGGAGTTGGTGTATTTTTCAAAAAGATTTATTTTATTTATTTGGAAGAGAGAGTGAGAGAGGAAGAGAGAAATCTTCCATCTACTGGTTCACTCCTCAAATGGCCTCAATGGCCAGACTGGCCCAGGGTGAAGCCAGGAGCCTGGAACTTCATCCTGGTCTCCCACAGTGGGGGCAGGGGTCCAGGTACCTGGGCCATCTTCTGCTTTCTCAGGTGCAATATCAGGGAGCTAGATTGGAAGCAGAGCAGAGAGGACTTGAACAGGCTCTCTGGTATGGGATGCTGGGTTACAAGTGGCAGCTTCACCCACTGCACCAAAACACCAGCCCCAAGTATGTATATTTTTTAAATAGTTTGATTTGAAATATAATAGAAGAAAAAAATTTTTAGTTATTTTTTTTAAAGATTTATTTATTTACTTGAAAGTTGGAGTTACACAGAGAGAGAAGGAGAGGCAGAGAGAGAGAGAGGTCTTCCATCCGCTGGTTCACTCCCCAGATGGCTGCAATGGCCAGAGCTGTGCTGATCCTGAGGCCAGAAGCCAGGAGCTTCTTCCGGGTCTCCCACACAGGTGCAGGGGCCCAAGGACTTGGACCATCTTCTACTGCTTTCCCAGGCCACAGCAGAGAGCTGGATTGGAAGTGGAGCAGCTGGGACTCAAACCAGCACCCATATGGGATGCTGGCACTGCAGATGGCGGCTTTACCTGCTACGCTACAGCTCCGGCCCTAGTTCTTAAATACATAAAGGCACTTATGTCATCATTAAAGCAAATAAACTTCATTACTCCCATCTTCCCCTACCCCCACCACACCCCCATCCACTCTGCATGTATACTGGTAAAAAGCGCTCTACAGAGAAAGGAGTTAGGGCAGATATATGGATTTTCAAGCCCATGAACTCAGATAGCTTCCACTATACATCTCTTTTTTTCTTTTTAATAAAATTTGGTAATTTTTAAAAAATATTTATTTATTTGTTTGAAAGGCAGAGTTTCAGAGAGCCAGGGAGAGAAAGAGGTCTTCTATATGCTAGTTCACTCCCCAAATGGCCGCGATGGCCAGACTTGGGCTGAGTTGATCCAAAGCCAGGAGCCAAGAGCTTCTTCCAGATCTCCCACATGGGTGCAGGAGTCCAAGCACCTGGGTCATCTTCTGCTTTCCCAGGCCACAGCAGAGAGCTGGATCAGAAGTGCAGCAGCCAGGACTTGAACCAGTGCCCAAACAGAATGCTGGTACTGTAGGTGGGGGCCTCACCCACTATGCTACAGCTCTCGCCCCCACTATATCTCTCTTATCACTGATCTTGGAACCTTCCAATCCTATTGGATAATGCCTTATGGCCGGGCATCTTACTGGCAAATACAATTGCTGGTGCACCTGTGTCTCCTCTCATAAAGAAAACTTTTACAGAGCTTGCCAAGACTGGGCAAAGGCGTGCCAGTTCTCAGCTCTCCAGACTCCTGCCTGGCTCTGAATTTGGACAGTACAGACCAGGCAGGCAGTGCTCTAGGCAGGCCTTGGTGAGAGGGCACCCAGCTCTGGTTTTATTTCTTTTCTGAACTTGAACTCCAGAAGTGAGGCCAACGGTGCTTTTGAAAAGCGCTATAAAAGCAGTTATTTTCTTCTGCTTTTTAAAGATTCTTGTATTTACTTGAAAAGCAGAGTAACAGAAAGGGAGGGAGAGATGGAGACCGAGAGAACTTCCATCTGCTGATTCACTCCCCAAATGGCTGCTACCGCCGGGGCTGGGCCAGGCTGAAGACGGGAGCCTGCAACTCCATCCGGGTCTTCCATGTGGGTGGCAGGGACCCCAGCACTTGGGCTGTCTTCCTCTGCCTTTTCAGGCACATTAACAGGGAGCTGATTCAGAAATGGAGCCACCGGGACTTGAACCAGCACTCCCACATAGGATGCCAGCATGGCAAGCAGCAGTTTAACCCACTGCACCATGACGCCAGCCCCTGGAATGGGATAACTTTGTGGTTTGTCACAAGGGCGGCAGAATGATTTGTTTAAAAATCGTGTCACACCTGCTCGGAGGCTCCAGGGGCTGCCCGTCTCACTTGGAGTGAGCCAGAAGTCCTCCAGTGGTCTAAGCCAACATCCATCCATCCCACCCTACTCTCCAAATTCCTCTTTATCCATCTCCTCCTTATTTGCTCTATAGCCATGGAGCCTTCCTGCTGTCCCTCAACATTTAACCTGGTATTAACCACAGGGCCTTTGCATGTGCTGTCCCCTCTGCCTGGAATGCTGTTCTTGCAGACTGCCTTTCAATGATACCTTCCTGAAACAATAGCAGCTCATCCCTCCTTCAGTATTCCCCGTCATTTTAAAAAAGAGCCTTATTGGGGTATAATCCACGTACTGTATAATTCAGCCATTTAAATTGTACAGTTCATTGACTTTTGGTGTGGTCACAGAATTGTGCCTCTATCACCATTATCAATAGCAGACTATTTCTGTCACCCCAAAAAAGAAACTCTGTACCCTTTAGCCATCACTCCCAACCCTAGCCAGCCAGTAATCTCCTTTCAGTCTCCCTATATTGGCCTATTCTGGCTTTTCATACAAGTGCACTCTGACTGTTGATAGTCCTTTGTGATTGGCTTCTATCACTTGGTGTGTTTTCAAGAGTCATCCACATTGTACCTCACTTCTCGTTGCCAGACAGTATTCCATTGTACACCTCAACCTTATTTCATTTCTCGATTCCTGAGCAGGTGAACATTGGAGTTGTTTAGACTTCTTGGCTGTTATGAATCAAGTTCAGAACATTCGTGAATAAGCTTTTGTGTCGTGTGGTATTCTTTCTCTCGGGTCTTTAACTAGAAGCAGATCCTCATCACTGCATCCTGCTATATTTGAGCACTTATTATCATCTGATATTTTATATATTCACTTATTTCCTTCTCCCTGCTGTGTTCACTGCTTAGTAGCTATTGGGTAATAGCCATGCAAAAAAAATATGCTGTGTGAATTTTTGAAATAATGCTCAATTATTAGAGCAAATGTAGGAAGGGAGACTATTAATTCAGGGTGCCAATGGTACATACACTAAATGTCAATTTGTGGAAGACATCTGGGATGATAACTTTCAGGGAAGTAAGAACATCTCCAGAGCTGATACCAGCCCTGCCTTAGTCACGTGACTCTCCTTTGGTTTCAGTTCCTCCCTTGTGAGGTGTTGGAATTGGACCAGAACTCTTGGATCCTTCTTCTGCAACACATTCCATAATTCTAACATAAAAATTAATTTGACTTGATTTGCTCATATAAGTACTTAGCCAATCATTCATTGCTCAACAATCTTTTTTCTAAGATTGATTGATTGATTTGAAAGGCAGAGTTACAGAGAGAGGGGGAGAGAAAGATTTCCCACCCACTGGTTCACTCCCCAAATGGCCATGATGTCTGGGACTGGGCTGGGCAGAAACCAGCAGCCAGGGTCTCCTGGGTCTCCTAAGTGGTTGGCAGGGGCCCAAGCATTTGGGCCATCCTCTGAAGCTTTCCAAAGTCATCAGCAGGGAAGTGGATGGGAAGTGGATCAGAAGTGGAGCAGCCAGGACTCAAGCTGGCATCCATACAGGATGCTGGTAGCAGGCAGAGGCTTTACCTGCTACGCCACAGTGCCAGTCCCCGATCAATATGTTTTGTACCCATTTATTTACTTTTCCCCAAAATGCAGACAGAAACAGAGTTTTCCCATCCTCTGGTTTACTCCCCAAATGCCTTTAACAGCCAGGGCTGAGGCAAGCTAAGACCAGGAGCCCAGAACTCAATGCAGATCTCCCACAGGGGTGGCCCAAGCACCTGAGCCATCTGGCTGCCTGCTAGGGTGTGCATCGGCAGGAAGCTGGGTTGGAAATCTTTCTTCTGTCTCCACTGTGTTCATGGGTGAGTTGCACACTTTGTCTCTTTGTGCCTCAGTGAGAAAGTGGGGTCAGACCCCAGTCTCCTCCAGGTGTTCCTTGACAGGCTACAGGGGTTAGAGCAATCTGAAGCAGGCAAGAAGCTGAAAAAATGAGAGGTGCCATTGTCCAAGGGCCTTGTCTTTGCTGGATGCACATGTTTGCAAAATCACAGGATATGTTCCTGGACCTAATACCCCAGAATATACTTTGTCAGAAAAATTTCCTATGATGAAGTTCCAGGGACAGTTTTACGCAATCCGCCCATGACCTGATTTTAAGAAAGCCTTTGGGGACAGCAAAATGGAGGCATATTCAAATGCCTCATTCAGCCATTGTGTGTGCCCATGAGGGCCAGGCTCAAAGCAAGAGGTGGTGAATGCGTCTCGTGGAACCTGTCCTGGTTCCACCTCCAAGAGACAGATATCATTGGCTCTTCTATTTTTTTTTTTTTTTTTTTTGACAGGCAGAGTGGACAGTGAGAGAGAGAGACAGAGAGAGAAAGGTCTTCCTTTGCCGTTGGTTCACCCTCCAATGGCTGCCGCTGCAGCCAGCGCACCGCGCTGATCCGACGGCAGGAGCCAGGATCCAGGTGCTTTTCCTGGTCTCCCATGGGGTGCAGGGCCCAAGCACCTGGGCCATCCTCCACTGCACTCCCTGGCCGTAGCAGAGAGCCGGCCTGGAAGAGGGGCAACCGGGACAGAATCCGGCGCCCCAACCGGGACTAGAACCCGGTGTGCCAGCGCCGCAAGGTGGAGGATTAGCCTATTGAGCCACGGCGCCGGCTGGCTCTTCTATTTTACCAGTGAGAAAACAGAGCCTCAGAAATGAGAAAGAATTACCTTGACTAGGCATACACAGGGAATAGACAGCATCTACAGGACCCCAAAGACTTGACACTCATGCACCCCGCAAAAACCATTCTGATTGTACGTTTTTCATTCTTGATGGATCTAGAATGTTATCTTTGCATGTGAGTGTATAACGTGTTGGAGATGACAAATGCTGATAATGACAACAGTACCTTTCAGAACCAAAAGAAGAGCATATTTCATCCTCCTGTTATTGGAGAATTTATGAAAAAATGGAAAAATTTGAGCAAATTCCTTTATTTTCAGTTACCAAATATATATCATAAAGCACTTTTTTTTTTTAAAGAAAAAAACCCCTCTGCAGATGGCATTTGGTGCAGGGGGGCACCTGCATTCTGTGTTGGAGTGACTTGTTCAAGTCCCAGCTCCACTCCCAGTTCCAGCCTCCTGCTAATGTGCACCCTGGGAAGAAGCAGGTGCTGGGTCAAGTCCTTGGACCCTTGCCACCCACATGAGAACACAGGAGACCCAAACTGAGTTCCATTCCTGGCTTCAGTCTGGCCCAGCCCTGGCTATTGTGGGCATCTGGGGACTGAGTCAGTGGGTGGATGATCTCTGTCACTTTGCCTGTCAAATAAAATAGAAAGAGAAAAAAAAAAAAAACTCTAATGAAGTTTGGAAGCTCTAAGATGTGGTTTTTAAGAAAATCCAGGCAAATGAATTATCCACATTTCATTGGGAGTACTTCAAATGTTAAATTTCCCACCTTCATATTCATCTAGAAGCTACTAATGTGCAGTTGCCCTAATTTAAAACCAGTAATAGCTGACCAGCACACTGTGTATTACCTAAATTCCTGAAGTTTTTTCTCACCTGCACACCCCTGAGGACTGAACAGAAAGATCTTTAGTTCTGCTCTACAGCCCTTTAGGGTGATCTTGTGACACAAATCACTCCTACAAAATAATTCAGTAAAAGCCTAAGGAGAGGGGTTGGTGTTGTGGCACTTGCAATGCTGGTATCATGGGTGTCGGTTCAAATCCTGGCTGTTCCACTTCCAATCCAGCTCCCTGGAAAGCAGCAGAAGATGGCCCAGGTGCTTGGGCCCCTTCACCCATGTGGGAGACCCAGATGAAGCTCCTGGTCCCTGACTTTGGCCTGGCCCAGCCTGGCTGTTGTGGCCATTTGGAGAGCAAACTAGCAGTTGGAAAAATCTCACTCCCTCTTTCTCTCCCCCTCTACCTGTAACTCTGAGTTTCAAATAAATAAATAAAAATCTTTTTATAAACACCTAAGGAGAGAATAAACATTTACTGTAAACAAGGCACAGACCAGCTTTTGGTACTATAAGGTGACAACAAGAATAATAATAAAGGAACTCTGGGAATCGAAGAACATGTAGCGTGGAAGAACAGGAGAAGAGCAAGGAAAGGAGTTCAGGCTCAGGTGACAGAGACAAGCATGAGCTTTGCAATAAGTAGGGGGGTTGGTTTTGTTCCACTCCCATTTGAGAGGCAGCTTCTGAACGATTTATTTGAGGACTTCTGCCCATGTCTTGGTGAAGGGAGTGACGTTCTGCCTGCGTGATGGGTCTTACGTGGTTTCTGATTGGAGGTGAGCATTGAGTCCCTCCCATCCCAAGTTGGCTTCACCTGAGGAAGAGAGTGGAGGCTGGGCAGGCAAGGACATCCGACATCCATGAGCCTGACGTCGGGAACCTGCCCTCTCTGACATGCATTTGGGGCTAGGGGCGAAAGCAAACCACGAGCAGACATGAAGATAAGCCTTGGATCAAAGTGATGACGCAGGCCAGGAAGGGGCAGGCCTGAGGCAGGGGACGCGGATGGCAGGACAGGGCACATGGGGCCGAGCAGCTGTATTTTCTGATAGACACTTCATCCAGCCGCCTGCCCAGAGAACGCACCACATGGCCAGGGGAATGGAATGTACAACAGACACCAGCCCCTCTCACACACACAGAAACCTGATCTTACAGCTTAGGGCCAATGCCCACTCAGGCAGATTTTTTTCTCACTTAATTCCAATTCCTTGTGACATCCAACAGGACGAGGCCAGCCAGGCCAGGTCAGAGGTTGATACCAATAAGCCAGAGTAGTCAGGCCCAAACTGAGCCCAGGGAGGTGAGCTGAGGCAGGGAGATACTGCACTGTTCTCTTTCTTAATCTGGAACTCATCCAGATAGCCCCAGAAAGGGGTCCTGGTTTGGCTTGGAAGGTGCTGGCACCAGAAAACACAGAGGGAACCACTAGGATAGTTGCATGTGGCAGAGCCACCTTTGGAGCCAGTGGCTGGGCCAGAGAAGCTGCCGGATCTGAAAGGTCAGTTTGAGATTATGGTCAAGAATGAGGCAAGAGACCAGGAAAGGAGATAAGAAACAGGTCTAGAAACACAGTGGCAAGTAGGATGGCTTGAGAAAATTCAGGGTATGAACCCAGCAGCCTGAGACCAAAGCCTGGTTCCTGTTGGGTGCTGGTCAGATGATGGGGCTGGGCAAGCAATGAGATCCCTTAGTAGTCTAGAGCTGGGCTGGAATGAAACAGGCAAGCACTGTGGGCCTCTCTGAAGGTCTGGTCCGAAGAGGTCGGTCCCTGCAAGGAAACACAGGCAGGCACTGGAGGTCCCCAGGGTGGAATCCAGAGTCCTGGGGTCAGAGAGGCAGCCAAGTAGGCACTGGCAAGCGAGACAGAATCCTGCGCCCAGTGTAGACACCCCCTGAGTGAGGCCAGCAGTCTTTGGGCTCCGTGGTAACATTTATTCAGCGTGAGCTATTGTCTAGTTGATGGAAGTTGTCTCTCAGTGTCTCCCTCTTTCTCTCTGTCATTCTGGTGTTTCTGTAAAACAGTGGTTCTCAACTATGGCTGCACACTGGAATCACCTGGGATTGAAGGCTCGCGTCCAGCCTGGACTTACGTGCAAGGGGGGTTTGAAAAGCTCCCCAGGTGATTCCAACATGCAGTCAGGGCTGAGTCATTTTCTTAGAGCACTGGGTCCCAGAACCTTCCTTAGAACCCCGGCACAGCAGATTTTCACTGAAAACTAAGTTTCACATCCAAAATATAACGGGAAGTAATGCATGAAGTATTCAACACTCTTAAAGATTTTCAAAAATTCTGAGAAACTTTTCAGTAAGGTGACATTTACACTCAGTAAAGTGATCAGATAGCGGGCATACATTTTATTTTATTTTTTTAAAAATTTTATTTATTTATTTGAGAGTTAGAGTTACAGACAGTGAGAAGGAGAGACAGAGAGAGATCTTCCTTCCATTGGTTCACTCCCCAGATGGCCGCAACAGCTGGAGCTGCACCGTTCCAAAGCCAGGAGCCAGGAGCCAGGAGCCAGGAGCCAGGAGCTTCTTCCAGGTCTCCCACATGGGTGCAGGGGCCCAAGGACTTGGGCCATCTTCTACTGCTTTCCCAGGCCATAGCAGAGAGCTGGATTGGAAGAGGAGCAGCGAGGACATGAACCGGCGCCCATATGGGATGCTGGCGCCACAGGCGGAGGATTAACCTACTGCGCCATGGCGCCAGCCCCGAGCGCATACATTTTCAATGATGAGTTTCATCAGATGTATGAGCCCAACAAGTGGAGAATCTGGGAAAAGGGAATGAGGAAGTTCTCTGTCCTAGCTTTGTAGCTTTTCTATAAATTGAAAATTGTATCAAAATTAAAAGTTCAAAGAAAGTATACATGACTGGCGCCATGGCTCACTAGGCTAATCCTCTGCCTGCGGCTCCAGCACCCTGGGTTCTAGTCCCAGTCGGGGCGCCGGATTCTGTCCCGGTTGTTCCTCTTCCTGTCCAGCTCTCTGCTGTGGCCTGGGAGTGCAGTGGAGGATGGCCCAGGTGCTTGGGCCCTGCACCCCATGGGAGACCAGGAGAAGCACCTGGCTCCTGGCTTTGGATCGGCACAGCATGCCGGCCGTGGCGGCCATTTTGGGGGTGAACCAACTGAAGGAAGAAGGAAGACCTTTCTCTCTGTCTCTCTCTCTCACTGTCCACTCTGCTTGTCAAAAAAAAAAAAAAAAAAAAGTATACATTTGGTTGTCAACACCTAGGTCAAGAGAGAGAACATTTCAGAGTTCCTTCCTACTGCTTCTCAATTTGCCTTAGACCTTAACTAGAGGTGCTCAGTATCTTAAAGGATTTCTGTCACCAAAGCTTAGATTTGCTCGTTGTTGAATTTTATGTAAATGGTATCATAAGTACTAGCTGTGCCTGCTTCTTTCTCTTGATGTAAGGTTTCTGTTGTTTTGTGAATCAGTCGTCCACAGTTGTAAGGGTCATGTGTGCCAACATAAATAAAGCTTCCACGAACATTCTTTTCACTGGTATTTTTGTGGGTACCCTCTTTCATTCCTGTCGGGTACAGCAAGGGTGTGTGTGTGTGTGTGTGTGTGTGTGATATAGGAGTGAAGTTATTGCTGCCAGTAGCTCTCTGTTTAGGTGCAAACTCTTTTCCAAAGTGGTTGTACCATTTTATATTCCATTTCTTTGCCAAGGCTTGATATTTAAATCTTTTTTTTTTTTTTAGTCATTGTAATTTACAGAAAGTTTCATTTTAATTTATAAATTAAATGCTGGCCCCACCATCAAATTTTTTTATTGTAATCCTGGACAAATAAACAAGATAAAATTTATGGAAATTGTTGTTTTAATTTGCATTTTCTTGCTTTTCATGTTCTTATTGGCCACTTATATGAGTATGTTTCAAAAAGTTTGTGGGAAAAATGAAATTGAAAGATCTTTTAAAATATTATAGAGAGTTTTTTTTTTTTTTTTAAATAAGATGGATAATGTGGGCAGCGGGCATGAAGCCTATCAGCTAAGATGCCCATCTCCTGCCTTGGAGTACTTGGGTTCTGTTCCAAGCCCTGGCTTCTGACTCCAGCTCCCTGCCAATGCAGACCCTGGGAGGCGAGGTGATGGCTCAAATAATTGGGTTTCCGCCACCCACTGTGGGATCTGGATTGTGTTCCCAGCTCCTGGCTGTGACCCCAGCTCAACACCAGCTATTGTGGGCATTTGAGAAGTCAGTCAAGGCAAAAGTATACTCTTTCCTCCCTTATCTCCCTTTCAAATAAATTAAAAAAAATTTTAAGATAATATAAATCCCCCAGGAACTTTCTGAAGCCTTATTGTATCTTCTAATATCACTTCAGGCTTTTTCCTAATCGTTTTCAATTCTGTCCATTATTGATTTGTAGGAGTTCTTTATATATTCTGCATATAAGTAATTGTATGTTAGATGTAAGTATTTTGAATATTTTCTTAGTCTGTGAATTTCTAATTTTTACCATCTTAAATTTTTTGACTATTTTTGCTTTGTTGATGTTTTTAATTTTGTTGAAGTCAAATTTTTCAATTTATTTGCTGTCCTATTAAAAAATCTCTGCCTACCACAAGGTCATGAAAATATTTTCCTATATTTTTAGAAGCTTTTTAATTTTAGATTCCATTATGAGGCCAATCACCCATAAAACTGTTCATTTTGTATTTTGTGTGGTTGTTCTATCCAGAATTTCCCAAACATTTTTGGTCTTGAAATCTATTTCTGTATATGACACCTATTTCCATTTCAAGAAATTAGCATATAAAACACACTGAGAACTGAATGTTTCCCCAGGGAAATCACAACAACCCAAACTGATAAATATGTCTGGATACCATCAAAAATTTTTTAAAGTTTTATTATTTATTTAAAAGGCAGAGTTATACACAGAGAGGGAGAGACAGAGAGAAAGGTCTCCTATATGCTGGTTCACTCCCAAAATGGCCACAACAGCCAGGACTGGGCCAGACTGAAGCCAGGAGCCAGGAGCTTCTTCCTGGTCTCCCACATGGGTGCAGGGACCCAAGCACTCGGGCTATCTTCTGCTGCTTTTCCAGGAACATTAGCAGGGAGCTGGATTGGAAGTGGAGCAGCTGGGTCTCAAACCAGCATCCATACAGGATGCTGGCCAGCATCATAGGCAGAAGCTTAACTTTCTATGACACCATGCTGGCCCCACCATCAAATTTTTTTATTGTAATCCTGGACAAATGAACAAAATACAAAAGATAGTAAGCTAAAAAGAAGATATAGCAGACTCTAAGACGTAGTAGACTTTGACACATGGAGAATAGAACTGTTTTCAATTAATCTTAAAACCATAAATATTCGAAACATAGAAAACTGTCAAATGTCAACTAATGCATCTGCCACAAACTAGCTCCTGATGAGCAAAATCAATGCCTTATTTGTGAACCCGTGGAGACAAGAACAGGACCTCATCCATCTCTCAGCACCTAAAACAGTTCTGGGCATATAATAGACAAGGGATATGTTTTCAACTGAAATGTAATATTTCTTAAAGGACATATATCAGAATGTTAAATTCTTATTTTTATTGACATACAGTAATTGTCCATATTTATGGAGTACAGTGTAATAATTCAATGCATGTATGCAGGATGTAATGATCCAATCCAATCAATGTGGTTAGCCTTTGAGTCTCCTTAAACATTTGTTGTTTTTGTAATGCCAGGACCCTTTGAACCCTGTATTGTAATTCTTTATAGGATACTTGCATGTAATATGTAGTTGTGAACCAGTCACCCTACTGTGTTGGAGACCATTAGAACTTGTTCTTCCTGTGTAGCTATATTTTGGTGCCTACTATCAACTTCTCTCTAACTCCTTCCCTCTGTCCTTTCCAGCCTCTAAGGACCACTATTCTACTCTCAGATTCTATGAGAGAATTCTATTTTTTGCTTCCACATATGAGTGACAACATGGAGTATTTGTCTTTCTGTACCTGGCATATTTCTCTTAATACAATTGACTCCAATTTTATCTATGGTGCTGCAAATGACTGAATAATAATCACCTTTTTTGCATTTATTTATTTGAAAAGAGTTACAGAGAGGGAAAGAAGGAGGGAGGGAGGGAGGGAGGGAGAGAGGGAGAGAGAGAGAGAGAGAGAAAGAGAGAGAGAGAAAGAGAGAGTTCTTCCATCTGCTGGTTCATCCCTTAAATGGCCACAATGGTCAGGAGTGAGCCAGACCAAAGTCAGGAGCCTAGAATTCCAGCTGGGTCTCTCATGTGGAAGTAGAGCTCCAAGCACTTGGGCCATCTTCTGCTGCATTCCCAGGCACATTAGCAGGGAGCTGGATTGGAAGTGGAGCAGCTGGGACTCAAGCTGGTGCTCCTGTGAGATGCCTGTCTTACAGGCTGTGGCTTAACCTATTGCTCACAATGCCAGTCCTAACACAACATTTTATTTACCCATTCATCTGTCAGCGGATACTTCAGTTGCTTCTGAATCTTGGCTATGGTGGAGAGTGTTATAATAACTGTGGGAGTGCAGGTATCTTTTTGATACATGGATTTCATTTTCTTTGGATATACACCCAGTAGTGGAACTGTTGTATCAAAATAGTAGTTATATATGTATCTATATATCTATATAGAAAATCTATGTACTTCTTTTTTTTGAAAGGCAGAATTATAGAGAGGCAGAGAGATGTCTTCCATCCTCTGGTTCACTCCCTAAATGGCCACAACCGCTAGAGCTGGATGGATCTGAAGCCAGAAGCCAGGAGCAAGGAGCTTTTTCCAGGTCTCCCATGTGGGTGCAGGGGCCCAAGGACTTGGGCCATCCTCTGCTGCTTTCCCAGGCCATAGCAGAGAGCTGGATCAGAAGTAGAGCAGGCAGGGCTCAAACCAGTGCCCATATGGGATGCCGGCATTGCAGGCAGCAGGCTTTACCTGCTATGGCATAGCGCCAGCCCCTATATTTTTAGGAAACTCCATGCCATTGTCCACATTGGCTGTACTAATTTACCATAACTATGTATAATGGTTCCCTTTATCTGTGTCCTCACTAGCATTTGTTTGCTTTTGGTCTTTTTGATTAAAGCCATTCTAACTGGGGTAAAATGATATTGTGGTTCTGATTTGCATTTCCCTGATGATTCATGACGCTGAGCATTTTTTCATATACTTTTCAGCTGTCTGCATTTCTTCTTTTGGGAGATGTCTATTCTAGTCATTTGCCCATTTTAAAAGCAAATTATTTGTTCTGCTGTGGAGTTTTTGAGTTCCTTGTGTTTTTGTGAATATTAATCCCTTTTCAGGTGGACAGTTTGCAAATGTTTTCTCTTGTTCTACAGGTTGCCTCTTCTCTCTGCTGATTGCTTCTTTTGCTGTGTAGAGCTTTTCAGTTTAATGTAATTTCATTTGTTAGTTTTTGCTTTTTTTGCCTATGCTTTTTGGGGTCTTATCCTGTTGCTCCCCCATTCGCGGAGGAACGACACAGGACCCTGTGCTGTTCTTTCGTCTGCTCGGCTCTTCCCGGGTTAGCTGCTGGTACCTCACTCGCGGAGGAACGATGCCGTCCCGGGTTAGCTGCCAGCCCCTCCACCTCTGTGGAGGGGCTGCACCCCCTGCCACTTTCCCCGCTTCCGTGGAGGAGCGGCACACCGCCGGCCAGCTCTCTCGGGGGCTGCTCAGGTGTTCCTTCAGGTGTTCCTTCAGATGTTCCTGGTGCCTGTTGTTTCTCTCCTCCTTTATAGTCCTCTTCCACCAATCCCAACTCTGCTACCCACACGCCGAGCACGCTGCTCTCCTCCAATCAGGAGCAGGATCAGCTCCTGCAGTTTATCAGTCAAGTTGGCAAGAGGCAGCTGCGTAGAAGTTTACTCCTCCCCAGCGCCATATTGTGGGAGAGCAGATGCATAGAATAAGTCTTAATTCCAGTAACTTAGTCTAGTCTCAGTTGCTCCCCACATTATCCTAAACTTCTTTGTCCAGACCAAGGTCCTGAAGTGTTTTTTTTTTTCTTTATTCCCTAGTGGTTTTTAGAGTTTCTAGTCTTACATTTTGTTCATTGATCCATTTTTAGTTGATTTTATCTATACTGAGAAATCGGGATCCAGCGTCATTCTTTTGCATATCAGTATCCAGTTGGTCTAGCCCCACTTACCACAGAACATTTTTCCTCCATCACACAATATTTGTCCTCCAATGTAAGCTTTTGGCACCTTTGTTGAAAACCAGTTGGTTGTAGGTGTGTGAATTTATTCTGGGGGTTTCTACCCTGCTCTGTTACTCTATGTCTGGTGTTTGTGTCAGTACCATGCTGTTTTAGTCACTATAGCCTTGTAGTATGTTTTGGAGTCCGGGGTTGTGGTACTTCCATTTGTGTTCTTATTGCTCCAGATTGCTTTGACTATTCAAGATTCCATACGAGTTTTAGAATTTTTTTCTGTTTCTATGAAGAATGTCATTGGTATTTTGATGATGATTGTGTTGAATCTGTAAAACTGCTTTGGGTAACTTGGATGTTTCAACAATGGGAGAAAAAGAATATTTAGTTAATAATTGCTTAAATATTCCTCAAGTAACTCTTTGTATGTTAGTCTAACAACTCAAAGTTGTGTTTCGATTTAAGAAACTAACAACTGATGAGAGTAACTGACCAGAAACCCTTATGGGTGTTTGTAAATGTTTATAGGCTGCAAGAACAGGTTAGGAAATATGCAATGAACGTCCTCTAAAATGGGCAATAGGCATTGATTACTTCTAGATAACAACATACTAACATTTGATCTGCTTCGATGTTGAATTTACTTTAAAATATCAAATAATTAGTTTCTAAGTTGATGGTCTAAAAAAATTAACAGAGGCTTCTCATTGGAGTTCCTTTATCTCAAGGAATTCCTTTAAAAATCTGAGAAATTTTTTAATCCGTAATGATTCTGACCAAGGATAACCAAATTATGCTTTTGGGGTAGGTGTTTGGCTTAGTGATGGAGATGCCTAGAGCTCACATTGTAGCTCATTTAGACCCTGAGAGGCAGTAATGATGGCTCGTGTAGTTGGGTTCCTGCCCTCCAAGTGGGACACCTCGATGGAGTGCCTGGCTCCCAGCTTCAGCTTGGCCCGCTTCCAGCCATTGAGTGAGCTAGAATGAGCCAGCAAGTAGAACCCTCTGTCTCTGTCAAGTAAATGATTCAATGCAAGTTCTTGGAAAACCAATTATTCTTTGTGTTTAACCTACCACTGGAACAGTTGTATCTTGTAAGTTATTTCAGATAGTATCAGATTTGTGTTTCCCTTTTTTGTAAAGCACTTCAGAGTCTACACGTATTAATTATAAAAACGGTACCATCAGATTACGGTACATTGCAGAGAAGGTGCCATGGCAAAACGTGGTGAATAAGGATGTTGTGATACAGGACACGTTCTCACCACCAAGGAGAACTTTGTAGCCACACATGAGAAGTTGTCTTTTCCCTCAGAATGCCAGCCATTCTCCTTAGCTTCTTACAAACAAGGCACAATTTTAAGCTTAGAATGAAAAAAGTAAAAGATGCAGAACGCAGTACCGTGATATGTGTTTATCTGTTGTGTATCTAGTAGACCAAAAGTGATGTATTCAGTGTTACAAGCGATTGCTATTTGATTTTCTGATTAATGGTGAAAATGAAGAGAGAGAGCCCTTTTAGATCTGAAAGGAGTACTGCAGGCGACACACAGTCTTCAGCAGCTGTCCCAGCAGACCACAAAGGGCTAAGCTTTAGCACAAGAAGCGTGGGATAACCTGGCTACCTTTTCCCCTCATGGGATCTGTTGGCTTGGGATCTGCTTGGCAGTGCAGGTACCTGTGTCTGGGATGGGCTTGGGTTAACTTCTCCCTCCCAGCGTCAGACGGTGACACAGCAAGCTCATCATTCCTGCGCTCCGCCATGGCACTGGTGGTCCTGCCTCTCAGGTCAAGGCTATCTTGAAAGGGTGAGAATAATAGCAGTCTAAGCCATCCATTTCCAAAAAGGAGGGCTGGCTGATGCGGGCTGCGGGAGTGAGACAGAGATGATGATGATGTTCTTGGCCAACACCCATTCTCTCAAATTTCATTCTCATAAATGCCCTGCGTTTAGCCATCCTACTTCCAGCCAACAGAGTGGGTGTGGGAAGTAGAGAGTCAGGAAGAAATGAGAATGCCAGGACCTGGAGAGTGAGGGAGGCTTTAGTATAGGATGGAATTTCTGCACGCCACTTCTAAAGCACTGAGGGCCCGTGAGGCCTGAGTCTTCACTGGGATTCAGCAAACTGACCTCAGCGATCTATAGGAGCTCCTGCCATAGTCTTTTGAATATTCTGAAAAAAAAAAAAAAAACCACTGCTACTCCACACTCACACAACACTTATGACACCAAATGTTGGGAGGAGGGCTTCCCCATACCAACCAATTCTCCAGTTCTCTGGATATCAGCTGAGTGTCCTATAATTTAATTCCATCCTGACACCATCTACCCATTAGGATGGCTCCCAGAGCTCAGGGAATCGCTTTCCCTGTTATTATTGTTTTATTATAAAGGCTGCAACTCAGCAACAGCCACGTGGAAGAGATGCAGAGGAGAAGGAGTGGGGTCTTGTGGTGAATGGGGTTTCCATGGCTCTCGGTGCTCAGGGTGCTCATCAACCTGGAGACTCATTAAATATTTGGTTAAAGAGTTTCCTCTTTTTTTGTATTTATATATATATATATTTATTTATTTATTTATTTTTTATTTGAAGAGGGGAGATACTCCATCCAATGGTTCACTCCCAAAATAGCTACAATGGCCAGGGCTGGGCCAGACTAAAGCCACGAGCCAGGAGCTTCTTCCAGGTCTCCCATGTGGGTGAAGAGGCCCAAGCACTTGAGCCATCTTCCTCTGCTGTTCCCAGGCTCATTAGCAGGAAGCTGGATGAGAAGTGGAGCGTCTGGGAATTGCCCGGGCACCCATATGAGAGGCTGGTGCTACAGGCAGTGCTTTAACCCACTAAGCCACAACACTGACCCAGGTTGAAGTTTTCAGAACCTTCATCCCACAGCTGGGTGACCTCTCCAGAGGTCATTGGATTGGGTTGAAAGTTCTAACTTTGTACTTGCTTGGTCTTCCTGGCAAATGACCCCATCCTGAGGCCATTTAGAGGAACGAACATTTTGGAAATAGCTAAGCCCATTCAATTCTTTTTTTTTTTTTTAAAGATTTATTTATTTATTTGAAAGAGTTACACAGAGAGAGGAGAGGCAGAGAGAGAGAGAGAGGTCTTCCATCTGATGGTTCACTCCCCAGTTGGCCGCAACGGCCCAAGCTGTGCCAATCTGAAGCCAGGAGCCAGGAGCTTCTTCCGGGTCTCCACACAGGTGCAGGGGCCTAAGGACATGGGCCATCCTCTACTGCTTCCCCAGGCCATAGCAGAGAGCGGGATCAGAAGTGGAGCAGCTGGGTCTCGAACTGGTGCCCATATGGGATGCCAGCACCTCAGGCCAGGGCGTTAACCCACTGTACCACAGCAAGCCCATTCAATTCTAATCAAGCTGAACCATTTGGCTAGTGTGTTTCCTTTTGCAAGAGTGCCATAGCAGAGCCTTGCATCATTTCATCTTCATGGCAATCCCTGGAGTTGGTACTCTAAATCTCAAATTGCAAAGGAAGAGTGGGAGGTTAAAAGAAATTAAGGTATATGCAAAGTTATGAAACTAGTGGGTGGCAGTGGTTAGACTTGCATCCAGATCTTCTGATTCCAAATCCAGTGTTCTTTGCTTTATGTCAGAGGTTGCATTTTTAATTAAAGAAAATCAGAAGCAATTAGACAACATAACAAATTTTCATTCATACAACATAATTTATACAATATTATTCAAAAAGAGAATTTCCTAAACATTTTTAGTAATGGAATCCTCAGTAGAATGAGTGTGTGGTTTCCTAAGAAATAAGTTCATGGTTTTTCTATCTTTCTAGATACATGGTTGGATTTTAAAATCCCGGTATTTCATTATCACACTGGTAAGATTTCAGAATGCTTACTGTATTCGCTTCCACAAAAATCATTATGCAGGAAAAAAATATTGAAGGCATAAGCGATTTAACAGCTGTGAGAGGAAAAATTACAAAGAACACCTAATGGATGTTAACATAAAACCAGACTTGTGGGCTACTTTATTTTTATCTGGGAAAAGAAAAATGTTAGCATAACAATATTGATTCCTATACATCTGCAGAGGAGCCTCATTGTACCTGGAGGTTTTATGCTACAAATTCTTCTTACATAGAGAGAAATATGAGCAGGCTGTTCCCCTAATTCACTTTTCTCGCTCCCATTTTTGGCCTTTGGTCATTTGTTCCATTCGTACCCACCTTTCTCTGAGGTGCAGTGAAATCAGCCTGCAGTAATGTTCCATCAAGAGACAAATGTCCCATGGATGCCATAATTATTTGGTCATTGGCTGGCCTGACACCGAGGTATCAGAGCAACTCAAAGCTGACTGTTGAAACACAGGAATATTGCCAGCCCATTATCAAACTGCTGATCCTTGAAACCAGCCCTCTCTGGCATCCCCGCCACGGGAATATTTACACCATGGAAGTCAGCAAAGGCTACACATTACCACCAGCACAGTGTTGACCTGAGGTGGGAGCAGATGGGGAGGGAGGTTGCTACATAGAACCCCACAAATGTTGGAAACCACAAACCTTGGCTTCTCTATACCAGCCGAGAAAATCAAAGATTGAGCCAACTTCTCCAGTGACTTTGGATTTCCTTTATAAATAGAGTTTTACTAAAGCTGGGAGAATAGGGCTGCATTTAAGGACATGTCTGCAGTACCAAAAGAACATTGGGAGCTACAGAAATAGTGCAAAGTGCTTTCAGTAAAGTGTTTCATTTATTTTCTGGTTAAAGTAATGTCAAACGTCACCATATAGTATTGTTAAGTGAGAAAAAAAGCAAGTTATAAACTGTATACCTAAGTCCCAACTGTAATAAAAGAAAAATAACTTCTGGACACATGCATTTTGGGAAAATGCATGGAACTCATGATCTTGAAGAGGAGTGGGCATGGGATAAAGTGGGGTGTTTACTCTTCTTGTTTTGAATTGTTCTTTGTTGCTTTCTTTCTCTTTAGAGTCCATATTTAATTTTCTTATGAGTTAGCAGTGCTTTTAAAAGAAAGAAAACCACCAAACACCGTTCCATGGCTTTGATCATGCCAACCACTTGACAAGGGCCTGTTCAAAGTCTAAAACTGATCAGCTGGTCACATCCATCCTTATCTTTTCAGTCTCAACCCATTTTCATATCTTAACTGACTTGATTGTTGTTCCCCCAAGAACAATATATTTATTTCTTGTAGGCTCTGAATTTTCAGTGACCATGTGTGTTTGAAAAGATTCTAAAGTTAGTTCTGCCATTGCACTGACAAACTCCAGGGATGCTCCTCCAGGGACTGGTTGGCTTGGGAACGCTCCTGCTGTGTCCATTCATTTGCAAACCCCGTGGGACCACTATTTCCCGTGCTGGCAACTGGCAGAGCCTCCAGGACAGACTGCTTCGTTGTGGTCAGGGGATGTTTGCCCGCAGCAAGTTTATCAATAGAGAGACTTCGGGAGAACTTCAGCAGCAGGGGCACGGGGCTGTGTTCTGGCTTGGCCATATGAGGAACCAGGTGACTCTGGACAAGTTATATCATCTTTTCTGTTATCTGTATTTTGTTTGGGAAAGAGAGAGAGAGAGAGTTTCCATCTACTGGTTCACTCTCCAAATGCCTGTGACCCTCAGGGCTGAACCAGGCAGAAGCTGGGAGCCCAGGTCTCTCATGTGGGTGGCAGGGAGCCAAGTCCTTGAGCCATCATCTGCTACCTCCTAAGTGCATGAGGAGGAAGTTGGAGTCAGGAGCCAGAGCTGGAACTTGGACCCAGGTATTATGATGTGGGACACAAAGCGTCTTAACCACCAGGCTGAATATCCACTCCCAAGTTAAATCTTTTAAAGCTCCATCAGAAACTAGGGACAATACCCTGATTCTGTGACCCAGAGATGCACATTCCCCTCTACATTTTCTTATTCCTAAAATGATGGGACGTGTCTGAACAAACTTGCCAGCTTCCAGGCCCACGACGGCCACCCTAGTATGAGACATTTGTGAGTGCAGTGGGCATCAAAGGTTATGAAAGATGATGCCTGCTCCTTTGATGTCACCTCAGATGAGTTCTTTGCATGAACAGCACACACACACTCATTTGTGTTTCCTCTTCTTCACTATAAATTTATATATTTTCTAAGTAAAGCAAACCTTTGTCTCTGGAGGCTGATGAAATCTCCATCTTTCTCGTGTTAACTAACAACAGACACTCTCTAATAACTGTTATTAAGCTGATAGTTTACAATTGATGGCATACATATTGTAATCAAGGATAGGAGGAAATAATACTCACAGGCTAGTGTGCTGGAAGATTAAATGAGATTATGCCCATAAAAGGCTTACATAATGCCTGGTACACAAGAAGCATGCAAGAAATATTTTCAGGGGCCAGTGCTGTGGCGTAGCGGGCTAACCCGCTGCCTGTGACACTGGCATCCCTTGTGGGCATCAGTTTCTGGCTTCTCCACTGCTGATCCAGCTCCCTGATAATGACCTGGGAAAATTGAAGAGGGTGGCTTAAGTGCTTGGGTGCCCACATACGTGGGAGACCTGGATGAAGCTCCTTGCTCTTGGCTTTGGCCTGGCACAGCTCTGGCCATTGTAGCCATTTGGGGAGTGAACCAGCAATTGGAAGACCTATCTTTCCTTCTCTCTCTGTAACTCTATCTTTCAAATAAATAAATCTTTGAAAATGTTTTCATCCCTGTCATCATTATCATCATTAATCATCACACTTTATAACATGTTAGATGGCAATAACTTTACACGTGTGTACTTCATCCATAACTCCTGTGAAAGGAAGGTAATAAGGTCCAAGTTGATGGTTCCCCACATTGACTGAACTTCAGAATTTTCTGGTGAACTTTTGAGAAATATCAATGCCCCGAGTCCCAAACATTAAATTCGAATCTTTCGATGACTGGGTCCAGGTATTTGAGAAATGGTAATGTTGCTTCCCTGGGTGGGTCTTAAGTGTTCGTCATCAATTATAAACTATGTATTTTTAATGCATTCCCCTGTTTTTGACTTGATCTGGGAGTTTCCTGTCAATGTTCATGAGGTTGGCAGTGAAGAAGCCAGGGATCTGCTGAGCAGCCCTCTGACACAGCGTCCCTCCTCTGTAAATGAAGGAAATTGGACCCGACGCTCCAGGAGATGTCTAATGTCACCCCCCCCCCCCACTCCCCGGCTCTGGCACGGGGAAGATTTGAGTCACTGATGTGCTGTGGACATCTGTTGTTTTGCCTGCAGCAGACAGCATCCTGTTCACCCTTTCTGGGTAGCTCACCTCCACTCATGTGATTCCAACAGGAGCTGCCAGTCTTCTTACAGAAGCCTCCCGGGCCAATGCAACTGGTCTGAAGTTGCACGGTGTATCCAAGCCGAGCCAGCTGGAGCAAGTCCACAGCAGTTTTGAACTTCAGGCCAGAGAACCAAAGACTCTGACCTTTGTCTGGTGACAAACAGGAGTTTTCTGTGGGGAGCCCGGCCACGAATACCCTTGTGCCTGCCACAGCTGAGGGAATGAAGGTAACCCTCTGCAAAGCCATGATGAGGTTTGGGGAGAATTGGGGGCTGGTGGGGACCTCTTGCGCCAGAGTCTGCAGCACCCTGTGGTTTGGTTTTTTTGAACCAGTAAATCTCAGGTCCCTATTACTTGCAACCATAAAACACCCCAAAACAAAACCAAAATTCCACAACTCATATAACTTATCCTCACTAAAAACAATGGATAGCTTTATAAAGGTTTGTGTGTATTCTCTGCCTCTTAATCATCGCCCAGTGCAGTGGCACCTACTTCCTTTTCAAATGGGGACATTATTCACAGACCATAAGCTTCACCATTATCAGATGCACACTCCATTATTTTGTCATATATTCACCAGGTATGCAACCATCATCACCATCTGATTCCAGAACTGTTCGTCACCCCAAAAGAGAGCTGCCACACTCATTAGTAGTCACTGCCCTGCCCCCAGCCCTTCGCAAACTCTCATCAACTTTTCCCATAGGTGTTTTCATCTTCTATGGACAGGTGAGGAACCAGAGTTACAGATTCTAGTAGCTTCCAGAAGGCTTGCCTACATAGCTCAGCTGGGGTTAGAAGCCACTAAATCGCGCTATCTCCCTTTGCTGGATGTATTTATGCCCCATTTATTTCCTCAAATTATTATATTTACTTGTTAATTTCGATGGCCAGAGGGTGAAAACAGTCATTTGCAGGTTGTTGCAGTCTGTTGGTTTGTTCTGAGGGATCGACTTCCCCAGACACAGGTTGCTGTAGCACTGCTAACCTTGTACTTTCATAGTTGAAGAGCCTGCTTTTCTTTACTTTTCTGCAGTCAAAATCCATTTGACCTCCCCATGAAAGGGGGGAAAAAAAAGAAATGGAAGTTAAACCAATAGAACCAATGAAGTTAAACCAATTGAGCTGAAATCGACTTTCTAATAAATCTAAGGAAGAAAACAGTTTTGGTCCCTTCAGAGCCATCCATCTCAACATGGTAATTCTGGTTCAGCCTATCAAGCTTCTGTTCAAGATGAACACATCTCACATAGAATTAAGACAGCGTTCGATAGGATTAGGGATGCAGCCCAGAGAGAAGACATGGGCCTTGCAATTTGAATCATTTGGAATGAAAACCAACTTGGAGACTTTCTTTTTGGCAGATATTGTCTTAATAAGAGTAATCACCAACCTGCTGCCTTAATCTAATTGTGAAAACCGGTAGATCACAAGCTAATTGCTAGATGCCAAAAGACAGTGATTTGGGGAAACTAATTTGTTTACATGCAGTTTTGTCCAAGTTCAGCTTGGAGGATATCAGAAATATGCGATCTCTACTTGAGGGGTAAAAGTGCATCTGGGGGCACACACCACATGGCTGGGTGTAGATCTCCGTGTGGGGCCTCTCTTTCCATGCCAGAGAGTCTATTTCTGTCAAAATGGACAATACTGGGCTCCAGAGCCCCTCCGGGTGAAGGGCTGGGGAACAGCAAGTCCCCAGAACAACTGGGGAGCCTGTTCACAGTTTTGGCTGCCCGTGTCTCTGCCCTGCCAGTCTGTCTGAAGCATTTGGGGAACACCCAGTTTTTGCAGAAGCTTGGACTTGGCATCAGAGAATAAAAATGAATAGTAAATTTTCCCCGAGGCTGAGAACAGGGGCCCTCACCCGCCTGCTGAACTTTCCTGCTACTCAGCCACATCTCTACCTGATGGTCTCTGGGCTCTGGTACCCAGAACACTGTGTGCTCGGAGCGGGTGGGAGAGAACACACGCTCTTTCCCACTGCAGCCCGGACACGCTGGGTCTGCTGGTCTCTCTGGAGACCAAGAGTGCAAATGCGTTCCTCCTCTGTTGATTTCACAAAAGGTGGCAGCCGTCATGCCTCGGTCATCCGGGCAAGCTGCAGCTCTGCTGGCATGTTCACACCTGACCCTGTGTGCAAGACTGGCTCCCTGTTGGTCCTTCTAGACGTGGCTGGTGCCATCCTGCTTCAGCAGGCTCAGTTAGGCGCCTTTCTCAGTGCAAGTCCTCGTGGGTATGCCCAGTTCAGTTGTGTAGTCTCCCATGAGACTAACTACTGCTCTTTGATATTATCTTTCTTTCTTTTTTTTACTCTGACTCTTATCAGATGGTTTCTTTGAGATCTGGACTCTGTCCCCAGGGCCTGATATCGTTTTTAACTCCCATCTGCTCGTCTGTTTCTCAAACAGCTGCAGCAGCTGGGGCTGGGCCAGGAGAAAGCCGGGAGTCCAGAACTCCATCCAAGGATCCCATGTGGGGGACAGGACCCAAGTAACTGAGCTGTCATCTGTTGCCTTCCAGGGTGCACAGTAGCAGGAAGCTGGAGCAGAAGCAGAGCTGGACTCAACGCCACACACTCCGAAATGGGATCTGAGTATCTCTGCCTGACACCTTCACCCCTGGGCCAAAGCTCACCTCTAGAGGGCTTCTTGAAACACAGATGGCAGGATCCCACTCCCCAAGTTTTCTTTTTTCTTTTTTTTTTTTTTTAATATAAAAGATTTGTTTATTTATTTGAAAGTCAGAGTTACAGAAAGATGAGATCTTCCACCTGCCAGTTCACTCCCCAGTTGGCCACACAGGCTGGGGCCAAGACAGGCCAAAGCCAGGAGCCAGGAGCTTCATCCGGGTCTCCCATGTAGGTGACACGGGCCTAAATACTTGGGCCATCCTCCATTGCTTTTCCCAGACTGTTAGCAGGAAGCTAGATCAGAAGTGGAGCAGCCAGGACATGAACTGGCGCCCATATGGGATGCCAGTATCTCATAGCAGCTGTACCTGCTATGCCACAATGCTGGCCCCTGAAGTTTTTAATTTAGTAGATCTGAGGTAAGGTCTGAGAATTTGTATTTGTTTAAACAAGCTCCCTAGTGATGTTGATGTCACTTGTACCAGGACCATGAACTGAGAAGCACCAGTCTATGCATTTAAAATTCAATATACTATTAGCAAAAAAACACAAACAAACAAACAAAAACAAACAAAAAAAAAAACACAACTATACTTGGATAAAATTTTTTACAAAAATTTATTTACTTGAAAGCTAGAGTTACAGAGACACAGAGGGAGAGACATACAGAGGTCTTCCATCTGCTGGTTCATTCCAAATGGCTGCAATGGCCAGGACTGGGCCAGGCTGGAGCCAGAGCCAGGAGCTTCATCCAGGTCTCCCACATGGGTGCAGGGCCCAAGCACTTGGAGCATCTTCCACTGCTTTCCCAGCTGTATTACCAGGAAGCTGGATCAGAAGCAGAGCAGCCGGGACATGACCTGGCACCCTTCCGTGTTGTGGGCATTGAAGCAGCAGCTTAACTTGCCAGCTCCCTTGGATAGAATTTAAATTGTGGATGCCAGAATGAGAAAAGGTAAAATCCCACAAATATTTTAGTTTATTGATGCTTTATCTCAGAGATACCCAAATTGGTGTTAAGATGAAAATATTGTGGAAGATATATTAGTAATTATACTAAGAAAATAAGTTTGTTGTCTTAACCAACAAAATGGATTTCTTTAAGCTAATCTTTAATATAGTAAAATGAGATGTAAATATCTAAGAGAAATGTCACATCTCCCAAACTTTCTGAAAACAGAAATCTCTGCTCTCCAGTATCTGGAAAATATGGTTCCATTTATGGTAGGGCAATTATTCTTTTAGTTATAAGGTAATATTTTCAGCCCAGTTCCATCCTAATTGGCTAGGTCGTTGCGACATTAAATTATCTTTTTCCCACAGCTGTCCACAGATCATGATCTGGGTCAAAATTAACTTGAACTATTCATAGGCAATTTTCCTATTAGCAGAGAAAGCTTCTGCAGCCATCCTCACCCTTGCAGTAGGCCCTTGCTTGGGGGGCCACAGAGCAGCTACAAGCCCAGCCTTCTCTGAAAGAGGTACCTGATGGCCACGTCTGGCCACCAAACCTCCCAGTGTTCTCCTGACCCAGGCCATGCGGATCTGCCCCAGGCATCCAGAAGTGTGAGCTAAAACCTAGAGGCTGGAGAGGCTTTGGCACTCTTCTGCCTCAGTGGCGTGGCCCTGGTGAGACGGTCTCAGTGCCTATTTCCCCCACCATGTGTATGACAGGATGGGTAACGGTACCTGCTCCACGCAGCTGATAGAAGGATTGAAGGAGTCAACGCCCAGGGAATGCCTGGGGCGGTGGCTGGTGCATAGCAAGAGCTCTGCAAATGGGAACATTTTCTTGCATTACTAATTCCTGGGTCTCAGGTCTCTGGAGGTGATGAGGCTCCTGCCTACCCAGAATCACGGTGGTTCAACTCCTTGGGTCCCAGGAGACTATGTAGTACCCATCCTAAATATTCCTTTATGGTCTCCCAGGTATATCCTACATTTTAAATCCCAGAACCTATGAATCTCTTCATCACAAAAGAGGTCTCACTGTTGTGATTGAATTAAGGACTTTAGTATGGGGGGGGGGGGAGTGATCTTGGATTGTCTGGGTGGATCCACTATAACCACAAAGATTCTTATACGAGAAGAGGGAGATGGAATGTAGAGAAGATACGGTGATGGGAGCAGAGGCGGAGACTTGAGGATGCTACGCTGCTGGCTTTGAAGATGGGGGATGGGTCATGTGCTAGGGAAGACAGACATTCTCCAGAAAACAGAAAAGACAAGGGAGTGACATCTCCACGCCTGGAATCTCCAGGAGGAAGACGAGTGCAACTCAGGGAGACCTTGAGTTTAGCCCAGGGAGACCTATTTTGGACTTCTGGCCCCCAGACTGTAGGATGATAAAATTGTGTTGGTTTAAGCCACTGCGTTAGTGGTGATCTATTACAGCAGCAAGAGGAAACTAAGACATGGCATAAGCTGGCCAAAGTTGAACTTCACTCCTGGAGATAAATAGCCACAGCAGTCCTGAGGCCACTGGAAGCGACTGGAGCCTTGGCCCCAGCCCAGCTCTGGCTGCCGTGGGCACCTGGGGAATGAGCCAGCAGATAGGAGCTCCGTCTCTCTGCCTGGCTCTCTATTTGTTTCTCTCCGTCTGCCTCTAAAATAAATGCACAAATTTTAAAAAATGGATAACACCAATACCCTAATACAGTGAATTTAAATGTTATTCCCTGTTAGTCTTTTTATTTTTTTTGAGGTCAAAGTACTTGGTTGAGGAGTCTGACTAGGTCAGGGAACTTGGAGATGTGCTGAGACTCAATGAAAGCTGACATCCTCGGCTGAGATCTTCCTACCAATGTGCCCCCCAAAAGCCCCTATTAGTTTTTGTTCATATGCACTCATATGCTTTTATTTTCAAAATGGGAAACACACACACAGTTTGCCTTCCGTGTTTTTTTTTAATTTTTTATTAAATGCTAGCCAAAAGTTGTTGTTTTTCATTTTAGGAACTCTTAAAGCCTATGTTTAATGCTTGCATAACACTCCATCGAGTGGTGAAGCATAATTCCCTAAACCTAACTGTTATTGTGAGACATTTAGATTGTTTTGATTCCCAATTTTCAGGCATAGATTTTCACTTTTGTCAGCCCAATTCCTTTAAACAAATTCTCAGGCAGGTGGCTGGATCCGTTTGGGCCTGGTGAAGCTCCAGCCACACAGACTGAGCCTATGGCCTTACCACCCACTGTTCAGCTGTACCAACCTCCCCACGACCTGGGCAGCATTGGCTGTTATTTTGAAAACAAACCACAGCGAGGTGGGAAGGACTGGTTTAATAGGCATACGATGGTATTTGTCTTTCTTGAACTGTTTACTTTTCTACGGTTACTTCCCCAAAATTTATTTTGAAAATTTTTAATCTTAGAGAAGTTGGAAAAATGGTGTACTGCCTCATTTCCTTCCCGATTCATCTATCAGTAACATTTTGCCACATTTGCTCTTTTTTTTTTTTTTTTTTTTTTTTGACAGGCAGAGTGGACAGTGAGAGAGACAGAGAGAAAGGTCTTCCTTTTGCCGTTGGTTCACCCTCCAATGGCCGCCGTGGCCGGCGCGCTCTGGCCGGCACACCGCGCTGATCCGATGGCAGGAGCCAGGTACTTCTCCTGGTCTCCCATGGGGTGCAGGGCCCAAGGACTTGGGCCATCCTCCACTGCACTCCCTGGCCACAGCAGAGAGCTGGCCTGGAAGAGGGGCAACCGGGACAGAATCTGGCACCCCGACCGAGACTAGAACCCGGTGTGCTGGCGCCGCAAGGCGGGGGATTAGCCTAGTGAGCCGTGGCGCTGGCCCACATTTGCTTTTGTTCTCTCTCTCCCAACACACAAGCATACACACACACACACACACACACACACAGGATGCTTTACTCCTAAATACTCTATCATGTGTCTCCTACCCATATAACCATAAAAATACACATCATATAATGAAATTTAGCATTGAAGCCAAACAACATCTAATGGGCAAATTCCTCCAATAGTCCTGACCTATGATTCAGCCAGGGTTCATGTGCTGGAGTTGTTGGTCATATCTCTACAGTGTCTGTTAGCCTAGAAAACTACTCTCCATGACACTGACTTCTTTGAAGAGTCCTGGCCAATTGTTGGATAATGTGAAGGTACTTCAAAAAGTCCATGGAGACATAAAATTACATTTATTTGGGGCTGACACTGTGGTATAGCAGGTAAATCTGCCACCTGTAATGCTGGCATCCCATATGTGTGCAGTTCCAGTCCCAGCTGCTCCTCTTCTGAGCCAGCTTCTTGCTAATGTGCCCGGAAAAGCAGTGGAGGATGGCTCGAGTGCGTGGGCTCCTGCACCCGCATGGGAGATCCAGACGAAGCTCCTGGCTTTTGACCAGCCTACTCTAGGCTGTTGCAGCTATTTGAACCAGCAGGTGGAAGATCTCTTTCTCTCTCTAACTGTGCCTTTCAAATAAATAAAAATAAATCCTTAAAAAATTTTGAAATCTATGCAGTTTTTTAAATAATACTAATTTTCCATGAACTTTTTGAAGACCCCTCATATATCCCACATTCTGGATTTTCCACATCGTGTTCTCATGATTAAACTCAGGTCAGATGTTTTGGTCAACGACACTATATACGTGATGAAGTGCACTGCCCATTGCACTGTGTCAGGAGGCACATACTGGTGATGTAAGATGGTCCAAACATTGGTCATGCTGCATTTCTTCACTGGGCCAGAGTGGAGTATGTTGTAATAGTACCTTTTCTCTTCGTAATTACTGAGTAACCTATGGAGGTGATACTTAAGGAGTGTGCGAATATCATGTTCCACAACAACATTTTACCCAGAAGGTTTTGGATCCATTGATGATTCTTCCTAATTAATTATTACATTGGTGGCTACAAAGTGATGATTTCTAATTCAATTGGTATCCCCTTTTTACATATTAGCTTATCTTTATAAATGAGTTATATTCTCCTTTAAGGTAACAGTCTCAACTCATGGATTCTTTTTAAATACCATATTACAAACTATTAACATTGTTATTCATTTTGAAGCTCACATTGTCTTAGTCCTATAATGAAATATCTTAATCTAGGCCGTTTATAAATGATAGAAATGTCCTTTTAAAGTTTGGAAGCTGAGAAGTCTGAGGTCAAAACATCATCAGAGCTGGTGTCTGGTCAAGGCTGTCCCTCCCAGATGGCCCCTTCTGTGGTCCTCATGGGATGGAAGGGCAGAGAGGAGGGAGCCGTGGTTACCAGGTCATTCATCCTGTTCCTGGGAGTGGGGCCCTCGTGAGTTAGCTGCTTCCCAAGGGCCTACCTCTAAATACCATCCCAGGAATTCAGGAAGGACACAGACATCCCAACGCCAGCACAAGTTGTCCCAAATCTCGCTGGTAAGGGCTCTTCCGGCTGCCTCCTGCATCCCCATCAGTCTTTCTGCATCTCTGTGCTTTTTGGCTCCACAAGACATTCCAGACTCACCTTGTACTCTCATTGCTCCCAGACTTGCAATGAGCAATTTCTCCTGCTAGTGGGGAGTGGTATAGTTGAGCTTACTGCTATTGAGTGTCATTGATTCTCAGGCCCTGTCTGTGGAAAGAGCTCATGTGTGTGTGTGCGTATGCACGCACACACAATCGTGACTTCACACTGATAGCTCCAATATAACCTCTAAAGTTCCTCCTCACTTTCCTCTACTCCACATTTGTATTTTCCTTCTACGCAGTGAGAGTCCCAGTTCCCCCAAAATATTGGCATATTTACAATATACACAAATAGTTTCAGAATTACTGTGTCAATGCTACTAAGAAAATAAAACTCACTAAATAAAATTCAGGATTTTCTTAAAGGCAATTTTTTTTCTTTAAAACATATTCTAAGGGTGTATTATTAGAGTATTATGTTTAAAAGATTTTTTTGAAAATTATTCATTTGAGACAGAGCAAAAAAGGACATGTTCCCATGCAGAGTTTAATCCCCAAGGCCTGCTGTGGCTAGCACCGGGCCAGGCTGAGGCTGGGAACCAGTAACTCAACCCAGGTCTCCCACATAGGGGGCAGGAAGCCAGTTGCTTGAGACATCACCACTGCCTCCAGGTTATACATTGGCAGGAAGCTGGAATCAGGAACCAGGGACTGATACAGGATGCAGGCATCCTAACCTTTAGCTTAACTACTAGGCTAATTGCCTGTCATTTTGATTGATTTATTTTTGTGTGTGGATACATTATCAATTTAATATCTATTTGTGTTGATCTGTATCTGAAGTCAGTTTTATAATTTGCTTTTTTCACCATTTTAATGTAACTTACTAAAATGTAGGCCATTGGGGCTGGTGCTGTGGCATAGCAGGTAAAGCCACCGCCTGCAGTGCTAGCATCAAATACGGGCACCAGTTCAAGTCCCAGCTGCTCCACTTTTGATCCAGTTCTCTATCCTTGGATCCTTGCACCCATGTAGGAGACCCACAAGAGGCTCCTGGCTTCTGGCTTTGGATTGGCCCAGCTCTGGCCATTGCAGCCATTTAGGGAGTGAACCAGCAGTGTCGCTCCCCATCTTCATGGAGGAACGACACAGGACCCTGCACTGTTCTTTTGTCTGCTCGGCCCTCCCCAGGTTTGCTGCTGGTTCTTCCCGGGTTGGCTACTGTCCCTTCCACCTCCGTGGAAGGGCGGTTCCCCCTGGCCACTTTCCCCACTTCTGCAGGAGAGCGGCACACCGCCGGCCGGCTCTCTCGGGGGCTGCACAGGTGTTCCTTCAGATAGATGTTCCCCTTAGATGTTCCCAGTGCATGCCGTCTCTCTCCTCCTTTATAGTCCTCTTCCACCAATCCCAACTCTGCTGCCCACACGCCGAGTACGCTGCTCTCCTCCAATCAGGAGCAGGTCCTACAGTTTATTGGTTGAACTGGAGGCAGCTGTGTAGAAGCTGTTTCTCCCTTCTCAGCGCCATATTGTGGGAGAGCAGATGCATAGAATAAGTCTTAATTCCAGTAACTTAGTCTAGTCCGAGTTGCTCCCCACACAGCAGATGGAAGACCTCTCTCTCTCTGCCTCTACCTCTCTGTAACTCTGCCTTTCAAATAAATAAATACATCTTTTTTAAAAAAATGTAGACTATTATGTGGTTCAAAGGTGAAACCTGTATGTGACATAGGATTATCATATTGGTAGCTCTTTTTTTTTTTTTTTTTTTTTTTTTTTTTTTTTTTTTGGACAGGCAGCGTGGACAGTGAGAGAGACAGAGAGAAAGGTCTTCCTTTGCCGTTGGTTCACCCTCCAATGGCCGCTGCGGCCAGCGCACTGCGCTGGCGCACCGCGCTGATCTGATGGCAGGAGCCAGGTACTTCTCCTGGTCTCCCACGGGGTGCAGGGCCCAACCACTTGGGCCATCCTCTACTGCACTCCCTGGCCACAGCAGAGAGCTGGCCTGGAAGAGGGGCAACCGGGACAGAATCTGGCGCCCCGACCGGGACTAGAACCCGGTGTGCCGGCGCCGCAAGGCAGAGGATTAGCCTAGTGAGGCGCAGCGCCCACCCATATTGGTAGCTCTTGACGAACCATGCCTTCTGGTTCTGCGTCCTGTGTAGCCTTCTCTCTGTCACACTGTAAGGAAGCCCAGGGTGTCCAGCTAGAAGTAGAGAACAGGTAGAGAGACCCAGGAGAACAAGATGCCATGTGGACGGAGAGGCCAGGGGGAGGAGAACTGAGGCACCCCAGCTGCACTTCCAGCTTCAAACACCCGCATGGAGGATTTTAGCTGGCACCACACCCAGCAGAAGAACCACCCAGAGTCGCAAGAAATCACAGTCATTAAGCCAGGGAGTGTGGGGTGGTTTGTTAGATTGTACACAGTGACTAAAGCAAAAGACATACTCAAAGAAGTCCCAAGAGATGTGGATCTGTTTCGATTACATACTGTTGCACAAAAAACGACCCCAACACATCAAGAATTGAAGCAATAATTCATTGTTATGCTTATGCCTTAGTGAGTCAAGAATTCAGAAAAAGCGCGGCAGGGAGCCTTTGCTGCGCAGTGTCTGAGGCCTCTCAGCCCTCTTAGGGCCCCGAGAGCAAGCATGGCAGCTTGTTCTCTGAAGGCCCAGGCGTGCACACGGGCGCCGTGTCACGAGCACCGTATTCTGCGGCTCAAAGCAGTGCCACAGTGTGCTTGTAACCAGGGGCAGGAGTGTAGACCCCACCTGCTGAGGTGAAGAGGGCAGAGGACGTGTGGCCACCCTGCACTGCTGTGCCATCCCTTCCTTTTCATGCCATTTCCTCCCCCTCTAGACATCTGTTGCATCACATCGAGGTTTTTCTTTTTTACAAAAATAAGCGAAGAAATGCACAAATTTTATTTCCTCTTTTCCCCTACAAAAGAAGTAGCATAATTTTAAAAAAGACTTATTGATTTATTTATAAGTCAGAATTATGGAGAGACAGCAGGAGACAGAAAGAGAGGTCTTCCACCTGCTGGTTCGTTCCCCAGATGCTGCAATAGCCAGGGCTGGGCCAGGCTAGAGCCAGGAGCCAGGAGCTTCTTCTGGGTCTTCCATGTGGGTGCAGGACCCCAAGAACTTTGGCCATCCTCTGCTTCTTTCCCAGACACAGGGTGCTGGATTGGAAATGGAACATCTAGGACTTGACGCTGCATCCATATGGCATGCCGGCACTGCAGGCAGAGGCTTAGCCTTCTATACCACAGAGCCGGCCCCACCATGAATGGGATTAAGTCCTTATGATGAGGCCTCCCAGGGCAATTGGCCCCAATACTATGACTCTCAGCCGTATTGGTCGGTTTAGTACTTACACGTGCTAGGGACTGTACTGGGTGCCCTGCTTATGCAATTATTTCATTCTCACACTCTGATTATTGCCATTTTAAAGATAAACTGAGGTTCAGGAAGATCAATTATGGAATGTTTTGGGGTCTAGGGCTTTTTGAGGATCCGATGGAAGCTGAGAAACTTACACAGAGAAATTCACCAGCATAGCATTTGGCTTTTTATTTCTAGGGACTCCCAGACTCACCTACTCCTGCCTGTGAGTGTCCCTAGGAAGAGGTGGGTTGGTGGGAGTAGCTGTGTTCTGAGCTTTCCCTCCACTACTCTTGCTATCAGGTTGGCACACCTATTATGAATGAAGTAGTCAGCAAGGAAAGGAAGACAGAGGGGGTATTCGTCCCTGTGAAAGTAGTTGCAGACACTGCAATAGTGCTAGGGTTTAAGGAAGGTGTCAGCCATGAGCCAGTGCCTTCCAAGTCCAGGCTGCATCTTAACCCAGAGTGCTAACTCTCCTTACTGAGCATCTATTATGTTTCAGGCCCTATTTTAGTTACTTTGGATATTAGTTAACAAGCCAAGTCATTAAAACATTCATTGGGAGAGACAGAAAGCAATTAAATCAAGGAATCAATGTAGAACATGTCTGTTAGATATAAAACTACAGAGAAAAACAGGGTCAGGGGGCTGAGGAAGGATGCCCGGCGAGATAGGAGGCACCAGAGGATGCCGAGTGTCATAGAAACATGATTACATTCATATTTGCGAAAGGATCATTCTGTTGCTGTCTGGAGAATAGATGATAGGTCCAAGAGCATAAGCAGAGACCCAAGAGGCTATCGGCAGTTGTACAGGCATAGCTCTGGCCAGCGGAGAGGGAGGGGCGGTAAATGAGCACCATCTTTGGACCACGTGGCTGAGTCTCAGACACCCATTGCTGCCCAGTAGGTGCACCCACCGGCTCCATGAAGCCTCCTTGTGGATCTCCCGTGTGTCCATTGTTTTGGATGAGGAACTCCTGGGTTAAGGAAAGTCAAGTATCTAGCAGAGTAGCTGCTCTTGCTGGCTGACTTTCCAAGCTTGATACAGATGAAAAACGAAAAACAATGAATCATGGCAGAACCTCCAGCTTCTAACACACCTGAGCAGGACTGCTCTTCCAGCAGTGGAACTATCCTCCAAGTTCAGACCAAATTGCCTTCACTGCTGCTTCCATGAACTCAACAAAAGCCGAAGTGTGAGTCACTTTCCCATTTATAAAAGTAATACTTTTCGATACTGAGTAAAGCCTGCAGGAATGCACCGGGCTGGATCTCAAGAACTGAATCCCTGTGAACTTACCACGGTCAAGGCCTCATCCTTGGCTTCGGTGGGTCAGAGATTTAGTGCGGTCAACTGACCCAAAGCCACTTAGGGAGTGGGGGCGGCTCCTGGCCTGACCAAGGGTGTGAGTGGCCCAAGGCCATGTGGGTGTGTCCCTGTAGGAGCCAGACTCCTGAGAATGTCGTGAGATATCAAAAAGCTTAACGAAGGGGCCACAAACAGCACCAAGGTGTGCAGGTGGGAGCTGGGCCATTGAAGAGAGAAGACAGTATAGTTATCAACTCCAGGGAGAAACTTCCTGGGCTGTGATCCCAATTCTGCTATGGATTAGCTGGGTTTTGTCTTTCTGTGCCTGCTTAAAGTGAATTAGACTATATGAGGTATGTAAAACTGTGTCTGGCCCCTGGTAATATTATTACATGATAGTAATATCATAGCAAAGGAAATACCTAAGACAAAGTAGGTCAGGACAGCTACCAAGGAATCAGAGCTGAAAAGAACCTGGTGTTTTACAAGGCAAGGCCCACGGTGAACTCTGTCTGGTTAAGATCTAGCTGAAGAGTGGGCCCCTAATGACGTCAATGCACCTGAATTTCTGACACCTGTGAATATACATAGCAAATGGGACTTTCCATAGTGATTAGGTTGATGATCTTGAGATGGGGCGATTATCCTTGATTATCTGGGTGGGCCCAAGAGCGTCTCAAAGGTCCTTAGGAGAATTGGAAGGGTGGGAAGAGGAAATGTGACAATGGAAGCAAAGGTTGGAGTGATTGAGGCCACGACCCAAGGAAGCAGGCGCTCTCTAGAAGTCAGAAAAGGAGAGAGAATACACGTGTGTTGTGTCAAGCCACCAAGCGCATGGCAATTTGCTCCATTGGTGGTGGGAAAGAATGCAGTCCTCACCACTCAGCGGGGTCTCAGCACTTGTATTTTACCTTAGGAGCTGGGGATCGGTGAAATAACCCAGCAGCACAGAGCGAGTCTCTGGGTCACTCCGGCAAGTGCTTTCCAAGTAGCTGCCACCTGCTGACCCTGGCACATGCTTCTGACCCCTTCATCAAAGAGGGTGGTGGTGGTGCTTGCTTTACTCTACCGAGTGATTGGATCACACAGGCATTTATATTCTGGAGCCATGGTCCAAAAATGTCCCTGATTAACATAGGAAATGATGTATCCACAATGCATCTGAAGATGTTGTAGTTTATGTAGTGGTTGTATTCAGTGGAAAAAAAAAAGAGTACAGAGAGAGTTGCAATAGCCAGGCTGTGGGCTTCGGAACCCTCAACTTGAGTGTGAATTCTGGTTCCCTCTCATATTAAGGAAGGCGGTGGCATTCAAACTTTTCTGACTGTGACACACGCTGATAAAGATGTTTCACATTGCATTCCAGGACACATCTGTAATGCACACACACACACACCTGAATCAAAGGCCGTAGATATGATATTTCCTCTTGTACTTTATTTCTTTTCTTCGAAAGCTAATAACCATGGCCACAGATTAACTCACGGCCCTTTACTGAGCCTCAGCCTGCAGGTGAACTACAGGGTCATAGGGAAATGACCGCCCCTCTGGGAACTTCAGCTTCCTTATCTGTGCAGAGATAATAGCAATGTCTGGAGCTGGGGGCGGGGCGGGGGGGGGGTGGTGAGTAAAAGCCGAGCACGTGCAGCACCAGACACAGCCCTGCACACAGGGCGCAGAGGCACTAAATGGCAGCTGAGATGTTTTTGCTGATTTATGCATGGAGAGGACGAGAAAAATTTGAGGAGTCAATGATTCCTGGAAATGTTCAGCCTGGTGCTTAGGAACAATTGTGCAGAGACTTGGATCGGGTGAGGCGACACGGTGAGAGTGACGGGTGGACACGCCAAAGTTGTGATGCATGGTTCCTGGTTTGGGTTTGTTTTTAGACTGTAAAAATCACCCTCACTCATTTTGCAGTTTGGTTCCTGTATTTTTAGTTCTTCATGATTAACTTGAACAGGCAGATTTAAAATAATTACGTATTTTGAACTTTCACTCAAATCCCTCCTAGCGTTTTTCGACTTAGAAAACCTCTTCCCATGGTTAGACGAGTGCTTTATTTTAGCACTCAGCTATTAATTCCTCTGCAGTTTATTCGACGAGTATGCGTGTGTACATGGGGGTGGGGTTAGGTTCTTAAGTGACATATTTTTGAATGGACTAGCCAATTTTCCCATGATTTAATAATCCATCCTTTTCCAAATTATTTACCATATCCATATATATTATGTATTTTTTGCTATTTTGTTCAGGCTACTCTTATGATCCGATCACATGCTTTTGTTTTTGTAGTATTGTGAAACTCTTTAAACATACATCCAGGTACAGAAAGTACTCAACTCTGAGAGTGACAGCAGCATTTCTGTTTCCAGCTTTCTTTTCTTTATACATTTACCAGTTTATTCTAAAGGATCCAGATGAGCAGCCCAATGAAGAGGTGGACAGGGCAAGGTGCAAGGCGTGGGCTCAGATATTCTGTGTGCTATCTGGGTGCCCCACCCTCCCAGCACTTCCGTGTGTTCAGCAGCCCAGACCTTGCAATAAACTTTATTTTTCCAAGTGCTTTTAGGTTCACAGCAAAACTGAGTGGAAAGTCCCTAGCTTTCCCATGCATCCCCTGCCCCGACACATGCATGACCTCCTCCACTATCTACATTCCTCAGCAGAGTGGTCTATTTGTCACAATTGAATCTGTGCTGTCCCAGAATCCATAGTTGATGGGAGGGTTCACTCTTGGCAGTATGCATTCTGTGGCTTTGTTTAAATGTATGATGACATGGATCCACCATTGTTGTATCATATAGAACAATTTCACTGCCTTAATCGTTTCTCCTCACCCCTGGAAGCCACTGACCCTTTTACAGAATGTCCTACTGCTGGGATCATTTAGTGCATGAACTTTTTAGAGTGGCTTTTTTTTTTTTTTTTTTTTGCAGAGTAGTATGCATAGGGATTTCCTGTGTCTTTTCTTTCGATAGCTCATTTCCTTTTAGCACTGCACAGCATCCCACTGTACAGATGTGCCACAGTCTGTTTACCTATTTGCCTACTGAAGGACATCATGGTTGCTTCTATATTTTGGAAATTATAAGTAAAGCTGCTATAAATATCCATGTTTTTGGTGTATCTAGGCTTTTGGATGGACATATGTTTTCAATTTTTTGGGTAGATATGAAAGGACTGGGATTGTTGGATCATATGGTAAGAGTACATTAAGTTTTGGAAAAAAAAAACAAACCAGCCAACTGTCTTTCCAAGTGGCTGTGCCATTTTGCATTCCTTGTAGTAATGAATGAGAGTGTCTTTTGCTCCCAACTTTGCCAGCACTTGAAGTTGGCAGTGCTTTCGATTTTGGCAATTATAATAGGTGTGTGGTGGTATTTCACTGTTGCTTCAGTCTGCAATTCTCTCGTGACATATGATGTTGAATATCTTCTCAGATGCTTGTTTGTCATCTGGATGTCTTTGGTGAAGGGTCTGTTCAGGTCTTTTGCCCATTTTGAAATCGGTTTGCTTATTTTCTTAATGTTGAGTTTTCAGAGTTCTCTGTATGCTTTGGGCAACAGTCCTTTATCAGATGTGTCTTTTGCAAATATTTTCTTCCAGTCTGTGACTTGCCTTTTCATTCTCATTCTCTTTTGGAGAGCAGTTTTCTAACTTTAGTGAAGTCCAATTCAGATATTTTTGAAGACTAAAACACATTACAGAAACAATTGAGGTATGATTTTTTCCCACACTCTTGCTTGTCTAGAGGCAAATTACTGTCATGAAGTTTGTATGCACACATGGCATTCATATGATTGCACTTGCATTTCATACCCGTGAGCCAGCTCTAATCTTATTTGTTTATCAAATTTACAGCAGTGACAAGTAACTATACCTAAGATTCTATGACTTTTCCTTCTAATTCAGCATTCTGTTTTTGAAACAAATCTGTGTTGATGCTTGTAATTCATTCACTTAAACCACTATATAATATTCTTCACATGAATAAACAGGAACAAATATGTTAACCCACTGCCCAATAGATGGACGCTCAGGTTTGTTGTCGATCTGATTTTTATCTTGGCAATTATCAACAAAGCTGCAGAGAATGTGTAGTGTATCTCTGTGTGGCTCCCCCACTCACAGAGGAACGACACCAGACCCTGCGCTGTTCTCTTTTCCTGGCCCTTCCCGGGTTTGCTGCCCCCCCCCCCCCCGCCTCCGTGAGGAGCGGCACTGGCGAGCTTTCCCCACCGACTCTCTCAGGGGGGTGTGGCCGCGCAGGTTGTCTCTCTCCCCCTTTTAAGGGGTTGGGTCAGGAATCAGCTAATTAACAACGCAGCTGTGTAAGATTTGTTTACTCTCAGCACCATATGATGGGAGATCAGATGCATAGAGTTAGTCTTAATAGTCTCAGTGGTCTAGTCTAGTCTTGGTAGTCTCAGTACTTATTTCGTCATGTTGCGGGAGACAGGCCCTGCTCCCCACACTCTGGACTCACTTAGGCAGAAATTTCCCTGGAGTAGAGACATAGATGTGAACTGGAGTTTGTAGTGTAAGGATATTTTCACCTTTACTAGATATTGTCTAACTGCTCTTCAAAGTGGTTATACCAATTTACTCTCCCACAACTGTATGTTAATTTCCACAGGTTTTTTTTTTTTTTTTTTGCCAAGCAGCTGGTATAAAAACCTATGTCACTGAAAATTTTAAAATTTGTTTTTTTCCATAATTATAAATGAGATTTAGTACATTTTCACCATCTTTGCATTTTCTATTTTTTCTGCTTACTTGAATACATTCCTTAAGGGATGCTAATAATTTATCTGTTATGTATATTGTAATTTTCTTCTCCTAATCTTTGAATTTCCTTTTAGGTTTGTTAGAGATGCCTACAGTTATAGAGGTTAAAGTCCAATTTAGTAATTTTCTCTTGTTACTTTAGCTTTTTAGAAAACCTCATCAAGAACTCCTTTTCTACTCCGAGACACTTATTTTTATCTGGAAGGTTCAAAGGTCTTATATTGGTAGGATACATCCTTTTCCTTTATCTACTGTGCACCAGTCATCTTGGCTCCTGTGTGTCAAACTTCAAAGAAAGCTAAAGGGTCCTTTAGGTATCCATGAAAATGATCACATCATCTAAAAGAAGAAATGATTAAGACCGACCTCAGACATCATCACATGAAGAAAGGATGTCAAATAGAGCAGGCTACACAGAGGTAGACTTCGCTTGAGAGGACACCCAAGCCGAGTAAACGACCTCCCCCGAAGCAGGAGCAAGGCTTCTTCACTACATGGCCTCTGGGTTCTCACCGAGGGGAGAGTTCTGGACAGAGACAAGCAGACAGAAGCCGTTTGTCAGGCCATTGCTACTGTGGCCACACAGCACTGCCGCCAACTCCTTCTATTGGCTAAGAAGCGGTCACAGGGGCTGTCCTGTCCTTGAGAGGAGGGGCATTTGGCCGCCTGTTATCAGCGGCCAGGTCTGGAGGAGTGTGAGAGACTGGACAGCTTGCGGTGGCCACTGTCGGGAAATACTCGTTCTAGCTGTCTGCTCTGCAGTTGCTTTATGTGAGTGTTTGCGCTCCTGCTAAAGCTGCCTCCCTTCCTCTCACACACACAAGTCCAGTTTTTTCCCCTCAGAAATTCTGGCCTCTGCGTTCTGTCTCTCTTTGGAGCCATACCTAAGAGCATGGCGATACACTGTAATTTCCTCTGTCGATCCCATAGAAGTGAGTGGCCGGGGGTTGCTGCAGCAGCTCTGCCTTCTCACCGATGGTGGTACACTAGGATCCACGAGGATGCAGCAGACACTGAGGAGAGGGGTTAGCTGGGGTTTGTAGAATTTTCAGTGAGGAGGTTCCAGGTACAGAGCTGGTGGGCAAAGCAGCCTGTGCCACCCACCCCTGACCTTCACCTTCCACTGTCAGACAGCTCCCTCTCTGGGGCAGGCCCACCCAAGCCACAGCCATTTTCCTAGCTGACTTACTCTAGCAACATTTGTAGAAGAAAAGATGATTTTCTTTTCATTTTTTTAGGTTTATCTTATTTCATTTTAAGATTTGTGAGCAATAGCTTTGTTCAAATAAATACCTCTTATAGCTTACTATTTATTTAAAAAAAATTCTTATTTGAAAGGCAGAAAGATAGAAAGAAAGAAACAAAGACAATGAGAGATCCAGATCTTCCATCTGCTGGTTCATTCCCCAAATGCCTACAATAGCCAGAGCTCAGCCAGGCTGAAGCCAGAAGCCCAGAATTCAATAGGAGTTCCCCATGTGGATGGCAGAGACCCAAGTATATGAACCATCATCCTGCTTCCCAGGGTGTGCATTAGCAGGAAGCTGGAATTGGAAACAGAGCCAAGACTAGAACTGAGGCACTCCAATATGAGATGCGGGTGTCCCAAGAAGTGTCTTTTTTTTAAAAAAAATTATTTATTTGAAAGGGAGAATTACAGAGGCAGAGATGGAGGCAGAGAGAGAGAGAGAGAGAAGGGAAGAGGTCTTCCATCCTGCTGGTTTTCTCTTCAAATGGCTGCAACAGCAGGAGCTGGGCCAATCTGAAACCAGGAGCTAGGAGCTTCCTCTGGGTCTCCCATGTGGGTGCAGGGGCCCAAGCATCTGGGCCATCCTCCACTGCCCCACCCCCAGGTGCATTAGCAGAGAGCTGGATCAGAAGTGGAGCAGCCAGGACTCGAAGTGACATCCATATGGGATGCCAGCACTGCAGGTGGTGGCTTCACCTGCTATGCCACAGCTCCAGCCCCCTAAGAGGTTTCTTAATCATTGTGCCAAATGACCATAACATCAGTACTTACATTTTTGTTATATTTTTACTGTAATCTTTTTCTTATTCCTTTTTTTATATTTACCTGTCTTATATATAAGACATACAACATGCTATTTTGATATACACATATATGGTAAATTGACTACAGTCAAGCCAATTAATATATCCATCATCTTACATGGTTGTTCCTTTTTTTGTGTGTATGCTAACAACACTAAATTCTACACTCTGATTAAGAAAACTTCAGTATACAACACCATGCTGCCATTAAAAGCTGTTCTGGAGGTATTTAGACTAATTCATCCCACACAACTGCAACTTTGTATCCTCTGACCCACAGCTCCCCCTGTCCCCAGCCAAGGTGTTTTCCAAGTATTATTTTCCTTTGAGTTCCATGATCATGTCAGAGCTCTCTTCCTCTAAGGAAAATTTTGACCATTAAGAAAAACACAAAGGGGCTGGCGCCGTGGCTCACTTGGTTAATCCTCTGCTGTGGCACTGGCATCCCATATGGGCACCGGGTTCTAGTCCTGGTTGCTCCTCTTCCAGTCCAGCTCTCTGCTGTGGCCCAGGAAGGCAGTGGAGGATGGCCCAAGTGCTTGGGCGCCTGTACCCACATGGGAGACCAGGAGGAAGCACCTGGCTCCTGGCTTCGGATTGGCGCAGCGCTGGCCGTAGTGGCCATTTAGGGGGTGAACCAACGGAAGGCCTTTCTCTCTGTCTCTCACTGTTTGTAACTCTACCTGTCAAAAAGAAAGAGAGAGAGAGACACACACACACACACACACAAAACTGTAACTTCATTTAGAGGGGTCTGAGACTCCCATGTCTATGTTTTGGGATTCCAATATTGCTTAAGCATTTTTTAAAAAAGGTTTATTTATTTTTATTTGAAAAGCAGAGTTACAGAGAGAGAGAGAGAAAAAGAGAGAGGGAGAGGGAGAGGGGTCTTCCATTCACTGGTTCACTCCCCAGATGGCCACAATGGCCAGAATTGTGCCGAATTGAAGCCAGGAGCCAGGAGCTTCTTCCAGGTCTCCTAAGCGGGTGCAGGGGCCCAAGGACTTGCTTTCCCAGGCCACAGCAGAGAGCTGGATAGGAAGTGGAACAGCCAGAGCTCGAATTGGCACCCATATAGGATTCCGGCACTGTAGGCAGTGGCCTTACCCACCATGCCACAGTGCTGGCCCCTAAGCATTTTTTGAAAATTGTTTGTTCACAATTTTTCACTGTGGTTCCTTGGGACAATTTGACCTGAATGCGCCTTTTGATGGTAGGGCAGCTCTGAATTAGGTACTGCAATAAGATTCCAGGGTGTCTCAAGAAAGGAAGGACAAATTTTTTGATGCTTTCTAAATAATTGAAGAATAATAGAAATAAAGTCCTGGATTTTGTTTTTTAATTAGCAAACCCTTGTGTGTCCTAAGAGCCTCGCACAGATGCATTCATGTGGTCCTCAGCACCTCTGAGAGGCGGGAACAAGTTACAGAAGATGGGAATGAGGGGCAGGGAGGTGAGGACTCACACCTAGGACCCCCTCGGTGGTCCCACACCAAAATCCCTGCCTCCAACGCTGCCTCTGTACAGAGAAAACGTTCAACCCTGTCTTTCCCTGTTACACTTCTGATTCCCACCCAAGGTAGAGCTACCTATGGTTTTAGCAAGCTGGTTGTTTCACACCAACCTCAAACTGCCTTAGTGCAGCTAACCACAAATATGAGAGTGCTTCAAAACGTTTATGGAAAAATGAAATTAAAAGAGAAGTTTTACTTTGGTCCAAAAGAGTTTTTGAAATCCTCTCATAGCTTTTTCATAATACACATTTTCCAGGAAAATTTTGATGACCCCACATATGCATGGATTTCAAAACTTGGGACACCAAAGTCAACTCATAATTCCATTTTCTCCAAACTTTCTGAAGGACCCTTGTGCAAAGGAACTCTGGCAAGCTTGCTCTTGGCACTCTGCTTGCTGTCTGAACTCACTAGCCTATCTGCAGACAGCAAGTAAGCCCTGCACAGACTGATCAGCAACTTGGAAAGGAAGGAAAATAGCAACTTCTAAAGCTAAGGGCTGCCTTGTTCCTTCAGCCCTTCCTTGGCCTTCAAAGCTGCCCAGCCGTCTGCTTGGCAACTTGGAGATGTTTTGCGTATTAGTAGTCAATAGCTCAGATCCTGCCTACTCAGATCCCAACCTAAACCTTGTTTATAAATGGGTTAACCCATGGCTGGCGTGTTGAGGGTGGCAAAGGGCCAATCTTTTTTTTTTTTTTCATAAAATGTGCAGTACAGGGTGTGGGCCTGCTGTTGGCAGCCACAACCATGAAGTCAGGGACCACCCGCCCCCCCAAACCCCCCTGCCAACTTAAAATTACAGAATAGGGGAGGCAGAAAGAAAGAGGGAAGATGGTTACATTTCTTAAAACGATTGTATGACTTAAATTTCCTGGTCCCAACATTTATCACTGATTCACATCAATTTCCAGTGAATGGACCATTATGTAACAGTTTCAAGGCAATGTGGGCTCCCTTCTGAGATTTCAAACATGGATGCACTATATTTAAACAAAGTTTCCACAGCACTGTTTCTTGGGGGCTGCTGTTGTTGCCCTGTGCACAATGGGCTTGTAGGAAGAGATGCAGAACGTAGTTTATTGAAGCCGAATTTTCCATGGAAGTTGTCCAGTGCTCCCCGAGTTCTCAGGGGCTTTATCTGACCGTCTTTCTTCCTCCCGATAATGGCTGGCAGCAACCCACAGCATGGAGGTTACATGCTGCACTTTTCGAAAAAGTCTTGAATGGGGCCATTGTTCCTCTGAGATGCTCTGCATGTTTCGCTGAACAGAGAGCAGGGTGTAAAAAAGGCACCTTGTGTGCAACTGTTGGCGAGGCCTGGGAGTGAAGTAAAATCTCCAGAAAGTCTGGGCAGTGCTGTTGAGAGGAGCAATGAACCCTCTGGAAGTACTGTTAGCTCAGACATTCCAATGCGGTGAGGCAGCTGTGGGGACACGGCTCCCTCCGGTCTCCTTTGGAGAAGGAGCAAGGGGGCAAGCACAGGACATCGATCTAGACCTGCCCTTGTCACAAAGCCCTGGGGAAGGTGCCCCTTTGCAGCGGTGGGGCCATGCTGATGATCACGCTCCTACAACTTTCCTGCTCACCAGACCTCGACTGCCCTTGGCTACCAATGGCGCAATGACTCATCTGGAGGATTCAATGTTAACTGCGTGTGCATCCACCAGTCTGCACCAATCTCCAATTCCCATGGGCCAAATTAAATTATAAAAAATAGCAGTCCTTGGCGTCTCCAGGTGATTGGTGATGGCTGATATTACTAGGTTGTTTAAGTGAATCATAAAACCACAATATAATACTGTATATTAAGTAAATTGTTTATCTAAGCGATGCTACCTTTTCCCTGGCGCCTCCATCTACCTGTCCAGGACAGTGCAGACTCAGGGATTGGAGACAACGACCACTTCCCACTGCTCTAGTGCTAAAACTCCCCGTTCTTAATGAGCAGAGTGTCCTCAGAGCCCTCTGTAGAGATCTTTTCTGAAGCCAGCTCACAGGGGAGGAGGTAATGTTAGTTTTCATTAAAACCCTAGTGGGGAGGAAACAGCAAAAACAGTTTATGCATCGGGCTGGCAGATTTTTTTCTTACAGGCAGAATTCCTTGGCTTTCCCGTGCATTCTTGCTTCAATCTCTCCTGTGCTCTGGAGGCTCGAAGAAGGGGAGATCACTTTTAGGACGGATCTGGAAGGAAGGGTCAAACCTGAGCAGGAGGAAAGTGTGGGAGAGGAGGCACAGCCCAAGGACTAGAGGCGGTGGATTGGGAGAGACGTTCTGCTGTTTGGCCCACAGTGGCCAGGGCGCGCTGGCTTCCTACAGCCATGGGAGTCGGGGAAGATTTCTGCAGAGACTAACGCCCTAGAAGAGAAAACAATAAACGTGGCTGTAGCGTGAGGAGTTCGTTTAGGTTTGCATGGAGGGGAGGGGGCCACGGGAATTGTCCTGATTGGAGGTAGCAGGAGAGGCCAGGCTAGGGAAGGGTCTTAGAACAGGTGAGGAGGAGGCGCAGGTGTAGGGAAAAGGGAGGAGGTGGAGGGTTTGGTTGTTCTCTGGTCCCTGGCTCTCCCAAGGCAGCCCACTGGGTGTTAAAGCCACTCCAGCAGCTAAGGAGGCGTCGTGCAGACCCCGTAGTTTGCTGCAGCGGTGGAAGTCTCCAGGTTTGCTTCAGCAAGGAAAGAGCACTGGATCCGGAGTCCACGTGCTTGATGGCCACCATCAGCACATGCTGCATGAATGAACGGCCTAACAAACTCAAGCGCGGGCCTGACATCTACTGGAGTGACTTTGGTGGAGCCTCAGTTTCCTTCTCCGCCTACCACGGATGGTGCCCCGGGGGCAGCGGGAGACTCCACTCTCCGCGGCCTGAAGCGTGCACAGCTCCCGCCCTCCCCAGGTCTAGCGACCCGGCAGCTCTCCTACGCCCCCGCCCGGGCCGGAGCCAAGCGGGTGGCTCCCGGGAGCCGCGGCCAGGGCGCTGGGCCGGGGTCGCGCCGCCGGCGGCCAGGGCGGGGGCGGCAGCCGGGTCCGCCCTCCGCGCCCGCCTTCCCCACGCGGCCTGAGCCGGGGGGCGGGCCCGGCGCAGGCCGCTCCCCCGGCCGCCCGGCTGCCCGCGGCAGCGCTCGCGGGCTCTCACCCGGGGCGGGCGAGTTCTGGGAAAGCCCTGCCCAGGGCGGGGGCCCCCGCTGCCGCCCGCGCCGCCGCCGCCGCCGCGGTCCGGGCCGCGCGTACAGCTCGGCGGGCGCGGCGCACAGCTGCGCGGCCAGGCGGGTGCGCCCTGGGCTCTGCTTCCGAGAGCAGACCGGCCTGGTCCCCGAGAGCTCCTGGGCATCGGCTCTGCAGCCGATCAGAGGAACGGCGGCCCCGGCGCGGCGAGCGACGGTCGCGGAGCGGAACTCCCGGAACGACGCGGCGCTGGGGACAGCGGCGGGAGTGTCCAAAAGAGGACAGGTGAGGCCACGGCTGTGCAGCTCGGTTCCCGGGATCGGAGGAGGCTAGAGCGGGGCAGCTTCTCCGCTTGAACGCTGTGCACCCGCTGGGCAGCCGCCTAACTCCGCGTGCCTGGTGCAGGGGTGTCCCCAGCTTCCCAGGGGAGAGCCGAGCGGGCGGTCCCCGTGGCGGGGGCTGCAGGACGTCCTTTGCGCGCCCTCCTTATCCATCAGGTGTCCCTCCCGGGGCGCCGCTTCGCTTTGTGTGTCCAGGGCGGAGGTGGCAGCAGCAGGAGGAAAAAGTACTGGATCAGCTTTTTCGGGGCGGTTCCTAGCAAGCGTGTTTCAAGGAAAGTGCTCCAGAGACGGTTCCCGGAGGGAGTGCTGGACACTCAGTCCTAGCCAATACAGTGGTGGACCTGGGCCCACTCCAGCCGGTCCCTCGAAGAATGCCTGTGGCTTTCCCTTAAAGCCCTCCCGTGGTGTTAACAATTAAAAGACCCGGAGCTAGAAGTCTTCTGTCCTGCTGGTGTTAAGAGCGTGGTGGAAATTCGTGGGGTTTTACACCCGGTGTTTAAGCCACGAGAAACTTGATTCCACTGCCTCAAGCAATTATTCAGCATAAGGACGAGTCACGTTAAGGAGTGAGCTCCCCGAGTGGAAGCAGGATTCATTTCATCGCAGCTGCCTTCTGCCCAATTTGCCCGCAGGTGGGTCGTTCAGACCCCTGCAGGATCAGTGCGCTGCCCGGTGCTTGTTGTAGAAACCCGGGCTTAGGGTGGGCTGGGGACCTTCACACCGAATGGGCACAGCTGTGACCAAGCAACGCTGGCCACCCCCCCCACCACCACCCCCAACCCACCCATTAAGAAGACTCCTTGAGAACCTGCCTCGGGAGGAGGAGGCAGGTGCATCCCGTAGATGTCTGTACAGGTGCACGGGGATTGTTATCGCAGGGAAAGGTGGGCTGTCTCCAGGGTGGTGTTTGCAGCCCTGCACACTTTGCTGAAGAATGCCTGGCATCTGGAGTCACCTAGAACATCCTCCTCCCTCTGCGTGCCCCTCCTCCAAGACGTCTGCTCTAAACCCTAACTCTTCTTCAGACTGAACCTTGTTGCTGCTGACCTGGCCTTGCTGATTCCTGCAACACTTGCCCTGAAGGGGCCTTTCTGCTCTCTCCCTTTCAGGAGAGTTCTTTAGGGAGATGTCTTGTTTCCCCATTTACTGTGGCTCCTTGACACAGTGCTTGTACCTAGGCGGCTCTTTACAGGGGTCAGGATTAAACAATAAGACTTTGCTTCTACTACATGTATAGGAGGAAGAGCTAATGTAACTGAAATGCATAACATTTTCCATTAGTACTGTTCCTTATTCACAGCCCCACAGGGGGCTTTTTTTTTTTTTTTTTTTTTTTTTTTGACAGGTAGAGTTATAGATAGAGACAGAGAGAAAGGTCTTCCTTCAATTGGTTCACTCCCCAAATGGCCGCTACGGCCGGCGTACTGCGCCAATCCGAAGCCAGGAGCCAGGTGCTTCCTCCTGGTCTCCCATGTGGGTACAGGCGCCCAAGCACTTGGGCCATGCTCCACTGCCCTCTGGGGCCACAGCAGAGAGCTGGACTGGAAGAGGAGCAACCAGGACTAGGACCCGGCGCCCACATGGGATGCTGGCGCCGCAGGCGGAGGATTAGCCAAGTGAGCCATGGCACTGGCCAGGACATTGTTTTTACACCTAGGAGCTCTGCCTGATCCTTGTCTTTGGTCCATGCCTTGGGACCAGGTAGGAGGTGAGATTGAGCTGCTGCTTTCAGAAGCTTCTTGGCTCTGCTCCAGGTTTGACTTGGGTCATTAAAAATCTGCACTCAAGTGGATGGTGGTGCAGCTGGATTCCAGTGCAGGTTCTGGTTTTCTTTTTTTCTCTTCTTAACCATTCTTAGTCACATTCTTTTCTGTGCTTTCGTTGTATATTTTGAAGCAATTTGTTTGATTTGCAGTTTGTCACGACTTTCTAAATGCATAAAGATTGAACAGGGGGTCTGCACACAGTGGAAGAGTTGGGGAAAGCTGAGAACAGGTGCCGTTGCCCATGTCTGGGGAGAGGAGGCCTCTGCGCCGAGCAAGGCTGTTCTCCACGTATGCGAGTGTGGGCAGTCCCAGCCTTCCGCAAACACCCTTCCTGAACAGCGGCTTCAGTACTGGCTGCTTCTCCCTCCCTCTGCCTGGGCTGCTCGGTGTGCTGTCAACGATAGTAACACACATGGCATCTCAGACCTGCTGGGTTCTGAATGAGAAGCTGGGAAGAAGTCACCAAAGGCAGTAACAGCTCAGAGTGTGAATCTGATGGAGCTGCTCCCCTTCCAACAACCAGTTGAGAACTCTGGCACCGAGCAAGTAGGGGTTGGGTTGGAGGGCAGGAGGGCAGGTGACTGGGTCAGGTGGTGCTCCTGGAGTAGGGTGAGGAAATACTGATGGGCCTTGGGGAAGCCTGTGACCCTGCTAGGTCCCAAAGAAGAGAATTGGAGATGGGGAGCTGTGACAAAGATATCAAAGATGCTCTTTGCCATTGGCAAACCGTGGGGCCTGGAAAGGAAGACAAAACTGTCTCCAGCATCGGGAGGTCCCATCTGCTCCCAGCATGCAGGATGCTAGCTTGTGGTTACTGATGATCTAGCTTGGCAGTGTTATGACTCAGATTTTCAGGCTCAGACTGGGAACCCAGCCCTCTACGGCTGCACTGTCCAACATGGTAGCCCCTATCACCTTATGGCTATTGACATTTAAGTGTAAATGGGTAAAAGTTAGCTACACTTCAAGTGCTCCATGACTACTACCTATGGCTAGTGGCCACTGCACTGGACTGTGGAGGTATAGAACAGTTCCGTTATCTCAGAAAGTCCTGCCCCAGAGAGTTGTTCCAAAGAGTTATTGATCTATTAGGCAGACTACTTCCCAAAGCAAGTTTTGTCATAAATTTTAAATTTCCTGCTTACAGTCTCCTTTTGTGCCAATTTAGGTGAAAATAATAACGTAGCCTGCTACTACATGCCAGGTACCATTCCAAGTACTTTACATCTGCTAACCCATTTAATTTTTATTTATTTTCATCTTACCTGAAAGATTTCTGTCCACTGGTTCACTCCCCAAATGCCTGCAACAGCCAGAGCTTGGCCCTATGGGTGGCAAGGACCCAAGTACTTGAGCCCTTGCTTGCTGCCTCCCAGGGAGCTGAGTTGGAAGCAGAGTGGCAAACCAGGCACTACAGCATGGCATGTGGGCATCCCAGGGTGTGACTTAAGCTGGTCCACCAGATATTTAGCTCTTATGATATTTGGCAGTAAGTTCCAATGGTCTGTTACCCTCACCTGTAATTCCTAAGCCTAAAAGGCTCTGAAAAATGACAGTCTTTATTTTCTTTGCCTGCTGAGAGTTATATGTTTCCTTTAGAAATAACAGATATGTTGGATTCAGTGCTGTGTGGCCCTTCACCATTACAAAATCTAGAAAAGCGTTCCAAGCACTCAGATGAGAGAGTGTGGACTTGCATTATTATGCCCGTTTTGAAGACAGGAGAATGGAGACGCTGAAGGGCAAAGTAACTTCCATGGAGTTACAGCCAGAAAGTGGCAGAGCCAGCATTCGCTCCAAGCAGGCTGGCTCCAGGGTCCAGTCTCTTGACATTGTGCCATCCATCAATCTCAGGGCCCCTGACCCAAAACAAGTGACTGGCCCCTCTGTTTGTCTGGGTGAAACCTAATAGCTTCAACTCAGCTCATTAGAAGTTTTTAGCCAGGGCGATGGTTGAATTGTTTAGCGGTTGAGGTTCTGAAATGCTCTGGATAATCTACCGTAATAGGCATGCTTGGCCATTGTTTGGTTTGCCCCTTTTTACCATGTGCCAACCACACTTGGTTTTGAGCCGCTCTCTGAGAACTGGTAGGAAAAGAGGTCATTTATTATGGATGCTGTGAACCCTCTGGGCCTTATTGAAAGCTGTGGCCCACCAGGACCTGGGTATTGATCACTGTTGTGGGCTGGAGGGTGGGGGCTGTTTGGTCCTGGAGTGGACCAAGTGGAGCCACAGGTGGGCCTGTTCTGGTGACCCACCCGGGGTTTGAGCCTTCCTGCTGAGATTTCATGGGGTTGTGGATTGACCGGACTGTGTTGAAAGTCTCTCTGGGATCACTTCTCGGCCTTTTGGCTAAGATCAAGTGTGAAAGTCTCTCTGGGTTTGGGAGCTCTGCTGGAACTCCAAGGCTAAATTGGGGGCAGGAATGGAGTGTTCCCCTTCCCTCAGCAGGTGGTGGCAGGCCCACATGGCCTCTTCTTGGTGTTGTGGTCAAAACCTGCATTTCAAGAAACTGTTGAGAATCCCGAAGTTTTCTCTGGGAGGTCTGAGAAACTTGTGGCTGCTCCAGCGACTGTGTGCACATTTCAGCCTGGGCTCACAGGAACCCTGTCTCAAGGTTATCAAGGTTTACGGCCCAGTCCCAGACACTCTCTTGGTCAAATATAAAGCCCTGGGAATCAAATTGACCTGAGTTTACATAGGCTTCACCACTGTGAGCTCTACAACCTTAGGCAAGCAAGGGACCTTTTGTAAATCAGGGCCTATGTGAGATAATTCAGCCAAACCCCTTTGCGTAGCACATATCACATGTGCAAAATGCTAGCTACTAATATTGTTTCTTGGCCTCGGTCTCGCCTATGTGCAAGGTGTGTGTGGGAGGCCATATAAAGGCCTCCAGAGGACGTCCAGGTCCCATTGCCTGGGACCTGTGAGTGTGTTAACTTTATGTGACCAATGAGGCTTTGCAGATGTGATTCAAGATTTTCAGATGAAATGATCCTTTATTACCAGGATGGGTCCAGTCTAATCATGGGGGGCCTTAGAGGGAGACAGGCAGGTCAGAGTCAGTAGCAGGAGGTTGGAGTACGGGAAGGAGTTGGGAGCCAAGCCTCCAGGAGTTGGAAAAGGGGAGAAAATGGCTTCTTCCCTACAGCACCCAGGAGGGACTCAGCCTGGCCAAGCTCCAGGACTGTAAGATACAAACTCTGCGGCCGGCGCCACGGCTCACTAGGCTAATCCTCCACCTTGTGGCGCCGGCACACCGGGTTCTTGTCCCGGTCGGGGCGCTGGATTCTGTCCCGGTTGCCCCTCTTCCAGGCCAGCTCTCTGCTGTGGCCCGGGAGTGCAGTGGAGGATGGCCCAAGTACTTGGGCCCTGCACCCCATGGGAGACCAGGATAAGTACCTGGCTCCTGCCATCGGATTAGTGTGGTGTGCCAGCCGCGGCGGCCATTGGAGGGTGAACCAATGGCAAAGGAAGACCTTTCTCTCTGTCTCTCTCTCTCACTGTCCACTCTGCCTGTCAAAAAAAACCAACCAACCAACCAAACAAAAACAACAAACAAAAAAACAAAAAAGCAAACTCTGTTGTTGCCACCACTAAGTTTGCGGCCATCTGTCTCAGCAGCCACAGGAGTCTAGTGCATGGTGGAAGACAGAAGGGAAAGCGGGCGGGAGTGCAATGAAGGCATCCAAATAGATGGCAATGAGCTTACGCTGCATGAGCACTTTGCTTTGGGTGCTGTGCTGAGTCCTTTCTCACCACCACCTTCTGAACTAGAGATGCAGATGGGGAAACCAAGGCTCTGCGCAGTCGAGTTGTTTGCCTGAGGTTTCTCAGCTGGTCCATGGTTGGCTGGGAGGTGAGTCTGAGCAGCCTGGTGCTCTGAGCTGGGACCCACACTGCTCCTAAACGCAGGCACTTCTGCTGGAGCTGACAGCGTCCAACACCGAGCGGTACCTTGGTGAGTGTGAGGAAAGGCTCTGTTTGAATGGGGAAGGAAGAGGGCTGGGTGGTGCTGATTCCGCCCCCCCCCCCCAAACCCTGGCTGTTGAGGCTGTGGTGGGCATTGTTGCTCCCATCCCTGGCATTGCATCTGGCCGGCTCACAGCGAGAGGAGCCTGCTGTGGGAGCCCTGCCTTCGTGGGCCTCCCTCTGCTTCCCCACCTCTGCTCACCACAGACCGCTGGCCACCTCTGCCTGTTGATTGGATTTGCCTCATTCCTGACTCTTCCCCCTCAGCCCCGAATTCCACCCCTTCTGGCCCCTTGGTATTGAGACTTGAGCTGGTTAGTGTCAGGGTGAGGGGGTGGTATTTTTTTTGCCTTTCCTCTGATTTCTCTGGCTGGTGTTGATGTCCCAGCTGGGCTGCTTTGGCCTCTCCAGCCCATGTTCCCAGTGAGATTGGTTTGGACCACGGTGTTTTCAAACCATGCTCCAGGAGTGTTTGGGGCCTCTGCAGGGAGAGGGAAGTGCATGGGGAATGAAAAGTTCAGCCCCACTGTTGCTTCTTTGTTTTAAGTTTCGGATTTTGCATGAAAGGAGGGCTGGATTGTTAGGGAGGCAGAAGGAGTGGTGTTTGTGAAGAATAAAAGTCAAAGCACTATGCATAAGTATGATCTGTGGCCCGTGAACTTGGATGTGTGCAAGAAATAGACCTCTGTATTTTCCCCAATTCCTTTGTTCAAGTTTGGGATCTGGAGCCAGCCTGGATTCATTTACATCCTGGCTCTGCTATTTATAATCTGTGTGACCTTGTTGGAGACACTTGGTCTGTTCGGGTCTAAGGATTCCCCTCCCCTGCTCCCTGGGTGGCGGTGTCACACCTCTCTCCTTGCCTGGTTGGCATGCAAATGCCCGCCATCCCTGGCTGCAGGTGACTTCACAGGCAGTGACACCAGGCTGCTCCTCATCACCTCCCTGAGGTCTCACTGCTTTCTGCCAGCAAGCAGGCCACAGATATTTCTTGTTTCCTCCCTTGCCCTTCACCTTGTAGAAGAAGGGATGGGGAGGGAGGGCAGCAGAGGCCCAGGGGTCCTGCCTGCTTCTGCTCAGTCTTAGTACCCTCGAATCCTTGGTTTATGATAGTCTTAGTACCCTTGAATCCTTTCCCCTCTGCCCTTGAGACTGCAGTTGTGAAAACTAAAGCCGGAGACTCACAAATCCATGTCCCTCCATCCCTCCCCTAAGGCGGTGGGCACAGGGCCCCTTGCTTCAATGAGGGAAGAGGACGATACCCTGGGGAAAACAATAAAGACAAACAGGGTGGCTCATCTTGCCAGGGCTGTTAGTCCAACTGGACCGGCCGGGGTCTTTGTGTGATGTTTGACCTAACCTGTTGTGTGTGCCTATTTAGTGATGGCTTTGCTCCTGGCTCTGTGGCTGCACGGTGGTCCCACATGATAGGTGCGTCATCTATAAACATAGTGAAAGCTCTCCTTCATGATGCTGATTGTGGTTGCACAAGTTTGATGTTCGAACAAAACTTAGCCAGCATCCGTGTGTTTGTGCCGCTTGGTAGGAAGAGCTACAATATAATGATAAAGCAGCGAGGCTGCTGTATTCGGAATTAAGGAAGAGGCAGAAGCAAAGAAAGACTCTGTTTTGATGACTTCATTTTAAGTTTAAACTCTATAATATTACTGACTATGGAAAATCCAGGGAATGGAAAAAAATCATTTGGGAAAAATGCACGTGACCAAGTACATGCTATGCACATCCAGGATTAAAATATCAAATAACACGGTTTAATTTGGATACCCCTTGAGTTGTTTGAGGAAGTTTCAATTTAGTTGTTGTTCATAACATGAAATCAGATTTAATTGATGACCATATTTTTACCGGTGAAATGTTTCTCTGGAAGAATTGAAGCCTTAATATCAGCCTGTTTTGTCAATCTCAGAGAGGTGGATACAATTCACAGAGCTGAAATACTTTTGGCATGAAAGTGTATCGCTTTTCCCCTCTTAAATGCAGAATGAATTTGGATGACAGAGCTTGTGCTTTTCTGTTAACTGCTGGGGTCTGAGCCCATTCACTTCTCTGCTGCTTAGCAGGCGAATTCATCCCTACCTCAGCCTGATTTACGAGACTTGAGGTTTTTCTTTCATTGTGGCTTGGGCACAGCGTTAACAATTACAATGGGAGGGACTGGTAAAGCGAGAGGTGGCTGTGGAAGAAATAGGCTCAGTTATTATTGCATTCAAGAGAGGAAGACAGGCATTTCTTGAGCTATGCAGGGAAGCTGCCTACGTTTGCAAAGGAACTCCTCAAGTGCATGTCCTGCACCAGCAGTGCAGCCTAGCAGTAAGGCAGCTGGCCTGTTGCCTTGTGCCGGAGCTTGGATCTTGGTTTTTGACTGCCCTTTGCTCTCCGGGGGGTGGTTAGGGCTTCTCCAAGGCCAAGTCAGAGGATGGCTGACAACAGGTGAGGGGTGTTCCTGTGGCAGCAGGCACACCCAGATCTAATCAGTCACAGAGGATAAGAGGGGGGGCTTATGGCTGGCAGTGCTGTGTGTTCCTAATGGGCTATCACTGTCTAAGCAGTGAGGTCTAAAATAGCCCCCTACTTTGGAGATCCTACTTAGAGAAAACTCTTCAATCCAAAACACAGTTTAAACTATGAAAAGGCTATATTTTATCTTTTAATGATTCGTGCAGATGTTATCCATCTGCTTATGATTTGATATATTGTATCATCTAATAGAACTGAGAACTAGAAAGATGGGGTCCAAGTTCACTTTTTTTTTTTTTTTTTTTTTTTTGTTTTTAGAATTGAAGGAGCAGGTCCCTTGAGAGACTCAAGGAAGAGCTACTCTGCTGGGGAGAGGTCGAGCTGGGACGTCTGTTGTTCCCAACAAAATTGAGACCGTGCCATAAATGCATCCTATACAGTTTTGGATTCTGCAGTCCTTGTTGAAAATTCCACCATGAAGATGCTCTCAAGGCATCAAATGTTTCCATTTCTTGATTTAGCCTTCTTGTGGGTCTGTGGAAGCTTGCACAGTCCCCTTTTGTGGGAGGAGGGTTTGGTTGTTGGTCCGTCCTGGTGGAATTTTGTCTCTTTAAGTAACTCCATTGTCCAGATCACTAATTTATCATCTTCCACAGAGTCCTAGAAGTGGAATTACTAGATCAAAGAGGGGAGTGTTTTTTAGACTCCTGGTGCATATTTCCAAAATGCTCTCCAAAAATATAGCAATTTTGCTTTTTTTTTTTTTTTTAATTTGACCGGTAGAGTTACAGTGAGAGAGAGACAGAAAAAGGTCTTCCTTCTGTTGGTTCACTCCCCAAATGGCCACTATGGCCGGAGCTGTGCCAATCTGAAGCCAGGAGCCAGGTGCTTCTTCCTGGTCTCCCATGCGGATGCAGGGCTCAAGCACTTGGGCCATTCTCCACTGCACTCCCAGGCCACAGCAGAGAGCGGGACTGGAAGAGGAGCAGCTGGGACTAGAACCCGGCACCCATATGGGATGCTGGCGTCGCAGGCGGAGGATTAACTAAGCGAGCCACGGCGCCGGCCCAAGCAATTTAGTTTTACTGATTATCTAGTCGAGTGGTCTTTCCAGGCGGTATCATTGTGAGGCATGAGGTTAATGGTATCTTGTTATTTTTTTTTTTGCAAGTTTAATAAGCAAAACTTGGCATTTCATAGCTTAGATGTGCATTTCTTTGAATAGTGGGGAAACCCACTTTTTATGTATTTATCATCAATTTGCCTTTTCTTGGTTAAGTATTGAAGACATGTTCTTTGTGCATTTGTCTTTGTCTTTTTTTAATGCCTTTTAATTAAGGATTTAACATGGCTTGATCATGTGTCTAGGCAGGTATTTTCCCATCTTTATCAGTTGATGATTGTTTTTTCTAACTGGAATTTTTTCCTTATTCTAAAATAATACAAGTTGCTTTTGGATATTTTGGGAAATAGAGAAAATCACAATACAGAAAATGTATTACTTCTACCTTCTAGAGTAATACTGGGGCTGGCATTGTGGCACAAAGAGAGTTAAGCTGCCTTTGATGCTGCCATCCCATATGAGCACTGGTTCGAGACCCAGCTGCTTCACTTCTGATCTGGCTCCCTGCTAATGTGTCTGGGAAAGCAGTGGAAGTTGGCCCAAGTATTTGGATCCCTGCCACCCACGTGGGAGACCTAGATGAAGTTTCAGGCCCCAGCTTCATTCTGGCTCAACCCCAGCACTTGTGGCCATTTGGGGAATGAACCAGTGGACGGAAGCTCGCTCTCTCTCTTTTTTTCTGTCTCTGTCTCTATCTCTCCTCTCTCTATAACTTTGCCTTTTAAGTAAATAAATCTTTAAGAACAAATTTTTAAAAGTAAAAACAGAGTAATCGCTAACATTTGGTGTATACTTTTCTACATTTTTGTGTTTTCTCCCAAACTGGTATCATGTTCACATTTTATAATTTGCTTTTGCACCTAATGTTGATCATCATAATTAAGTGGATTGTTTATTCATACTGTATGTAACTGTTCATTAAATCATTTTAAAGTGTTTGTCATGCTTTCTAATGTATGGAAAATGTGAGTTTTTGTGTGGCCTGATAGAACTCTGTCCACTCTGGTGAGACTTCCGTGACCTTTACCTTCGTAGTCTATCCGCTTTCTTTGATTAACTATATTTTCATACTTACCTTCAGCTTTGTATCTGGAATCAGCTTTGTGTGAGTACATTATGAACTAAAGACTGAACTTATTTTCTGAATAGTTAACTAATTCTCCCTGGATTATTTATTGAATAATAATAGATGCTTCCTAGTTGCATATTGTATATTCTAAGGTCAGTTTAAGTCTGTGGTATCTATCTTTAAATTTTCTTTTTAAAATTTATTTGAAAGGCAGAGTTACAGAGAAGGGGGGGTGGAGATCAATCTTCCATCCCCAAGTTCATTCCCTAAATGGCTGTAATGGCTGAGATGGGCCAAGCTGAAGCCTGGAGCCAAGAGCCTCTGGGTCTCCCACATGGGTGCAGGGGCCCAAACACTTGGGCAATCTTCCACTACTTCCCCAGATCCATTAGCAGGGAGCTGGATTGTAAGTGGAGCAGCTGGGACTTGAACTGGTGCCCATATGGGATGCTGGCATAGTAGGTGGCAGTTTTACCCACTGGGCCACTTTGTGGGTCCCAGTCTAAATTCCTGTATGAGTGTCACACTGTTTTAGTTCTGTTGGCTTTATAACCTATATTAATATCTCACAGGACAAATTCTCTTCTATTGTATTTATCTAAACCTTGCTTGTTTATTTATTTATTTTTTTATCTTTGACAGGCAGAGTGGACAGTGAGAGAGAGAGAGAGAGAGAGAGAGAGAAAGGTCTTCCTTTTGCCTTTGGTTCACCCTCCAATGGCCACCGCAGCCGGCACATTGCGCTGATCTGAAGCCAGGAGCCAGGTGCTTCTCCTGGTCTTCCATGTGGGTGCAGGGCCCAAGCACTTGGGCCATCCTCCACTACACTCCCGGGCCACAGCAGAGAGCTGGCCTGGAAGAGGGGCAATCGGGACAGAATCCGGTGCCCCGACCGGGACTAGAACCCGGTGTGCCGGTGCCGCAAGGTGGAAGATTAGCCTGTTGAGCCGTGGCGCCGGCTGCTTGTTTATTCTTACAAATTATATTTTGAAATATTTTGTCAAAATCTCAGAAACTCATTGTAATTCTGGTTGGGATTATAATAAGATTCTCCATTAATTCAGAAGTAATATGTTTATGGTATTTAATCTTGACTTCCTGGTATGTTTCTTGCTTTACTCTGTTTTTATATCTCTCAGTTAAGGTTTATAGAATTCTCAATTGATATTTCTTCCTCATTGATTTCTAAATGATTTACATTTTTATTTAATCTACCTGTGTTTTTAGTGGATTCTCCTGGGTTTTCTAGGTGGGGAATTCTGTCCAAAATAATTATTTCTCTCTTTTTTTTTTAAGGGACAAAAATCCCCTCTTTTTTTTTTTTTTTAAAGATTTATTTTATTTGATTGAAAGAGTTAGAGAGAGAGGTCTTCTATCAACTGGTTCATTCCCCAGATGGCCGTGACAGCTGGAGCTATGCCCATCCAAAGCCAGGAGCCAGGAGCTTCTTCCAGGTCTTCTGCATGGGTGCAGGGACCCAAAGACTGGGGCCATCTTCCATTGTTATCCCAGGCCATAGCAGAGAGCTGGATGGGAGGAGGAGCAGTGGGGATTAGACCCAGTGCCCATATGGGATGCTGGCACTTCAGGCCAGGGCTTCAACCCACTGTGCCACAGCACTGCCCCATGATTTCTCTTTTAAATCAAATTCCATAACATTAATAACTAAGAGTGAGGATAATAAGTCTTTTTATTTTATACCCAATTTTAATGGAACTAGTTTTTATATTCACTAGTAAGTATGATGTTGGCTTTTAGTTTACTTTGAAGAAGTAGTTTTGTAGGCCTGGGTTTAAAAAAAAGGAAAGGGAGTGGAATTTTATCAAATACTAAAAAGGCCATCTTTGCGATGTTTGCATGCTTTTGTCACATTTGACCTACTGCCATGTTATGGCAAATTTCTCAGCATTAAACTACATTTGCAATCCTGTTGCGGCACTTTGCTATCACTTGGTGAACAAATTAAATCTCTAAAATAGAGATACTCATTTAGAACCCATTTAGACTTTATATCGGATTTAAAAAAATAATAGCTCTACTTGAACTAGCCACAGTCATCAAAGGCCAGAAGTAAAATTAGCTTGCTGCTCATGAGTGTGCATAGATTGAATTCCGGGAGACCCCTTGTGCTTTCCTGAGAGTGACAGGGGCAGCTTCAGAGTTGGAAAGGCACTAGGGACACTGGTCACATAGGGCAGAGTAACAAGAATAAAGTGCACAAGGTGGGCTGGTTCATCCCGGCTTGTGCTCTTAGAAAAAGTTGCAGAGTGGATGGGGCAGCCTCTGGATTTGCCTTTCCATGAAGTGGGCATGGAATGCCTGGTTTATTTTCACTGGGGACACTCATTTCTGTGTGCCCCTCACCAGACACGCAGGTTGGAGCTCTACTGTTAGACCACTGGGCACAGCCTGAGGGTTCCAGACCCCAGTGTGTTAGCTTCTTCAGTACTGTAACAACACATCAGAGGCAGGCTAATGAGGTTCATTTAACTCATAGTTGCTAAGGTACAAGCTCTAGGGACCCCATCTGGCCATGGCCTTTTTTGCTGACAGTTCCCAGGTGACACAGAGCATAGGGTTACAAGAGACAGGCTACACATGTGTCTGTACCTCTCCCTCCCTCTGTTTATAAAGCCAGCAGGACTCAATCTTGGGGACTCCACCTACATGGCCTTATCTAATCCCAACCACTTTCCAAAGCTGCTACCTCTAAGCACTGTGGTTGGATTACATTTCTATCCCCTTAATATTGTTAACATATAATTTTGGGGATTGAACATCTGCCTGAGTTTTGGGGGACAAACCACATTCCAACCATAGCATGGACCTCCTTTTCTGGAATGAAAAAAAAATGTGAAGTGGCAAACTGAAATGACAAAACTGGGGCAACCTCATTTCCTTAGATCAACCCCAATGTCAAGTTGTAGTTTTGGTGAAAGGGTTAAAAAATGTGTTTCTAAGGCCCATAGAGAAGAGGAAGCAATTGTAAAACTTAAACAGTTAAATGGCAGATACCTTTTAGTTTGTGTTTAACAGTGCATGTAGGACTCAGAAACAGACCCAAAGATGGAGGTGTTGTGTGGGTGTCTTTTGTGGGGTGTTGAGACTCTGAGTCTCACACAGAAGGAGGCAGTTGGTTGTCCTCTCTCCTTAGTCGTCTTCTTATTTGTTCCACTTACACATCACCCCTCATGCCCTGCCTCCTTGTTTTTTCCTATCATTTTCTTTTTCCTCAAACATCTTTTCTCATCCATTCAACACTCATGCATTGTACAGTCATTTTGAGTCACTCCAGTTTGCCAGGCGCTGTGCTGGCTGATGGGGACCCTGATGACCTCTCAGCTCTGCCCACCTGAACTTACCTGAGCGGGATGATAAGACAGGCGAGAGCCTGGCAGTTTGTGTAGTTTGGGAAACAAGATGTTGCTATTTCTCTCCCTTTTTCATTATTTCAGACGTTTATTTATGCAGGGAAGGGTAATATGAAACACTGTAGGTGTTGATAGATTGTAAATTTTGATGATATTTTGTTAAAGGGACTGGCTTGGTTACACCTCTGAACCTTGATTCATGGGAAAGAACCTTCTATTGTTGCTCCTTGGTTGGTTTCTTTTGTACAATTCCATCCTCATTTCTAACTTTTCTCAAGACATTTTCTTTCAATTTGAAGAATTCTGGAAGCCAAGGGCTGCTGGGACCAAGGCAGCACATTCCAAGGAAAAAGAATGAATAAGGAGAGGCAGCGAATTCTCACCTTGTGACCAGTTTTATTCAGTGCAAAGGCCCAGGGGAGAACTTGGCGGAACGCCCAGGACATTGGATGCTGTTGCATTGAGGAGGCTGTTCAGGTTCGGCCAGAGTAACTAGGTGACAGAAATGCTCTACTGTTGATTTATTGCTTAGTTACTCTTTTTGAAATTGAGTACTGTGGTTGGATCTATAGAGAGGAGATCTAGTATGTTCCTAATTCCATACCCAAGATTAATCGTCAAAGATCATTGAAGATCTTACTGTTCAGTTAGGGACCCAGGGCACAAACATCTGGTAATACCTGTGTTCCTAAGTCTCAGGGTGCCTTGTCAGGAGACAGAGCTCTGGGCTGGAGTTCCCTGATGTAGAGCAAAGGGCTTGAACAAGACAGGCGTGACTAGGTGAGATGATGGAGAGGTCTTCCTTCCTGGGGAAGAGAGATGCACCTGTAGCCGGTTTCTGCTACAGGTTGGGAGTTGGTTGGCCAGGTGGGCAGGTCTCCTTGGAGGCCCCATCTTTCCTGGCTCCCTGCACAGGGACGTTGCAATCCCTCAGTCTTTTGACATCCACTTCCACGAGTGACACCTTCCCTCTGCTGATTCCAAACCTCTCTGCAGCCCAGCCCTCTCTGCAGAGCCAGCTGCCCACGTGGCATCTCCCCAAGATCCTTGCCCCAAACTGAACTCCGTCTTTCCACAAACCTATTTCTCTCATGTCCTCCGTCATAGTGAATAGAGCTTTGCTCACTCCACTTGCTGGGAACAAAATCCTTGACCCTCCGAGTCCATGGTTTTCTAATGCTGGAGTTGCTGTTTCCCAGACCTCTGCATACTCTGCTACCTTCCGTCTTACTGTTTGTCTCCTCGGGGGAGTGTGTGCTCCACCAAGCCAAGGGCACGGGTTGTTGTTGACTGTTCACTGCTGTTATTGCCAGCCTTCATGCCATACTGAGCCTGCAGTAAAGATACTCAGTAATTACATACCGATTGTACAAATGGAAATTTATGTCCTTGCTACCGCCTAAATCTCTCTCAAGGCAGGCAGGCCTGGATTTCATCCAGCTTTGTTGTTTCCTGGCTGGTTGGCTGGGTTGAAGCTGTTTAAAAACACTGATTTTGAGATAATCTCTGATTTACAGAGTAATCTATGTTTAACTTCTGAATCTGCAAGGTGGTCATGATGATGGTACCTATTTCATAGCATGGTGGTGAGGATTAAATGACATAGAGCAGGTGAAATGGAGTACTGTTTGTCACGTGGTGTATCTTGTTAGAAAGGTAGGTTTGGAGCTGGAATGCGGACAATCCTTGATGCAGATTAAGAGGTGAGTGCTCTGTCTTTTAGAGGGTTAGAAGCCATACAATATTCCCACTCCATGGTGGAAAACCGTGAACTCTGGAATCAACTGACAGGTTCAAATGAAAATTCTACTGCTTAATAGTTGTGGGGCTTTTTACAAGTTACCTAGCCATTCTCAGTGTCAATTTCAAAATCTCTAAAATTGAGATCATAATATCCCCTACCAGGGGTTGTTAGAAGGTGGTAAATGAGACTGTCTCTGAAAAACATCTAAGTTACTTTCTTTACTATAGTGATAAGCCCTGGGTTCCCTTGGAAAGAGAACTATACTCAGAGCCTCCTTCTTGGCCCAGTCACTTTAACATTTCTATCAGATACTTGGACAGAGTATAAAGACCTGGTTTCCCAGATTTGCAGATGACTCAAAGCTGGGAAGACAGTTAATACGATGAACTATGGAATGGGGCTCAAAATGACCTCAACAGGCTGGCATGTTGGCCCCTTTACCTACTGAGACATCTAGTAGGGGCATCCAACCCGTCCAGGACAAGGAGGCTTGAAGGTGACCCTGCTGGTCCAGGTGTTGTGTGGAAAGTATGTTGGGTCGGTGGGAAGAACCTTTTAGAAAAATCGCCAGAAAGAATGTGACAACTGAGGATATTTGAGGGCGGTCACTGTGTAGGTGAAGAGGGCTAGAGATGGCTGGGAGATGTCTCTTCCAGCTTCCAGGGAGAAGAGGCACCTGTTCATAGGAAAGAGGAAGTTAGCCAGAGGAACCGCTTTAGGAAGGGGGGGGGGGCAGGAACCTGGGAAGTCAGGGCTGCATCATGAGGGAGAGGGTGTGTGTCTGGAAAGAGGTGTTTGGGAGGCACCCACATGGAAGGAGTGGTTGGCACTGGGGTGGGAGGGGATCCGATGGCCAAGGCGTGGCCGGTGCTATTCAGGACCATTAGCATTGTTGGCTCCAGCCTGAGATAAGCCGGATAAACAAACCCTTACCCACATGCTGCCTTCCTGGTGCCGTTTAACTCAAGAAAGCAAAGGTCTTCAACAGCAGAAGTCTCCCAGAGTAATCTGACGTTTTAAACAGTGCTTGTAAATTCATTTTTCATTAAACAATAGGTGAAACCATTCTTGTTTGTGAAGAATATAAACACTACAGGCAGAGCAAAAGCCCCATTAATCCCATCTAATCCTTTTTTCCTTAGAAGTAATCACTGTTACTTGTTTTGGTGAATATTCTTGCAGACTTTCCTTAGCATTTATACAGTTGCGTAGGCACAGACATATACTTATGTGTGTGCTGTTTTATATAAATAAGGTCACACCATGTTTTGTTCAATTTATTTTTTAAAGTAGTTATTATTTTATTTGGAAGGCAGATACACGCACATATGCACACCCAGAGATCTATCATCTGCTGGTTCATTCCCAAATACATGCAACAGCCAGGGCTGGGCCAGGCAGAAGCCAGGAAGCCCGAACTCAATCTGAGTCTTACCGTGTGGGTGGCAGGAACCTAAATACTTGAGTCAACACCCGCTACCTCCCAGGGTGCGCGTTAGCTGGAAGCAAAAAAGGAGAGTGGAGCCAGGACTTGAACCCAGGCACACTGATATGACAATTGGCCGTCTCAAGCAGCGGCTTAAAACTGCTGAACTAAGTGTTTGCCCCTGTTTTTATTTTTTAAAACTGTTCTGGAATTATTTCCATGTAAAATGATCCAGATCTGAGTCGTCAAAGCAGCAGTACCTATTTTCCAGGGTGTGAATGTACCATGTTTTATTTAACCATTCATCTATTCATGTAGTCAACCTTGTTTTCAACTTGTGTACCTGTCCCTCCCACATGCGGTAGGATCCCCTGTGGTGATGGCTCCCAGGCAGCCCCATGGTGATAAGAGCAAACATCTCGCACTCCACATGCGCTGTGCTGCAGAGCCTGGGTGTTCCATAGCTTAGGTGCATTACCTGCGATTTTCATTTAGGATACGTTGAGCTGTCCATGGGTTTACCGGGACATAATCCCGTTGGCTGCTGAGAGAGGGATCTGTACAAGGTTTCAGATTGTCACCTGGGAGCCTCTGAAAGTGTATCCCCACGTGAGAACCTGGTAGGCTCCTCTGTGTTTTCCCGAGTGCATGGGATTAAGGCAGCTCCTGTGTGGGGCAAGTGGGAAAAGGAAATGCAGAGGCCCCTGCATTTACTGTGGTCGCCTTCTTGCCGGCCTGAGGGTTCCTTCTCCTCTCCCTCTCCTTTTCCTGCATGAGAATTTCGTGGAAGACACCAGAGTCGTCCTTATACTTGTCTTCATTCCTGCCTCTCAGGGCTCAGGGACGGCCCCACTGGGCCGAATGGCCTTCTCTTGTTCCGCTCCGTTCAGCAGGGACGTGGCAGCTGCGTGGCTCAGCCAGGCTGGCGAGGAAGCTGCAGCAGCCCAGGGTGAGGCTGCCTGGCCACAGCTTCAGGGCAGTTCTGAGTCAGTGACACAGCCCGTGTTCTCCTGCACGTGTGACGAGGCTGCCCGGGAATCTCCTCCCTTGGTATCTCTGGCCAGTTCCCGGGGCCCAGCCCCTCCCAGCTCAACTCCTCCCTGCTTGCTGCCCAAGGAGGTCAAGTCTGGTTTGCCTTTTTAGTGTCCCCTGTTTCTACTTCCAGCCAAGCCCTACTCACCTGCTGGGTCAGTGCCTGGTCTCAGGGTCTGCTCACAGCCTGTGGGAGAGCGGCCACGCCCCCTTCTCTGCATGCATCTCCCAGAGAAGTGCTTTGCCTGCCCGCCTCCCCCACCCCCCAAGCCATAAATGCCCGGTGCTTCCGCCACTGGGAGTGCCCTGAACACGATGTATGGTCTTTCTGTCCCAGGCCGGCTGCTCACCCCTCCCATCTCTCCCTCCTCGTTCTTTAAATCCCGTGTAGGTATCACTCGTTCTGGAAGGCCTGCCTTGCGGTTCCCCTAGGCGAGATCCAGCGAATTGGAGTTTGCCGGTGAGTGTGTGCCTGCCCTGCTCCATTGTGACAGTCTCTGGCATCTGTCTCTCCCGCTGGGGGTGGGCCCAGGACTTGGGCTCTATAGCAGGCACCCAGTTCTTGCTTGTTGAACCTGGGTCCCCTGGGTGGGAAGCACCTCCGTGATTCTCCCCCTCACTTTGCCAGCACCGTCTTCGTTGTCTTTGTTATTTCAACCTGAAAATGAGAAGACGCCTTGAGAGGCCTCACCTTGTGCTACTGTGTCTGCATCCTGTTTGCATGGCCTGCTGCACCATTTTTTAGATTCCAGACAAACCTATGCCTACGAGGGCGGCAAGGGGAGGGGGGAGTGAAGAAAGGCACCCCCTGTGCCATGGTCATCACAGAAGGGGGTCTTTGAGGCAGGTGTCCAGGGTTTTCTGAGCTGCCCCTCCCCCACTCCCAGGTACTTCACCGTGCGTGTGGAGTACCTTGGCATGCCTGGTCCCTTATGACCTTTCCTACAAATCACCTTGAGGATAGAAAGAACAGATTAGACGGAGTGAAACAAATGAGGCTGACTCATTCCCTTAGCTTGCAAATATTTATTGAGCTCCTACTATGTCTCCAGCCAGGTTTTGAGAACAGTGCAGGGAACCAAAGCAGCACATTCCCAGCGCTCAGGAAATTCTAGTTCTAATCGGGGGAGGGGGGTGGGGGAACAAAGTGGCTGTATAAATGTAAGAAGCAAACTTTCTAGCAATGGCACCTGCTGGGAAGACAAGCAGGCTGTGTGACATTACAGAGTCACGGGTGGGCGGGAGCAGGAATAGCCTCTCTGAGGGGGTGACGTTTGAGCTGAGATCAGAAAGCTGACACCTGTGGGACTCACGCAAGTCCCAGGGTGGAGCTGGCGCTGGAACCCTGAAGAGGACTCTTTCTCCCTCAACTCTTCTCTTCCCTCTCCGCCATGTTCAGGGACATCCGTGAGTTACCTCATGGACAAGAAGATGATTGATGAAACTGTAGCCAGGCAGGGGATGAGGTGTGGTACAGCGTGTTGGGAACTCCTCTGAGCCCAGACCTCGTGCCCTCAATATGCAGCCAGCTCGCTGACTCGGAAGAGGGCACGCCTGAGGGCCAGCTGGGTTTTTTAAGCTTCACCTCTCTCCCCATCAGCAGGAGGGAGTGTGAGAGACACCTTCCCGCCCCGGGCAGCTGAGGGGTTAGCATCCTGCCATTTTAAAATGTGTAGAAGTTACCATCTCAGCCGTGCTGAAGTGTCCAGCTCAGTAGCAGTAGGTACCTTCACAGTGTTGTGCTTCCGTCGCCACATCCATCACCCCACACGGGAACCTTGTATCCGATAAACGGGAATTCTTTCAAAGCCCCCGACGGGGCATAGGTGATAGATCCCAGGGAATGAATGCCATTTTCCAAAAGCCTCTCCCCCAGTAGGTAGTGTTTCCTCTACCCACGCAGTAGCTTGGGGTGCAGAGCCAGAATCAGCTGGTGGTGGTGATGGTGGGAGGATAGGTGCCTGTTTGTTTTGATTTGTTTTGATTTATTGGAAAGGCAGAATTACACACACACACACACACACACACACACACACTTCTTCCATCTGCTGGTTCACTCCCCAAATGGCCACAACAGCCAGAGTTGGGCTAGACTTTTTCAGGTCTCCCATGTGGGTGCAGGGGCCCAAGCACATGGGCCATCTTCTGCGCTTTCCCAGGCACATTAACATGCAGCTGGATGGGAAATGGAGCAGCTGGGTCTTAAACTGGGGAGTGGATAGGATGCCTGCATCACAGGCGTTGGCTTGGTCCATTATGCCACAACGGCTGGCCCCAAGGTGCCTGTTAAAAAATGCAGAGCTCCTCTCCCCTGCCCAAGTCAGAGTCTCTTGGGCTAAGCACCTAAGCCTGTGTGTGCCTCCCATAGCTCCCGTGTGCCTCTGATGCTAATGGAAACGTGCAACTTGCTGGTCTCAGCTTCATGGGGAGAACAGGCCAGATGATTACCAGGAGGGGATGGGGGGTGAGGGCGTGGGACAAGTCACAGAAAAGGCTGCTCCAGGGAGGCAGCTGCCTGCATTTGAATTTCCACTTCAGCTTCCCAAGTGGCTAACTGGCTTCAGTGTGCTTAATTGGCCTGCACCTTGGTTGTTTCATCTCAAAATTGGAAATTGTGATAGTGGCCGCACCTCACTGCCATTGCTGTAAAGAATGAATGAAATACACGCGAGGTGCTCAGCCCCATGTTTCTTGCCGGGAGTAAGATACAGTGCTTGTCGTAAAGAGATAAGGCGTGTCCACCTTGCGCCTGGTAGCTGTGTTTTCTTGCGGAATTATTGGTAAACTGGAGCAAGGCTGACTCCTTCAGGAGTACTTTACCTTTAGCTGTTATTCCATTGCAGAAAAATAACCAAAGTTACTAGGATAGGAAAGAAAAAATGCCTGGAGCAGTTGAAGGTTGGAATATTTTTTTTGAAAAGTTTTCTCAGAGATGGATTTAGATGGAGCTGGTAAGTGATTAATAGTAACGCTTGCATTGTTGATCTGTAGGAAATAATTTTTAAAAAATGAAGTTGTGGTGCCTGTTCCAGATACTTACTACCACTCCACTTGGAAATGCAGGCAGGCAGGGTTGTCTGAAGAATGTTCTGGATGTTTGGAGCTGCACTTGTTTGAGAGAGAGAGACTCCTAGATGCTGGTCAGAAATGTTTCCCAAATGGAATGTGGCTGGGCAGGAAGGAAAGTGCAGGGGGACTCGGGCGTGGCAAATAGGACACAGACCTAGAACTGAATAGCCGCACTCAGGGGCTGGACCTGCGGACGAGACCACCCGGCCTGAAGTGGTGTCAGCTTGGAGGAGAAGCTGGTGTTGTTCAGCTCAGCCTGAAATGCAGTTCTGTTGGCCTCAACTAAATATAAACTATCACCTAAGCATACCAAATATCCCTTGGATACATACCTGTTAGACCCATTAGTTTTATGGATCATTTATGCTCGGCGGCTGGCTCAGGATCTGGCACTGAGTAGGTGTTTAAAAATTTTTGTTGAATGAGTAGATGAGGGAATTGTAGTCTTTGGTCAGTGAACCCTTGGAAGAAAGGCAGAGAAAACTGGAAGCTGTTAGAAAGGATGAGGCAATGTTTACAAATAGATAAAACAGGTGGGATTATGGGTGATTCAGAGGGTCAGGGCCACAGGAGTTTCCCTGCTGTCTGTCTTTTAAAAATAACATTTTGAATTTTGGGGAGGAGATGACTGATGTTTGTAGAGATTCCATTAGGTCCAAAAGTTATTCATTCAGCAGCATCATATTACCTTGTTGTAGTTAGACAATGTGATATGCTGTCTGCAGAAGCAGGGTTAAAGCATACATATTTCAGTGCTGTGAAAGATTTATGCTCATGGGGAAGAAACTGGAAGTTATAACAAAATTAGGATTATGATGTTATTTTTTATGTATCAGAATTTTTTTTTTAATTTTCTTTTTTAAGATTTACTTATTTGAAAGGCAGAGTGACAGAGATCTTCCATCTACTGGTTCACTCCCCAGATACCTGCACCAGGGCTGGGCCAGGCTGCAGCCAGAAGCCAGGAATTCCTACCGGGTCACCCACGTGGGTGGCAGGGACTCTTCACTTGGGCCATTATCTTCTGCTTTCTCAGGCACATTAGCAAGAAGCTGAAAAGCCAGGACTCAAACCAGTACTCTGTTATAGGATACAGGTATCCCAAGCAGTGGCTTAATGCACTGTGCCACAATGCCTGCTCCTCGAATTTTCCCCAGTACATATGTATAACTATCATAATCAGAAAAATATAACGTGTTGTTTTTTAAAACGTTGGTTTAGAATATGGCACGCCACTTTTGCCAAAGTTTGCTTTGTTTTTTCTTCATTTTTTTTCATCCTAGCACCTATAAAAATTGCAACTGTTATTAAATATTATTTAATAAGACACCCAAAGTGAACTGCACTTCCCATACTTCCTGTCCTTACCAAGTATAGCACTTTCTGTGCATCCTACACCTTCCAAGTCCTGGAATTTTCCACACCATCGCCCTGTTCTCCCGACCTGGGCATCCCCCAACCTCTGTGGGTACTGCCACCTCCTCCCTCCACCAGAACCTCTGGAAAGGCCTGACTACTGACAGTGAGGTCAGAGCAACCCTGCTCACTTCAGATGGTGGACTTGGCAGACAGCTCTGTGTGTTCTACTTGGGGTTACACCATCCTGAAAACCAGCACAAATCTCAGGGCTCCGACTTGCAGATGAAACCAATTAGGAAACAAAGCAAAATCCCCAAAGCTGGTTTGCTTCAGTTTTCCTTTCCATCAGGTGATGAATGTGAATTGTACTGCTTCGCCCCTTTGGCCGATGCTTTCTTAGTGGCAAATCAGAGGCATAGCTAAAAATGAATGTTGAGTTTTAATGAGCTGTCCCTATTTGCATGTGTAGCTGTTCCCCAAACAAGCTATCAGAATGACATCAACTGCTTGAATCAGCTGTTGGTTTGGGCGCCCACCCAACTTGAGGTCACCGGTGGGCATCTGGGAAGAGCAGGAATCATTTTCTAAGTGTTTGGGGGGCTTTTGATGGCCTTTGTTGGTGCTGGTGTTAAATATAATATGAATAAAAAAGAAAGGGCCAGGCCGGCGCCGCGGCTCACTAGGCTAATCCTCCGCCTAGCGGCACCGGCACCCCAGATTCTAGTCCTGGTCGGGGTGCCGGATTCTGTCCCAATTGCCCCTCTTCCAGGCCAGCTTTCTGCTATAGCCCGGGAGTGCAGTGGAGGATGGCCCAAGTAGTTGGGCCCTGCACCCCATGGGAGACCAGGAGAAGTCCCTGGCTCCTGCCTTTGGATCAGTGCGGTGCGCCGGCTGCAGCATGCCGGTCGCGGCGGCCATTGGAGGGTGAACCAACGGCAAAGGAAGACCTTTCTCTCTGTCTCTCTCTCTCTCACTGTCCACTCTGCCTGTCAAAAAAATGTAAAAAAAAAAAGAAAGGGCCAGACGTGGCCATCTTATACATTACCTGTGTGAATTAAGATGCTTTCCATCTGCTAGCCCTGTGGGGAGAGGACCTCTATGTGACCGCACAGGTATTTAGTCTGGAAAGGTTTTTCTTTGTGTGATGGGGAAACGCAGGCTGGATATCAGATGTAGGGGGCCCAGCCAGGGCTGCATGAGCCATGGCCATGAAGCAGAGTTTATAGAAGCCGAATCATATCTTCTGCAGAGTACATCAGGATCATTTTACTGAGAGACTGTAACGCGAGAAAGTGTTGGGGTAGCAGAGTGGTCCTATTATGTTTATCTCATCCAGAGTTGAGTTTTCTTTACATGTATTTTTAATTCCTTGTAAAGACAGATACATTAATGGAGGAATGACTCGTAGGTGACCGGTTTGAGAAACCACGAGCTTATAGTGACCCTAGCTAAATGGTGACAATTGGCTGCATGGGGAGGTTGGTGATATTTTTGATACATGGGACATGTAGTGCAGCCCTTTGAGGAAGCAGGAGGCGGGCCTTCCCACTTTTCTTCTCCCCTTTCTTGCCAAGCTTCTAACATGTGCTGCCTTGACCTTGGAAGAGAACTTCCCAGGGCTGTCCGGGGTGGTGCTGCTGCCTCTGCCGAGATGATGCTTGGCATAGGACAGAGTGGCCTTCGTGAGCCAAGGCCAAGGCGTCTCTTTCCTTCCCAGCTCCAAGTAATGACCAAGACACTCTCTCTGCTCCTGTCTCTCTCTGGCCTCATTTCCCAGGGAAGGCCCTCTGTATGGACTGTGCCACACTCTGGCAGGTCTTCACTGATGACTGGAATTCATGCTGACTTCGACCATGCCTATGTGCAGTTTTGACCTGTTGCACAAATAGTGCACACACTGGGGAGTGATTCCCCTACTTTTTAACTGCCTACACTAGAGTGTTTTATGACCTTGGTTTCTATACCAGTTCTTTCTTTATGGCTCTGTAGTAACAATTTGAGTCTCCTGTAAGCAAGAATGGTACCTTTATCTTCTGAACCCTTTGTTCCCTTGTGCATGTGCTAAGCACCCAGTAAACTTATAAAACCTTAAGATTCGGCCGGCACCACGGCTCACTAGGCTAATCCTCCACCTTGCGGCGCCAGCACACCGGGTTCTAGTCCCGGTCGGGGCGCCAGATTCTGTCCTGGATGCCCCTCTTCCAGGCCAGCTCTCTGCTATGGCCCGGGAGTGCAGTGGAGGATGGCCCAAGTACTTGGGCCCTGCACCCTCATGGGAGACCAGGAGAAGCACCTGGCTCCTGCCATCGGATCAGCGCGGTGCACCCGCCGCGGCGGCCATTGGAGGGTGAACCAATGGCAAAGGAAGACCTTTCTCTCTGTCTCTCTCTCTCTCACTGTCCACTCTGCCTGTCCAAAAAAAAAAAAAAATTCATGTAGCTACCTGCATTGAATGAGATATGGAGAATTAGCACATACTAACACATTCTACATACAACTGTAAGGTAACAAATACTGAGTCATTATTGTTATAGTGCTGGGAGTGATTTAAAAGTAGCAGACATTGTCATATATCAGAAAGTAATGTGAAGACTCTAGAGAATTTTTAAAATTGATGTCTTATTTTTATTTTATTTTTTGACAGGCAGAGTGGACAGAGAGAGAGACAGAGAGAAAGGTCTTCCTTTGCTGTTGGTTCACCCTCCAATGGCCACCACGGCTGGCGCGCTGCGGCCGGCGCACTGCGCTGACCCGATGGCAGGAGCCAGGAGCTTATCCTGGTCTCCCATGGGGTGCAGGGCCCAAGCACTTGGGCCATCCTCCACTGCACTCCCTGGCCACAGCAGAGAGCTGGCCTGGAAGAGGGGCAACCAGGACAGAATCCGGCACCCCGACTGGGACTAGAACCCGGTGTGCCGGCGCTGCAAGGCGGAGGATTAGCCGAGTGAGCTGCGATGCCGGCCAGATGTCTTTTATTTTTGAGGTGACATTTTAAATTTACATTATAGTCAAAGGCTTAATGGTCCATGAAATAAATAGTTCAACAAGTAAAAAGTAAGAAGAACCATGGTTCAGCAGGAATGTAAGGAAGGGCTATAGAAAGTAATCAAATGAAAATGTCAATTTCATTCACATACAATAAATCTTAAAAATGACCGCAGACCAAGTGCAGTATCTGTTCTTATCAGGTTTTCATCTTTGGGACGATCATTGCTTCATAGTACTGCTGTGAGGAATGCATGGGGAAATTTCATTTCCCACCATTTTCCAGCTATGTGAACTAAGCCCTGGCAAGGTTGACTTGCCTACGAGCCACCTGTTAAAGTGGTGGAGGCACAGTCTGCACCATATGGATTGATTCCTCTATGATGGCGTTATGTGGTCATTTGAGATTCCCAGCATTTTATTGTACAGTTGAGTAGGTTGTTCACTGCTCACAGGTGCCCAGCTGAGGGAACAGCGGAACTGAGCTATAGCCTGTGGTCCATTGGCAGTGGCTGTGGGATAAAGTACACAGCTGAAGGAATGTCCCGAGCGTCGCTGCCTCATTCAAGGTGTAGAACATTTCCTGTATTTCTCAGAAATGACTTTGCTCTTATTCCACCTCCCTCAACCCCTCTTTCTGACTACAGCAACCACTGATCTAGCTCCATAGGTTAGTTTTGCATGTTTCAGAACAGCAGAGCCCTGTAGAACTTTCTCTAATGATGGATGTATTCTGTGTACCTGGGCTGTCCAGTGTGGTTGCCACTGGCCACTTGTGGCTCTTGAATACTTGAAATGCAGCTTGCACAGCTGAGGAACTGACTCGTAACGTTCTACTTAATGTTGATTAAATAGTCACATGTGGTGGTGACGTCTGTGTTGGACAGCCCAGATCTAGAACTTGGAATAGTTCTATTTTAATTGGCTTCTTTCGTGCAATGTAATGTTTCCGAGGTTCTCTGTGTTGTTACACAATTGGATCATTCTTTGTAATGCCAAGTAGTATTCTACTTTATGAATACATTGAAAGTTGTTCATTCATCTGTTGATAGACTTTTGCGTTATTTCCAGTTTGGGGGTACTGTGAATAAAGTTCGTATAAACATTTGCAACATTTTATTTACACATGTAATATTTATTTACATTTATAACACTTCAAAGCATCTCTCTCTTCTTCTAGCCATGAAGTTTGGGACCGTATGGTGATTGTATCTTTAACTTTACAAGAAACTTCAAAACCGTTTTCCAAAGTGATTGTGCCACTTTTTATTCCCACCAGCACTGTTGCCTTTGCTCCTCATTCTCATCAGCCTTGGGATAGGCAGTCGTTTTAATTTTAGGCATTCTAGTGGGTGTGAAGTGCTAAGTATGTCATTGCAATTTAAATCAATACTTCCCTGATGACTAATGGTGTGAAACATCTTTTCATGTGCTTCTAGGCCATTTGAATTTCTTCTTTTATAAAGTGCTTATACAAACATTTGCCCATTTAAAAAAAAAAAAGGATTTTATTGAGTTGTAGGAGTTCTTTATATACTTTGGATGCAAATCCCTTGTCAGATATTTGTGTTATAAATTCTCATATTTTCTACCATTCTGTGGCTTGCCTGTTGAAGGACAGATGTTTCTAATTTTGATGGAGTTCAGTTTTCCAATCATTTTTCTTCTGTGGTTTGTGCCTTTGTGTTCATTCAGTGTAAGAAATTTCAGTTTATTCTAACACTGTGAAGATTTTCTGTTTTCTTTAAGTTCTATAATTCTAGTTTTTATGTGTGTGACTGTAAACCATTTTGAGTTAACTTTTGTGTAAGTATGAGGTAGGGATTGAGGTTCATTTTTTTTATATATATATAAAATTTTTTTCCATCACACTTCACTTGAAGGCCATTCACATTTTATGTGAACTGTTCAAGTCTTTTGCCCATCTTTGCAAAACTTGGGTTGTCTGTTTATTATTGAGTTGATATGTATGTGTATATATGATGTATTTGCTCCTCATTCTCTTCAACCTGGATGTGGGCAGTCATCTTGAGGCATTCTATTGAGTCTGAAATGCTGTGTCAATGTGATTTTGATTGGTACTTCCCTGATGACTAATGAAATTAAACATCTTCTTCTTTTTTTTTTTTTTTTGACAGGCAGAGTGGATAGTGAGAGAGAGAGAGAGACAGAGAGAAAGGTCTTCCTTTGCCGTTGGTTTACCCTCCAATGGCCGCCGCGGCCGGCGCACCGCACTGATCTGATGGCAGGAGCCAGGTACTTATCCTGGTCTCCCATGGGGTGCAGGGCCCAAGCACTTGGGCCATCCTCCACTGCCTTCCCTGGCCACAGCAGAGAGCTGGCCTGGAAGAGGGGCAACCAGGAAAGAATCCCGCGCCCCAACTGGGACTAGAACCCGGTGTGCTGGCGCCACTAGGTGGAGGATTAGCCTATTGAGCCACGGCGCTGGCCAAATTAAACATCTTCTCATGTGCTTCTAGGCCATTAGTATTTCTTATTTTGTGAAGTGCTTATTCTAACCTTTATATATGTACATCTTGTAATAATACAAGACCCTTTGCAGGTATGTATGTGTCTTATGAATATTTTCTTACTTTTTTTTAATAATTCAGCCTAATTTTTTTTAGATTGTATTTGAGAGGCAGAGCTATAGAGAGACGAGAGGGAGAGTCAGAGAGGAAGGTTTTCCATCTGCCGGTTCACTCCCCAGTTGGCCATAATGGCTGGAGCTGGGTTGATCTGAAGCCAGGAGCCAAGAGCTTCTTCCAGACTGGACACACAGACAGGGGCCCAAGCACTTGGGCCATCTTCTACTCCTTTCCCAGGCCATAGCAGAGAGCTGGATTGGAAGTGGAGCAGCCAGGACATGAACCGGCACCCACATAGGACGCTGGCACCATAGGCAGAGGCATAGCCTGCTACACCACAGTGCCACCGCAACTTTTTTTTTTCTGAGTAGCATTTTTTTGGAAAGCAGAAGTTTAATATTTTTATTTTTATTATATATAAATATATATTATCTATAAATATAATTATATATAAATATATATTTTATTAAGTGCATTTTGTCTTTTTTATTTTATATAATTAGTACTTTTGTGTCTTAATAATATTTTCTGGGGACCGGCTCTGTGGCGCAGTAGGTTAATCCTGCACATGTGGCGCCGGCATCCCATATGTGCGCCAGTTCTAGTCCTGGCAGCTCTTCTTCAGATCCAGCTCTGTGCTATGGCCTGGGAAAGCAGTAGAAGATGGCCCAAATCCTTGGGCTCCTGCACCTGCATGGGAGATCTGGAAAAAGCACCTGGCTCCTGCCTTTGGATCGGCCCAGCTCTGGCTGCTGCAGCCATCTGGGGAGTGAACCAGCGGATGGAAGACCTTTCTTTCTGTCTCTCCCTCTCACTGTCTGTAACTCTATCTCTCAAACAAATAAAATCTTTACCAAAAAAAAAAAAAAAGTATTTTCTGTATTCCAGGGTCATAAAGATTTTTCCTGTTTTTTTTTTTCCATAGAAGTTTTGTGGTTTTAGATTTTATGTTTAGATATATAATCCATTGTGGATTAATTTTGTAAAAAAAATTATTTTAAAAGTTTTTATTTTATTGACTTGAAATAGAGAGGTAGAGAGACAGAGAGACCAAGATCTCCCACCCACTCTTTTACTTCTTAAATGACTGCAGCAATCAGGGTTGGTCTGCACTGAAGCCAGGAGCCAGGAACTCAACCCAGTCCTCCTGTGTGGACGGCAGGGTCCCGAGTACTTGAGTCATGATCACTTGCTTCTTCCTAGTGTGTGTACTGGCAGAAAGGGAGACTTGGGAGCGGAACCAGGATTCTAATTTGTTCTACTCTAAGACTAGGTCCTACTTTAGGTCCCTTATGTTTTCCATGAATCTTCAAGATTTCAATTCTTACAACCTATTAAAGGAAGAAAAATAATATAATCATCCCAATAGATGCAGAGAAAACATTAGACAGTATTCTTTATGAAAATTTTATTTTTTTTATTTTATTTATTTTTTTGACAGGCAGAGTGGACAGTGAGAGAGAGAGAGACAGAGAGAAAGGTCTTCCTTTTGCTGTTGGTTCACCCTCCAATGGCCGCCGCGGCCAGCGCGCTGCGGCCAGCGCACCGCGCTGATCCAAAGGCAGGAGCCAGGTACTTCTCCTGGTCTCCCATGGGGTGCAGGGCCCAACTACTTGGGCCATCCTCCACTGCACTCCCTGGCCACAGCAGAGAGCTGGCCTGGAAGAGGTGCAACCGGGACAGAATCCTGCGCCCCGACCGGGACTAGAACCCGGTGTGCCGGTGCCGCAAGGCGGAGGATTAGCCTAGTGAGCCGCGGCGCTGGCCCATGAAAATTTTCTTGGTTTAAAAAAGGTCATTTGAAAGAAACTTATAGATAACACATTAATGCTTTTAGCACACAGCATAATTTGAGATTCTAGTCACTGCAGCAGGGCAAGTAAAAGAAATGAAAGGTATATATGTGGAGAGAAAGAAGTGAAACTATCTGAAGATCACATGGATGCCTGTGTAGAAAATTTAAGTCACTTAAAAAATCTCCTAGAAATAATAATTCAGTTTAACAAGAGTAAAAGTTATAATGTCTGTACAGAATCAATTATGCTTCTACTTACCAGTAGCTAACAGGTCGAAAATGAAATTTAAAATAATTCCACTGGCAATATCATTATTAACATAAAATACCTAAGGACAAATTTAACAAAAGACGTGTAAGACCTCTATATATGTAAATACAAAAAGCATCACTTAGATGAATTAGACATAAAGGTATATGTACATATTTGTATATCTGTATACCTACATATATATGCATACATATTTTCTCTAATGCATATGTGTGTGTATATATTTATTTATTTCTAAATCTATGTGGAAAGAGAAGGAAAGAGAGAGACAATGCAGAGTGCCCAGCACTTGCTAGCTGTATCATGTTTGTGGGTTAGAAACCTAGATGTTATTAAAATGTTAATTCTTCCCAAATGATGTGTTGACTAAAGCCAATCCTATCAGCATCCCCACAGAAATATTAATGTTTTTAAAAGACCTTCTATCCATCTTTGTACTCTTACATAAGTCATTTAAACACTATGAGACCCATTCATAAAGTAGGAGTGATCATAATATACACTTTCACTAGTTAGGAAAAGTGGCAACTCAAACAATAGATTTTTATTTTTCTCTCTCCAAAATACACTTTTTTTATGTTTGGCACATAAACACTGATCTTGTTTCTTTGGTATGCAAAACATCTGTTCTCATGATTACCTCAGAGTCTGATAGGGCTTCCCCACCTCTTGCCGTCATGCCTTTCTTCCAACCAGCGGGAAGGAGCAAGAGCAGAAGTGCATATCTGTCCCTTCAAGGACATTTCCCGGAGGCTGCAGTGCCTTTTGCTTGCATCTCATTAGCTGTAACTTGACCACATGGTCCTATCTGTTTACACTGAAGCTGATTAAAGGATAACCATTGAATTGGCTAAAATTCAGAGGTTCTGTTACAGAGGAGAGTTTAGAGGACGATTAGGGATCTCTGCCACCCTACCACACTGATGCTGTAAAGATCAAATGAAATAATGTGTACATTGTGCCTAGGACATACTTGACCCTAGGATGGATGTTTAGTCTAGTAGTTAAAACATAGCTAAGACACCTGCATTCCACTTCAGAGGACTGGGTTAGTTCAGTACCTGGTTCCACTTCCTGCTAATGCAGACCCAGTGAGGTGGCAATGAAGGCTCGAGTAATTGGGTTTCTGCCACCCACCCAGGGACCTGAATATGGCCCATCTCAGCACTGAGGAGTTATCTGAAGAATAACAGATGTGGGAGATTCATTCTCATTCATTCATTCTCTCTCTCTCTCTCTCTGTCTCTCTCAAATAAGACTTGCAGGGAGGAAGGATGGATGGATACCATGCCCAACACTAATTCATGCCAAATACTAGCCATTATGTTTATAATTAACTTGATAGATAGTTATCCATTCTTTCTATTTGTTCAGTATATATTGAATACTCTGATGCTGAATAATATGCCTCTGTTTAAATCTCTCTATCAATAACCAAAAGATTATCCAAGATAGCAAATGCTTTGTTGAATAGCTCTAAAAGTTAAAGTTAAGGAAGTCTTTTTTTTTTTTTTTTTTTTTTCAGATAAAAACATTTTATTTGAGAGGCAAAGAGGCAGAGCACGTGTGAGCGAGCATGGTCTCATCTCATCTACTGGTTCACTCCCCAGATTCTGTCAGTGACTGGGGGACTGAAGCTGGGAGTTGGGAACTCAATCCAGGTATCCTGCTTATGTAATTGGAACCCAGCCACTCAAACCACTGCAGCTCTGCAACTGCCTCACAGGATCTGCACTAGCAGGAAGCTGGAGTCTGGAGGTGGAGCTGGCCATGAAGCCTGGGCATTTGATGAGGGGCATGGGCATCCTAACTGATGTCTTAACCACTGGGCCAAGCTCACCCTGTTCATTCTTTATCAGACAGAGCCGAAGCTTATCATGCCAGTGATTCATGCGTCTTGGCCTGGATCCTACCTTTTGAAACAAGATGAAATAATCCCTATTCCATATCTTAATTCTGCAAATAGATGAAGACAGCCACCAAACTTTCCATTTAGTTTTCTTGCTTTATGTAAGCATTCGTTAGTGCAGTATTTATCTAGCACAAGGATTGACAAAAGGGCCAGATGGCATTTTTGGCTTTGTGGACCACATGATCTCTGTCACAGCTTCTCAACTCTTATTATTTTTAAAATTTTATTTAAGTTATACTGGTTTCAAGTATTTCACATATACAGATTTAGGAACACAGTGATACTTCCCACCCTGTCCTACTCTCCTTCCTACCATGCTCCAACCTTTCTTCCTCTTCGCTTTCCCATTCCCACTCTGAATTTTTACAAAGGTCGACTTTCAGTTTACTTAATGATCGTATAATTTACCCTGCACTAAGTAAGAGACAACAGATAGTTGAGTCTTATTACTTTGGCTAGGATTTTCAGCATTTCTTACATCTCCATGCCTCTACTTCCTGGTCAGTATTTCTCAAGTCATATTGTCTATCTTGGTGTCTCTCTAGTGTGGCCATGCTACCTTGGCAAGTCATCTGTTCTGCCGCATGCTTAGTCCACACATCTGTTGACCTCTCCCAGTCTTGCCCTTATCCAGTCTCCTCCACAAACCTGTGTACACTAGGAAAAGAAGAATCCCTTTTCCCACCTTTTATTCTTCACACCTGATGCAGTGTGATCTTAATGCAGGTTTTCTTTAGCTGACCGTCTAATGCGTAATATAGCTCTAACCCTAACCTAAGCCCACAGCTTCCCTTAAAGACAACCCAGGGCTACCCAAGAAGGGATAGAGAGGAAATTAACCTTTATTAATGGCTCAGCCCCTGTGATCATATAAAATCTGCATGTTTCATCTCAATGTGAGAGCTGTAGGGAGTAGGATTCAAGGTGGATAATGTAACCAAGTTGTGGTCCTGCAGTTCTAGGACTGAGTGGGCCTGGCGAAGCAAGTGTGCATATGGCCAAAGTAGATTCAACACAGTGTCCCCTGCACAGCAGAGCTGCTGGCCCAAGGTCATCTTTCATCAAGACATGTGAAGAGCATAAAGTCACAGACATGGGCCCTGAATTTTTAATTTTTGAAGCATTTCCTTCACAAGATTATGGAGTAGGTTATTTTATTTCTATTTTACAAGAAAGGAAATCAAACCCAAGGTTATTGAAATAATTGCCCAAGGTGCCAGACCCCAGTGTCTGGCTGTCTTTTTATCATATTTTCTCTCCCCTAAGAAGTCCAACCCAACTCTTTATCTAGCTAACTCCTCCTTGTTTTTTAAAACTCAGCTCAATCATCATCCTCTCCAGGAGGTGCTCCCTGGAAATCAGCCTCACCTCATCCCCATCACCTGATTTAGATGCTTTTCCTCTGTGTGAACATAGATTATAACCTTGTTTGACTGTGCCTTGACTGGTCTTAGCTTGTAAGGAAATCAAGATAAAAATTTCTGCCTCACTGAGTTTTGTACTCAATGAATATTACTAAAGAAATTGCCCAGATGGAACCAAGTCTGGTGCAGTAGGGACTTAGCTTCCTGTGACATTGCTCATCTCTGATTACAGCTAGGGGAAAAACAGAGACCACTTCTTTAGTAGTAAGCATTGAATAGGCTACATCCAGAGGCAAACTCCAAGAAAACATAGGCTCCTCCTAGCAGCCGTGGGTCTTTGCAGCCAAGGCAACTTAGAACCCCAAACCCATGAGTTTTCTTCTGTGATTAAGAGAAGAGATCTGGAGTCAGGGTTCTTCCTGTCTCCATCATCTTCCAGCAAAATGCTCTTCAACAGTTGACTTAGCTTTTCTTTGCATTGGCTTCTAATCTTTCAAATGTGAATAATGAACTTGCCTGTATTAGTTACCTATTGCTGTATAACAAATAGCCCAAAATTTAGTGGCTCAAGGCAACACATGTTTGTTAGCTCAGAGTTGTCTTAGCCATTTGGGAGAGGGTTTATCTGGCTGCCAGTCTTTCATGAGACTGCAGTCATCTGAAGCAGTGGCTGAGGCTGGAGGTTTCACTTCCAAGATGGCTCACGAATGTGGCTGTTGGCAAATGTCCTCGGTACCTGCAACAGGGACCTCTCTGTCCAGTACCGGAGCTGATTGCTCTTGGAGCATGCGTGAGAGGAGCAAGGAGGAAGCCCTAACTCCCTTTATGATCAGATCTGTTATCAAGTTGTGCCTTATTATTTTCATCACATTCTGCACGTTGGAAGGAAGTTAGTTGGTGAGGCCCACAATCAAGAGAGAAATTAAGCTACACCTTTTGAAGGAAGGCATTTTAAAAAGAAATTGTAGACATTTTAAAACCTTCACAGTGTCTTACAGGGTTGAGTGAGAATTACATGAGATAATCATTGCAAAGTAGTTAGAACTGGACTTACGCATCACCAAAAAGGGTTTCTTTCTCTTCCACCTTGAATGCTTACTTTGTGATAGAGAAAGATTAGCTGTCAACATTAAGACTTTAGCCTGAAAACTCTTCCACTGAAAATAGGGCAAAGACATTCGATCTAAGTTAGTAGTGTAATTCATTGAAGTTATCTGTAGAGTCATTGATGTGAAAAGTTGCTCATGGCATACTTTGGATTTTAAAAAGCAGATGCAGAACAGCGTGTACAATGATCTGGTGTTTGTGTGGTTACGTATGTATGTCCCTATGCCTATTTATGCATAGAAAGTGTTCTGGAAGGAGGTTCCTTGAAATATTAATAATAATTACCTCTGGGTAGTGGGAATTATGTTAAGCTTAAGAAACTTTTCCCCTTTATTGTTTTCTGTATTGTTTGAGTTTCTTGATACTGATTCTATATCTTTGAAAATAATAAGGGAATTTTCCAAAGAGAAGGAAAAAGAAACCAAGTTGGCAGGAGGATGTGTGTGGAAGATAGAAAGGGTTGGGATGTTGATTGAGGACACTGCTGCTCTGTGTGGCTGGGTTGTCCCTGTGCAGAGTCTGACTGCTGGGGTGTCTGATGATCTTTCAGGGTAGCTGTGAAGACCAGTATAGGCAGGGAGTAGGTGAGAGCCTATGTTTGTGCTTAGGGGACATAAATGTGAGGGAAAGGAAGACTTTTCGGGAAACAGGGGAAGCAAGAGGAAGAAGGACATCTATGTGGAAAAGGCAAGACAAAGGTGGTGTTGACAGCAAGGTGTGACTGCTGATCATTTGCCTTGGGAGGAGCAGTTTTGTCTCCAAAAAATGCTGTGGTCCCAGGCTGCCCTCTGTGTCCTTTATGATTACACTTCCCATGTTGGTTGACATTTGTATGATTCTTCCTCTCTGTTAGCAGAGTTATAAGCAGTACTGGCTGGCTAGCTCATGATACCAGCACTCAACACAGAGTGAGTGTTCCAAGAATTTGTTTGGAGAATACAGACAGGCTAAACTAATATAAAAATTAATGCCTTTTGTAAACCAAAAAAACTTTTAGGTCTGTTGGTAACCAATTGAATAATTTTTTATTCAAATGAAACAGAGAAGTTGAAAATGTGTATTCTGTAGAGAAAAGTTAGCCTGATGATGCTTTTTGAAATATTCAAGTCTACCATTAGTTTCCTATTTGTCTTGTCTATTCTTTGTTCATGTTTTCTTCTTTCTCGGGCTTTTTAAATTAATTGAATTTTTAAATGTTTTTAGGTTTTAAAAAATTTATTCCCTATGTCTTTTCTTGAAAGTGATTACCTTTATGCTTATTCACAAATCTTTAGCTTATCTTGGTCTACATAGAGTAAAATTGTAATGGTTCATGTAGAAAATAACCTTAGAATAATATAACCATTTCCCCTATCTTGACCCTTGTGTTGTTTGTTCATACATTTTACTTCCACATTTTTTTTTAAAGATTTATTTATTTACTTGAAAGAGTTACACAGAAAGAAGAGAGACAGAGACAGAGAGAGAGAGAGAGGTCTTCCATCTGATGGTTCACTCCCAGATGGCCACAATGGTTGGAGCTGTGCCGATCTGGAGCCAGGAGCTTCTTCCCGGTTTCCCACGTGGGTGCAGGGGCCTAAGGATTTGGGCCATCTTCTACTGCTTTCCCAGGCCATAGCAGAGAGCTGGATCGGAAGTAGAGCAGCCAGGTCTTGAACCGGCATCCACATAGGATTGCTGGCACTTCAGGCCAGAGCGTTACCCAACTGCACCACAGTGCCGGCCCCTTACTTCCACATTTGTTAGAAGCCCCACAATATAGTCAACTATTTTTGCATTAATCTCTCAATTTTTTTGAGAGATTTAAACAGTAAGAATAATTGTGTCTACCCACATGTTTAATATTTCAGGCTCTTTATTTCTTTCCTCAGATGCAAATTTCCATCTAATATGAGTGTATTCCTCTTATCTAAAGGAATTCCTTTTTTATTCTTGCAGTTCCGCTCTGCTGGTGATGAATTCTTTAAGTTTTAGATGTCTGAAAAAAATCTGTGCTTCGTTTTTACTTGCAGCTGATACTTTTGCTGGGTATAGAATTCGAAATACTTTTTGCTGGGTATATAATTCTAAGTTAATAGTGCTGTTTTCTTTCTGTTCTTTAAAGAATTGCTGCACTGTCTTCTGGCCTGCATTGTTTCTGATGAGAAGACTACTGTCCTTATTATCTTTGCTCCTTTTTACCTAAGGTGCCTTTTTTCTCTGTCTTCCTTAACCTCTCTAGAGTCTCAATTTTTTCTCCTTTTATTCACATACATGGTTGAGTTCTGTCTGAGTTCCCATTCCCTGCCTAGACCTGGAAACTCCCTCAGCAGCAGGCTGTGACATTTGTAGGGCTCATTTTCACTTTTTTTTTTTCAGAGATCACTGTTGTGTCTTGTGTATTGTTCAATGTCTGAAAATAATTTTTCCTGATTTTCTGCAGTTACCTAAGCCAGTCTAATATTGATTCATATCTACTCCATTTTGGAAAGAAGCAGAAGTTTTGAAATGTCAAATCAGAAAAATAAAGGCTTAAAACATTAAAACTAACTTTTGATTGCAAAACTTCTTCCTGAAAACTGGATTGTATTTTGTATTAACTTAGAATTATGAGCTCATTTAAAACAGTTCATTTAGTGCCATATATTTGATATTATCTTTTTTCTTATAGGAAATAGGAAACATCCAAACTGGATTTCTAAGTCACTCCAAGGCAGTGATGGATCAGAAGTTGCAGAATGCAATCCATGATAAAAGTCATCAAAAAATTGAGTTCAAATAGAGGAAAGAAAATTGGTCTACCATCTTACAACTCTGCTCTAGAAAAAATATTTATGATAGGAGGCTACAGTTGGGAAAATTATTTGACTCTTAGTGCACCTGAATGAAAGACATTGTCATTTTGCTTCTTGGAAAGACTTGTATATCTGCAATTATTTTAATACTCAGTGATGTTTTAAAAAATCTTGACATGATCGGCTGGGAGGAGGGACAGAGCAATCACTAAAACCTGAGTTGGTCAAGATGACTTCTGAGGAAATGGCAGCTTCTGTTACTCCTGCGACTCAGAGAAAAGTAGTGTCTGCTCTGTCAACAGCAGAGGAAAGTAAGGAAAAGGCCTCCGGCATCGGCGTTCCAAAGGTGTGTACCGGGAGGCAGAGCAGGCAGTTGCCTCATTCCATCTCACAACTGAACACATTTAAAGAAGACTGCTCCAGGAGCCATTTGCCCGAGGTTATCTCAATAGCAAGGGAGAAAATAGTGAGCGACGAGAACAGTAATGAAAGGTGCTGGGAGCAGAGCGTGCCGGAGTCGATGAAGAACCTTAACATTAGCTGCAGCAGCTTGCTGAGAAACCATCAGCATGGCCTGCCCCCGAGCCAGTTTTATGAAACGTTTGACTCTGTCACCGAGCAAGACTTGTGTTTGGAAACTGGAATTCCTTCTCCACTGGAAAGAAAGGTGTTTCCTGGAATTCAACTGGAAATAGCTGGACCTCCCATGGATATTAGTCCTTTAGGAAATCATCCAGCGGTTATGGAGACTGATGGATCACACCCTGGCAGCAACGTGGCACTATTGCATTTTCATTATGAGGTTGACAGAAGAACATCAGACACTTTCTGTACCATGGCAGAAAACTTAACCTTGGATGATTGTGGAAACTGTGTACCACTGCCTCCTGTTGAGGGGGAGCAGAAGAAAAATTACATGGCATACACTTCTCAACTGGCGGGCTTGGCCCAAAGCTGTGATAATCAGAATGGGCAGCTGCCGTGTGGTCATTGTGACACCTTGAATGAAAAATACTTGTGCTTTGAAGGCACTTGCCAGAAGGTTGACGGGGTATGTTCAAGTGATAGCTTTGACAAGGAGGATTTTACTGCCAGACCGCCTGCCAAGACCTTTTTGAGCCAATTTGCGCACTTTCCTGATAATTGTGAAGAGGTAGAAGATTTTTTTAAAAGCAAAAAGGAACGTTCCACTTTGCTGGTCAGAAGATTTTGTAAAAATGACAGGGAAGTTAAGAAATCTGTATATACTGGGACAAGAGCAATTGTGAGAACTCTGCCTTCTGGCCACATTGGGAGGGTCGCTTGGAGTTATGTTGATCAAAAGAGAAATGCTCTCTTAGTATTTCGTGGGAGAGTGACAGAACCTCTTTCTTCTTTGGAGATGAGGCAAGGTGGGAGCCATCATTTGTCAGAAGCCCCGTGGTATCTGGTAAGAGTTCAAGTTTCTTTTCATCATTTCTTTATCTTTTTAGGATTTAAATTTCCATTATCTTAATTCATGGAAAATGTTAAGATCTGTCAAGTTGTAGTTCTTAGGGGAAGCATTTGCAGTTATTGGAAGATAGATATTCCAGTTGATAGCTATCCAGATTGAGTAAACCCTGTAACCATGTAAATGAGTAAGTATCAACACCCACACTTATGTCATTGAGAGTAGGGGCATTAAGGAGATTGCCTAGTGTGGAAAAATGTCTATTGATTGCTTATCTGTTGTGTACTTTGAGATAAACACCAGGGTCTTCTGTTGTGTCATTTCATGGTTTTTAGGTTCTCAGACCTAAAGGAATTTATATCTGGTTTTCTTTCCTCATAAACTTTTTGTGTCATGGACCCTTTGGAAAATTAATGAAGCTAATGGATTTAGAATAATGTTTTTAAATGCATCAGATGAAATATTAAGCATTACAAGGCAAATTATTTTGATATGTTTTCAAGATATGTTTTGGAACCATGATATGACAGTTTAGTGCTTCCTCAGTAACATACTAAGTAATGGTATTGGTGAAAACAACCATCCTTTCAAAGTAATAATGAAAATGTCGGGAATGGTTTGCTTGGGACCTTGTCAGTTTTAGCACTTTCCTGGGAAAGCCTTCAGTCCTGCACAAGCCACGGCAATGGTGACCTTAAATATCAATTAATTACCTACTGCAATTGTAATATGACTTGTAAATAACTAATTTCTGTTGATGACAAATTACTGCAACTACTAAGATTTGTTGCCTATATTCATAGTTGAAGGAAATGCTAAATTTCTGAGATTAATAAAAATAAAGCATTTTTTTCTTATCTGAATTTCCAGGTCCTCTGAATTTTAGCCAATCTGCCCTCTTTAAGATCAGAATCCCACTCTAGAAATACACATGATCAAGCCACCTGCCTTTGACTTGGTCTTTACATCTGCAGGCAGTACCATGTACCTTCTCCTGTTTTACTTATCTCAGTTAAACACTCCTGTTTCTTTCAACTGCTCTCCATGTGAAACTGTTCTAAAACTCCCCCACATTTCAGTTCTTCATAATTCCTCTAAAGCCTGTCCCTAGAAATAAATACTATAATAGAAAAACACCACATTTATTGAAATGCAACTGGTGTATTTTTATTTTCATCATCATTGTCCTCATCATCAAAATCATAGCTAACATTTACTGAACACTGAGCATGTGCCAGACTCTGGGCTAAATAATTTATGTGTTCAAGGTTATGGCATCATATTAACTACTGAATGTTGTCGGTGTGATTATTAACCCTATTGTATTGCTAGGAAAACTGAGTCTCTGGGAAGTCATATGTCTGCTCCAAGGTCATTTAGCTAGTAAGCGGCATAAGTAGGATTGTAATCTAGTCAGTTGGCACTCTTGGGTAGTTGATGCTCAAGACCAGAAGGCTACCGAATTTCGAGAAAGCTTTTACAGGAATGCAGTTCATTTCAGCAGTCGTGGATTCTGCCTATGGTATGTCAGAATCGGCTGTGTTCCATCTGGTGATTCTCACGGTGGTTCCATGTCACAGTTTGTTGGTTCCACCAGATCCTTGAGTCAGGATCACAGAGGCAGGGCACCCCATGCATCTGTTGTCAGAGTTCCCCTAGTGATTCCAGGGAGTTGATAACCATTGGCTAGGAGCTTACACTGGACTCTTGGTGGGTTTTTGTTTGTGTACTTAAATTTTTTTGTTGGGGGGGGAGGGAGATAAAGAGAAAGAAGCACTTGCATCCACTAATTCACTCCCCAAATGCCCACAATGGCCAGCACTGGGCCAGCCCGGAGCCAGGACCTCAGTCTGGGTCTCCCTTTTGAGTTTCAGGGACCCAATCACTTAAGCCATTGCCTGCTACCTCCAGGGGTCTGCATTGGCAGGAAGCTGGAGTTGAAGCAGAGCTGTGACTCAAATTCAGACACTCTGATGTGGGATGAAGCATCTCCATGGGCATCTTCACCTGCCCTAGCTCTTATTTTTTATTTATTTATTTTTTTAAATCAGGGCAGTTTGGGGAGCATTTGCCCTGCCCAGAAGTCTTTGACACTGCTCGGGCTCTCAGGAGCAACAGGGCTGACCTGGGAGCCTGCCTGCAGGCCCTTCTCCGGACAGTTAGCCGCTTGCCCCAGCCAGTGTCTGTGGATTTGTTTCCGCATCTGTTCATCTGAGCCCACATGAAACCTGAGCCGCAGGCCAGGCGCTGGTCACGGGCTTGCCTGCCCTGCTCCGCTCTCCCCACCACGACGCTGCTGCTGCAGAGTAGCGAGCCAGCCTGCTGAAAAATGCAGGGGGGTGGTTTGCAGTCACGTACACTTGAGCATTTGGAGTGCAGCAGGAATTTCAGTGGAATGAGGGTGCTTCAGAACCCTCCCTGGAGCTTCCCAGTGAGGGTGTGACTCTGGCACAAGCTTCAGAATCATTGTTGACATGCTCCTATCTTGCTCCAGTTCCTCCATCTGCAGCCCTGCTACTTCTGAGCGTGTTCGCCACCTCCTGGCTCAGCCCTGCCCTGCCCCGCCAGTCAGGGGCCCTGGGATGGTTGATTTCCAGTGAAAAGAACTGAGAGAGAGGATGCCAATGGTCTCCTCCTTGGCGCTGAGTCTCTGGAGGCTGGGAGAGGTTGCCAGTTCTCTCTGGTCCTTCTGTCTCTTCCTGTCTGACCAGCTTGAAGCAAGCTCTCGGTGTCTTCATGAACCCTGGAGGTGGAGCTGGGGGATGAGCCAGCTGCCTTTTCCTTTCTTGAGGGAGCTTCTGTAAGGGAGAGCACTTTCTGAACATCCACACCTTGCCACAGCAGGAACTAAGTTGTGTTTTCTAACCTAGGGCGTTCTCGCCATCTTTTGAAGTTCAGAACCTGGTGGAAATCCTGAAAAGTTGCACAGATGAATGATAACTGGCCCCGGCCCCTAGCCCCTGCCTGTTGCTGTGAGTGGTTTCCCTCTCCTGAACGCTGCAGACTGGATGGCTTGCTGCTCTTCCTGGTGTTTTTTTTTTTTAATTTTTTTTTAAGATTTATTTATTTTTTACTTTTTATTTTTTTTATTTATTTATTTTTATTTTTTGACAGGCAGAGTGGACAGTGAGAGAGAGACAGAGAGAAAGGTCTTCCTTTGCCGTTCGTTCACCCTCCAATGGCCGCCGCGGCCGGCGCGCTGTGGCCGGCGCACCGCGCTGATCCGATGGCAGGAGCCAGGAGCCAGGTGCTTTTCCTGGTCTCCCATGGGGTGCAGGGCCCAAGCACTTGGGCCATCCTCCACTGCACTCCCTGGCCACAGCAGAGAGCTGGCCTGCAAGAGGGGCAACCGGGACAGAATCAGGCGCCCCAGCTGGGACTAGAACCTGGTGTGCCGGCGCCACTAGGCAGAGGATTAGCCTAGTGAGCCGCGGCGCCGGCCAAGATTTATTTATTTTTTACTTGAGTTACACAGAGAGAGAAGAGGCAGAGAGAGAGAGAGAGAGAGAGAGAGAGAGTTCTTCCATCCATTGGTTCACTCCTCAATTAGCCGCAACAGCCAGAACTGGGCCGATCCGAAGCCAGGAGCCAGGAGCTTCTTCTGGGTCTCCCACACAGGTGCAGGGGCCCGAGGACTTGGACCATCTTCTACTGCTTTCCCAGGCCATAGCAGAGAGCTGGATCGGAAGTGGAGCAGCCAGGTCTTGAACTGGCACCCATAAGGGATGCAGGCGCTTCAGGCCAGGGCGTTAACTTGCTGTGCCACAGAGCTCCGGCCCATTTTTTTTTTTTTTTTTTTTTTTTAAGATTTGTTGCTCGTCCTGTTTTCTGATTATTTCATGCATCTCCATCCTGGTCTGCTGATCAGATTATGAATTTCTGAAGGGCACGAAATGGGCCCAAGGTGTTCTGTTACTCTCCACAATGCAGGCGTAGTGTCAAGTTCAGTGTCATGGTGAGAAGCATGGTTTCTGGAGTCAGTTGACCCGAGTTTAAGTTGGCACTCCGCAGCTGACTGGCGTGTGAACTCTTGCAGGCTGCTGAAGCTCATTGTTCCTGATTCGCTTATACGTGGGTGAGGAATGACTCTGTTAGTATGGGCACTAAAGGAAGTGCAGGAGAGGTGCCAGCGAGGAGAGCGCGACTGCCCTCACTCTGGCCCTTCACGACCTGCTGTGTCGGGAGCCTGTTGCCCTTGCTTTCTGCGCCTGGGTGGGCTACTCCCTAAGGAGGTCTACAGAGGTATAGATTTGAGTGTACAGTTGACCTTCCATATTTGTAGGCTGCACATCCACAGACTCAACCAACTGCAGATCAGAAATATTTGCAAAAATATTACATCTGTATTGAACACATATAGACCTTTTTTGGTCATTATTCCCTAGACTGTACAGCATCACAACTATTTACACAGCACTTACAGAATATTGGATATTATAAGTAATGTAGAGATGGTTTACTTCTCTAATTGATTTGAAAGAGAGTCAAGATCTCCCATCTGCCGGTTCACTCCCCAGATGTCCACCACAACCAGGGCTGACCCAGGCCATAGCCAGGAGCTGAGAACTCAATCTGGATCACCCACAGGTGTGGCAGAGACCCAACTACTTGAGCCATCCCCTGCTGCCTCCCAGGGTGTGCATTTGTAGCATGCTGGAACTGGGAGCAGAGCTAGGATTGGAAGCCAGGCACTGTGATAGGGAATGCAGGAATCCCAAGTGATGACTTAAACACTGTGCCAGATGCTTGCCCCAGTGAGAGATGATTTAAAGTGTGTGGGAGGATGTGTGGGTTCTGTGTAAGTACTAGGTCTTGAGCACAAGATTCGGTATTTGAGGGGTCCTGGAACCAATCCCCAGCAGATACTAAGGAACGACTGTGTGTCTCTCCATCTGTGATGTGGCTACATGCACAATCCTCACACATTTGAAGAATGTGTTATTTGTCCAATTAATTCCTTTGGCCTCACATTTTTAATTTTTTTGTTTTATTTTTGGATGCCTTAGTCAAAACGGCCCAATTAACTTATATTTGCACAGCTGTGCAGAGAAGAATGGATCTGTACAGAGGACATTAATGAGGATTAATGCTTGCTGACTGGTGAACTGTATGGAGGTCCTCCTCCTGCTTGTAAAAAATTAAAACCCTGCCCTCATCCAGTTCCAGCCGTACTCCCTCCATACTCCCTTCTTCCACACTTGATTTATTTGCTCAACAAAATGGGGCATTCTGGCAAATGCCTAAAGTCTCCAGGTTAAAGATTGGGTGAGGGTGTTTTTCCTTTAAGAAAATTCTTTCCCTGCCTGAGTTTTGGGGGGCGTATCGATACTTAGAGTTACCATGAGTGTGAAATACAAGAAGTTCCTGCTCTGCCCTGCTGGAATTGCTCATGTAACAGAGAAGGCAGGGGCGGCGAGGGCGGAAATTCCACCAGCTCCCGAGTGCGATCCTTCCTTTACTTTCCTTCCTTGATCCCCAGGAGGATTTACTGTGCAAGAGGACGAGGTTGCTTCGGAACATTATGGGAAAATGGAATTAAAAGATAAGTTTGGGTGCAAAAAATTTTGAAATCCATGCACAATTTTCTCATAATATGCCTTTTCCATTAATGTTTTGAAGACCCTGAATGTGCATAGATTTCAGAATTTTTATACTAAAATAAAGTTTCAAATCTTTTTTCCATGTACATTTTGAAGTACCCTTGTATAGATTGCAAAATAGAAAGCAAAATTTTGTATGATAGAAAAAGAACAAAAATGAAAAGAATAAATTAAAAATAAAATTTATTTTGAAAAATCAGACTAGAAAAACTATAAATTGAAAAGGAAGGTCCAAGCCGGCTTTTGTATTGCTGCTTCCTGTTCAGCTTTCTTCCTTCTAAAAATGTTTTTTCACCTCCTCCTCTACTCTGAAGCATGGAAAATTAAAGAGCCAATGATACGTGTTTATCAAAAGTACCTCTGTTGATACATATGGCCATCATTCTATATTTTATGTCTCTTTCTCATTGAACTCAATGGAAGCTCAAGAGAAAAACAATGTCCTGTAATGTATAAAGGGACCAACCAATACAAATTCATCTTCTAAGTTCGTACTTTTATGAATGAGCTCTGCTGTACAGGTTGTACGAGATGGCAGCTGAATTGGAGGCATAGCTTGTCCTCCAGTCTGGAAATTTGGTTGTTGTGAAGCTTAGATGTTATGACGCTTTAGATGGTGCAGTAATTCAAGTTTTGTGGGGCACTTAGGCTAAACCAGAAGCCTGTGCTTGGTGATCTGCCAGGCTGCTGCTTCCGTTCCTAAGGGCTATGTCGGGTTCATGACATGGCATAGGATGTTGCTGGCCCTTTCCTGCTGAGCACAGTGAAAGAGAACCCAGCCTCTGCTCAGCCCCTGTGCGGCTTAGTCACGTCTGGTGCATCAGTGGAAAATGTGACGGGCTGTCAGAAGCCAGCTCTGCAATGGCTGCACCGCTTTCCCTTGTTAGCTGCCTTGGGGAGTGTAGGCTGAATCTTCTTGTACATCTCTGTAGCTGCACTACCTCTTTGGCTAGGACTTGGTAAGAGGCAAGATGGAAACCCGTGCCCCTGACTCTGATTTGAGGTGAATGCTCCTGCCTTTGCTGTTCTCCTCATGGACTCTTTGGGGCAGTGTCGGTGTTGGGATTCCTTTCCCTTTCCTTCTCCATCTTCTGAATAATATGAATGAGCAGCTGGAGCGGACCCACCCTTTGGAATTGGCCAAGGCTGGGGTGGGCATTTGGGATGCAGCAGTTAAGCTGAGCTCAGGATGCCCCTATGCAGGATCAGCATGCCTGGGGGGTTGAGGCCAAGCTGTCCTTGTGGTTCCAGCCTCCTACTGAGGCACACCATGGGAGGCAGAGTCCCTGCTACCCACTTGGAAGTCCTGGATGGAGTCCTTGGCTCCCATCTTCAGCCTGGCCCAGCCTCAGCATTTGTGAGCATTGGGGAAGTGAACCACTGGAGGAGTTGCTCTCTCACCCTTTCCCTCTCCTTCTTCCCCTCTCCCTCTCAAACAGAACAGGCCCATGGTTAGCATGTGGCCTGAAAAGAATCAGAACTAGTAGGCAAGGGTAAGGCCGTCAGGTGGAGCCCTGATCTCATCCACACCCTGCAAACGCTCAGAAAGCTCAGTGGTAAACTTTGTCCGCCCACAGCAACACAAATCCGGGTGTTTGGGCTGCAGAGTGAGGAGTGCACATCCTCCTCTGAAACAGTAGCAGATCTCCTTGCAGGGCAGGAGAGCGCTCTGATTGTTTTCCTGGTTGTTTTTTTTAAATTTAGTTTAAATTTTTTAGTTGACATAATTTATGGAATACAGTGTGCTATTTCAGTGCATGTGTACAACGTGTAGTAGTTAACATTTCTATCACCTCAAACATTTATCTTTTTTTGTGTTTGGGAACATTCAAAATTTTTTCTTCTACTTTGAAATGTGTAATTGTATATTTTTTGAACAGTTTTATTGAGATATGATTACACAGTATATATCTTAAAGTGTATAGTTCAATGGTTTTGATATAATCACAGATATGTGTACAACTGCCATAGCTACACTGTAGGACATTTCTCATCTAAGAAGAAGCTCTGTTCTCACTAGTATCCTGCCCCTCATCCCCTCCATTTTCCACCCCTCCTGCAGACCCAAACAACCACTGATCTACTTTCTGTCTCTATAAATTCACCTTTTCTGGACTTCATGTGAATGGACTCATTTTGTACGTGGTCTTTTGTGACTGGCTTCTTCATTTAGCATAGCGTTTTCAAGGTTCGTAGCATGTGTCAGTACTTCATTACTGTCTACTCTGAATAATGTTCTGTATTTTTATTTTACTACCCACTCATGAGTTTTGGTGCACTGGGTTGTCTCCACTTTTGAACTATTGTGAATGATGTATGAGCAGTCAAGTACAACTTTTTTTTTTTTTTTTTTTTTTTTTTTTTTTTTTTTGACAGGCAGAGTGGACAGTGAGAGAGAGAGACAGAGAGAAAGGTCTTCCTTTGCCGTTGGTTCACCCTCCAATGGCCACCGCGGCCGGTGTGCTGCAGCCGGCGCACTGTGCTGATCCGATGGCAAGAGCCAGGTACTTATCCTGGCCTCCCATGGGGTGCAGGGCCCAAGCACCTGGGCCATCCTCCACTGCACTCCCTGGCCACAGCAGAGAGCTGGCCTGGAAGAGGGGCAACCGGGACAGAATCCGGCACCCCGACCGGGACTAGAACCTGGTGTGCCGGCGCCGCAAGGCGGAGGATTAGCCTAGTGAGCCGTGGCGCCGGCCCAAGTACAACTTTTTATATGGCCAAAGGTTTCCATTTCTCTTGAGTAGAATTGCTGGGTCCTGTCATTGTGTGTGTGTACTTGTTATCTTTTATTTCTGAGATGTTTACATAATTTGGATGAAAATACATTATCAGACATGTGATTAGCAGGATACATTTTGATGTTTATATAGGTATAATGGATGAAAGTCAAGAATGTGGCAAAGAGGGTTGACAGTTTTGATGCACAGTGGAACTCGTCAGACACATTCTTTGGACTTGATCTTCTTGGCCTTTCTCACATTATCCTACCAGAAACAACTCTCAAGTGAGTTTTTTTTTTTTTTTTAAAGATTTTTTAATTTATTTATTTGAGAGGTAGAGTTACAGACAGTGAGAGGGAGACAGAGAGAAAGGTCTTCCGTCTGTTGGCTCACTCCCCAACGGCTGCAATAGCTGGAGCTGCGCTGATCCAAAGCCAGGAGCCAGCTGCTTCTTCCAGGTCTCCCATGTGGGTGCAGGGGCCCCTTGGGCCATCTTCTACTGCTTTCCAAGGCCACAGCAGAGAGGTGGATTGGAAGAGGAGCAGCTGGGACTAGAACTGGCGCCCATCTGGGATGCCGGTGCCACAGGCAATGGATTAACCTACTGTGCCACGGTGCCAGCCACATCAAGTGAGATGTTTTAAAATCTTCCTCCTTTCGATTTTCCCTGCAGTCGGGCTGTATGACTTTTCAGTTTCTCTCTCCTCTATTTCTGCCTAAGCTTTTTATATTTTATGTGTATAGAGATGACCTATACATCACACACATACACACACACACGGTTTTTCTTATCCAAATTCTGCATTTTATAACAAGTGGCTGCTAATTCGATTGTCAATCTGCAAACCTGTGTATCGCAAGGCAGGCAACCAGCACAGTGATAGCTGAGAAGGAGGCCACCTCTTCATAATAATGTCCTCTTCTGCTCAGGTTGGGAGCAGAACTAGGGTGAGACTGATGGATGTCTAGAGTGTTGAATTTAAGGGGGCACTCACTCTGAGGGTCTGACAAGTGCCAGCCCTGTAATTATTAGTGAGTGTCTCCTTAAAACTTGGGTGCTGTGCAGCTCCCTTCTCTCAGCTCAGTCCCAGCATTGGTACGAAGAATCTGTAGTATCAGGTAATCCTGGAAAGGCCTTGGCTGGACTCCCATATACCTCAATCCAGATATTCTTAATATGTAAGCTGAGAGTAGAGTCTACATTTTTAAAAGATTTATTTACTTATTTGCAAGAGTGACAGAGAGGGCAACGACAGAGGAAGATCTCCCATCTGCTGGTTCACTCCCCAGGAGGCTGCATGTCTGAGGCTGGGTCGGGCTGAAGCCAGGAGCCAAGACCTTCATCCAGGTCTCCCTCGTGGGTGCTGGGACCTAAGACGTTGGGCCATTTTCCACTGCTTTCCCAGGCCATAAGCAGAGGACTGGATCAGAATGGAGCAGCCAGGACTAGAACTAGCACTTGCGTAGAATGCATGCATTCCTGGTAGTGACTTTAACCCACTGTGCCATAACACCATCCTTTCTACATTGTTAAAAGGATAAAAAATCTTAAAAGAATAATTTTTTATGAATGAACATTATATGAAATTCAAGTTTCAGTGTTCCCAGATAAAAGTTACAGGTGCGCAGCCACACTCATTCCTTTGTGTGCCGCCAGTGGCTGTCTTCATGCTGTCATGCAGAATTGGGCAGTGTGACAGACTGTATGACCTGCGAAGATTAAAATATTTATTATCCGGTCACTTATGGCAAACATCGCCTACTCCTGCCTGAGAGATGTGGCTCACTCCCATCCAGCCTTCAGGGTGAGCTGTTTTCCATCCTCTTGGTGGTCTTCCTGCTAGCCACCCCCCACCCCCGGTACCCACTGTGGCCCCGACTCAGCCCCAGAGCTCTCAATAGATGTTTCGTGCACGACTCGCCGAATTGCAAATGAAGAACACTGGTTTCCTGATGTCTCCTCTGTTCCTTCCCCACTCTTAGGGCAGGCGCATGAGCTGTCCTCCCTCTGACCCTCCAAGCTTGGAAGCGGCTTGGCTGTGCAATACCTAGGGCAGAGTTAGGATTTTCCATTGAAATTCACAAAGAGGCTCTTTCAGTCCCACGAAGCCAGGGATCCTTGCCTGTCACCTCCCCAGACTTGGCCCGAGAAACAGAAGTCATATTTGCATCTTTGTGTCCCTGGCTCACCATTTTAAGCCTTGGGAGAGTGTCCAGCTTCTCTGTGCTTGCAAGGGAGCTCCCGAGACGGCCATGTGCTACAGTGGGCTGGAGAGGGAAGGAGCCCTGCTCTCAAGACCCCAAGGTTGGGTCCCTGGCCTCCGGGAGGCCCAGTCCATCCCAGCTAAGGGTCCATACGCCCTGGAGGGAATCCAGCTTCTGCTTCTCAGGGGTGGCCAGGGAGAGGATCGTGCGTGGTGGCAGGGGATGGTTGGGACAGCCTGCTGTGGTTATAGTTTTGGGGAGATCATTCTTGGGGTTTGGCAGGTGTTCATCCAGTTTCTGCAAGCCATCTGACCCCAGTACCCTCAATCCTAGACCTGAGACACCAACCCCCTCTCCTAAAAATACCCAAATACAGACTCCAGCTCTGCCATTAGCTGATTGTGTGACTGGGAGCAAGTCACTTTAGGGCCTGGGATTTTAGTTCCTTTGGGCACACAGAGAGAGTGAGGACAGGCACATTCATTGCCTGCTGTGTGTCAGATAGTGTGTATACAGTTGGCATATGTTGTCCTGTAAATTGTAAGTTATACACTTCCCCTAAACTCTCGAAGCACCTTAGCCTATGACTTCCTGGTTTAAATGCTGGCCCTGGGTTTTGGGTTGAGTGAATGTGTTCCTCTCCCAGCAGTGCCTCCTTGCTGTCTGAGTTGTCACCCCCAGCACTTGGTGGTTGGCAGGGCAGAGGAGAGGCGCTCTTCCATCACTGATGAGCCTTGGCTTGCCTGGCACTGTAAAGCAAGCACTTGCTGGGTGCTCACAGTGTGCGGGGCACTGGGCTTCCTGTGTGCCTGCCCTTTTCTCTTTCCTTCTCATAGCAAGGGTCTGCGAGGCGGGTGCCTCCACATCCCCAAAGCATACTCAGTACGTGTAAGATGACCAGGGTCACCCAGTGTGAGGAAGTGGACTCAGGCCTGGCTGTCTCTGAAGTCCATGCTCATAACTGCTTCTCAGAAGTTCCTCTGGAAGGTTCTGATGCAACTCGCCCCTGTAACTTGGCAGAGATTCTGTTCTCATAGTCAATGTGCAAATGTTGGCTGGATGAGTCCTTGAACTGTTTCTTTCTTCACATGTGAGCTGGGTGTGACCTTGGGATGAAATAGGAGATGGTGGGGAACAATACCAATTCTTAATGTGAGGGGTGTGTTGGCTATTGAAATGGTAGGATTTATTTTTATGACTCAGCCTGCTAGGGGGAGGAAACCAAGCCCGAAGTTTTGATTTTTTTTTAAAAAAACTGAATTGCTGTAATTTACAAGTACATTTAAGAAGTTTTAGAAGTAAGTAAGCAAGAACAAAGTCCAAAGCAGATTGCACATGAGTCAGAACCTATAGCTTATTCACCATCGTACTGCATACCTGAAACTACTGGGAATGTACTTTAGCATTTTTCCATTTTAATTTAAGGTCCACCATGACCTTCAAGAGCTCTCAGCAGCTGGCCTGAGGCTGAGAAACCTGACTCAGTAGCATCTCTTTGCATGGTCGCACCATTAAAATGAGGTTGCCACCTACTTCACAAGGTCTAGAAACAGGAGAAAAGACATTTGAGCTGGTCAAGTTCAAGTGCTTGGCAGTTATTACACAATCTCCCTGCAAGTGGAATGTTTCTTTCTCCTCTGACACCAGGCGCTAAGAATTCAGAATGAGGAACCTGGGTGCACGGGGGACACAAAACGACTCTGGAGCCAGCAAAACAAAACCGGAGGCAGCCTGTTTTCTTTTCAGAAGTGCTGCGAGCTAAGTGAACAACCCCCAACTCCCCTTTCAGGGTACCAAGTGTGAATGAGAACTTCACGTTCAACTTGAGATTAGACGATCTTCAGCACCAACACCTACTTTGTTTTGTCCCTGTGTTTTGATAGGAGAGTGAGTCTGTCGGGTAGGCTGTGTTGGGTAGCTGTGCTTCAGAAAGATTTAGCACCGAATTAGAAATGGTGACACTTTAATAGTGAGTGTGATGTGCCTCCAGAGCCAGTGTGTGGGAGTTTGGCAGTTGGAGAGCCCCATGGCTTCAGTTTTTCCAGATTGTGTATCCTTCCACCCAATAGCCATTCCTTAGCCTTGAAAAACTCTGTTCTACAAGGGAAAAGTTCATTTGAGTTCTAAACTGTTTAATAGCAAATGCATTATTTTCTCTCTTTAATAAGACCAAGGAGATGGTCCCAGGCCCTGGGTGGAGCAGCCAGTTTCCTTTTGATGGCCACACACCAAATGTGGGCACTGTATGCTGGTGTGATTCTGGCATGATTGATATTTGTGTGATGAGAACTCCATTATTCCGGCGGCCATATTTTCCAAATAAAAAAAAAATTTTGGGGAACTTCTTATTCAGGGGAAGGAGAGGCAGAGTATCTGAAATTGAGTCTGACCCAGAAGTACAGCGTGAGTGATTGTGGTGGCTACTGATCACACCATAAAGGAAGAAACATGCAAGTGACCCAGTGCACATCTTCCTGGCTAGAAAAGTCAAGGACCTCAAAATGGAAGATTTGATGGTGGTGGCCAAGAGCCACTGTTCTCAGTAAAGAGAGGAAATCAGAAGCCTGGAGAAGCCAGTGAATGTTTGTCTTTTTTTTTTTTTTTTTTGACAGGCAGAGTGGACAATGAGAGACAGACAGAGAGAAAGGTCTTCCTTTTTCCGTTGGTTCACCCCCACAATGGCCGCCACGGCCGGCGCACCGCACTGATCTGAAGCCAGGAGCCAGGCGCCTCTCCTGGTCTCCCACACAGGTGCTGGGCCCAAGGACTTGGGCCATCCTCCACTGCACTCCCTGGCCACAGCAGAGAGCTGGACTGGAAGAGGGGCAAACGGGACAGAATCCGGCACCCCGACCGGGACTAGAACCCAGTGTGCCGGCTCTGCAGGCGGAGGATTTGCCTATTGAGCCGCGGCGCTGGCCTGTATTTTTTTTTTTTTTAACAAAATACATTTGCTTAGGAGTATGAAGGTAATGAAATAGGTTTATTTTAAATACCAAGACATGCTCAGCTAAATAAAGGGTGTTCCTTTGAAGTTACCTTGAGAGACTGGTTCTGTTTTCCACTTATGATGTCATGATACAAAATGTCTTAATTCTTTTATCTAGGATTGAGATTTTTAGAGTCTCATTCTAGTAGCCCCAGCTGATACAGATTGGGCTGATATATGGCATTAAAGGATAGGCTTGGTTTTACTGTTGGCCTTGTAAGCTACCTGTAGATGAAAGGCAGTTTCTGGAAGTGTTTTAAGACAGGTAAAATTATAAATTCTGTATAAAACACAACCCTGAAACAAACTTGGCCATTGCTTTACCATCTCACCTACTGCTTTCCTGCAGCAGGGAGAGACAGGTAGGGGCACCCACATATCCTCAGTGCACCTCTGGTTTGGGTTGAGTGTCCTGGGCACAGAATTTTCAGACTAGAGTTTGGTCCCTCTCCCTCACCTCCCTTGGCCAAGTCACCATACGTGGCGATGCTCATTGGTACCAAGTGGTGGAAAAGAATCAGGGTGCTATTGAGACCTGAGGCTATCATCGTTTTTCTCTTGAATTCAAGTGTCATGTGCTGAGAACCATGGAGTTTATTGTGCCCCAGTGACCTGGAATATAAAAACTAAGTTAGCACAAGTGAATGCTTTTCTAGGTGAATTAAAAATAAGTATTTGGTAACTTTATGAACTACAGAGTTCTTGAGCTGGAAGCCTACTGTCTCCAACCTTACTCAGCCACTCATTGTTATGGATAAAGTGGCCAAGGCCCTGGCCAGGTGAAATTATTTGACCAGGTTCACATAGCTCATGATGGAAGACCCAGAAGCACAGTCCAGGTATCTCTTTTTTTTTTTCTTTTTTTTTTTTTAACTTTTATTTAATGAATATAAATTTCTAAAGTACGACTTATGGATTACAATGGCTTCCCTCCCATACCGTCCCTCCCACCCACTACCCTCCCCTTTCCCACTCCCTCTCCCCTTCCATTCACATCAAGATTCATTTTCGATTATCTTAATATACAGAAGATCAGCTTAGTATACATTAAGTAAGGATTTCAACGGTTTGCTTCCACACAGAAACATAAAGTGAAAAATAATAGATGATTTTTTTTAAATGATGATGAAATCAGATCAGACCTATTGTCATGTTTAATCCCAGTGAGAGTCAAGTTGGGAATTGATAATTTCTTTTTTTCTTTTTTTTACAGAAGATCAGTTTAGTATGCATTAAGTAAAGATTTCAACAGTTTGCACCCCCATAGAAACACAAAGTGAAATATATTGTTTGAGTACTCGTTATAGCATTAAATCTCAATGCACAGCACATTAAGGACAGAGATCCTACATGAGGAGTAAGTGCACAGTGACTCCTGTTGTTGACTTTACCAATTGACACTCCTGTCTATGGCATCAGTAGTCTCCCTATGCTCCAGTCATGAGTTTCCAAGGCTATGGAAGCCCTCTGAGTTCTCCGATTCTTATCTTGTTTAGACACGGTCATAGTCAAAGTGGAGGTTCTCTCCTCCCTTCAGAGAAAGGTACCTCCTTCTTTGATGACCTGTTCTTTCCACTGGGATCTCACTCACAGAGATCTTTTGCCAGAGTGTCTTGGCTTTCCATGCCTGAAATACTCTCATGGGCTTTTCAGCCAGATCCGAATGCCTTTAGGGCTGATTCTGAGGCCAGAGTGCTATTTAGGACATCTGCCATTCTATGAGTCTGCTGAGTATCTCACTTCCCATGTTGGATCACTCTCCCCTTTATTTATTCCATCGGTTAGTGTTAGCAGGTACTAGACTTGTTTATATGCTCCCTTTGACTCTTAGTCCTTTCATTATGATCAATTGTGAACTGAAATTGATCGCTTGGAATAGTGAGATGGCATTGGTACATGCCACCTTGATGGGTTTGAATTGGAATCCCCTGGTATGTTTCTAACTCTACCATTTGGGGCAAGTCAGCTTGAGCATGTCCCAAATTATACATCTCTTCCCTTACTCAGCCACTCATTGTTATGGATAAAGTGGCCAAGGCCCTGGCCAGGTGAAATTATTTGACCAGGTTCACATAGCTCATGATGGAAGACCCAGAAGCACAGTCCAGGTATCTCTTGACTCTGATAGCTCCTTTTTAATCCTGAATAGAAATGCATCTTTCTGATGGGGATCTGCTAATGTTAACTGATTCAGAACCATGGTACCTTTGGGGGCCCTGAAATGCCTACATTCCTAAGACACAGTGCTGGCCTGGGGAGATTCATGGTGAGAGGAGAGAGTCAGAGGTGGATATACTATCTCTCGTTTCTTCCACCAGCTTCCCAAGAGTAAATGGCTTTGAATGGTGCAGAGTTGATCGCATTTGTCTTGCCTTCTCTGGTCCTTGTGGCTTTTCACAGCACATCCTGTCTCAGTTCTGTAAGATACTGGCTCATCCTTGCTGCAGTAACATTGTGGGTTGTTGGAGTATTCAGAGGTGCTCTTCAATGCAGCCAGATTGTGTGCGTTCTTTTCTCCCTTTAGTCTGGTTTCCTTCCTTCCCTTGGCAGGCAGTACTTTCTGGTTCACGACTGCACGTTCTTCAAAGCACGCAGAGGAGCCATGGGCTCCCTCCCAGTCTCTCAGGAGGGCACTCTTGCTCATTCTTTTTCTCTTATTTATGGGAAGCAGAGCCAAATGCAAGACACTGAGCCCAGCAGGAGGGGTCAGAGCTGGCCCAGGAAGAGCCAGTATCATCTAGTCTGGGAGGAATTGAGCCAGGAACCCCAGGCTCATTAAACATCAGCTCTGCAGGGACCTTAGCAGAGCCAATCCTTTGTTTTACAGAGAAGAAAAAACCAGGACTCAAAGAGAGACGCTGGCTTTGCTCCGTCTGGCTAGGCATGTTTCAAATCCAGGCCTGAAACCCAGGTTGCTCTCAATCCTACTCCTCTGTCTTGTCCCAGGATGCCAAACACGCTTTGTGCACCGTAGGACAGAAACCGGAACTGATGGAGTCGTAACAGCTAGGTTATTGAGGGCTTACGGCTCCATGGTGGTTAGGTGCATGAGCGTGGGAGTCGGCCTGTCTTACATTCTAGACCTGCACTTACTCGCTCTGTGACCTCATGCAAGTTATATAACCTCTCCGTGCCTCTGTTTTCTCATTTCTACACTGGGGATATGAATATAACCGACCTTTTAGGGTTGCTGTAAAGACCAATAGGTTGTTGTATGCTGAATGTTAACATATGTTAACAACCATGTTTCGAAATTTTAGAACATTTTGGAAAGTGCTTGGCCTTGTTACTGTTGTGGTTCAGGCACTTTCCAAAACCTTCTAAAATTTCGAACATTGTTCGAACATTTCGAGCATTCCTTTGACTCTTAAGCCTCAGTTTTTAACCACAGTGTTGTATTACCTCCCTGCAAATACAGATTTTTCTCTCCAGGGGCCCTGATGGAATAATGATGTAGTCTCCAAGCACTCGAAGGGTTGCAGGAGGGTTGTGTGGTCTGAGAAGTCTTCATGGAGGAGGTGGGTTATCAGCCTGACCTTCTAAGCGTTTGAGCTAATTCTCTTGCAGCAGGGAGAGGACAATTGTGTCCCTTTAAGACAACGGGCCAACTTCCTCCCTCTCCCACGTCCACGTGACTTACTCCAAATCTAATGCTTATGTCAGAGGCCCTTTTGTCTTAGACACCTCTTTTTGTTTTACTCCCAAGAAATTACGTAAAATGGAAAGTGATGTAACTGCCGTCAACAGAGTGGTACTTCTCCGGTTTTTTGTTTTCAAAGCAGTCATTGTGAAATTTGCCTTCTGTACTCTGCAAAAAGTTGATGACAGCATCTGTTCACGTGAGGCAAAGAGGACTGGCTGCTTTGTTGGTTTCTGTGGTTGGTCGTTTTCAATCCTGAAATCAGCACCCATAAACTTATCACCCAGAACTAAAGCTAGGACCTTGACCAATCCCTACATCTAGCCACATGGGGGGCCCTCCAGGCATTCCAAACTTACACTGATTCCCACCTCCCACTCCGCCCTACCCTATCCCTGGTACTATCATCTTGAGGCTTGGATCTCTCATCCCCTTACTTTCCATTTTGCGTCACATCATTGCACTGAATATATTCTTAAGAACTTCATGGTTTTACCATGTGCTGCTGTGTTGTACACTTTGGAGTGGTTAATTGTTCTTTACTGAAACTTCAATTAAAAAACTATACATTTTTAATTTTGATTGTTTTGAACTTTATATAAAAGTGTGTAATCTTTTAGAACTTCTGTACAACATTATTTCCCTAAGTTTCACTTACACTGTTGTGTGTTGCTTTAGTCTGTTTAAATTACCGTAGAATGTCTCTGTGTATGATATAGTTCACTATGTTTGCCCTGGTTGTTGAACAACTAGATTGCTTTCATGTTCTTACTATTTTAAACAGTCCTTCCATGAACCTGTTTGGATATGTTGCTTGTGACATATGGCTAGAAGTTTCTCTTAGATAGGAATGCCTGGGAATAGAATTACTAGGACACAGGGCATGTGCTCAAATTTGGGGGACAGTGGTAAAGAGTCTAAAGGGGTTGCATATCCATTCTCATGTCACCTCCCCTAGTAATGGATACAAGATTCTTTTCATCTGCAGCCTCTCCAATACTTGTACTTGAAATTGTCTGACTTGTTATTTTGTCAATCAAACAGGTCATAAATATTTCCCCATGGCTAATTTTGCAGTTTCCTAGTCACAGATGAGGTTTTCCTTGGCTGTGTGTGTGTGTGTGTGTGTGTTCTATGAAATGCATGAGTTCTTCCGCCCATTTTTTGTTGGGTTGATTGTGCTTCTTATTGATCTGTAGGATTTTTTAAATATATGTTTCTGATGCTATCATTGTTTGCTTGTGTGTCCTGCAGATATTTTCTCCAAATTTTAAGTTATCTTTTTTGTAAGATTTTCTTTGATAAATAACATTCTTAATTTTTTAAATAATTTATTTATTTATTTGAGAAGTAGAGCTACAGAAAGAGAGAGAGAGAGGGAGAGACAGAGAAAGGTGTTTCATCTGCTAGTTCACTCCTCAAATGTATGCAATGGCTGGAGCTGAGCTGATCAGAGCCAGGAGCTTCTTCTAGATATCCCATGTGAGTACAGGGACCCAAGCACTTAGGCCATCTTCCACTGCTTTCCCAGGCTACAAGTGGAGAGCTGGATCAAAAGAGGAGTAGCCGGGGCACAAACTGGCACCCATGTGAGGTGCCAGCACTGCAGGCAGTGGCTTAGCCTATTATGCCACGGTGGTGGCCCCAATATTCTTAATTTTTATAGTTTGTTTTATTTTGTGATTGCTGCTTTTGGCTTTTAAATTTTCTTTCTCTACCCAAAGTCTAACATATTCACTTGTGTTTTCTACTAGCAGTCTTAAACTTTTCTTTTTGACATTCAATTCCCTGATCTCAAATGCTTGATTTTTGTATTGCTATAGGGTAGGGATCCATTTTCATCCATATCAATATTCATTTTCTGGTTCTAATTTGACATGCCATCTCTGTCACTTATCAAAATTTCTTATATGCATGGATTTTCTCTGGACCTTCTAATTGACTGGTTCATTTATCACCCTACCAGGAACACGAGGAAGTCCTAACAACTCCTTTCCAGAATTGTCCTTACTATCCTTGGCCTTTTATTTCCTCCATTTTAGTTATTATTGAGGTATAGTACACCCACAGAGAAATAGATAAGCCATACACAGTGTACAGGTCACTGTATTCCACAAAGTGAGCAGTGTTCCAAATCAACACATGGAACATTAGCGCCATCTCTAGAAGTTCACTGAATCCCGATAGCCTCTTTCCTTTCTTCCTTCCCTGCCTTCCCTAAACTACCTAGTCCTGTTTTCTTTTTATAATTTTTATTTATTTATTTTCATTTTACTTGATGGTGTGATGGAGAAAGAGAGAGAGGCATTCTATCTGCTAATTTATTCCCCCAAATACCTACAATAGCCAGGGCTGGGCCAGGCTGAGCCAGAAGCCTGGAGCTTAACCTTGGTCTTCCACAAGTTTGGCAGAGGCCCAAGAGCCATCATCTACTGCCTCCCAGGGTTGTATTAGCAGCAAGCTGGAATTTGGCATGCAGCCAGAACTTGAAGAACCAGGCAGTCTGATACAGGATATGGGTATCCCAAATGCCTGCCCCACTAGTCCTGTTTTCTAACACCGTGGATTTGCTTGACCTATTTTTAGAAATTGACAAGCACAGAGAGAAAGATGGATAGATCTTCCATGGTCTAGTTTTCTCCCCAAATGCCTGCAATAGTCAGGCTGGGCCAGGCCTAATCCAGGAAGCAGGAATTCAGTTTGGTTCCTTCATGTGGGTGGCAAGGGACCCAAGTACTCAAACCATCACTGCTGCCTCCCAGGGACAGCAAACACAAGAAGCTGGAATTGGGAGTAGAGCTGGGACTTGAGCCCAAGCATTCTGATATGGAAAGAGGGCAGCCCAAGCAGTATGTTAACCACTGCACTCAGCTCTCACCCCTCATTTGGCCTGTTATTAACTTCAAATAAATGAATTCATGGAGAGCACGGTATGTATGTCGTCTTTTGCCCAACACTGTGTCTGAAATTCGCTCATGTTATTGCAGGTGATTATAGTTGGTGCAATCTCATTGCTCTTTCCTATTCCTTTTCCTGAGGATGCTACTTTGATTCTATTACTCCTTTCAGTCATTGGGTTGTTCCAAGCTTGAAGCTATTATGGATAGTGCTATTCTGTTTCCTGCTAATCCTTAAGCTCCTGCATAAGCAGGTTCCCTCTTCTTGTCTTGCTGTGGTCACTCTACTACTTAGGATCCTGGCCATTTTTCCAAGCCTAACTATGTCCTATCCCTGTTGTGAAGACCTCATAGAGCACTCCAGTCTACACATTCTTCTCTGACAGGGCATATAACCTAGTAGCCTGTGAGTTGAATTCTAAATGCAATACTCATAATATTTTTAATGTTTTCTAAAAATAATTACTGTATACCAAATATGAATTAGAAGATCTAACTACTTGCCAGAAAAAATTTTGAGAAGTTTTCCCTAAGCATATAAATCCTAAGTTCATCATAATCAAGTGCAAGGAAAGGTGGAGATAGACAGCAGCCAACGGTGTGTTCAAGTCAGAGGTCATTGGTGCAACCAGCTTCCTTGTTACCTTTCTTGTGGAGAATGTTTAAGCCAGGTTCATAGCATGACTGATGGAGCAAACAAGCAAGGTTGTTAATGTCCTGCATGCTTCTGCCCTTGCCTGTTGCCAGTTTATGAGATGGGGTCCTTGGAGGAAGCTGCAGCAGAGTCTTACATTGATATTTAGCTTAGTTGGATGCCATCAGATGACTGGGTAGTGGAAAGTTGCTCACAAGACCTTGATGATTTTTTCAGGTTAAGGACTTTTGGGAACCAAAATCGCTTTGTGAATTAATGGTGATTTAAAAATACAACATTTTCTTACTGTGAGATAAGACATTTAAATAGTCTGAACTAGAAAATGTACATAGAAAAGAAAAATCCAAGCAATCTAGAGTTACTTAGAAGAAATTGAAATTGTAGTTACAGAAGAGATTGTTTTTCAGGAGTAAGAGACATTTGTTAAAATTTTGACAGCTGGGACTGGCATTGTGGCACGATAGATTAGGCTGCTTACAACACCAGCATTCCATGTCAGAGCTCTGGTTTGAGTCCGGCTGTTTTGCTTCCGATCCAGCTCCCTGCTAACACACTGGGAAGTCAGCAAATCATGGCTCAAGTGGTCAAGTACTTGGGCTCCTGCCTTCCTTGTGGGAGACAAGAATGGAGCTTTTGGTTTCTGGCTTTGACCACACCCAGTCCTGGCTGTTATGGCCATTTGGAAAGTGAACTAGCAGATGGAAGATCTCTCTTTCTCTCTTGCTCTCGCTCTCTTGCTCTCTCTCTCACTCTCTCTTGCTCTCTCTCCCTCTACCCCCTCTCTGATACTTTGCCTTTCCAATAAATAAATCTTTTTTTAAAGATTTACTTATTGTTATCAACATTGTGGTACTGTGGGTTAAGCGATGGACTGCATTGCTGGCATCCTGTATGAACGCAGGTTTGAATCCTGTCTGCTCCATTTCCTATCCAGCTCCCTGTTAATGGCCTGGGAAGATAGCAGAGGATGGCTCAAGTATTTGGGCCCCTGCCACCCATGTTTATTTATTTGAAAGTCAGAATTACATAAGAGATGAAGAGATTGAGGGAGATCTTCCTTCCGTCTGCTGGTTCACTCCCCAGATGGCTGGGCCACTCCAATGCCAAGAACCTGTAACTGCATCTGGATCTCCCACATGGCTGCAGGAACCCTGGCACTTGGGCTACCTCCTGCTGCTCTTCCAGGGCATCAGCAGGGAGCTGGGGAGGGAATCAGAGGATGGGAACTCTCTTTCTCTTTGTCCATTTTTCTGTTCATCTCTACTCTCTCTGCCTCTCCATAATTTTTTTTAAAGATACATAATTCCATAAATATTGGAGATAAACATGTGTATCTAGGGACCAGCTAGAAATTTCTGATTACATGATCAAACACCAAGCAGTACTTTGGGAAATTTCTGATCACATGGTCAAACACCAGACAGTATTGGAGGCCGGTGGGCATGATTGAAGTACATTCTTATGAGAGCACTGCATTTAACATTTTAAAGCTTAAAATCACCATTGGTAAAATAACTTGGGTTCCAAATTGAAATGCGCTGGAGCCAAATACAGCCCACTGTTCTTGAGGATGACTCAGCATGCTAAAGACGGGTGTTTTTGCCAACGGGATCACAATCAAACCACCCACGGAGCGGCAGACAGCCTCGTGATCAGAGACTCACTACTTGGAGCTTCGTTTGTATTTTTCAAGTCTTATCTCTCTAGGCTTCAAACAACAACAACAAAAACCAAAAGTAATACATGTTCCTTGTAGAGAAACATTAGTGTAGAAAACCTTAAAATTGATTGGTCTTCTCCTAATTTCTCATGACCCCAGTGCCACCCCTGAATTGTTTGTTGGTTCTGGTTCCAGACTTTTTCTATGAAGTCTGTCCAGGCTCTTATTTAATTGTGTGGCCCTTTCTATCCTGAATTGTGCTTTGCACAAAACAGGGCCTCAATACAGGGTTAGTTGACTAATGTTTTTTTTTAAAAAATGGATTTACATATTTACTTGAAAGGCAGAGAGACGCACTGAGAAAGATCTTTAATTCGCTGGTTCACTCCCCAAATGTATACAAGGGCTTAGGCTGGGCTAGGCTGGTGCTGAAGCCGGGAGCCTAGAACTCCTTCTGGGTCTTTCATGGCTGTGGGGACCCAAGCACTTGGGCCATCCTCTGCTGCTTTCCCAAGCACATTAACAGGGAGCAGGATGGGGAATGGAGTAGCCGGGACTCGTGCTGGAACTTGCATGGGATGCCAGCAGGCGGTGGCTTAACCTGCTGCAGCACAATGCCAACCCCTTGACTGATGACTGATGAAATAGGGGCGGGAAGGAAGAGTGAGTGGAAAACCTGGAAGCTTGTGAGATACCAAAAGCAATATTTTAAGTCTGATTGATTTGCATGTGACCAGAAGTATTGCCAGCAATCTTTAAAGAAGCACTCCAATGGTTCTTTTGCTGTTTCCTCCACTGTAAATACCAATCTATGATAAGATGATACGAAATCTTTGAGAAAAAGTAAGTATGACTTACTCTCCTCACCTCTTCCTCCTCAGAGAGTTCAGGGCATGGGAATAGGAGGCTGGGACTACAGGTGAGGTGTCTGAGCAGTAGATACATTGTGACTTCGTATGGCCTGATTGCAAAATTTGCTGTGGAGCCTTTTGACTGGTAATTTCTTTTGCAGATGTCTTTGGAGAGAGTTGAAATTATGCTGGTAATAACATATGAAGGCTCCGCTCCACATTGCAACTTAAACATGCTGTATTTTATTTCCTTAAGCACAAAGACAGTGGACTCTCCTATCCCCTCTTTCTTTCATTTTTTTAATTAAAAAAAAGAGAAATGTCCAAAGTGTCTTTTGCTACTTGGACTAAAACTGACTTATTGTTTGAGGATGAAGGGTAGTGAGCCTCCTGCTTCACCAGTAGTTGTCTTTGTAAAGAACAATGACTTTGGAAGGCTTAAAAAACTGTAGTCTTAAGGTGAGACTCTCATTATTTCCCCAAGGTTTCATTTTCATTTTATTATTCTCTGACTCCTTGACTGAACGTTTATTTGGTACTTGCAAATTGAAAACGTCTGGACTAGAACGAGCCATTTGCTGTTCCTGATTAATTGTCTTGGATATGCTTTTACATCCTCCCTGGGAACCTGAAGTGGACTGTCCCAGGGAGAGCTTTCTGGAGGGGAAACTTCTGGAAGGCGCTCCATGTCTTTGAGCTTTCATAATAGTGGAATGCGTTATACAGGCAGCTGGGTGAGCAGTTAAGAGCTGGGCCCTGGAAGGAGTCCCAGTTCCACCATTAACTAGCAGTGGAGCCTCAGCAATTTACTTAGTCTCCCTGAACCTCGGCTTTTCTCACCTGGAAAATGAGAATAATGAAAATAACACCTAATCCAGAGAGTCATGAGGACTGGATGGCTGAAAAAGAACTAAACGTGGCACGTAGAGATCCTTCCGCCCAGCTTAGCGCTTGCTGTTAGCGATCAAGATCACTCTGCATTCTAGTAGGTCATGATTTGTAAAGGTTTGTGGTAGAGGAATGTCTTCCTCGGAGCTGACCAATTGTACACGTGACCCCAAGCTTCCCCCCGCCCCGCCCTTTTTTTAAAGATTTTATTTATTTGAGAGGTAGAGTTATAGTGAGAGGCAGAGAATGAGAGAGAGGTGTTCCATCTGCTGGTTCACTCCCTGATTAGTTGCAACAGCCAGAGCTGTGCCTATCCAAAGCCAGGAGCTTCTTCCAGGTCTCACACTGGGTGCTGGGGCCCAAGGACATCAGCCATCTTCTGCTGCTTTCCCAGGCCACAGCAGAGAGCTGGATCAGAAGAGGCGCAGCTGGGACACGAATTGGCGCCCATATGGGATGCCGGCGCTGCAGACAGAGGCTTAGCCCACTATGCCACAGTGCCAGCCCCCAAGCTTTTTTCATGAGCACGTGTGATGCTTTTACCCTGTGAACTGGTGGTTGGGTATTGTCGCTTGCCCCTCTTGGCCCAAGGGACCAGTTCTTGTTCTTTAGCGTCTGTATCTGCCGGGAGACTCCCGGGGTGCTTTGCATTTAGCATGTCCTCAAGAAAGGCTTTTTTTTTTTTTTTTTTTTTAAACTTTTATTTAATGCATATAAATTTCCAAAGTACGACTTATGGATTACAATGGCCTTCCCCCCATACCGTCCCTCCCACCCACAACCCTCCCCTTTCCCACTCCCTCTCCCCTTCCATTCACATCAAGATTCATTTTCGATTATCTTAATATACAGAAGATCAGCTTAGTATACATTAAGTAAGGATTTCAACAGTTTGCTCCCACACAGAAACATAAAGTGAAAAATAATAGATGATTTTTTAAAATGATGATGAAATCAGAGCAGACCTATTGTCATGTTTAATCCCAGTGAGAGTCAAGTTGGGAATTGATAATTTCTTTTTTTTTTTTTTTTTTTTTTTACAGAGGATCAGTTTAGTATGCATTAAGTAAGGATTTCAACAGTTTGCACCCCCATAGAAACACAAAGTGAAATATATTGTTTGAGTACTCGTTATAGCATTAAATCTCAATGTACAGCACATTAAGGATAGAGATCCTACATGAGGAGTAAGTGCACAGTGACTCCTGTTGTTGACTTTACCAATTGACACTCCTGTCTATGGCATCAGTAATCTCCCTATGCTTCAGTCATGAGTTTCCAAGGCTATGGAAGCCCTCTGAGTTCTCCGATTCTTATCTTGTTTAGACAAGCTCATAGTCAAAGTGGAGGTTCTCTCCTCCCTTCAGAGAAAGGTACCTCCTTCTTTGATGGCCTGTTCTTTCCACTGGGATCTCACTCGCAGAGATCTTTTGCCAGAGTGTCTTGGCTTTCCATGCCTGAAATACTCTCATGGGCTTTTCAGCCAGCTCCGAATGCCTTTAGGGCTGATTCTGAGGCCAGAGTGCTATTTAGGACATCTTCCATTCTATGAGTCTGCTGAGATTCTCACTTCCCATGTTGGATCACTCTCCCCTTTATTTACTCCATCAGTTAGCGTTAGCAGGTACTAGACTTGTCTATGTGCTCCCTTTGACTCCCAGTCCCTTCACCATGACTAACTGTGAACTGAAACTGATCACCTGGAACAGTGAGATGGCATTGGTACATGCCACCTCGATGGGATTGAATTGGAATCCCCTGGTATGCTTCCAACTCCACCACTTGGGGCAAGTCAGCCCAAGCATGTCCCAAATTATACATCTCTTCCCTCTCCCATTCCCACCACCATGTTCAACAGGGATCACATTTCAGTTAATTTTCAACACTTAAGAATAACTGTGCATCAATTACAGATCTAAACCAGTCATATTAAGTAGAACAGATAAAAAAAACTACTAAGAGGGATAATGTATTTAGTTGTTCATTAACAGTCAGGGCTATGCTGATCAAGCCACCATTTCCCATAGTGTCCACCTCACTCCAACAGGTTTCCCTCTTGGTGTTCAGTCAGTCGTCACCGATCAGGGAGAACATATGGTATTTGTCCCTTTGGGACTGGCTTATTTCACTCAGCATGATGTGTTCCAGATTCCTCCATTTTGTTGCAAATGACTGGATTTCGTTGTTTCTTACTGCGGTATAGTATTCTAAAGAGTACATATCCCATAATTTCTTTATCCAGTCTATCGTTGATGGGCATTTAGGTTGGTTCCAGGTCTTAGCTATTGTGAATTGAGCTGCAATAAACATTAGGGTGCAGACCTCTTTTTTGTTTGCCAATTTAAATTCCTTTGGGTAAATTCCAAGGAGTGGGATGGCTGGATCGAACGGTAGGGTTATCTTCAGGTTTCTGAGGAATCTCCAGACTGAATTCCATAGTGGCTTGACCAGTTTGCATTCCCACCAACAGTGGGTTAGTGTCCCTTTTTCCCCACATCCTCGCCAGCATCTGTTGTTGGTAGATTTCTGCATGTGAGCCATTCTAACCGGGGTGAGGTGAAACCTCATTGTGGTTTTGATTTGCATTTCCCTGATTGCTAATGACCTTGAACATTTTTTCATGTGCCTGTTGGCCATTTGGATTTCCTCTTTTGAAAAATGTCTATTGAGGTCCTTGGCCCATCTCTTAAGTGGGTTGTTGGTTTTGTTTTTGTGGAGTTTCTTGATCTCTTTGTAGATTCTGGTTATTAACCCTTTGTCTGTTGCATAGTTTGCAAATATTTTTTCCCATTCTGTCGGTTGTCTTTTCACTCTCCTCACTGTTTCTTTTGCAGTACAGAAACTTCTCAATTTGATGCAATCCCAATAGTTGATTTTGGCTTTGACTGCCTGTGCCTCCCGGGTCTTTTCCAGAAATTCTTTGCCTGTGCCAATATCTTGAAGGGTTTCTCCAATGTTCTCTAGTAACTTGATGGTGTCAGGTCGTAGATTTAGGTCTTTAATCCATGTGGAGTGGATTTTTGTGTAAGGTGTAAGGTAGGGGTCTTGCTTCATGATTCTGCACGTGGAAATCCAATTTTCCCAGCACCATTTATTGAATAGACTGTCCTTGCTCCAGGAATTAGTTTTAGATCCTTGATCAAATATAAGTTGGCTGTAGATGTTTGGGTTGATTTCTGGTGTTTCAATTCTGTTCCATTGGTCTATCCATCTGTTTCTGTACCAGTACCATGCTGTTTTGATTACAACTGCCCTGTAGTATGTCCTGAAATCTGGTATTGTGATGCCTCCGGCTTTGTTTTTGTTGTACAAGATTGCTTTAGCTATTCGAGGTCTCTTGTGCCTCCATATAAATTTCAGCACCATTTTTTCCAGATCTGAGAAGAAGGTCTTCGGTATCTTGATTGGTATTGCATTGAATCTGTAAATTGCTTTTGGGAGAATGGACATTTTGATGATGTTGATTCTTCCAATCCATGAGCATGGCAGATTTTTCCATTTCTTGGTATCCTCTTCTATTTCTTTCTTTAAGGTTTTGTAATTTTCATCGTAGAGATCTTTAACGTCTTTGGTTAAGTTTATTCCAAGGTATTTGATTGTTTTTGTAGCTATTGTGAATGGGATTGATCTTAGAAGTTCTTCCTCAGCCATGGCATTGTCTGTGTATACAAAGGCTGTTGATTTTTGTGCATTGATTTTATACCCTGCTACTTTGCCAAACTCTTCTATGAGTTCCAATAGTCTCTTAGTAGAGTTCTTTGGGTCCTCTAAATAAAGAATCATGTCATCTGCAAAGAGGGATAGTTTGAGCTCTTCCTTCCCAATTTGTATCCCTTTAATTTCTTTTTCTTGCCTAATAGCTCTGGCTAGAACCTCCAGAACTATATTGAATAGCAGTGGTGAGAGTGGGCATCCCTGTCTGGTTCCAGATCTCAGTGGAAATGCTTCCAACTTTTCCCCATTCAATAGGATGTTGGCTGTGGGTTTTTCATAGATTGCTTTGATTGTATTGAGGAATGTTCCTTCCAAACCCAGTTTGCTTAGAGTTTTCATCATGAACGGGTGTTGTATTTTATCAAATGCTTTCTCGGCATCTATTGAGATAATCATATGGTTTTTCTTCTGCAGTCTGTTAATGTGGTGTATCACATTGATTGTCTTGCGCACATTAAACCATCCCTGCATACCAGGGATGAATCCCACTTGGTCTGGGTGGATGATCTTTCTGATGTGTTGTTGCATTCTATTGGCGAGAATTTTATTGAGGATTTTTGCATCTATGTTCATCAGGGATATTGGTCTGTAATTCTCTTTCAGTGCTGCATCTTTTTCCGGCTTAGGAATTAAGGTGATGCTGGCTTCATAGAAAGAATTTGGGAGGACTCCCTCTTCTTCTATTGTTCTGAATAGTTTGAGAAGAATTGGAGTTAGTTCTTCTTTAAATGTCTGGTAGAATTCAGCAGTGAATCCATCTGGTCCTGGGCTTTTCTTTGTTGGGAGGGCCTTTATTACTGTTTCAATTTCTGTCTCAGTTATGGGTCTGTTTAGGTTTTCAATGTCTTCCTGGTTCAATTTAGGCAGGTTGCATGTGTCCAGGAATCTATCCATTTCTGATAGGTTTCCCTGTTTGCTGGCATACAAGTCCTTGTAGTAATTTCTGATGATTCTTTTTATTTCTGTGGTGTCTGTTGTTACATTTCCTTTTTCATCTCTGATTTTATTGATTTGGGTCTTTTCTCTTCTTTTTTTAGTTAGTTGGGCCAATGGGGTGTCAATTTTGTTTATTTTTTCAAAAAACCAGCTCTTCGTTTGGCTGATTTTTTGTAATGTTTTTCTTGATTCAATCCTGTTGATTTCTTCTCTGATTTTAATTATTTCTCTTCTCCTACTAGATTTGGGTCTGATTTGCTGTAGGTTTTCTAGATCCTTGAGGTGAATTGAAAGCTCATCTATTTGGTGTCTTTCCAATTTCTTGATGTAGGCACCTATTGATATAAACTTTCCTCTTAACACTGCTTTTGCTGTGTCCCATAAGTTTTGGTATGTTGTGCTGTTATCCTCATTTACTTCCAGAAAGTTTTTGATTTCTCTTTTGATTTCTTCTATGACCCATTGTTGATTCAGGAGCATGTTGTTCAATCTCCATGTGTTTGCGTATGCTCTAGGGATTCCTGAGTTGGTAATTTCCAACTTCATTCCTTTATGGTCTGAGAAGCTGCATGGTATGATTCTAATTCTTTTGAATTTGCTGAGACTCGCTTTATGGCCTAGTATGTGGTCAATCCTAGAGAAGCTTCCATGTACTGCTGAGAAGAATGTAAAATCTTTAGCTGTAGGATTGAAAGTTCTGTATATATCTGTTAGATCCATTTGGGCTATAGTGTCGTTTAAATCTACTGTATCCTTGTTGATCTTCTGACTGGATGATCTGTCTATTTCTGAGAGTGGAGTATTGAAGTCCCCCAGTACTACTGTATTGGGGTCTAAGTCTCCCTTTAAGTCCGTTAATAAATCTTTTAGATAAACTGGTGCCCTGTAGTTAGGTGCATATACATTGATAATTGTTATATCTTCCTGTTGAATTGATCCTTTAATCATGATATAGTGTCCCTCTTTGTCTCTCTTAACAGTTTTTGTGGTAAAGTTTATGTTGTCCGATATTAAGATGGCTACGCCCGCTCTTTTTTCATTTCTGTTGGCATGGTATATCTTTTTCCAGCCTTTCACTTTCAGTCTGTATGGATCTTTGTTGGAAAGATGTGTTTCTTGTAAGCAGCAAATAGATGGGTTTTGTTCCTTAACCCAATCAGCCACTCGGTGTCTTTTAACTGGACAGTTCAGGCCATTCACGTTCAAAGTGACTAATGATAAGTGGTAACTTTGCCCTGCCATTTGCCAAAGATAAGTTCTAATATATGCTTTGAATTCCCTGTGATCTTTTGCTGTGAGCTTTCCTTCCTTGGTTTCCTTCCTTTACCTTCTTTCATATTGATGACCGTGTTTCTGTGTTTCTGTGTGTAACACATCTTTAAGCATCTTTTGCAGGGCTGGACGAGTGGCAACAAATTCTTTCAATTTCTGTTTGCAATGAAAAGTCTTTATTTCACCTTCATTCACAAATGATAGCTTTGCAGGATATAATATTCTGGGCTGGCAGTTGTTCTCTCTTAGTACCTGGGCTATATCTCGCCATTCCCTCCTAGCTTTTAGAGTTTCTGATGAGAAGTCAGCTGTGAGTCTGATTGGAGATCCTCTGAGAGTAATCTGACGTTTCTCTCTTGCACATTTTAGGATCTTTTCTTTATGTTTCACTGTGGAGAGTTTAATTACAACGTGTCGTGGTGAGGATCTCTTTTGGTCGTGTTTATTAGGGGTTCTGTGGGCTTCCTGTACTAGGATTTCTCTGTCCTTCTCCAAACCTGGGAAATTTTCTGCTAATATCTCACTAAAAAGGCCTTCTAATCCTTTCTCCCTCTCCATGCCTTCAGGAACTCCTAGAACCCGAATGTTGGGTTTTTTAATAGTATCCTGAAGATTCCCGACAATATGTTTCAGATTTCTAATTTCCTCTTCTTTTCTTTGGTCTGACTGTATCCTTTCCTGTTCTCTGTCTTCTAAGTCCGATATTCTCTCTTCTGCTTCACCCATTCTGTTTGTAAGGCTCTCTATTGTGTTTTTCATTTGATCTATTGAATTCTTCACTTCAGTCACTATCACAGTTTCCTGTTGTACTAGTTGTTTCGTTTCATTTTGATTCCTCCTTAATATTTCATTTTCACGAGAGAGATTTTCTATCTTGTCCATTAAGGATTTGTGTAGTTCCAGAATTTGTTTTTGAGAACTTCTTAATGTTCTTATCAATTTTTTGAGATCTGCTTCTTGCATTTCTTCTATGTCATCATCTTCATAATCTTGAATTGGGGTGTCTTTTTCATTTGAGGGCGTCATGGTGACTTCCTTGTTTTTATTACCTCGGTTTTTGCGTTTGTTATTTGGCATATTGGAGATATTTTGTTTCTTCACTGTGGTGCTTTTTCTTGTTATACTATGACTCTAGATTAAGTGGACTATCTGTTTTTGATGGAGCCTTAGGGCTTGAGATGGGTGTGGCCTGAGAGCTCTGTTTGGTGTGCCAAAGGTGACACTCCCAGGTTAGGCGTGGTAAATCTCTCTCTCTCTCTCTCTTTTTTTTTTGATTCAAAAGGGAAGTAATTCCGCACAGCTGAACGAAGTTGGAGGTAGTTAGCAGGCAAATGATATACCCACAGGAGCCAGAGATCGGAAGCTCTTTCCCAAGATCCCCACAGGGAATCTGTTCGGCCCTCAGAGTGGGCTCAAATTCTCCTTCAGCCTCCCACTGGGTTGCCAAAGTTACGGAATTGTAGCGTCTCTGGAGAGTGCTCACGTGAATTCCGTGAGTTCTCTCCCCCACCGTCTCTTTTTTCACAGTCTCAGTTCAGTAGCACCACAAATTTACTAGCTCCTAATCTCCTGTTAATTCGCCCCGCCCAGAGTCAGGTTTTTCTGCTAGGCTCAGGGCCGGTGCAGACCTGAGGTTGCTCTGCTTATGACGTATGTCCAAGATGGCGCCTGCTCTTTGTCTTGCTCGCCCTTGAGAGGTGAGCGGAGAGAGAGAAACCCGTGTCCGTACTAGTCACCCTTTTTTCTCTCTCTCTCTCTCTTCCAGTTAGCCTTGTGAACTTCCCCCCCCGGGGGTCGTTCCCTCTAGTCTCCTCTCTCCGCTTGCCTGCCGGTGTCTCGGGCTATTGAGGTTCGGCTCACCTCGCGTTCCAGCGCTGGTGTGTTGAGTCTGCCGCTGATGTCCCGAACTGTGGGCTCCCACGCTCTCCACGCAGGTCCGCTGTGAGTCACGCGTTCCGGAAGAGTTTCTTCTGCTGTTTCCTCCCCTACTCTTCCTTGAACCTGCAGTATCTCCACTTTTATTAAACTATCTCTCCCCAGACTATCAGTGTGCTCCCTTCCTATTCCGCCATCTTGCCCGGAATACTGTCGGCTTTTTTTTTTTTTTTTCAATTTCAGTTCACAATTGATCATAATGAAAGGACTAAGAGTCAAAGGGAGCACATAAACAAGTCTAGTACCTGCTAACACTAACTGATGGAATAAATAAAGGGGAGAGTGATCCAACATGGGAAGTGAGATACTCAGCAGACTCATAGAATGGCAGATGTCCTAAATAGCACTCTGGCCTCAGAATCAGCCCTAAAGGCATTCGGATCTGGCTGAAAAGCCCATGAGAGTATTTCAGGCATGGAAAGCCAAGACACTCTGGCAAAAGATCTCTGCGAGTGAGATCCCAGTGGAAAGAACAGGTCTTCAAAGAAGGAGGTACCTTTCTCTGAAGGGAGGAGAGAACCTCCACTTTGACTATGACCTTGTCTAAACAAGATAAGAATCGGAGAACTCAGAGGGCTTCCATAGCCTTGGAAACTCATGACTGAAGCATAGGGAGACTACTGATGCCATAGACAGGAGTGTCAATTGGTAAAGTCAACAACAGGAGTCACTGTGCACTTACTCCTCATGTAGGATCTCTGTCCTTAATGTGCTGTGTATTGAGATTTAATGCTATAACGAGTACTCAAACAATATATTTCACTTTGTGTTTCTCTGGGGGTGCAAACTGTTGAAATCTTTACTTAATGTATACTAAACTGATCCTCTGTAAAAAAAAAAAAAAAAAAAAAGAAATTATCAATTCCCAACTTGACTCTCACTGGGATTAAACATGACAATAGGTCTGATCTGATTTCATCATCATTTAAAAAAAATCATCTATTATTTTTCACTTTATGTTTCTGTGTGAGAGCAAACTGTTGAAATCCTTACTTAATGTATACTAAGCTGATCTTCTGTATATTAAGATAATTGAAAACGAATCTTGATGTGAATGGAAGGGGAGAGGGAGTGGGAAAGGGGAGGGTAGTGAGTGGGAGGGACGGTATGTGGGGGAAGCCATTGTAATCCATAAATCGTACTTTGAAAATTTATATTCATTAAATAAAAGTTAAAAAAAAAGATTTATTTACTAACTTGAAAGTCAGAGTTACATAGAGAAGGAGAGGCGGAAAGAGAGAGAGAGAGGTCTTCCATCAGCTGATTCACTCCCCAGTTGGCCACAACAGTTGGAGCTGGGCCCATCTGAAACCAGGAGCCAGGAGCTTCCTCCATGTCTCCCACGTGGGTGCAGGGGCCCGAGGACTTAGATCATCTTCCACTGCGTTCCCAGGCCATAGCAGAGAGCTGGATCAGAAGTGGAGCAGCCAGGACTAGAACTGGTGCCCATATGGGACACTGGCACTGCAGGTGGTGGCTTTAGCTGCCAGGCCATTTAGCGCTGGCCCCAAGAAAGGCTTATTGAATAGCACTAGGACGTTATAGGTGGAGGGCATGGGTCCCGTCTGCTCCAGAGTGAGGACTCTGTCCTGGAAATCTCCTCTCCCAGTAGTTAAATGAGGGCTGGGGTCAGGGTTTGGGTTTTGCTCTCCAACCAGGAGCTGGAGCTGCCAAGCTGCTCGTCACCATATGAGGAGCCAGCCTTCTAGTCTGAATGAAACTGAAAAGCAGAGCAGATTGAGAAAACAGAAGTTTGTTCTTTTTTCAGAGTGGCCAGATTCATTTCTCTGAAGTTTTGTGTTTTTTTTTTTGTTGTTGTTGTTGTTTTTTTTTTCCCTAGTAAGTATTTTAAATTATAAAAACGAAATGACCAGAACTCCAGATTTAGATGTGTCAGCTGCCGGAATCCAAGTTGAAGAAGTAGAGTGACTGTCAGTATGAGCTGTGAGACCGTCGAGGCGAGCGTGCAGGTCTTTTAGGCTCGGGACGCGGTGGAGAAAGTCCTCCTGCCCGGGGAGCAGGAACAGTCATTTCCACGAGCTTTCCTTGTGGCTGAAGTCAGCGTGCGGGCCTCCCTGGCCCACGGAGGTGAAATCAAACCGAAGGAGATGAAGAGATGACAGATCGTCCCTGCCACGCCTGGGCTCCAGGAGGTGTTTGGAGGGGAAGTCACCATGAAATCCCCTGCACACTTGCTCCCCTGCTCTGTGATCACAGGTACTCCTTACTGCTGCTCCTCTCCACTAAATCTTCAGCCTGCTGCTTTCCTGGGTTCAGTGAAGAATCCCAGATGTCCCATTGTCACTCACAAACACAGCGATGGGAAAATACTGATGGAGACCTCTGCATGCCCAGCGCTGAACGAGAGGCTGTCGGATTATGATCTCTGCCCCACGCACTCATTTTGAAGCCCTTCTCCATACTCTGTCAAGCACTTTAAATACGACTCTTGTTTTCTGTTGTTGAAGTTTTTGGAAATGTTCCATCACTGTTATTCGGGCTTTTTCAAGTCTCTATATAGCCACATAGGATGAACTTACATTTAATAAATTCAACATGTCCCTTTTTGGGTGCACTTCATTTATTAATCCTGACACTATAGTTTGTCTCATGTTTCAGCCAATACATTATTTCTTCGATTCTTATTTATTATTTTGCAGTCACTTTAAGTTTTTTTAGCTCTAGGAATATTTTGATGACCAAGACAAGACAGAACCATTTCTGCTGTGGGGCCTTTCTTGTGTCTTGTAGATTAAAGACACCAGCGAGTGAAAAAGGCTCACAAGGAAGAATGGCTAGCCCTGTGTCTCCGCAGTACCTTAAAGTAGCAGAAAACAGCCCAGTGCCTATGCGGCGTTCTGGTCCATGAAGAGACTAATTAGCTGCTTGCCAGACGTATTTGCACTTCCTTTCCAGTACCTCACTAGACTGCATTCCCAAGCTCCTTTGCAGTTGGAGGCATCCGTGGCCTGGGTGCCAGCAGAAGTGAGGCAATCCCCATCTGAGTTTGACCTGTAGCAACCTCCTAGCCCATCCTCTGTCCCTTCTCTCTTCCCCTCTGCCTGCTGGAAGTGGAGGATTCTCCCAGGCCCTCAGATAATGAGCAAGATGGAAAGAGCCAGTTGCTTGCTGACTGTGGGAGCAAGAAATCAACCACTCTGTGAGGCCCCCAGGGTTCGGGGTTCATCTTTGACAGCAGTCAGATACGCTCGCCATTAGTTACAGCCCCTTACCGTGTTCTTAATCTGTTGGGGTGAACACGAAGAAATTCATGGTTACCCAAATTATTCAGGTGAAAGAAAAATACCCTCATCAGTAAGAGAACATAAGAACAAGCCTAAACAGATGACGAAGTGATATTTTTAAATATTTATTTATTTGGAAGAGTTATAGAGAGAGAGGGAGAGACACCAGTCCACTCCTCAGATGGCCACAATGGCCGGAGCTGGGCCAGGCTGAAGCCATTAGCTAGGAGCTTCTTCCTGGTCTCTCACGAGGGTAGCAAGGGCCCAAGCACTTGGGTCATCTTCTCCTGCATTTCCCAGGCCATCCAGCAGGGAGCTGGATCAGAAGTGGAGCAGCCAGGACATGAATCAGCACCCATATGTTGATGCCAGCCCTGCAGGCCACAGCTTTACCTGCTACACCACAATGCCAGCCCCTCATTTTATTTTTAAATTTTAACATTTTTGAGAAGCAGACTGATGAAGAGAGATCTTGCATCTGCTAGTTCTCTCTTCAAGTGCCCACAACAGTCACGACTGGGCCAGGCTGAAGCCAGGAGCCAGATACAGAATCCACATCTTCAGTATGGCTAGCAGGGACCTAAGCCCTTATCTGCAGCCTCCAAGGGTATGCATTCGTAGGAAGTTAGATTGGGAGTGGCACAGTCTGGACTCAGCCAAGCTCTCAATATGAGAGGTAGGCATTTCAAGCAATAACTTAACCTGTGAGCCACACCCTGCCCCCAGAGTAATTTTTTAGGAACAAATTTGAATCATGATTTGAGAGAGAAAAATAAATTATTTTATTATGAAATAGTAATTGGTTGCATATCATAGGGTTAGGGATTACATTAATGTTGTTTTGTAAATAAGTTAATAGTTACCTACATAATTAGTAAAATACATAGAACATTGCCTGAATTGTAATAACTATTATTTTTGCTGTCTTATTTTTGAGTTGTTCTTCCTAGGTTCAAAGCCCTATTTGTTACCTGTAACCTTGAGCAAGTCTCTTGCTTTTTTTTTTTTTTTTTAGAAATTTATTTATTTTCAAAGGCAGAGTTAGAGAGAGAGAGAGAAAAACAGAGATCTTCTATCCTCTGGCTCACTCCCCAAATGGCCACAGCGGCCAGGGCTGAGCCAGCTGAAGCCAGGAGCCAGGAATTCCATTCATGTCTCCCATGTGGGTGGCAGGGACCCAAGCACTTGGGCCATCTTCTGCTGCTTCCCCAGGTGCATTAGCAGGGAGCTGGATCGGAAGTGGAGCAGCCAGGACGCAAACAGGTGCTCATATAGGATGCTGCTGTTGCAGGTGACAGTGCTGGCCCCTGAGCAGGTTTCTCAGTTTCTTTACTCATAAAGTGAAGGTGGTAGTAATATGCCCCTCTTTGTGTTACTGTAAGGAGTAATGAGGCATTACCTAACGCAGTGTATAATAAATTTATGCACTTTCTAACTTAAGCAGCCTTGGGCTCCATTCAGGTACTCTGAGATTGTTGCTCATAGAAGCCTTACTGTCATTTTGGAAGGCCAGAATGTACGTAAGAATTAAATAACTTTTCAAGGAATGATGTGATTTCATATGAATTTGAGTGGTGGTGTCATTGTTGTGACCGTGGGTAAGTCTGAGCCATCAGAGAGCCTTTGAATCCATTCTGAGGCTCTGCTCAGTTGAATGGGCTACATCCCAGTGGGTTTGGGTAGAGTTGGATGTTCTATGGATGCCCATAGAGCACAGTTGTCTTTTGTAGCAGACTCTTCCCTGTGTCTGGGTTTCTGAATTCTCTGAAAGCTAAAGATGTCTTCTTTTGGTTTCAGCAGTAGATTCATATGAATTATTCCTGCATTTTATCAGTGAGAGGATCGAGAGAGAGAAAGAGAAAGAAGGTTGGCCTAGATAAGTGTTTTTTTTTTTTTTTTAAGTTAGTCCAAAGAGCCCATACAGTTTATGGTTCTTTTTGGCAGAAATTCTGTTCTTTGAGAATAAATAACAATATCATTATATATATAATTATACACCTTTTTATCCTTTTAGAGTAATTGATATTTTAAGTTTCAGTCATATGCATGTGTTTACATACACACACACACATACACACACACGGACATGTATCTTTTCTAGAAACTTGAAAAGATATATATCATCCAACCACCAGAGGATACCCAGTATTAATATTTGGTGAATTCCCTTCCAATCTTTATTCTATATATATTTTTTCCTATAAAATATAAGTCTTATCATACATTATTTTTATAGCCTTTTGTATTTGTTTTTATTACTGTAAGGAAATACCTGAGGCAGGTTATTCCATGAATAAAAGAGGTTTATTTACTTCAGATCCTAGGGGTACAAGGGCGTGGCATGGGCATTGGCATGGGTGTGGTGAAGGCTGTCCTGGTTGTGTCACATCAGAGTGGCTTGCATCATGCTGTGAACACGTGTGGGAATGCGAGGTTACATCCCTGCAGAGGAACAATTCAGGGGTCAGCTTCAGATTCTCCCAACAACATGCTCTTGGGAGAACTAACCAGGGGGTCGCATGAGAACTACCTTAATCCCTTCCATGGGTAGCACCTCCAGTGACCTAAGGACTTCCTGCTGGGCCCTGTCACTTAAAGGTTCCACACCGTCTTACATTGCCACACTGAGGAACAAGCTTCCGATAGCTGAACCTTTGGGGGACAAGCCACATCCAAACCATAGCACCTTTTAAAAAAATGACATTTTTAAAATGATTCATAAAGCATAAAATATTGAAGTGATTCAGTGATTTTTAGTGCATTCAGAGTTATACAACTGGAACTGTAACCAATTTAGTAATGTTTTCTTTACCCCTAAAGAAGTTTTATACCCATCAGCTATCACTCCTCCTCTCCCCTCCCCTACCTATAGTCCCCGGCCACCACCAGTGGGCTTTCTGTCTCTGTGAACTGCCTGTTCTGGACATTTCATATAAATGGAATCACGCAATATTTGGCTTTTTGTGACATTTTTCACTGAGCATAATGGTTCCAAGGTTTAGCCATGTTTTAATTAGCACTTGAATCCTTTTAGTGGCTGCCTGCTGTGCCATTGTATGATTATCCAATTTTTTACTTAATCATCAAGTAACAGATCCAGCTTCCTGTAGGTTGCTATTCCTTCATAGCGGAAAATGTGGCATTAACCATCATTCCGCCAACATGAATGTATGTGAAAAGAAACACAGTTGGGTGGGTGTTTGGTGCAGTGGTTAAGACACTGCTTGGGATGCCCACATCCCATTTCAGACTACCTGGTCCGGTCATGGCTCTGGTCTCAATGCCAGCTTCCTGCTCATGTGCATCCTGGAGGGTAGCAGGAGGCTCAAGTTCTTGGTCCCTGCCACTCAAGTGGGTGACCTGGATTGCATCCCTGGCTCTTGGCTTCAGCCTGGCCCAGCCCCAGGTTGTTGTGGACCTTTGGGGAGTGAGCCACTGGATGGAAGGTGTCTCTTCATAAGTCACTATAATGACCTTTCCAGGTGTGTTCTATGAAATTCTAGGCCTCGGGAGGTTTTTGTGTGTGTGTGTGTGTGTGTGTGTGTTTTGTTTTTTTTTTAGCAAAGCATCCCATGATAACCAAGTTTGGGAAGCATTGCATTTCATATCCTTATCCCCTCATGCCCTTCAGGAAAGTCACAGTGCACGTGACCATGGGAAGAGTTATTCAGTAAGTAGACTAGGCTTTCCTTGACTACAGAATGAGCTTTCTTTGTGTTGTGTTGGTTTATGCATCTCTCTCCTTTCATGAATCAGGTTAAGCAGAGTTGTGTGAGTCACCAATAGGTTGGATAATGACAAAGAGCCTGAGGTATGAGTTCTGGTGATCACGAATAGTAATCTAGGAAGCTAGTTCCTCCTTGGTAAAATGAGAGTGGGATGTTAATTATGCTTTAAAGCCTCTATTCTCACATTATGGGATTCAATCATTTACTGTATAATAAAAGCCTAGAGGAAAAATATCTTATAAATACAACCTTCCCAAAAATAAATAACAAAAACCATGCCAATGTGAAAAAAATTAAAGTCATCTGCTAGACATCTGAGTAACAGTTGCATCAAAGGAATCTTTTCTCATGAATTTTGAATAATTACACAGAATGACATACGGGCATATAGCTTGTGTTGGTCTAACAGATTCAGTTGTACACTCCTCCAAGTTGGACCAATGAGGTTGGTGACAATATACAAGTGAAAGGGAGGAAATAAGTTTGGATGGGCACAGTCATGGAAATGGAGAAAAATAGACACGTGAGAAGGAATGAGTTGAGAGCCTTGAATGACGCAGGGCAAGAAGGTAGCTCCTGTTAGCTCATGAACCTAGAAATAACCTGATAGAAAGTATGATTTAGATGGATTGCTTTGCTGTGGTGCATTGGATAGATCAGAGAAGAGAATTGCTGGGGCCTGATCCACAAGGTGGTGTGCTGAGAGGATGCAGTGTCACACTGATGTCTGGAGAAGTGTAGAGGAAGGGTTGTTGGATAGGGCTCATGAGGTCTGATTGTCGAAGGAGAAGGAAGAAAAGAACTCTCTTAAGTACTACAGGATGGAGATCTCAAAAGAGGAACAAGTTACAATTGGTGGTGCAAAGGGGTATGCAGAGATCTTGATTCAGAAGTAAAGGGATGATTTTCACTAGATGCATTGAGATCTAGTGAGGCAGCCAAATGGAGCTGGCCAGGTGACCATTTCAGGAAGTGGGATTGAGAAAATGACTCTATGGCTTTGTGTATCTGTCATATTGTGTTACATGCCAATCTTATTTACTGGTGTACTATTACACTGGGCCGGTACCTTTGTACTCCACTTAGCACAACTTCTACCTTAAGTGTGGGTGAGCTTATGGTAGTGTTTCAAAACACTTGATATTTATACCGCTTTTCCAACTCCTTTTAGCTTATTTTTTAAGTGAACATAAAGAGTGGTCCCTGCTTCAAGTCAAGCAATCCGTGTTCACTTCCTGCCCCAGGGTGGCTACTGTTTATTTATGTCCATCATGGCTTTTGGAGAAAGTGCCTGGGTTTGATTAAATTTGGCACACTGATAAGTTGTATCAAGTTATAGTGGAAGTGTTATTTGCCTTAAAATCAAGAGGCAACTAAAAGCAATATCCATGGGTACACTTTGATTTTCATGATTTCAGTGGCATGTGGTATGTAGGTCAAGACTGGGTGGTGTGGAAGGCAATGTGGCTTTGAAATGAAGGCTTACTGCATGCCTGGTGTTGGTCAAGTTGTTTTCATCATCTCAATGTCAGCTCTACCAGCTGTAAAATGGAGATAACCCTGCTCCCTCTCTAATGCAGTTGTAAGACCTGAGTGAAGTAATATGTCTAAAAGTTTAGCATTGTACTGGGCACTAGTAAGTGCTCAAGAAATAGAAATTCCTATAATTATTGTTATCATTGGAAGTGGAAATATGTGAGGTCTGCAACTGATAGAAATAATTGGAAATTTTAGCTAAATAGAAAAGAGTAGAGACATGCAGAAAATAAAGGAAATAAACAGCTTGCTCTAAATGTCTGTTTCTTAGTTTTGTGAGCTTGGCAAGACTTGACTTCCCCACGCCTTGAAGAAATGAGTACTCCTGTGGCTTGCATTACAAGAAAATTACAAGGATTAGTGCATTTATACTGAACTCCTGGATTCTGATGGTAAAGTAGGAAATAGGTTTTGCAGCTGTGATGCATTAATGCTAGCATGAACCCAGGCACAATGATTGGACTTAGCATATTTTTTTCTGCCCTGTCCCAACTTTTTATGAAATCTTTCTGTGTGTTCAAGTCTCTGCTGTGAGACCAAGGAAATGGAAGATTACTTGATTCCCAAGGGTCAACCATGAGGAAGCTCTGAGACAAGGGTGCTGGGTGCTCTGCATGGCAAGTCTCAAGCAAAACCAGTTTTCTGGTTTTGTTTGTTTGTTTGTTTGTTTGTTTTTCTGGTCTGAGCAAACTTTCCAAAAAACCAGTTGTGTAGGAAGGTTCTTACAGATAGGTAGTGCAAATGAAGCACCTGGGAGACCAGAGATTACTTGACACAGGTGGTCTTTAATGGCAGTTTCCCTGCAGTCTGTAGAAGTTGAAGACATTCACAAACCAGCAAATGGCTTGTGTCTGCGGATGGGGGCTGAAGTGTACTAAGGACACTCCGGTTAGGTGTCCAGGACAAACGTAAGGCATTAATTAACATCACAGCGAACAACAGCCAAGTTTCTTATAATGTGCCAGCCGTTACCAAAGAGAAACTGGCATTTATTTTATGTGGTCAAGAGGCTGTCCCCAGAATTTTCTGGTTCAGGAGAGTAAGAAAGTGAAAGCTGTACCCAGTGGTATTTCCATTGGGGCACACTGGTCAAAAGTTAGTATTTGCTTATACATGACACCAGGCGGAGAGACAGCTCATGTGAGCCGTCAGCATCACAATGAAGAGCCAGGCTGCCTGAGGTCAAGTCCAGACTCCACCTGTTGCTCTGCACCTTTGGTTTCTTGGCTACTATGGCCTCAGGCTTTGTACCTTTAAAATGGCAGCATAGCCGTACTACCTTCAAGTTGTAAGGATGAAATAAGTTAGGAAGACTGCCTGGTACTCGCAGTAAGCACTTGGCATGGATTAGCTGTTATTTTGACAGCTTGGATTATTTTGATAGCTTTGACAGCATGGATACTAGACTGAGATGACCTGAGTTTGTGTTCCAGCTCGCCTGTTTATGAGCTGGTCTCAGACTTCTCAGACTCTGCATTTATTAAATGGTTAGACTTCTTACATGGGCTTGATTGGACTGATGTGAGAATTCAAGGAGAAATTTGCAGAGCACTTGGTCATTCACACCATGCCTGGAATATATTAAACACTCAATAAGTGCGCACTGTTAGTTTCTTGGTTTCTTTCTTGCCCTTCGATTGCCAAGACAACATCCTTTGCGCTGCAGCAGAAAGCTGGAAAATCTGAGAATGACGACTTCTGGAGGCTTATCTCCACCTTCCATTGCTGGAAGGTTTGAGTTGGCAATTGAACAACAAAGTCAATTCTTGTCTCTCTAAATCCATGGCCCAGACCACGATGTTCTATAGCAGGTCTTGGCAACACATCAGGTTCCAGGAAAGTACATGAATCATCACAGGATTCTCAGTTCTGTTTCAGAACTACAGGAAAATATGTGATTCCGGTAACAGCTGTCTGAAGTATCCATCTTCCCTAATGTTCTCACTTCCTTTCATCTCTTCACGTCTGGCTCAGCACCTCCTTCCATTGCTTTCTCATCTCCTCTCTGGTCTCCATGCCCATGTTTCCCCTCCCGCTGCCTTTAGCTCAACCCTTACAAAAGATCCAGCCCTTTCCCCCTGGCTTCATCCCTCACCTCCCTTCCTACTACCTTTTCTTCCCTCTCTTATCAGAACTCCTGCTCTACAGGGAGCGAATCCTTGTCTCTCTGCCTCATTCACCTCCCTCCTGCTTACCTCCTTCCTATATAGCATTTTTGTTCTTACCTAAAGACATCACATACCCTGTTGTCTTCACAAGTGGGAGCCACATCTTCTTTGGGAACAAGGAGATCTGACTTTTTTGTTGTCCTGTCCAGGGGTCGACAGTTGAATGCTGCCTTTGCGCTGGCTCTCACAGGAAGTTTCTGTCACTTGTCTGAGGTTCTTGCTATAGTGTTGCCACATCTCATGTCCATCAACTTAGACTGAAAGCTGGAATACAGCCTGGCACAGAGCAGGCAGTCTCTGTGCTGTGTGAGCAGAATGAATGAGCAGTTTTACCTGTCCTGACCGTATTTTATCATCTTATTTATTGGTCCACTGAGTAAACATGTATAGAGATGCTAAAAGTAATTCCCCACTGGGAGTTACAGAGGTAAATAGGAAGATGTGTTCCTCTCCTCAAACATTTCATTTGGTGAGGGAAGATATGTTGCATCAGTGACATTCTTATTATTTTAAAAAAGATTTTATTTTATTTATTTGAAAGACAGAGTTACAGAGAGAGGTAGAGACAGAGAGAGAGGTCTTCCATCTGCTGGCTCACTCCCCAGATGGCCACAATGGCCGGAGCTGCACTGATCCAAAGCCAGGAGCCAGGGGCTTCTTTCGGGTCCCCCAAGCAGGTGCAGAGGCCCAAGGACTTGGGCTGCCTTCTACTGCTATCCCAGGCCACAGCAGAGAGCTGAATTGGAAGGGGAGCAGCCGGGATTAGAACTGGCGCCCATATGGCATGCCGGTGCTTCAGGCCAGGGCTTTAACCCACTGTGCCACAGTGCTAGCCCAACGTTTTTATTATTTAATTTTTTTTGTTTGTTTTATTTGGGAAAGGGGAAAAGAGAGTGAGAGTGTAAGGGTGCAAGTGCTCCCATCTACTGGTTCACTCAAGATGCCTACCATGGCTGGGAATGGCCTGGGGCAGAAGCTGGGATCTGGGAATGCAATCCAGGTCCCCCACGTGGCTGGCAGGAACCCAGTCACTTGAGTCATCACTGCTGCCTCCCTCTGGTGGGAAGCTGGGATCAACGCTAGATCTGGAAATTGAACATAGACATGCAGATGTGGGACATGAGTGTCTTAACTGCTGGGCTAAGTGCCTCTCCTGCATGCATAAATTAAGTACAGTTGTGAGAAGTGTTTGATGGACAAAGAACAAGATTTTATGGGGCCTGGCCAGTGGGGGGTGAGGGTAGTCAGTGAAGGCTTTTGTTAGCAAGTGAGGTTTAACTCTGTACTAGGAGGGACAAAAGCCATGGAAGCAGGAGGAAGAAAGAATGTTCCAGACAGAGTGAGTAGCAGGAAGGAGCCTGGTACACACTGAAGGGATGAAAGAAGACCAGAGGTGCCGGAGCTGGAGTGGGGGCAGCAGGTGAGGGTACCGAGAGGTGGGCACGGGCCAGGCTGGGGCTTCTCTGTTTGTATTGTTGACACTTGATATCCTTTCATCACAGCTGTGAACTCTGTTCAAGTGCTTCTTTGCCCTGCCTGTTTCTACACATCATACCTTTCCCTTTGTATGAAATTCTTTCGCCTTGTCTTTGATCACAATGACTAGATTGGGAGCAAATTCATCATGGTCAGGCAGGCAAGCTGGTTGATTAAGAGTATGGGCCAGCATTGTGGCATAGCAGGTAAAGACCCTGCCTGTGGGGCCAGCATCCCATATGGGCACAGGTTCAAGTACCAGCTGCTCCACTGCCAATCCAGCTCCCTGCTAATATGCCTGGGAAAGCAGCAGAAGATGGCCTAAGTCCTTGGGCCTCTGCCACCCACATGGGAAACCTGGAAGAAGCTCCTGGCTCTGGCCATTGTGGCCATTTGGGGAATGAACTAAAGAACAGAAGATTCTCCCTCTCCCCCTCTCTCCCCCTCTCTCCCCCTCTCTCCCCCTCTCTCCCCCTCTCTCCTCCTCTCTCCTCTTCTTTCCTCTTCTTCCCCCTCCCCCTCCCCCCTCCCCCTCTCCCCCTTTCCCCTTCTCCTCCTCTCTCCCCTCTCTCCTCTTCCCCCCTCCCTCCCCTCTCTCCACTCTCCCCCCTCTCTCACCTCTCTTTCTCCCTTCTTTCTTCTCTCTCTCTCCCCTCTCTCTCTAACTCTGATTTTCAAATAAAATAATAAACCTTTTAAAAAATTAAAAAAGGATGGGCTGATGCTGTGGCATAGCAGGTAAAGCTACTGCCTGCGAAACTGGTATCCCACTGAGCACAGGTTCAACACTTGGCTGTTCTACTTCTGATCCAGCTCTCTGCTATGGCCTGGGAAAGCAGCAGAAGATGGCTGATGTCCTTGAGCCCCTGCACCCATGTGGGAGACCCAGAGGAAGCTGATGCCTCCTGCTTCAGAATGGCCCAGCTCTGGTCATTGAGGCCATCTGGGGAGTGACCCAATGAATAGAAGCTCGCTCTTGCGCTCTCTCTCTTGTGTGCACTCTCTCTCTGTAACTCTGCCTTTCAAGTAAATCTTAAAAAATAAAAAAGCTGCGCCTGTGTAACAGTAAAACATTTGCTTTAAAAGAAAAAGGTGTGTGACCCTTGCACCCAGGCAGAACTATGGTTAGATCCTATCTTCATCATCTTTGGCTGGGTGATCTTGGGCCAGTTACTCAGCCTCCCTGAATTTCCATCTGAAACTGATGATAATTATGTGGACCCTGTGGATTTGATAAAGATTAGATTTTAAAAATGCAGTGAAGTTGCTGAACTTGGGTTGTCTGCATTGCTCCTTCCATGCCATGCTTGTTGAAGGCCGAGCGGCAGTGTAGGAAGCAGAGTAGCTTCAGCCCTGTTCTGCTTCTTCTGGACCTTTCATGGCAGAGCCCTGAGAGGTGGTGGAGATGAGAATTTGGTGATGTGACTGCTTTTTCAGTGTATCATTCAAAGACATTTTCCCATTCCTTGTTCTACTCTGAAGTTTTTTTTTTTTTAATTATTTGAGAGGCAGAATTACAGACAGAGGGAGAGACAAGAGAAAGGTCTTCCAACTGCTGGTTCACTCCGCAAATGGACACAACGGCCAGAGCTGAACCAATCCAAAGCCAGGAGCCAGGAGCTGTCTCTGGGCCTCCTGTGCAGGTGCAGGGTCCCAGGCACTTGAGCCATCTTCTACTGCTTTCCCAGGCAATAAGCAGAGAACCAGAACATGAACCGGCACCCATATAGGATAGCAGTGCTGTAGGCGAGAGCTTAGCCCACTATGGCACAGTGCCAACTCTTGTGCTGGCATGTTTAAGCCATGATTTTGGCTTCTCAGTAAGCATTCCTTAGGGAAACTGTTCTTAGGTCTTCTATTTGATTGTCTCTGAATGTCGCTTCCTGTGTTTTTAATTTCCATTCCTGCCTCTCAGTCCCTGCCATCGCCTGTCCTGGATTCTGGACGTTTATTTGCTCTGGTCACTGGAATCTGCTTGTTTTTGTTTCAGCTGTCAGTGTCTCTGGTCCCAGGCTCTCAGATTGCACTGGGTAGGTGATATCATGTATTCCCTCCCCTGTCTTTGACCTCTGGCCTCTGGAGCCATAGCTCACTTTTGACACTTGCTATCTGGGGAAATAAGCCCTGGTTTCTAATCCTGGATCCGGACTCGTGCCCGGCCTTCTCTTGGCCTTATGCCCTATATTAAGACTCTCATGTTCTTGATGCCTTCATTTCTTCCTGAATAAGTGGCATGATCCTCAAATTCCCTTTACCAATTCTGACCCAACATATTGAAAACAGAATTCACCTCTGCATGCCTCATTCTCTCTGCCTGTTGGTCAAGTTGCACATATAGAATGGATTGCATCCTTTTTTTCCTACTCCTTGAAATTCTGAAATCTCTGAAGACAACAATTATCCTTAATCATGTCTATATCTACATAATTTTGTTCAGATCCTATAAAATAAGACACTTAGTAGTAGTTTTCAAAGCTGGTTGGCAGTTGTCAGCCTGCCAGAAAAGGTTATCATCAACTTGTAACCAACAGAGAGGAGAGACCTTGGTGTCTAGTGGATATCAGGGACCTTGGAACAATTCCAGGGATGCTATTTTGGCTTCAAAGTGTTTGCTGGAAGGATTTATGGTTGGCTGATTAGTCAGTGAGGTGGCCTCCCTTTCTTCTTGGGGTGGACTTTCTAGGTAGCATTATGGTAGAAAAATCCCATCCTTTGACCCACTAAAGATAAATATGTATTTCCTTTTTCAGTGTCTTGTTTGCTTTATCTTCCTAAAGAGAGAGTTTGCTGAGTAGCCAAGAGAGAAGCTAAATTCATCCATAGACTCATGGATATTCAGGGGGCCAGGGAGAAGAATGGAAATGACAGAGGTCCATTTGGAGACAGAGTGAACCTGGAGGAAGACACTTTGTAGACAACACACTGTAGCAGCTGAAGGGTGAAAAGGAATTGGAGAGGAAAGGGAAGGATAAATGTGTCCCTTTAATGTCTTTTAAGAAAAGAAAATAAGATTTGAATTAGAAATGAACTTTCTATGTGACTTTAATTCCTGTTTCCATTACACTCAACACAGTGTTTGACATGTAGAAAACTCTCTATGAGCATTTATTGAATTAGTATGTGTGATTGTTGGAATTGTAGCCTTCAGCTCAGGCTGCAGACCCTGTATTCACAATATTCACAGTATTGTGAGTTTGGGGACACACTTTTTTATTTTAAAGGTTTATTTTTTAACTTGAAAAGCAGAATTACAAAGAGAGAGGGAGCTCTTCCATCTACTGCTTCACTCTCCAAATGGCCACATCAGCCAGGGATGGACCAGACCAAAGTCAGGAGCCAGGAGCTTCATCCAGGCCTCCCAAGGCCTGGAAAGAGACCAAGACCTTGAGCCATCTTCTGCTGCTTTCCCAGGTGCATTAGCAGGATTGGAAGCAGAGCAGCCAGGTCTGAAGTTGGTGCTCATATGGAATGTTGGCATTGCAGGTGGCAGCCTAACCTGCTCTGTCACAGTGCCAGCCACAGGAACATGCTTTTTTTGATGCTGTAAGTCTAGGGTGCTGGGTGTATGATTAGAGAGGCAGAGGAACACAGATCAACCCACTCCCAACTGCACAGTGAAATGACCATGCCCTAGTGTGCAATGCTAGTTCAGGACCAAGGACAGCATCCCATGGACGTTTCCCCTCGCACTTAGTGCTTCTCCTTCCATGTTTGTGGGTGATTTCAACATCCTGCCCCCCGCCCCGACATTCTGTACACCTTATCTGCAACCCTCTCAACTAGAACCAGTCCAACTACTGCCCTCTCCATTTCTAGACATGGACTGCCTAACACTGCTGGAAAAAGATGGCACAGATGATCTGTGGTTGCAGTTCCACCAAGCAGTCCTAAGCACCACTTGCCATCACTCTCTACCATGATCCCCAAGCTGTACTACCCTGGCCCTTCACACCTCTTCCATCCCTTTCAGTCTCAGGACACGACTCTGCCTCCTAATTCCACAAGAAATGGAAGTTACGAAGTGAGAATTCCTTTAATTTCCTTTTTACACTAACTTTGCTATGTCCATCCTCAAAGGAAAAAGTATCCTTTGTGCCCCTCAGAACAGATCCTCCTACCTCTGCTTCTGATTTCTCTCCTCAATCCTACAGGAGCTCTGGGATCAGACATTGTTCCATCCGATGCTCTCTCTCCCTCTGTGCCCCTACTGGTTCCTGCTCAACATATTGACCAGTGTTCCTGGAATCACATGGAGTCCTTAATTATTTTTTAGAGATTTATTTATTTATTTGAAAGAGGTACAGAGAGAAGGAGAGGTACAGAGAGAAGGAGGTCTTTCATCCACTGGTTCATTCCTCAATTGGTCACAATGACTGGAGCTGTGCTGATCCAAAGCTAGGAGCCAGGGACTTCTTCCTGGTCTCCCATGCAGGTGCAGGGGCCCAAGGACTTGGGCCATCTTCTACTGCTTTCTCAGGCCATAACAAAGATCTGGAATGGAAGTAGAGCAGCTGGGACTCGAACTGGTGCCTGAATGGGATGCTGGGACTGTAGGCGGCAGCTTTACCTGCTATGCCACAGCGCCGGCCCATGGAGTCCTTATTTAAAGATACAGATTTGGGGACCTTATTCCAGGCCTGTTGTGTGAGAGTCTTTGGTGGCAGGGCCTTGGAATCTATTTGTAACAAGAGCTCCTGGTTTAGGAAGTGCTGTTACAAGTTCTGCCTTTTGTTCTTGCTGCCCTGAAACTATCCTCACCCTAGGGCCAGACAGACCTCTCCAAAATGCAAATCTGACCACATAGGTCCCTGTTAAAAGCCACTCAAGAATTTTAAAAATGTCAGGCTCAAGGCAGAAAGCGCATGGCACGTAAAAAGTGACAATTTGAAGAGAGTTTAATGGAGGTGTTGTCTTTGAAAGTGCGACAGGATGTGGGTTCATGAGGGTCAGGGCAGTGCACTAGGGCAACCACCAGTGGACTTGAAAGGTAAGGGGAGGGAACGGTTATTTGTCCTGAGAGAGGGCTGCCCTGTAATTACAGGAGAGAAGCATCTAACCTGAGCAAAGGGCAGAAAAGAATAGGTGCCTCTCTCATCTGCTTCCTCTCTCTGAACCCTTGTTAGTGCTCTGCAGAGGATGAAAGCAAGGGAGCCTGTGGTATGGTCTGTGTTGGCCAGTCTTGGGGTGTGGAGTGGGAGAAGGGAGCAGTGTGGGTCTTGGCGGGGGAGCATGAAAATAGAAGTAATGTAGCATGGTTTCCAACCAGCACCCTGGGGATAGGGGCCGCTGTGGTTTGACCCTCAAAGGTTGACATGTTGAAGCTTGGTCCCTAGTGTGGTGGTGGTGGGAGGTTCTAGGGCCTTTCAAAGGTGGTGGTCTAGTGGGAGTTGGTTAGGCCTCTGGGGGTGCTGACCTTGCAAGGGATTAAGACTGTTCTCATGGGAGCTTGAGTTCTCCGAAAGCACGGTCTGACCCCCAAATCACTTCCTGTCTGGTGAAGAGATCATTCCCTCTGACACACACTGCTTCTATTACGTTGCCATCTGCCATGAGTGATGCAGCCAAGGAGGCCTTGCCATAGCTGGGACTATGCTTTTGGGATTTATAGCTTCCAAATTTGTAAGCTAAACAAACCTCTTTTCCTTGTAAGTACCCCACCACAGGCAATTTATTATAGTAACAGCAAAATAGACTAATAAAGGCACCAAACCTTCATGGGGCCACATGATGTCCTCTTCCATCAGACTTCCTTTTGCTGCCCTGAGGGAGCTGTGGCTGTCCCAGACTCTTACCTTCCCTGTGTACTTGTTTCCGCCCTTTGCTCGTGCAGCCTACTGTGTCTGGAACGCCCACCTTGCTCTTGTCCACCTAATACCTGCCCAGCCTTTTGTAAAACTAGACCCAACTAACAATATCTTGACCAAAACAAATTGACGCCTGCTCCCTTGTGCTGCCATCAAACCCCACATTTCCCATCCTGATTGTAATAGCTAATGTGTGGAATGCTTGCTTATGTACCAAGCACTGAGAAGTCTGCCTGCCCTACCTAATTAAATCCTCATATCAACTCAATTATACCCATTTTACAAGTGAGAATACTGAAAAACAGAGTGGTTGATTGAAGTTTCACTGAACAACTCCAGGATTTGAAGCCCAGCAGTCTGTCTCTAAACTGCTTGGCCACTCTTCCACGGGGCCTCATAGCACTCATACTACTCACCTGCACTCGTTTATGTGCCCGGCTTCCTCTACTAAACTGTAAGCTCACCAAGGGTAGGGTGGGGTTTTATTTTTTTCCTCACAGCCTCCTTGCCCTGCTCCAGTACTTAGCACAGAGCCTGGCAAAAGGAGGTATTTGGTAAGTGATGAGTAGGGAATGAAAAAAAGCAAATGTTTTAGAAATATGCCCACTTTACAGTTGAGAAGACTGCAACTTGAAGATGCTAAATAACCTGTTCGAAGTCATAGCCTAAGCTGCATATTCAGTCTAGGTCTGCTTGAGTACAAAGCCCATCTTTTTTTCATCTACCACATCAGGCTGCTTTCAAGAAAATACAAAACGTGAATGCCATAGAATTGTCTTTCCCCAAGTTATGGGAAATCGCATTCCTATTTCGGAGTTGGCATAACTCAGATAACTTGAGACTGATGCCATCTGAGGTCAAGAACCGCTGTGCAGGAATAATAAGCTACAGCTGAGGGTGGGGATGGGATTACTGCATAGAGTGATAGCTCTAGGTCAGAATTCAGGTCAACATCCAAGGAGTTGGGGCTTAAGGACCAGAGTTGTGGAAGCAGAGGCCAGACATTTGTAGTTTAATGTTTTGGCAGCATCTGACCTAATCCTGGCTGTCTTTGAAGCTGTGATTTGAGTCAACAGTGTGGCCATGATTTAAAGAGTATGTCTTCTGAGGTGTAGACACCAAAGTCATGTGCATAGGACAGCTCCCTGGGAGCTCCTGTTCTGTAGGAGATGCTAACAGAGTGCCAGAATATATTGCACATAAAGTGCCAGTGCCAGTTAACCCCACATTCCATAGGCAACTTCTAAAATGACGAGAGGAAGGGAGATGTGTTGTTTCTCATGGAAGTCTCTTCTCTTCAAATAAAAATTATTTTAAATGCTGCTCACCATGCTGGCCAGCCTCTGAGGAGTGGTAGGGCGTGCAGCCACACGCATCAGCCTAACCCAGCAAGCGGTCAGCTGTCTCCAGAAGGCATGATCAGCAAGTTCCAAAGCTGAGAAATGCATGGCACGATAATGACTTACCTTCTCACATAAATTCTAAAGTTAGGGTGCCTGACATAGAAAAATAATGCATGCAACCAGTCTATTATTTTATTAATTGATTTTTAAGTATTTTAGGAAGTGAGTGCTCCTATCTGCTGATTCACTCTTCAAGTGCCCACAATAGCCCCAGGTTGGAGGAACTGATTTTGGGATCTGAGAACGAACTCTAGGTCTCCCATGTGGGCAGCAGGAAGCCAATCACCTGCTGGTTCCCAGGATCTGTGTTAGTAGGAAGCTGGAGGCAGGAACAGAACCAGGTGTCAAACGCATGCGCTCTGATGTGGCACATGCGCATGCTAGTCGGCATTTTAGCCACTGGGGGAAGAATGCCCTCCCTGGTTATTTTATCCTGAAACATAAAGAGTGAGGTGGGCATTTTATTATTAATAGAAGATCAGTTTTGGTCCTTGCTCCAACAAAGAAATGTTGAGTAAATATGTTAGGAGTATCAGGTTCGGGTCAGGATGCCCAGATACCTGATGTGCGCTCGCTGAGCCCACTGGCCTCTGCTCATCGCTTCAGCCTGAGGACGAGGAGCTGAGTGCTTGGCCTTCTCGGAATGGTGGATCCCCAGTGCAGGCCAGTGCGTTCTCAGTCGGCCCCTCCCCACCCTTTCCTTTACTACCTTCTCAGTTGCAGCTATGACTGCCCAGTTACTAGGTCATCGCCTTTGATTGATTTTCAACAGGTTACTCCTGGGCACAGAGCAGCTCTTTTTTGAGCAAAACTTCAAAGCCAACAATCTGATTCCCCTACATATTAAACACTTTCCCTATTTTTTTAAAAAAGGATGTATTTATTTGAAAGGCAGAGTGACAGAGAGGGAGAGACAAAGAGAGAGATAGTCCATCCCAGTTCATTCCCCAGATGGCTGCAATGACCAGGGCTGAAGCCAGGAGCTCAGAACTCTCTCCAGGTCTCCCTCGTGGGTGGCAGGGGCCTACGCACTTGGACCATCTTCCATTGCTTTCCCAGGTGCTTTATCAGGAGCTGGATTGGAAGTGGGGGAGCTAGGTGCTGAACTGGTGCTCTAGCGCAGGATGCGGCAGCTTAACGCCCTGTGCCATGTGCCAGCCCCGTTTTCTCTGACTATTCCGGCTACTTGCTTTTTTCCCTGACCATCCCCACTTCACAGATGAGCGCCGTGAGGTTCAGGGAGACTCAGCGGCTTGCTCATGATGAGATAGGTAGCAAGTTCTGGAGCTGGACCGTGCCTTGGATTTCTTGTCCATTCTGTGAAACTAACAGTTCCTCTGCCGAGGTGTGGCCATCCAGCCTAGGCTGTCTCACAGGGAGACGTGAAGGGCTGGCAGGGGCACCAGCCTCACCTCCTGCTTCCATGCTCCTCTCACAACTCAGGCCATCCTGGCTCGCAGTGTGGCCCCCACGCCAGGGGTGTTGCCTCGAGCCTGGTCCCTGCCTCTTCCTGCTCTGGAACAAGGAGTCCAGTCCGTCACCTAACTCCTTCCTCTCCACTGCCGTTCGCCCTCAGGCAGTCTGTCCCTCCGTGTAGGCGCACCCCTCCTAAGCCCCCTGCCTTCCTCTCTGTGTAGCTCTTGCTGTACCCTTGCTTGCTGACATCAGAGAGTCTTCCCCCTCTGTGCCACCCAGTGCTGTCCTCCCCTTCTGTTTGTCACTGCTCTTAGCTGGCCCTTGTCCCTCTGCGTGTGTTCACCCTTGTGTTCCTGTCTCTGTCCCTCCCTTACTTCTCGCACTTCACCTGTGTGAATTGGCTATCTGTCTGGCTCCCGCAGGGGTCTGAAGTTGTGACCTATGGAGACCAAAACTTAGAAACCCTTCCGAATGCCTCCCTTGATTTTCCACTTATCCCTTTTATTCTCCTACACATAAGCCAGGTTTTTTCCCCCTCAGGTATCAACAGTGACACTGGGTTTTATTTTCTGTCACTGTTAATCCCTAGAACTGCAGGAAGAATTTTCTGTTTTCCTTCCTTGCACAGTAACGTGGGTTAGATGGGTGGGCTTTGAGGTCAAGAGAGGCACTGGCCAGCAGTGTGGGGAGGACTGAGGACCCTGTCGTGCTGGTGGAGGCCAGGGCCCCGTCACCTTCCCCTCGGTCACAGTTCAGGTGCCCCCTCTGGTCTTTCCAGCTGCAGTGTCCCCTCCTCCAGGGCGGCTTCACGAATTCTTCTTTTCTTCTCCTCACCACCCGACTTCTGCCCGCGGTGACACCCACTTATGTTACCATCCATATGGGCAGCCATGTTCTGAATTCCACGGCAGGGAGCCACTCATGAACTTGTGCATAACACCTGCCTAGAGTCACACGGAGCTCGGTGAGGGCAGAAAACGGTCAGGGATGGCTTTGGGGACAGTGGTCTTGAGGGAGGTGTGGAAGGAGGTCAGCGGCAGAGATGCCATGGATGGAAGAGGCTAGACACAGAGGCAGAGTGATAGGGCACGCTGGGGAGGCGTAGCCAGGAGAAAACATGCTCAATACGTAGAAGCCACTGGGTTGATTTCATTTGCTGCCTCGTTCTTTCCTGCTTTTCATCAAGTTTTAATTCAGGGATGGCAACACTGGGCACGTGTGCTGCCATCTGCTGCCCACTGAGCCCTGGCAAGATAGCGTTCATCATCGTGCTTCTTGGGGAGTCTCAGCATGGCCTGGAAATCGTTCATCAGGCAGCAGCCCGAGCGCCTCCGCAAGGCGCTGATGGCTGGCGTGCGCTGTGAAGCCGGCTTGCTGGTCAGGTCCTGGGTTTAGTCTACCTGCTGGTTTTTGTCTCTAAGGAGGACTGCTTTATGGGAACCTTGTTAAGTGAGAAATGGAAATAACCATTATAATAGCATTAATAGAATTCCTCACATCCATTCTGATACTGTCTTAGGATGCAAATTTCATACTGCTCCATCAAAGCCCTTTTAACTAATGCCTGCCTACCTGTGCTTTAAGAAGATGACATTAGTCCAGTTATTCATATTAATTGCTTGACTTCCTCAGGTCCCACTTTAGCATTGATGTATTTTTGAGAGCATGGTATTGGTTTTTTAAATTGACACGTAAAAGTTGTACATATTTATGATGTTTTGATAGATGTGTGTATTATGCAATGTTCAAATCAGGGAAAGCATATCTTCTCGAATATTTACCATTTCCTTGTGTTTAAAAACATTCCTAATCCTTTCTTGTAGATTTCTCTTTGTGCAGATTTATTTATGTATTGTGTATTTGAAATACAATGTTACAGAGAGAGAAGGGGAGAGGGAGGAAAGGAGGGAGGGGAGGAGGGAGGGAGGGAGAGAGAGAGAGATACTCTTCTATTTACAGGTTTATTCCTCAAATGGCTGCAATAACCAGGCTGGGTCAGGCAGATGCCAGGAAGCCTGGGTCTCCCACATGGGTGGCAGGGACCCAAGCACTTGGTTCATCCTCTGCTGCTTTCCCAGGTGCATTAACAGGGAGCTGCATTGGAAGTGGTGTAGCTGGGATTTAAACTGCTGCTATAAGGGTTGCTGGCATTATAGTCGTTGGCTTAAGCTGCTTTGCCACAATGCTGGCCCCTCTAAGTTTGTTTGTTTGCCTTTAAAATATATATATATATATATATATATATATATATATATATATATATATATATATATAGTAGCTTGTCTGCAGTCACTCTGCTGCACAATATACCACCAGAACTCCTTTCTGCTGTCTCACTGTAACCTGGCACCCACTGACCAGCCTTTCCCCGTGCCTCCAGTTGCCTCCCCCTCCCCAGCCCTGGGAACCAGGAGTCCTCCCAGCTGCTGTGTGATCAGCCATTTTAGGTTCTGTGCATGAATGAGATCAGGTGGTACATGTCTTTCTCTGTTTGGCATATTTTACCTATCATAAGGACTTCCATGTTGTGACAAATGACAGGATATCACCCCTGTGTACAGCTGAATGGCATTCCATTGTACACCAATGCACTTCAGAAAGTTCACAGAAAATGAAATTAAAGAAGTTTGGGCACAAACATGTTTGAAATCCATGCATGTTTTTTCATACTGTGCATCATAGCATGCACTTTTTGAGGTAGTGGGTTTACTGGAGTGTGTGATAGTAAGATTTTTAAACTTTTGAGGGACTGGTATTTTTTTAAAGATTTATTTATTAATTTGAAAGGCAGAATTACAGAGAGGCAGAAGGAGAAAGAGAAAGGTGGGGGGAGGGTGAGGGAAGAAGGGAGAGAGGAACATCTTTAATCCGCTGGTTCACTCCCAAGATGACCACAATGGCTGGAGCTGCACCCATCTGAAGCCAGGAGCTTCTTCTGGGTCTTCCACATGGGTGCAGGGGCCCAAGGACTTGGGCCATCTTCTGCTTTCGCAGGCCGTAGCAGAGAGCTGGATGGAAGTGGAGCAGCCGGGACTTGAACCGGCACCCATGTGGGATGCCAGCACTGCAGGCAATGGCGTTACCCATTACGCCACAGCACTAGCCCCTGGTATTTTTTAAGCAATTATATTTAGACTACTGAGGTAGTTATATTAATAAGTTCTGTTTCTCTCTTAGAAAATAAACAACGAATACCTTGACAGCACACAGTGTTTTCCATAGGGCTGGTAGGATTTCAAGTGGGTGGGCTCCTGTTCTCGCCCCTGTGGCTCACCTTCACTGCCTGTCTTCTTGCCCTCCTCCTCTTGACTTGATTCCAGTCTTTCTAGAACTGTGAGATCGTATCTGAACCTCTCTGTTCACCTTCAGAATTGGCCTCCGTCTCCTCTCCCTTCTGTGGCGATTTGTTAGTGCACCTTTGGCAGGATGGCCAGGTAGCCAGGGACATGCCCACCTCCCGCTGGACTTGGAGACCTTGGAGGGGCAGCTTTGCCTCACTCACCTTCTCCTCCCCATTGTCTATTGCAATGTGGGCACCCGATCCATCCTTTATGAGTGCTTGGCTCCAATGAGCTATTTTCTGTGCCAGCCATAAATCATTTTAAAGTATTAGGTGGGTGGACTTTTCCTTTTGTTCAAATGTATTCATGTTCACGCTGTTTGACTGGAGAAAGTAGAATTGGTGTAAAATTAGGTGGCAAATCCATACACGTGGATTTAGGGAGTCATTTGTCTTGGAAGACTGAATACTTTACTGACTAAGCTGCAGACATTCAGTGTTGTACGATGGAAGTGCCACACACTGAAAGCACCAGTTAAGGGGTCCAGCGTCATCTGAGTGATGGAAGCATGAGGAGCGGGCTGGGGGAAAGATGCGTCTCATGGGATAAATGCGCCAGCATTCCTGCCATGACAACAGATGATATCCTCTTCCGGAGTGGAATGGGACAGACAGGGAGCTTGGCCAGGCCTGCGCCGTGACCTGGGGGGAGGGAGTGAGCTCCGTGTGTGTCCTGCTGGTCAGAGTTCCTTGACCCCTGGACTTCACCGTTTGACTCAGTTTTCCACATGGGAAATGGGTGAAAGTCAGTGGGAATTACTGCTTAGTAAAAGTCAGCAGCTCTTATTTCCTGGTGAGTTACCGTGCTTAGTGCCTGAGCTCATCTGGTTCTGGTGGCGGCCTCCTGAGAGGGTAACGTTAGGATCGCCTCTCTCCAGGAGAGCAGATGACGGCCAGCAGAGGTTTAAGGTCAGCTGCTAGGAAACCAGGAAGTCTCAGGCCGGAGTCCCGGTCTTTTCGACCCCAGAACTCATGTGTTTGTGCTGAGTTCAGCTGCCTCTGTGGCAGCCATGGACAGCTTCATGAACGCGCTAATATGAAGGAGATTCAGAAAGTTTGTGGGAGAGAAAGTTAAGGAGCAGTTTACTTTCCTGAAAAAAATTTGAAATCCACCCACAGTTTTTTCATAATATACATTTTTATTGAAAAAAATGTTTATTTTCATCTACTTGAAAGGTATATCCTCTGGTTCACTCCCCCAATTCCCTATACTTGAGCATTTTTATGCTTTTATCTTACAGCAATAAAAATCTCAAGATGCCCAAGATGTAGAGCAGTGTTATTGCAGCATCATTTATAATAGCAATGAGTCGGAAACAACTCTAAATGACAACAGGAAAATACATTAATAAAGGGGAGGAAATCTACACTGTAGAATACCTGCACCCTTTGCAAAGAATGCGGTTCCTGGGGCTGGCAATCAAGGTGCAGGTTAAGACACTACTAGGGGCCGGCGCCACAGCTCACTAGGCTAACCCTCCACCTGTGGTGCCGGCACCCCGGCTTCTAGTCCCGGTCGGGGTGCCGGATTCTGTCCCGGTTGCCCGCTTCCAGTCCAGCTCTCTGCTATGGCCCGGGAGTGCAGTGGAGGATGGCCCAAGTGCTTGGGCCCTGCACCCCATGGGAGACCAGGAGAAGCACCTGGCTCCTGGCTTCGGATCGGCGCAGCGCGCCGGCCGTAGCAGCCACTTGGGGGTGAACCAAGGGAAGGAAGACCTTTCTCTCTGTCTCTAACTCTGCCTGTCCCCCCCACCCCCCCAAAAAAAGACGCTACTAGGGATCCCCACATGCTGCATCACAGAGTGCTCCTGGACTGGAACAGGCCAAAGCCAGGAATTGCAACCAGGTCTCCAGCGTGGGTGACAGAGGCCCAAGCACACAAGCTGTCCTCTGCCATCACTCTCTCAGAATGCATTAGCAGGGTGCTGGATCCAAAACAAAACAGCCAGGACTGGAGCCAGTATTCCCCTATGCACTGGCAGTGGCTTAAGCTGCCGAACCACAGTGCCTACTCCCAAATTTTCCATACAAGGGATGGGGCAGGGGTGTCCTTGTTGGAGACAGTGTTCAGTAGGAAGTTAATAATGATAACATGTGTTTCCTTGTGAGCGTTCTCAGTCCAGAGTAAAAACAGATTGTGTGAAAACTGCCCAGTGGTTGATCGGCTCAGTCTCTGGAGAACTTTTGAATCCAGTTATGTTTGTATTCTGCTGGGACATTGCTGCATCCTGGCCCAAGTTCAGAGGGAAAAGGTCTTCGTGGGGTTAGAGGGCGTGGACGTGAACCGAGCGGGAAAGGGGGCGCTGCCTCTTCGGACTTCACGGTGTTGTCTTTCTTCCTACCAGTAGGTGGAAATAGAACTGAATCTATCACCAGTTTCTCTTTCAGCTGAGTCTTGGCAGGATTCCTTTCGTTTCTGCCTCAAAGGGAAAAAAAAAATCCTCAGGAGAAGCTTGGTGTGTGTCGTCGAGGACTGTTACTCTGCTGTTTGACTGGGCTGTCTCCAGTCTGATGGTCAGATAATGGCTCTAGTGTGCCAGAGGCCAGGTGCTGGAAGCAGCGCTGTGGCCCCGCTGGACGTCCACCCTGACAGGGGCCTGGCATTGCCCAAGACTGGCCCTCCCAGTTTCAAAGCATCGTCCAGACTGTTCGACTGTGTCATGTTTAATTTCAGAAGCTACATTGATGAAATAAAAATTTCCCAGTCTGAAATATGGTGTAATTGGAAAGAGGAGAAGAGGAGAGCCTACCACCCACACCACCTCCCTGTAGGTTCACTCACGAGCTCCAACAGAGCTATCCAGACCTTCGGTGTGCATGCACAGTGATCCATCTCCATTTGAATAAATTTGCATCAAATAACATGTGTCCTTCCACATCTTGCTTTTTCCACTTATCAGTGCATCAGGGTTGTGGTTTTCAATCGGGTATTCTTGCTCCCTGGGTAACACTTGGCAATGGCTGGTTGTTACAGCAGGATGCCACTGACATCCTGTGGCACACAGCAGAGCCAACCCTTATCTAGTCCCTACTGCCTAGAGCTGTGCTTGAGAAATTTTCGCTAGAGAATCTCAATCTAGGTATTTAAAAAATGTTTTAAATTTTATTTACTTGAAAGAGAAAACTGCCTTTTGCTGGTTCACTCTCCAGATGCGCACAACAGGTGATGTTGGAGCAAGTGGAAACCAGGAGCTAGGAAGTCAGTCTGGGTCTCCTTCGTGGGTGGCAGGGACTTGCATTACCACCTGCTGCCTCAGAGTTAGCTGTCACCTTCAGAGTTAGGACTGGAACCCATGCACATCGTGATATGGGATGATGGCATCCTAGCTGGTGTCTTCACTTACACACCAAATGCCTGCCCCAGGTACCTCATTCTATGCCATGGGTGCACAGTATTCTACAGTGTGGATTTCTGATTCTATATTAATACATTTTGCTGTTGGCAGTCACTTAAAGTTGTTTCCAACTCATTGCTATTATTTATTTATTTTTATTTATTTATTTTGACAGGCAGAGTGGACAGTGAGAGAGAGACAGAAAGGTCTTCCTTTGCCGTTGGTTCACCCTTCAATGGCTGCGGCTGGCGCACCGCACTGATCCAAAGGCAGGAGCCAGGTGCTTCTCCTGGTCTCCCATGGGGTGCAGGGCCCAAGCACTTGGGCCATCCTCTACTGCACTCCCAGGTCATAGCAGAGAGCTGGCCTGGAAGAGGGGCAACCGGGACTAGAACCCGGTGTGCTGGCGCCGCAAGGCGGAGGATTAGCCTAGTGAGCCACGGTGCCGGCCCCAACTCATTGCTATTAAAAATGGTGTTATAATGAACACTGATTTGCATTTGGGGCACTTTGAGATTTTATTTCTGCAAGATGAGGACATACGGGTGAAATGCCCAAGTATAGGGACTTTTATTTATTCATTCCCTACTCTGTAATCTACAGTTCTAGAATGCAAAAAGATCTAAGAGCTAAACTTTTTAGAAAATTCACAGTTGGGTTAAGATGGTAGAATAAGGAGGGAGCTTGCTGCTTGAGTTTAGGAGAAGATAGTTTAAAAAAAAAGTGGAAAGAGTGCAGTCAAAGGGAAGAGTTAAGGATAAAACCGAAGAGGAAACTCTACATAAATTGGAGGAACACAGTAGACCTACGTGGAGGGTGAGAACTGTACAAGTTAGGACCCTGCCAGCTTAGAGCCTCTGCAACAGCATCGGAGAGGAAGGTGACACCAGACTGCAGCACAAGCCACTGGTGAAAAAGCTGCAGGAAGAGCCTGCAGGGGAATCCGTCTTGGAGCCCCGTGAGGGATACTGTACCTGCCAAACTAGAGAAGAAAAAAACAAAAGGGGGCACATTTTCTCTCTCCCTGATCATCCTGCAAAGGCATAATTTTGAACATATGTAACAGCTGTGCCAGCCAACAAGCCAAGTGGAGACTCCTGATTTTGATGGGATGAACAATCTGGGGGCTGGGTGCTCATGATTGTGGGAGGCTTGTGTGTTGGGACTGTGAAAACATTGAGGCTACCTGGGAGGACTCTGTGTGGCTGGGACATTGGGCAGTCATTGTGGGAGGCTCCACACGATTTAGGGCTCCCTGGTTACCAGGTGAGAGACATTGCTGGGGAATCTGAGCTTATACTGAGGACTGCACAGATCCTTTGTGTGGTCCTTGTGGCAGAGCGGATGAATAATACACTCACTGGGGCTAGTGCTTAGGACTGGTCTCCTTCAAGGAGAGGCGCTCAGCTGAGTCTATGCCAACAGACAAGAAGAAACCTCCCATCCAATTAAAAAAAAAAAAAAGATTTACTACGCCAAACCCTGGGTGTGTCACCTCAGACATACTCTTTACCCTGGAGCACTGAAAGGAGCTCCCTGGCCACTCCCACAACACACCTCTAGTTATTCCCTCTAAGCAGACACTCCACTAATCCAATCAGACATAGTCCTAAGATAAAAGCTGCCACAGCGAAAAATCAAAGAAACCAATGAGTATCCCCCCCCCACAAATACCAAATAACAAATGCACCAATCCGAGAAACAAGAATAAGGAAGACAAAGTGACACCCCCAAAAGAACATGACACCTCAATACTAGATTGTGAAGATTATGAAATTGAAGAAATGCCAGAAATGGAATTCAAAAAATTGATCATAGGATTACTTAGCAGTAATCAGAAGCAAATGTACAAACTAATGAAATCTATACATTACATGAAAGAAAATTTCTCCCATGAAATTGAGATCTTAAAGAGAAATCAAAATTAAATCTTGGAAATGAAGAATTCAGAACAAATTAAAATTACAGTGGAGAGCCTTAACAACAGAATAAATGAAGCAGAAGAAAGAATATCTGACTTAGAAGACAAAGCACAGGAAGTTATACAGTCAGACCAAACACAAGAAGAAGAAATGAGGAAACTAAAAAACACTGTTGGGAATCCATAGGATACTATTAAATGACCCAACATACGGGTTCCAGGAGTTTCTGAAGGCATAGAAAGAGAGAAAGGATTAAAAGGCCTTTTCAGTGAAATAATAACAGAAAATTTCCCCAATTTGGAGAAAGAAAGGGTCATCTAAGTACAGGAAGCACATAGGACTCCTAATAAACATGACCAAAAAAGAGCTTCACCATGACACATTGTAATCAAACTCTCCACAGTAAAACACAAAGGAAAGAATCTAAAATGTGCATGAGAAAAACACCAGATTACTTTCAGAGGATCTCCAATTAGACTCATAGCAGACTTCTCATCAGAAGCCCTATAGGCTTGGAGAGAATGGCAAGATATAGTCCAAGTCTTAAGAAAAAAAAAAAAAAACAAAAAAACCCCAAAAAACTGTCAACTCAGAATACTTTACCCTGCAAAGCTCTGATTTATGAATGAAGGTAAAATAAAGGCCTTCTATGACAAACAGAAACTAAAATAATTTATCAACACCCGTCCAGCTCTGCAAAAGATGCTTAAGGATGTGCTGCACACAGAAACATGGTCATCACTACAGAAGAAGGTAAATGAAGGAAGGAAAGCTCCCAGTAAAATTACAAAGGAAATCCAAAGTAAAAAATAGGAATATTTATGGAAAATGGCAGGGCAACATCTTTACTTATCAATAGTCACCTTGAATGTAAAAGGCCTAACTCTCCAGTTAATATACACAGAATGACTGAATTGACTAAATGGATTAAAAACCAAAACCCATCTATTTGCTGCCTACAAGAAACATCTCATCAACAAGGATGCATGCAGACTAAAAGTGAAAGGATGAAAAAAGATATTCCATGCTAACAGAAGCCAAAAAGGAGCTGGTGTAGCCATCCTAATATTAGACAAAATAGACTTTAACACAAAAACTGTTAAAAGAGACAAAGAAGGACACTATGTGATGATTAAGGGTTCTATTCAACAGGAATATATGACTATTATAAATGTATATGCACCCAATTACAGGGCACCTGACTATTTAAAAGAAATGTTAAGGGATTTAAAGGGAGATACAAACTCAAATACAGTAGTAATGGGGGATTTCAGTACTCTACTTTCAGCAATGGACAGATCAACTAGACAGAGAATCAACAAAGGAAACAGCAGATTTAATAAACACTATAGACCAAATGGACCTAACAGATATCTACAGAACCTTTTCATCCTACAGTTGGAGAATACACATTCTTCTCACCTGTGCATGGAATCTTCTCTAGGGTTGACCACATGCTAGGCCATGTCACAAGTCTAAGCAAATTCAGAAAAGTTGAAATCATACCATGCATCTTCTCAGACCACAATGCAATGAAGCTGGAACATATGCAAACAAATGGAGACTGAACAACATGCTCCTGAAGGAACAGTGGGTCATGGGAGAAATTAAAAAAATCAACAAATTTCTGGAAACAAATGAAGGATGACAATACAACATATTAAAACTTATGGGATACAGCAAAAGCAGTGTTAATAGGAAAATTTATAGCAATTGGTGCCTACATCAAGAAATTGGAAAGGCACCAAATAAGCTATTAATGCATCTCAAGGACCCTGAAAAACAACATCAGACCAAACCCAAAACTATTAGGAGAAGAGAAATAAAATTAGAAAAGAAATCAGCAAAATTGAAACAAGAAAAAATAATACAAAAGATCAACAAAACAAAGAGTTGGTTTTTGAAAAAAAAAATTGACACACCATTGGCCCAACTAACCAAAAAAAAAAAAAAAAGCTGTATGCTAACAAACTGGGAAACCTAAAAGAAATGGACAGATTACTGGACACATACAACCTACCTAAATTGAGCCATGAAGACATAGAAAACCTAAACAGACCCATTACCAAGACAGAAATTGAATCAGTAATAAAGACCCTTCCAACAAAGAAAAGCCTAGGACCAGATAGCTTCACTGCTAAATTCTAAATTCTACCATTTAAAGAAGAGCTAACTCCACTTCTTAACTTGTTCAAAACAATTGAATGGGAGGGAATCCTCCCAAATTCTTTCTATGAAGCCAGCATCACCTTAATTCCTAAAAAATACAACAGAGAAAGAGAACTACAGACCAATTTCCCTGATGAATATAGATGCAAAAATCCCCAACAAAATTCTGGCCAGTGGAACCCAAGAACACATCAGGAAGATCATTCACTCCAACCAAATGGAATTTATCCCTGGTATGCAAGGATGGTTCAACATTCGTGAATCAGTCAATGTGATACATCATATTAACAAACTGAAGACCAAAAACCATATGATTATCTCAATAGATGCAGAGAAAGCATTTGATAAAATACAACACCCTTTCTTGATGAGAACTCTAAGCAAACTGGGTATAGACGGAACATTCCTCAACACAATCAAGACTTACTACAGGACATTATAATCAAAACAGCCTGGTACTGGTACAAAAGCAGATGGATAAACCAATGGAACAGAATAGAAACACCAGAAATCAATCCAAGCCTCTACAACCAACTTATGTTTGACCAAGAATCTAAAACCAATCACTGGAGTAAAGACAGTCTCTTCAACAAATGGTGCTGTGAAAACTGGATTTCCACAGGCAGGAGTATGAAGCAGAACCCCCACCTTATACTCCATAAGAAAATCCGTTCAAAATGGATTAAAGACCTAAATCTCTGACCTGATACCATCAAATAAGTAAGGAACATTGGGGAAACTCTGCAAGACATTAGCACAGGCAAAGAGTTCTTGGAAAAGACCCCAGAGACACAGGCAATCAAAGCCAAAATCAGCAAATGGGATTACATAAAATTGAACAGTTTCAATATTGTGAAAGAAACACTCAGGAAACTGAGGAGGCAACCAACAGAATGGGAGAAATTATTTGCAAGCAATACAACTGATAAAGGATTAATAACCAAATTATAAAGAGATCAAGAAACTCCACAAAAACAAAAAAAGAACCCAGTTAAGAAATGGGCCAAGGGCTTAAACAGACATTTTTCGAAAGAGGAAATCCAAATGGCCAACAAGCAAATGAAAAAAATGCTCAGGATCACTAGCCATCTTGGAAATGCAAATCAAAATCACAGTGAGGTTTCACCAAACCCTGACAGAATGGCTTTCATAGAGAAATCAACAAACAACTGGTGAGGATGTGGGGAGAAAGGTACTCTACTGTTGGTGGGAATGTAAACTGGTAAAACCACTATGGAAAGCAATTTGGAGATACCTCAGAAATCTGAATATAGATCTGCCATATGACCAAGCCATCCTGATCCTGGGAGTTTACCCAAGGGAAATAAAATTGACAAATAAAACAGTCATCTGCACCCCCATGTTTATTGCAGCTCAATTCACAATAGCTAAGACATGGAATCAACCTAAATGCCCATCAACTGAAGACTGGCTAAAGAAATTATGGGATATGTACTCTATATAATAGTACACAGCAGTAAAAAAAATGAAATCCTGTCACTTGCAACAAAATGGATGAATCTGGAAAACATCATACTTAATGAAATAAGCCAATCACAAAGGGACAAATATCATATATTCTCCCTGATCTGTGAGAACTAACAGAGCACCTAAAAGGAAATCTGTAGAAGTGAAACTGACACTTTGAGAAGCAATGACTGGAATAGCCCTTGTCTTGACTGTTGAGTAACAGTTTTTTTTTTTTCTTAAGGAGAATGGGACTGGGAATGGGAGAGGGGGGAGGAGGTGGGGTAGGAATAGGGGTGGGGGGGCAGTTATGATGGGACGAATCACTATAATCCTAAAGTTGTACTTAGGAAATTTGTACTCATTAAATAAATGGTTTCTTTGAAAAAAAAAATTCACCGGAAGCTCATTGGTAGCAAAATTCGACTTGAACTGGTGTGAGGCTATTTAGTTTTTATTCCATTTAATGTGAAGATTTAGACATTTTGTTGAAGAAATATTAATGTGATTACAGGATGCTGTCTCAATCACTTTTTTCAAAAAATATTCTGTTTGTTTGAAAAGTAGAGTTACAGATAGAGGAAGAAGGAGAGAGAAAGGTCCTCCATCTGCTGCTGGTTCACTCCACAAATGGCCAAATCTGACCTGATGCAAAGCCAGGAGTTTCTTCTGGTTCTCCCACGCAGGTGCAGGGGCCTAAGGACTTGGATTATCTTTCACTGCTTTCGCAGACCATAAGCAGAGAGCTGGATCGGAAGAGGAGTAGCCAGGACATGAACCATCGCTCATATGGGATGCCAACGTCACAGGTAGAGGCTTAACCTATCACACCACAGTGCCAGCCCTGTGTCTATCTCTGGGTTGTGATGTAGCATATAAGTACCTCATTTTTTTTTTTTTTTTGAATCTGAAAAACACTGAATTCCAAAGCTCTTCCAGATTTCTGATGCATATCCGCCTAGTAAATCTATTTAATAAAAACAGTTTGCCCCAAGAATTTAATGTTGTAGTGATGTGTGGCATACGGCCCCTGTGCTCCTGTTGTGTTGAAATGAGCAGTTAAGGGTGATTTTGTTTTGAGCCTTAAAAGGGTTAGGTATTAAGGTGATTTTAGTCCTATAAAGAACAGCGCGGGGCCAGCACTCCTGTTTCGATCCAGCTCTCTGCTATGGCCTCGGAAAGCAGGGGAAGATGGCCCAAGCCCTTGGGCCCCTGCACCCATGTAGAGACCCCGAGGGGGCTCCTGGCTCCTGGCTCCTGGCTGCTGGCTTCAGATCAGCTCAGCTTTGGATATTGTGGTCATTTGGGGAGTGAACCAGCGGATGGAAGACCTCTCTTGTCTCTGCTTCTCCTTCTCTCTCTGTGTAACTCTGACTTTCAAATGAGTAAAATAAATCTTAAAAAAACCAGTTGCATCTTTTTGGGACATTGTTCTTGCCAGTGCCTTGTCATTTTCGATGCAAATTAGCAAACACACAAAGTATGACCCTGAGAAGCACGTCCTGCTTTTCACTTACGATGTTGGCCATAGCTACCACATACTGAGTGCTTCCTGTGTTTCCTGCTTACCAAGCCTTTCTAGATGCAGCCTTCACACCTCCCGGAGGTGGTCTTTTTATCTTCCTCCTTCTTGAGGGAATGGGCTTCAGGAACGTGAGGATTGCTGTGCAGTAACCCATCAGGGAAGACCAGAGCCCAAGCCTGCCACTGTGTGTGCAGCATCCCTCCGCAGGGTTATTCCAGTTCACTTTCCCCTTTCTGGATGCTTTCGATATTTCTTCTAATTTAATTTTTATTTACTTGAAAAGCAGAGAGAGATCTCCCATCTGCTGGTTCATTCTCCAAATGCAGGCACCAGCTGGGAGTAGGCCAGGCCAAAGCCAAGAGCTCAGAAATCCATCTAGGTCTCTCTGGCATGGGTGGCAGGGACCCAGGTACTTGAACCATCATCCCCAGGGTGCACATTAGCTGGAAAATGGATTAGAAGTGGAGCCAGGACTCAAAGCCAGGCACTCTGATACGTTGTACAGGAGTCTCGAGCTATGTCTTAACTACTGTGCCAAAAGCCCTGGCTGAGTTTTAATATTTCTCGATTGGTGGCTCTTGAAAGTTTTTCGAGAAAATACAATTAGTCCCAAGTTGACTACATTTGCACTTGAGGGCAAATAAGCAAATATGACTTCAGTCAAGTGGGGATATTTTCATCACAACTTTCAAAGAAAGTCATTGGAGTAAATTTATGGTCTCAAAGCTCTCCCATGAAAGAACTCCAGTGCTGAGTGTTGTTTGAAATGAGAAGGCATTAATGTCCTCCCTGGAGCCTGGGTTTGATGTGATATTAGGAGAAAGCTTCCAGTAATATTTCTTCCCCTTGGTTTTACCCCAAGAAAATGTCAGTTTCCATTATGAAAATTGCAGGTGTAAAAATATTATTTTCTGGGGCCGGTGTTGTGGCACAGCAGGTTAAACCACTGCATGTGACACTGGCATCACATAGGGATGCCCGTTCAATTCCCTGCTGCTCCACTTCCCATCCAGCTCTCTGCTAATGCACCTGTGAAAGCAGCCGAAGATGGCTGAAGTGCTTGGGACCCTGCACCCATGTAAGAGACCTGGAAGAAGCTCCTGGCTTTAGCCTGGCCCAGCCCTGGCTGTTGCAGCCATTTGGAGAGTGAATCAGTGGATGGAAGACCTCTCTCTCTCTCTCTCTCACTCTCTCACTCTGTCTTTCCAATAAAATAAATCTTTAAAAACTGAAACATACTATCTTCTGTTCTCTAACATCAGAGCTCATCCAAAAACCCTTAGGAAAAATCTCACCACATGCCAGCTGGAATTTGGTGCCTATGCCCAGCTCAGGCTGAAATAGTGTTTAAGAAAGGTGCTCCGGGGTTGGTGTGTTGATCTGCTGCTGACCCAATCTGCTTTGCTGCTTCCTGGTTCTAGGGATTTCTTTCCTGGTCCTCTGCAGAATCTCCAGTGTCCTCTGTAGCTCTGTCTACTGACCTGTTCTCAGATTTATCATTGGTTTTACTGTGGTGAAGGGGAACTGTGCATGGACCAGTAGGTACTATTGCTATTTTGTGGCTTGGCAGCCTCTTATTGTCGCATGTAGAAGTTTTTTTTTAACGGTTTAGCCATGGTCCTTTATCTTTGATGAGTTCTCTTTGGTTGTCATTCTTTTCGGAAGATGTAAATGCACACCCCCTAATGCCTCGTTGAAGTTCTCTTCCTCCCAGCACCCCTGCACCTGTCATGAAGGTTTCTTTAGAGTCTGCAGTGATGCCTCATGGATCTGAGCTCATGTCCACCCCAGGGCCTTTGCCCACACCGGTCCACCGTGTCTGGGACACACTCTCCCACCTACCAGCCTCTTACATGATGGCTTCCTTTAGTTCAGAGCCTCAGGGAAGCCCTAAAGTACCTCTCCTTCTCCTAACCAAGGTCGTTTCATGAATCTGTTCTCCAGCATAAGATTAGACGTGCTGTTAGGGACCAGGGCAGTATTCCGGGGCAGTAACTCTTTGTGCAGTGAAGGAACAAGCACAGCTCCTGCTCCTCTTGACTCCAGCTGGCTCCCTTGCATTTAGACTGTTTTCTCACCAGCATTTCCTCTGAAACACACATGTGTCTTCACACCACTCACCTGTCCTGCTGGTCCCACCTGCTGGCCTGTACACCGCCCCTCTCTGAGGCATCCTGGTTGGTTTTCTGGGCCCAGTCCCAGCCTTGTTGAGCCATCTGTCTGTCCTGTTGTTCTTCCTTAGTAGCAACAGATGGCTTTAGAGAGAAATTGTTTGTTTGTGTTTGTTGTGGGTATTTAAGGCATACTAAGAAACTCAGGGGCACAGACCGTGTGACCACCTATCACTGCCCAGACTCAAGAGGGGCAGCATTTGCCATGTTTGTCTCAGGATTTTGTTGTTGTTTATTTTAAAGAAATACAAGGTTGCAGAAGCAGTTGGAGGCTCCATTCTTCGAGGTCTTCTCCCCACTTAAACGTGACGGCTTGTGGAAATTGCTACACCCGTCACTGGAGAGTCTGAGCATGGCGGTGGATAGAAAACTTGACTCTGGCTTTTCTTTACTTTGATTTACATTTCCCTGATTACTGGAACATTGTTCATGTTTATTGGCTACTTGGGATGCTTTTTCACATTGGCTGTTTATATCTTTTGCCATTTATCTTCAAGGCTGTGTCTCTTATTGGTTTGTACCATTCTCTATACTTGAATTATTCCCTTGCCTGTCCTATGTGTTGCAGATACCTTCTTCCCATCCATCGCTTATCTTACAGCCTTGTTTATATTTTTATGTGTTGTGCATAAATCTTCAATTTTAGTGTGATCTAGTTAACATGTTCCTTTATGACTTCTACTTTTTATATATATGTGTGTGTATATATATATATATATACACACACACATATATATATTTTTTCAAAGACAGAGTTACACAGAGGTAGAGACAGAAAGGTCTTCCATCCGTTGGTTCATTCCCCAGATGACTGCAATGGCTGGAGCTGCACCAATCCGAAGCCAGGAGCCAGGAGCTTCTTCCAGGTCTCCCATATGGGTACAGGGGCCCAAGGACTTGGGCCATCTTCTACTGCTTTCCCAGGCCATAAAAGGGAGCTGGATTGGAAGAGGAGCATCTGGGACTAGAACCGGTGCCCATATGGGATGCTAGCGCTTCAGGCCAGGGCATTAACCTGCTGCACCACAGTGCCAGCCCCTTATATTTTTTGATTAATAAATCCTTCCCTACCCTGAGATCACAAAGGTATTTTCCTCAAAATGTCTTAAATTTTGGGCTTTTCACAATTTGATCTTTACTTTACCTGGAATTAATTTATTTAATTAGGTAGAAATCTAATTTGCCTTAACCAAACTGCCCCGCATGCAGCTGGGTCTGTGTCTTTCCCTGATGTTTCTCTACTTCTGCTTATTTTTCTTATTACACTACCTAGTACCTCTGTTGCTGGTATTTAATAGACAGGTCCTCAGCCATTTGCTAAATCTCATTTGATTGTACTGTTAACCAGTGATGTGGGTGTTATCCCAATTTTATAGATGAGGTGACAAACTGGAGAGTGGTTAGGTAGCCTTTCCAGAACCCCCCAGCTGGTAGGTCACAGAGCCTGGATTCAAACCCAGGTCCAGGAGACTTCAAGGTCTAACTGCTACACAACTCCTGGATCACAGATGGCTTGGCGGAAAGGGCTCCCTTTCCACCTTGCCTGCTCATGCCTGGATTCTCTATTTCTAGTAAGGAGAGGACATTTTATTGAAGTGATGCCAGGAAAGCACTTCCAGTGTGTCCGAACAAAACTAATAGACTTTGTTTAATTTAGACCTGCCAAGAGTAGATTAAAGCACCTTATAAGTATGAAATAGTTCTCATTGCAGATGGTACAAGCATTCAGGCAGGTAATACAATCACATCTTGGTGGAACTTCAGAAATATGGAGTAGATCCTTACAGTAAGTTAGCATCTGAGGAGTATTAACCAGTATTAATCAGTAACTGAAACATCTCCCTGCCTTCCTGCCTTTCCAGCCTGTCTCTATTAAAAAAAAAAAAAAAAAAAAAAAAAAAAAAAAAAAAAAAACTGAAGCAATCTGCAAAGATCTACCCAAAACAAGGTAATATAAGAAGATGAGAAAATCAGGGCAAAGAGAAAATAAATAAGGTAAAATAAAAAATAATCCTTGCCTTCGTGTCATTTGCTAGAGTTTGCCCACAACATAGCCCTAAGCTTCCTAGCAACCAAAGCAAAGAAAGCCTGTCCAGCTACACAACTCGCAGTGGGCATGGGATGAAAATAGAGTAGTTGCTACGGGGACGCTCAGTGTTTCCTGATGGGAGACTGGAGAGAAGCTGCTGCCATGGCCCTCAGGCAGGCACCTGGCTTCATGAAGCAGATAGTGCTCAGTGGCGTTCTCTCTGCATGGAAGTGCACCTTGCCTGTACCTCATTCCCCTCCCCAGCCCCAAGTTCCTGGAGGAGGCAAGGATCGTCTAAGCTTGATTCTTCATGATGTACCAGAGCCCCATGCAGTGCCTGAAACATAACAGATGCTCATAATGTGTGTGTGTGTGTTTTTAATTTTGGCCACTATTTCTTTTTTTAAAAAAGATTTATTTATTTATTTGAAAGTCAGAATTACACACAGAGAGAGGAAAGGTAGAGAGAGAGAGAGAGGTCTTCCATCCGATAGCTCACTCCCCAGATGGCCGCAATGACAGGAGCTGCATCGATCCAAAGCCAGGAGCCAGGAGCTTCCTCCGAGGCTCCCACATGGGTGCAGGGACCCAAGGACTTGGACCATCCTCCGCTGCTATCCCAGGTCATAGCAGAGAGCTGGATTGGAAGAGGAGCAGCTGGGATCAGAACCGGCACCCAAATGGGATGCTGGCGCTTCAGGCCAGAGCGTTAACCTGCTGTGCCACAGCGCCAGCTCCCATAATGTGTGTTTTAAAGATATTTATTTATTTATTTGGTTGAAAGGCAGAAAGAGACAGAAAAAGATAGCAGGAAAGATATATCCCATCCCTTGGTTTACTCCCAAATGCCTGAAACAGCCAGGGCTGGGCCAGGCCAGGGCCAGGAGCCTGGAACTCCCTCCCGGTCTCCCATGTGGGCCAGTACTTGAGCCATCACCTGCTGCCTCCCAGAGTGCACATTGGCAAGAAGCTGGAGTCAAAAGCAGAGCCAGGACTCAAACCCAGGCACCCTGATACAGGATGGGGGCATTTTAGGTGGCTACACCCAATGCCCACACCCAGATTGTACTTTTTGAATGAATGCATGAATGTTATTTGTAACATCTGTTAATAAGCGCTAATGGCTGGGTATAGGATCCTCTACCAAAGTCAGTTGTATTTCTGTACACCAGCAATGAATAATCTGGAAATGAAATTATCACAAATTCCCAGTATAGTTACATCAAGAAGAATAAAATACTTAGCAATAAATTTAACAAAAACAGCAAGATTAATATGTGAAAAACTACAGAACATTGTAGAAAAACCAATGGAAAAGTTTTGAGCAAATGTGTTAAATGCAATTTTACGTGGAGTAAAGAGAGTGAGATTTTAGGTGTGTGGCTGTCTGGGGATCAGGTCAAAGGCCATAGTTTCAACTTTTAAGCTCAGACACACTCGGCAGTTCCCCACGATTGTTACGTTCACAGCCCAGTTCCTGGTAAGAAGGAGCAACAGAGAGTTGGTGTTTCCATTCCTGGCTGAGAGTCTGAGCGTGGATGTAGTATGTTGGCAGTCAGGGTGCTGCTGGGGACCCAGGAGCACCCACGGCGTGTGGGTGCTGTGCGAGTAGGAGAGGAGCATGTTTGTGAGGAGGAGTGTGGGGTTGCGTGTGGAGAGTGGGAGGCTGCCTCAGCCGTTCAGCGGCGTCTACTTCACATCCGGGAGCTTCACTAATATTGACTGCAACTGTTGGTCTGGCTTCTGATATCCTGAACACACATCTGTGGTTGTTGTGAGCTCCTTTCTGCTGAGCCCACAGTAGGTGCCTGCTGCTTTTCTAAGCAACCTTGTTGATGTCACGGCCTGCCATGCCTCACAACTCCGTGAGGAGGACGCTGAGGACCAGGGAGCCATGCGCCAGCCTGGGCCAGAGCTGGAAGCTGCGCCCACATCTGCTGGCCACAGTCCATGTGTCCAGCTGCCCTGGTCTGCCGCCCTTGTTTCTAGGCTGGCGACAGCAAACACTGGTTTCCCCAGTGGGCTAGAGGTGTTTGGCCCTGTTAGGTAGGATGTGTGGGTGTACTTTGGGGGGCCCCTCATTTTGAAGTTTTCTCTAGAATACCACAATTAAAGAATTGTCCCGATCTGAAGATCATCTTTGCAAAGCCTGACGTTCTGGAAGGGGAACTGGGAACCGGCTGTGGAGACAGCCCAAAGTGAAGCAAGACTTTGTGCTCTGCAGCCAGTTAATACGGTTCAAATCCTGGTTTACTCACGGAACTCCTGGGTCTTATTTTTGGAAAAATTAAAGGAAGCTACCCCTTAGAGCTCTTAACACAACACTTTTCAGGATAATATCTACAAATACACACACACACACACACACACACACACACAGACTTTTCAAAGCAGACTTGCAGGTAAGGAGTGCATCGTGGCTATCAGCAGTAGCCAGCTGCAGCTGAGAGCAGCTCTGTGTGCTGCACAGCTTCCTAGAGCCACCTACAAGTTCTTGAGGCTGGACTTTGAAAATTGAAACCTGTTACCAGTTTTTTTTTTTCTTTAATATGTATTTATTTGAAAGGCAGAGTTACAATGAGAACGGGAGAGGAGTGAGGGGAGAGAGAGAATGAGAGAGAGAGAGAGAAAGAGATCATCCATCTGTTGGTTCACTTCCCAAATGGCTGGAACCTGGCTGGCCAGGTTGAAGCCAGGAGCCAGGAACACCCATCTAGGTCTCCCATGTGGGTGGCAGAGTCCAAGCACTTGGGCCAACCTCTGCCGCTTTCCCAGGCACGTTAGCAGGGAGCTTGGTCAGAAGTAGAGCAGCCAGGACTCGAACCAGGGCCCACATGGCATGCTGGTGTTGCAAGTGGCTGCACCACAATGCTGACCCTTCACATTCATGTTTCAGTGAACTCTGAGGAGATTCTCAGTGTGCAGGAGCCTGGCAGTTTTGCTGTTTTTTGGTGGGGAGAAGCCCAGGGGATGCTTGTTTTTGTTGGTAGAAGAAATGAGGGAAGAAGGCAAGAGTTTGGAATGGGATGAGAAGAACTGGACCAGAGCTGAGTCTGTCCCCACTCAGTGTCTGTAGAACAAGGGGGTAGACTAAAAGTCCCTTCTCATGCCGACATCCTGCGAGACCACTCGAATGCCTGCCTCGAGCTACACTTTCCCGAGAGCCTGCAGCCTTTACAGAGAGGCCATTTAGGTCTGGGCCGTGGGAGCGATGTCTCTGAATCTTTGATGCAAGAGGAAGGCGCTGTCCTTTATGTTATCTGATGTCTGGGTAGCCCAGCTTATAAATTGCTCTTCCAATTTGCAGCCAGGAAAATGTTTCTCTGCTTGAAGCCTGACACTGTTGCTGACTGGATGACGTCAGTGCCATCTCTCGGGTGTTTCCTTTGCTGTTCCATTTGCCGAGCACCTCGAAGCTAAGTGGCAGGGACCCCCAGCTCCGGCTTCCCTCAGATGACTCAGGTCTCGAAATCCTAGAACCGCATGCAGTTGCCATTCACATTAGGTACTTTACTCTAGAAGGCTCCATCAGACCCGTTGGTGTCAATAAATGCGATAAACCGCGTGTGTGGTGCAAAAGGATGTGGCAAATGCACACCGCAGTGTCAGCCGCACACCGTGTCTGCTCCTGCTCCATCCGCAGGAGTCTGAAACAGCAACAGCGGCCACAACAGCGGCACTGGTAGAGACCTACCGTGGGCCAGACCCTATTCTAAGTGTTTTTGTGCTTCTTGTTACCTGGCCTGGGTTTGGTGGTGCTGTTTCTCATCTTTATTTACAAATGAGGAAATCCAGGCAGGTTAAGTAGCCTGGCTGAGGTCTCACCATCTCCTTCCTTCCCTAGTGGTGGACCGGCGCGACCTGGGATTGGAGACTCCCCCAATTCTGAAACCCCCAAATTCCTTTGACTTTCGGCATTCTGGGATTGGCTTGTTTCTGTGGCTCATCTGTAAGCAAACCATAAATGGGAAACAATCAGGGAAAAAGGCAATGGAGGGGAGGGGGAAATTGAGGACCACGCGGGACTAGAGAAACCTCCTTGGTTTCTGGCTGTCATGAGATCTGCTCTGACCTCTGGTTGGTTCTCCTGATTCAAAGAATCTGTGGACTCTCAGGACAGGAGCCATGATTTGGAGTGTGTATTGGGCAGGACTGTGCTGCGGGATCCCTCCCTGGGGCTTAGGTCTGCTAGGAAGCCAGGTTGGCTGTGGGGAGCTCCACATGTCCAGGAGGCACCCCGCCTGGCCCTGTTGGGGTCACAGCGACAATCCCCATTGGCTGCCTGACTGCCAGTGCAGGCACTAATGGAGGCAGCAGTCAGCCCTTTGTCACAAGTCCCAAACAGATCCTACATGCTGGAAGGTTTACTGTCTTATGCCTCTCCTGTGATCATTGAATATAAGAGTGGCCACAGGTAGGGGCAGGATGGGAAATCATAGTGGCCAGTCATAGCCAGGCCAGCCACCAAGGGCCCAGTCTGGTAGACAGACTGGGAGAGTATAGCCTTTAAAAAAAAAAAAGATATATTTATTTATTTGCAAGCCAGAGTTACACAGAGAGAGGAGAAGCAGAGAGAGAGGTCCTCTGTCCAATGGTTCACTCCCCAATTGGCCACAACGGCTAGAGCTCTGCTGATCTGAAGCCAGGAACCAGGAGCTTCTTCCAGGTCTCCCATACGGGTGCAGGGACCCAAGGACTTGGGGCCATATTCTGCTAACCCAGGCCATAGCAGAGAGCTGGATCGGAAGTGGAGCAGCTGGGTCTTGAACTGGCACCCATATGGGATGCTGGCGCTTCAGGCCAGGGTGTTAATCTGCTGCATTACAGCGCCGGCCCCAGAGAGTATAGCCTTAATTTGTCCGCTGGGCTCAGCTGTGTGCCCACAGTCACTATGCAGATGTCCAAATATGACAAAATAGTAAGACAGTTTTTAAAAACAAATAATAGCATTTATTCATTCAGAAGTATCTCTCAGTCAGTTGGCCAGTCAACAAACATTTATTGAGGCTCTTCCTGAGGTTAGCACTGTGCCAGGTACAGCAAGCAAGCAAACTGGAAACCCACTAATTGGGAGTCACAGCAGGCAGGCAGACAAACGATGCTGCCGGACACTGCCTCTGGGGTGGCCAAGTGCTGAGCTGGGGAAGCCAGGTCTCTAGGAATCGCTGGGGTGACCCTGCCTTTCATCTAGAGATGCTATCATTGCTCAAAGCCTTTGGGGAGCTGCCCTTAAGGAACTGCTGTTGGAGCTGGTCTGGGCCACACAGGAAAATCCATCTCACTGTTGTATTTTATAGCCACACCTAGCTTGTGACCAAAAATGGTATTGCCCAGCCTGATGACCCACTCTGTTCCCCAGACTTGGCTCTGATGGGCCTGCCTGCATGCCAGAATTGGATCCAACCTCGGAGGAAGGGTATTTACCACCCGTGAGCATATTAGCAGTAATTTGGATCATTTCAAAGCAATTTCTCACTTGCCCGAACTCCCATTGTGCTTTGTGTCTGGGCCACGACACTTTGCCCGATCTCCCGTATGGCATAGCTATCTCTGTCTCCACACCCTTTCACACCCTCTGCAGTGCCCAGCACGGGGCAGATCCTCAACTATGTGTATCTGCGAAAATCAAACATACGGGTTCTCAAAAACATTTCCAAATCGCAGAATTGCTCAGAGCATTGTGGGCACTGTGGGAACAATGGGCCTTGTAGTGCCTCTGGAATCTGCCAGGCCCGCCTCCAGCCTGTCCACCCCTTTTACCAGCTCTGTGGCCCAGTGCAAATTGTCCACTGCTTCTGAGCCTCTGTTTACTCATTTGTGGAATGGAGCAAAGAATGCTTTTCTGATGGGGGCTTTGATAAGGACATGGGAGACTATTCATGGAGTGCTCCAGGCACAAGGTCTAAATGGGGGTGATTGTCATTATCCAATTGGAGTGAAATCTTTATGGATGCCTAAGTGCTGATTTTTGAAAAATCTGGAATTATCCAGTAGTTGTATCATTTAAAATCACTGTTCATAGAAAATTCACGCAGGAAGGAATCCTAGAGCCCATCTCGGTCCAATGTCTGAGATCCAGGAAGGGAAGTGGACTAAGTGGATTGAGTAAGTTCACCTGCTGGCACCTGGCAGAAGTGGGCCAGGCCAGAGCTCCTTTCCTGTGGCCTCTGCTTCTTGCCCCTGCATTGGGAGGTTCCCCCCTGCTGTGCAAGGGCCTCACACCAGCCCAGGAGCTCTGGGACCTGGTGCCCCTGGGCAACGGAAGCCAAGGATTTGGGATCTGCCGTCCTGGAGCTCCCAGCACATGCTTCCCACACTCTGGGTAGTAACACAGGGTGCAGGGCCTGTGCTGGCTGTGTAGCTCACAGTGCTGGCTGGAGCCCTCCAGACTAATGGTTAAAGAGTGTGTCCGACAGACCTGGTGCCCTACCTGCCAGCTTACCACCACATACCCTCTCTGAGCTTTGCTTTCGTCATTAGAACAGGAACAAGGATAGTCTCTACCTCATGGTGGTGTTGTGCTTGGCACATGGTAACCACTGCTTAAAACTGACTATCAGGATCATCAGCACATTCCCTCCAGGACCTGTGTAACCTGCGAAGCCTGACCTGATCTCTCTTCTGAGCAGGTGCTTTGGCAAACTCTACGCTCTCCAGCAATCCCCTTTGCGTCCAGCAGCAATGTGGTGTTTCAGATCTGTCCACCCCAACCAGAGAACCTGAGCTTTGTAGTAAATCAGTAGTTGTTGCTCATCAGGATTGGAGTTGGGAACCCCTGGGTTTTCAGTTCATCAACAGTTATAGGCAGGAGCCTGCACTGTGGTGTAGCAGGTTAAGCCGCTCCCTGCAAAATCCAGCTTCCCATGTGAGCAACCAGTTTGAGTCCCAGCAGCTTGTCTTCTAACCCAGCTCCCTGCTAACGTGCCTTCGAAAGCAGCAGAAAATGGCCCAAGTGCTTGGGACACTGCACCCACCTGGGAGACACAGATGGAGATCCAGGCTCCTGGCTTTAAGCTGGCCTAGCCCTAGCCATTGCCACCATTTGGAAAGTGAAACAGCAGATGGAAGATCTCTCTCTTTGTCTCTCCCTCTTTCTAATAAATCTTTTTAGAAATTAGTTGTCAGCAAAAAATGGACCACTGGCTTAGCCAACACTGCCTTTCTTCAGTCACCTTAATTTTGAAGCCACTTCTACGTTGAAGGAGTCTGGTTTTGGGCACCAGGGCAGGCGCGCACATCCTTCAACATATGACCTCCAGATACCCCGATACTGAGTTCTTTGTGCCTTAAAACACTTTAGCTTCCATTCGCTGCTTTTTGTTATTTTTACTTGACAAACTATGGGTGATTGGGAAGTTCTGAGTTTCTATTTGGAAAACATGGCACTTTTGATGAAACCAGAATAATTCAGATAACCCTAAATTTACAGAGTCCAACTTCCTAAACCCTTAGGGCATTTTTTCCTGCCATAAAAAGTTGTATTTCAGCGAGATTCTTGCAGTGCCCTGAGTCTGGGTCCCAGCCCTGCCTTGATTCTGAATATGACATCATTTCGTTCTGGCTAATGCACACACTCATCACCCTGCACGCTGCGGGATTCTTCACCATGGCCTGAGACTGGGCTGCACTCGGTGAGTCGTATTGGTGATGAATGGTTTCAGAAGGAAGTGCAGCAGGAAGAGGCTTTGCAGGAATGGAAGAGGTGAGGCAGCTCCATGTGAGATTCTGCAAAGGGATTAAGATTTGGCACCGGCTTGGTTTCTGTGCAGCCTCTTAGGCAGAGAGCCCCAGGAGAGGGAAGCAGGCTGTCAGCTGAGGCTTTGCACACTCCCAGCCTGCCTTGAAGGGTGCTTGGCTCTTCCCTCTCTGAGGTACCCAGTTTTACCTTGGTAAAGGATGGATGTGGATGCAGGAGGCGTCCAGAAGACCAGGTAAGAGCTCCGATTTCTAAGCAGTCCTCTGGTGGGCTTGTTTCATGGAATCCTGGGGAACTGTACCACCGTGCAGTGTCAGCCAAAATACAACTTCTCTGAGACATTTTACAAAGAGAATCAGCTTTCTTTCCTTGTTAAGAAAGCTTCTAAAATGTTTTAATCCAAAATGCTTAACTTCATAGGCGTGAATTTTTTCTTTCCCCCAATCACAACTTTGAGACGGCTTTTTTTTGTTTGTTTGTATTTTGAGCTAGAAGTTCTTGAAAAGGATCTTAATAGTTTGTTTTCATTCTGTTTACAAGAGCCTATGGTGTGTTATATATCAGCATTTAGTTTAATGAAAACTTCTAACTTGGTCTTTTCTACAGGATACTAGCTCTGAATTAGTTGTTCTTTTTTGCAGATTTGATTTATTTTTGGTTTTCTTTTTTTGTGTGTGCTTGTTTTGATCTTTTGACTTCTGCGAATATGATACTAGTAAGAAATATCCTGAATTATAAGTAATTTTAAAGAGAACTACACTCAGAAATAGAAACATATTTGATGTTATCCCTAATTGAAATGAACAACTTGAGTATTTTATTTTTTTGGTGCTTTAGGTAGGCTTTATTTAAAAAAAAATAAGTGCTAATGTCCAGTTTGTGGGAAAGATGATACAACTTATCTGAGTGGTTATTTCTCACAAACAATGAAAGCATATTAGACCTTTGATAAGATTAGCTCAAGGAGAGATCACTAGGAGTTTTCTGCTTACCACCAACTCAATTCCAAAATCTATTCCTTTTCTTAAAAAAATTTTTTTAATCTAGAGTTAAAAATAACCCAGAATAAAAGTTGAAAACTGTTTTGTTTCTCTGTATTTGGCTAACTTCATTGCACAGTGCTGTGTTTAAGGAATTCAAGCTATGAAGACTACTCTTGAAATGGCTCGCGCAGCTCTGCTCGCGTGTGTCTATAGCCCTCTCCAAGGGCTTCCACGGATGATGCTGTCTGAGGAGCAGGACTGAAAATTTTGGTTGCGTGTTCATTCCCTCCACTACCCTGGGAGGTGAATGACAACATTAATAACACGAGAAAGTGTGTCAGTTTCCAGCCCCAAGCCCACTTTTCCTGTGTCCAGCACTGTGTAGAAAGGGGGCCCTGGGCACATGTGCTGCCAGCGAGGGCGCAGAGTGTCTGCGGTCCTCGTGGCAGGCTGCCGGTGCAGGGACTTCCACGCACTCCACATAAAATCTTCCTAAGTCCAGGGGACTCTGGCACTATGGTTTCCGTGGGTGAGGGCGTGGCTATGCATTGCATTTCTCTCATTATTTTTGTTTCCTGAGTTCTGTTGGTTCACATAGTCCTCTGTGTTTTGGGAAACAGACTGGAAGTAGAAACTCTCGCATTTAGTATTGCTTTAATCTAGCATTTTAACCATTGTGTTTTCATTTAGTGGGGATGGCTAATAATAATATGTGTGTGTTTTCTTGTTTTTGTTTTTGTGGAATGACCAATAAGAAGGTGGCTTAAGGCTCAATCTGAAAAGATGTGAGAGAGGCTGCTATCTTTTACGAGAAGTTAATCATCCTCAGGGTTAAAAAGGGAACATACTTGAGTGTCCATTCTCTTCCTATTATTGAAAAATCTAGACAAGCCATTGCTATGAATGCTTTTCAAAATTAAGCTTTTAAAAAAATCATAGTATATAGTGCAAAAGTGGGAAACGCTGGTTTTATCTGACCTCACTCATGTTATATTGATATAAACTTAAGAAATATTTTTGGTCCTCAAATACTTTTAGAGGACCAAACAAAATATGGTTTTGTCACTGTACTACTGTGTCCTCCTCTTACTCGGTACCTGTCACTGTGGAGAGAGGGAAAATTGTGCAGGTAAACAACTGAGGAACGCTTGCCAGCAACATCCGGGAATAATGGCCCCGAGTTATCCTTTCCTCTTTAAAAAGGGCTCTGTTGTTATTTTATGTACTTAAATAGTATATGATCGGAAAAAAATCGCATAGTAAATAGAGGTAGACCATGAAATATCTTCTCCATGGGTAAGTATTCAGAGAGAATTTGGAAAAAGAGGAAATAGTACTTGATAACTGCTTCTGGAATGTTGGGATGCAAAAGCAACACTTGCAAAGTTGGTTCAACACACACCATCCTGGGCTCTTCCACAGAAAGATGGATAGATACATAGATACTTATAGCACCAACTGTGGTCCATTGTACTTACATAGCTGTAGTCTGTAGCACCCGAGAGAGAAGTGGAAATGGAAGGTCCGCGAGAGCAGGAATGAAAGGCTCTCTTGAAACAGCTGACCAAGAAGGACAAGAAGCCAGGATCATGAAGCAGATTGCTGGAGTAGTGGAGCAATCCAAGGAGCCACAGCATAAAAATGCCTCAGGAAATGCCCAGTGGGTGGAAATAGTCAATACTTAATGAAAATGTGGCAGTAGAAAGGGGCGAGGAGCCACCTGACAGGGATAATGAGATTGAGCTGGAAACTGGAATAGGACTGGCTGAGCTAAAAAAAAGGAATCAGGCCAATTAGCAATAATGAGGGTGTTTACTCGCTTGTAGATTGGCAAAATACCTCCCTGGGATGGAATTAGGACAAATGATCATTTCCTGTGCTAATGACTTTAGAGACGAGGAGGAGAAGCACCGTAGAAGGTGCAGGGTGTCTGTGAGTGAGCCGCTGTGATTTAATGGTTCTAATAAATGTAAGAGTAACAGTAGGCTCGAGAGTGGAAAACTGAGATAATGTATACATGATGAGAACTAAATAAAAACACAGATTGAGATTATGAAAAAGGTCAATAAACCTCAAGAATTTTGTCATCTAATTTTTTTAAATAATTATTTTTACTTGAAAGAGTTACTCAGAGGAAGAGAGAGAGAGAGAGAGAGAGAGAGAGAACTTCCATCCACTGGTTCACTCCTCAAATGGCCGCAATGGCCAGGGCTGGGCCAGACTGAAGCCAGGAGCCAGGAGCTTCTTCCAGTTCCCCTACATGCGTTCAGGGGCCCAAGCACTTGGGTCATCTTCCACTGCTTTCCCAGGCACATTAGCAGGGAGCTGGATTGGAAGTGGAGAAGCTGGGTCTTGAACCAGCACCTGTATGGGATGCCGGAGTCACAGGTAGTAGCTTTACCAACTACACCACAATGCCGATCCCTTGCCATCTAATTTTTAAGTATAACTACCAAACACCTTTTGGGAAGCACAACATATGACAAGATTTGAAAAGTCATTTTGGCAGGTGTGATTGAGAAGAACTAGATTTCTTTTCCTATCCTCCCTTCATGGCCTAACAAAAGAAGAACAACAGCCTTTTCTTTCAGGCATTGTGGGAAACCCTCTATGTGCCTTGATTTGTTTTATCCTTGTAGCTCTGGATTTTGTGTTATCTGAGCTAATAATCAATATTTACAGAAATAGCACAAAGAACTGCTCAAGTAGACGCTTCACAAGAAAGAGTTATCTCTGAAAAAAGTACAAAGTTTGTTCAGTTGGAAAAACAGAAAAACACACTTAGGGAGCCCACAAAAAAGATCCACACATGATTTGATGAGTGATCTATAAGAAATTGATATTAAAACAAGTGTAAGGGCATTTTAAAGTAATTAAAGTGAGGGAACCAGCCCCACACTCGGTAGGACCTTTGTAGATGAAGGGAATACTTCTTGGTTGACATGAAAAGGAGCCAGCAAACATAATAAATTATTTTCTTTGCTCCTTTCAGAAAAATAGATCAAAATGAGTACCAATCTCAAATCATCTTTGGAAGCAGACACACTAGATCAAGAAGGAGTAGGTGCACAGAATGTTCCAGACCTAGATGACAAAGTGGATGTGCATAAATCTTGGGAACAGCTTGGCTGTCTTCCAGGAGTTCTAAAGGAACTGAAGGGAGAAATCCTGGGACTGCTAGTGAAAGCAATTGACTTTTACCTTCAGAAGTCCTGCAGTCCCCTGAGGCTTGATGAGCTCGCTTCATTTCCTGGGCCAGAGATGATAATAAATATATATAAGGTGTAAAATAGAGAACATCAAATGGTATGTTTTAGGTCGTGATTTTGAGTTCCCAAATCCTGTTTTGTCACTGCCTGGAAAGTCTTTCTGGACGTTTCATTCTTGAAATTGCTGAGAACTACCAGCCCCTTACAATCATGTAAAATAAACACTTCGTAATTCATGTGAGCTCAGTAGCAAAAGCACCAAGCAACAGATGGGCAGTGACTCAGTCTTTCAAGAAAGTGTTCACTACACAGTGCTGCTTCACCAAATGGGGCGAGGATTCCCACAGCCTCAGAAACGGATCCTCACTCCCCAGCAAGCGAGTAAGCAGCCTGTGGATTTGCACACTAACCAGCTTTTGAGCCCCTAACTGCACAGCTCTGCTGCTCCATCTGCCTGGAGGTCTGGCCCTGCTCCCAGCTGCCTTCCCTCTCTGGTGGTCCTGACTCCATCGAACCTCGAAACCTAGGTGCCGTGTGCTCTGTTTGCGAGTGTCTTTGATCCTCTAGCACCCCTGACCCACACTACTTGTAGCAGTAGCATGGTGAGGGGTCCCAGCCAGAGTCAGAGTAGAGCCAGTACAGGGAGTTGGTCATGGTCAAAATGAGCTGGAGTAACAAGAGATGTGGAGTTGGGGGTGAAGGTTTATTTAATCATTTAACAGGTATTTTCCTGAGCTCTTAGAATGAGCCAGTCAGTGTACCTGGGTTCCAGGTATGAATGAGACAGCCAAGGTGACAAAGACAAATAAGTAAACCTGGTAGAGCAGGGTATCTCAGTTGTGGCACTATTGACATTTTAAGATAATGCTTTGGACCGGCACCGCGGCTCACTTGGCTAATCCTCTGCCTGCGGCACCGGCACCCCAGTTCTAGTCCCGGTTGGGGTGCTAGATTCTGTCCCAGTTGCTCCTCTTCCAGTCCAGCTCTCTGCTGGGGCCCGGGAGTGCAGTGGAGGATGATCCAAGTGCTTGGGCCCTGCACCCATATGGGAGACCAGGATAAGTACTTGGCTCCTGGCTTCGGATCGGCACAGCGCTGGCTGTAGCAGCCATTTGGGGAGTGAACCAATGGAAGGAAGACCTTTCTCTGTCTCTGTCTCTCTCTCTCTCTCTCTCTCTCTCTCACTCTCACTGTCTAACTCTGCCTGTCCAAAAAAAAAAAAAAAAAAAAAAGATAATGCTTTGTTATGGGGGCCTGTCCTGTGCATTGCAGGAAGTTTCACAGCGTCCCTGGATGCCATCCGCAAGTCCCCAACACTCCCACCCCCCCACCCACCCCTACCCACTCATCCACCCCCCCCCCACTCCCCCCTACCCACTCATCCACCCCCCACTCCCCCCTACCCACTCAACCACCCCTACCTCCTTACAACACAAGAATGTTTCCAGGCACTGTTGAGTGACCCCTGGAGGCAGAATCACCTGATTGAGAACCGCTGCAGGGGAGTATGGTAGGTGCTAGCATGGAGAAAAAGTAGGCCATGTGGGAGCTTCCTAGCAAGACCCCTTAACCCGACCCTGGCTGACAGAGGGGGCTGCCTGTGGACAATCAGCACCTCTTAGAGGACACCTGGAGGGTGAGTAGCCCTCAGATGCAAGGTTGGAGGAGCAAAGTTGAGGCGAGGAGGTGTTCCAGTGGAGGGAACAGCCAGGCCTGGAGACCACGCAGAGGAGGCCCTGGACCAGCCTCAGCTGGTTCCAGGGGACGTAGAGACTCTTTGGCACAGAACTTTACACATCCCCAGAGACAACGTTTCATGCTCAGCCCGTCAATAGCTAACATTTTGCATGCTGTGCTTAAATACAGGTAGCCATCCCCAAGTGAGAGGTGATGTTGGCTTAGAGATGCTTAGGCCCAGGGATCTCAGGTCCCAAAAGGGAAGAAGTAGGCATCCAACCCCCTGCTTGGTAAATTTTCCAAATACATAGAATTCTGATTGGCTCAAGCATCTCTCTTTATTAACTAAATCTGATCAAATTAGGCCAAAATTCAAAACTTGTTTGTAGAAAAATTTTCTCACATGACTGCCCTCCAAGCTGCTTCCACTTGCTGGTGCCTACAGACTGCCTCGGCCACGGTTTAACCAAGAATGTGCTCCTGCATTGCTGCACTGCCTTCCTCTGTAATGGCCTCCTTGCTACAGAGAGACTGGTTTGTATTTCTACCAGCAGAGACCTATGTCCCCAGTGGCAGGTCTCCTTGGGGCTTCTACACTGATGAGCACATTCGGAGAGGACGTACCTGTGTCTTCACACAGCAGTATCCCTTCTGCAACATGCATTTTTCTGTTGGCTCCTTGATCACCCTTGTACCTCATGGGCCCTTTAGTCCCTTAACAGTAGTAACTGACATGGAGCACCTGTTGTGATGCATAGGAGAGGAAGAAGTGTCAATCTAAAGGCAGGGGATAGGAAATAATGAGGATTGGCCCCATGCTAGCCACTTCCGTGTCGGTGAATTCCTCTCAGTAACCCTTGTTAGTGGTTGCTGTCTTCCTCCCTGTCCAGAGGAGAGCCCGGTCTGACTTTGTGCAGCTGCTCAGGGGAGCAGGTAGGGTCTGATCCTCCCCATTTGTCAAACCTGAAATCCAAGTTCCTTCCACTTGCATTTTCTAGAGGAGCCCTCAGACCAGAAATCCTTGCCAGGACCCAGCTCTCTTGCTCCAGGCTCATCAGGGCTCTTCTTGGGCTACAAGGCAGGTCTGGAGTTGTGTGACCTCCAGGTCCAAAAATGAGGCTTTATCCCCAGCAGTGCACGGTGGGCTTCTTGTGCCCTACGTGCATCCTTATTTGGCCCTCACTTCATCACCTCCTCCCCAAATTCTTGAGTTGGCTTCCCAGGCAGGGAGCCTAGTTCTTTTCACCCTCAATGCTGCCCTGCTGCCTGCCTCCAACCTAAAGAATTCAAGACCAGGATTTAGGAGATCCAGGCTCCAGGGACCGCTGCCTTTCACTTGCTGATTGGTGTTGAGTGGGTTTCTTATTCAGTTGACTCCTTTGCAAAATGATCAACCAACCATAAGCCCTACCTGGCTCTTTGACTGGTTGCCCTAAGTGTGAAAGTATGCAGTGTGAATAAAGGTGGAATGGTTGCTGCATCACTTACCATCATAAAGGGCTACTCCTTCAGGAATGGGAGGGGGAAATTGGCAGAAACATGTTTATTGAATAAAGGAATATGAGGAGGTGGGTTCCAGAGAGGAGATTCATATCGGTGAGTCTGATGTCCACATCAGAGAAGCAGCTGGAATGTAGGATTGAAGGCAGATTCTCTACACTTAGGTAGTATACTGTGTCAGGCACAGGCATTATGGCGCGTGTAAAAGAAAGTACTAAGAAGATTATACCTGAAAGGACCCCACTGATTACCCAACCACCCTCTTCCTTTGATGATAAACATGGAGAATCAGAGACATGGATAGTTAGATCAAATTCACATGTAGTTGGAGGGCAGGATCAACCTATTTGGCCTATCAGTTAAGGCTCATTTGGAATTTAGGAAAAGGAAACTCTAGAATATTTTTTTACAGAGATTTTCAAATAACCTTTGGTAGGTTCTCCCAACAAAAATTCTTAAAGATTTGGTCCTCATGGGATTGTGGTCTATGGTGTTAACCAGGTTAGGACTTGGCTCATAGTTAGGCATGCACAGAGGGAAAAGTGACTCCATGAGGTTTCCAGTGTTTGTTTATCAGTGAATCTGTTCCTTCAACCAGTGCTTATGGAGCACCCACAGCCATATGCCAAGCACTAGTCCAAGTACTTGGATGTAGCGATGCACAGACAAGCCCTTCCTCTTTGGAGCTTCTAGTTTAGTTGTAACCTGACTTAACTATAAAATGATTAGGGAAGGTGTATGGTGAACTGTCAAAGGTAATAAGATGAACTGTCAAAGGTAAAAAGATGAACTCTTTTGGAAGAAGAGCAGTTGCAGAATAAAACCGCAGTTTGCTGGGAATTCACCATTCATTCCCTTTTTTTTCCTGATACCTTATTCTTTTTTCATGTTAGTGTAATGTTAATACAAAGAGAACAGATGTAATGTGGTTCATAGCTACAATTCTAAGAATATAATGATAGTCCCAACCTCTCCCTTCCCTTGCCTTCTTTTTCTAGTTTTTAAGATCACATATTTTTAATTAACATTACAGTCAATGGCTTCACTAAATAAGGAGATCAACAAGTAAAAAGTAAGGAAGCTCATTTAGTAATAATCCAGGCAAGTGCAATAAACAGTAATCAGATGGAAAGATGACCATTTCACCCATATACAGTAAATTAAAAAAAAACACTGATCATTAAAGCTATAGTAGTATAACATTCTTAACCATTCATTCCCTTTTAAACAAAAAATAAACTGTGTACATTTTCAAATAAGCACAAAAATACAGAGATAAATAGAATGACCCTGTGTGTCCATCGGCTAGCCTCAACACTTACCAACATCATAATTTTATCATACAAAAGAAATAAATTCCAAATTGTTTTTTTTAATAACAAGTCTACATTCAGAGTTCTCCGGTTGTCCCCTAAGTGGTTTTTAATATTTGGTATTTGGAAAAGGGATGGAATGAGGTCTAAATACCGCACTTGGCTGATGTTTCTCTTATCTTTTAGTCTCTGACATATTGTTCTCTTTGTATGTGCCACTCACTTATAGAAGAAGCTGTGACTGTCCTGTGGAACATCCAGCCCTCTTTAGAGCACACAGAGTGACTGTTGAGAATTTCCTTCCTATGAGCACACTGGGCAAGCGTCTGTCAGGTGGCTTTGGAAGTATCTTTCTCGTGTGCCTTCTGTCTCGGGTTCTCAGTCATCGTGGCTGACTGTGCTGTGGTTCTGCCGAGAGCGCTGGGTGCGGGCTGGGCCAGGGCGACGAGCGTTTTCCCTCCCGGCGGTGTGATGCTGTGCCAGGCCGTTTGGGGAACGCGAAGGAAGTGCAAGTGCCTTGGCTTGGCTCTAAGGAGCTTATCGTGCAGTTGAAAGGAAGAAAATTGCATGAAACTAACAGATGAACACAGGCAGCAGGGTGTTGGGAAGTCCAGCCACACTTGGCACAAACTCCAGCCTTGACAGTTAACAGCTGTTTGATCACGCACACACTGCTTCACAGTTCTGAACCTAATTCCTCATCTTCAAAATAGGGAAGAAAAAACTCTGCCTGCTTCAGGAATACAGGAAACGTAGGCAGCTTGGCCTCAGAGCCAGGCAGCTGGGAGCTGACTGTAAGGACTGCTCCTTCCCTATAATATCGTTATCCACAGTCACCTGCACCTTACAGCGTGCTGTTCTAGTGCTGAGTACTATATGTGTATTACATCATTTTAAGCCTCTTGGCAACTCTACTTTATAGATCACAAAGCTGAGGCTTAGAAAATTAGGATTTGAACCCCAGGAAGAGTAATTTAGAGCTCAGAGCTCATTCTCTAAATTGCTAGAATATATTAATTTTTCAAAGTAGGGTCAGTAAGACCCACTATCCTTGTTTATAAAGAGACATTATATCTACTTTACAGACTTATCATGAAAACTAAGACAAAGTATACTCTGCAGATAGAAAGTAATCAATGTTTTTTTTTTCATGGTTGTTATGAAACAGTTTTTTTTACTATTGGACTATCCTGTGAAATATTAAATGGTGCAGATCATTCTTAAACACAGAAGAAATATGGAAAATAGAGACGTTAACTTGCATTGAAGACTTTATTGTGGGATCCAGTGGGTCTTTGGCTGTCAGAGGGATTGTTAGAAATACCCACTTTAACTTCTCAGTTGTCCCGCTGACACATGTGTGTGTTTACAGGGTCGGGGAGAGCACATGCTGCACCCCGCCCCTTAGGAAGGCTGTGTGGGAAGTGACTAGAAGAGGCCCTGATTGGGTGGGTGGGTGGGGGGACTCAGGTTGAGTCTGAGCACCACGCGGGCCAGTTCTGGGTCTGAGCGCACTTCTGTGTATCACATTGCTTCTTCCCAGGGAAGGTGGAGCTCACAGAGGACTCCACATCTTGTTCGGAGGATTCTGTGAGACAATACAGAGAAAGGTAGTGGCAGAAACACCCAGGGTGGAACCCAGAGAAGTCAAGAATTGAGCGATCCCTGTCCCACCTCCCCGTGCCCTCCCTGTTCCTGTTGGGGTTGCCGCCTCCCTCTTCCTCACTCCACTGAAGGGCAGCTGGCACCCTGGGGCCCCGCGGGAGCAGGCCACAGTGCCAAAGCAACAGGGCAAGGATGCTCTCAAGGGCCCAGTCCTTCTCAGCAATGGGTCCCTGGTGAGAATCAAGAGTAGAGAGCTTGGATAAGCTCATCTGGGCCAGCCGATAGCTTTTGCTCCTCACATTTCCTGGGTTAAGAAGCTTATTCCCAATTTCTTGAAAACTGTAGAGGAGGGGTACGTGGTTTAAAATGATAAAGTCATTTGTCCTTGGGATCTTGCCCGTCCTTGGGACTCTTCCCTTCTTCTGGTTCCCAGTGCCTGGTGCCTGCATCTCCGTAGTAGGGCAGATTTTGCAGCTCACTAATACTCTGCTGTGAGTTCATTGTGTCTGCTCTTCCTGCCGCCCACTAGGGACATGGAGACACATGGGAAGGAAGGGTCTGTGGTGAGATTGGCAGGCGGCCCTGCCCCAGGAGGATGTGCCAGGGGACCCGTGGACCTCGGGCTTCCTGGAGAAAGCATCTGAGGACTGAGAGCGACTCAGCCTTACTGACCAGGGAGAGCAAACGGCTCCTGTGATCATTTGGGGACCCTATGGGGAGAGCCACCAAGTGCCCCAGAACTCTGCAGACGGGAAGTGCAGTCCCTGTAAGAACCTTGCCCTGGCGTGGTGAGGAAATGGGGCGGCCGAAGGAGCAGCTCCTGCAGTCTGTCCCCCAGTGCCTCGCCCTGTGCCACTTGCCCCATGGGGCCTCCGTTTCCTCATGAATGAACCGAGTTCCTTTGAGTTCCTTAGCTCTAGGGCTGTCTGAAATTATTTTTAAAGCCGAGGGGGGGAAAAACATCAAGTAACTCCAGAAAACAGATTTGAGTCCTTATTAGGTTGCAAATAGGAGCAGAGACAGAACCTGATATTGAGAAAGAATTCAAAGAAACACTCGAGAGGCATCTTGGATATTGAGTCGATAAAAGCTTTATGCAACCCTGGTCAATGCTGGCCTCGCGTTTTCAACAAACAAGGAATGAATCACAGGAGGACTCTGCGGAAGAGGAGAAACTGCCTTAGAGGCAGATGGATGTTTGGCTACAAGTGCTAGAGCCTCCCCTGGGACAGGGCGGTGACTCGGGGAATACAAGGGGACTTCAGAAAGTTCACGGAAAATGGAATTAAAAGAAAAACTTATTTTACTGCAAAAAAAAAAAAAATCCCTGGCAGCTGTGACTGGCACAGGAAGATGTGGTAGGGTAATAGTGGATGCAGACTTGAGTCAGGAGAGGCTGGCTGGATGCAGGGTGGGGAGCAGGTGTTGGAGGCACTGGAAGGCCCTTTGTGGAGCAGAGCGCATGCCCGTGGGCTGGTGGGTCTGTCATAGCTGTTTGTGGGCAACACACGTCCAGAGTCCTCTGGACATGGCAAGGGCCCTGGGACTGAACCACTTGGCAACTGGTGCAGCTGGGACACAGATAAGCAGAAATCAGAGTCTGGCACGGAATCCAGGAATGGAGAGGAGAGCGGGTTTTCTCCCCCGGGGTATTAGAAGAGCTAATCTGTGCATCTGGGCCAGATGCACTGTATCAGGCAACATCCTCCTCCTCATTGTCATCGTCGTCACAATAGCAACAGTGGGCATGTGTTCCATGCCAAACACTCCGCCAGGTCCGTTTACTCCCTGCTGCCCCAGCCCCATGAGCAGCCTGTCTAGTGGGCATTGTTTCTTTATCCTCATTTTACCTCAAATTCCAGTGAGTCTCAAAAAGGTGGAACCTTGAAATTAGTGACTTGCAGAGATGAGGACTTATAACCAAATCTATGTCCTTCTCTTTCCTGAGCCCAGTAGGAATTGTGTTGTACAGATCTGCCATGCTTTCAGTAATGCGAAAGCACAAGGTGCAGCATTATCACTTTAATCAATGTACCCCCTTTAACTTGCACTTCCTTGATCACTAGTGAAGGTCAACAGCAATTTGCTCGTTGGTCGTCCTGCATAGAGTCTCCTCCTCTTTCATGCCCTCTCATGTCACAAATGAAAACAGACCAGACCAGTGTGTTTAAGCAACCTGTCCAAGGCCATGTTTCTGGGTACTGAAAGGGGCAAGTCCAGCGCTGGTACACCAGCTCCACCCACTGGGCCTCCGACCGGATCCTCCATGCCCTGGGCTGCACTTCCAACTCCTCACCCAGCCCCTCAGTGGGAGGTATGAGAAGCCCTGCTCATTCCCTAGGCTGTCCAGGAGAAGAAAGAACAGGACAGGCAGCTCTTAGCCCAAAGCATCCTGACATGAAATCCTTCCTACAAAAAGCCTTGGAATCTCTTCTGATGAATAATAGGTAACCACTCATACATGCTTTAAAATAGCTGCTTTGTTTTGAAATTAAGAAATAAAAGTGAAGAAGAAAAACTGTAGAGGAGGCAGATGGCATGTCTTAAAAGAGTTCTCACTGGAGATGTTAAAAGCCAGCATAAAAACTGGCTAATAAACTGCCCATCAGAATCCAAAGAGAAATACACCCTGAGGTCTTCCTGGGGCACTAGGAGACAGGAACAGCTGCTATTGGGAACTGTGTCGCATGGGCGCTGGCAAGCGTGTACTCAGTTTTTGCATGTTCTCATTGATTCCTCACAACCATCCGGGAAGACAGATGCTCTTATTGTCTTTAGCACCATCTTAAAGGTAGATGAACAGGCTCAAGAGTTCAGATACTTTTCTCAAGGTTAGAAGTTGTTGGTAAAGCTGGCCCTTGAACTGGGGCCCAAATCAATGTCTGTGCTCTCATTTGCTTGTGCTCCCAGACACCCTGTGCACAAGTCTGTACCAGATCGTGAACAGAAGATCGCTTGTCAAGGAACAGGCATTTGGCACAGCGGTTAAGGTGCTGCCTGGGACGCGTGCATTCCACACTGGAGTGCCCAGGCTCCACTTCCATCCTGACTTCCTGCTGGTGCACACCCTGGGAAGCAATGGGTGATAACTCAGCTGTACTTGGATCCCTGCCACCCACATAGGAAATCCGGATTGAGTTCTAGGCGCTTTGCTTTGGCCTGGCCCAGCCCTGGCTGTTGCAGGCATTTGCAGAGTGAACTAGCAGATGGAATGTCTCTGTCTCTGTCTGCCTTTCAAAAATAAGGAAAGAAAAAAAAAATTAAAGGCCGCTTGTTAAGACTCTTCCTTTCTTCCAGATTAACATCAACACCATTTTTCAACTGCAGTAGTTGAGGCTCAGGAAATCTGTTGTAGATAACAACTCTTAAGTGTTGCAGCCAAACGGACTCAACCCTGAGCATCTTTCCTCTTCCTAGACTGTCCCCGCCGCCGTGTACATACATCCATGCACACGCACACACACACACACACACACGCACACACACACACAGCAAAACGTGCAGCTAAGAATATAGTGGGTTCAAATAACTGAAGCAAACAGTTGGTTGAAATGACAGACTCCAGGGCTGGTGGGCACCGTGCCAGCTATTCTAATTGTATCTCTACCAACAAATTTGAATCTCTGTTTGAAGACAAGGGTCATTTGGATTTCAGCAATCCTTACAGGAGTTTGTTTTTTTTTTTTTTCCTAAGTATAAATTATTCTTGGCTCTTCCTGAATAAAAAGAAAGGGCTGTTGGTCCATCTCTTGTCTAGTGTATGGTTTTACATTGAGGAAGATGAGCAGCAAGGAAAGTATCCCTCGAGAAAACCAATGGGCAACTGCTCTTGGCTGCCTTGTGTTGCCTCTAGCAACTAAGATTTATTTGCTAAACACATATTTAATGCTTACTGTACAGCAGGCACTGCTGAAAACAGTGTACAAATAGTAACATTCTTATCGCAGCTCCAGGAGAGGGGAACTGAGGCAGACGGGGCTCAGTGACTTGTCACATAGCTGGGGGTGGTAGAAATGGGGGCAGGAATCAGGTAGCCTGGCTTCCATGTACATCATTTGCAGGTAGTAAGGAGTTGCAATTTCTTCTACCATAAAAGTTGGTTATCTTTCTGCAGGAATTTTCTCACACAGAGAGTAAGCCTGAAGTTCACGTATTCCGTGACCCGGGGCAGGCGGGGGTGGAGGTTGGGGGGGAACTTAACCATGGGGAGCAATGGAAAATGAGTCAGAGCCTGTTTATTTTGGTGATTTATTTTGTGGGAGTGATTTGTCACATGAATGAACAAATGAAATATGGCCCTGTGCGGCTTCTGTTTGCCACTTTGATATGCCGTGATGAATTTCTTTTGATAGTCTAAGCCATCTAATTTAAATACCCACAAAATGAGAATATTATGATTTGTAATTGGCCTCCAGCCCTGTCCCCACCCCGTCATCTGCATCTGGCACAGTGGAGTCCAGTGCACTTCACCTCTTGTACATTTGACCTCTCACTCTAAAAATAAGGGCCAGATGAATGCTCCGATTCCTTATAGCGCAGTGGAGGTTTTACTAGACAAGTGTGGTTAGTACTTCAGAACAGCTGCACGTATGCAATGAAATGAGCCGAGTGACCTATTTTCAGACCTTGACACGTACATCAGGCTTAAAATTCAACATGCACTTTCTCAAAAGGGAAGCAAACGTAAACAGTGTTCTCATATGTTATCCTGCACGTCCGAGTCCTGTTTTAATGGTTTCTCTTTTGACTCTGGAATATACCATGTTGGTAATGGCGAAGGAAAGCCCTTTCATTTTCTTCATAGTGATGACATGAAAACCGTAAGATGTGAGTGCTGACAGAGGTCTGGAGTTCATCAGGAATGACCCCCCTCTTTTCATGAGAGGCTCTGAGAAGTTCATTTCTCCAGGGCCCCCTGGTCAGTGGTAGGGAACATGGGGCTAGACCAGGGTGCCAACGCCTGGCCAGCTGAGCTCTGAACAGTGCTCTGAGTGCTCACTTCCTTCTCCAGGCTCAGCCATCACACAGACCCCAGGGTTCTCCTGTCTGTTGTCTCAGGCCTTGGACTTTTCCAGAATTCAGGCCTGGATTCCCTTTGTGCATTGGGCCCACTCTACCACACATCCAACAGAGCACTGACAGCTCTCATTCTACCTGATACTCTCCCCAAACATACAAACAAAACTCTTCTCCTTCCTTTTTCATTCTTATTTCCTCCTTCCTCCTCCTCCTCCTTCTTTTTCTTACCTAGAAACCTTTTATTTAAGGTGTACAAAGTTCGTGCATTTCATAGAAACAAATTTAGGAACATAGTGATTCTTCCCACCTGCACTCCCACCCTGCTTCCTCCTCCCTCTCCTATTCCCATTCTTATTTTCTATAAAGATCTATTTTTAGTTAGCTTTATGCACATAAGATTAACCCTGCAGTAAGTAAATAGTTCAACAAATAGTATGAGGAGAAGATAACTGTTTCTCAACAGTTGACACAAAGGCTGTTCAAAATTTCTCCCATTTCAAAGTGTCAATTTCACTTCTATAGATTACCTACTAGTTACCTCAGATCAGGGAGAACATAAGGTGTTTATCTTTTGGGGACTGGCTTATTTCATTAAGTACAATGGTTTCTAGTTGCATCCATTTTGTTGCAAACAACAGGATTTCTCTCTTTTTTGCCACTGTGTAGTATTCCATGGTGTACATATCCCATAATTTCTTTATCCAATCTTCAGTTGATGAACGTCTGAGTTGATTCCATATCTTAGCTACTGTGAATTGTGCTGTAATAAACATGGGTGTACTGATAACTCTTTCATGCTGATTTCATTTCCTTTGGATAAATTCCCAGGAGTGAGATGGCAAACAAAGTACTTTAAAACACATACCATCACGCCCTCAAAGCCAGTCTTCGTTACCTTGCTGTCATTGTCCACTTCATTTGCTGATGTATCCCAACCACCTAGAATGGTCTCTGGCACAGAGAAGGCACTCGGTAGACATCTGTTCAGTGAAAAGGCTGGCTCTTCATTTCCCACTGAATGAACGAATGTTCACTTTTATTTGGTGTTCAAGGCTTTTCACCATCTAGCACTGATCTTTTCCCATTCTGCTCACCTTCTCCCTTCAGTCCTCTACTGATTAAAAGTTATTCTTTTATAGGCTCACAATTTATTATTTACTAATAAATATTCAATTCATGTGTGCTTATACCAGGCTTTGTCTAACCTCCTTATGAGGATGAAATCATTTCATTAACAACCCTATGAGACTGGCATTATCATTATGACTATTTTAGGAATGAAGAAACTGAGCCATAGAGAGATTAAGTTACCACTGTAAGGTCACACTTCTAGGACAAGGCGGAGCTGGGAGTTAAACACAAGGGAATATCATTCCAGAGGCCATATCCAGAGCCCTGGTGCCATGGCTAGCCCTCCTATTAATTTATTTTTAGATGCAAATGCAAACAATCCAGAAGTGTATAAAGTAAAGTGACAATTTTCCTCCCTCTGAAAAGGATCCAGAGAATCCATGTGTGTGCTTCCAGATGATTTTCTTATGTTTACATGAGCAGTTATACAATTTTACAACTAACATTATGCATGTTAAAACTTTCCTTTTTGACTTGCTGTCAGTACCTAAATCACTCCCTCCTTTTTCAGTGTTGTCTGATAGCTCAGTGTCTGGAGACACCATGAGCACACAGGCCATTCCCCCGGTGTTCCTCTTTTTTTATTTTTTTTTAATTTTAATTTTAATTTTAATTTTTTTGACAGGCAGAGTGGACAGTGAGAGAGAGAGAGACAGAGAGAAAGGTCTTCCTTTGCTGTTGGTTCACCCTCCAATGGCCGCCGCAGCCGCTGGCACACCGTGCTGATCTGAAGGCAGGAGCCAGGTACTTATCCTGGTCTCCCATGGGGTGCAGGGCCCAAGTACCTGGGCCATCCTCCACTGCACTCCCTGGCCACAGCAGAGAGCTGGCCTGGAAGAGGGGCAACCGGGACAGAATCCGGCACCCCGACCGGGACTAGAACCTGGTGTGCCAGCGCCGCAAGGCGGAGGATTAGCCTAGTGAGCCACGGCGCTGGCCCCAGTGTTCCTCTTAAGATCAATGCTGGAGTTACTATCTTTGGACTTCCACTTGTGCAATATTAAATATTTCAAAATTTTACACTTTTAAAAACAGGATTGCTGAGTCTCACGGTATACACACTTACAATGGTGATAAGTGGTCATTCCAAACAGTTGTGTCACTTTACCCTCACGCAAGGTGTCTCGCAGTTCCCTGTGACTTCTTTCCCTCTGTGTTTAGATTCAGGAAGTAAAGGGCAGTAGCTCCTCGCAGCCCAGCCTGCTCGTCGTGCCTGCCTACGGCACGACCTTCACTCTTCTTCCCACCTTTGCTCAGCTGAGCAAGTCCTTCCTGCTCGCCGGGGCTCCTGTTTTCTCTTCTTCCCTGACTTTCCTCTTCCCATTCCTGCCCCCGTCTTCCTCTCTCTCCCTCCCTCCCTCCCTCCCTCCCATCCGGAAAGGCACAGACCAAGGTTTCCTTGCTGCGATCTTCACATGAAGAGATCCTGGAGGCTACTTAGGAGGAGGGTGAACTTGGAGCTCCTGGCTGTGGGGATGCGTCTTTGCATGGTTGGTGTCAGTTGGGGTTCATGCTGGCGGCATCAGCATTTGACTTTGTGATAAAGATGACCCCCATTCTGACCCCCTTGTTTAAAGCACAGCAATGAATATGGTTAAGAAAGGAATAGGGGGAGGCGAAACTGGGAGATGAAACAAGGCAGGATAACAGCATCCTATTGGCTGAACTGCTCCCTGTGCCCTGCCCCCACCTTGCTTGGTGCCTTCCATACGTTACTGCATTTCATCCACGGTGAGGGCAGACTAAACAGATTAGGAATGTTCTGTCTGGAAAGAGGAGGAGGATGTGAGCGCAGTTTTTAAGTCATAAATAGTTCTGGTGTAGCTACTATGAAGATACCCCTATAAGTTAGAGGAGAGTGGGTGTAGGCCAAGAGAAAGGTAGTAAATAGAACTTCACATGGGGAACTCTGCTTCAGATCACCGTGTAAGTAGATTTTTCTTAGAGAATGTCATGGCAATGGATTGGTATGGGATTTCTTAGGGGCTTGGAATGCTTTGGGTCCTTAGCCATTCACGTTGAGGTCAAGGGGTCCAACAGTGCTTACAGTGCTTACTAAGGTATTTGGGGGAGGGGAGAAGTGGGAGGAGAGCATTGTGAACTTCCTGCGTCTCTGTTTAAAAGGAATCTCTCTACGTCTTATCTCTTGTGAGTTCCTTTGGGAGGAGTAGGGCTGGGGAAAATCCTGTTATAAAAAATTAGTGTCCACAAACCATTGCCTTAGTTCTTGACCCCACTGTTAGAGACAAGCCCTGGACTGGAAGGACTGTGGGTCTAACCCACTGTGATAAGTGTTGTCTGTGGGCCAAAGTTCACCATTGCTTTCATAGCACACGTTAGCTAGCATCCACCATCCCTGAACCTGGGCATAGGGGAGGGCAGGTGAGAGAGGCAAGTACAGAGCAAGATCACAGCCTGTTGGTAGGACTCCCTGGCCTCCACCAGACCCCGCCCCAGGCAGGCTCAGTCTCACGAGCCACACGGTGCTTCTCAGTGTGTTACCTGCTGTGAGCTCCCGAAGAAGAGTCAGGCAGGCCAGGAGCCTCAGCCTCAGCCTTGGTGTCACCACAGGTTTATTTCTCCTCTGCACTGTCACTGAGCTGCTGATTTAACCACTCTTCTGAGAGTCAGAATACAGCAGTTAGAGTCTTTGCTTAGCCGTTGTGCTGTCATACATTTTTTTTTTTTTTGACAGGCAGAGTGGACAGTGAGAGAGACAGAGTGAAAGGTCTTCCTTCTGCCGTTGGTTCACCCTCCAATGGCCGCTGTGGCTGGAGCACTGCAGCCGGCGCACCGCGCTGATCCGACGGCAGGAGCCAGGTGCTTCTGGTCTCCCATGGGGTGCAGGGCCCAAGCACTTGGGCCATCCTCCACTGCACTCCCTGGCCACAGCAGAGAGCTGGCCTGCAAGAGGGGCAACCGGGACAGAATCTGGCGCCCCGACCGGGACTAGAACCCGGTGTGCCGGCGCTGCTAGGTGGAGGGAGGATTAGCCTATTGAGCCTCGGCGCTGGCCTGTCATACGATTTTTATAGCACTTTTTGAACATCTTTCTAAGCTCTGTCTATGCCTAAATGGTTGTTGGAGGATTGACTGTGATAAAGTGAATAAAACATTTCTCAGAGTGCTTACAGCATAGTAAACCCTTAGCAGATGGTGGTGACAGCGGTTGTAGCTGCCTTTGACATCAGATCATGTTAATGTCTCCCCATCATTATTGTTAGCCTGGTTCCCAGCTCTGTGACTTGCATGGACTTTTAACTTCTGCTGTGACAGTATGCCTTAGCCACTAATTCCCCACTCAGACATCTGTCTGAGTCTTTCCAGGCCTACAGCTCACTAATAAGTACTGGATTTTCTGTCCTTGCCTGTACCTGGGTTGACATCCCAAAGCATGATACGTAATGCATAGTAATCCAAAATGACAACCCTGTTTGTATGCTATTGAATTTAGGAGCGTACTTTGTCTCTTAAGGGCAACCTCCAAAGTCAAGTTATCCCTGTTTGCAGATGACCTGATCCTATATATGGGAGAACCAAAAGACTTCATTAAGAGACTATTGGAACTCATAGAGTTTGATAAAACTCTAGGGTATAAAATCAACACACACACACACACAAGCCTTTGTGTACACAGAGAATGTCATGGCTGAGAAAGAATGGGTAAGATCAGTATTAGTCACAATAGCTACAAAAGAATTTAAATACCTAGGAATAAATTTAACCAAGGATGAGAAAGATCTGAATGATCTCTACAATGAAAATTACAAAGCTTTAAAGAAAGAAAGACAAGAAGACAAAAAATGGAAAAATCTTACACTTTTGTGGATTGGAAGAATTAATAGCATCAAAATGTCCATACTAACCAAAGCAATTTACAGGTTCAAAGTGATGCAAATCAAAATAGCGAAGGCATTCTTCTCAGATCTAGGAAAAATGGTGTTAAAATTCATATGGGAACAGAAGAGAACCTGAATAGCTAAAGCAATATTAAACAGCAAAAACAAAGCCAGGGGCCAGTGCTGTGGTGTAGCGGGTAAAGTCACCACCTACAGTGCCGGCATCCCATGTGGGTGCCAGTTCAAGTCCCCGCTGCTCCACTTCCAATCCAGCTCTCTGCTATGGCCTGGGAAAGCAGTAGAAGATGGCCCAAGTCCTTGGGCCCCTATACCTGCGTGGGAGACCTGGAAGCAGCTCCTGGCTCCTGGCTTTGGATTGGCACAGTTCCAGCCATTGCAGCCAACTGGGGAGTGAACCAGTGGATGGAAAACCTCTCTGTCTCTGTCTCTGTCTCTGTCTCTAACTGCCTCTCTGTGTATCTCTGACTTTCAAATAAATAAATCTAAAAAAAAAAAAAAGCCAGCAACATCATAATACCAGATTTCAAGACTTGCTACAGGGCAGTTAAGGTCAAGACAGCCTGGTGTTGGCACAAAAATAGATATTTGGACCAATGGAACAAAATAGAAACCCCATAAATTAATCCACGCATCTATACCCAACTAGTATTTTAGCAGATGAGCTAAAATCAATCCCTGGAGAAAAAAGTTTCTTCAACAAATGGTGCTGGGGAAAATGGATCTATGCATGCAGAAGAATGAAACAAGGCTCCTACCTTACACCTTATACAAAAATGAACTCAAAAATGGGTCAAAGATCTAAATCTACAACCTGATGCCATCAAATTACTAGAGGAAAACATCTGAGAGACTCTGCAAGACATTGTCATTGGAAAAGACCCCAGAAGCACAGGCAATAAAAGCAAAAATAGACAAATGGGATTACATCAAGCTGAGAAGCTTCTGCACTGCAAAGGAAACACTTAACAAAGTGAAGAGGCAACTGACAGGAGAAAATAATTGCAAACTATACAGCTGATATAAGGACCCATATCCAGGATCTAGAGCTCAAGAAACTCAACAACAAACCAATAATCTGGTTAAGAAATGGGCAAAGGGCATGAATAGGCATTTTTGAAAGGTTGAAAATCAAATGGCCAATAGACACATGAAAAAATGCTCAAGATCAATACCCATGAGGAAAATGCCAATAAAAACCACAATGAGGTTTCACCTCACCTCAAAATGGCTATCATCCAGAAATCAAAAAACAATAATTGCTGGCAAAGATATGAGAAAAAGGTACCCTAATCCACTATTAGTGGGAATGTAAACTAGTACAACCATTATGGAAGACGATATGGAGATTCCTCAGAAATGTGAAAATATATCTATCATATTACCCAACCATCCCACTCCTAGGAATTGACAAATGAAATGAAATCAGCATATGAAAGAGTTATCTATACCACCATGTGTGTTGCAGCTCAATTCATTAATAGCTAAGGTATGAAATCAACCTAGATGTTCATCAACTGATGACTGGATAAAGAAAATGTGGTATATATATATACTCTGGAATATGACTCAGCTATAAAAAGAATGAAGTCCTGTCTTTTTTGCAACAAAATGCATGAAACTGGAAACCATTTTGCATAGTGAAATAAGCCAGTCCCCAAAAGACAAATATATGTTTTCTCTGATATGTTGCAGTTAATATAGAATATAAAAAGGTGGTATAGGAATGAAATGGACATCTTGTGATATTGTTGTTTTTAGCCCTTATTTATAATGTTGTGGAACTGTCATCTTCCTACTTTTTACTCTTTGAATATTATGGTGAGTGCTGAGTTGAGCCTGTGATTATAGAGTGGTGAAATTAGTCTTTGCAAAAATTAAAGGAAAAAAGGCATAAATGAGGGAGATTGAGGGGGGAGGGAAGTATGGTTTTCTTCTTAGAACTGTACCCATGAGGCCGCCACCACTAGGCTAATCCTCTGCCTGCGGTGCCAGCTCTCCGGGTTCTAGTCCTGGTTGGGGCACTGGTTCTGTCCCGGTTGCTCCTCTCCTCGTCCAGCTCTCAGCTGTGGCCTGGGAAGGCAGTGGAGGATGGCCCAAGCACCTGGCTCCTGGCTTCAAATCAGCTCAGCGCACAGGCTGTAGCAGCCATTTGGAGGGTGAACCAACAGAAGGAAGACCTTTCACTCTGTCTCTCTCTCACCGTCTAACTCTGCCTGTCAAAACAAACAAACAAAAAAACCTGTACCTATGAAATCTATTATCTTTATACTAAAAAAGTTTAACAAGAATACAAAAAGGAGCCTCCATGTGTTGTTTCATGTTTGGTATTCTTCCTTTTCTGCAGCTGAAATACTGAAATGTCAGTGACTTGCCCCAAGCCATGGTTTTACTAGTGGCACAGACAAGCAAAAACCCAGATCCACCGATTTCCACCTTCCTACCATTCTCTATTAATTTTGAGTTTACACATCGGGCTGTATTATTTTGCTTTAATTCATATAAATTTGTGGTGTTCCCTGTGAATCTGGGAGCTGGAAGAAAGTAAGATTTTTACTTCTACTCCTTTGTAGCTACACTGTAATCATTTACTGAAACATAAGAAAACCACCTGGCTGTTAACGAGCAAAAACTTTATTTTTTGACCTATTCTTTCAAAGTGTTCTGGATTTATCCTAATGAACAGCTATTGAGGTGTTTGTCAAATATCTTGCAATGTCAAATGTCTAAAGAAATATGTAGAGTATAGAGAAAAAGAAAAAAAAACAAGAAAACAGTGAAATAGAACAACAACAAAGCAACTGCTTTAACAAACAGAAAATGGACGTTGTGCTTATAAGAAAGACATTCTAAATGAAATTTTCTGTCTCTGCCACCAGTAAATCCTGCCATCTTAAGAACGTATTTTGTGTCTCGGTGCCAAAAACCACAAGACCTTTGTTCTTGTTCTCATGATCCACTGCAATGCTCTATTCAGAAAGTTCTGGGATGGACCCCCTCCCCCCGCCTCCCCCTTCCCAAACTCCTTTGACGTTTCTCAAACTGAGCAGGTTACAGGTTGATTGTGTGTGTTTACACCTGAGCTAAGCAGAGCTGGGCTCCAAAGATATGTTTCATTGGCTTTGAAAAATGTTAGAATCCTTTTGGCAAATCACTTTTTCCTATTAAGATGCTATCAAGGGGGGGCTGGTGCTGTGGTGTAGCAGATAAAGCCACCGCCTGCAGTGCCGGCATCCGATATGGGTGCCAGTTTGAGTCCCAGCTGCTCCATTTCCAATCCAGCTCTCTGCTACGGCCTGGAAAAGCAGTGGAAGATGGCCCAAGTCCTTGGGCTCCATCACCCACATGGGAGAGCTGGAAGAACCTCCTGGCTCCTGACTTCAGTCAGCCCAGCTCCTGGCCATCTGGGGAGTGAACCAGTGGGTAGAAGACTGACTCTCTCTCTCTCTCTGCCTCTCTGCCTCTCTGCCTCTGTGTAACTCTGCCTTTCAAATAAATGAATAAATAAAATTTTGTAAAAAAGATGCTATCAGGGGTTATAGATCTTTTCTAAAGGTCATCAAGGAAATAACCACCCCTGCAGAAAAAGCCTTAGGCACACATATGTTACAATGGCTAAAAACCTAGAAGCAACTTATAGTTACGCTAACAAAAGAGTTCTTAAGGATCATTGGAAAGTCCCTTACATAGGGATCAAAGTGAACTCTAAAGACTTTTAGTAACATGGAGAAAGGCTTGATGAACACATTATATAGAGAAAGCGGATTTTAACTATATAACGAGGGCCAGCATTGTGGCATAATGGGTTAGACTGCCACCTGCATTGCTGGCATCCCATATGGGCACCGGTTTGAGTCCCAGCTGCTCCACTTCCAATCCAGCTCCCTGCTTGTGTGCCTGGGAAAGCAGCAGAGGATGAACTAGGTCCTCGGGCCTGTGCGCCCATCTGGGAGACCCAGAAGAAGCTCTTGGCTCCTGGCTTCAGTCTGGCCTAGCCCTGGCTGTTGTGGCCATTTGGGTCCTGAACCAACAGATGGAATATCTTTCTCTGTCTCTCCCTGTCTTTCTCTCTAACTCTGCCTTTCAAATAAATAAAAATAAAATCTTTTAAAAAAATGTATATAATGGTATCACAACTATGCAAATATGTGCAGTGATAGTGTTTTTTTTTTTTTTACAAGTGATCTTCTGCTTTATTTTCTAGCTTTTTATAATTGTGAATTTTGATGAGTGGATGGGAAGCATTATCTTTCTCAGTTGCCAATTTTCAGTTTGGATTTCTACTGCTATGAAAGGTTCTTTGGATTTCTCTAGAACAGTGATACCCTGAGCTGGTCAGGCCATAGCACATAAAATGCCAGTATCATGTCTGCAACCATGACAACAAAAATGTTCCCACGCTGGGGCGGGCATTCAGTCACTGCCCAAGTCACCCTCATCCCGTATCAGAGTGCCACTTTGAGTCCTGCTCCACTTCCTATCTAGTTTCCTGCTCATGCACCTGGGAAGCAGCAGATGATGATGGCCCCAGTCCTTGAGTTCCTGCCAACCATGTGAAAACATGGATAGAGTTCCTGGCTCCCAGCTTTGTCCTGGCCCAACCCTGACTGTTGTAGCCATTTGGGAAATGAACCAGCAGACAGAAGATGTCCCTTTCTGGCTACACACATTGCCATTTGTCCCCTGGGGGGGGGGGGAGCAGTCACTCTGAGAACCATTGTTTTAGATTCATTCACTGATACTTCTCTAAGGCCCACTCCCCTGAGAGACCCAACACAAGGTAGCAGTAGCTGATCAGTTGTCCACAGGAATGGAGTATTTAGAAATCGAGGAATGTGCTCACTCATTCACGAAAGACTTGTTTCCCGAGAGGTGTCTGGTTTCAGGAAGGCATGGCGGTAGGTAGTAAGGTTCTGTCCAGCCACGGGGTGGGAATCAATGGGAACTCTGCTCTTTGTGAGCAGAGGTGGAGTGAGGACAGCCTGGCAAGTGACAAGGCTCACAAGGACCGAGGCACCAGCAGTGCTGGTCACAAGAAGGCTGTGGAAGGCGAATTCCCAGCCTGAGATGGGAGTGAAAGCAGAAATGCAGTTGACTAGACATTGTGGAGCCTGCTCCCGAGAACTAAAGCTCCTTAAATTCCTCCTGACAGGGAGCAGGATTGTCCTCAGAGCCCCAGGCTGCACTCGCTCCCTGGAGGAGGAGCAGGGCCTGGGAGGAGGAGCTGGCCAGGGTGGGGGTGGGGGTGAGGATGGGCGCGGGGGTGCAGAGGCAGGCTGCTGGAGAGCCCCTCAGAACCATACAGTTACAGTTGATTCTGGAAAAAAAAATGGAGCCAGCTTTCCTACAGGAAGCATTTCTAGAAGCAAATCGAAGAAGGTGCATATGTTCAATTTTAATGGATAGTATGCAATTGCCTTTCAGGTGACCGTACAATGATCAATGGGTAAAATGTAATTTTGGCATGTCATAGTGCTTGAATAATAAGTTTATTATTTTAAACGTTTATAGAAGTTGGTGGCTAGTGCAGTTTTGTTTTCATGACCTGTTGTTGGTCATAGCTGATTTATGTGAGGCCTTGTTAGGAACACAATTGCTAATCATAAAATTTTTCCTATGGGAAAATATATCTTGCTTTGTGACAATCTGCTTTTTGACCTGCTTTGTAGAATGAATGTGTGGCAAAAAGTAGATGTTTTCTGTCCAGTTGGTGTCTGTGTGTCTGAACTTTCATGCCTTTGTCTGCCTTGGTGGGTAAGCTACTATCCATGCTGTACTACAGATGCATATCTAAGAAAATTTGAAGTGCTCTTTTAACTCTATATGAAGTACAAAGAAGATGAATGATTGAGGATTAAGACAGTGATTCAGATTGAGAATTATACAAGGAGGCTTCAAAAGTTTATGGAAGAACTATGCGTAGATTTCAAAACCTTTTTGCATGAAAGTAAATATCTTTTTTTTAAAAAAAAGGCTCAAAATATAGTTACCTTTTAATTCTACTTTCCACAAAGTTTTTGGAAGCCCCCTCATGTGTATCTTCTACCTCATGAAATAAATACATGTAATTAAGTTGAGTGATAGGAAATTTCCATTTTATAGGCCCCAAACAGTTAAATATCAACAATTTCACATGGTTTGGTCTAATAGCAATGTTGGCTATAAAGAAAATTTTTGTGAAGTGAATATTCTGTTTTTTTTTATTGCTTTCTTAAAAATTCAAAGATTCATTTCCCTGAAGACAGAGTTGCAAACTTTGGCTATGTCTCATACTGGGCATGGCTGGAATTCAGCAAGTTATTCTTGCTTAGAATGACTGTTTCCATTGGAACAAGAGTTCTTAACCCAGGCTACTCACAGAATCATTTGGGGGAAGTTAAAAAAGATACTGGTCTGTGCTTCCCACCTTGGCCTAGTGAATCAGTACTTTAGAGGTGGTACGCAGAGGCCTTAGGCCTCCGTATTTTTTGTCCCTCAGGTAACACCAAGGTGAAACCAGCTTTGTGAGTGATTACACTAGAATTGTGCCTTCAAGGGTTTCATTAAAGCTTTTCTACCCCTTAGAAAGACAAAAATGCAGTGCTTCTGCTTCCCATCTATTTCCCTCTCTTGTTTTGGACCAATAAGTCCAAAGATGAGATGTGAAATATTTAACTTGATGGAACTCATGTTTTGGTTTTCGTTCAACAAAGCATGTTTGGAGTGTCTACTATGTGCCTGGTCCCATGGCGGGGTATTTTTGGGGAAATCATGACAAGTTGAAAGAGAAGAATCTAGGCCTTGTTTGGGGAATGAACCAGCAGCTGGGAGGTCTCTGTCCTTATCTTTCTTTCTCTGTGTTTTTCTGCTTTTCATGAATAGATTAAATAGATATTATTTTGAAAAAAAAAATTTAAAAACCAAGGGAGGTGTGAGCATTTGTTCTAGCAGCTGAGTTACAGGTTAAGACACCCCTACCCCATGTCAGAGTGCTTGGGTTTGATATTAGCCTCTGGCTCCCCACTCCAGATCCCTATGAATGCAAACCATGGGAAGCAGTGGGCAATGGCCTAAGTAGTTGGGCCCTGGCCACACACGTGGGAGACCTGGATTCCATTCCCAGCTCCTGGCTTTGACCCAGCTCGTCCTGGCCATTGCAGACATTTTGGGGAGTAGACCAGCAAATGGGAGCTGTCTCTGGATCGCTGTCTTTCAAATAAAAAGAAAAAGAGAAAAGGAAAAAAAAAAAAAAGCCAGAGGGAGGGTAGGCATTTAGCAGGGGTTAAGATGACTGTTAAGATGCCTGTATCCCACGTTGGAGGGCCTGGGTTCAGTTCCTGGCTCCAGTTCCTGACTCTGGCTTCCTGTTAATGCAAACCCTGGGAAGTAGCAGGCGATGGCTCAAGGAATTGGGCCCCTACCACCGACTTGGGAGACTGGGATTGCATTCTCAGCTCCTGGCTTAGCCTTGGCTTTTACTGGAATTTGGGCAGTGAACCAGCAGTTGGAGAAATTAATCTCCCCCTCCCATATCTATCTTTCTGCCTCTCAAGAAAACAAATATTAAACAGATTTACAAATGTAGAGGATTATATGAGATGTCCAGAATAGGCAAATCTGGAGAAAGTAGATTAGTAGTTGCCTCAGTCTGGGGAGCTTTAGGAAAACAGCGAGTGACTGCTACTGGGTATGGGACTTCTTTTTGGAGTAAGTAAGATGGTCTAACATTGATTGTGACAATGACTGTGCAACTCTGAATGTTTAAAAACCACTGAAACCATTGCTGTCCTTTAAATGGGTGAACTGTACGGAATGTTATATCTCAATAGAGCCAAGGGCATCCTTTGCTGGCCGGGCTTCACGCTGAGTAAATGGGTTAAGAATGGCAGAGAAGGAGCTGGGTGTGGAACCTCCATCCCCTGAAATGTGACAGAACAGTAACCGGGAGCAAAATGGGGTAAATACCCCTTGGAGGCACGTGGTGACCACCTGTGCTCCAGATGGCTTCTGAGCGTCCAGGCGGGTACATGGGACAGGAAGCCATGTGGTTGTCCAGGACAAGAAAAGAGAAAGATGAGAATATTCACAGAACTCAACTGTGCCTCAGGCACTGCTACAGGTGCTTAACTTGGTTAATTTATTTGCTCATCACACAGTTATGCTCATTTTACCACATCAGAACCGAGTCGAAGAGAAAACAGCTGGCCCAAGATCTTTCAGCTTGTTCAGCAGTGCATTAAGCCCGCCTTCCAGAGTGGCAAGGATTCTGATAGGAGGGTACACAGGAGGTCAGGTGACAGTGTGCGGGGAAGCTTGGGGGTGTTGAGGGGAGTGGGTGGTAGTTAGTAACAGGTTCCAACAGGGCAAAAATGGAGCTGAGGTTACCAGGACCTTGCCAAGGTATCCAGACGCAGCAGGTGGAAGTCCCTGAAGGTACTAAGTCAAAGCAAGGCATGAGAAACCATGTTCTGGTTTCTAAATGCACAAATCCTTGTGTCTGGATGGGTGTCTCTCTGGGTCTGTTCTCTGTGTGTCATCTGCTGTGTGGGTGGACACAATACAGGACCCGCCATCCCACCTGGCCCATGAGCTGGGCCCTAGGGAGGGTCCAGAGAGGTCACCACAACCAGGGCAGTGATAGCAAAGTGCAGCCCAGGGGCACATCCTGAGACCAGCATGCTGAGAACAGTAGACCTCCAGGTAGGAAAGACAAGCTGTTCTCCCTCAACCATTTTGCTCTTCTGGAAGTAGGAGCAATTGTGTCTCCTGGCTTTTCTCTTCCTTTGCAATGGGACTGACAGATGTGTGAAGCTGAGGGCACGCGAGATACAATGTGTAGGGCTCGAGGAGGAAGGAGTGCCGTGGAAGCCTGTGTCCTTCCGGCGTCTCAAGCCTGCCCTCTAATCCAAATTTTGCACAACTGGAAAAACAAGACAAAACTATTCATCCAACTCACTGTGCCTTGGAAACTGTCATAGATACTTAACATGGATTCATTCACTTAGTCAGAGCCAGCAGCTCCACCTCCCCATGAACCCATTGTCCCTAACATTTCCATCTTAGCATCACCTTAGGGCTCAGTTCCTTCATGAAGACTTCTCCATGACCTGCCCCGACTTGGATTTTTATACCAAGCCCCATTAGCACTTGTAGGTAGCTTTGCATTGTGCTACAAGCTCCACTTTACCCCCTAAGTAATCAAACGCTCTTTCCTCATTTTCCTGTCCCCTGGGCCTCACGATAGATGTGTCCTCCCTCACTGTCTTGTTTTAGGCCCCAGTAGCTGCTCACTTCCCAGTGAAATCAGCCTGAAGTCCTGGAGTCCCAGGCACTTGAACCCTCTCTTCTCACTTATTATCTCCCGTCTCAGACTGGTAGTTACCTTTCTCTCTCCTGTGCTGCCTCCCCCATCACTCCTGGTCATGTGAGAGACACTCGATGAAGCAGGAGTCATTGATTGATCAGAGAGCACTGTAGGGCAGTGATGAAGGGTGATAATTGCTCTTAGGTCCGAAACGTGGGTGCACAGCAGGTATCTCCGGAGCTCGGTCTCAGACGCCCTGTTCTTGTTCCTGCTCCTCTGTCCATCCTTCTTCCATCGCTTCTAGATCTTTCTCTGATCCTTTCCTCACCAGATTCTTTCCCTGCCCGCCCCTGCACTTCATTTGCTGAACTGCTCACAATTTAGATCTCGTTTATGCTCTCAGTTGCTATACCTACAGACTTTAGCTTTTCTTATTTTCTGTGCCGTCTGTCTGAAAATAATGACTGTTTAATTTTTTGTGTGCAGACTCTGATTGATTTGGAAAGGATTTGTGATATCAATCGGAAAAACTTGTCAATTAGTCCTAAACAGTTCTTAGGGGTAGAATGAAGAAGAGCACGTGAGGAAACCTATTGGATGAGATGAGACGGCTACAAGTTCACCCAGGGGAGCACTGAAAAGAGCAATTGGAGGGAAATCATCAAAAGAAAAGCAAGCAAGCTTTTGCTATGCCTGCCTCTTTGACTTTCTGTTTTCCAGCTGTGCGCTCTGTGTGTGTGTGTGTGTGTCTGTGTTCCCAGTACCTCTGCCTCTTATTTTGGAGCACATCCTTCTCACTGCTGGGTCACAAATGAGCAGGAGCTGAGAGGCTCATCACTGAAGTGTGCACGTTCTCTTCCAGCCACTAGTGCAGAAAACACAGCTCCCTTCTCTCCCCTTCATGCTCACGATGCGAATGGCCAACCAAGTTTGGGATTCTTACAGTGAGGGTAGATTTTGGGAGACAAAGGAGTGTGGACCGTGGCTCCTGAGAAGGCACCCGTGGATAGCCAACACAACTGCAGCAATGACTGGAATTTTAGTAGACGTGTGGACCTGTCAAAAGGCTCCTTCTTCCATCTCAGCATCGCATTCACTACGTCTCCTGTGATGCTCACCCACTCCAGGCCACCCAGCCCATGGGCTCACACCAGGACTGGGCTGCATAGATCTTACCTGCCCGTTACCTTTTCATTATTGGGGATGCCCACTGGATGCTGTTGTCACAGACAGCTAAAATAAATCCAAGGACTTTTTCATGAATTCTGACTGTGCAGTGAATCACAGGATCATGGAAAAGACAAAGGAGAGAATGTCTTTGGAACCCCCACAAGTGGTTAATCCCAGCGGGCTGGTCATGGCTGTAGTCACTACATACCCTGCTGTTGTTGCCACTGCCCTTAATTATCTGTAGTCACAACTACATAGAGTGATTTTGTAAACTCTTGGAAAGTAAGAGCACACAATTATTGAGGGCTCCAGCAAAGTGAAAGGCAACAGTATTTTAAACTGTTACAAGGAGCCCAGAGTATCTGGAGACAAGGAAAGCTCTTAAGTCTCCTTTCCACACAATAGAGCTTCATACCATTATTCTATATATAATCTTTTCACCAAAACACTGTCGCCTGATTCTTTCAACAAGACCTCTTTGTTTTGATAGCCAAGGAAAGCCTTAAGCTCAGCAGAGACAACAGAACAGGCTTTTTAGATTGCAAAATGTAAGGGCTCGCATGCCATCTTTTGGGGAAGTAAATTGGAAAGTGTTTTAAAAGTTTTGTTAACTTAAAACATAGAATTATTTTTTAAGCTAAATTTTTTTCTCTTTTAAAGATCTCATTGGCGTTAGGGCTGTTGGTTGATTGCTGATTGGAGTGCAGGTCAGTGACTCTTACCCGACTGCGGCGTAGGTGCAGGTGAGCGGGAAGGTCGTAGCTTTCTGTAAACCCGAGTCCCCTAAAGACCAAATCTGTTGTTTCTGTCCTTCCCTCTCAGTGTGATCTGAGCTCTGAACACAAGCACTCACACAGGGCTGCAGCCTCTATTACAGGTCAGAAGCACTTTAACCAGGAACAGACTCAAAGTCCCTGACTGGTGCCATGAATCCCACGGGTAGTTTTCACGCTAAGACTTGTTTATCTGTTTATTGGTTTTGTAGTTCCCCAGTACTTTACAACTTCCCTAAAGATTTGCTTTTCCTTTGTCTTGAATGCTGCTGTCTTCCAAAGAGGGAAAGGAAGGTGATATTTCCTTCAAGCTGTAGCATTTCTTTTCACATCTATGTCTCCAACCAGATAGGAATAGTCCTAAGTTACTGCCCACCCTGTGGGATATCTGTGAGTGCAAACATAGGTGGTCCCTCTCCTATTCCAGACCAGTAGACAACATGCATTTTGTCCCTTCTCATTTTTAAAACATTTATTTATTTATTTGAAAGAGTTACACAGAGAGAGAAAGAGAGGCAGAGAGAGAGAGAGAGAGAGGTCTTTCTTTTTTTTAACTTTTATTTAATGAATATAAATTTCCAAAGTACAGAATATTGATTACAATGGCTTCCCCCCCATAACATCCCTCCAACCCTCAACCCTCCCCTTATCTACTCCCTCTCCCCTTCCATTCACATCAAGATTCACTTTCGATTCTCTTTATATACAGAAGATCAGTTTAGCATACATTAAGTAAAGATTTCAACAGTTTGCTGCCACACAGAAACATAAAGTGAAAAATACTATTTGAGCACTAGTTATAGCATTAAATCTCAATGTACAGCACACTAAGGACAAAGATCCTACATGAGGAGTAAGTGCACAGTGACTCCTGTTGTTGACTTAACAAATTGACACTCTTGTTTATGGCCTCAGTAATCACCCTAGGCTCTTGTCATGAGCTGCCAAGGCTATGGAAGCCCCCTGAGTTCACTGACTCTGATAATTTTTAGACAAGGCCATGGTCAAAGTGGAAGTTCTTTCCTCCCTTCAGAGAAAGGTACCTCCTTCTTTGAAGACCTCTTCTTTCCACTGGGATCTCACTCGCGGAGATCTTTCATTTAGGTTCCCCCCACCCCCCACCCCAGAATGTCTTGGCTTTCCATGCCTGAAATACTCTCATGGGCATTTCAGCCGGATCCGCATGCCTTAAGGGCTGATTATGAGGCTGAGTGCTGTTAGGACATTTGCCATTCTATGGGTCTGCTGTGTATCTCACTTCCCATGTTGGATCATTCTCTCCCTTTTTGATTCTATCAGTTAGTATTTGCAGACACTATTCTTGTTTATGTGATCCCTTTGGTTCTTAGTCCTATCATTACGATCAATTGTGAACAGAAATTGATCACTGGGACTAGTGAGATGGCACTGGTACATGCCACATCGATGGGATTGAATTGGAATCCCCTGGTATGTTTCTAACTCTACCGTTTGAGGTAAGTCAGCTTGAGCATGTCCCGAATTGCACATCTCTTCCCGAGAGAGAGGTCTTTCATCCACTGGTTCACTCCCCAATTGGCCGCAACAGCTGGAGCTGTGCTGATCCAAAGCCAGGAGCTTCTTCCAGGTCTCCCATGCAGGTGCAGGGGCCCAAGGACTTGGGCCGTCTTCTACTGCTTTCCCAGTCCATAGCAGAGAGCTGGATCAGAAGTTGAGCAACTGGGACTTGAATTGGTACTCATATGGGATGCTGGCGCTGCAGGCGGTGGCTTTATCTGCTTTGCCGTACCGCCCACCCCTCATTGGTTTTTGTACTAACAAGGAAAGCAGTGAGTTATAGGAACTCTTGGACATGCTCATCTCTATACCGTGGGTGCCTTAAGAGCAGATACCATGACTTGTTTTGAGGTCGCCTCTTTAGGACTTAGCACTGCACCCCTGGAAGAACAGTGTGTGTGCTCAGGCATGGGAGCTATGACCCTCCAGCTGTACTTTCTTGGGAATTTTCTTAGAAAAGATTTCTGAATGGAAATAGTTCTGGACTAGAATCGTACCTACCTACAGGAATTCAGAAGGCCCCTGTCTATCTCCCCAGACTCACCCCTCGACCTCTTAGCTTCAACACTGAGCTACGTTGTGCACACTATTCCCTTGCTTTCCCTCAGCTTTGCCTGGCTAACTCTTGCTGCTGCTGGGCTGTACCTTAGATGATGCCTCTAGAAGAAGCCTTCCGGAGCCTCCTAAGTGCCTTCTCTGTGTTTCTCAAGCACTTTGTGCTGACTCCGTAGCACAGTTGCCTGCTGTACTCTAATTGTCCATTTTCTTGCCTACCTTCCCTGATACTCGGTAACTTTCTTGAGAACAAAAAGCTGTTTTATTCATCCATTTTGTCTCCAGTGCCAGGCAAGCTTTTTGGCCCAAAGTAGACATTCAGAAAATATTTGTTGAATGAATGAATGAATGGAGTTCAAACAAAGGAGTCTTTCTTAAGCGTGGATTTCTTATATTTCAGAAATTGAAGTGCAGCTAGGGACTTGGTTCTTGTCTGCACTGGATAGCAATCTCTGGGGCCTGGTTGTTTCCCATGCCGTCCCAGATGCTATCTCCCTCTGGGTGAAGGCCCCAAGAAGCTGAGTTGTACCCCTGTTCTGTACCCTTGCTCAACGCCTCCATCCTTTGCGTGCCCCTGCTGCCTCTGGCCATCTAGTCTGAACAGGTCTTCAGTTCTTCTCCCAGGCTCTGCGTCATCCTGCCTCATCTGAGTTTGGTGACAACTGTGACTCCTGGAAACCCATTTGGGTCTGTTCTTCTATTGCTATCTCCTCCACTTGCTCTGGCTGAAGTGTGTTCACTAACAAAGTAAGTCTTTCCTACCCTTGGACAGCACTTGAAAGTCTGAACTGCTTGTTCTCATGGCTCTTACATAGGCATGAGGCTCAGAAGTAGCTGCTATCCCTCTTGCAGCAGCTCAGTTAATAAGTACCAGAAGTCAGACACCGTTAGGTCCTGTTTCTGAGGGTAGGTTCTGTATTGGCCCAATTACAGAGTTTCTGTTCCAGTGGAGAATTGGAGGTTAGTGAAGGAATGTCTCTAGCTCTTTCTGGTGAACATTTACTTGGCTCCCTTCTTAGGAAAGGCCTTTAAGGATTAAATCCTGGGGCTGGGTTTGTGGCATAGCAGATTAAGCCAATAGCATCCCATATGGGTGCCGGTTAGTGTCCCAGTTGCTCTACTTCTGATCCAACTCCCTGCTAATAGGCTAGCAAAAGCAGTGGAAGAGGGCCTAAGTGTTTGGACTCCTGTACCCACATTGGAGACCCGGCTGAAGCTCCTGTCTCCTGTCTTCAGCCTGACCCAACACTGGCCGTTTTGTCTGTCTGGGGAATAAACCAGTGAATAGAAGATATCTCTCTCTCTCTCTCTCTCTCTCTCTCTCTCTCTCTCTCTCTCTCTCTCTCTCTCTGCCTCTCTATATCTCCAACTTTCAAAATAAATAAACCTTTGAAAAATAGCTAAATCCCTAAAATTTTCCAGTAGAACAAAGACAGTATATTCAATAATGGTCCCCCATACAAGCAGAGGAAGGCCAAGAAATTCTGAGAGTAAAGAAACCATGGGACCAAGAAGTTGAAGAACACACTTCCAGGAGCAGCTTGGAGAGACAAAAGAAAGGAGAGAGTGAGAGAAAGGAAGAAACCTGGAGTGGAAGAGGATCTCTACTGTAATTCCATCTTAGCCAAAATAGGCATGGCCTTGGAACTTAACGATTCCAGCAATAGAATTAGTTATTGTGACTACTTGGATACTCAGGGCTGGTGAACCTAAGACAAAGAACTTATAGCTGCAATGGGCTTTGGGGTTAGTGGTCAAGACTCTGCTTGGGATGTCTGCTTCCCTTATTGGAGCGCCTGGGTTCCAGTCCTGGCTTCACTCCCAATTCTAGCTTTCTGCTAATGCAGACCCTAGGAGGCAGCAGTTGATGGCTCAAGTAGTTGGGTCCCTGCCATGTGTATGGTAGATCTGGATTGAGTTCATGGTGCTGAACTTTGACCAGGCCTGGACCAGGCCTTTGCAAACATTTGGAGAGTGAACCAGCAGTTGGGAGCGCTCTCTTGTGTTTCTCTCCCCCTCTTTCCATCTCCATCTCCCTCTCAAATAAAAAACAAAAACAGAAAAACTTATAGCTATATTACCTCTGTGAACTCTTGTTTGTAACAACCCTGAAATAGTCTCTTTTTCAAAGATTTATTTATTTATTTGAAAGGCAGAGTTATAGAGAGGCAGAGGTAGAGAAGAGAGAAGTCTTCCTTCCTCTAGTTCACTCCCCAAGTGGCCTCAATAGCTGGAGCTGTGCCAGTTCAAAGCCAGGAGCCAGGAGCTTCTTCCATGTCTCCCACGAGGGTTCAGGGGCCCAGAGACTTGAGCCATCTTCCGCTGCTTTCCCAGGCCATAGCAGAGAGCTGGATCGGAAGTGGAGCAGCCAGGACTCGAACCAGCACCCATATGGGATGCCGGCACTGCAGGTGGTGGCTTTACCTGCTACACCACAGCGCCAACCCTTATAATAGTCTTGATTGAAGAAACTAGTTACTTTCCTACTGCTACTGCATGGTGGCACTGAGCCTACTATGAGGAGGCCCTTCACTCACAGTTTGTTCTAGAAAGTCAGCCTTGGTCTCAGGCCATCTTCAGAGACACATGAGAGTAAAAGTCTGGGAGCGGAATGTAGTATTGGTCCAGATACAATGACCTAGGTAGAAGCGAGTCCAGAGGAGCCTTGAAGATGGAAGCAACACTGGTCCTTTGCCAGTGGGCAGAGAGAGGGAAGTTAGAAACCAGGACAAATGGAGCAGGAATTGATGCAACAAAGGGGTGCGGCCCGGAAAGCTAACAGCCTGTTCCTATAGGTTGGCCTTGGTCCCTTCCACCTGCTGTGGACATGCAGCAGCTCAGACCCACAGGACATCAGGAACTTTGTGTCCTTCACAGCTTCACATGCACAGCTTAGAAAGAACACTGGCCCTGAGCCTCAGAGCCAGAGAGCACAGGCCAAAGATTTGTGAAACTTAGTTCTTGTCTTTCAGGGGCTTTGTCCCCATGTGATTCATTAATTGATCTGTGCTCCTTAAAGCTGCAAGGAGCCTGGTGGTTCAGGCCATTAAGTCCTTTCTGTGGGCCTAGTTCATGGTCTGATATCACAAGCCTAGCAACGTAATCCATTTGTCCTAATTTGATTTCTTTCTTTTCAAGAGGCTTCCTTGGCAGCCAGGTTTTCTCATTATAGTATGATTCATCCATGCGGTAATTCCCATTAGAATTAATATCTCAGATGTGATTCATCTTTGGAAATATTAAGCTGGAAGCATCATTTTCAGAAGGCCTGTTACAAACTCACAGCCCCAGGGAATTTCTATGTGAGGTGCCCCTTTGTTCAACCAACATTTGCTGAGCTTTGCCTTGTGCTGGATTCTGTCCTAGGGGCTTTGGGGGATACTGAGGTGAAGAATCCTTGGGCCTGCCCTCAGTCGCTCCCATTCTAGAAGGCAGGTGACACGGACGACAATGCTATGGGGTGGATCAAGGGAAGAGTGCAGTCAGAGATGAAAGGGTGTACACCCTTCAAGGCGAAGGCCATGGTTTTCAGTTTAGCCGGAACCAGAATCGCCTGGAGAGTTGGTTAAATGAAACAGACCACTGGGGCCCAGTCCCGGAGCTTTGATTCAGGAGGTCTGGGACGGGGCCCAAGAATCTGTATTTTCAACAAGTTCCTGTGTGATGATGCTGCTGCTGGCCGGGGGCCCACGCTTTGAGGACCATGCCTTAAGGCTTTGGTTGTTCTCTCATCACACCCTGTTTCCATCGCTTGCAGTGTGTTAAGCAGTGTGTCCTGTGCTGAGGGCAGAATATTGAATAAGGCATGACCCCTGCCCCATGACCTGGCAGGGAGGAAACCATGGTGTCCATACTTCACAGAAAGCCCTGTGGACAGTTTTCCATAGTTAGCAGATGGAGCACAGAAAAGAAAGTAATTTTTTTTTCTTGCTGGAGCCCAAGGAAGGTTACATGGAGAAAGCAAAATGTTAATGAAAGGGTAAATTGTAGATTGAAAGGAATTGTATGGGAGGGTATTTGCAGCTGTGAAATTCCCAGATTATCAAATGTCCTAGGATGTCCTCCCCACCCTCCTCCTTAGATGTTGCCCGCAGTCATAAAGGTTTTGCCGACTTCCTGTAAAAGCATAGCTCTGCTTAATTGGCCTGGCCTTAGCAAAGCCTTTATTTTTGGCTCCCTGGAGTTCTGTTTGGTCAATGTCTCGTGCATGCTCTAAATACTCTCAGTAGAATGGAATTCTCTGCATAGGCACTTGAATGGAATGTGGAATTGGGAGCAGAGGAAAGCATCGCCTGCCACCAGAATCCAACTGTCCATCCCTGCCACTCAAGGCACCAGGCTGCCACAGCTACCATCCCCCTCCAACAGCCTTGCAAATTTGTTGACTCATATTTGGTGGTTCCTATATCACTGCACTTTTTTCCCCTAGGTGACAATAAAGTGACATCTGTGGTTCAGTTGAATCCAAAGAATTCATGGCCAAAAAAATGGAGGATTTTATCGTAAGTCTTAGTTAAGACGTAGAGTAGAGATATTTACTCATTGATCAAGAACTATTTATTGAGAAGGTATAATGCCAAGGGTTGTTCAACATGGAGATACAGCAATGAAGAAAAGAAAAAACAAAGATGGAGGGATTGTTGGTACAATCACCCCTCTCTTGGAAGTGCCTTCCTTGGTATCTGTAGTAGGCTCCCCACACTGTTCATTTTGGTTAGCGCAATGGCTTAGGGCTGGAGGGTCCTAATTTTACATCCTAGCTGTATGCATACTGGTTCCTTGTTTGAAATGCCATTAGTAGTGTGGTTTCTTTACAGAGTTGTCCTGAGACTCAAATGAAATCATGTCTCAGTGCTCATTGGCTAGTTCATTTTAAGTACCCAACAAATATCGCAGTGTTTTTAAGTATTGTTATGAAGTTAATGGATTCCCTAAGAGCCTTCATCATGTTTAAAGATTTCAGAAGACATGTCATCAGACCTTGTACAGTTTCCTATTACTCCAATCCCAGAAGGATAGCTTTTGAAACAGTGAGGACAGGATTGATCCCCTCAACAATACTGTCTTTGAGCCTTATAGAAGTCAAGTGAGACAGAACCTTTCAGGCTGTTTACAGGAAGGGGCTTCCTCTTGGGTGCTGCAGATGTGGATCTGGCTGCTTCATGCCTTTCAGGACACTGACATCCTTGGCTTTGTCTCCATCTGAATTACCCTGCTCTCTTCAGCCTCGGTGTGTTTGTCGTATTTTGTTTTGGATCTGAACTCCACACCCCAGTGCTTGTTTCTACATGGCATTCCTCTTTCTTGAGTCACAGGAAACTTCCGATATTTTCTAAGAGTTTCTTCAAGTGTTACCTAAGCATTGATTGCTTTTCTGTAAGTTAATTCATAATATCAAAGTCAGCTTTGCCTGAACCAAACCAGGCCATGTCATCACACGGCACCTGCCGTAATGGAAGAAATGTAAGTCAGTGAAAAGATCCATTCACAGTTCAGTCCTTATTAAATCTGGGAACCTTGAGGGGCAATATTTGAAACATTGCTCTGTAGCCTTCTATGCAAAATGGAAATTTCTCAAGAATTTATGACCAAATGTAGAAACTTTGATCCTTTTCTTTTCCTTACTCCCAACAACTTCAGCAAGTGCTATAAAATCTACATCCAAAAAAAATCTTGGCTACATATGAATGTAAGAGTCTATAATTTTTAATTAATTTGGCCTACTTGCTTATTGTCTGTCTTCCCCACTAAACTGAAGCTATTCTTGCTCATTGTTAGATTCCTAGAAATTGGGCTTGGCACAGCATATGTGCTCAGCAGATATAATTGTTGGATTAGTTAATGGACACATAGCTTTTTGGCAAGCTTGGATGTCATGTTGTGACACATGGATTTTATCGCAAAAAAAAAAAAATATTGCCTCAGGTAGGGCAGTAGCCTTCCTAGCTTTCAGCACCTTCTTATACCACATTAATCAAGTGAGATAAAGTTTATATATTGATTTTACCTTGTAATGTAAAACTGTAAATCTCCATGCAAAGGAAACATACTTCATTAGTCATAACTTGACTATTTTTGAAAGTGATTTAGGATAACCATGGAAAGAATTATTATTAATAAAAACAATAACAATAGCAGTATAAACACTGCTTAAACCACTTGCCAAATAATGATGTGCTCTTAAATTCCACTGTGAGGCTGTGGGGGTGACAATATATAGTGCAGTGGGTAAAACTGGACCCCAGAGTTGTACAAAACTAAGTTTCAGTCTTGGATTAGCCTCTTACTAGCTGTGTAGGGTTGCCTGTATTTCTCTATCTCTCTAGGCTTATTTTCCCATCTGCAAAATGAATCAACCTCATAGGGTCAGTGTATGAGTTCAATTGTTATATAACTAAAAGACTTATCATTGTGCCCAACACATCATCAGTGTGTCAGTTAATTTTTGCTTTGCAACAAGGTATTCCCAAACTTCACAACAATCATTTAGCCCATGATTATGTGAATGGGTGGATGGTTCTCTAAGTCTGGCTTAATTGATCTCTGCTAGGCTCCCTTATGTATCTCTGGTGGCAGATATATGGCAGTTGGAAGATTTAGCTTCTAAATGGTCTAACGGTCTTACTATGTGCCTGGCTGGTGGCAGGCTGTCACCAGAAGTGACAGGAGAGACTGACCATTGTCTCTCATCCTCCAACAAGCTAGCTCAGGCTTTTTCACAAGGTAGCTGTTGTAGAGTTCCTAAAAGCAACAGGAGAAAGCAAGGTCCAATGCACAAGTGTTTTTCTAGACTCTGCTTATATCACATTTGTAGGTTTATCATTGGTTAAGTGAAATTACATGGCCATTCCAGAGTCACTGAGGGCAATTGTCTTTGCTCAGACTGTTATAACAAAGTAACATAAACCATTGGCCTATGAACAACATGGATTTATTTCTCACAGTTCTGGAATCTGGCAAATCTAAAATCAAGGTGGCTGCAGATTCATGGCCTGGTGTAGGTCCACTTTGTGGTTCGTGGATGGTGCCTTCCAACTGCATCACATGATGAAATGCACTAACTAGCTCTCTGGGGTCTCTTTATAGGTGCACTAGTCCCAATCCTGCGGGCTCTTCCCTCATACAATTTCATGGTTAGGAAATCCATTCTTTCCATAGATCTTAGCAGCTTCAGCATATGAATTTTTCCCCCTTTCCTTATTGAGAACGTCATGCTTTTTATGTAAAAGAAGCCCCTTTTGGCTTTTCTTTGTCATATCCGAATTATCAACATCACTTGTGCTTTGAGGCCATTGTCAAGTAAAACAAGGGTTACTTGAACAGAACTACTGCAATACCAGGACAGTCAACCTAATGACCAGGGTGGCTACTAGGTAATTAACAGAGTGGGATGCAGTGGGATGCCATGAGATTTTATAAGGTTATCCCCAAAGATTTTCAGTTTAAAACTGATGAATTTTTTATTTCTGGAATTTTCAGTTTAATCTTTCCAGACCATGGTTGACCTTGGGTAACTGAAGCTGTGGAAAAGGGGAGATGACTGCATTAATGGTGACAGATATTGGCCAAGTGTGACTTGGCTGGTGTAGGGAAGGGACTGGCACCAGCTGGAGGACCCAGATCAATTCATTAGCTGCCATAACTTCAGATGTGTATATAAATTTCATGATTTTGAAACACTGTGTAACACTGTATGACAACCTGTTGACTGAATCTGGCCCGTGGCCAATCAGTTTATGGCCCACCTATCCCCCACCCAACACACACCTATTAGGCACCTGTTGGCACATCTTTATTGCACGATAGCTGTCCTGAAGGCCAAAGGTGGAAGGAGAGACACAGAATGAGGTGGATATAGACCAGTGAGTTTCAAGACTAGAAGATGGATGATTTATGCTTCAGAAATTCCACAAAGTTTAAAGAAGTGAGAATAAGAAAAGACCAATAGATTAGAGCAAATCATTGGTACAACATTCCATGTGTAGGCTAAATGTTCTTTTTAAAAAATCCATGGTCAAACAACGTGGGAAATAAAGTTAAATAAAGTAGGTTTCTTTACTCTGCCCCTTTCTAATTGTAAAATATAAATCTCTAAAAGTGGGGAATATTTGCTGAGAGCTTCAAACCTGATTAATGAGTCCTTAACTCATGGAATCCCTTGATCTACTGTTTTGAGGAAAACACCTTGCAAAAGTTGGGTCGGGTACTGAATGAACCACTGGGTGTCGCTCCTCCGCGAGAGGAGGAGCGGCACCGGACCGGACGCTGTTATTCCCTTTCAGTAGGTTTTTTTCTCTAGCAACGCAAAAACAGGTAAAGAGAAGAGCGAAATAATGAGCTCCCCAGTGAACTCTCCACCAGCCCGGAGACAGTAGTTGTCCCAGAAAGTGCAGTTGAGTCCCCTTTTATAGTCCTCTTCCACCAATCCGTGCTCCGCTGCCCGCGTGCTGAGCACGCCGCTTTCTTCCAATCAGAGGTTGGGTCAGCCGCTGCAGCTCATTAGTCAGATTGATGAAGCAGCCGAAGCCGCTGTGTAGAACTTGTTTACTCCCTCTCAGCGCCATGTTGTGGGAGCCGGGCCCTGCTTCCCACAACTGGGCATCTCTGAAGACATGATATGGAAAGTGCAATGCGTAAGGTCACGAGTGAGGGTGTGGCAAGCCAGTGGAGCAGCTTGGCAAGTAAACAAAGTTAGCCAACCCATTCATCACTAGGCACTGCCCTCATGATCGTCTTATTAAAACAAAACAACTTAGCATTATTGCTGTGCTTAAAAACAAATAAGCAAACACAGTACATGAAGTATTGCTCACCTCTGGTGGTTTAAAACTCTTTGCTTTAGCATTCAAGTGTCCTTTACCAGGCCGGCTGACCGTTCACATTGGCAGGCTATTCCCTATGTACACTCTCCGCTCTGAACACCCTGCTCTACCCACAATGCTTAGGACACAGTCTGTTTTCCAGCCTCCTCACTCTTGCTCCTCACATCATTGGCTGTCTCCCTCTGCTGCTCCAGTTAGAACTGTGCCACTTTCCAAGGCACAGATCGCATCCCGCTTTCCCAGTGAAGCCTCCTTTAGCCATCAGACCTCACAGGGGGTCCTTTATCCAGGACTTCTAGAGGATTCACTGCATAGTATGTTGGGGATTGCCTATGTGATTTAGAACTGAAAAGAGAAAATCATGTACTGAAGTCTGCAGCTCTCTACCCCCAGCTGCCCTAACAGCACCCTCAGATGTCTCAGTGGTATCGTCCAGAAACACAGGGAAGCACAGATATAACCGCACACACTGAGTTTCACAAGCTATACAATCGTAAACCACCTGTTGTCCTTTGAAGGGAGGAGAGTCCTCTCTTATGTAGACTTGCCCAACGGTAATGGGCACCATTTCTTTTAAAAAAAAAAATTTATTTATTTAAATGAGTCAGATTTTCCATCTGCTGGTTCACTCACCGGATGGCTTCAATGGCCAGGTCTAAGCTAGGCTGAAGCCAGGAGCTTCTTCCAGGTCTACCTTATTGGTGGCAGGGGCCCAAGGACTTGGGCCATCGTCCACTGCTTTCCCAGGCCATTAGCAAAGGAGTTGGATCAGAAATGGAGCAGCCGGGACACAGACCGGTGCCTATATGGGATGCCGGCACTGCAGGCAAGGGCTTTACTTGCTACATCACAGCACTGACCCCTGGCACTAATTTATTTTTAAGGTTTATTTTTATTTAGTTGAAAGAGTTACAGAGGGAGGTAGGGGAGGTCAAGACCAGAGAGTTCTTCCATCCACTTGTTCACTCCCCAAATGGCCACAACGGCCGGAGCTGAGCTGATCTGAAGCCAGGAGCCAGGAGCTTCTTCTGGGCCTCCCACATGGGTGCAGGGGCCCAAAGATTCAGGTCACCTTCAACTGCTTTCCCAGGCCATAGTAGAGAGCTGGATCGGAAGAGGAACAGCCAGGACTAGAACTGGCACTCATATGGGATGCCAGTGCTTGAGGCCAGGGCCTTAACCCAGTACACCACAGTGCTGGCCCTATTTCTTATTTTTTTTTTTTTTAGATTCATTTTTATTTATTTGAAAGGCAGAGTTACAGAGAGAATAGAAGAGACAGAGTGATCATCCATCCACTGGTTCACTTCTCAAATGGTTGCAGTGGCTGGAGCTGGGCTGTCTGAAGCCAGATACCAGAAACCAGGAGCTTCTTCCAAGTCTCCCACATGAATACAGGGGCTCAACCACTTGGTCCACCTTCTACTGCTTTCCCAGGCCATTAGCAGGGAGCTGGATAGGAAGTGGGGCAGTTGGTTCTCAAACAGTCACCCATATAGGATGCAGGCATCTCTGGTGGAGGCTTAACCTGCTATGCCACAGTGCCGGCCCCTGGCCACCATTTTTTTTTTTTTTTAATTTTTGACAGGCAGAGTGGACAGTGAGAGAGAGAGACAGAGAGAAAGGTCTTCCTTTGCCGTTGGTTCACCCTCCAATGGCTGCCGCGGCCGGCGCGCTGCGGCCGGCGTACCGCGCTGATCCGATGGCAGGAGCCAGGAGCCAGGTGCTTTTCCTGGTCTCCCATGGGGTGCAGGGCCCAAGCACCTGGGCCATCCTCCACTGCACTCCCTGGCCACAGCAGAGAGCTGGCCTGGAAGAGGGGCAACCGGAACAGAATCTGGCGCCCCGACCGGGACTAGAACTCGGTGTGCCAGCGCCGCTAGGCCACCATTTCTAAACACTACACAGAACTTCTCATGCATTGTCTGTGTGAATTTCCAACATCTCTAAAAAAGGGTGTTGCTCTCCCCAATTTATAGAGAAGAAACCGTCTCAGGTAGCTTCCTTATTCTCATGATTGACTCTGACCCTAAGCCCTGAGTTCTTTCTGTCCCAGTAAACCATCCCCATGGCTACACTGGCCACCAGAAATATAATGACAGAGAATTACAGCTAAGATTTCACACTCTGCCTCCTGGTGGAAGCATCTCTCAGTAGGCAGAGGAGGGTACACTAGAAATCCAGTTAGGGTCAGTGCAATTTGAGTATCGTTGAGGCTCGGGGTTTAATGGAGGGCCTTGTAAGGGCTTAGTAAGGCTCTGGGCCCTGGGTGAAGTGATATTTGGAGTGTGCAGCATCGTGGAGGCACATACATGGCCTGGAGGCCACATGAGGGTTTCCTTTCCATGGCCGTTGATTGATATATCCTAAAGGAATAACCTCCATTTCAACTGTACTGTAAGCTCTTAGCTTATCTGTTTCTTTTACTGAACTGTGAGCTCGTTAAGGGGAGAAACTGCCTAGTTTTCCCAGGTCTGATGCTGTTACTGGGATATAAAAGCATCACAATTTGTTGGTTTGATGAGTGAATGACAAGTCTGCCAAGGCAAGGTGCTCAAAATGGCACAATGTAATCAGCCTTTATTCCACCATCAGATGGCTACCTCACCCCGTGTGATGTTGTATCCTGGTTGTTTATATAAGTAGGTCTTCAAAAAGTTGATGGAAAATGTGCATATCTTAATTCGGTTTTTCTGCAAACTGTTTGAAATACCCTCATAGACTCTCTGCTAGTCATTGGCCTTCCAGAAGGCTTGACAAAGGCCAAAACCTTCCTGCAATGATCTCAAACCTCATAATTTTCAGGCCCCAAAATTCAAAGTTAGATTTAATTTAGGTATGTGCCACCATACCCATGACCTTTGACACAGTGTCTCACACAGAGCAGGGTCTTTTTTTTTTTTTTTTTTTTGACAGGCAGAGTGGACAGTGAGAGAGATAGAGAGACAGAGAGAAAGGTCTTCCTTTGCCATTGGTTCACCCTTCAATGGCTGCCGTGGCCGGCGCACCGTGCTGACCTGAAACCAGGAGCCAGGTGCTTCTCCTGGTCTCCCATGTGGGTGCAGGGCCCAAGCACTTGGGCCATCCTCCACTGCACTCCCAGGCCACAGCAGGGAGCTGGCCTAGAAGAGGGGCAACTGGGACAGAATCCAGCGCCCCGACCAGGACTAGAACCCGGTGTGCTGGCGCTGCAGGCAGAGGATTAGCCTATTGAGCTGCGGCGCTGGCCCAGAGCAGGGTCTTTACACACTCATGTTGAATGATTGCATTGAAGACACAGTTGAGTACCTGTCTCTAATGGTTCAATCTTTGTGAGATAATTCTTGGTGAATTCAGGTGATGAAAGGAGAAGTCAGGATGGTGACAGAGACAAGGCAGATAGAGTTGACCAGGATATGTCTACTTCTAGAATGTGGGAGGTGAGAGAGGAGGGCGAGGAAAAAGATTCAAACACTGTGATCTCAGCTGATGGATTGAGGGATTTAGCCCAAGAGAGAAATGGGGAAGTGCTCCTTCCCCACAACCCTCTCATCCTCACTTCAATTTGAGTGTGGACAAGTGGTTCCCCATGAATTTCCAGCTGAGGGGTTTCAGGCAGCAGATGGACAGGAGGGGACTCCAAAAGGGGCAAACAGACAGCTTCACCCTCATCTATCAGCAGAAGAGCTTGTCTCTGCCAAGGAGGACGGGAAATTTGAGCTGCATGTATTTTTGGTTGGTACAACTTGTGAGTGCTCTCATAGCAGGCTTGTTTGAATGGCCCATTCCATAACCACCCACAGCTTTTCCAAATACACGGTGTCTGTAGAATGTTCAGGTTAATGCATGAGTCCGGAGCCCAGAATGTTGGTGCTTGGAGAGACCGAGCCTTCTTAATAAGTCATCTTGGCACTCTGTCAACAAGTTCATTTGCTTTTCTAAGAAACTAGATTAATACTTCCTGTACTTTGTGCTATTCACAGATCTACCATGCAGTGAGAAGAGAAGAAACAGAAAATCCAGTTGGATCTCTTCTCCGGTTCTTCACAAAGCTCCCAGCCTCAGAGACAGCTCATGGGAGGGTCAGCCTAGGTCCCTGCCTGAAGCAGTGCGTCCGAGACACTGTGTGTGAGTATCGTGCCACCCTGCAAAGGACCTCCATCTCTCAGTACGTCACTGGTTCTCTCCTGGAAGCAACCACGTCTTTAGGAACAAGAAGTGGTCTTCTCAGTACTTTTGGAGGTTCCGCTGGACGAATGATGCTGAAAGGTAATGTCTGAAATGTCAGTTTTAACTTTTCACCTTTGACCACAGAGACGAGGCTAAGTTAACATCTGTGCAGCTCCTGCTGGGAAAGTGAGTTCCCTTGTCAGTGACTCTAAGTCATAGTATCTGCGTTAGAACAATGCAAAAAGGTGGTCCCTTATTAAAGCCCCTTCAGGTATAAATACTCTAAATTATAAGCATTAACATTTTGAAGTTTCTTTTTCAAAAGAAGTAAGTGATCCCAATACTGTCTTTATTGTTTTTTGATGATGAGCTATTCATTTACTTACTTTTGCTTATGTAAAAAGAAAATATTTTGTGTATTTCATATATACAATTTTAAGCCCATAATGATACTTCCTACCCTCTCCTTTTTTCCTTTTTTTTCTTTTTCCTTTTATTTTTTTGTGATAACATCTTTCAGTTTACTTTATAGTCAGGCTTAATCCTCCACTAAATAAATTCAACAAGTAGAAAGTAGAAAGATCACTGTACCACAGGAGTGTAGACAAGGGTTACAGACAATAATCAAATCTCAGGTTGTCAATTTCACTCATGTATATTACATTTTTTGTACTTTGATTTTTGGTAGCTAATATATAAAGGAAGCATGTGTTATTTGTCTTTTGGGGTCTGGCTCATTTCACTAAGCATAATGGTTTCCAGTTGTATCCATTTTGTTGCAAAAGACAGGATTTCATTCTTTTTAATGGCTAAGTACTATTCCATTATGTATATGTACCACATTTTCTTTTTCCAAATGGTTTCTCCTAGTAGCAATCTGTGATAGATGTTAATTATTGTGATAAAAATGCTAGTAAATAGTATGGTCTTGTGGTCACATTTAAAACCAGTGGTGATCAGGAACACAGTAAAACAAATCTCCTTCATATGCTGAATCAGTAGATTTCTATTGGCCAGAAAAGCCAAAGGACGTCTTCTAGCAACTCCCATCTTGAAGGACTAGATGGCAGGCAACTTGCTGAAAATGAAGGCCACAGGAAAAGGGGCTCCTCAGCACCTGAGTGCCCCACCTGCTTCCCATTAGTAGCAGAAGGCGGGTCAGAAATGGCAGTGCACCGAGGAGCCGTGGAGGCCTGTGCCCTGAACAGCTGTCACAGGCCGCTGGGCAGTCTTCCCTGGCAGGGGACTGCCAACCAGACTGGGACCATGAACTCAACTGAGCCATTCCTCAGTATACACATATTTTGACACACCGTGTTGTACATGCTAAATATGAGGCTACTTTAGAAAGCTTGTGGGAAAATGGAATTAAAAGTATGAATTATTGTTTTTGAACCCATAACCTTTTCAGGAGACGCATTTTCTGTGTTTGAAGAAAAAAATGTGTTCTGCACCAAGATCACCTCATACTTTTTGTTCCATTTTTTATGAACTTTTTGAAGTGTTTTCATATATATAATTTTTGCAAAAATATTTTTAAACATTTAATTTAAATGGTTCTTTGGGTCTTTGCAGTCCCAGAATGTTCACAATCCACATATCCGCCATTGGGTTGAGCTCTGATGCTCATCTCTTGGCCGAGGCCCTCAAGGACCTGCTGGCTGCTAAGATTTGCTTGTCTGCTTCTTTCATCCTTTGGTGCTTATCCTGTGGCATAGATCTGGCTAACACCTTCCAACTTTGAGTCACTAATGAAAATCTGGGAGGGGGTGTGCATAATATACCACAGGCTCCAGTTTATAAATGGGTTGTGTTCAGGAAGTTCATTTCTCCAGCAACTTAGAATACATTCCTGGAGAAGCAGTTTTAAATGTCGTGATTTGGCTCCCAGACTTTAGTCTCCAAGACCTCTTTGACTGTAACGCAGTTGAAATCTGCACAACTGTTCACGGAATAAAGAGAAAAGCACATTAGTAGAACACTGAGTCTCAACCTCCAAAAATAATAACAAAAACAATAATAAAAATAAGTAAGCAATACAATGAAGACATTTGTTATTGAAGGGAAATATTTATTTGAAAAGCAAAGAGACAGATGGAGAAACAGAGCTCTTCTGTCCATGTTTCATTCCCCAAATGATCACAACAGCCAGGACTGGGCCAAGCCCAACCCAGGAGCCCAGAAGTCCATCCAGGTCTCCCACGTGGGTGTCAGGGACCCAGGTACTTGTGTCATCACCTGCTGCCTCTGAGGGTACAAATTAGCAGGAAGCTGGATCGGAGGCAGAGGAGCCAACAACTTCCATATGAGATACAGAAATCCCAAATTGTGGCCTAACCTCTGTGCCAAACACCCACCCCGAGGGAAATAATTTTATTTAAAGATGAATTAAGAGTTAAACTTTTATTGGGGTTTTGAAACAAATTTTTAGCCACTTCAGAGATTTTAGATGTTGATAGCTATAGTTCTTTGTTGTGACTAATTATACTTTGAAACACATACCTGTATGAAAGAATAAGAATTTTTTAAAAAGAGGCTTATCTATTTGAAAGGCAGAGTCACACACATACACACACACACACACACACAGTTCATCCAGGTCTCCCCACATGGGCTCAGTGGCCCAAGCATGCCAGCCATCTTCTGCTGCTTTCCCCCGGTGTTTTAGCAGGAAGCTGGATCGGAAGTTGAACAGCTGGGACTTGAACCAGCACCATATGGGATGCCTGTATTGCAGATGGTGCCTTAACCTGCTGTTCCACAACACCAGCCCCATATCAGAATTTTTTAATTAGATTCTTATAAAGGAATGAAGAGCTGAAGGAGCTGCACGAGTTTCAAATTCCACCTGCCCCCTGCCCTGGCCCCGAGACAGAAAGGGGAAGGAAGAGGATCAAAGGAATGAGAGGACTCATGTTTGCAGTGGGTGAAATTGGGACAGGTGGAGAAAAATTAGGAGGGAAAAGGCAGATACTGTACAGCTTCCCTTCCAGGAGGCACTCAGAGCAGTCAAAAGCATAGACACAAAGCAGGAAGGTGGTTGCCAGGGCTGGGCCAGTGGAGATGGGGAGTTAGTGTTTAATGGACTAGAGTTTCAGTTCGGCCAGACGGAAAGAATTGTAGAGAGCGATGGCAGTGATGGTTGCACAACAATATGAATGTACTTAATGTCACTGTACCTTTAAATCTGCTAAGATGGTAAATTGTATAGTGTGTATATTTAGCCGCATCAAAAAAAAATTAAAATTTTGGGGGAAGGGGTTGGTCTCTGGCCCAGGTGTATTCAAATGTTAGCACTCTTCTTCGGGAAGTGGTTATGATTTCACGATGGGAAGTGGAGTGGCTAAGGGAGGTGAAGCTAGGAGAAAATGTCCCGCCAGTTGCACCTCACCAGCCGGTCAGGAGTTAGGGAGTCAAGGCGCGACCCAGCAGAGGTGTGCATCCCTACAGTTGACTCAGCACAGTGTGGGGGAGAAGCAGCAGGCAGGACACACCCCCGCCTGTCCCTCTGCCTTCGGACCATCAGGGATGCTCTATGGAGTGGCAAGTTGCCAAACTCTGAGAGACATTGATAGGAATCACTGATGAGCAAGGGTGTGCCCTTGACCATGCGGTAATGCTGTCTCCAGATGGAAAGTTCACACCAGCCAGTCAGTGTGATGCAATTAAGATCTTTCTTCTTCCTGTCTCTGGCCCTGTGCCCCTCACCCCATTAACCTCCTTAGACTCTCAGGACTAGTGTCTTGTGGCAGTGGTGGGCGAAAGAAGCATTGACTTCAATAATCAGGAAGAAGTTTTCAAATGCATCACCTGCTTTTGTTTCGTTTCTGAAATTTTACCTGCTGAAAATCACAAAAGCAAAATCAAGTAAAAAGGAAGGGAGAAAATAAGAAATTTGGGAGTAAAGTACTAAAATAGCAAAATTAGAAAAATTAAGATTTTTTAGTTTTCAAATGTGTGTGCCAACCAATATAATGAATTTAGGATGTTCCACTCAATTTTTCCTTCTCATTGTTGCTAAGTTTATAAATTAAAGGATTAAATATTACATAAAACCAGGACAATGCTTACTCATACTTAAGTTATGTGGTAAAAAATAAAACTCCATGTTTGTTTTCAACCAGTTAGAGAGAGCAAGCGAGCTGTAATAAAGTTATTAGTCATGTGCAGGCTGTAAAAAGTCAGAAAATGAAAATAAAAAATATCTTACAGATTTAATATTCTTGAAAATAGAGAATATTTTATTTTTCATAGAAAAGTCTAATACATTTTAAGCATTATTTCCTTCCACTGAAACACTGTATACTATGTCTTTTTTCTAAAGTTAATAGCTTTAACTTGAAGACAAGAAGTCATCGTAGAGATACACAGATACATTTGAGCTGTGTGACTGTACCTCATAAATAGTTTAGTTTATAAAGGCTGTCTTAGTTGACTTCCTCATAATCAAAACAATTACCCTTACATGCCTACCAGGCAGGCAGGGCATGTGCATAGTTCTAATTCCAAGAATTAAGTTTACTTAAAGAAACAGTCTAACTTAGTAGTTGTGTGAACTTGAAATTATTTTCTTGAAAAGTATGCCTTAATGTAATATTGAGTGTGTTTCTGTACCAGTTAATGAAAAACTGTTCCTTAGCTACCCACTATGGCCTAGTGCTGTGTCACCTGTAGGAAAAATGCAGAGGGTCACACCTGGATGCCTTCTGTTTGTAAAACAGCGTGTCTCCTCCCAGAGGAAAGGCAATGTCAGGTTTCAGATTTGCTGAAGTAGTCCTTACCACCTGAAAAGAGTTCTTAAAATACTGGGCTGCTGAGTTGAAGGTGGTGTCCGTAGGTCACAGGGACAGGAAGTTTGATGGGCACAGGACAAAAACTCTGTGCCTCAGGACCCCACGTGGTCACGTATCACTCTGAAGTGTGACTCCACTCCCAGGTGTGCCCTGAGAAGTCTATACTCAGGTGTATCCTGAACATGAACTGCACACATGTGACTTCATGACCTGGTGTGACCCAAACATGGCACTTCATGACCAGGTATGAAATAACCTAGTTAGAGCTGCAACACTGGTTGTGTTCAGCTCCTTTGTATGCCATAATTTTGTGTTCAGAAGCTACTTTGTGAAAGGGAAAAAGTTGTGTCCTATTTCTTAGTGTAAGTTTTGAGAAGAAGTGAGAAAGGGAGAGGGAGAAGAAAGAGAGCTAAATCAGGTAATTAAGGGCTAGAGAAACCCTCATCAGTGAATATGGGAAGGAGAGTGGTGATGCCACAGAGGCAGTTGGGATGCCTTATGAGCCATTCGTAAAATACCAGGTCCCAGGTACAGAAGCTCAGAATGGTTCATATTCTAGAAGTTTAGATCATTATTTGAAACTCTGTACTCAAAGAGACAGCATTGATTAGACTCCAAGGTATCCCCAAAGAACTTACTGAATAGTTAAACTGAAAAATAGTGCTAAAAGATGACTTTCCAGTGTTGGTAATTAAATGTTCCAGAAAAGCAAACTGGAATAAGAAATTATTGTGCTTATCATGAAAGAGGCAGATTGAATTATAGAATAAAGAGCATAATTACCTTGAGTGAGTCAAGAAATACATCTGAACTGGAGGGTAAAGGGAGAGGTTTAAGAGCGGTACAGGCAGGGCCGGCGCTGTGTTGTACTCAGCTAAGTTTCTGCTTGAGGTGCTGGCATCCCATATGGATGCTGGCTTGTGTCCTGGCTGTCCCTCTTCCGAAAGCAGCAGAACATGGCCCAAGTGCTTAGGCCCCGCACCTACATGGGAGACCCAGAAGAAGCTCCTGCCTCCCGGCTTCAGATTGGCCCAGCTCTGGCCATTGTGACTATTTGGGGAGTGAACCAGAGGATGGAAGACCTCTCTGTCTCTCCCTCTCTCTGTCTGTAACTCTACCTCTCAAATAAACAAATAAAATCTTTAAAAAAAAAAAAAGAGTAGTATAGGCATTTAATGATGAAAGGATAACCAATAGAAAAACAAAACTAAAAAATAACTGGAATATTGGGAGAATGGTCCAAATTCCTCATCTTTCATCAAGGTGATTGGATCAACATTCTTCTTAAATGTGAACATATAATATCTGTAATCACTTCTTACAGTAAGGAGACACCTACCAAGGAAAACATGTACAACTAATTAACTTGTTAGCTTCCACCTTTCTATACTGCTTGACTTTTAATTTCTATTTGCATGTAGTCCATTTATGATTTTTAACAAGAAACACTTAAAAGCCTATGTGAGGATTTTGATGGATTTTCAATCCCCTTATTTCCAATACTTTTGTTTTGCACAGCCACAGTAAAGACTATTTGGGTCTTTTTTTTTAAGATTTATTTGTTTACAAGTCAGAGTTACACAGAGAGAGGAGAGAGAGGAGAGAGAGAGAGAGAGAGAGAGAAAGTCTTCCATCCATTGGTTCACTCCCCAGTTGGCCGCAATGTCCGGAGCTGTACCGATCCAAAGCCAGGAGCCAGGAGCTTCTTCCGGGTCTCCCATGTGAGTGCAGGGGCCCAAGGACTTGGGCCATCTTCTACTGCTTTCCAAGTTCACAGCAGAGAGCTGGATTGGAAGTAGAGCAGCGGGGTCTCGAACCGGTGCCCATATGGGATGCTGGCACTTAAGGCTAGGGCGTTAACCTGCTGCGCCACAGCGCCTGCCCCCAGGTCTTATGTTAAAATGGAAATAAGGCAGAAGAAGAAAGGAATGAGGGCTTTGTTGAAGTAAGACTTGGAATGAAAAAATGTTATTTTGGTCTCTCTATCCTGTTAGGATATTGAGCCTCTGTATTGCTTTATGGTTACAAGGGATTGAACGTGAGTACCATTCTGTGTTGGGTTTGTATCTTTTTTTAAAAAAAAGATTTATTTATTTATTTGACAGGTAGAGTTACAGACAGTGAGAGGGAGAGACAGAGAGAAAAGTCTTCCTTCCGTTGGTTCACCCCCTAAATGGCTGCTACAGCCAGAGCTATGCTGATCCGAAGCCAGGAGCCAGGTGCTTCTTCCTGGTCTCCCACATGGGTGCAGGCATCCAAGCACTTGGGCCATCCTCCACTGCCCTCCCGGGCCACAGCAGAGAGCTGGACTGGAAGAGGAGCAACCGGGACTAGAACCCGGTGCCCATATGGGATTCTGGTGCTGCAGGCAGAGGATTAGCCAAGTGAGCCGCAGCGCTCACTTGTATCTTGACAATAACCCAACAACACAATGTCATCCAGAGTCGATGACTTTGCTTCTCTGCGCTTCAGTTTCAGTATCTGTAGAATGGTAAAAAGAGCAACAGCCTCATAGAGTTGTTTTTAGGATTAAATGTGGCAACATATAAAGAATTCAGCACAGTAGCTGATACCTAATATGTGTTCAATAAATCTTATGAAGATGATGATGTTCATGCTAAAGATGGTGGTGGTGGTAGTGGTGAGCATTGAAGGTAATTTTGCTGTCACCCTTGATTATAGCTCCTTGAAGTATTAGCTCTGCACTGTTCTTGGTTTCCAGGCTGTGTTTTTAGCTCAGTCTTAGATGCATATCAGCAGGAGAAGAACTCTCTGGTTTCCTCAGGCTGTGGGCCCAGAGCACCAGCAGCTTGTGGGACAGTGGAGAGCTCTGCAGTGGCTGGAGGCCCCTCCACTGTGTAGCTCCTTTAGCTGTGTTCTGAGGGCTGCTGCATTACGCCACTTGTTGCTTCATTCATTCAACCAGTATTTCTTGAGTACCCACTGTGTGCCAAGGATGTAACAGTAAACAAAATGCAGACCCCGCTTTCAAGGAATTCTTCCGCTAGTGAAGGAGATGCACCAAGAAGCATACAAGGTTAGAGTGGTATAGCGTGAGACATAGGGGCCCAGGGGGAGGTTTCTGGATCATCTTGATTGAAGTCTGAAGTTTCTAAAATGAAGAAGCTGGAGAACTGTGACCCGCTGGTTACAGGGCAAAGAGACCCTGACTCACATTATGAAGCTTCTGTGGTTTCTAAGTCATTCTCTGCTGAGAATTCTCCACTCCTTCCAGGGCAGCGAAAATGCTAAGTATTCACTTCTGATATTTGGAGCCTTGTGTGTGTGTGAATCTGTGATTAGCATACAACTTGGTGTTCGAGTTAAAATTTGTACGTTTTTATGAAGATGAATTACTCATTACCATCATGAGATTTTTTTCAGTACATAAAACTAATCCTTTTGAGTATTTCTAAGTTGTTTGTTATTTTAAAAGACTAAAACTCATTTGAAAATGAGCTATGAAATTCTTAACCATGGGAACATTTATAGAAGATAATGGGTTATGCTTATAATCTGTTTATAATAGCATGTGGGTCAGTAGCAAATATTTAAGAGGAAAAAAAGAGATGATCTCAAAGCAGCCTGAGTCATTATTTAAACTTCTGTTGGAACTGAGTCTTCAAACCAAGAAATAATAAAGAAGTTGTAGTAAAAGTTAATAAAAGGACATTTTAAAGGGTATTGGGTTTTGGTGGACCAAATTCTATCAAGATATTTTTAGCATCTTCAGGAACGTCTAAAATGTTCTGTCCACTGAAAATGCATATTTGGTACTTTAATTCTTCTTACTCTTGTATTTCATTATAGCAACAGTCTTTAAAAAAATTCCATATATTAATTCTGCAAGTGAGTCTATGAAGGCCTGAACAAATGTATGCTTCCATCCCTCTGAGGCTCTGTCTGTGAATTTTATAGTCAACAGAAACACCTTGAGTGGTGTGGTGGGTATTTTATCCCTGTGTATACCCAGGGCCACATTTTTGCATTAATAAGCAAGTTCATCTATAACCCATTTCAAACAGATATTGCTGTGAATGATCTGGAGTATGAAGGGAAATGGAGGAGAATAAAATGTAGCTAATAGCTCAAAAGATCTGGACTCCTAGGCTACCAAATGTGGATGTACAGTCTTTAATTGGGGTTGACTGGCTAGGAGAGACCAAGCCAGTATTATTCCCAAACCTATGTTCTTATTTTCTTTTTAGAGAGAGAGAGGTCTTTCACCTGCTGGTTTGCTCCCCAAATGGCCACAGTGGCTGGAGCTGAGCTGATAGGAAGCCAGGAACCAAGAGCTTCTTCCAGGTCTCCCATGTACGTGCAGGGGCTCAAGCACTTGAGCCATCTTCCACTGCTTTCCCAGGTGCATTAACAAGGAGCTGAATCAGAAGTGAAGCAGCAGGGACTTGAACTGGAGCCCATATAGGATGCTGACACCCCAGGCAGCAGCTTTACTGGCTATACTGCCAGCCCCCAAACCTGTGTTCTTAATCACTAGGTAACATTGTAATGTTATCTCCCACTCAGGGAACCTCCTTCCTGGTGTGTGTGTGTGTGTGAGTGTGTGTGTGTGTATGTATGTAAATATGTACGTATATACAGTACAACATGGAACTCCAGATTTCAATACAGTTTAATTTGACTACAAAAACAGCCATTTCCCCACATTCCTCTTGCCTCCTTGCCCTAGGGACTTTCAAGGACGTCAAGGATCTCCCTGAAAATAATAGCCTTCCATTTTTTGACATGGGCACCTATAAGGATAGTTGGGGGATCTTTCCACTTTGAACTTCTTCATTATAACACAGAATCAATCAAGTGAAAACAAAACAAAACAAAACAAAACAAAACAGCAGCTCCTTTGGGTTAATGGACCAAGTCAGTGTATTCCACTTTGCATGACAGTGCTCAAAAAATGGTTGTTGGGTAAACGAAGGGCTGAATGTGTGAACATGTACCTAGCTCCAGGCTAACACAAACTTAGTTGCCTGTACTAATTTGATCTTGTGGGCATCACCAAAATCCAAAGGGAATTTATCAGCAATGACTCTTTTTATTTTTTTTTAAAGATTTATTTATTTATTTGAAAGAGTTATGAAGAAAGAGAAGGAGAGGCAGAGAGAGTGAGTCATCCATCTGCTGGTTCACTCCCCTGTTGGCCACAACTGCCGGAGCTGTGCCGATCTGAAGCCAGGAGCTTCCTCTGGGTCTCCCTCATGGGTGCATCTTGGGCCATCTTCTGCTATAGCAATTTCATCTATAACCCATTTCCTCGGCCATAGCAAAGAGCTGGAGCAGCAGTGGAGCAGCCGGGACCCGAACCGGTACCCAAATGGGATGCCAGTGCTGCAGGCAGCAGCCTTACCCGCTATGCCACAGCACTGGCCCCAACGGTGACTCTTTTTAAACATGATGTACAAAAATTATTTGGACTGGTCCTAGCCCTGTCCTAGGTGTAACCAAAAGGAGATGGCAGATCCAATGAGAAATATATGGGGACCTTTCCACCTTGGATCTTCCTGGCCTCTGAGCAGTAAAGTCCTGCCTATTTGGGAGGTGTTAATTGGACACAGTGAGGTAACCAGCCATGGAGTGACCTCTCTGATCTGTTTCTGTGGTCACCCCAAGTGCCCTCGTGCTCCTGAGCTCATTGGCAGGTGCTCCTGGTAGCCTCATCTTGGCGCAGGGGGCCCACACTGCAAAGGAGACAGAAAAGGAAAAGGAAGGAAGTGGCCCCCACCTCTGCATTAGCCCTCCTTAGGAGGGTCTGGGGTCTTTCCCCTATTCCAGTGTTGATGGTGCTTCCACTGTCCAGGCCTCAAGCCAGGAGAGGGGTCTCCATTTCCTCTATAACTCTGGGAAAGGCCCTCTTTCTCATGTTTGGCACACACCATCACATTAAAAAAAGGACACTGATGGTAGAAATACATTTATTTCACAAATTGTTATTAACACCTACACGACTGGGGCCCAGAATAGAACAGACATTGCCCTCACCCACATAAAGTTGAAAGATCAGCAGAGATTCAAGTAATCACAAAAATAGCTGACAAATTGTAGTTGTGGCATATGCTACAAGAGAAAGGGACATGGGTCTGGGAGGGGAGTTTTGAGGACTAAGGGTCCATTGAATGGTAACTAAGAGGAGCTGGAAGAATGGGCAGAAGTAGTCGTATGAGCAAAGGCCTGGAGGCAGCAAGGAATATGGCAGGTTTGCCACTGGGTGCAGGAGGATGACAAGCTAAAAGGTTCATTATGCAAAGAAACTGTGGAGAAGTCATAATCACTAGCACTGGCAGGTATTGGGCACTCACTGGGTGCCGGGCACTGTGACCAGCTTTTTTTTTTTTTTTTTTTTTGACAGACAGTGAGAGACAGACAGAAAGGTCCTTCTTCCATTGGTCCACCCCCCAAATGGCCACTACAGCTGGAGCACTGTTCCAATCCAGAGCCAGGAGCCAGGTGCTTCCTCCTGGTCTTCCATGGGGGTGTAGGGCCCAAGCACTTGGGCCATCCTCCACTGCCCCCCTGGGCCACAGCAGAGAGCTGGACTGGAAGTAGAGCAACCGGGACTAGAACCCGGTGCCCATATGGGATGCCAGTGCCACAGGCGGAGGATTAACCAAGTGAGCCAAGGCACAGGCCCTGACCAGTGTTTTTTAAGCATCATAAATTAAGCTTTATGTTTTTACTTTTGAAGAAATAGAGGCACAGGGGAGCAAAACAAATTGCCAGATAGCACTGGCTCTTTCTAAGGGCTCTGTGAGCAATGAGATCCTGCTGAGGTCTTATTTTAAGATTTCTTTATTTGAAAGGCAGAGTGGCAAAAAGAGACTGAGAGGGAAACAGATACGGGGGGGGGGAGGAGGGAGGGAGTGAGAGAGAGAGGGAGAGAGAGAAAACAAATGATCTTCCATCTTCTGGTTCACTCCCCAAATGCCTGCAACAGCCAGGACTGGCCCAGGCTGAAGCCAGGAGCCAAGAATCCCATTCGAGTCTCCTACATAGGTAGCAGGGACTCAAGTACTTGAGCCATCATCTGCTACCTCCCAAGTGCATTTGCAAGAAGCTTGATCAGAAATGGAGTAGCCTGGACTTGAGCCAGGTACTCTAATATGGGATTCAAGTGGCAACTTAACCCACTGTACTATAACACCTGCCCCTATCAGAGGGCTTTAAGCAGTAGAGATGCAATAAGATTGATATTTCAGAGCACAACTTGGAACAAAATCAACTAAGATCATCCCTACCTGCCTAGCCCCTCCAGCCTCTTTGTACCCAAGATAAAAGTATTTGCATTTGAAACTGTCATGGATATTGAATCTGAGATTAAATGATTGCTCTGCAGTGAAGACTGGAATGGTGTCCGTGGAAGTGCTGTTTTGAGGATTTGCGGGGAGGAGGAATGGCTCTATTTCCTGAGAACTGTATTCCTAGACGTTAGAATTATAAGAAGCGTGGGTGCAGAGTAGAAAGGGGCAGTTAGACCCTCCCCCTCCAGCCTAGGGCGGCTGTTAATGGTCGCTGTGCCCCATACCAAAGTCTTGAAATATTCTGAGTCAGAACAGTGTTTTACATCTGTCAGGGGAACAAAAACCCATTCCCCATGACCATACCCGGGGCCGCATGTGTTTTTCTTTAACAGCTTCAGTGTTTTTAAAAAAAAAAAAAAATAGGCAATTTTGCTTTCAAGTGTAGAGTTCTAGCTCCTCTGGCAACCCTGGACCATGATTCTCCTGTGCCTTGTTGGCTGGCACTGACCCACACAAGCTTCCCAGATAAGAGTACCAGCTCCATGTCCAACTCAGCTGGCGGCACCCAGCTAGTCTTCCTCCCAGCTCAGGCTCCCTGTGCTTACCTGCCTGGCCCTGTTGGTGTGTCTGTGTGTGACTTGGGGACTGTGCTGTCACGGGTGAGGAGGCCAGCCTGAGAGTCAGGACAGAGAGAGAAGGGCTCTAAACACAGGCCGGTCATCTTGGAACAGGCTTTAGTGAGAGAAGGGACCGGGGTGGGGATTCTGTGCAGTGTGCCAGGCAGACAATGAGGAAATTATGCAGTAGATATAGCGAGAGGTCAAGTTCATTTGGGAGATGCCCTAACAATTCAGCGGCCAAGGTGCAATTTTGGACCTAAAACATTAGAAAGACATTGCACACTCTTAAGGAAGTTGAATTCTGGGAAGGTCAAGCCAACACAGTGTCATGAGGGCCAGGAGCCTGAAGATACCCCCGTAAGAAGGAGAGTGACAGCTACAGATCTGAATGATTATTCCTGGATTAGGAATCTGTGTGCTCAAAATAAGGGCCAGAAGCCACTATGGGCCCACTTCGTTTTCCTTGGCAAGAGGCACTGGGTGCAGGAGAAAGGACCAGTCTTAAAAATTTAGCATCACCGGGAGAAAAATGAAGTGCAGTAAAAACTATGGTTGGTTAAGAATGGAGGCATTTTTACTACAACACTGCACCATTGTAAAAAATCTGCAGGCTTGTGCCAAGGGGTAGATGCTGCTAAACTCCTCCCCGGAGTCTTGGGGCATTTGAGTGCTCTTGGCGCACTCAGCTCCCTGGAGCAGCCGGGAGCTAGGCCTCCTCGGGGCTTACATAAAGCATAGATCTTGCCCAAATGTGGAAAACCTTTAGGGACATGAAAACCATTAGGGATCCGTAGCCTTGACTTGAACCAAGCAGAATAAACAAACCCCTGCCCAAATTGGAACTCGCTGGACGCCTTTCAGAGTTGTCCAAGGAGAAGGCTGCAGCATCAAGGGTCTCTGAGTGGGTTTGTGTCTGGCTTTGGCCATGTAGCTCAAGTCTGATAAGACTGCGCTTCATGCGTCCTTTGTTGAAGTATCTTCACAGTTCAGTGCAAACCCACGAAAGAATTGCCTTGTGAGCCTATCACATACGCAGTCTCTTTTTGTCTGTGAAAGGGATGTCGAAGTCCCGGTTAGACCTTTAGGGTGTGCGCTGCAGAGTCAGGAGCTGGGCTGGACACATTCCAGAGAGCATCACATTTTCCATGCTCAGGGTCCTGGTGAGTTCCCAGCCACAATTTTTATTTTCCATATCCTTTGTCACTCTTTCCAGCTTCATGGTTCTGGAGTTTTCTGTATGCATGGCAGAGGGTAACTTTGTATGTTTCTCCCTGTAACTGTTAAGTGGCATTATTTTTACACTTTTTTAAAAAAAGATTCATTTATTTGAAAAGCAGAGTTACAGAGAGGCAGAAGCAGAGAGAGAGAGAGAGGTCTTCCATCCACTGGTTCATTCCTCAAATGGCCACAATAGCCAGATATGTGCCAATATGAAGCCAGGAGCCAGGAGTTTCTTCCAGGTCTCTCACATGGGTGCAGGGGCCCAAGGACTTGACCCATCTTCTACTGCTTTCCCAGGCCATAGCAGAGAGCTGGATCAGAAGTGGAGCAGCCGGGATTCGAACCGGCACCCACATGGGATGCCGGCACTTTAGGCAGCAGCTTTACCTGCTACACCACAGTGCTGGCCCCCATTTTACACTTTTTAAATCTCATTTTTTTTAAAATGAGAGAGGTAGATTAGATAATTCTGAATGTTCATTCATTCCCTAAGTAGTCCATGTAGCATCTGCTGTGGCCTGGACAATACACAAGGCACTGTTAGGGGATAACAGAGGTGGCTGGATTGAAGGCAGATAAAACTGGGGCTGGTGTTGTGGCACAGTGGCTTAAGTGGCCACTTGTCATGCCAGCATCCCATATCAGAGTGTCCTTTTGGGTCCTGGCTGCTCTGCTTCTGATCCAGCTCCCTGCTAGTGCACCTGGGAAAGTAGCAGAGGACAGCCCATGTACTAGGGCCCCTGCCACACATGTGAGAGACCCAGATGGAGTTCTGCCCTTCTGCCTTCAGCCTGACCCAGTCCCAGCCATTGCAACCATTTGGAAGTGAATCAGTAAATAGAAGGTATTCCCCCCCCCCCTCTCTTTCTCTCTCTTTCTCCCTCTCTTATTCTGCCTTTCAAATAAATAAATCTGTAGAAAAGAAGGAAACCATATACTCTTTCCCTGATATTCACAATCTTAAGACATAGATATGGACATCAAGATAGCAAACCAAGGCACACAGCAGCTAAGAATCAAGCGCTGAATGGTTGCAGACACATGGTCTGAACTATTCTGGAGCTAGACTTGGGCTCTTATCCTGCCTGCAGCACCATATGGGAAACACTGAACAGTTTCTACCATGGCCCTGTTGTAGGTAGAGATGAGAACAGTAACTACAAGAATAATAAAGACAGTAACTCTAGTAGTTGATGATTTAGTTGACAGAGAGTCATACATATCCATGAAGGAGTGGTTGGATTGTTGTATGATACATGGGAGGCAAGGATTGGTGATTAACAATGTGAAGTTTGATGACAGACCTAAATCTACACCTACTGCGTATAAGCTGTGTGATCTGAGGCAGGTCACTTAACTCCTATCATCCTGAGTTTTCAGCATCCTATCTGTGGAATGGAACGCTGCAGATACATGCCTTACAAAGTTATAATGGTGCAAAATAAATGAATTAATGAGTAGAACACTGTTCAGAAAAAGTAGAGGTAGAGCAAGGACACTCTGTGATAGCAGGAACAAAGGCTTAGCAGCAGGATGGGTCTCGGGAAGGGATTTGAAAGAGGGAGGAAACATGGACAGGAGTGGGAGAAATGGAACTGGGAACGGTGCCTTTGTCACTGTGTTAAGGTCAAAGCAGAATTCAGGACAGCAGCTCTTCCTGGCCCTTGCCCACAGGGTCCACGTCTCCCATCCACACCCAGTCCTTACCATGAGTCCGAGGCATATCAGTTGCAGTGAGCAAGGTCCCGTTGGTCTTCCCAACTAGCAGATGCACAGTGCACCGGCAAATCCTTTTTCTCCTTCCCTAGCTCAGCCATGAGAAAATGAAGTTTTTAATGCAAAATTTTCCTTCAAAGGACAAAAGGGAAGGGAAGGTGGGAAAGGGGGACAAAAGAAGGGGAAAGGGAGAGGGTAGGAACAGGACCTCAGTCCTCGTTCTCTTCCTTCCTTGTGACCTGAGTGTCTGGGCTTGCGGAGATTGAACCAGCTCTCCGAGAATGGGCTGCCTGCATGGCTGCCCTGTCCCTTCTGAACCCTCAGAGCTCTCCACATAGGGCCCGAGTCTTCCATCCCTTGGGCCCTGTTTGCTGCACTCTACCTTAATGTCACATTCTCATCCCAAAAGGTGGCTTCTAATGCTTAGTTCACCGGTTGCCTTGGATCAGTCCTTTAACCCTGGGGCACTGACAGCAGCCAACCAAGTTTATAGAAAATTCTATATTCTATTCTAAATGCAAATACCCTTCCCAGTTTCTGAGAACTACATGCCGCTCAGTTATTGCCAGTAACAAGAACTGCCACTTATTGAATTAAGTACTACCTGCCGTAAGCGATTTCAAGTGTTTTACCAACACCAATCTTTGTACCTGGAAGTGTGGTCCCAGAACTAGCAGAATCTTGGGCCTCACCTGAGACTTTAAGAGTCAGAGTCTGTGTATTTTTAGGTAAAATCCCCAGGAAAGGCCGGCGCCGCGGCTCACTAGGCTAATCCTCCACCTGCAGCACCGGCACACTGGGTTCTAGTCCCGGTTGGGGTGCTGGATTCTGTCCCGGTTGCTCCTCTCTGCTGTGGCCAGGGAGTGCAGTGGAGGATGGCCCAGGTCCTTGGGCCCTGCACCCGCATGGGAGACCAGGAGAAGCACCTGGCTCTTGGCTTTGGATCAGCGCGGTGCACCAGCTGCAGCGGCCATTAAGGGTGAACCAACGGAAAAGGAAGACCTTCTCTCTGTCTCTCTCTCTCTCTCTCTCACTGTCCACTCTGCCTGTCAAAAAAAAAAAAAATCCCCAGGAAAAAGTCTGGGGCCAAGTTCTGGCTGTGCCACTTACTATTATATATGTGTGCAATCTTAATCTTTTCTCTTGGGACTCTTTCTTTGAGCCCTAAGTCTCATTTGCTTTCATGATCAACTTTTAAATACTCTAAGCTCTTTCCATTGGCAAAATGTTCACGGGTTCTCTTTGGTGTCTAAACTCTAAATTCTATGGAGAGGCCAGAGGGGAGTTCTGATTGATGACTGTTCCCTTAGAGAGAAGGCAGGGGCTGGCAGGTTGGATCCCTTCAAATGAAGGGATTTCAGAGTAATTAGGCAGGATCCACAAGCTGTCATAAAACTGATTCGCCTTCTATTTTCTTTATTTATATCTGTAACTATAGACAAAGAGGAAATCACCGGGAAATTAACAGACCATTGAGTAGTAATCAGGACTTCCAGTGGAGTGAAGGAGCCTCAGGCCTTATGTGTATCAGTGACCCATTTCCCCCTTTCCCACGTGCTTGTAAACAAGTAAACAGGAACACGCTCCCCACGTGTGTGACAGCCTGCCAGGAGTTCATGTGGAAACATGCAGGCCTTCCCCTAATGGCGTAACCACCGTGCTGAGTGTTTTATGGGTTTCTCAGAAAGTCTTGAGAACGACATAGAGAGGGGAATTATGATCCTCATTTCAAAGATGAGAAAACTGGCTTGGAGACTGTAAGCTGGTGCTCCGACAAACTTCAGTTATTTAAGGAGAGAGAAGAGGAAAGATACTGGTGACTTCTGGGCACTGTTATTCTGAGCTGTTCATTGCTAGCCTCAAATGTGCCTGCCCCAGTCCACAAACCCAGGGCTCTGTGTTTAGGCTTAGTAGGTGCCCCTGTTTTAGTAGCTGTTAGAGGATGACCTGGTGATCCCACTGCCTGTCCTGCCTCCCTCTCTGGCCTCAAAGATGTGCCAGAGTGTCTGTTGCAGCCTCTTGGAATCTTTGAACCTGTGAGACTCAGAAAAGTGCTTTGCACCACCAACCATATCCTCAGATGTTTTTCATTCCTCCTGGCAGGGAGTTCACAGGAAGTTGACCAGATGGTCCGCTTTGTCCAGGAAGGTTAATTAAAGGGTTAAGCACCTAGAGAGTGGCTAAGAAGGATTTGAGCTTGGGTGTCCATCCCACCTCAGAGTCCAGGCCCCTGTATACTCTCCTTTATTTGATAAGCCCTGAAGAGACCTCTGCAGTGAATGAGGGTGCCCGATTCATGGGCTCGCAGCCCTGGTTGGCGCAGTGAGGTCTGGCAGCTGGAGGCGTGGACTGTTCCTGTCCAACTCTAGGAGCTGACATCTCCTTTATATGGCTCAGGGTCACCAGAGAGAGGCCAGTAGCTGTTCTGCCTAGGCCCTGGGACTGTTTTGCACCAAATCGCAGAGAAATTGGTCTTTGGGAGGAAATGTGAGGTCTCTGTCTGCATTTGTTTTGTTTATACATTTTGTTGGACTGGCCTCCATCCTTCCCCCCACCTCCCACCGCCAACACAGACATCATCTTGCAGCACCAAATGGCTCTTCTGACCTCGTAGACCCTGGCCTAAGGGGAGTTTTGTAAGGACTCCTCTTGGTCTTTCACTGCACAGGACATTCAGAAGATTGTTGCAACCATACACACCTGTGGGAGATAGGGGTAAGCTATAAGAGCGGAAGGGAAGTGACTGACCAGTTCTCAGGACAAACTGGTGGATGGATGGTCATAAACTCAGCCTAGGACATGTAAGGGATCAGAAATGCCTCCAAGAGTTTGGCCCTGGGGATGAAGGTGGTGCTATAAAAAGACCAAGAACATTACATCCAATTTGGTTACCCTGACGTGAGGTGCTGGGTATTCAAGTAGATGTACCCAACAGAAGCAGCAGGATTGGATCCAAGTGAGAGATCACAACTGGAGTTTCACATCTGTAAGTCTTCTGACAGCTTGAGATGGGAGTTTTTAGAAGAAGAGAACGATGAAAGAGGATTGAGAATTGAGTTCAGGCTGAGGAGCTGTGAGGAACCCCAGACACCAGCATCACAGCTGGAGAGTTGATAATTTAGTGTCCTGAACCAGATGTGACAACCATCCATGGTTTGTTGGACTTGTAAATGACCAAGCTTCTTCCACAAAACGACCTGATGGTGATATCCATGCTGTCAATTACAATGTGCCCAAATGTATCGATAGCCACTTTGGCAGAATTGTTTTTTCCTGTTTGATTCTGTCAGTAAAGATCTACTTAAATCATCAAGCATTGTCAAAAAAAAGTCACTACCAGTATTGAGTACGTATAAAACAGTTCTTGAACAACGTTGTGCATTACTGGATTAGCTAGATCATGTAGGTTGAAGCCACATAGTAAGTACAAAATAAATAAATTGTAGTAACATTTGGTCACCAAACAGAACACTGAAAGTCTTATGACTTGCCAGGTTTTGTTCCCATTTTAGTTGAGACGGTGAAATGAACAGTTCTGAGTTTGTACGTAACTTAAACTCTTGTATCCAAGCTACAAGAAATGGTTAAAAATGTGGGCTTTGGAGTCTGTTGGTCTGGCTCAGAATTCTGGCCACCTTACTCACTACCTGTGAATATATGGGCAGACTACTTACCCTCTCTTTCCTCAGCTCTACCGTGGAAGTGGTAAGTTCTATAAGTGATAGCAAGTAATATTATCAGTACCATTATTGTTGCCTTTTATGGAGAGAAAAAGAAGTTTCCAGGCTCATATATGTTTTTCTCATTAAAATAACTTTGACCTACCCAAAGTCTGGCGTAGGTTATTTCTGCAATAATCTGTTCTGAATCAGAAATATCACACACTGGATTTTAAGTCATAGAGCTATTTTAATTGATACTTGTGTCGTTAGGATTGCAAATGTGATTATAATAACAAATAGCAGTAAAGAGTGCATGCTTAGGGGCCGGTGCTGTGGTGTAGCAGGTAAAGCCACTGCCTACAGTGCCAGCATCCCACATGGGTGCCGGTTTGAGTCTTGGCTGCTCCATTTCTGATCCAGCTCCCTGCTGATGTGACTGGGAAAGCAACAGAAGATTGTCCAAGTCCTTGGGCCCATGCACCCACGTGGGAGACCCAGAAGAAGCTCCTGGCTGCTGACTTCAGATTGGCCCAACTCCAGCCATTGCAGCCATTTGGCTAATGAGCCAGAGGGTAGAAGATCTCTTTCTGCCTCTGCCTCTGCCTTTCAGATAAATAAATCTTAAAAAAATAATACATGCTTAAAATTTTAAAAATATTTGTTTCCTTTTTTAAAAAAACAAACATAGTTCTTAAAAATATCAGGTTGTTTGTGATTTGAAGTCATGGTTACACTCACATTCCAGTTTGCCTTCTGTTCTTGTACCAGTGTGCAGGTCCAAGTTGAAACCAAATAGACAGTAATGTCTCTTGGTCTTATACATAGCTCTTCGCAGTTAAACTGTACTTTAATATACTTGGATAAGATGACTTTAAGCATATGTAAATAAATGTAATGTGCCATAGTAATAGAATAATAACAAAGGCCACAAGGTCATCTCAATGGATGCAGAAAAAGAATTTGACATAATTCAGTACACTTTCATACATAAAAGTGCTCAATGAAGTAGGCACAGCAGTTCTTCCCCAGTCTGATAAACATGCATCTGTGAAAACCCGTGCTAACGCTGGGCATAATTGTGAAGGACAGAAACTTTCCACCCAAGATAAAGAACCTCGGAAGGTGCCCATTCATGCCACTCCCTGCAGCATACGCACTAGAGCTTCCAACCACGGAATTCAGGCAATAAAATGAAATAAAAGGCATCAGGATGGGAAAGAAGTTAAACTATATTATGACGTGCTCTCATTGAGGGGAAATCTTAAGGAATCCACCAACGCCATTAGAACTAACCAGTGAGTTCAGCAAGATTGCAGGATATAAAGTCACTTGTATTGCTATATGCTACCGTGAGCCACCTAAGACTGAAATTAAGAAAATAGTCCCACTTTCAGTAGCGTGAAAAAGTATTAAATACCTGGGAATAAATTTAACAAGGAAAATACAAGATTTATATACTATGAACTACAATACATTGTTAAAAGAAATTTCAAAATTTGTAAATAAATGGAAAGCACCCTGTGGTTATGCAGTGTAAGACTTAATATTGTTAAGAGCAATACTGCTCCCAAGTATTAGATTCAGTGTAATCCCTACCAAAATTCTGTCTTTTTTTTTTTTTTTTGGCAGAAATTAGCAAGTTCATTCTAAGATTCATATGGAATTTTGAGGGACCCAAAATAAGCCAAAACAATTTTTAAAAAGAAAATTTGATTTTAAAACTTACTACAGAGCTATAGTCATCAAAACTTTGTAATACTGGCATAGAAACAGATTTGTAGACCAATGGAATAGAATGGACAGCCCAGAAATAAACTCTCACATATATGATCAAACAATTTTTACAAAGATGTCAAAGCTATTCAGTGGGGAGGGAACAATCTTTTATTCTTTAAACAATTTTTTATTTATATAAGATGAACAAATTTCTTATATTCCATATATACAGATTTAAGAGCATAGTGATAATTCTCACCCTACCCTCCTTATTGTCTACATGCCTACCCTCCTTCCTCCTTTCTTTCTTACTCTTTCATTTAATTTTTACAATGACATACGTTTAGTTTATTTTATAATCATAAGTTTAATCCTCCACTAAGTAAAGGGTTCAACAAAACATTGGGAACAGTCTTGTCAATAAGTGGTGCTGGGAAAACTGGATACCCACAGCACACACACTCACCAAAAAAAAGGGGGGGGGGATTGAACCTTACCTTACATCACATATAAAAAGTTAACTCAAAATTAACTAAAGACCTACATCTATAAAAATCCTTAGAAGAAAACACAAGGGAAAAGCTTCCTGATGTTGGATTTCGCAGTGATTTCTTAGATACGATACCAAAGGTACAAGCAACAGAAGGGAAGCTAGATAAATTGAACTTCATCAAAATTACGAACTTGTTTACATCAAAAGGCTATCAACAGAATAGAAAGAGATACCACAGAATAGGAGATAATATTTGCAAATCACATGTATAGTAAGAGATTAATAATACAATACAGAGAGAGAACTAAAAATCGCACACACACACACACACACACACAAAGCCCAAATTTAAAAATGAGCAATGGGCTTGACTAGACATTTCTCTAAAAAGGCAAACAAAACAAAACAAAAAGCTATGTACAAATGGCCAAGAAGCTTGTGAAAAAATGTTCTGCCTCACTGGCATTAGAGATCATCAAATCAAAACTATAAGATGCCACGTTGCACCTACTGTAACAGAGAGTTGAAAAGAACAGAAAACAAATGTTGAAAAGGATGTGAAGAAATTGGAGCCTGTCACTTTGCTGTTGGGGATGTAAATTGGTGCGAACACTGTTGGAAACAATTTGAGCATCCTGAGAGTGCTGAATATGAGATTAACATATGATCGCACAGTCTACTACTAGATATATTCCCCTACATAGGAATACATATGTTCACACAAAAGCATTTACTCAAAGGTTCATAACAACATTATTCATAGTAGCCAGAAAACAAACAACCCAATGTCCATCATCTGATGAACAGATAAACCAGATTCGTACCCTGGAATTCAATCATAAAAAGAAATTAAGTACTGATTTATGCTACAGCATTTGATAAGCCGTGAAACCATTTTGCTAAGTGAAAGAAGCCAGACACAAAAGGCCGTGTATTCTATGATTTCATTATATGGAGTGTCCAGAATATGCCTAGCCACAGGGTCAGAAACTAGATTAGTATTTGGTTTGGGGCTAATCGGAGAGTGAAGTGACTGCCAACATGTAAGGGGTTACACATCTTGAAAGGTGATGAAAATGTTCTAAAATTGACCATGGTGATGATTACACAATTCTGCATATACTAAAAACCACTGACTGTAAAGTTTGAAAAGTACATTTTATGATATGTGAATTATATCTTTTTAATGGACAGAAGTAATAGTTAAGCATAAAGAATTTAATTTTTAAAATACACAAAAAAGTTTAACGTTTTTACGAGTTTACTTCTTTTTATTCATTTGAAAGGCAGGGCAACAAAGAGAAAGAGAAGAGAAAAAAAATATCTTCCGTTTGCTAGTTCAATCCCCCAAATGCCTATAACGACCAGGACTAAGCCAGAGCAAAGCCAGGAGCCAGGAACTCCATCTGGGTTTCCCGTGTGGGCGGCAGGAATCCAAGTACTAGATCCATCATCTGCTGCCTCGCAGGGTGCTCGTTAGGGAGCTGGATTGGCAGTGGAAGTGGGACTCGATCCCAGACACTCTGATATGGGATGTGGGCAAGCCCAAGAAGTGGCTTAACCCACTGTGAGCAATGCCCTCTCTAAGAATTTAATTTTGAAATTGCTTTGGGATCTTCTTGGGATTTTCTGATAATGTCAGGCTAAAAGGGATATGAGTGTTAAAAGGAAAAATCTCTTTCTTCCACACTCACAACACTCCTAACACCAAGTGTGTGGGATTTTTCTCCACCAAGAACCGATTTCCCAATCCGGCTTAACACACCAATCACAAGTCCTGGGCTTATACCTCAGGGCAAATCGGCTAGAAATCTGGGGTTCCCATGACCCACTGCACAGGTTCAATAATTTGTTATTGTGCCTCACAGAACTCAGGGAAACACATTGCTTAACATTTTCCGGTTGATTTTAAAGAATATTCAAGAACAAGCAGATGAAGAAGCAGAGGGCAACAGATGGGGAAGGGGGGTACAGGGCTTCCATGACCTCCCTGGGTGTGGCCCCTTCCCACCTCCTCCATGTGCTCAGTATTACCTCCAGAACCTCTATAAGTCCATAGTTATGGGATTTTATGGAGACTTCATCACGTAGTCATGATTGATTATTAAGTCAGTCTTTAGCACCTTTCCCCTCCTCAGGTGGAGTTGAAGGTTCCAAGCTTCTAGTCACTGCTTGGTGGTCTGGTGCCTAGTCCCCTCCTGAAGCTGTCCAGGAGCCTTCAACAGTCACCTCATTAGAACAAAAGGCAATCCTACTGGATTGGGTGTTTGGCAGAGTAGTTAAGTTGCCCGTTGGGATGCCCACAGCCCGTGTCAGAAAACCTTGTTTTAGTTCAGCTCCTCACATTGGATCCAGCTTCCTGCTGATGCACGCCTTGGAGGTACTAGGTGATGGCTTAAGTCCCTGCCACCCATGTGGAGACCTGGGTTGAGTTCTGAGCTCCTGCCTTCAACTTGGCCTGACCCTGGCATTCAGGGAGTGAACCAGAAGATCTCTCTCTTGCTCGCTCGCTTGCTTTTGAATAAGATGTAAAATTAATTAATAAATGTTAAAAAGATACTACTATCATATGAAACTCTTAGAAATTTAGGAACTTGGTGTCAGGAATTAAGGTCGTAAACCAAATATTAGAAAAAAAAAAAAAAAACCAAGATGCTCCCAGATCAACTCTGGATTCTACAGATGTTTTCTTTGTGGAGGGAAGAGATACAGATTTAAGAACTGCAGTCTTTTGTGTGCTTTTTTGTTGGGGAGAGAGAATTCAGGAGTCTGTTACTACATTGTGTGGTGAGATGACGTAGACATTTCTTTTTGTGTGAATAAATATGGTATCACTTGGAAACTTTTAAAAACTTTTTCGGTTACAATGGGCACCATACCAGAGGGTACAAAATACAGGTTATAAAAACAGTTCAAAACTTTCCATTGCCCAAAATGGTTTAATATATGACTAGGTCTCCCCATCTGGCTTTGAAGAAAGGACGCAGAATTTTTTCTTGCTCTTTCAAATGGTGAACTAATGACGATGACAAAATGAGTATTGGGACCTGAGCAAGTAGTAAACATTTACCTGTGTTTGTTCATTTCAATGTCTCCACCATCTCTATGACACACTTTTTTAGAAGCTTCCCAAGGTCATGCAGCAGGTCACTGAGCTGGGCTGCAGCCCTGTGTCTGTGTGATTCCCCCACGACCTCCCTCATACTGCCTGGATTTTATTCTCTATTCCACTGTTTTCTAGGCGTTTATAGCAACTGAGATTCTCATCACAGCAAGTAAGAGAAGTCATGGAGTAGAGAGGGAAAGCCCTGGACTGGGAGTCAGAGACCTTGAATTCTAGTCCCATTTTGCCACTTGTCAGGTCAGTGACCTTGGAAAAGAAGGTTGACCGTTAAGAAGTATGATTTTCTGATCGGTAAAGCATGGAAAATTTATCCCAGCTGGCCCTTTAGTTCCTTCAAGCCTGAGTCCTGCCTCGTTTTCCTGCCTCTGAGAAACATCTGATCATCAGACATGTATAGAGGCCAAAAGGAAGACAACCTTGGAGTGAGTATAGGGTTGTGATGTCAGGAGGCTGGGCTTTGGTGTCTGAAGGGTTGGCACGGGTTCCTTGACTGAGCTCAGTGTAACAAGCTACTTAACCCGTTGTCCCCAACTGCCAATGGGAATAGTCATAGCAGAGTGCTGTGCTGTCTGCATAGAGAGTCTGTAAGGGTGAGATATGTAGAGTTTCATGCAATTCCTGACACTTAAGCAGTACTAGAGTGGTTATTATATAACACTGAACAATTTATTTATTATTACCATTATTATTTAATATTATAACATACAAACACAGAGTCCCTTCATGGTAACTGATGTGTGTTTAAGCAGCTCAGCCAGGTCAGACTCTGGTGCCGGGCAGTAGTGGACTTGGTTCTAGAACTGTCCGTATCTCCTAGATCAGCCAGTCCTTCAGGACTGTGCTACTGCTGGAGTCCTTTCCTGTAACTGTGAGTCAGTAATGCCATTTTCCCTATACAGGAATGCTTACCATATGAATTATTATTTCTTACCCAATGCAATCAGAAACAGGTAAGTGAGAGATACAATGAAATAGTGTGCCGAGAGAAGAAAATATGGGGCAACACTAATCCTTGGAAATTTCCCAGTGTGAGTAGGGAATTTCACTCTTATGGTGTTATTTTGTAACATAAGCATCTATAAAAGATGTATTTCCAAGTTTGTTTATCACAGTGTTATTTATAATGAAAAAAATTGCAAGCATAACATTAGCCACTAACGAGCCAGTAGTTTTAACCTCCAGTCAATGTGCGTGACAGTTTATTTAACTTATTTAAATAGAATTCTATGTTCTCTGACTCTAAATTTGTAAATATTGTATGAATTTATAGAAAAAAAGCATGGAAAGTTCCAACAAAATATTAGAGATTATGCCTGGATGTGGGATTATTTTAATTTTCTTCTTTACATTTTTTACACCTTCACATGATGTGTGCATATTTCTTAGAAAACCAAGAAGCCAAAATTGTTTTTTGTAAATTAGAATTCTGTCAGAATTTCTTTTCTATTCTGAGGCTACTCGGTAGATTGTTTTGTTTGAATACATCTTAACTCTTAGTCTAGACATATTGTTTTTTCTTTTTATAGGACTGACTCAGAAATAATTTGCTCCACTGATCTTTGTTAACTCATCTTTGTCATATATTGTTGAGGAAAAGCCTAACACGTTTGTTGCAAGATTGATTTTGTTACTTTGAAAACCAACAACAGATAATGAGAAAAAGGTCACCAATTAACTTGCTTTCTAAATCCATCACTGCACTATTGAAAACAATTTTCAGTTCTGCCTGGGATTGAGTGTTTTTAAGTTAACTCTGAATCTTCTAAAAAGAAATCAATGTCCTTTCCTCTGTCTGATTTCATACAATTAGAGGTGTAGTATTAAATTTGCAGTCGAGAATCTAATGCACAGCAGTTTTTAAGACGTGTCTACAACATTAAATCAAAGGAAAATGGATTAGTAGACACAGTAAGTCTTACCTACTTTCTTGTCTAAGTTTCACTTTTCAAAAACAATAATATTGACTGGAAAAACATTTGGACCATCCAGATGTTGAATCAGTTTTTTTTGTGCATGAGAAGGTTGAGTTTTTGTTCTCTGGATGAGCTTTTCTGGTATCACTTTGATCTGTTTTTCTTTTAAACACTGTTACATGTGCATTACAGAAAAGTTAAGCAAAGGAGAAGTATATAACATATAAACACTATTGATATGGTGTATACTGGTGAGATATGCAAACATATACTTACAGTTATAAAATCCTTTTGTTCCCCAATAGGATCATATTCCATTGTCCTCAACTTGCTATTTTTACCTAAATTTAACACAAAACCAATTCCATTTCGATACACCATATAAATTTACCTTACTTTGTCTTGCAAAAATTAGACTTAAAATTTTGGTTTGCCTTTCAAAAAAAAAAAATCGTGTGCCCATTTCACCACCCCCTAGAGAATAAGAATGAAAGGTCAACTTGCAGAAGCAGAACCACATGATGAGTTGTGCCAAGTTGTGATATAATATGAAACTATGATCAGAAGGTTGTTCTGCTTAGGGAAGGGATACCTTCTAAAGACAGATTCTTATAAGGCATAATTCTGCCTAACTTTCCAGCCTCATTTGGTGTGTGTGTGTGTGTGTGTGTGCACGCGCCTGCTCGTGTGCACACGTGCACACAAAACACACTTAGTAGAAAATTAGGGGAATGAATAAGTTGCCTCTGCAGAGGATCCAAATGCTCAGTGTAATAGCAGGCAGACTTTTGTAGTCAGTGCTGGGTTTCCATTCCAGCCCTATCTCTTAGAACCAGGTTTTTTTTTTTCCCCAGCACATAGCTTAACATTTCTGATCTCTGCTTCAACATCTTTACCACGATTACAATCACACTTGCCTTATGGGGTTCTTTGTGAGAATTAATGCAAAGGGCTAATAAATGGGGAGGAGCAAGAGGTAGGTGAATAACTCTTATAGGGACAGCTAGGAAACAATTAGGATGATCAAGCCAAGAGCATCCCAGAGTGTAGAGTTTGGAAGAACTTTGCAGGAAAGAGAGAAAAGTGCCAATGTTCTAGTGAATATGTGATGGGTGACACTGGCTCTTCCCCACTCACATTCCAGAGCCCTCTATGTTTGCCATAGAACGTGCATCACCTTCTAACATGCAGCAGTATGTATTCATTATGTCTATTATTCATCTGTAGGACAGTCTCTCCTGGGATTTTTTTTTTTTTTTGACAGGCAGAGTTAGACAGTGAGAGAGAGACAGAGAGGAGAAAGGTCTTCCTTCCATTGGTTCACCCCCAAAATGTCCGCTACAGCCGGCGCGCTGCACCAATCCAAAGCCAGGAGCCAGGGGCTTCCTCTTGGTCTCCCATGCAGGTGCAGGGCCCAAGCACTTGGGCCATCTTCCACTGCCTTCCCAGGCCACAGCAGAGAGCTGGACTGGAAGAGGAGCAACCGGGACTAGAACCCGGAGTGCCGGCACTGCAGGCGGAGGATTAGCCTAGTGAGCTGCGGCACCAGCCTCTTCTGGGATTTCTATATGAGCAGGGATCTTTTCTTGGTGGATAAATCCCAACATCAGCATAACCCGAAACAAAGCCTGGCACACAGTAAGCACTGAATAAACAAATGAAAGGACTTCTGCGAAGCGTTTCTTAGACCCATGCACATGTATCAGTGATCACAGGCTGACCCCTGGACACTGAGCAAGCCCAAGATAGCTCAGGCTCAGCGTGGGGGGTAACACTGAGTCCCGGGCCATGGGCCAGCACCTTCAAGCTCTCTCTCAGTTTTTGCCCATTCCAGGACTGACACTCATAAACTGGATTCTTGGGCAAATCACATAACATAACTCCAGCTTTATAAAAAAATAAGTTTAGCAGTGCCTACTTGTGAAAGGAGACTTTCACATTATGCAGATTATGTGAGATTATCTTTTTTTTTTTTTTTAACAGGCAGAGTTAGAGAGACAGAAAGAAAGGTCTTCCTTCCGTTGGTTCATACCCCAAATGGCCACTACGGCCAGCGCACTGTGCTGATCCAAAGCCAGGAGCCAGGTGCTTCTCCTGGTCTCCCATGTGGGTACAGGGCCCAAGCACTTGGGCCATCCTCTACTGCACTCCCAGGCCACAGCAGAGAGCTGGACTGGAAGAGGGGCAATTGGAACAGAATCCGGTGCCCCAACCGGGACTAGAACCCGGGCTGCTGGTGCCACAGGCGGAGGATTAGCCTAGTGAGCCGAAGCGCCAGCTGTGAGATTATCTTATAAACTCTAGATTTTCATATGAGACATAGAAAGGGAGACACCATGGTTTTCCTTCCAGTATGGACCAGAAAGCAAAAAAGAGAAAAAAAAAACTGGGTAATGAAAAATCATCTATTATTTCTCACTTTATGTTTCTGTGTGAGAGCAAACTGTTGAAATCCTTACTTAATGTATACTAAGCTGATCTTCTGTATATTAAGATAATCGAAATGAATCTTGATGTGAATGGAAGGGGAGAGGGAGTGGGAAAGGGGAGGGTAGTGGGTGGGAGGGACGGTATGTGGGGGAAGCCATTGTAATCCATAAATCGTACTTTGGAAATTTATATTCATCAAATAAAAGTAAAAAAAAAAAAAAAAAAAAAAACAACTGGGTAATGACAGATTCTGCTGAACTCTAGCCCAAACCCAAGGCTCGGCTCTCGGATGGGTTCAGAAGCTGAACAGGTTTTTTTTTTTTAATTTTTAAGTGTTAGCCCTAGGGGAGGGGCTTCTCCAAGGAAACCCTACTCCAAGGCATTAAGTGAATGATTATTAAGGCAATATACTCCTCAACGTTAGAAGCTTATCCCACACCCCTCTCTGGGAACTCTGGGCTGTGCATTTATGGACAACCCCTGGGAATGGCAACTTGAAGACAAGGTCAAGGGCTGGTAATCACTTGGAAGGAAGGAAAGAAGTTGGAAGGAAGGAAGGAGGTAGAGGAGGAGAGAGTATGTGGACTGTCAGGAGGGCTCTGGGGATGTGTCAGCTTCTCCGAGCAGCATCCCTTGAGACAATATGTGGCTGGAATCCCCCTGGGAGGAGGATTAATGTCTAGATCTACCCCGAGATCCCCAAAGACTAGGATACGTGGATATTTTACCTCTCACCACCCCTGTCTGCCTTTGTTCCCTCAAGAGCCTCATTCCTTCTCTAGTGCCCACTGGGAAATACTTGCATGCTGGCACTTCACAAAGTTCATGGAAAGTGAAATTAAAAGGTAAGATTAGTGTAGTGAAAGAAATTGAAACCCACGCATAGTTTTTTTTCCAATATATGCATTTTTCCATGAGCTTTTTGGAGGTTCCTTGAAGCCTCTTTCTTGGTGTCCTACAGTAATACTCTGCCTCTCAATGTAAGCTTCAGCCATGGAGGAAAACGTACTGGGTGGTGTTGTTGTTTTTGAAGATTTATGTATTTGAGAGGCTGAGTTACAGACAGGAATACAGGTCTTCCATCCGCTGGTTCACTCCCCAAATGTCTGCAATGGCTGGAGCTGGGCCGATCTGAAGCCAGGAGCCAGGAGCTTCTTCTGGGTCTCCCACGTGGGTGCAGGGGTCCAAGGACTTGAGAGCCATCTTCTATTGCCTTCCCAGGACATAGCAGAGAGCTGGATGAGAAGCAAAGCAGCTGGGACTCAAACTGGTGCCCGATGGGATGCTGGCACTGCAGGCATAGGCTTAGCCCACTACACCACAGTGCCAGCCCCTAATGTACTGTTTTTAAAATAAGCCATGGTCTGTCTTTCACTCTTAGATCTTTAATAGGATTTCAACAACATGGTGGACCAGGCCTCCTTGGAACCACCAACCTCACGCACTCCCTAGGCCCTCTTAGGCTCTGTCCCGTGCTGAGAATTGCTGAGTGTGCAGGGAAATGTGTTGAAGGGATTGTGATTCCTGTCAGTGATGCAGAGGCGGACAGTGAGGTCAGTGAGGGCTGCAATCTGCTACGATATTACAGCCCCCACATGGGAACTGCTAGAGGCTTTCAGAAGTCCTACAGTTAAAACAGGAAAAAAAGTCTGTTTAGCCCAGTATTTCCCTAAATTATTAACCAAGGAACCACACTTTGCATAAATTCAATGTAACGTACTTGGGAAAATGCCAATTTAAAACATGGGAACATTCTTAGGAACCCTTGGGAAGGAAAGGCGAGGGCCCGTCTGAGCGTCTGCGTGCTGCAGTGTCACAGCTGTGACATCGTGGGTGAAGGGTGGCTCCAGGCTGACCCACGACGGGAGCTCTCCACCCTCTGGATCAAAGCCTTACCTTTGTCATCGAAAGAGGTGATTTTACCAGATCGCTCCAAGTATAGTAGTACAGCGATTGACCTATGCTAACTAAAACCACATGGGATGCATCTGTAAACCAGAGGTCAGTGGGCCGTACATAGTGAGATAGAAACACGGGCTCTTGAGTCAAGTATCTCCCGCTCCATCCCGGCTCTCCAGCACACTGCTTTGTGGCCTTATGTGAGCCTGACTTCTCACCAGTGGTACGGGTAGTTGTGTCTGTCTCCCACATTCATCCCTGTAAGGCACTTGGTACTGGAAGCTTTTATTTGAGCAGAGAATCAGAATCAGTGCTCCAGTGTCAAGTGGTAAATACTTCCAGACCCTGACAGTATGTAGAGACACAGCCCAACTCTGCTGTAGAACGGTTAGCTGAAGAACATGAGCTGAGACCACACACTGGTTGTTCAGAAATTTTCTTTTTATTTTGACAGGCAGAGTTAGACAGTGAGAGAGAGAGAGACAGAGAAAGGTCTTCCTTTTTCCGTTGGTTCACCCCCCAAGTGGCTGGTGCGTTGCGGCTGGCGCGCTGCGCTGATCCAAAGCCAGGAGCCAGGTGCTTCCTCCTGGTCTCCCATGGGATGCAGGACCCAAGCACTTGGGCCATCCTCCACTGCCCTCCCGGGCCACAGCAGAGAGCTGGACTGAAAGAGGAGCAACTGGGACAGAATCTGGCGCCCCAACCGGGACTAGAAGCCGGGGTGCCGGCGCCACAGGCAGAGGATTAGCCTAGTGAGCCACGGCACCGGCCAGAAATTTTCTAAAAATGCTTTCACAAGAGAACAACTACAGTGTCCGGTGGATTTTTTTTAATTTAATTCTCATGAGATCACTAAAGATCTATTTTTTTTAAAAATATTTATTCAAAAGCATTACACAAAGGAGAGGCAGAGAGGGAGGGAAGGAGGAAGGGAGGTCGGTCTTCCATCCACTGGTTCACTCCCCAGTTGACCACAATGGTCAGAGCTGCACCGATCTGAAATCAGGAGTCAGGAGCTTCTTCCAGGTCTCCCTCATGGGTGCAGGGGCCCAAGGACTTGGGCCATCTTCTTACTGCTTTCCCAGGCCATAGCAGAGAGCTGGATCGGAAGTGGAGCAGCAGGACTCAAACCGGCGCCCATATGGGATGCCAGTGCTGCAGGCTGGGGTTTTAACCCACTGTACTACAGTGCCTCCCCCCTGCCCGCCCTGTGGATTTTTTAGAAACACTGCTCCACTGCTGATGGGAGGATACGGGGTCATGGAACTGCATGGTCTTTAATCTGATGGAGTGAAGATGGTCCCGTGTTGTACAGAGGAAGGCCAGAGCTAAGCCCCAGGGCCCTGTGGCATGGGAAGGGGAAGGAGGAGCTACTGAGGAAGGAAGAGGAAGTGCGATGGGACAGGGGCTGACAGTGCAGAACTAAGGAGAGAGGAAATCACATCCCGAGGACTTCTGAGATGTTTTCTTGATAGATCATGTGAAATCCCTGAGCAATCCGCTTCAGGGAAACCCACATGAAAGGTCTACACTCCATTTCAGGCTTCTAGCATTAGGTTTGTGTTTCCTTTAAGGGTTATATTGGGTGCATACTGAGACACAAGGGGTATCTGGATTTATTAGAGTTACACTGACCGGGCTTCTTCTTCTACTTTTACTCAGCATTTTTAGGACTCCTGTATCGCTGGTTCCCACCAGCCACTGCACTCACTGTTGTAACAACATGTGATTCATATCAACATATATTGCAGTTTCCAATATATCATCTTACCTTCTATTGTTTATGTATTTTATTATATCATCTCTCCTCTTAATGTAATAGGCAAGTGGCGGTTTCATGAAATTTGGAACTTATTTTCATTTCCTCTGTAGAATGCATTAATTTGAAATCATGTTTCTGTTGATCACTTCTGGGAAGAGTTCCTCTATGCAGCTAATTCCATTGTGCATACATTATTAATATCCAGAAACCACAGTCTGCCTCTGTCATTGGGCTATGTTCTGACTCAATTTTCAGGAAATCTAGTTACTTTCTAAACCATTCAGATAAAGAAATTTTGGAGAGGGGGCCAGCGCTATAGCATAGTAGGCTAAGCCTGCTTTGCCAGCATCCCATATGGGCGAAGTTTCGAGACCCAGCTGATCCACTTCTGGTTCAGCTCCCTGCTGAGGTCCTGGGAAAGCAGTGGAGGATGGCCCAGATGCTTGGTCCCCTGCACGCACATGGGAGACCTGGAAGAAGCTCCTGGCTCCTGGATTTGGATCGGCCCAGCTCTGGCCATTGCAACCATTTGGGGAGTGAACCAGCAGATGGAAGACCCCTCTCTCCCTCTCTCTGTAATTCTGCCTCTCAAGTAAATAAATAAATAAATCTTGGAAAAAAAAAAAAGTTTTGGAGAGTAAGGCCTGGTAGACTAAATTTAAACATTTGCCTCATTATAACTTTTTTGAATATGAATTTAGAGAGAACCCGATATAATTGGAATGGACCCCTTTTTGCTACAGTAGATGTTTTTGGTAGTTTGTACAACAGATGAATAAAAATACCTAGAATAAATTCCTTCCTTCTCTGCTTGCCTTTTAGAATCAAAGAAAAGTAATACTTGGGATACTATGGATTTTATGGGGAAGGCAAAACAGAAGTTTTTACCTGCAGTCTGTGCAAAACAAGTGCAGACTTGGATCGGTGGAGATTAAACTTCTCTTTACGTGGCTCCAGGAGGAGATTCCTGCATTCCTCCAGGAGGAGAGCGCCTCCCGTGGTTAAATGGCTGTGCTGTCAAGAGCTTTTCCTGTGTTTATGATTCAGAGGCAGCTGGGCTGCTCAGTGGAAGGAGAGTTGAGGAGAGGACATTGGGGCCCAGCAGTGCCATGTCAACATGGCGGCCAGGATGGACCTGGTTCCCATTTTTGTTTCCCACAGCCTCTCCCACCTCCTCCCACCCCCCGTTGGTTTACAAGTAAGGACAAACCATTGGGGCTTGATACTTTTGTCAGAGGATGGGGTCATCACCCCCCAGGAGGAGACTTCAGGACATGTAGACTACCCTGCAGAGAAGGAGCAGAATGAAGGGAAGGGTTGTGATGATTCAAGCTGATCCCTTGTGTAGACAAAGAAGTTGGTTGAAAGAAAGGGATTGAAGGTGACAATTACTACAAAAGCAAGTTCTGGAAGAGACAACTGTAGATTTAATCACAAACCCAGATGGGTCGTAGGAGGAGGTACATAGCGTTCTCAGAGAAGGAGGAGAAGATGGAAGAAATAGGCATTGAATTGAAGGACTTCCTGATACTTGGCCTTAATTGTCTCAGCACAATAAGCTGAGAAGTGATCGAACAACTCTATGGGAAGCAAAAGTGGCTTTGGCCGAGTGAAGATACAAAAGGCATGCTGTTGAGGAAAAAGGGACAGTGGGTAGTTGAGGGAAAAATCAACAACTTCATGTCCATGTTTAAAGCCAGCCTCGGGGCCTTTGTGCAGTTAGGTAACAGGAGTTAGCAGTGGCCCCATCACTAAGCAGCATGATTGTCAGTGTCACTATAAGATGGCCCAGAAGCTGAGGAAGTGGGGGATTAGAGTTTGCCCAGGCTTGCGGAGTAGGAAGTTCATGTGGGAGAAAACCAAGGTGTTAAAATGCTGACCATGGCACCATATCAAGGCCAAGGAAGTAGAAGGTTGTTGAGGATGGAGAAGGTTAACTAGAGAGGGTCGAAGGGAAGATGGAAGTCAAGTTCAGGGGTGATGACTTCAGAGCTCAGTAACAGAGATGAGAGCAGTTTGGCACAGCAGTTAAGACGCTGTTGAGGATGCCCACATCCCAGATAGAGCACCTGGGTTCTAGTGCCTTGGGAGGCAGCAGGTGATATCTCAAGTACTTGGGTCCCTGCCACCCTCATGGGAGACCTCTATTGGGTTACAGGACCCTGGTGTCAGAGTGGCGCAGCCCCAGCTATTGTGGGCATTTGGGGAATGAATGGGTGATATGAAGTCTGAGTGTTAAGGCATCATCCCTGTGAACTTTGCTGTTGTCCACTGTCCGGGCCAGAAGACAATGAGGTTTTATTTTGGCAAAGAATCACTAGCAGTGTTTTAAGGGAAGACAGGGGTGTTAGACAGATTCTGGGAAAATAGAATGTGGTGCCCTCCTGAAGCACAAAGAGAAGTGGGCAGCAGAGCACCTGGGAGGGGCTGTGGAAGGAAAAGCTGTGCGCTGGATAGAAAGTGAAAGCAGCTGGGGCCTCGCAGCAGCGTCTTCTCAAGTGGCTCCACGGATGCTGCTCGTGCGGAATGGTGTAGTGGTTCTGGGGAAACGCTGGGTTAACTTGAGGGCAATGGGATTCTTTACTGCAAGCCCTTCAGAGCCTTAAACAAGGTACCCACATGCCTCATGTGTCTCCAGGAAGGGGATGTGGGACACAAGTATGGGACATTTCCCCAACTTAGGTGAACACAAAGAGATTTTTCCTTGCAGATCCCAGTTTGAAGATCATATTTTGGGAAACTGTTCTAGAGCTTATCATAATTTTCAGAGTTTGTTGAATGAATGGTTAAGTGGATGAAGTGAGTCAGTTCTAGGCACAAAATAAAAAGAAAGTATGTATGGCATTTCAATTCAGGGAATCATTTTGAGCCTGGGAATTCTCTCTTTGGTACTTCCCTCTAAGGCACTCTCCACCCTCTCTCCTACATCCCTCTGCCACCTTCTTGCAATCAGTAATGGACCAAGGAGTAAGATTTCTTTATTTTGATACATCTCCTTGTTACCTATGCCTTCATTACTTTAATATGTGGTTCTCTTCTTGCAAACCCCCAAGTGGCTTTCAGTGAAATCAGGCTCTGAGGGGGAGAGTTGGAAGATCACAACATGATAAAGTTCTGAAACCTTGAGTACAAAGGGTTCCGGGGTGCCCAGGTCTCCTGCATGTTCACAGACAACATGCACTGACACACTTCCCCACCACATAAGTCTGGGTTCTTCCCATTCAATTGCCTGTGCCCACACTCACCTCATTTTTTTCAACTCTGTTGGTTTAGCAAAGGAGGATTAAGGAAGCAAATTGTACTCTACAGAGTATCATGGTGACCTGCTCAGAGGCTAGTGTGCTAGATTAACACTCCTTCTGAAAATGGAAAACCAGGCCCCTCCCATCTCCTAGAGGGAGTGCTGGGGAGATGGATGAGATGTCAGAAATGTCCCCAGACAAGAATGATGGTAGAGAGCTATTCACCAAGCAAAGGATTTGATCAAGGAACCTACAAGGTTTGACTGGCAGTCAAGTAAATATCTATTATAGGAGATCCCAACCTTGGTGTAACCATGGCTTTTGCTGCTTTATTTCAGAACGCCAACCAGGCACCTCTATGGCCAGTTCCAATGCCCTCCCTTCAAGTTCAGCTGGAATCAGCAAGGAACTGATCGATCTGCAGCCCCTCATCCAGTTCCCAGAGGAAGTGGCCAGCATCTTAACAGAGCAGGAACAGAATATCTACCGAAAGGTCTTGCCTGTTGACTACCTTTGCTTCTTAACCAGGGACTTGGGCACACCAGAATGCCAGAGGTCCCTGCCCTGTCTCAAAGCATCCATCTCAGCATCGATTCTTACCTCTCAGAATGGAGAACGCAACGCCCTGGAAGACCTTGTGATGAGATTTAATGAGGTAAGAAGCCACTGTGGATCTTTTCATGTGTGAGTCAGTTCTGAAGAGGACAAGTGTGACCAGGGTCTGGGGGCTCTTATAATGGAGCCTCTGTGCAAGGTCCTGGGACTTGGGTCACTTGGGAGGTACAGAGCCAATGACTAGCATCCATCCCTGTGGCCCTGGGAAAAGGAGGAGCGACAGTAAAGAGAGACAAGTTGCCTGCATGCTGGGGTCATGGCAGTCTGTGCTCTGGGACTAAAGGGGTGTAGTCTCAGCATAGTGCAACCCTACACCCAGTATTTTCTAGTCTACATTTTGTTTTAGGTTTAATTTCTTTTATCTTGAATATTACATCACAGGATTTTAATCCATGTGTTTGTTGAATTTTAGTTGATTGAACTGCCCAAACAGTTGTTTCCTATTTCAGTCTTAGGAAAATCTAACTAAATACTTAGGAAAGACTTCCATTCTGGGTCACATATGTCTCTGATTGACAGAGGATCATTTGGCCTTTGTTGCTTAAACACTACCTAGCTATGGCAGCTTACCCTGCAGCCTCCAAAGCTCTCCAACCAAGACCGTGCTGGTGGTTGTAAATGCCAGTGACTGTGGTAAGGCCCAGTGAATGCAGAATGTGTCAGGCTGAGCCTGGGCAGTTCTACGTCTAGATATATTCTGGATACAATTCCTCACAGAGAGATCCATTGTGCACAGGGATAGCTACTGTCCATCTAATGTTGCCATGCTAACTATTTCACATGTAGCTCTTATTTGCTCCTCAAAACGACCTTGCCGGACAGATATTGTCATGAGCCCTGTTTACCAATGGGGAAATGGAGGTTCAAGGAAGTGAATTCCTTGTTGAGATTCACATGCACCTGAGCAAGCCCAGCGACCAGGCAGTGGGTAGCTGCAGTAACCTGCCTCACACCTGCATCGGGCTCATGTTGGGGGTGGATCCTGATGAAAGGGGAGCTTCCCCATCCCATCCCAAACTGAATTAAGAGTCTCTGGGAGGCCACGTGGGAGCTTGCAAGCCCTGCGGCCCCAAAGCTGTTTTTGCAAAAATAAATCTCCTGATGTTCTTGATTTCCTTTCTGATAAAAATGGAGTGGAAAACGAAAGTTCCAGTAAATTGAGTGATTTCAATAGTAGATTTTACTGTATCTTGTGAATTATTTTGAACTTACAAATGTACTTGCTTTTACATTCTTAGGACCCTATTTTTGTCATTTTGTTTAAAATTCGACCTGAACTTAAAAGTGAATTACCGGAACTTTTAAAACCTAATTTTAAATTAAACTTAGATTTCTTCTATTCACTGCCATTTTAACCTTGGGAACCAGAGGAGAATCAGTGATTTCACTAATTCAGAGTTAGTGATTTGACCCACAGCTGGGTTGAAGCATGCCTTGGACTATCTCTGAAAATAGTTTAGCTAAGCAACTTCAGAACATAAACAGGATTTCTGGGAAAACACTTAAACTACTTGAGAGAACAGTCTGTTTTCAAGTATTCTCAAGCATCTATTTTCATACAAATTATGAGTATGCTGATTAAAAATCAGCCTTATGTCCTCATTACAGGCAGACTCCAAATGACCTGCATTAGGTAACACTGGGATAGCTAAATTCTAGTTGCATTATAGATCAATGGATAGAAAAGCTGAGTTACGTAAAAAGAAAATTACTGCCGGCACCGCAGCTCACTAGGCTAATCCTCTGCCTTGCGGCACCGGCACACCGGGTTCTAGTCCCAGTTGGGGTGCCGGATTCTGTCCCGGTTGCCCCTCTTCCAGGCCAGCTCTCTGTTGTGGCCTGGGAAGGCAGTGGAGGATGGCCCAAGTGCTTGGGCCCTGCACCCCATGGGAGACCAGGAGAAGCACCTGGCTCCTGCCATTGGATCAGCGTGGTGCACCGGCCGCGGCGGCCATCAGAGGGTGAACCAACGGCAAAGGAAGACCTTTCTCTCTGTCTCTCTCTCTCACTGTCCGCTCTGCCTGTCAAAAAATAAAAAATAAATAAAATAAAAATAAAAAATAAATAAAAAGAAAATTACTAAATTCAGATTTTCACCTATTTAGAATGGCCTTGTCCTCAAATCAGCATGGTTTATATACTGTAAAGAAAAAGAAGAAAAGGGGCTTGCATTTACCTAACAGATACTCCAGACTGACCATTTTCACATGTTTAATCCCATTTAATCCCTGTGACAGTGGTCATTAACTCTGTTTTGTAAATGAAGAAAGTGAGGCATAGATAACCAAATAGATAATGATAGTGTTGGATCATGACCATAGAGTAATCTTGAATCTATACTGATAAAAGTAAATGGCAAATAAATAAATGAAAGTGTTAGGGTGGGGAGGAGGTAATGCTCTTACTTATAAAATCGTTCTAATTAATAAATGGGGAAGGAACAAGGGATATAGAACATCATCAGCAGAACACAACAGCAGTAATTGTTGCAGGCAGGAACCACTGATGAATTTTGACATAATTTTGGGTGAAGTAAGTCTGATGAGACACAGAATGTTTGCAGAGTCTCAAAGAATGTCTCCACAAGATGTTTATCAATTACAAAGTGTAAAATAGGGGCCGGCGCCGCGGCTCAATAGGCTAATCCTCCGCCTAGCGGCGCCGGCACACCGGGTTCTAGTCCCGGTCGGGGCGCCGGATTCTGTCCCGGTTGCCCCTCTTCTAGGCCAGCTCTCTGCTGTGGCCAGGGAGTGCAGTGGAGGAAGGCCCAGGTGCTTGGGCCCTGCACCCCATGGGAGACCAGGAAAAGCACCTGGCTCCTGGCTCCTGCCATCGGATCAGCGCGGTGCGCCAGCCGCAGCGCGCCGGCCGCGGCGGCCATTGGAGGGTGAACCAACGGCAAAGGAAGACCTTTCTCTCTGTCTCTCTCTCTCACTGTCCACTCTGCCTGTCAAAAAAAAAAAAAAAAGTGTAAAATAGAATAGTAGCGAAACCCAGTAGGCACTGGCTACACCAAGCGATCAAGATGAACATGACCGTGTCAGCAGGTACCTCCTTCGAGGACGCCCTGGGAAGGCCGGGCCATCATCCCTAGGATGTTCTTGCCAAAAGGGCTCATTCTAAATGATTTTAGAGCATCAAGGCAGCCCAGAATTCGACTCTTCAAAGTCATGTCAAGGTCAAGAAAGGTAAGAGAAGCATGAGGACCTTTCAGAGACCAGAGGAGACGAGCAGATGTGACGAAGGGACACAGCAGCGGAGCCCCGTGGATGGTGGGCTAGACAGCGGCACGCCTGGAATCCCTGCAGAAACTCTAACAAGGCTGCAGTTAGTGCTGTGGTGTCAATAATAATTTCCTAGCTTTGATACTTATATTATGATTATGAACGATGTTGCCATTCAGGGAAGCGGGGTGAAGGGTACACAGGCATTCTCTGTACTATTTTTGGAACTTTTCTGTAAATCTAAAATTACTTCAAACACAAAGTGTTTTTCAAAAAGCAGTGAGCTCGGAGAGATTGAGTCACTTGTCCAGGGTCAAACAGTAGCGGATGGGTGATCAGTATCCAGATCTGTCTGTCTGCACGGTCCCGTTCTTCTCACCCAGCTCCCTCTCTGCTTTGTTAACTTACCAAGTTCGGGTTTTTAGGAAGACCAGAATTTAATTAAGCTCGAATCTCCTTCCCTTCTTCCCTCTCTCCATTTCTACTTCCTTTCTCGATCTCCTGTGTGTGTCTCCCTTTTCGATCTCCTCTTTCTGTTTCTGTTTTTATCCAGTTTCCTATTATCTACACCCCCTCCACCAGGTCCTCATGCAGTCATTCACCTGGGACTTATTTCTCGAGCCCTCTTCTCCCCTTTCCCTGCGTGTGCCAAACATATTTTTTTTAAATAAGAAATTACCAAAATATGATGGAAACTGGTTCTTTCAAAATTAGATGCATAGTAGATGTACTTTCTTCAGTAGAAGAAGGTGTCTGTCTATTCCTTGGTACGTTGTAGCATCTTAAAGATGAGAAAGAGAATATTCGCCCGTTGCAGGAGTGCCTGAAGTGAGTGCATTTCTTCATGCATTCAGTCATCCAGTGAGCATTTACTCATAGCACTCCTTAGAAGCAGACCCGTGTGCTGGGTATTCGCTAAGGAGAGTAAATTACAGTCTGCGGCTGCCAGAGGCTACCAGGCATGGGCGCAAGGCACTTCCAAAAAAGGCAGAAAGTACGTGCAGTGTGCGTGGCACAGGCAGCGAGGGCTGAGGTGTCGAGGTGAGTGATCAGAGATTTTTCTCCTGGGCTCTGAGACTGGACCTGGGCCGTGTGGGACAGAGGGACTAAGGGATGGAGGTGGGGAGTGTCGGGAAGGAAGGACATTCCAGACAGGAAGATCAGGTCGTCATTGGCATGGGCAAGACTCATTGTTTAGGGATGCAGCTTGGGCCTGATTATCAGTGGAACATGATCATGAGCTAGAAGTTTCCATGGTCTGATGACTGTGCACAGCGACTTGGCAATAATGTGGGGAAAAGGCAGAAAATTCCTGTGCCTTCGGGGCAATGTTGCAATGTTCATTCTTAGGAAAGGGTGGCTGAAACACCAGAGTATGGCCATGAGATACTGAAAAGGCTTAGTTTCTCTTAAGGAGAGAAAGCATGTAAAATCGGTTAGAATTGTAGCCTGGATGCGCTGTTCCTCCCCTTCTCCTGCCCTGCAGAACCATGGTGCCCACAGTGATGCTTCTGAATGGCGGTCCCTCTTTCTCCTTGAAAATCAACAGAACGGGCCAGCGCCGCAGCTCACTAGGCTAATCCTCCGCCTGCGGCACCCCAGGTTCTAGTCCCGGTCGGGGTGCTGGATTCTGTCCCAGTTGTCCCTCTTCCAGTACAGCTCTCTGCAGTGGAGGATAGCCCAAGTCCTTGGGTCCTGCACCCGCATGGGAGACCAGGATAAGTACCTGGCTCCTGCCATCGGATCCGTGTGGTGTGCCGGCCACAGCGGCCATTGTGGGGTGAACCAACGGAAAAGGAAGACCTTTGTCTCTCTCTCTCTCTCACTGTCCACTCTGCCTGTCAAAAAAAAAAAAAGAACATCAACAGAACGGGCACAGAACCCCAGAACCCATGCAGACCGCACTGGAGGTCAGTTCAGCCCTGCTGAGTACGGCTTGAATATGGACACCTCTCTAGTCCTACTCTTCTAGATGTGGTTCTCCTTAATTTCCTCTACTTGAAAGGCAAAGAAAGACAGATGTTCCATCTGATGGCTCACTCCCCAGATGCCTGCCAACAACCGGGCGAAAGCCAGAAACCCAGAACTCTTCGTCCTAGTCTCCCACGTGGGTGGCCGGGGCCCAAGCACCTGAGCCATCATCTGCTGCCTCCCACGATGCATTAGCAGGCAGCTGGGTGGGAAGCAGAGGAGCAGCCGCTCCAACCAGCACTCTTACCAGGCACCCCGGGTGGCAGCTTAACCGTCTACACCACAGTACCAACCTCACTTCCTGTCCCCCACGAGGCCTCCTGTGTCTACAGTCTTGGGTCACATTGTTCTCTCTTCTCCCACTCCCCCTTTTTCTTCCTCACTCCATCTTCCTCCCCAAGCTTACACTCCCTTTGATCTCGCTTTTTGAAACTTCTCTTAGAATAAATCCCTGAGCCATTTTTCTTTTGTGGAAGAGACAGACATTTTTGTGGGTAATTTGACCAAAGAGATCACGGAATGTATTTAGCACACGCAGCTGAGAAGAGCCAAGAGGCCAGCAGAGGCAGCTTGATGCTTGGCCCTGTGGTCTGTCTCCCCTTTACTCTTGAAGCGCCGTGGTGACCGTGGCATGAGGAGGAGGGATTTGGGGAGGACAATTCCGGTCACGACTTTCCAGACCTTGTACCTCCTCATCCTGTTGCTCACCCAGTGGTGGAGCCTGGAGCTGGAACTCTTTGTGGCCTATGTCCACACCTAGTTCTCAGGGCCTTTCACCAAAGTGAATCTAGGGCTCCTCGGGCCTGCCCCTGCCCACGCCACAGCTGGGCACTCCTTAGCGAAGCAGAGAACTGGTATCTGTCGATAACGAGTGGTTGGTGACTTCAGAAGACCATTAGCAAGTTCTTTGTCCTGTGCCCTGCGAAGGCAGTTTGTGCTTGTCCAGTGATCTGGGCCAAGGCCACTCGCGAGGACCAGCTGGCCCAAGGGCAGGCCGTGGGCCCCAGACTGAGGCCCCAGGAGCCTCTGTTGGGCTTCTCCCTCAACTCCCCCTCTGCATGGTCAGCCGTGGCATCCATCAACTAGCCGCCCTCAGCCCCACAAACTGGGACGAGCCGAGGGGACACTCAGTTGTGGCTTACCCTTTCCTTCTGCAAGCTGCAGCCCGTGTCTCCCCAGCAGTTACAAGGCTGCCTCTCTCTGTCTGTCAAGAGAGCTAAGGTGCCGTTTAGTCCCCTGGGAAGGAATCATTGGCATAAAGGAACCCTGTGGCCAGACAAGAGTATGTGAGCTGGGTGCATCCCTTATGAACTTCACAGGTGGTCACTTTGCAGGCTCCAGCACCTACTCAGTGCAGGAAAGACCGGTTTGGCCCAATATGCCCAACTCCCTGCAAATGATAGTGGTCTGGGGGTAGGGGCAGTGTGCCCACATCCAGATGTGTTCCTTCACTGGAAATGTTTGGGAGGAAAGTGAGGTGTTTTCGTTTGTATATTCAGCTATGTTAAGAAAGGTGTTCTCTCAAAGCTTTTCCCTCTTTTTGTAATAGCGGCCAGCCAAGCAATCGTCTGCTCAGGGCTGCCGTACAAACCTTCTCCTCCAGTGTGAACAGTCATGAGGTCAGCTACAGATGCAGCCCTCTCAGGGTCCAGAGAAACCCAGGTTTCTGCTTGGCCAAGCGCGTCCTCCCCAGGGGTGCACAGCTACAAGCAGAGGGTGTCCCCTTCCCCAGGTCATGTCATTGTGCATTCCTGGGCTAACAGACATTTTACTCCCAAGATTTCTGAGCTAAAAAAATGCAAAAGGCAGTTAGGCCACAGAGACTGAGCCATGCAGGGCAGCATTCCAGGGGCAAGACGAGGCGTAGGTGGCACAGCTGTACTGGAACCGATCGCCGGCAAATCGTGTTTTGTGGTTTGGGCAGTCAGCACCTCCAAGACACTTGTCACTCCCAGTGGCACTCGGTAAACAACAGGGCTCAGGAATACAAGGGGTCTGATCACGCATTCAGGGTACAGCGGTGGAGTCGGGCTGCCTATGTTCTAATCCCCCATTCCCCACTGTGTAATCCCAAACCAACCGCTAGTCCCTCCCGCTGGAGAGGAGGAGTAGTAGTGCCTGCCCCAAGTGCTTTAGAGTAGGATGTGGAGAAAGGGCATGTTCCCTGCGCTCGGCAGGGACCAGACAGCGGCAGTTCAATGGTAGTTCCGAGGATGCCCCTTCCAGAGTAACTACTGAGAGTAAATTCTGTGATGACTTTTTTGAGATGATCACCACCACTTTGCAGAAGAGAAACCTGAGGCACAGAGAGACTGTGTGATCATGGTTTCAGAGCCAGGATTTCAACCGAGGTGTTCCGGCTTCAGGGCCAGTGTTCTTAGCTTTTCTACTCGGTGCTGGAATGAAAGGCTGAGGGCGTCTCTTCTTCCTGAACTTGGTTCTCTTAGTCTAATGAAACCAGTCTTCAGTGCAGGGTGCAGGGTATTCGGTATGATTTCAGCCTGTGCAGTTCTGTTGGCCTCCTCGTTGACATCAGCCCAGGTGCTCGCTTTGGGATACTGAAATGTGGCAACTCCACTGAGCTGGGGCACGGTGGCCCTGGCAGTGGGGAGCAGCGTCTCCACGGGTCTGAGAGTTTCCCTGCATATTGGAGGAGTTGTCAACTCCACAGCACAAGGCAGAGGGTGGATTTCAGGTTTTGGCTTTACAAGGTCCTTTGTTGCCTTTGAGAGCCCCATAAGTACTGAATTCCTGGGAATGTCAGATTCCCCTGTAAAATCCTAATGTTCTTCCTCCTTCTCTTTCTCCTCCTCTTCCTTCTCCCCGTCCTGCCCCGTTTGTCACATGAAAGCCACGTGCCCAACAGAGATGGTTTGAATGTGTCCCCTCCAACATTGAAGTGCTGAAACCTAATGGCTGGTGAGTTGGCACTGAGAGGTAGGGCCTGGGGGCGAGCATTCTAGCACAGTGATTATGCGCCACCCATACCCCATCACCATGCTGAGTCAAGTCCCAGCACTTCTGTTTCCTATCCAGCTTCCTGCTAATACATCCTGGTGTAGCGGGTGATGGCTTAAGTGCTTGGAGCCCCTGCCACCCAGGTGAGAGACCTGGATGGAATTCCAGGCTCCTGCCTTTGGCCTGGCCTGGCCCTGGCTGTTGGTGGGCATCAGGGAGGGAATCAGCAGATGGGAATCTCTCACCCTCCACTCCCCACCCCCAACCCTCTAGGTGTTGTGTTCTCTCTCACTCGCTCTCACCCTCCCCCTTTGAAGTAGATGCAAACAAACAATAAAAGAGGCACTCTTTAAGAGATTATTAGAGGCCCGCCGCTGCGGCTCAATAGGCTAATCCTCCACCTGTGGTGCTGGCACACTGCGTTCTAGTCCCGGTCAGGGCGCTGGATTCTGTCCTGGTTGCCCTTCTTCCAGGCCAGCTCTCTGCTGTGGCCAGGGAGTGCAGTGGAGGATGGCCCAAGTGCTTGGGCCCTGCACCCCATGGGAGACCAGGAGAAGCACCTGGCTCCTGCCTTCAGATCAGCGCGGTGCGCCGGCTGCAGCGCGCCAGCCGCAGCGGCCATTGGAGGATGAACCAACGGCAAAGGAAGACCTTTCTCTCTGTCTCTCTCTCTCACTGTCCACCCTGCCTGTTGAAAAAAAAAAAAAAAGATTATTAGGCCATGAGAGCAAAGCCAGTTTCATGCAGCATTCAGCTCATTTCTGCTTCCATCCACTGCCATGCAAGGACCCCAGTTCTCCACCTCTCTGCAGGATGCAGCAATGTAACATCAACCTGGAGGCAGAGAGTGGCCCTCATCTGACCTCCAAACCTGCCAGCACCTGTGTCAGGGCTTCTCAGCCTCAGAGCTGTGGGAAATCATTTTCCATTCTTTATAAACTACTCTCGGTGTGGCTTTCTGTCACAGTCACACAGAACAAATTAAGATAGTTATTGAAATTTGAAAATTTTAAGTCTCACTTGTACTACAAGTAGGAGCAGCAGCAGGAGGCAGCCAAACACCTTGCAAATAGTGTCTTCCACTTCTTTAGTCATCTAACGTGATTTTTCCTTGAAAGATGGTTTTCACTGTCCAGCAAAATGAAGACAATGAGGATCAGAATATTTAAAAGTTAGTACACATGCCCGCAACCTACCCCAAGGAGATTGTGGTTCCGTGGATGCATGGTGGGGACCAGGAATCTGTAATTTTTAAAAGTTCCATGAGATAATTCTGATACCACCGATGGCTGAGAATCACTACTCTGCAAGATCAGCCACACCTGTTTTCAGAGAGGAGAACAAGGCTGTATCTCAACGCAAAAAGAAAAGCAAACGATTCCTTGCTCTGGGATCATCTGCTGGTGCAGATAATTGAGACTTGTCCAATAAATTTTAGATGAATGCCATGCCCTGCTTTCCCTCCCTCCCTTCCTTTTCTTTCTGTTTATTTTGTAAAGTCATGTTTTGGTCATACTGCTACAGTGGAGGACCTGGTTTTCCAAAGCTTAAATATTCAAACTATTTTGTTACTGTGACAGGCGATTTTCATTCTCTTAGTTCTCCTTAAAACCCGCATCGCATCTCTAGAGTTTAACCAGCCCAGAAAGATCAGCTGCCAAAGCCAATGACCTCTCGCAGGCCTGCTTTATTCTGTTGAAAGCAGGCATCAAGTTAACACTTCCGTTGTAGGCTGGTAAAAATAAGAATGGATCACAGGGAAATTAGCAGCTAACCAAATGAAAATGTTGGCCTATGTGAGCGTTAGCATTATTAGAAATAGTGAACTCGCTGCAGAGAAGCAGTGCAGCAGCTCTTCAAGGCACAAGGCCTTCGGATAGCTCCTTTAAATGAGCCTGAACTCTGGGAAAGACGGTGAGCTTCAGCGTCTGGGGTTCTGAGCTTCTCACCGGGACTGCGCTAGCTGACCCTACGAGGATGTTTACTTCGGCTTGTTGGAAACCACTCTCTTGGAGACCTTTACTGCATGTGTGAGAGACAGAGAGAAATGTATTTATGCTTTGCTGAGGACCTGTATTCACTGAAAGATGTAAACGTTCATAAATCCAGCCGCCTTCGCAATGCTCCCCCTTGGCTCTTCTCATTCAACGAGACTTTTGAGTACCAGCTTCTATGCTAAAAGCTGCTTTGTGCACTGGAGATACAGCACAGAACAAGAGAGGCGAAGCCCATGTCCTCACTGAGCTTACATTCTAATAATGTCTAAAAAGCATGTCGATCGAACCTTGACCTCTCCCTCCCTCCCTCACGTATCACCCAGCCGATCTCCCTGCTCACCCAGCACGGCCATCCTCCCCATCTGAACAAACAGCCTCAACATCTGCCCAGGTGCTCAGGAGCCATCCTTGGTTTATTCTCCTTCCCCAAACCCTGGACATCAAAGCCATCAGCAAGTCCCAATTACTCTACTTATGAAGTTCGTCCTGAATCAGAGCACAACGTGGCGTTTCATCTGCCTCCACTTTGGAGCCAGCCACGGCTGCACGCACCTGCAGTCTTGCTTTCAGGCTGGCGTCCCCTGTAATTCATTCTCCACCGAGCAGCCAGAGGCATCTTTTGCAAGCATAAAGTTCACCCGCTGCTGTAAGTCCCTCTAGTGGCTTCCCTTTGCCTGTGACATCATAACCAGGCTGCACGACTTTGGTCCTGCTTGCTTTTTCAGCCCGACTTGGCGCGGTCCTCCGCTTCTCTGACTGTGGCATCCATGCAGACCTTCATTCTGCTCCCGGAACAGTCAAGCCCATTCTTCTCCATGTGGCCTCTGCACTTGCTATTCCCTCTGCCCAAGGCCCCCTTTCCCGCACTGTGTCACAGCTGCCACCTGACTCAGAAGTCAGAGAAGCCACTAACTGGTTCATTTTTGTTTCCTATCTACTTAGACCAGGAGCTTTTCTAACTTGTTCATTGTTCTCTCTCTGGTTCTTTGCTCAGTGTCAGCTGTATATAGTACATGACCAGTAAGTGTTTAATGAGCAAATAATGTTAGTTGGTATGTTTTTTAAAGATTTATTTTATTTATTTGAAAGACCGAGTTACAGAGAGAGGTAGAGACAGAGAGAGAGAGAGATCTTCCATTGCTGGTTCACTCTCCAGATGGCCACAACCACTGGAGCTGCACCGATCCAAAGCCAGGAGCCAGGAGCTTCTTCCAGGTCTCCCACGTGGGTGCAGGGGCCCAAGGACTTGGGCCATCTTCTGTTGCTTTCCCAGACCATAGCAGAGAGCTAGATTGGAAGAGGAGCAACCTGGACTGTGCCACAGCACCGGCCCCAGTTGGTATTTTTTTTTAAGATGTATTTATTTGAAGGCCGGCGCCGTGGCTCAATAGGCTAATCCTCCGCCTGTGGCGCCAGCACACGGGGTTCTAATCCCGGTCAGGGCGCCGGATTCTGTCCCGGTTGCTCCTCTTCCAGTCCAGCTCTCTGCTGTGGCCCGGGAGTGCAGTGGAGGATGGTGCAGGTCCTTGGGCCCTGCACCCCATGGGAGACCAGGAGAAGCACCTGGCTCCTAGCTTTGGATCAGCGCGGTGCACTGGCCACGCACACTGGCCACAGCGGCCAATGGAGGGTGAACCAACGGCAAAGGAAGACCTTTCTCTCTGTCTCTCTCTCTCACTGTCCACTCTGCCTGTTTATAAAAAGAAAGATGTATTTATTTGAAAGGCAAAGAGTTACAGAGGGAGGGAGGGAAGGAGGGGGAGAGAGAGAAAGAGAGGGGGGGGGGGGGGAGAGAGAGAGAGAGAAATTGAATATTCTCCATCTGCTGGTTCATTCCCAGAATGGCCAGAGCTGGGCCAATCCAAAGTCGGGAGCCAGGAGCTTCCTCTGGGTCTTCACACAGGTGCAGGGGCCCGAGGATTTGCTTTCTCTTTCTGTGCCTTTCAAGAGGATGAAAGTAAATAAATACTTGTTAAAAATGTAAAATGGGAGGCCGGCGCCGCGGCTCACTAGGCTAATCCTCCGCCTTGCGGCGCCGGCACACCGGGTTCTAGTCCCGGTTGGGGCGCCGGATTCTGTCCCGGTTGCCCCTCTTCCAGGCCAGCTCTCTGCTGTGGCCAGGGAGTGCAGTGGAGGATGGCCCAGGTGCTTGGGCCCTGCACCCCATGGGAGACCAGGAAAAGCACCTGGCTCCTGGCTCCTGCCATCGGATCAGCGCGGTGCGCCAGCCGCAGCGCGCCGGCCGCGGCGGCCATTGGAGGGTGAACCAACGGCAAAGGAAGACCTTTCTCTCTGTGTCTCTCTCTCACTGTCCACTCTGCCTGTTAAAAAAATAAATAAATAAGTAAATGTAAAATGGGGTAATCTTATTGACTTCACGAGGTTATTGGGCCGCTTAAACAAGACTGGTGTGATTCGTGCCAAGTGGGAGGTGAAGACTGAACGTGCCCTGAGAGGTGAGGAGAGAGAGCTACAGCACAGCTCCCCTGAGGGCCACGGAAGGCTTTTGCCAGGCACAGTTATTTACCTTGACCTTGGTGAGGTTGCCAAGCCAAGGTCGTGTTCTCACATTGGCCAGACGTAGGAATCCCTGCTTACAGTTTTTTATCCAATTTTGCTAAAAACTTGTAAGGTGAACTTCAGTCTGTTTCAACAAGCCTGTTGTGATCATGGAGTTCGTTTTAAAATCCTTCCATGCGCCAAGCTGAAGTCTTCCTCCTGCAGATTCCACCTGTCAGTCCCCAGGGGAATAACAGGAGTTATGGCTTCCTTTGGTCTGGTACTCTCGGGGCTGGACAGTCCCCATGTCTCCAAGACTTACTTTGTTTTTCAGTATGCAAAAAATGAAGCTCCCTGTTCTGTTGTCCTTCTCACCATTAGGTCTTCCTGCTGCCTTTATTGCCTGCTCAGTTAATTCTTTTTTCCATCAGCTGTGTCTGATTATTAACCCAGATTATGGTCAGTTAAAATCCTAGACTTAGCACTCAAAGAGCCACCAAGCTCATCTCTTCTCCTGCATCTAGATTGTTTTGTTTGTTGTTTTCTTATAATGGTATAATAGTTTGTATTTGAGTCTACTGTATTTTAAGTTTTGGGACATTCAAGCCTATCAAAATAATTTCGAATCTTAATTCAGTTATGAGTTGACATTGCTACTGCTCCTGAATTTTCTTACATTCAAGTATAATTCAGGTTGTCTTGTGTATGTTTATTCACATTTTCATAAAAATGTCAAGCCAAGGCCGGCACCATGGCTCAATAGGCTAATCCTCCGCCTGCAGTTCTAGTCCTGGTCGAGGCGCCGGATTCTGTCCTGGTTGCCCCTCTTCCAGGCCAGCTCTCTGCTATGGCCCGGGAGTGCAGTGGAGGATGGCCCAGGTCCTTGGGCCCTGCACCCGCATGGGAGACCAGGAGAAGCACCTGGCTCCTGGCTTCGGATCAGCGTGATGCACCGGCTGCAGCGTGCCGGCCGCGGCGGCCTTTGGAGGGTGAACCAACAGCAAAAGGAAGACCTTTCTCTCTGTCTCTCTCACTGTCCACTCTGCCTGTCAAAAATAAAAAATAAAAAAAAAAAACACCTCAAGCCGAGTAGGAATTAGTAGTGAGCCTTAAGTCACACACTAGAGCCAGGTTGGCCTTGAACTGTTTTTCCCCTCCTTGCTGAGTATTTTTAAAGCTGGATATGGACTTCCTTAATTCCACAAGCATCCAACAAGTGTTTCTCCCTTCCATTCCATGGTGTAACTCAAGAGACTCTGAAACATTCTCAAAAGTGAGACACGTAGTGGGTATACAAGTCCAATTACCTATCAGAAGAAAGGAGAAGCTGTTGGTTAGTTTGACCATTACCTACTTGAGGGTGTTTACATCTTCTTCCATATATTTATCGATGATGAGAATGATGGTGGTGGTGGAGCTGTTGTTCAGTCTGTGCACCACAGTGGGCAGTGTGCCAAACACTTTTCAAACGTGATTACATTCGGCTTTCACACAACCCTGAAAGGCAGCCATTTTGCTTTATTGTACGAATAAGGAGATGGAGGTTGAGCCAGGCCACATAATTTGTCCAGTATCATGTGGCTAGACAGTAGCTAGCCAAGATGAAACTCAGGGGTCAGGCGTTGGGCACAGCAGTTAACACACTGCTAGGGATGCCCACACCCCATATTTGAGTGTCTGGGTTCAAGTGCCCCTGTTACTTCCAGTCCCAGCTTCCTGCTGTGCACACCTTGGAAGGCAGCAGGTGATAGTTCAAGTACTTGGGTCCCTGCCACCCCCATGGGAGATCATGACTGGGTTCCTGGCTCCTGGCTTTGGCATGGCTCTGTTCTGGCTGTTGAAGACAGTTGAGGAATGAGCCAATGGATGAGAGACCTCTCTCCGTCTGTCCCTCTCTGTATCTGTGCCTTTCAAAACCAGATTAAACTTTGACTTTTGTGACCCCCACAGCCCAAACTCATTACATTGCTGTGTGTATAATGTTATACTCAGTTGCAAGATAAATACTTGTTCTGGAAATGCCATGAATAAAGGAAAGGGGACATCAAATACTAATAAATGTTATTAGTAGTAACCACAGGAGACCAGGGCAGTGTCTCAAGATGGGTTCTGTGGAATGTCAGAATGCATTCTGCAGGAAAACAGTGCCCCGTGGACTAACACAGAGACTGTGCTGGGCGTGCGAGTCCAGTCCCCTGTCCCAACACTAGGCCTTCCATTGTCATGAAAGGTAACAAATGGATCTGGTGAGAAGGAGACTGTGCGTGTCATGAAAGGATTGGGCAATGTGGGTGTAAAAAAACCAGGGTGGGGCGTGTCTAAGAAGTAAATATTACATTGCCCTGAACCAAGGAAGCTGAGAAGAGTACGGAGAGAGAATTCAGATCAGAGAATGACATGGTTTTACCATCCTCTCACCTCACCGAGGCACACCTGCAGTGTTGGATCTGAGTCAAGATTTGCGAAAGGATTTCTACACGCACAAGCAGGGAGGACTCAAAATACGTGTTGATTTATTTCTCTTAACTGGGAGACTTGTAAGGAGGTTCTGTGAGAGAGAAAAGTTTTTGCCCGAGACTAGTATAGGAGGTCAAAGGTCACTGGGAGACCATTGGTCCCACGGGCTGCGGGCTGGAGAGCCACACTGCAGGAGTGAGAAAATGGGCTGATGGATTAAGGAGCGCTTGATTGAGAAGGCTGAGCAACCACAAGTGAAAATTTCCGCGGGGCTGCATCAAAACATCACAAGCCCTGGAAGGTATTTTGAGGGATAGGAAGTCACGTCTGAGTTTGTGGCAAAAGAGAAACATAAAAGCTTTTCCTGTGCTTGATGAACACAATGGCAGTCTCAGTATCTGCTTTATTTTACAGCACAGTTAAATATATCTGTTGTCAGCTCTCTCAGCAAGAGGGGATTTTCTAAATGTTCTTGTTTATAAATGTGAAGAAAATTTTTGCACTGAGAGTCATGCTTTTGTTGGCCAAAGAAAGTGAGCACTTGCTGATTTTCTGGCAATCCTAACAAAAATACTGAAGTGTATTTATACTCTGGGGGCCAAAACGAATTTCAAAATGACAGCGCTCAGATACATAATCAGCCAGCTTTCCTCTTCTGCCTCCACTGGGTTTAACAACTTTGTCAGATCTCTTCCTCTGAAGTTTACTTCAGCAAGTAAGCTGAAGCTAATTCTGCAGTCATGTAAACACAGGAGGGCTTCCCTGCGGCAGCGCTCCATCTTTTGGGCACCAACCAGTGGATGAGATAAGCAGGCTAATGCCACAGCAAGTGTGGTAGGTGGTAGGAAGTGGTCTTTTTACAGAAAGCAGCAGTGCATTACGTCTTACAGTAGGGTCTCATTAACATCTCGTAATGGTCACAAAAATGTTTACTGCACATTGTTTTAAAACATAATGGTGTTCAAGTAGAATTTCAAGACAGAGAGAAGAACTCACCTGTTGTGACTCCAAACAAGGGAAGATAGCTTAGGGTCGTCAGATACAAGTAAAGTTTTACTGTCTACACCAATGAGAGAATGGGGTTCTACTAATAAAAAATCTACAGAGAGCCAAATATCCTGCTTTGGTTGATGGTTTTGCCGTCCTTCTCCAGAGGAATTACGTGATAGTAACAAAAGAGCTGCACTCATTCATTTGATTTGTACCTTCATCCTTTGTTCCTGTGGTGATACTACAAGATAGCCCTCTGCTCCAAATTTTTTTAGTAGCTCCTGGTTGCCTGCCAAGAAATGTCCAGGCAATTTGGCCATATCCAAGGATGCAGCGCATGCATCCTGTTTGTCCCTTTTCGTCCTCATGTCCCTTTCACATCTGTCAACATTCCTACAGGATGTGACAGAGCCTCAGCATACTTCCAGAGGACATCGTTTTCCTGCTGCACAAAGCAGCAGCCCAGGTTGAGGGTGTGCTGGCTCTGAGAGGTGAACTCAAATTCCAAGTCCAACACTTACTGTCTGTATGACCCAAGGCAAGTGTCCTAGCTATTCTATTCCTTAGTCTCCTTCCCTGTGCAATGGTGTTAATAGCACCCCCCAAAATATAAGAACGATGCGGTGAGAACTGTGGCACAGCAAGCTAAGCTACTGCCTGCAACACTGATATCCCATGCAGGTGTCAGTTCAAGTCCCAGCTGTTCTACTTCTGATCCAGCTCCCTGCTAATGTGCCTGGGAAAAGAGCAAAAGACAGCCCAAGTGCTTGGGACCCTGCACCCATGTGGGAGACCTAGATGGAGTTCCAGGCTCCTGGATTTGACCATTTGTGGGGCGAACAGCAAATGGATTATCACTCTCTCTTTCTCTGTCTCTTCTCCTCTGTAATTCTGCCTTTCAAATGAATAAATATTTTTTTAAAGATACAGGGATGTCACAAGTATTAAAAGACAGATTTGGAGGGAGTGTCTTGACCAAGGCAATTGACCCAGAGTTAAGCACTGAATAAGTAACTAAGGATGAAGCTAATAATTCTAATAAACCCACAGCTTTGGATCGCTTCTCAAACAGATGCAGTCTTCCTTGCTTCCAATTCTGTTACATTGTGAGATCACTGTTCAGAAGCCATCTGGAATTTTGGAGAAACAGAGGCCACCATTTTGAACAGTTCAACCTCCCTCTCTGGACTCTGACTGTAAAGACAGCAGAAGCTGGTGCTGGTGTTAGGGTTGGTGCTGCTGTCTTTATCCCAATTCACAGAACACTGAAACTGAACTTACAGTAAATTTCTTCAACATTGGTAACCCATGCCTTCTTTCAAGTGTGAAAATAAACCTCATATCCACATTTAATGTAATGTGAAATTTCAATATGGTAGCTGGGAACTGTTCCTAGCATAAAAAATTTCACTAGCATAAAAAAATTTCTGATGATGAAATATGTGCTTTAAAAGCATCATGTGTTCTCCTCTCCTCTCCTCTCACTGCCCCACCCCAGTCCTGACCGAGACCATCAACACCCTCTTCCAGGTTGAGACTCTGTCTTAGAAAGTGTGGTGAGCTGGTCCGGATTCCACAGTCCCTTAAAAAGGGTTCTTCTAGTTCTAGACGTTATGAGGTGGAGACTGAAGTGCCCAAATCCTGGAGATCCAAGCCCCTCTCCACACAAGGAGTCCTTGTTGAAGGAACACATGAGAGACGAGATGGCAGCAGAAGTTTGGGAAAGAATCGGGGCCTTTTCCTCTGGGGGCGGGGGGAAAGAGGAATGGCATGGCACAACTCGTAGGAAGATAGCACTTCACCCAGGGATTCCCTTTCTCTTGGGAAGACAAGCAAACAGAAAAATAGTCCTGATCTTCTGTCAGCCGTAGAACTCCCTGAAGATTTTGAAAACTTCTTTCTGAGAAATCCTTAAGAAAACAATACATACCCATCTTGGGATAGTTTAGGACTCGAGTTAGATAACTCCGGACTGTGAATATGAGCTCCTGACTTCAGGGAATTTCTTTCTTGTGTGTGCTGTGAATCTCAAAGAGGCCAAGGAAGTCCTTAGAGGATCTTGAGTCTGGATTGTTCTACCTGCCCCCGAAGACAAAGGCTGAGAACAGCTGGATGACCTCACACCTCACCTAGAACCTACACTCGAGGGTCTGAGCTGCATTGTTTTCATGACCTGCAGCAAGTGACTAAGTCTGTCTGAGCATCCCTTTGCCCGTCTACCAAATTAGGACAGTGTTTGCTGAGGTTGGTTGTTATAATTAATAAATACCATCTATTAATATTATAATCCTCAGATGCTCAATGTATAGGGTAAATTATGACGACAGTCGTGTACCACAAAATGATGTTTCCACGGTGGACTGCATATATTAGTGGTAGTTGTAGCTTATAATGGAGCTGCAAAATTCCTGATACCTACTATCTTTACTACAGCTTTTCCATATTTAAATGTTTAGATATACGGATGCTTAGAATTGTGTTATGATTTCTGGTGGTATTCTGTACAATAGCATGCTGTACAGCACAGCAGTCTCAGAGCAACAGACTCTGTGCCTCATGGCCCACGTGTAGTATGCTCTACCATCTGGGTCTGTGTAAGTCCACTCTACGATGCTTGTGCAATGACAAAGCTGCCTGACCATGCACTTCTCAGGATGTATCCTGCTGTTAAGTGATACTCAGGTGCTTGCTTCCTATGGAGTGAGGGTTAAATGAGGGTTTTGCTATCACTGTGTCCTATATATTGTAGCATAAGCTGTTCTTCTCTTCACCCCTTTCAGATACTGATTTCTTGTTTGATCCACCCTCAGCTTGGTTGTCACAGCTGGCCAGTGCCCCCCAGGGAGAAGCAGCTACACTCTCAGCTAAGAGTAAGGGGACATGTCTCAAGGAGAGAGAACAGCTCCCAGCTACCATTCTGGTGAGAGGTTGAGAGAGAAGGGGCCCCAAACGGGCACAATGAGCTGGGACTCCCCGTCCAGAACCCCTGGTCCTCCACCCCTCTGCTTTCTCCACTCCTAGCAACATTTCTTTTTTGTGTTTGCTCACCGTTGAACTTTGGTTTTTGTAACAACTTTATTGAGCTATACTTCACATACCACACAGATAGATACATTTAAAGGTCAGTTGTTTTGTTTTGTTTTGTTTGTATATCCAGAGTTGTGTAACCATTGCCACAGTCAATTTTAGAATATGCTCAACCACCCCCCCCCAAAGAAACCCTGTACCCATTTGCAGTCCCTCTCCATTCTGCCCTAGCCCCAGCCCCTGGGAAACGCTCATCACATTTCTATCTCCAGGGGTGTGCCTGTTCTGGACACAGCACAAAAGTGAAATCATACAACGTGGGACCTTTTGTGAGTGACTTCGTTCACTTAGTGTGTTTTCAGGATCCGTCAGTGCCATAGCCTAAATGAGTGTTTCATTTCATTTTATGGTTGGGTAATATCCCATTGTGTGTTTATCCCATTTGGGTTATTTACATTCTTTGGTAATTATTATTGCTGCTGTTCTGAACATTTGGTTAAAATTTTCTGTGTTGGCATGTCTATTTTTGGGGGGCATATACCTAGGAGTGAAATTGCTGGGTCATAGCATAAATCCATGTTCAGCATTTTGAGGAATTGCACAAATGTGTTCTGGAGTGGCTGCACCTTTCTCCAAATGCTTATCAACAATCGCTCTTCTGTGTCTTTCTGAGTATAGCCATCCTGGTAGGTGTGAAGTGGTATCTCATTGTCGTAGCATTTGATTTCCCTCAGTGACTGGTGCTGTTGCATATCCTTTCATGTGCTTGTGTTTGTGGTTCTTCTCTGGAGAAGCCATGATTAAAATCCTTGCTGGCAATGTTTCTGACAGTGAAGCAGGACGGCAAGATGTAGTGTCGTCCTCCATAGGCTGACTTCTGTCATGCTAATTCCTTGTGTGTGAAGGCGTGTCCTTAGTAGGGAAAGTGAGAGCTCTGCTTGTCAGTGTGGTTGCAAAGGGAGGGCTCAGCACGGCAGTTCCCATTCTATTTGGGAATGGAGGAAAAGAATTATTTTCTAGGCATGTGTCTAGTCTCAAAAACAACAAAAATGCTGGCCTTTAAACAGATGTGGGTTCGCTTCCTGATTCTGCTTGGTGACTATGAACAAGTTGCTTAGTAATTTTGTAATTTAGTTTTTTTCATCTTTGTTTCCACCCCCATAGTTTTTAGTTATCTTCCTTCCTTATTTAGATTGAGGTGTGATTTACATACAGTAAAATTCACTTTTTTGGTGTGCAGTGTGAGTTTTGACAGATGCATGGAGTGTGTCTTGACCACAGAGCTAGATAGAGACCATTTCCCTCATTCCAGAAGCTCCCTTTGCTCCTTGGTAGTCGGGCTTCCCCCTACAAGCCTCTGGTAATTACTTGATCTGATTTCTCTCTCCTTTTGCTTTTTGGAGACTTTCATATAAATGAGATATTGGTATAACAGCCTTTTGAGCTTGGCTTTTTTATTTACCATGATGCATTGGTAATTTATCAATGTTACTATACATATCAATAGCTTGCTCTGGTTTGTATGCCACTGAATGGATCTACTATGGTTTATTTATCCATTTACCAATTGGAGAACATTTGGGTAACTTTCAACTTTTTGTTTTGTTGTTGTTTTAATTATTAACTAAGCCACTAAAAACATTCTCAAACAGGTGAATGTAAGTTCTCATTTCTCTTGAGTGACTATTAAGTTGGTTTTTCCAAGTATAAAGCAAAGTAGCTCTATCATTGGCATCCCCAACATCAATGTATGGGTCTCAGTGGCTCTACAATCTCACCAGAACTTGTTGTTGTCACAAACCTCAGTTTCTTCCTCTGTAAATGGGACAGCAATCCCTGTCCCACTGTTCTCTTCTGTTGTGAAGACAGGCAAAGAAGTAAAATAGCTTGAGCAGAAGCACTTTGTAAACCGTGAAGGGCTTTACCCCAGTAGAGACGCTGCTGCCGCTCAGTGTGACAGGGCTTGTGCTCGCTTCTTTGTAAATGTGTTTCCCACAGGAGCCAAATTCCCTCCATCTTGGTAAAGGGAGTCCTAGGAAGTCTAAACCAGCAAGAGGTTTTGCCTTAGATGCATTGTGGAGTTTGTTTTGGCTCCCGTTACTGAACTTTTCACAGTAACAGACAAATGATTGAGATGTAAATCATCAAATGTGAGTCAGTTTTGCTAAAAAAAAAAAAAAAATTAAAAAAAGACCCTGTGTGTTGGAATGGAGTTTGCGAGTTTGCACTACAGACAGTGTGACTTGCTGCAGGAGAAATGAATGTGATCCTAACAGGCAGTGTCCCTGGAGTAAGACATTTAAGACAAGTGTGAGGCATGAGGACTGGCTGTCCATTCTGTCCCACTATGGTGAGCGTGGGAGGAGTGGGTAAGAAAACCTACAAAGTACTAATGTCAGATTTTTTCAAATTTGAAAGGCTTTTTCAAAGAAAAAATTAAAACAAAGAAGTGTAAGAAACAAGCAAATTCAAAATTTAATCTCCTTGACATTAGAATGTACTAATGTTTCACTTATTATGTAGTTGCCTATAAAACTATACATATGTGTATATATGTAGCTGAATATGCACCCATATATTTACTTGTTTGTCATCTGAGAACTCATGGAAACATGTGGCACCCTAGTAGCAATGAGTACACCTAGGACCCACATCTTGATTTCTAATACCATTCTCCAGTAAAAGGAACCAAGACTCTTTGGAAGAGTGGCTGATTCTAGGATCCAAACAGAAAGTATACAGGAGAGCCTGGAGCATCTGGTAGTGTGGCAGGAGGTATGGAAGTGCTCAACCAAAAACACAGTGATGCAAAACTGAGTCAAGGAGACGCAGGAGCCAACCAAAAGGGCTCCCAATAGCAAAAAAGTGTGTGGAGTATGGCCCAAAGTATAAAATAATTATTCATGAACCTATGCTGATGTTATTGAATAAATAAATAGGAAGAATAAATGGGAGAAATAGACAAACTTCTATACAAAAGCATCTCAAAGCACTTATCAGAAATACTCTACCCTCTAGGAGGTGGAGTGAGAGTCCCTGCTCCTTGAGTGGGAGCTGTGTGTAGTGATTTTCTTCCAAAGGATGCAATATGGAAAGGGAGGAAAAATAGTGCCTCACCAGGTGACCAAGGTCAACATCAACAGGGACAAGTCTTCATGAGAGTGTATGCCCTTGATAGGACAAACAATGAGAATGGCACTTCCGGATCTTCCTCCCACAAAACCTGAAGGCCAGTCCAACTGTGATAACTATGGTAGATAAATCCCAATTTAAGGCCATGCTACAGAATACCTGGCCAGTACCTCTCAAAAGAAGTCTGAGACATTGTTGTAGCCAAGAAGAGGCTAAGGATATCTGATCATGATTAAATGTAATGTGGTATCCTGGATAGGACCCTGGGACAGAAAATAGATACGTGAAAACAGAAATAACAAAGGATGGAATTTCATTTAAAAAAAAAATGTTCTTTCATTCATTGTGATAAATATACCATGTAAGATGTTCATAAAAAGGGAAACTGGGTACTAATTAGCATATGGGAATTCTGTGCTCTGTTCTTGCTGTTTCTCTCAGCTAATCTTTATAATCTTTATGGAAATTTTAACAAGATATTCATTCATATTTCTCTTTCTCTCTCTCTCTCATTTGTTTTAAAAACAGAGACACACTTTGTGTTTCTATGTGGGTGCAAACTGTTGAAATCTTTACTTAATATATGCTAAACTGATCTTCTGTATATAAAAAAATTGAAAATGAATCTTGATGTGAATGGAAGGGGGAGGGAGAGGGAAAGGGGAGGGTTGCGGGTGGGAGGGAAGTTATGGGGGGGGGGAAGCCATTGTAATCCATAAGCTGTACTTTGGAAATTTATATTCATTAAATAAAAATTAAAAAAAAAAAAGCAGAGACAGAGAGGTCTTTAAGCTGGGACTTAAACCAGTGCTCTGATATGGGATACAGACATCCCATGTGGCAGCTTAGCCTGCTGCACTGTAGTGCCTACCCCCTAATATGTTCTCTGAAAAGTTGTGTGGCATTGGATTATAAGAGCCCCAAGTTAGACATTTACTATGATATTTCTTTTTTTTTTTTTACGTTTTAGGCTTTTATTTAGTGCGAGAGGTATCTAGGAAAGTGAGGGTTTAGTTCAGGTAGGAGAGGGAGGAAAGTCTAGAAACTAGGGTAGCGTCCATACCAAGCAGGGAGCAGGCAAAAGCCACGTGCAGCAAGCACCTCGAGCTGCTATTCACCACTTACCACTGACAGCACAGCAGAGGCCGAGAGTTAGGTAAATCTGGGTTCATACTGAGCACCAGAAACCAGCCACGCGGAGGAGCATCTAGGCCAGGAAGCCTAGAGCACATGGTCTGAAGGCCACACGTCCTGGAGGCGCAGGGCTACAGCAAGCCCCTCCTGGCAGGAGGCCAGGCAAGAAAAGAAGTCCTACTATGATATTTCTTAACTGTTCAAACAAACACCCAAAAGAACAATGGCTATAAGTATTTGGGGGTCATTTCTTTTCTGAGGCTCCTTAAACAGAATTAGTAAAATAATAATAATAACAAAAATAATAAAAAATCAGCAGATGATCATTCAGACTATCAGGCTTAAAACCAAAGCCACTCTTTTTTGCTAAGTTAATAATTAGCTTTAGTTGGGTTTCAGTTTGTTCTTTTAAATGTTATTTACTTTTGCTTTTCAAACACACAAATAAAAGTCACTGTAGAAATAAGATCAACTTACAGATATTGTAGAACCCGGTGTTGGTAAAAGTGACCACCCCTGTAGAATGTGTCCACCTGTAAACATCTGCACCACCGGGCTCTGCCAGTCAGGATGTTGTATACCAGGGGAAAGCGCTCGTATTCTTCTTATCAACTTTATTCCTGACCACAAGTGTCCTCCCCCACCCCCAAGATAATGGCAAAGCCTTTAAAGGACATGTAGCAGGTTCATCTTCCAGTGCTTTCTGGTGAGCTTCCTGCAGCACAGTTTCTGGCAGGATGCTGCTACGTTCAGATCCAGATCACTGTGTGCGACAAAGCTGAGGCAGGAACGTCACCACCACCACCCTGGAGCAGTTGACGCTCCCCACCCCCGCCCCGCGAGACTCAGGGCTGCCAGCTTGCTTCTCCTCGGGCTGTGCTTAGCATCTCTGGCCGTTACTCCTCTGCAGGAGCACTTGGCCACGTACATGTCCTCGGTTGGCCATTTATGACTTGATGACAACGTGGGGAAACCCTGTGCTTGACTACAGGCTGAGTAAGCACAGCCGAGTTAGACAGTTAGCAGGTGCGGAGTTTATCCATTGATTTGATTTATCCTGACATTAGTCTGGCTCATGACAGTTTCAGTCTGAAAACTAATCTCTGCAGGTACCTCAGCCACGTGGGATCACTGTGTGTGGCTGCTTTGGCGGCACACCAAGTGCCCGGATTCCTGGTTCTCCCACTTGCCAGTTGTGTGAACTCAGAGACGTTTTGGAGGTTCTTTGAGCTTCGGTGTTTCCATCTGTAGAATGGGAACAACCCCAGGACTGCGTGGAAAATTGAATAAAGCTTCACACAGAGTGTGAAGCACACAGCATGGTGCCAACTCGTTGAAGTGTCAACTAATCATAGCTAGGAATTAGGCTAGAGTTACTTTCGGAGCCAGATTACTTTACTTAACCAACTAGGCCGGAGTCAGAAAATCCAGAGAGGACCCAGGAGTTACGGAAGGTACTAACTAGGCACTGGGTAAATGTAGCAGAGGGCAGACTTAGTGCCTGAGGTTGAGGCACCTGCCTCTGTCCCACTTTCTACTCCTGCCCTTGACGCCTCCTCCCCAGCCCCCCCCCCCTCAGCCCTCTCTGAATATTCATTCAAGTTAGCATCTCCTGGCCCTGCCTTTACATTGGCTGCATTTGTCCAACTTGATTCCTAAAGACTTCTCGGCCGTCTCCCCATCGCTGCGGGTGGGTCTCACAGGGCCGTGCTTTGCTGCCGGAGCTGGGCCTCCACAGTTGGAGACGACAGCCCTTCCTCTGGGCTCTGGAGACTTCGTGCCTTGATGGTGAGGAGCGGGGAGAGGAGCTCTCAGGCCCCAGCTCTGCCTTCCCTTCCCAAGAGCAAGCAAAAACTGAGTGAGTCTCCACAACGTGTAGTCTTGAATTTGAACCAACGTTGGGTAATGCAGACTCCTGCGGTTTCAGTCTGAACGCTTCTACTGACCAGCTGTTTGTGCCTCTTTGCAAAGCTAACTTCTCTGGTCCTGACTTTCCTTTCCTATAGATTGTACAAGGTCAGCATGCAACTATTAACGTATTGTTTATGATTCCTTCTACTTACAAAAAATCAAGGGTTTGGGGGAATTTTTTAAATGGTCAAATGCAGGGAAGGCTAGGATGACGCAGGAAGGGAATAGATGCCATTGACTAAAATGGCGACCAGAGCTTCCTCACAGTCTCAGCAAGAAATAGGACGTGATAATTTATATTCTCATTATCTGAAAAAGAAGAGGGGCAGGGAGAGAAGGAAAAGAATGGGAAGGAAAGAAGAGAAACACCCAGGACTCCTGCAGGCTGCCTCCTAGACTCTGGGAGATCTTGTCTCCTGTATGTCCTATGGCAAATGGACGGCATCTTCAAGAATGGGGTTTTTCTTTTTCTTTTCTTTTTTAAGATTTGTTTGTTTATTTGAAAGGCAGAGTTACAGAGAGAGGAAGAGAGAGAGAGAGATCTTGCATCCACTGCTTCACTCCCCAAATGGCCACAACAGCTGGGGCTATGCCAAGCTGAAGCTGGTAGCCTGGAACTCCATCTGGGCCTCCCACATGGGTCCCAAGCACTTGGGCCATCTTCCACTGCTTTCCCAGGCACATCAGCAGGGAGCTGGAATGGAAGCAGAGCAGCCAGGTCTCAAACCAGTGCTTATATGGGATGCTGGCATTGCAGGTGGCTGCTTTATCCTCTGTGCCACTGTAACACCCTAAGAGCAGTTTTGGCCAGCGCCGCGGCTCAGTAGGCTAATCCTCCGCCTTGCGGCGCCGGCACACCAGGTTCTAGTCCCGGTCGGGGCACCGGATTCTGTCCCGGTTGCCCCTCTTCCAGGCCAGCTCTCTGCTGTGGTCAGGGAGTGCAGTGGAGGATGGCCCAAGTGCTTGGGCCCTGCACCCCATGGGAGACCAGGATAAGCACCTGGCTCCTGCCTTCGGATAGGCGCGGTGCGCCGGCTGTGGCGACCATTGGAGGGTGAACCAACAGCAAAGGAAGACCTTTCTCTCTGCCTCTCTCACTGTCCACTCTGCCTGTCCAAAAAAAAAAAAAAAAAAAAACAGTTTTGAAGGCAAAACCATGTGCAGAAACAGCCGCCCTTTGGCCGTATCTCAGGACATCACTCAAAAGCATGACTGTCGACATACTGGATGTGAGGAGTCAGGGTCATCTAGTCCTGGTGTTGCTCCCTGACAGTCTTACTTGGCACAGACAGAGCTCAGAAATGTAAAGAACGGATGCCCGGCGTGACCCTCAGAATGCTTCTCATGTATACTGGTTGCCTCAGCCAAGCTGGTGACAAGTGTGAAAGGCCACAGGCAATCGAAAGTGGAATTCCTGGCAAGTTCTTTTCTCTGTCGAGGTAATGCAGGCTGGAGAACATTCTCCTGCCGTCCACCACCTTTCCATTTCCTAAAGGACTCTTCACCTATCTACCGGCCAAAAAAGACCAAGAAATCTTATGATAGTGACCCATGTATAAAGTGCTATATTTTTGCATGTTTTGTTTTTTACATCAAGCAGACTGCTTTCGACCATAAAGCTTAAACCACAGACCAGGCTGGGGAGGGTGGGAAGGAAGCAGAGAATGACGATGACATACAGCTGCATGCAAATGAATTTGAAAAGCTCTAACAAGGAGGGTGAAGGTGCGCCCGTGAAGCCCTGGGGTGGTCCTGGCACTTGGCTGGTGCTCCACCCGTGCTCCTTGAATGGTTAACTGAGTAGAACGTGGAAGTGATGACCAGCTGGCAGGTGTCTAAAGGCGGGAGTTGCCGACTGGCCACCTCAACCAGGAAACAAATTGAACACTTGGTCATGAGTACTCAGCACCCTAACACTCTTTTCAGGATTAGTCCCAAAACACACCCTCAGTTTCTAAATGAGTTCATCTGTCAGCTAGAGTTGTGTGTCAGAGGCAGGCGGCCAGTAACCACTCTTCTGATCCGGGCTAATTGGAGATGAGTTCTTCCTCCTGCTGTCGGATGGCCGGCACTTCTGGCTGTTTCTCATGGGACGTCATTTATTTGTTCAGTTATTCATTCACCCTTTGATTGAGTGCCTACTGTGTGCCAGGCACTGTTCTAGTCTCTGGGGATCCATCGGTGAAAAACAAACATCCCTACTCTCATGAGGTTTACTCATTAGGTGAAAATGAATAATAAGATAAATCTGTGGTAGGAAGAAAAAACAAAGCATGGTTCCTGGCTATGCATCAACTGACAACAGTGAACAGATCAGTAAGGCCAAACATTTATACAGGAGCCACTTTGCAGCAATTTGAGCTTTCAAATAATAATAGTGATGGATTTCAATATAGTGAAGAAATCTTAAATCCATGAATCTATGCTGATTAAATAATTCCATACATACATCCAAATAGGAAAAGGGAAAGTTCTTTTCTAGCAAAGAATGCAACCAATAAATGTAGAAGAAATGGAAATACAAGTTGTTATTCAGTAGCTGTCACAGAGGGGGCTGATTCAGGTGATAGCTATCAAAGGAAGGCAGGTGGATAGAGGGCGTATGTGAAACAGGCTATTGGTGCATTCTTGGAATATCTCCCAAGGAAATACTAGCAAGTCATTGGAGGGAAATGATGACTTTATCGTAGAGATATATCATAGAGACACCAGCCTGACCAGTAAAGCAAGATTCCTATCACAAGTGGAGTAAAAGGGTCTACACTGCGTGCCCTCTGGGGCGATGCCCTGGGGATGCCCAGCTTCATTGTGTGTTCCTGCCAGGACAGCATCTCCTGCTGAATGCCAGGCCTGTAATCTTTGAAATTGCATGAAGACATGAAAAATGTGGAAGGATGAAGGAACTGTTCCGGGTGGCAAGAGACTGAAGAGACCTTTGAGATGAAATGCCGCATTCCAGTCACCAGATCAGCATGAGCACCATCTGGGAACTTTTTGGAAATTCAGAGCTTTGGGGCCAGTGCTGTAGCACAGTGAGTTAAGCCTCTGCCTGCAGCGACGGCATCCCATTTGGGCACCGGTTCCAGTCCCAGCTCCTCCACTTCTGTCCAGCTCTCTGCTGGCGGCCTAGGAAAACAGTGGAAGGTGGCTCAAGTGCTTGGGCCCCTGCAGCACCCACAAGGCATACCCTGAGGAAGCTCTTAGCTCCTGACTTCAGATCAATTTGAGGATTGAACCAGCAGATGGAAGACCTCTCTGTCTCTCCTCTCTCTGTTGTTAACTCTGCCTCTCAAATAAATACATTTTTTAATTTTAAAAAGAAATGCAAAGCCTTCCATCCTCCTGTACCCACTGGATCCTAATCTACACTTTAACAAGATCCCAGAGATCCCTGTGCACATTTAACGTTGAGAGTGGCCAGAGCAGTGGATAGCAGTTCCCAAACACAAGGCTTTATCATAATCACTTAGGAAAACTTTTTATGAGGACAGATTCCTACTCCCAGATCTACTGAATCAGATGCCCAAATGATGGAATCTGCAACTGGGTATTTTTAAGAATCTCTCCCAGATACATTTGAGACTCACTGGAATCTAAATGGTATTGTCTCTGCAGGGGTGGCCAAAGCAGGGCTCATTCCACTTGGGCCTTGAAACAGGTTGGAGAACCAAATAAATCACTGTGGTTCCTGCTCTAAGCACCAAGGCATGACCTCAAACTAATACTTTAATGCAGGAGTGGAATGTAAATAAATATTGCTCGTTCATATTTCAGGAGTTTTCTAGAACATTTAAGTGGATTTGAAAAATACTTTTTAAAGGATTGTTTGTACAAACATCATACTCTTTCCAGTCCTTGTTTGGCATAGAGTTTAATCAGATTTAAAATGGAGAGTGTTCTCTGTAAGGTTGTGTGTTTCTTTTCTTCCAGGGCATGTAAGACAGGACATCTGGGTTTTATCATTAAAATACTAAAACACGTCCAGCATTTTTTTTTAGGAAATTTGGACCTGAGTTTATATGCTACAGGTGTTGGATATATTTGATAGAAGGCTAGAGTTTCTTCATTTAGAGTTAAAAGGAATAAAAAGTATGCATAACAATTTTGTTTTCGAAGTCTTTAGAGCTTTTTAAATTTTTGAACTGTGTTTTCTAACACTTAGGAAAATACGAGAAAATAGAAATCTTTTATTCAATTCTATATGAAAATCTAGTCTTCAGATATTCCCTTTTATATTATATACTCAATCCTCATCAACTCCAAAAAATTTGCTTTTGCTCTTTTGTTGACCTCTGTCCATTTGCCTTTTGTAACTCATGGACGTTAAATGCATTGTCCTTTACCAATTTCTTCCCTGTCCCGTGAGAGATGTAAGAACGTAAGATGGGATGGATGAGATTGGATGTGTGTAGACATAGTCTATGCACGAGTATAAGAAGTGATGCTCTCCAGTAGAGACCAGCAGGGACTGAATGGTGGAGCAGCAAAGGAGACTTAATAAGACATTTTTAAAATTGTAATTTCCAGGTTCAAAAAAACACCACACTAAATGTAAGTGCCTCACAAAACCAAAGGCCATAGCTGGTAATGCTATCCATACAGGCACCTGTTAACGCTGGGAAAATCATCTAACCTTCCTCTTGTACTTACAAATGTGTGAAAGCACTTTCATATTCTTCCCTTTAATTGTCCAGTCCTGTAAACTAAGTATTGCTCGTGGGCCTGCTCTACACTGGAGGCCTAGGAGAGAGGTTAAGTCACTGACCTCCTATCACTGAGGTAGGAGAAGTTAGAAGTGAGACTTGAGGCCAGCACCTCTGACCTCAGACCTGGGCTCCCCCGCTGCATCCAGCACAAATGTTTGTCCCACCCTCATGCCAACAGCATGGTCTTCTCTTGTTGTCTTTGGACTTTGTTTTCTTGGGTTTGCTTTTTTGAGTAGAATTAATACTTTCCAATACTTGATTTTTTTATTTTACTTCTCCATGTTTGTCTTCTACATCCTAAGCATTTCTCAAGCAAATAGTTCTGTAAAGAGATGTCCTGAGCCAGATAGAAACCACATCTTTGCCCCTCTGTGGTCAAAACTCACCTTTCTCTACGAGAAAGGGCAGGTTGGTATTTGGCCCCCAACAGTTCTGTCACTCATTCATACAGGAACTTTCAGTATCACACACATGCACACACACACACCAAAAATGCAGGCATTAGCTTCTGCCCACTCAGCAAAATCACTCCAAGGTTCTGCCAGCTGCAGGGCGCAGTGTCCCAGATAGCTCCCTTTTTGAACTTCTACAGCTCCTAATCTTGGGCTTTTGCCTGCTGGACTGTTAATCAGGGTCCCCAGCCCATAGCGCACAGCCGTAAGCAGCTGCTCCCTCCCTTCCTAAAACAGATCCTAACCAGAGTTTTCCCTGAAGGGCTCTTCCTGCCGGCTTCCTCCCCTCCCGGAAGCAGGGGAAACCCCTCCTCCCCCTCTCCTCCAATCCCTAATGAAGACAGATCACCCTGGTTCTCCTCAGGCCTCCCTGCTAGCTCCCGACCCCACGTCTGCAGTCTCTGCCCATAGCCCCTCCCTCTGCTGGGCGCAGCTGGCATCCCAGCAGGGTTGTGGTTCTGCAGACACACCTGCCGCCACAGCCACCTCTTGGACCCTGCTTGGCCTGCTAAGGCCTGGGCCTTGGCTGGCCTTGGTCTGTGCGCTCTTGTTTGCCTTTGTGCCTCCTGCTGCTTCTCCCTTTTCTTCCTTTTCTCTTGCCTAAGCAGGACCATCATCCCCTAGGCGCCCTGAGTTAGGGTCTTCAGCAACTGCTGCTCCAACTCTCCCCCTCATCTTCACCATCAGAGCGGTGAGCTCCTCCTGGTTAGGCACTACCTCTTTGCCCAGTGTAACCTGACTCTGAGGCCCAGAGAGGGAGGGTGCGTGAGGGTGCATTAGATCCTCTTCTGACCCAGACCCCAGCAGATGGATGACCGTGGGCCATGCTGCGGTCAGGAGACCTGGGCTCTAGCCCCTGCCCTGCCACCTGTTAGCTGGGTGGCTGTTGCACGTCACCTGCCCTCTCTGGCCATCTGTGTCTTCATCGATCCAGTAACGGGATTGAATTAGATGATGTCTGAGGTCCTTTCCGGATCAGACGTTCTAAGGCCCGCTGATTGATTTGTCATCATGTTCTGTTGCAGAACCCCATGGCTGCGTGCTGCTCTGCTCTCTGGGCTACTTCCTCATGATAGCCTTGGCTGCCCTTGGGCCTTAAATGTCTTCATGTTGGGTGATAGGGAAAATGTGTTTTGTGTCTTGGTTTTAGAATTCTTCCTGTGACATATTGATTCTGGCGTTTCGGATGTCTCTACCTCCCACAGCCCCCTCCCCAGCAGTTTCTAGAAATGAGGGGGTGTGTTTGGGCCAGTTGCAGGTGGAAAATCCACAGAATGGCCAGGGGTGATGAACTGCTGGCAGTGCTCATTTCGGGAGGGACCCAGTGCCAATATGCCAGGGTTCTTCTACATGTTAATTAGTATTTCTTTGGCAGGAAATAATCTGTGGTCAAAAGGACTTGGGAAACACTGAGTATTAGTTCCTTCTTGGAGCTTTATCACACACATTAGCATAGTAAATTTCCAAGAAAAACAACTTTTATATATATAATCTAGCATTTGCACTTAACATGGAGAGGAGCATGTGCCCTGGAACCCGGTTTGGGAAACAGTGCCACAGAACATTACTGACTGATTTCTCTCTGGGGTCTGTGGGACAGACAGGGATTACAACAACTGCTGGAATATTTCTTGAGCACCTACTATGTGCAGAACATGTGAGAGTAATTCAACATTGGCAGATCCAGTGTCAACCCATCCAGATTTCAAAATCGGATGCCGTAGAGGGACAGGCACATGTGCTCTCAGGCAGGTCAACACGCGAGACAAATGAAGCATCAAGCGCGGTTTGGAAGTGCTGGAGCCAGGCCACGGGCGGGTGTCTGACTTCCCGGATGGAATTCCAAGAGCTCTCAGCTGTCGGTCTCAAGTTTCTCTGCTTTGCTCCACCGGGCAATTACCACTCACCAGTTACACGATCTCATCACAGGACATTTTTATAGATTAGGTCGATGGTGAGGCATTTTGGAGTAATTTCATCCTGTGCCGAACATTCTAGAAGGTTTGCCTTTCATGTCTGGCTCTGTTGGTTGTTATTCAGAGTTGGCATCTGTCCCTTCCCCAGAAAAGGTGACCTCCTTTTCACATAGCAAGGAAGATGTGGAACTGGCCGGTGTCGTGTGATGGGGTTTGATCTCACTCCATCGGATGTTGTAACTAACTGCCGTCCAGAGTGCCTGATGCTTCCTGGACAGAGGCCCTGGGTTCTGAGGGTGCCTGCCCTTTGGGAAGCTGTGTGCGATGCACTGTTTTCCCAAGACTTCCTGGACCTACCACGCCGCATCTGTGCATCCTCACTTCCCGACCGAGCCCTCCCCTGCACCCCTGCCCTCTCCTGCTTCCCACCCCTTGCCGCCAGCTGCCCTTATTCATGAACATTTTCCTGCCCCTTCTCTTCCCTCTGCCTCCCCTCCCTGGCCTCTTTACGATAAGGGATTGTTCTTTTGGAAGCTCCAGCCCTTGGGAAGTCTCTCTTTCTACTGTAGTAAAAAAGTCAACACTGTTTCCACAATGCTCCACCTTGACGAAGGAGCTGCTTGTTACTTTTCATTATCAATACGAGTTGACATTTATTGGCTACGTCCTGCCCTCTATGCACCAGAGCCTTTTTTATGTACTATCCTTTTATTAGGCACCACCCCTTAGGACACAGCACATTTTATAAATATAAATTGGGTCTCAGGATAGGGAAGAAAGTTGCTCCAGGTTACAGCAACAACCAACGGCAGAGCCAAGAAACAAACCTGCATTTCTTTTGTTCCAGATCCCATGCTCCTCCCCGTTGTGTACCCCATCCTGCCCCCCTAGGCACACACCTTCCTCCCCACCAGCAGATAGAATTCACGTTTCCATCAGCTTTGTGTAAGCTTCACTCCCTGAAGCTCACCCCCATACATAGGTACCAGACAGCTGATTTCATTATCGTCTCAGCGATGTATTCTGTTTGCTTGCTGGCATCCACACAGCCAGCTTCTAATTGATCTCTGCGGGGCCCAGTATCCCTCATTTCTTCTTTTTTTTTAAGATTTATTTATTTATTTGAAAGAGTTAAACAGAGAGAGGAGAGGCCGAGAGAGAGAGAGAGAGAGAGAGAGAGAGAGAGAGGTCCTCCATCTGCTGGTTCACTCCCCATTTAGCCACAATGGCCGGAGCTGCACGGATCCAAAGCCAGGAGCCAGGAGCTTCTTCCTGGTCTCCCATGTGGGTGCAGGGGCCCAAGGACTTAGGCCATCTTCTACTGCTTTCCCAGGCCATAGCAGAGAGCTGGATTGGAAGTGGAGCAGCCAGGACACAAACCAGCACCCATATGGGGTGCCAGTGCTTCAGGCCTTGGCGTTAACCCGCTGCGCCACAGCGTCGGCCCTCAAGTATCCCACATTTCTTCACACTCCGTGTCTTCAAGGCAATGTACTCCAATGCATGCAGCCCATTTTATTTCTTTCCATTCTCTCCTGCCTGTTGATCATTAGCACCCATGTGGTGGTCAGTCTCCTGCTACTTGCTCACCGTCCACATTACAATTGGTAAAACTCGTGTGCAGTTTTGCTTCCCTGTGGCAGGTGCCTGCCTGCCCTAGGGCCCAGAGTGATTTGCAACCTCTGTGACCTTTCTGTCCTGCTCCCAGGCCCTGGAAGGCAACCTTCACTTACTGCCTTTCCCCAGGCAGTGTGGCCTGTGGCCGGTGGCCTCCCCATCTGGGAGACTTGAGTCAGTCACTCTCTGTCTGTAATCCAGGAAACCTGCAAAATGGTGAGATCAGCCATCCCTGCCCGGTCCTCTAAGGGGAATGAAGTCCTCTGGTCAGGGGCTCAATGCCCATCGGCCATGGCTCCCTGGGTATCCTTTCCTGGCGCTGGTCTTTTGAGCCTCTTGGGCAAAGAGCAAGCTGGCAAGTGACTACGAAGGGGCTGTCAGCTCCAAGGTAAATGCCCTTGCCTCACCTCCCACACTGCAGTCCCAGATGCCCTGGGCCACTCCAGGGCTGAGCAATCTTCTGGGAATGGCAGCTCCATCAAGGAGTCAGCTATTATGTGCGTGTGGGTTTTTTTTTTTAAAGGTCTATTTATTTTTATTTGAAAGAGTTACAGAGAGGGAGAGGAAGAGACAGAAAGATCTTCACCAACTGGTTCACTCCCCAAATGGCCACAACAGCCAGGGCTGGGCCAGGCCAAAGCCAGGAGTCAGGAGCTTCTTCTAGGTCTCCCGCGTGGGTGCAGGTGCTCAAGCACTTGGGCCATCTTCTGCTTTCCCAGATACATTAACAGTGAGCTGGGTTGGAAGTGCAGCAGCCAGGGATCAAACTGGCACCCATGTGGGTAGCTGGCATCATAGGCAGCAGCTTAACCCGGACACCACAGCACCCGCCACTGCTGCTGTGTGTGTTTAATGCATAACTTAGAACAAAGTTACTGAGTTCCTGCCATGCATGCCAGGAAACAGATGAAGGACAAGGCCTGCCTGCAAGGAGCTCCCACTCCAGTGGTGGGACCAGGAGGGTGGTGGTGACAGCGCAGTATAATAAGTGCATAATCAAGTCATGTTAGCACCCACTAACTATCTCAGGGTTCAGGGAAGGCTTCCTGGAGGAGATGACATCTGTGCTACTTGGAAGCCAGTAGGGTAGAGGGACAGAAGGTGAAGGTCAAGCACCAGGGGCAGGGTGAGTTTGAGGAGCCTTTGGAAATACCCAGTTCATTCTTGAATGCATGAGGCAAGATAGACAGCAGCAGAGAGGTGGTGGGTAGAGGAAGGGTAGTATCCAGGGAGAGCATGCAGCAGCAGGGAGGAGTCTAGGAGAGCCACGAGGAGCACCAGTGTCCCAGAGCCAACTTCGGCAGCTGAGTACATGTGACGAGCATGGGCTCTGGGACTGGGCTGCCCGAGTGGGGGTCCCACCTCCAGCACTTACTACCTTTGTGACCTCAGACAAGTGACTCAGCCTCCCTGTACTTTAGTTTCATGATCGAAGTGGGATGATGATGGTACCTTCCTCATTCAGGAAAGGAGAGCACCCTAGGAACCAGGGGAGGGACAGGTGTGCCAGGTGTGCTGGGTGGTGTGCCAATGCCACCGTCTCCCGGCACCGCCAGGACTGTGTCTCCCTTACTAACTGCACCCCAGTGCTCAGAACAGGGCCCGCTGGATCCTTGAGAGTAGACTCTCAGTAGTGGCTCACTCAACATTACCCCAGCTTAGCAGGAATGAGGGTGCTTCAGGGACCAGGCACCCAGGCGGTGGCAGCAGCTCGGTGAGCAGATTTCCTAGGGAGAACTCCTGGCTTTCTCTGCCTCTGCCGCAGACCCCTTCTCCTGTATTCTGTTTCCTGTCTTCACTCTTTAGTACAGGAGGACCCTGCCTATTCTGCCTGTCATAGAAAGTTTAAATATAATTTTGCTGATGTTTTTAAAAAATTTATTTTAATTTTTAATTCATTTTTAAGAGATTCAATGTGACTTGTAGGAAACTTAAATTTTTAGAAGGATGACAGAGTAGAAACATTGGTAAATAGTTGCAAGTGCCAACACCACATTCTCTGCAGTTTGTCAGAACTCTAACATTCTGTTTCCAGAGGAGATGCATCTCTCAGACCTTTAGCTGAGCTCCTCGTGATCATTGCTGAGAACAATTCTCTGCCCACCGGATCAAGGCAGTGGTCTAGGGCTCAAAGCTATAAATAATTTACTTTTGAGTATAATCCTCATAAGAGAAAAATGGAAGGTAATGGAGCATGGTGCTTTAAAAGCCCAGGTTTATTGGCGTGGCTCATTCCCAGTTCACAGGAGTATAACCTGGGGCAAGCTTGTTTAGCCACTCTGGGCCTCAGTTTCCTCATTCACAAAATGGCAACAGTATTGCTACCAGCCATGTGAGACTAAGAAGATTAAATGAGATATGCAGTATCCTCCTGACAAGTATATGCTCAACCCATGCACACTGTTGCTGTGATCATCAAAATCATGCAGAGAGGAAAAGAATGAAATTCATAAATGATCCTGCAATGAGATCAAGATAGTTTGGAGAAAACATCTCACTTACATTATGCTTTTTATGTAAACTGTTATGGATTTTAATCCCATCACATTAAAATAGGAGAGATAACCAAGACCCGATTTATTCTAGGGCTACTAGTAAATTCTTGCGTAAGAAACAGTAGAAAATGATGAGATGAGTCTTGCTTTTGGCGATCACTTAATAATGGCTTCGGAATGAATGACCCATTCAGTTGAGTGTATGTATTCTTCAGCTTTGTGTTACTACACTGAAATAGCTGAGGCAACTGACTTATAAAGAAAGAAGGTTTATTTCAGCTTCTGGTTTTGGAAGTTCACAGTTCAAGATCGGGTAGCTCCATTGGTTCAGCCTCTGGTGAGAACATTCCTGCTGGCCAAGGCCTGAGGTGGCACAGAGTGTCATATGGCAAGAGGGAGTGTGCATGCGTCCACGCTTCTCCTTACAGGAGTACCATCATTCGATCACTGGGGCTCTACCCTAATGACCTCATCCAATCACATCACTTCCTGAAGGTTCCAACTCTAATCATCATGATGGAATTAAGTTTCCTCCCTGTTAGAACCATTAACATAAGACCTTGAGAACCAAGGGGACAAGTATTCAAACACTGGCAGTATGGTAAAAAAGAGGATAACATAGCATGCGTAGCTGTTGGCAGTTCTCCAAAGTTTGTGGTTTTGTGTATCTTAATCAAAATATTTTCCCTAGTTGTTGTTAAGACAGTAAATAACTCCAGTGGATTTATAAGTTAATTTCTCAGTATTGTGGAAATTTATAGTTGAAGTACTTGGGAATAAGTAACTATCTTTTGCAAACTATGGGCAAGACATTCTGTAAATGATAGGAAGATGGCCAAAATAAGTTGCTCCCTGCCCTTGAAGAGTTGGCAATTCAGAGAAGACGGACATTCACACAACTGGCTTGGTTGCCAAGTAGAGTATGCCTTCTTACCTTTTTTATGCTTGCTCCATTCATTCCTGCCCCCAGCCTAGCATAGCTCCCTGCAAATGTATAGGCATGCAGTAACTGTGGGAAGATTAAGCACTATTACAGACACATCAATAAAATGCTTTGGGAGGGCACCTGGGACCAAGAAATGGAAGAAAGACCTGCCTTCCAAAGATGGAGGCACATAAATGAGTAAAGTTGGCCTTGTAGTCATCCCATCATAATATCAAGCATTTTGCTATTTTATTACTTGCATAAATGCTTTTCTCCCATGGGGCTCCAAGCTATGCAAGATTGAGTGCCATGGCACACAGTACACAGTAGGTACTCAATAAGTGTCTCTTAGAAAGCGGAAGGGCCATCTCAAGCCAAGATGTATTTGTCAAAACTTTTCTTCAAATGCAAATGAAGAGCAGCTTGACTCAAACTTGCTGAAACCAAAAGAGTACATAGAGCTGCCGGAAACTTCCAGGTCTGGTTAAATCTAAGAATCTGACCAATGACCTCTAGAACAGCTACCTTCTACCTCTATGTTGATGTCATCCTCAGGCAGGTTCTCCTGATACTGTAACAATGATAGTTATAAAGAGCCCCAAGCTTTTATCTTTTTAGCTTATGATTCCAATGAAAGGACTGTGTCTCTTTTCCTGATAGTGCTAAAAGACTCAAGGAGGACTCTAGTTGGCTTGGTTTGAGTCATATACCAATGTTTGAACAAATCGTTGAGGCCTACCTTGCGATTAGGAGTATAGTTAGTGCCATACTATCTTGATAGATTAAGATAGGGAGATGTGACACAAATATTGGGCAAAAGAAATAAACAGACTTCCTGTATAGTCACAACACAAGGAATCAGATTTTTTAAAAAATGGCCTAGAGCTAAGAATAGCTATAGAATAGAAAATGACCCGTGCAGTCGGATTGGAATGACAGACAGACACATGGTGGGCAACAGTAAGAGCAAATACTGCAGAAGCAAACTAGATTAGATGGTGCCAACTGTGAAGGCCACAAAGAGATTTTGAGTTTTATCTGAAATCAGCTGTGATGTGATCTGTGGGAAGGGGGCATGGGTATAAAACAAGCTTCTGAAGAAGCCACCTTTGGCTGTTTCCATTCCCCTTCCCATCCCCCACCCCCTGTGTCCCTTCCAAGTAAAGAGTCACCAGTGGCACCTCGCCAAGCAGAACAAGTTCAAGAGACTCTTCTGCAGGCACTTCATGTCAAGGAGGATGCTGGGCGTGGGAAACACAGTGGCTACAGCCTCACAGTTGGGGCCCTGGCATGAGGAAGTCATGACCTGCACTGCTGGACTGTTGTGGAAATTGGTCTCTGAAGGTAGCGTAAGAATACGCACACACATGCACGCACGCACTCCAGGGTACTTCAAAAAGCTCACAGAAAAAAATGGAATTAAAAGGTAAGTTTATTTTGTTGCAAAACATTCTACATCTAAGCATAATTTCATAGTTTTTAATACACATTTTCAATGAACTTTTTGAAGTCTATGTGTGTGTGCAGAGAGCGAGACAGAAAGGATATGGCAATTATAATAAAAATAAACATATTTGCTTTATAGCAAGGAGTCAGGGAGGCCTTCAGAGAAGAGATAATGTGAGCTATCGTTCTGTTAGGAAGATTGGACTCGGGGCACAAACGCTTCTCTAGCAATCACAGACTCTGTGGTCCAGCTTTGCTGTAATCAGGGAGTGGGACTTGGAGACGCCTCTCTGCAGGACTTCTGTGTCCTATTCCCTGGAAGTCAGCCTCTCTCCAGCTTGGGTGGTGATATTGACAGTGGTGGGGAGCAGCAGCCGTAGCAGGAGTCACAATAGTAGATGTTATTGAGCCCTTAACTATGCTAAGGGCCATGTTGAGATCGTTAGATACGTTCTCCAGTTTCATCCTCACGGTAATTTTATGAGTAAAATTTCATTTTACTGAAAGGGGAGTTGAGACTCGAAGCACTTGGGTGGCTTGTTTCAGGGTGTGTACAAGGGAATGGTGGGACCCAGATCCACTCACCACCTCCACTGCTCATGTTCTCTACCAACTGGGCTATGGTTCTGGTCTCAGGTCCACTTAGCTCAGTGGGGCCAGAAAAGATGATGGACAGCATTGGTCTAGTGCTACAGAAATGGTGCTTTCTGGTTTGAGGCCCCTGGGTAGAGAGGGAGGATGCTGAACTCTTGGACTAGTTCTCAAACTTCAGTGCACACAAGAATCACCAGGGAGTTTGTCTAAAATGCAGATTGCCAGGCTCGGCCTTTAGAAAGTCGGATTTCTAGGTTGAGTGAGACCTTGGGACCTGCATTTGAACAAACACCCTATCACCGCCACTGTTAGTTCCTATTATTATATGAGTACCCCACCACTAAGCACTGCCTAGGCAGGCATCTGTGTGTGTGTGTGTGTGTGTGTGTGTGCTGCCCATTAATCACTTGAGAAGAGATTTACCTAAACTTTCATTGTATTCTGTGAGCTTCACCACTTGAGCCTGCTTTGCAGTTTGGGTGACAAGACACTCATTACAAAGGATCCTCTTCCTAAGCAAGCATTTTCCTCAGCATATTGGAAAGATTTTTGGCACAAAGTCATTTGTCTTCTCTTTCTGGACCTGGGAACTGCAATAGGAAATGTCCGGGCCGTTTCCCAAATATAATCCCTGAATGCTGGGAGGCTGAGAATCCTGCCTGCCCACAGCCCCCTGGGACTGAGGGTGGCTTGCCTGTTGGCCCGATGCACTGAGCATCCCCATACTAGAAATGTGGGAAAGATGGTCTCTGTCCTTGAGGACTTAGGGTCTGTAGGGGGAGATGAAACTGACGCATGTGAAAGAGGCAGGCCCACAAATAGAACAAAAATAGACCAGATGCAAAGCCAGGCGTGGTGAGAATCCAAGAATCCAGAGGGAACTTTGGACACAAGGTCCTGCTTTAAGTCAGAGAGAAATGGGAAGAAAGTAAAAGCAAGCTGTTAGGTGAACCCTCAGGAAAGCCTTCCCAGGGGAGGCAAGTGTCAGTCATTCATTCACTCGCTTGCTGATGCCCCAGAAGACTTACAGAGGGCGGGTCCTGGCTGGTCGCTGACACTGCTACCTACCTGTGCCTGTCTTTATGGGGAGCACGGCACTAAAGGTGTATGGAGGACGGGGCGATGTGGGGCACCAGAACATGCGGGACATGTGGACGCTGCCAAGGTGGGGAGTCGAGGAGATCCTGCTCAAGAGTGATGTTCCGTCAGCCTCCTGAAGCCAGCCTCATCCAGGTACAAAGGAGGCCCCACCCTGGTGCCCTACACACCTTGTCTGCCAGTGTGGAAGCCTCAGGCCTCCATTCCACACCCTGTCCACACTCCACTGGGACCCCACGGCCAGCCTTTAGGCCTAGGAGGTACAGGCCACGCCGAGGAGGATGCATTCAGATAAGAGACCCTTGCAGGCCAGAGGCAGACCTGAGGCTTTTTCATCAGGGGATTTTGGAGTCCTGGACCTACAGGGGGACATGATGCACAAGTGAAGACATAGCCTGTGAGCCGACTTGTCCCCTGCACCCCATGGGCTGGTTGTCTGTTGAGGGGGCACAGCTGGGCAAGGACTAAGGGGGCCTTCGGAAGCTTGGGCCCAGGGCGGAGTGCTGACCGCAGGTCTGAGGCCACTCCCTGAAGGGTGAGAGGGAGTTAGCTCAGTGACAAGCCGAGCGGGTGGGAGGAACAGCTGGTGCAAGATTCCTGAGGCGGTGGGAAGACGCCTGCTTTACTCCCTTAGCCACAGAAGGGTCGGGGAGAGGTGAGGTGAAGTTGGAGAATGGGTGCGGTCAAGATTCAGCTTCGCAGAGGACACAGGCGAGACCCGTGGACCAGGGAAAGGTCGTTTTGACTGGTATCAGAACATCCCTTCCCATCTGAGCTGGAGTGGTGCCAACAGGTGTTTGCTCTGAGGAGAGACAGGCAGCTGTTCAGTTTGGCAAGGCCTGAAAGAACTGAGCCAGGCACAGGAAGGGAAAGCAGTAATTGCGGAGGAGTTGTGAGCATGGGCCACAGGGCTGGGATGGTCAAGGTTAGCCAGGGCCTTCTGCGAGAAGCTCTTCAAGAAGTGGGAGAAGGGCCAGTGCTGCAGCACAGTCAGCCAAGCCTCTGCCTGCGGCACCGGCATCCCATATGGGCACTGACTTGTGTCCCTGCTGCTCCTCTTCCAATCCAGCTCCCTGCTGATGGCCTGGGAAAGCAGTGGAAGATGGCCTAAGTACTTGAGCCTCTACACCCGTATGGAAGACCCAGAAGAAGCTCCTGGTTCCTGGTTTCGGGTCAGCCCAATTCTGGCTGTTGTGGCCATTTAGGGAGTAAGCCAGAAGACATTTCTCTGTTTCTCCCTCTCTGTAATTCTACCTCTCTAAAAATCTTAAAAAAAAAAAAAAAAAAAAAAAAAAAGAATTGGGAGACTGAGTGTTGTGTGCTGACCATTGGTGGAGGGAAAATGCTCAGCCCCAGTTCACACCTTTCTGCTGTAGGGGAGCTCCCAACATGAGAGCCAGAACACTTCATGCAATTTTTGTATTATTTTGTGTCCTAAAACTCCTGAACTGGCAGTGCATCCCATTTTCCATTAATAAATGTGCATTGGGTAACATTTTGACATTTGTTTGTTTCTTTCATAATTGGCTATGATAATATTAACACTTAATACCTATAAAATTATGAATATACTGAGTGGTAGTAAGAATTGTCCCTGATGCTTGTAAGCAGATGTTGGGGTGTGTGTGTGTGTGTGTGTGTGTGTGTGTGTTTATAACACTGCTTATATAATCTCAACAACCGGGACCCTGGGGACTCTTACTCGGTGATGGAACAGTTGGTTTAAATTAGTTTTCCATGTGAAATATGGTACCACTTTTTTTCCCTGGCATTGTGGGAAAGTATATAGAAAATAATCTGACTGATAGAAAACAAATCTGAATGCACTGAGATACAAGCCTGGTGGTCTCCCATACTCTATGAAGCTGGCCTCTGGGGTGGCAGGGTGTTGGGGGGAGATGAGTTAACCCTTTCCTGTCCCTTGAGTCTCTGCAAGAAGCCAGAAGAGGGTGAATGAAGGGTGACTTTCCCAAGACCCTGATTTGCCATCAGTTTCAATGGGAAAGGAGAGGAAGACTTGAAACAAATATAACCAGAGGCCTGCACACTAATGAATTGAGTGACTTTGAAGAATTATTTTAACTTTTCAGGTTCTTGTATTTATTTGTAAGGAGAATGATTTTAATTTCCAACTTAGAGTCAACAGTGTGAGGATTCTAAGTGTTTGCTAATGATTATCTTTTGTAGGATAGGACCCATCAAAAACAAGTCAGACTGGGGCTAGCATTGCAGAGTAGTTGGTAAGGCTGCCACCTACGATGCTGATGTCCCACATAGATGTTGGTTTTTATCCCGCCTGTTCCACTTTCAATCCAGCTCCCTGCTAAAGGCCTGGGAAAAGCAGCAGAAGACGGCCCAAGTGTTGGAGTCCCTGCCACCCATGTGGGGGACATGGAGGATGCTCCTGGTTCCTGGCTTTGGCTCAGCCCAGCCCTGGCCTTTGCGGCCTTCTGGGAAGTAATTGAACAGATGGAGAATCAATCAATTTCTCTCTCTCTCTGTGACTTTCACATAAACAAAATTTAAAAAAAAAAAAAAAAAGCAAATCAGACTTAAGGAAGAATTGTACAGTAACACCAAAAGTCAGTCTCTACTGACAAAATAATCTCTTGCTCTAGCTGGCCAGGAATTCAAAAAAGTGGCTTTGAACTGAGTAAATTGGTGAGGGGACAAGATATGGACATGGTAAGCAGGGGATTTCCCTGTGCCTGCAAGCGAAGGAATGGCCCTGGGACTTCTAGAACGTTCTTGAAATGATCATGAGCAGGGCTTATCCTAGGACTCCGATTCAAGTTCTGCTGTCCTGTTTTTGCCTCAGGATCCAACAACATGCAGAGCAGGTGGAGAGCACAGGTGCATGCTGGGAGCCTATCACATTTTACGCTAGCCTATGTCAGAAAGCACATAAGCTGTGTCAGTTATTCCAGTGCTCTTGGCTGGTACCAGAGTATAGCCCTATTTTTGTGGCTGAAATTCCCTGTTTCTACTATTTTCCTATTTTCCTTTTTGTAAATATTTTATTAATTTATTTGATAGGCAGAGTTATATAGAGAGAGGCAGAGGCAGAGGCAGAGAGAGAGGTCTTCCATCCAATGGTTCACTCCCCAGATGGCCCAACAGCCAGAGCTGGGTCAATCCAACGCCAGGAACCAGGAGCTTCTTCCGGGTCCCCTATGTGGGTGCAGGGACCCAAGCACTTGGTCCATCTTCATCTGCTTTCCCAGGCCATAGCAGAGAGCTGGATCAGAAGAGAAGCAGCCAGGACATGAACCAGCGCCCATATGGGATGCTGGTGCTACAGGTGGAGGCTTAGCCTATTGCACCACAGCTGTTAGTTTCTGTGTAGAGATAGGAAAGAACATTAATCCCTCACATTCTAGATTTTTTTTTCATTTCTTTAAATATTTTTGGGGTGTCTTGGTATCTTTGTATCTTCTTTCATTCTAGCTTTGTCTTCAAATGTGCGGTTCAAATTGAGTTACTAGAAGAACTGCCAGGACCAAGTTTACGGAAACTGAGCCTCCATCAGAGGAAGGAATACCAGCCTTGGAGTCCTAGTTTTGACATCAACAAGAATTGTGGCCTCAGAAAGTCACATTTCCCATAAGACATAGATTCTTGATCTGGGAAGGAAAGGGGTTAGACTGCCCTCCGTGGTTACTTTCAGTGCTAAATACATTAATTCTTGCCATTCTATCAACATGTGGGCAGTGCGCCCTCGGCCTTGAACTCTCGTTTTCTAGGTCACCATGAACTCTCTGTCCAGGCCTCACTGTCCCTCAGGCCAGGGAAAACAGTTGCTTCCCAGATTTCAGCGCTGTTGCTGAACCGAGGGCAGCTAATGGGGCCAGGTGGGCTCAAGACCAAGGCTTTAGTTTGTTAACAACTGAGGCTGTCAACCCAGATGGTAGCCAGGATGGAAAATTAGCTTAGATAAACACTGTTGCCCAAGCACCTAAGTAGAGGGGGCAACCAAATATGGGGGTACTTCAAAATGTTCATGGACAATAGAATTAAAAGATTAAGTTGGAGATGGATATTTGGCACAAGTGTTAAGACACTGCTTGGGATAGCTGTGGCCTATATCAGGTATCCTCCTCTTCTGATCCAGCTTCCTGCTAAATCCCTGGGAGGAGCAGATGATGAACAAGTACTTGAGTGCCTGCTACCCAAGTGAGAGACCTAGACTGCATTTGGGGTTCCTGGCCCAGCCCTGGCTGTTATAGGCATTTAAGGAGTGAACTAGCAGTTAGAAGATCTATATCTCTTTCTGTGTGTTCTCTGCCTATCAATAAATATACACATAAATAAATAAATATTTTTTTATAAAAACATGGGTTTTGGGACCGATGCTGTGGATCCAGTTTGAGACCCAGCTGTTCCACTTCTGATCCAGGTCTCTGCTATGGCCTGGGAAAGCAGTAGAAGATGGCCCAAGTGCTTGGGCCCCTGTACCTGCATGGGAGACCTGGAAGAAGCTCCTGGCTCCTGGCTTCAAATCAGCCCAGCTCTGGCCATTGTGGTCAATTGAAGGGTGAACCAGCTGTTGGAAGATTCTCATTCTCTCTTCCCCCTCCCCCTCCCCTGCCCTCTCTCTCTCTCTGACTCTCTGTAACTCTGCCTTTCAAATAAATAAATAAATATTTAATTAAAAATGTAAGTTTCATTTGATGCAAAAAGATTGAAAGCCATATATAGATTTTTCATAATATGTATTTTCCATGAACTTTGAAAGCCACTCATAATCTTAGAGATTAAGCAGATTATTTAAAGACTGTATATCATAAAGCGGGTATGAATATGGCATATTGCTAAGTAGTATAGTTTGTTTAATAGAAAAAATCATGTCGGAATAAATTTAAGCCCAGAGTTGGAAAGCATCCAAGTTTGTATGTCCAAGTGAAGCATGTGTTCAGTAATTAATAGTGCGACCTGTGGAGCAAACATTCTGAAGTTCAAATCCAGGCATGGCTACTTGTTGATTGAAGACTTTTAGTAAGCCTCTGAGGACAAGGATAGTCCCTGACTCTCAAGACTGTTGACAGAGATAGGTAAAGTGCTTAGAATGGTTCCTGGTGTATAATAGGTGCTCTCTAAGTATTTACTTTTCTCATTATTTTGCCACTTAAAGAATATGCATTTATGAACAATCATTCAAAAATATTTTTGTGTTTTTTTCAATTTGTATTACCTATTTTACTGCTTGATGAATATATTTAATTTTCAGGCAAAGTGCATTGGTTTCATTTAGTCTTGATGCTCAGCAGAAAAATGTATTTCAATCAAAATTACCAATGGGCCTTATTTTCTTATAATCTGATGGAATTGTGTAGATCAAGAGGGGTTTTATGAATTGCTGTCTTCACCCTCCTTATCTTTTTTCTTTTTTAAGATTTATTTATTTTAAAGGCAAGAGTTACAGACAGAAAGGGAGAGACAGAGAGAGAGGTCTCCCCTCTGTTTCACTCCCCAGATGACCACAATGGCTGGGACTGGGCCAGGCCAAACTCAGGAGCCAGCAGCTTCATCTGGGTCTCCCATATTGGGGCAGCATCCCAAGTACTTGGGCCATCTGCTGTTGCTTTCCCAGGCAGTCCTTGGGCCCTGCACCCCCATGGGAGACCAGGAAAAGCACCTGGCTCCTGGCTTTGGATCAGCGCGATGCGCCTGCCGCAGCAGCCATTGTGGGGTGAACCAATGGCAAAGGAAGACCTTTCTCTCTGTCTCGCACTCTCTCACTGTCCACTCTGCCTGTCAAAAATTAAAAAAAAATTAAAAAAAAAAAAACAGGGAGCTGGACGGGAAGTGGAGAAGCCAGTATTCAAACTGGCACCCCAGGATTCATCCCACATATGGGATGCCAACATCGCAAGCAGAGGCTTAACCCACTGTGCCACGACACTGGCCCCTAACCTCTTTATCTTAAGACGAAGATATAGAAACTGAGTAGCTTTCCCAGAATTGTCTATCAAAGCAGTGAAGGAGCTGGGGTATCACTTCAGGGTTCTTGGCTGGATCCTTTGTTTCCTGATAGCAAATTGATTTTTTATTTTCCTGTGGAAAAAAAAAATGTATCAAGCTTCCCAGACACGATTCAGTGCATGCCCCTCTCTGTGTCTTCCAGGTGAGCTCCTGGGTGACGTGGCTGATCCTCACAGCAGGCTCCATGGAGGAGAAGCGGGAAGTCTTCTCTTACCTGGTGCACGTGGCCAAATGCTGCTGGAACATGGGCAACTACAACGCTGTCATGGAGTTCCTGGCTGGCCTCAGGTAGGGACAGTGGGGAAGACAGTTACCCAGCTGTGCTTTCCTCCTACCAGCTAAGTTAAATTCCCCAGAGAGCCACATTTTACCAAGCCAGGCAACTGTAGTGATTATTTAGGGAAATGCATCCTCCTCTTCCAACACCACCAGCCCAAGGCCAGTGACTGTCCCTCATCACAATGTCTGCTCTGATCCCAGGCTCTTGTCCAAGCTAAGTGAAATGACCTGATTCTGTAACCCCTCAGCCCCATTACTGATCCCCCCCTTCCTCTGCCTGCCCCCTAAACCCCATTGTTAACTGATTTCTGCCCAGCTCTGCCCTATTAATTGCCTCAGCACTGTACACTCCTGTCCATCGGCTACCCTTAGTAGTTACAATGGCTAACATCGATAATAAGCATCCAGTAATATTGGTTCCCATTATTATTGAACACTTACCATATGTTAAGCCCAGGCTAGACACACTCCACACACTGGGTATTTTAACTCTCAAAATCACTTTCTGAGCTAGATATTAGGATCATTCCCATATTATACAACAAGGGAACTAATCAGCCTAGGTCACCTGGTGTGTCTGAGATGTCACGCAGGCAGCCTTGACCGCACAGCCCATGCCCTTAACCACTGTGATATCCTGCCCCTACACCTTCTCCATTGAGATAACAACAGAATTGTCGTTCTGTCCATAAAGTCTCCCACCTTAACCCCTTTCGGCCTCAGTGACCTGGCTGAGAGTAATTGCTGTCACCTTTGTGGGAAGAAGCATGATGTGTGAGGATGCAGCACGTGAGTTGTTGAGTAGTAACAGGGAATCCGCTCCTGGCTACCCCATAGAATAGCTGTATGGTCTGAGCAAGTCGCCTGGCCTCAGTGAGCCTCAGTGTATCTGTGAGATAGGGGTAATACTAAAAAACATGCACCTCTGTGGGTAGGATTGAGTAAAATCACATCAGATATGCAACTTGGCGTATAGGAAGTCTCCATAAAGAGAAGCTGTTGTCCCAATGAGGGTTCTCACTATAAATGAATCTTGCTTTGGGGCCAGTTTTGTGGCATAGCTTTTTAAGCCTCTGCCCACAGCACCGGCATCCCATATAGGTGCCAATTCAAGTCCTGGCTGCTCCACTTCTGATCCAGCTCTCTGCTTATGGCCTGAGAAAGCAACAGGAAATGGCCCAGGTGCTTGGACCCCTGCATCCATGTGACAGACCCAGTCCTGGCTCTTGGCTTTGGCCAGGTCCAACCCTGGCTGTTGTGGCCCTCTGGGGAATGAACCAGTAGATGGAAGATCTGTCTCTGTCAGTGTCTCCTTCTCTCTCTCTACCAATGCCTTTCAAAAAACTCAATAGATAGATTTAAAAAGAAAACAGCTACTGCAGATCATATTTTTAAAAATGAATCTGCCTTCATAACATTATGAAGACTGATTCTCCAGGGCCTTACACAGGGATCTGGGTTGGAACAAAGAATGCAAATTCCAAGAATTTGAAATTTTTTTGTCCTTTTGAACTCTCTTAACTAACAATAAACTGAGATGATCATGTCATTGGCATTTAAAATGATCATACCATGCCCCAGGCATGGCTCAAAAGATGGAAAAGATAAAAAAAAAGAAAAAAGAAAAAGAAAAACTGGAGTACCGAGACTTTATCTAGATGATTCTGATTCTCTTTGCAATAAGCTCTACGAGGAACCTGTGTTCCATTTCTTTTAAGGAAAAAAGTGATTATTTCAAGATAACGGTCCATGTTAACGGTGCTTAGCCTTCTGTTTCACTTGCATGTTAGTGCTGGCTCTTGGCTGGGGACCTCACAGCATGCTGCCTGGCCCCCTCCAAGTGAATGACCCAGGACCATGAGGCAGGGGCCTCAGGGCTTTTTACTCAGAGGTCGCTGTCACCTCCGCCATCCTGTACCGATCACCTCAGCATCAGCGCTGATTCACTGTGGGTGGGGACTCTCTACCAGGAGCCAGGGGTGGTTAGAGACCATCCTGGAGACTGGCTGCCACAGGCCATGTTTAGATTCTCTTGCTGCAAGAATGGCCCTTGCAGGCCTGGAGTGAATTTGACTTTCAGACCCAACTTCATTTGAATTCAAAATTCAAGAAGGCCTTAGTGCCAGGAGATTCTCTAAGATAAGGAATAAGGTCAAACCAAGCCACACTTTACCACTGACCCCTATGCATTTTGTCTCACACCCCAGACTCACTGGCGGTTTTTTATTAAAAAAAAAATTTTTTTTAGTAATTTGATGTGATGAAAGAGCAGACTTTTTGTTAAATGACTCTGGCTTTGTATTGGTATTGTACAGATTCTCAGCTTTCTTAAAGAGAAATACAAAGATTAACAGCGACAGTATAGGGTTTAGTGGATTCAGCTGCTGCCTGTGATGCTGGCATTCCATGTGGGCACCAATTTGACTTCCAGCTGCTCCACTTCTCATCCAGCTCCCTGCTACTGTGTCTGGGAAGCAGCAGAAGATGGCCCAAGTGCTTGGGCCCCTGCACCCACAGAAGAGACCAGAGGAAGCTCTTGGCTCATGACTTTGTCTTGGCCCAACCCTGGCCATTACAGCCATTTGGGGAGTGAACCAGTGGATGGAACATCTCTCTCTCTCTCTCTCTCTCTCTCTCTTTCTGTGTGTGTGTGTGTGTGTAACTCTGCTTTTCAAATAAATAAATAAATCTTCATTAAAAAAATACAAATTTTACAAATTTGTATTTATGGTGTATTTGATATTTATGGTGTCACTTTAAAATGATCTGAATGAATAATAATAGGAAAATAATATGCATCCACATAATGAAAGATATTTTAACCATCAAAATGATGTTCATGAAAAATTTCTAAATCATTGGAAAACAAATAACATAAAATTCATAAAATGTGATGAGAACAAAGCCATCTATACTTAATAACTTCAGCAATATTTTGTTCACCTGGAGAATGTAAATATAATAAATACTGGAAGGAAATATACCTAATGTCTATGTGTTATGGAATTATGGATGCTTTCTTCTGTATTTTGGCATTTTCTAGACTTTCTACAATGAGCATCTTGTACTTTTATCATCATAAAAATAATAAAAGTTTTTAAAAATAGTGTCAGGTCTCAGTCTAACAAAGACTTATTGATCTTTGTTCTCAAGCATGTCATGATAGCTCCTCTATTTACAGAAGTGGGGATCATTAAATGATGAGAACCTGGTCTCATTCATTGATTATAACTCTTCTTCATCCCCCCAAAATGATTCTCACTGCTTTATAAAAATCTAGTCATGAGACCAGCTGGACTGAGTGGGGTGAAATCAGAAAATGATTTTATTTGTCTGACTTCATGCATTTTAACCTGCCCTGCTGGTTATCCATGGAGAAATGCTATTCGCTTTCCCAAAGACTTCTGTGGCTACCAGGCAGGATCATTCTTCCATACTCAGGGACATGAACAAATCCCAGAGGCAAGGCTTTCAAGAAAAACAGGTTGCCTGAGAGAACCCACAGTGTGACCCATTTACCTGAAGTTTCCAGATACACAGGTAGTTCTACAACGTGCCTGGTGATATATACACATGTTGGGAAAGCATAAAGAATTGGAAAGAGAGCAGCGGAGTTCAAGTCATGGTCCCTCTGAGGAGGGGCGAGAAGCAGGCGCTCAGTGTGCAATCTCCTGCGGCCTCAGCCACGCTGTAACTGAGAGGCCGGCGTGTGGTGTTTGTCTTGTACTCCTTTATGTCTTTTGGATGCCTCTGTATTGTGTAATGGCTTTTTAAACCAGTCCGATCTGAATCAGAATCTCAGTCTCATTCACGTTGTAGCTTCCTCCCTTCCCCACCGTTCACAGCTTAACTAGTCTCAGGTGGGAAGATGTGGATTATCTGTTTTCATTCTCTTCCTACCAGCTCCCCGTCCCTGCAGAAAACATGAACAGGAGAGCAGAGGGGAAGGGAAATGAATGGAGCAAGCGAAGCATCTTCCTTGCCTGGGGCCGGGGAGAGCCATCTTTGGTGCCCTCCCAGAGAGCAGCATGGGGTGATTTTAGGGTTTCTTCCTGGTTATTCCTTCTGACGCCCCCCAAACCCCGTCTTATAGGGACCTCCCCCACAGCCTGGCAACATGCAGTGCACGCTCCCCACCCCTAGGCTCTCACTGTGGAGGCCCCGCCCTCACGGGCTCTTTCCACTGTAGTCACCTCGGCAGGCAGACCTTTCAAGGTAGCTCTGGGCCAGCCTCCTCCCAGCGTCCACTGCTGACTCACAGAGGGCGCTTAGCACGTTGCCTCCCAACTCTGCAAATGCAGGAGTGTCCACTGGACACTTCTCCCTCCCTGTACTGCCGGGGGGCTGCAGCCAGCCTTCCGTCTCTAGGCCAGAGTCACCCGCCAGGCTGTGCGATCCACAAACTGCCCAGGACACGGGTCAGTGTCTCTGTGGAGTTCACTTGAAGCCCCGATCTTGGAGCAATTTTCCTCCTGCAGCCCTCTCCCTGGAAACCTTCCCTGCCTTCCTGCTTCACTGCTGAGTGGGGGCCACGGGGGGTGAGAGGGCGCTGAGGCTGGGTGTCGCTCCCCCTCTTCGTGGAGGAACGACACTAAACCCTGCCTAGGCTTCCTATCCGAGTCACGGCACCATTATGTCGCTCCCCCTCTTCACAGAGGAACGACACAGGACCCTGCGCTGTTCTTTTGTCTGCTCGGCCCTCCCCGGGTTTGCTGCTGGTTCTTCCCGGGTTGGCTGCCGTCCCTTCCACCTCCGTGGAAGGGCGGTTCCCCTGCCACTTTCCCCACTTCCGCAGGGGAGCGGCACACCGCCGGCCAGCTCTCTCGGGGGCTGCACAGGTGTTCCTTCAGATAGATGTTCCCCTTAGATGTTCCTGGTGCATGTTGTCTCTCTCCTCCTTTATAGTCCTCTTCCACCAATCCCAACTCTGCTACCCACACGCTGAGTACGCTGCTCTCCTCCAATCAGGAGCAGGTCCTACAGTTTATTGGTTGAACTGGAGGCAGCTGTGTAGAAGCTGTTTCCTCCTCTCCCAGCGCCATATTGTGGGAGAGCAGATGCATAGAATAAGTCTTAATTCCAGTAACAGTCTAGTCCGAGTTGCTCCCCACAGCTGGGCAGTTTGGGAATCACCCGGGACAACCTGACGGCTCTTTTGAAGGCCGGGTACAGTGTCACCTGTTTGTTCTCAGCAGCAATTCAAAGCAAGAGAAGTCTCACTTCACATCCTGTTAGGCAAAGTGGGATGGAACTCAATGCCAAAGCCTAATTCTGTAAAAAGTGATTCTACCAAAGAGGCCAGAGTAACAGATTCCGTGTGTATCACTGGCTTAATCCAAGGGTAATGTTTACAACGATTGAGAAGGGTGAGTGAGCAGGCTTTCTGCGTGCAGGCCTCCGTCAATATTTGTGCAAACACGCCGCCCACCATGCTTCTCTTTTGCCCATGGTTTCCAGAGGAGTTCAAACCTACACTCAGTGCCTCGCTCCCACAATTATCCCATCCCATATGACCATTTTTGTTTGTCTGATTTAATTCTGTGCTTCAACTCACAAAAGCAATGTTCCTAGCCTTTTGGAAATGAGACATAGGTGGGAGTCCTCAATAAATGTTAACAAGGAAGGAACATTTAGAAGGTAAAGAGAATGAATTGGTATGGAATTTCGGCTGTTTGCCCAAAGCCAAATTAGTCTCCCTTTGGTCTAAAACATGTCACTGATTTGCAACAGGTCGAGAAAAGTTTTGAAAATGTGGCAGTTCATGGAGCAGTCCGACATGGACACCATGAGAAGCCTAAAGGACGCCATGGCCCTGCACGAGTCCTCGCGGGAGTACCGGAAGGCGGTGACGCGAGCTCTGCATATCCCCGGCTGCAGGGTGGTGCCCTTCTGCGGTGTGTTCCTGAAGGAGCTCTGTGAGGTCCTCGACGGAGCTTCCGGCCTCATGAAGCTTTGCCCACGCTACAATTCCCAGGAGGAGACTTTAGAGGTGAGGCCGCGCTCGGTCGTCACGAGGTGAAGCCTCGCCGCCGTGGCCACCTGCCTCATCAGGCTGTGTCTGTACCACTTAAAGCAGGAAGAGATCTCGTGCCTGGAGTTATTTTGTTTTTGAGATTATTTATTTGAAAGGAAGAGTGACAGCGAGGGAGAGGGAGAGAGAGAGAGAGGTAGGACAGGAAAGAGGGCGGGGGTGGGAGAGCTTCCATCTGCTGGTTCACTCCCTAAATGATCTCAATGGCTGGGGCTGGGCCAGGCTGAAGCAGGAACCTGGAACTCCACTCGGGTCTCCCACATGGGTTAGCAGGGGTCCTTTGGCCATTATACATTAGCAGGGGGCTTGAATGGAGTGACCGAGACTTGAATCCTTGAACTTGCCATTCTCTCTCTGTCTCTCTCTCTCTCATACACACACACACACACACACACACACACACTGGTACGATGGGAAAGTGGGAGTAGGAAGACTCTCCTAAAACTCCCACCTCTCTGTGTCATCTGGGTGCACAGGTATCACTGTAGTGCCGCAGGTTAGGCCACCACCTGCGATGCCAGCATCTCGTGTTGGAGCACCGATTTTAGTCCCAGCTGCTCTGCTTTGGGTTTGGCTCCATGCTGATGTCCCTGGGAGTTCAGCAGATAATGGCCCAAAGGATGCTGGTGTCACAGGCAGTGGCTTGACCGGCTGCACCACAGCACTACAACCAACCCCCGCTTGCCTGTATGGAGCCTGAGGTTAATAGTAGTTATGTTGTTTCTGAGTAGCAGATATGTCCTTGAGTGCCCTGTGGAAAAGAATGCCAAAGAGTGTTGTCAGGGACTCCCTATTGTTCAGTTAGTTTAATGTGACAGTGTGTAAGCACAAGTGGGAAAAGGTGTTGGTTTCTGATTTGGGTTTTAAGGTAGACAGGTTTTCTTTTTGAGTGGGAATATCTAGATGCAGGGGCTAGAGAAAGTCAGGTGAGAGTTTTGCTTTTCCAAACCAGTGGGAGAAGGAATAAGTCGATGCTGCCTTCCTTCCATCCTTTGTGGGAAGGTGCTGGGGAATGTGGGGCCTCATCTTAAGACGAGCTCCAGGCTCCTGGTCCCAGCTGCCTCGGCACTCCTGGGCTCAGTGCCCCTTGTTCCGGACTTCCAGAGTGGAAGGGATGGTGTGAGCTTTGACTCAGGGCATTGGGCATTGGAGAGAAGGGGCACTGAGAAACTAGAGGGAAAAAAAATCAGGAAACCTCCCTGAGGTATTTAAAAATAAAAGAAGGAGGGGCCAGCATTGTGGTGCAGCAGGTTAAGCCACAGCCTGCAACACTGGCATCCCATATGGGTGCCGGCTAGAGACCTGGCTGCTCCACTTCTGATCCAGCTCCCTGCTCATGTGCCTGGGAAAGCAGCCACCAGGTGGGAGACTCAGATGAAGCCCCTGGCTCTTGGCTTCTGGCTTTGGCCTGGCTTAGGCCTGGCTGTTGTGGCCATTTGGGAAGTGAACCAGCAGATGGAAGATCTCTCCCTCTTGCCCTCCCTCTCCCTCTCCCCCCTCCCCCTCTCCCCCCTCTCCCTCTTCCCCCTCTCCCTCTTCCCCCTCTCCCCCTCCCTCCCCCCTCCATCTCCCCTCCCTCTTCCCCCTCTCCCCCTCCCCCTCCCCCTCCCTCTCCCTTCCCTCTTCCCCCTCTCCCCCTCCCCCCTCCCCCTCCCTCTCCCTTCCCTCTTCCCCCTCTCCCCCTCCCCCTCCCCCTCCCCTCCCACCTCTCTCTCCTCTTCTTCCTTTTTCTGTAACTCTTTCAAATAAATAAATAAATCATTTTTTAAATGAAAGAAGGGACTGAAATAGAGAAATCCCATTCCCAGAAATCCCAAACACACACCTAGGGTCATTCTCTCTCTGGTGCACTCGCTACCCACCTCTCTCTCTCCCCCTCTTCCTCCCCCCCCCATCCCTCTTCTCCGTGAGCGTGGGAGGACTCTCCTCAAACACCCACCTCTCTGGGAACACAGGCATCCCTGGTATCAGAAGACCTGAGACCCGCTGGCAGGTTCACGCCCCACCCCTGGCTCACCTGATTTAGCAGCTGGGATGCAAAGGAAGGAAAAGGGAGCAGGCCTCAAGCAGGCCCCCCACGCTGCCCCCGCCCCAGCCCCTCTGGTCCTGGGCAGAGGGACTCCCTCACCTCCTGGCTGGGCAGCAGCTCTCCCCTCCCCTGGGAGACACTTCCAGATCAGTGACAGCTTGAAAAGCCCCCAGTAAGCTGCCGTATTACTGTAGACATGGGCTCCGTACAGCTAAAAGCACCTTTGCCCAGGGCTTTCCTGGGTACTCCGTGATTCTATGTGGTTCCAGTGAGTGGGACGCTTTTGTCATGGTTTTCCTCAGTTCTCACTACAAGGACAAAATATCCCTGCCCTTCCTCTGTAAAGTGGCTAATCTTCTCCCCAGGGAGCCCTGCAATAATATTGCTTTCTGTGTTTTAAAGCCGAAGCGGAGTGTTGATTCCTAGGGTGACTAAAACTGTCTGAGTAGAAGTGAGAGTAAGTTTTGCTATTCCACGTGGTGAAATGAAAAAATGTTTTTCCTGGAGGTTCTTGTTTTCTTTCCAATAAAATAGGCACACATGCCATTATTTATTACTATTATGGTTTCCTTTCCCCAGCCAAGTGGGTTATTCAGACGTATCGGCCTAAGTTGCAACGGCGACTTATCCATGTGTTTCTCTAGTTTGTAGCCGACTACAGTGGCCAAGATAATTTCTTACAACGCGTGGGACAGAATGGCTTAAAGAATTCGGAGAAGGAGTCCACGGTCAACAGCATCTTCCAGGTCATCAGAAGCTGCAGTCGGAGTCTGGAGACAGAAGAGGAGGACAGCCCCAGTGAAGGCGGTGGCTCCAGGAAAAATTCCTTGAAGGACAAAGCCAGGTGGCAGTAAGTTTCAGACATTCTAAACAGGGGATGGGATGGGCACTGGGCCTGGCACTTAGGTCAGCAGCTGGGACACTCACACCTGGGTTCAATTTCCAGCTCTACTCCTGCCTCCAGATCCCTGCCAGTGCAGATCCTGGAAGGTGGCAGTGGTAGCTCAAGGGTTGGGTCCCTGCCACTCACACGGGAGGCGGGATTTAGTGTCCAGCTTCTGGCTTCATCCGCTGCTGCAGTCCTGGATGTTGTGAGCATTTGGGGCGTGAACCAGAGGACAGGTGGTCTCTCAACAGTGTCTGTCACTGTTGTCACTCTCGCTCTCACTCTCTCCCTCTCCCTCTTCCTTTCCCTCTGCCTCGCAAATAAATAATTTAAAAAAAAAACTTTAAAAGAGAGAATGCTCATTTGCTTCTTTTTTTCCTGCTGGTTAGTCTCTGCCCTACCTCAGTTTAGTTTCACAAAGACACTTGATAAAATCCACCCCTTTTTATCACAAAGTCATGCTTCTTTATCTTGAAACTTTACCAATTCCAAATTAGAATTTACCTTTCTCATTTCACTGCTTTGTTCTAAAATTATTGCTCATAATTTAACTTCTTGTCATCTCATTTCTTTGTAAAAAAATTTCTAGGGCTATTTCTCTTGCCATTTCTAAAAATTCAACAAGTTAAATTTCAAGATTAGAACCATGATTTTTTATTTCTTTCACCATTCCTGTAATTTTTTCATTAATTTTCAGGTGGGGTACCATGGTGGGTATTAGAATATTTTTAAGTCAAATAGACAGATGTGATAGAACAGGTGACGCCCAGAAATCAGTATTGAGCAGTTACCCAGGCTCTGGGTGACTAAGTCAGGGTTCGAAGACCTCGCTTTATGAAGCAGTGTCCTGTGAGGCATTTTCCCGCCACTCCCCTCAGCCCCTGGAAGCTGGGAAGTTGCCCACTTGTTCCAGTTGCTGTTTAGCAGCCAGTCATGCTCACCCCCACCAAAGGCAAGGCGTAGACGTCAGTGGGGCTGAGGCGCCCTCGCATCTCTCCGGTGTCTGTTACTCATGGCCAAGCCTAACTTCAAGGGGCAGAGCTCGGCCCGGGGGAGAGAATCCTGTGAAGCCCCTCACAGCCGTCAGGTCCTCTGGTTTTTCTGACTTTGTGTTGAGAGGTTGTATTTGTGGTCGTGCTCGTGGGTCCCGCATCGTGGTTGGGTGGTTGTCTTGGAGTCTGGGTGTTTGTAAGGCATGGCTGTTTTGCTTCGGGACGGACAGCAGTATTTCTGGAAAGTAACTTCCTTAGGGGGCAGATGTTCGGCACAGCGTTCAGACGCCTCCCATGGTGCCCACATCCCAGTTTGGAGCCCTGGCTCTGCTTCCAGTGTTAGCTTCCTGCTGCTGCTCACTCCTGAGGGCGGTACTGATGGCTCAGGGAGTCGGGGCCCTGCCACCCACCTGGAAACCCAGATTGAGAACCTGGCTCCCTGTGCAAGCCTGGTCCAGAACCAGCTATTGGGCCATTTGGGGAGTGAACCAGCATATGAAAGAGATATCTCTCTATTTCTCTCTCTGTCTCTGTTTTTTTCTCTCATCACTCTGTATTTCAAATAAATAAATCTTAAAAAAAGGGGGGGGGGAGACATTGGACTGCAGTTCATTGCCAGTTTCCCAGCATTTGTAAGGAAAAGTAGCCAGAGGTTTGGGAGAAGCCAGCCTTTTTCTCAGAGTGACATCTGGCTGACATCTCCTTAAATCTGTGAAGGAAACGTCATCACTAAATAGATAAAGTACTGAATTTCATAGGGCTTCTTTTAAAAATCGCAGTCTTCATTGGAGACTGTGTGTGTGTCTGCTTTACCCTCAGGAAGGCTGGCTTGGCTGGAGCCTCAGATATGTAAACTCTGAGCTTTCCCCTCCCCAGGGGTTTCTTCAAGTGATCAGTTTCTTGCATCGTTCCATCACCTCCCAGGAATTTATGTTCCCCCAATATTCTGCGCAGTCCCTGGTCCTCATTTTATCATCTGCATCCTAGAGAACATTCTCTTCCAATGCATTCTTTTCAGACCATACTGTAAGTACTCCTAGGCAGGAGGAAAAAATACAAAAATGCAAATATTTATTTCACAAAGCCTTTGAAGTCCTATTGAAATCCTCACTTTGAAGCCTCTGCACCTGAGTACCAGTCACAGTTTCCTTACCTCCAGGTGACTGCTACTCTGAAAGAAAACACACAAGGTCAAGGTTAGGGGTATTTACCAGGGTTCACTTAAACCAGGACAGCGAGCACTGCTTCCGTGACCATCCCCCAGGACTGGGGAATCCATCGCTGGTTCAGATCCTGGCATTAACGTGTCCAATGTGGGGGGCAGGGCGTGGCTAAAGGAACCGCAGATCCTGAAGCGCAGAGGAAGTGTGCTTTGTTGCTGTGCTGAAATGACTCTCTGAACAACAGCCTCCAGCCCCCGCTCTCGGCAAGTACCAGCCTGTGAAGATGACAGCCAGGAGAGAAGGGGCATCTCCTGGTCCTCCAGGGCACTCAGATTCTTCAAACCTCTCAGCTACTCCTGCCAGAACACCCACTCAGTGCCCTTACAGAAGCCCTGGGAAAGCCGTTCTGAAAAGGGAAAGACTTTGGCAGGAAAGGAATGGGTTGAGGACTCTCAGGATATCAATGGGACCTAAAGATGGGCTTGCTGAACTTCTGCACTGACCAACAAGTGGGGCCCAGACAGCTGAAGTCCTTGCCGATGCAGTAAGCAGCAAAGCTGGGCCTGGGCCTGGCTGTGGTCAGCCACAGGGCAGGATCCTTTATCCAGCGATGTTTAAGGCATTGCTTTTCCACTGGACAGGGGCTAACCCTCGACTTCTTTATATGTCTAGTTCCCGTACAGTGGCATCATCTTAAAACTTTCCAATTATATTTCTTTTTTTTTAAGAAAAGGGTGTATTTATTTATTTGAAAGAGTTACAGAGAGAAAGAAAAAGATCTTCAATTAGTTGGTTCACTCTCCAAATGGCAGCAATGACCAGGGCTGAGCCAGTCTGAAGCCATCAGCTAAGAACACCATCTGGGTGTCCCACGTAGGAGGGGCAGGAGCCCAAACACTTGTGCCATCTTCCACTGCCTTTCCCAGGAGCATTAGCAGGGAGCTGGATCAGAAGTGGAGCAGCTGAGATACAAACAATAGCTTTTGTATGTATCATCATGAAAAATAAATAAGCTATGCCTATGTGAATATTTTTAAGTCAGGGAGATTTAAGAGTGTCATGCAGTGCCATTGCTAGAAAATGGAAATTAGGAATGTTAAAATATGTAGAGAATATTAGAAATATTTAACATGCTAATACTTATTGAGAACCTACTTTTAAGCAAAGAGTGTCCTAAATACTTTACATGTATTAATTAATTTAATGCTTACATCATTTACATTTTTTTATTTTTAGGTTTTTATTTAATGAATACAAATTTCATATATACAGCTTTTAGGAATATAGTGATTCTTTCCCCCACTCCTGCCTTCCCACCCCCACTCCTATCCCACCTCCTACTCCCTCTCCCATTCCATTTTTCATTAATATTCATTTTTAATTGACTTTATATACAAACTCCATCAGTATTTAGACAGGGCTATATGCAAAATGGAAGTTCTCTCCTCCCTTCAGAGAAGAATACATCCTTCTTTGATGGCTCCTTCTTTCCACTGGGGTCTCACTCACAGAGATCCTTCATGCAGAACAGTTTTTGCCACTATGTCTTGGCTTTCCATGCCTGAAATGCTCTCATGGGATTTTCAGCCAGATCTGAATGCCTTAGGGGCTGATTCTGAGGTCAGAGTACTGTTTAAGGCATTTATCATTCTATGAGTCTGCTGTGTGGACTGCTTCCCATGTTGGACCTTTCTCTTTTTTTTAATTCTATCTATTGTTATTACTAGACACTTGGTCTTATTTATGTGATCCCTTTGACATTTAATCCTATTTATATGATCAGTTCCACACTTTATAAGATCACTTTATCACATAAGATGGGATTAAAACCACCCAGCTTAATGGGAATTGGAGTCCCATAGCAAGTTTTTAGTTTCATCCTTAGGGGGTAAGTCTGTGGGAATGTGTGCCAAACTGTACAGCTCCTCCCTCTCTCATCCCCACTCTTATTTTTAATTGGGATCTATTTTCAATTGACTTCATACACATATGATTAATTCTATGTTAAGGAAAGAGTTCAACATATGGTATTAAGTAGGAAAAAAAGAATAAATAAGAAAATGAAATAATAAACTATTCCTCAACAGTCAAGACAAGGGCTGTTCAAGTAATTGCTTCTTGTAGTGTCAGTTTCACTTCTACAGGTTACTTTTTAGGTGCTCTGTTAGTTATCACAGATCAGGGAGAACATATAATATTTGTCCCTTTGGGTCTGGCTTATTTCACTAAGTATGATGTTTTCCAGATTCATCCATTTAGTTGCAAATGACCAGATTTAATATTTTTTAACTGTGTGTAGTATTCCATAGAGTAAATATCCCATAGTTTTTTTTTTTTTTTTTTTTTTTGACAGGCAGAGTGGACAGTGAGAGAGAGAGACAAAGAGAAAGGTCTTCCTTTTCCGTTGGTTCACCCCCCAGCGGCTGCTGCAGCTGGCGCACTGCGGCCAGCACACCACGCTAATCCAAGGCCAGGAGCCAGGTGCTTCTCCTGGTCTCCCATGCAGGTGCAGGGCCCAAGCACTTGGGCCATTGTCCACTGCACTCCTGGGCCACAGCAGAGAGCTGGACTGGAAGAGGAGCAACCAGGACAGTATCCGGTGCCCCAACTGGGACTAGAACCCAGTGTGCGGGCACCGCAGGCAGAGGATTAGCCTATTGAGCCACAGCGCTGGCCCATAGTTTCTTTATCCAATCTTCCATTGACAGGCATTTAAGTTGATTCCATGTCTTAGCTATTGCAAATTGAGCTGCAATAAAGAACAACATTCACATTTTAATCAGCTAGTAGGGCCAACATTTAAATTCAGGAAGGCTAGCTCCATGTCTACGCATTACCTAGTTATAACTTAGAGAGACTATGTATAGTTGAGGAAGGTGCTAGGTTAATTAAAGAAAGCGTTTTCCAGAGAAGAGCTTTAAAAATGCTAGATTTTATCACAAGCAAAAGAGATAGCAAGTGCTTTGGAAAAGGTATAGATTTTCTTCCATCTTAAAATTAAATTTAGGGGCCGGTGTTGTGGTACAGTGGGTTAAACTGTCATGCATGCCACATGATGGCTGGTTTGAGTCCTGGGTGTTCCACTTCTGATCCAACTCCTCACTAATGTACCTGAGTGAACAGTGGGAGATGGCCCAAGTGCCTAGGTCCCTGCACCCACATGAGAGACCTGGATGAAGCTCCTGGCTCAGCCTGGCTCGCTCGCTCTCCCTCTCTCCCTCCCTCCCCCTCTCCACCTCCTTCTCCCTCCCACCCCCTCCCTCCCCCTCTCTCCACCTCCCTCCACCTCCTTCCCCCTCCCTCCACCTCTCTCCACCTCTCTTCCTCCTTCTCTCCCTCTCCCTCTTTCTCTGTAACTCTGCCATGCAGATTAAAAATATTTTTAAAAAGTTAAATTTAGCCTTATTTTATCACTTGATGATTTATGTTCAAGTAATCTTATTAAATTTGTACAAGGTAATGAACCCTTGCAAAGAAAATATTTAAGTAAGCTGACAAATACCCATCTTGTCACCTAATATGAGATTGTCATCAGGGAACATCAGTGTTCATGTGTCAGTGTGTGGTTTTTGACGGTGCTGCAGCAGCCCCTTGGGGGTAGGATAGAAACCCTCTTTCTATTTTCATTTCTTGGTCCTCTCCCTCAGGCTCACGACCTAAGTGTGACAAGGTGATGTCTTCACCACTAAACTACATTTTTGATGTTGGGCTAATGTTGTTTAATGGTATTTAATTCCTAAATAACTGTTTAGTGTTTCACATTATTTCTTCTCATAAATTCACAGAAAATTGTCTCCTGAGAGAATCAGGCACATAATTGCATAAAATGCCCTATATTATCTAACAGACAGAGCTACCACTAGTTTCCTGCTTGAAATGAACTTACTTCATTACAAACAATTGTCAATTTTATTTTGGACATTAGTCTCTAAAAGAATGTTTTTTAATGGAATTATTGCCATCTGGCCTTACTTCTTTGTGCATTCCAAAATAAAAGCTGATGCCAGGGGAGACAGGGTCCCCTCTCTCCAGTTTACATCATCTCTGAGAGGCAAAAACAGGCTGCAGGAAAGCCATAGAATTTTTCTTTCCAGACATTACTTTTCAAAGATCCTGTTTTTGCTGAAAAATGTTTGATTTCACTCAGAATGGTAGATTAAATGGAGTTTGAGAAACACCATTCCTTTTGCTAAAGTAAAATCAGAGGCTCTTTGTCCAAATTAGCATGTTATATTTTAATAGATATTGATGCAGAGCAATCAAGTCCTGTTTTCTCTTTAAAGAAATAACAAAAAGAAATGTGACATAGAGAATGTAGAAATGGGGGCCGGTAATTATGGCGTAGTAGGTTCAGCCTCCATCTGCAGTGCTGGCATCCCATGGGCACTGGTTCGAGTCCCAGCTGTCCTACTTCCCATCTAGCACCCTCCTAATGGCCTGGGAAAGCAGTGGAAGATGGCCTGAGTGCTTGGGCCCCTGCACCCACGTCGGAGACCTGGAAGAAGCTCCTGGCTTCTGGCTTCAAATCGGCCCAGCTCTGGCCATTGTAGCCCTCTGGGGAGTGAACCATCGGATGGAAGACCTCTCTCTCTGTCTCTCCCTCTCTCTGTCTGTAACTCTGCCTCTCAAATAAATGAATAAATCTTAAAAAAAAAAAAAAAAAAGATCAGAGAGAAGCTTGCAGGTGCCCCTGGAGAAAGCTCCTCTAGAGAGCAGCCAGGTGATTTAGGCTCAAGAAGAGGAAGTGGGGAAGCAGTGGAAGGAATGGGAACTGGACTTTCTATATTGAATCATGGCAGTGCCCTTGACCAAGCCAGACACTGCCTTCTTTAGTTTCCCCACAGAAACCTTTTATTTAAGGGATACAAACTTCATATATTTCATAATTACAACTTAGGAACATGCTGATTCTTCCCACCATACCCAGACACTGCTCTCAAGTGTTATTGTATTTGATTCTCACTTCTGTGAGATGAGCATTGTCTTTTTGCCATTTAACAGACAAGGGAGACACAGAAAGGCTGAGTATTTCGTTGAGGTCACACAGCAAACAGGTGGTAGAGTTGATCATTAAACAGGAGCTGATTACTAAACCCAAGGTGAATCCCAAGGGCAGATCCCGAACCTTCACACTCCATGTTGGAAGCAGTTGTGTAAGAGGACATAAGTATTGATTTTTCACTGTTACTGGTGGAAATTTCAGATGGATAGAGATAAATCAAAGTGATTATCTTTCTTTTACTTTTTGTTATGAAATAATAAGAAAAGCGCACAAATTATATTTGCAACTATCCCCTCGATATTTGTTTTTAATACCATTCTTCAATAAAAGGAAGCAAGATTTCTTGGAGAAATGGCTGACTGCAGGAGTAGGGCAGAAAATATACAAAACGAGCCAAGGGCATGTTGTGCCAGAAACTAAGAAAGTGCTCAGAACACCCCCACAATGGCGGAGTATGAGAAAGGAACACAAGAGCCCACTGGAAGAGCGCCCCATAGCCAAAACAACAACATGAGTAAAGTAGGATTAAATTATTACCCACCAAAAGTATTAAATAGTCATGACTTCATAGAATGATAAGTAAATAATACCTGTAAATGATAAACAAATGACCAAATGAAACAAATGAGGAAGACAAATCTTCCAGGCAAAAGAATTCCAAAGACTTTATTAATACTGCATGCAATGGGAAGTGGAGTGTAACTCGCCACCCCATTCAGTGTGAGCTGCACATGGTGACTTCCTTCCACAAAGTACAGTATGGAAAGGAGTTTTAAATCACAGTGCAACATGACAAATGCTGGCTCAGCCAATTGATCAGGATTGATACTAACAGGGATAAGTCTTGTTAGTAGTGGGTACCTTCCAAGTTCAAAAAACAAATAATGTATTCTGGTTCCTGTTCAAGTTCAAGAAAGATAGTGGGTACCTTCTCTGTGATGTGAAGAGAAAGGCACTTTGCTCCTGTGGCCTTCTTCCCCAAAGCCCCTTAACTCCTATCTAACTATGAAAAAAATCTAAAAAATTCGAACTTAAGTTAACTTCTACAAAAAACACATGACCAATACTCCTCAAAACTGTCAAGATCATCAAAAAATATGAGAAGCCTGTAAAACCATCATATTCAAGAGAACCTAAAGAGACACAATGACGACTGGCTGTTGTGGCCATCTGGGGAGTGAACCAGCAGATGAAAGATTGTTTCTGTCTCTCAAATAAAGAATAAATCTTTAAAAAAAAAAAAGAGACACAATGATTAAATGTGATGTTGGATCCTGGGAGAAAAGGACATGAGGTAAAAACTAAGGAAATCTGTATAAAGTGTGGACTTTAATTAGTAATGTACCAATATTTATTTCTGAATTCTGACAACACTAACCATGTACCACACTAAAGTATGATGTAAATAAAAGGGAAAACTCTGTGCAGGATGAAGTACTTTGAGATGTCTCTATAAATCTAAGATTGTTTTAAAATAAGCTTATTAAAAGGTAATAACTATCATACGACTGCCTATGTAATGACCACCCAGAGTTAGACCATCACCAGTACTTATAAGCCTGTTTCTCTTCACAGTTATATCATCAGCTTTCCCACTAGAGGAAAATATTTTATGATAACCTGCTGTTCTTAAAAGTTTTTCTGCTAATTTACATTCCTAAAGAGTATAGGGTAGTTTTGCCTGGTTTGAAATTTATGTTTGTATAAATGTCATCATATTCTATGTGTTCTTGTGTGTCTTGCTTAAAATTTGTGTTGCTGCATGTAGTTGGCTGTTGGTTACTCATTTTCATTGCTATACAGAATTACACTATATGAACACACCAGAGTTTGTGTATACATTTTATTGTTGCTGGTTGTTTAGGTTGTTTCTGATATGGGGCTCTGAAAAGAATTTTCTAACCATCAGTTTTGTGAGATGCTAAATTCAAAATGTATTGTAGATATTTTTTCAAAAGACTATTCAGTTATGTGGGACAAGAAAGAAGAACCTACTACTTGGAGGTGAGAATGGGGATCTTGCTCAGGGACCACAGCCTAGGCTCAGGAGCATCAGAAAGCCCAGTGCTTCTGCCCATCCCTCACCAAGAGGCAGTTGGCTGCCCAAGTGCCACAAGACATTGGGAAAACTATCCAGTATATTTTGATAATAGCATAATTCCCAGAGATGTTTGGACCAGCCTGGGACTGGCTCCCTCACAGCCTTATCCACCACCACATTAGAGCTGTTTGTGGTCCAGCAGATTAATTTGAAGAGAATGGATCTCTCTGGGGCAGGTTCCTGCTAAAGTGTCCAAAAAGGAAGCAGTAAGGTGTCCCTGGCCTCCCCCAAGACCCCTTTGGCTCAGATAATCCAGAGTCCTGACCCAGGGAAGGGAACTTCCCAAATTTTCCAGTTAGACAAGTCTTCTATCTGCACTTGTGTGTGCCCACATATAAACAGGGAGTGAAGGGGCGGGCCGGTGCTGTGGCATAGCAGGTGGGGCCACCGCCTGCAGTGCTGGCATCCCATGTGGGCAACGGTTTGAGTCCTGGCTGCTCCACTTCCAATCCAGCTCTCTAATGTGGCCTGGAAGGGTAGTGGAGGATGGTCTCGATCTTTGGGCCCTGCGCCTACATGGAAGACCTGGAGGAGGCTCCTGGCTCCTGGCTCCTGGCTTTGGATTGGCACTGCTCCAGCCGTTGCAGCCATTTGGGGAGTGAACCAGCAGATGGAAGACCAACCGACCTCTCTCTGCCTCTCTGTAGCTCTGCCTTTCAAATAAGTAAATTAAACAAATAAATAAAATAAACAAGGAGTGAAAATCTAAGGTTAGATCAAGGAGAGCCATTGTTGCGTGTCTGGCCACCATGCCCATATTTCTCAATGAGAGTCTTTGAACCAGTCGTATTTTATTTTTAACAGAGGTTTCTTCTCAGGCCAGCCTATTTAATTTTTTTTTTTTTTTTTTTGCCTCTTCCAGCCCCATTGTATTCAGGTAATGACTTTTTTTTATGATTTCAGTGGAAGTCAAATAAGCCTGGTGACAAAGATTCCAAGCTGTAGAATCACACAGACCCAACCCCAGCGTGGCTGGGCCTCTTATAGGCTGGCTAACCTTTAGCACATTAATTCCCCTTTCTGAATCTGTTTCCACGAAGATTAAGAAAAAGGGGGGGAGGGGAGAGAAAGCTTTACAAGTAGGTCAAATTTAGTAGTGCAAAAATATATGTAAAGTATTTAACATACAAGAGGGAAAGCTAATACATAATAAAGGTTATTACTAACAATAAAAGTACAATAACTCATTAGTAGTTCCTTTCTTACAGCTATGGTCAGACACCTCAATAGATATAAGGTTTTAGGACATGATTATGAAAAATTACTCATGTTTATCATTTTATAACCGAATGGTAATTATAATACATAGTGGACAAAAAATGAAACCCAGTGTCAGTGAAAGGCTTTGGGTTGTTCTTACTTCCGATTATAAGACCCAATTTCTGTCTGTCCCTATCAGGTTTATAATTGGAGATTTGCTGGATTCAGAAAATGATATCTTTGAGCAGCCCAAGGACTGTGACTCGCACGGATCTGAGGAGTCGCAGAAGGCCTTTGATCATGGGACAGAGCTCATCCCATGGTATGTGCTGTCCATCCAAGCTGATGTGCACCAGTTCCTGCTGCAGGGGGCCACGGTCATCCACTACGACCAGGACACACACCTATCTGCCCGCTGCTTCCTCCAGCTTCAGCCTGACAATAGCACCTTGACCTGGATAAAGCCCACCACTGCCTCCCCAGCCAGCACTAAAGCAAAACTTGGTATGCTTAGTAACACAACCGAGCCTGGCAAATTCCCGTTACTGGGCAATGCTGGATTAAATGGCCTAGCGGAGGGGGTCTTGGATCTGTTTTCAGTGAAGGCTGTGTACATGGGACACCCTGGCATTGATATACACACTGTGTGTGTTCAGAACAAACTGAGTAGCATGTTTCTGTCTGAGACCGGTGTGACACTGCTCTATGGGCTTCAGACCACAGACAATAGATTATTGCACTTTGTGGCACCAAAGCACACAGCTAAAATGCTCTTCAGTGGATTGTTGGAACTCACTAAAGCTGTGAGAAAGATGAGGAAGTTCCCCGACCAAAGACAGCAGTGGCTGCGGAAACAGTATGTCAGCCTCTACCAGGTAAGGGATGTGGCCCTCTCTCTTTCCTCAGTCGTGTGATTCTTGGGTGCATACAGATGGCAATGAAACCACCAGGTTCCTGTCCCAGCTCTGCCACTTACCCCCTGAGTGACTTTGGACAGCTTTTACTTAAGCTCTTGGTGCCATTGTCCCCCTGTCTATAAACGGTAAATAGTAACACCTGTTTATAAGGTACCTGTGAGAATTAACTGAGTGAATGTCTGTGAAACCACAGTGTGAATTCAGATGTGCAAGGAATGGTGTCTGCCCATAGTAGGTCCTGTTATTATTTCATGTGAAATTAGTGACTGTGGTCATTGTAGTTCTCTGGAAAGAAACCAGTTAATAGAGATATTTTCACTTACTAGAGGTTTCAGCTGGAAGTATTGTAATATGGAATGTTTTATTATTAATTCATGACTAATGGATGCCTTGGAAAATTTCCCTTTGGGAATTGAATCCTGATTTATCACCTAACATGCTATGTGACTCTTGGAGAGATGTAGCTAACTTATGTTGCTGCATATTTGTAGAACTTTTAAGGGTCAAAGAAACCATTCCAAATATGGGCTAATTCTTAGATGGCATTCTGCCTTACCAGGTTCCTGGCAGCAGCAGCCATTAGCAGGCAGGTTTTCACAGTCAGCTACTAAAATTGAGTGAGTTTCTCATAAATGCTAGGTTATCAGATGCTTTACCACTGCAGCTAAGGGGGAGGACATGGCTGAGCTAAATGGGATGGTGAGAAGAGACTTGGGCATAGCCAGAGTAGCAGGCTTGCCATGGGACGTGGGTATGGTTTGCTTGGAATTGCATCATGAAAGCTGCCCCAGGTGACAGTTAAAATGGCATTGTCAAGTGAATTGTGTCAGTGCATTCAGCTTTTGTTACACTTCTCTATCTTCATGGGAAAACATTATGTTTTTTATTAGTGTCACAGAACAGATAGCACTATGACTTTTATTATTCAAATGACAGATGCAGTTCTAACATGTTTCTGACAATTAAAAACATTTTTTACCCAAGGAAGTTAGTAGCAGTACATTTTTTTAAAAAGATTTATTTATTTATTTGAAAGTCAGAGTTATACAGAGAAAGATCTTCCATCTGATGGTTCACTCCCGATATGGCCACAACAGCTGGAGCTGCGCCAATCAGGAGCCAGGATCCAGGAACCAGGAGCTTCTTCCGATCTCCCACATGGATGCAGGGGCCCAAGGACTTAGGCCATCTTCTACTGCTTTCCCAGTAGCAGAGAGCTGGACAGGAAGTGGAGCAGCCAGATCTCAAACTGGCGCCCATATGGGAAACCGGTGCTTCAAGCCAGGGAGTTAACCCGCTGCGCCACAGCGCCGGCCCCAGTAGCAGTACATTTAATACTCCTTTTTCTCCTTTCTCCCCATACCATATTGAGTATGAGTAGAGCTCAGATCCTGAGTAACCAGTTTGATCAATTAATTCATTAATAATCAAATAGGCCTATGGACATGGTTATAGTGATGCTACATAGCACAGAGCCAGTTTTAGTTAACTCATGTGAAATGGAAACCACAATATCTCTTCCCATGTACTCCAGAGTGCTTTCAGCACAGCTAGTGACTGAGAAAAACATCTTCGGGAGCCATTATGAATATTGATTTTTAATTATGATTATTTCTCAGCCTTCTAAATTCAGGAACACCCGCCAAACATGGACCTCAATCATATTCCCTGTCACTAGGCCTGACTGATTTCGTTGCTCCATGTGTGTAGCCTAAGTAACTGAATTCATAGGTGAGGGTGGTTCAGAAGCTTCGTGGAAATGGAATGAAAAGTTCCAAGAAACATGCATAACTGTTTCATAAAACGCACTTTTCAGGGACATTTTGAAGACCTGTCATGTTGTGGATTTCTCTAGAAAAGACTTGGCCCTGCCCAGCTGCACTCACAGCCCCAGCCCTCCCCTCTACCCCTGCCAAACAGCTCCATATGTCAGTCGCTTCTGAAAACATAGATTCTACCTGAGCCATGTACAAAGACAGGCTGCAGGCCTTTCAAATAAACACCCAGATTTCTTTCAAAACAGAACAGTGTAGGAGGACAGTGATCATTTTCTCACCCTAGAGACCAGTTCCCAGAGTGTTACAAGGAGCACCGACAAGATGCTAATCTGGTCCTCAGACACGCAGGTTCATATAGATCTTTGGTTAATGTCAAAAGCTGTTCCTGGTGACTTGTACAACGTTAGCATGTTAAATGCTCCACCCTGCCCTAGAATGCACACATTTAAGTTTATCTGTAAGTTTCAGGGATTTGTGAGATGTCTTTTTGTTTTTTCCAAACTTCTGTTGACAGCCCTCTAAGGATGTTCCTTTATTGCCAATTTGAGAAGTGCTTGTGTAGAAAATCACCCTTCTGATATGGGAGTTGTGTTGGAAATGTATAGGAAGTTACTTCGAAGTACTACAGGTATTTTAGTACTATAAGTGGAATTTGATTTGATGAACACAGTAGTAGGACATAACGCAAAAGATATGAATAACTAGTAACATTGATAGCGAAGCTTAGGAAAAAATACAGGAAAATCAGAAACTAAACTATGGAGATGCTGTCATTGGGTACAGAGGAAAAACAGGTATCAAGAGCTTTGGCTTGGCGCGACCGATGGCAGGGCTGAGGACCCATAATCTTGGGTGTTTAGAAGGGACTCTAGGAAGCTGAGAAGGTTGAAAATAGAATTATCAGGTAGATGACTTTCGTTATAAGGAACAGAAATAGGTTCTGGCTGTCTTCAAAAAGGAAAGAAAGTATTTGTTCAAAGGATGGGGATTAGTTTTAAGTCTTCAAAAGCAGCATACGTAAGGATGTACCAAGAGGTAAAAGTACATGAGTTTTTATTTTATTTCATTTTTTTATTTCTTTTTTTTTTTTTTGACAGGCATAGTTAGACAGTGAGAGAGAGAGAGACAGAGAAAAAAGGTCTTCCTTTTATTGGTTCACCCCCCAAATGGCCGCTATGGCTGGCGCTGCATTGATCCGAAGCCAGGAGCCAGGTGCTTCCTCCTGGTCTCCCATGCGGGTGCAGGGCCCAAGCACTTGGGCCATCCTTCACTGCCTTTCCGGGCCACAGCAGAGAGCTGGACTGGAAGAGGAGCAACCGGGACAGAACCGGCGCCCCAACTGGGACTAGAACCCGGAGTGCCGGCACCGCAGGCGGAGGATTAGCCTAGTGAGCTGCAACGCCAGCCTTATTTCACTTTCTATTAAGGCAGAGAGAGGGAGAGTGATCTCTCTTCTACCAGTTCACTGCCTAAACACCCACAACAGCCAAGTATAGGCCAGGCTGAAGCCAGGAGCTTCAAACTCAGTCCAGGTCTCCTCTGTGGGTGGCAGGCACACACATACTTGCACCATCACCTGCTGTCCTCCAAGGTCAGAAAACTGGAATCAAGAGCAGAACCAGGGGCTGGCGTCATGGCTCACTTGGTTAATCCTCCGCCTGTGGCACCAGCATCCCTTATGGGTGCTGGTTCTAGGCCCAGTTGCTCCTCTTCCATTCCCGCTCTCTGCTGTGGCCCGGGAGTACACTGGAGGATGGCCCAAGAGCTTGGGCTCCTGCACCTGCAACAGAGACCAGGAAGAAGTACCTGGCTCCTGGCTTCGGATCGGCATAGCTCCGGCTGTAGCGGCCATTTGGGGGGTGAACCAATGGAAGGAAGACCTTTCTCTCTGTCTCTCTTTCTCACTGTCTAATTCTATCTGTAAAAAAAAAAAAAAAAAAAAAAAAAAAAAAAAACAAACAAACAAAAAAAAAACAGAACCAGAACTTGAACTCAGGCATTCCAGTATGAGATGTGGGTGTCCCAAGTAGCATCTTCACCAAATGCCCATTTTCTTGGGTATCTTTTAAGGAATTGATTTCCTTATGTACTGTTTCATAGAAGAATGTGCCCTCACTCAACATGGTCCTTCTCCCACATTAAAAAGAAGGTATGAGGGTACTTTAAAAAGTGTGTGGAGAAATGAATTTAAAGATAAGTTTAAGGATGGTCATTTGGCCTAATGCCAAGGATGCCCATGTGCTGTATCAGAGTGCCTGGGTTCAGTTCCTAGCTGTGGCTTCTGATTCCAGCTTCCTGCTAATGCAGACCCTGGGAGACAATGATCATGGCTCAAGAAGTTGGGTCCCTGCCACTCATGTGGGAGTCCTAGATTCAGTTCCTGGCTCCAGGCTTTACACTGCCCCCACCATGCCCCCAGAAACGCAGGCATTTGAGGACTGAACCATCAGAGAAGTGTTTTCTCTCTCTCCCTCTCTCTCCTTCTCTCTCCCTCCTCCTCTCTCCCTCCCCTTCTCTCCCTTTCAAATAGATGTTTAAAAATGAATTTAGGGGGCCTGTTCTGTGGTGTAGTGGTTAAAGCTGCCACCTGCAGTGCCCCCATCCCATATGGGCTCCAGTTTGATTCCCAGCTGCTCTACTTCCAATCCAACTCTCTACCATGACCTGGGAAAGCAATGGAAGATGGCCCAAGTCCTTGGGCCCCTGCACCCACATGGGAGAACCAGGGAAAGCTCCTGGCTTCAGATCAGCCCAGCTTGCTCTCTCTCTCTCTCTCCCTCCCTCTCTCTCTCTCTTTCTCTCTCTCTGTTTCTTTCTCTTTTTCTCTCTTTCTCCCCTCCCTCCCTCCCTCTCTGCTGCTGCCTCTGCCTCTGTCTCTCTGTAACTCTGCCTTTCAAATAAAATAAATAAATCTTTTAAAAAATGAATTTAGGGCCTGACATTGTGGCATAGCAGGTTAAGCCTCAGCCTGCGATGCCAGCATCCCATATGGGGTTCAGTTTGAATACTGGCTGTTCCACTTCTGATCCAGCACCCTACAATGGCCTGGGAAAGCAGCAGAAGATGGCCCAAGTTCTTGGGTCCCTGTCACCCAGGAAGAAGGAGACCCAGAAGAAAGTCCTGGCTCCTGGCTTCAGCCTGGTCCAGCCCTGGCTGTTGTAGCCATTTTGGAGGTGAACCAGCAGATGGAAGATTCATTCTCATTCTCTCTCCCCCACCCAACCCCATAACTCTGATTTTCAAATAAATAAATTGTTAAATGAATTTTAAAAATAAGTTTATGGAAAAAATTTTAAATACATGCATTTTTTTTCATAAAGTTTCCATAAACTTCATGAAGATCCCTCCTATATCCTTCACCCTCCCCAAGCAAGTTTATTGTCTTGTGTAAAACAAAAAGAAAAACAAAAGAAAGATTCAAGCTACGTTAGTTCCCAGAAAGCCTTGTGTGTTTTTTTTTTAAGATGTATTTATTTATTTGAAAGGCAGAGTTATTTATTTGAAAGGCAGAGAGAGAAAGGGGAGGGGTCCCCCATCCTCTGGTTCACTCCCCAAATGGCTGCAATGGCCGAAACTGGGCTGATCCAAAGCCAGGAGCCCCCTCCAGGTCTCCCACATGGTGCAGGGGCCCATCTTCCACTGCTTTCCCAGGCCATAGCAGGGAGCTGGATTGGAAGGGGAGCAGCTGGGGCCTGAACTGGCGCCCATATGGGATGCCACAGACGGCGGCACTACTAGCGGCAGCCTTACCCACTATGCCACAGTGCCAGCCCCAGAAAGCGTTGTTAAAACATTAGACAAATGCATCCTAGCTTTTCTTGGCCCAATCTGAATTCTGTTAAGGTTAATACTTTGTCCATGTTGGGATTTTCTGAAATTTGGAAAATCTAAGCAGTAGAAGGTAATGGTGGTGGTGTTTTTTATATGTGAGATATAATGGATCTATTACATTTTCAAAGATATGTTGGTTAGAAGTCTGTAAGTAAATGTTTACAAGCTTTTTTTTAGATTCAGAATGATATTCAATAAGGTATGTGAACCCTGTTTATTCAATGATATCATGCAATGCTTATTCTAGTTTATTCTGTTATTCTAGTCACTTAGCAGGCCTTTTTCCACAGTCCTGCATTAGGTGGATTGGTCTCTAGCTATGTTCACTGTCTGTATCACTACTTTCAAGAATCTTCCTCCAGGGAAAGAGGTTCCAACTAGCTTATTCTGATCATGTGCCAATCATTGGTCAAGGGATGATAGTCAACCTTGACTGACAGTCCCACTGACAGTAAACCCTGTGGGGAAAAGATAAAAGTAAAAGTGGGTGTGGTGGTCAGTGCCGTGGCTCACTAGGCTAATCCTACAGCACCGGCACCCCGGGTTCTAGTCCCGGTTGGGGCGCCGGATTCTGTCCTGGTTGCTCCTCTTCCAGGCCAGCTCTCTGCTGTGGCCCAGGAGGGCGGTGGAGGATGCCCCAGGTCCTTGGGCCCTGCACCCGCATGGGAGACCAGGAGGAAGCACCTGGCTTCTGGCTTTGGATCGGCGCAGCGCGCCAGCTGTAGCACCATTTGGGGAGTGAACCAACGGAAGGAAGACCTTTTTCTCTCTCTCTCTCTCTGTCTAACTCTGCCTGTCCAAAAAAAAAAAAAAGTGGGTGTGGTTAGAGAATTGAGAAATATGTAATGGATGGGCATCAGTCACAGACATGCTACTAGAGGAGGTTACCCAAAGGTTTCCATGTCAAATACCCAAGTTGACATTCTTGGGCTTTAGTCACAGGTCAAGTCACTGAAGATTAGGATGAAGGAAGAAGCCTCTCTACTATTTACCTGTTATCTGCAAGGAAGCAAAATCTATTTACAGGTACTTCCTTGGAATTGCAAAGGAAGACTACCTCTAAAAGTTTTCAGGGAGTAAAGGCAGTCAGTAGAAATTAATTTTAAAGAAGCCCTTTTGTAAAATTGTGAAATCTCATTAATATTATCTGTAGTTCAAACACCACTGTTTTTTTTTAACCTAGAAACCTTTTATTTAAGGCATACAAACTTCATGCATTTCATATATACAAATTTAGGAACATAGTGATTCTCCCTCCTGCCCAAACTCCCACCCTCTTCCTCCTCTCTATTGTATTCCTATTTTTTTTACAAATATTTGTTTTCTGTTAACTTTATACTCATAATATTGACCCTACACTAGGTAAAGAGTTCAACAAATAGTATGAAAAAAGAAAAAAACTGTTCCTTAACAGTTGAGACAAGGGCTGTTCAGAATCATCACATTTCAAAGTGTCAATTTCACTTTTATAGATTGCCTTTTAGGTATTCTATTAGCTACCATAGACATATGATATTTGTCTTCTTGGGACTGGCTTACCTCACTAAGTAGAATTGTTTCCAGTTGCATCTGTTTTGTTGCCAATGACAGGATTTCACTTTTTTTTTTTTTTACTGCTGTGTAGTATTCTATAGTGTACATATACCATACTTTCCCTATCCAGTCTTCAGTTGATGGACATTTGCATGTGCCACTGTCTATAGTTCTGTTTGCTGACTTTCATGACTTATGGGGGAAAATCATTGACCATTATTTAATAAGTAAATCTCTACTATTATTCACTCAAAGAATGCTACACAGTTGTCTTATGCAGTAGTGATTACAAACCATTGCCTGCCCATTGAGTTGTATTTTTGCTGATCAGAGCATAATACGCATGACATTCTGAGTCCCATGGGTTCTGTATCTATCTTTGGATTTCAGTCACTCAAAAGGATGGCAGCTCAACTATTTAAGGAGCTCCTCAGGACCCTCCGAAGTGAATTTCATGTATGCCACACACCCTATCTGAGTATTTCAAGTCAGACACAAGCATCAAAGTAGGTAAAAATCTACCTGGAATGATACAATAGCATACAAGTGGAACTTGATTTTACTTAAATAGATTCCCACCCTAACTCCCACCCCCAAGACATCCACAGCTCTAATTTTGTAAGTAAGTCTTAATGAATTTTCCAATGGTATAGGTTCTGGAATACAATCTCTGTGGCTGGGATGAGAATTTTTTCCCCTGTTGATGTTTTTAAAGCACATCACTGGAACTCAGTAGAGATGTGACCAGGACAGCAGGGGACAGAGGACAATGAAATTCCCAACAGAGATTCTTGAAAGTTGGTGAACAGAGCCCCTTGGGTGACCAGACCATTACTCTTCTGTGGCTGCCTGCAGACTTTCATCTGAGAGTTTACTGGAAGCCGTTAATGTATTGCCTTCTTCATTGCTTGCTGCTTCCTTGTGTGTTCAGCAGGTGGTTCTTTTACAGGAGGATGGGCGATATGAAGGCCCAACATTGGCTCATGCTGTGGAGTTGTTTGGTGGCAGGCGGTGGAGTACTCGAAACCCCAGCCCTGGGACATCAGCAAAGAATGCCGAGAAGCCTAATGTACAGAGAAACAACACCCTGGGCATAAGCACCACCAAGAAGAAGAAGAAAATGCTTATGAGGGTACTGTGTGATTTGTTTATTGAGTACCACACCCAATCTTCAGGATTGTTGTACAGTCTACACCAGCAGAAATCTCCTTAAGTCATTTGGGTTGGGCACAAGATGAGACATAAAACAAATGTTGCAAGGGTTTCCATGTACCTGTTGGGTACCAGAACCAGTGCCAGGAATTGAGTCAATAGCAGGGAAAAGACACAGACAAGGAAACACAGTGCAGTCTAAATGAGAGTCCTTGTCACCTGCAAAGTGCTCTGGGACAGACAGGGGGAAAGTAGAAGACTGAAAGGCAGGCAGGAATGGCTTCATAGAGCCAAGGACAGATGAAGATCTCAGATGGCCACAATGCTGTATGTAGAATATAATTTAAAATATATCATCCCTGTCCTTTATAAAGCATGTTATATATGTCATCACTGTAACATGGCAATATATTTGCTTCAAGCTACCTAGAAAAGGCGTATGGAAGCCTATTGATGCTAAAGTTGAACTTTATCTGCGTCATAATTCTGTGTGAGCACAGATTGCAGGAGTTGTGTGCCTCTTCTTGTCTGCCTCCTCCTAAGGAGCGCTGCTTCATTGAGAAGAACAAGTGAGATAAAGTGACGTGAGAATACTTGGTCACCTTCTTGAAGGTCTTCACTGGTCTCACCAAGGGGAGACGGTATTGTCGGTAGATGGGTCAAAAAATAGAGATCTACCTGAACTAGAGCAGTGATGGGAAAGCAATGCAGGCTGGGAACTGTGGGGAGCAACTGAGACTAGACTAAGTTACTGGAATTAAGACTTATTCTATGCATCTGCTCTCCCACAATATGGCGCTGAGAGAGAGACCAAACAACTTCTACACAGCTGCCTCCAGTTCGACCAATAACCTGCAGGAGCTGATCCTGCTCCTGATTGGAGGAGAGCAGCGTGCTCGGCATGTGGGTAGCAGAGTTGGGATTGGTGGAAGAGGACTATAAAGGAGGAGAGAGACAACGTGCACCAGGAACATCTGAGGGAACATCTGAAGGAACACCTGAGCAGCCCCCGAGAGCCGGCCGGCGGTGTGCCACTCCCCCACGGAAGTGGGGAAAGTGGCAGGGGGAACCGCCCCTCCACGGAGGTGGAGGGGTCGGAGGTGGAGGGGTCGGCAGCCAACCCGGGAAGGACCAGCAGCAAACCCGGGAAGGGCCGAGCAGACAAAAGAACAGCGCAGGGTCCTGTGTCGTTCCTCCGCGAATGGGGGAGCGACAGGAACCATCATGAGTTTTGTGTTCCCAGGGTGAGAGTGGAGATGCAACAGATGACGAAATGGTGACCCGAAAGGGCAAGATGTACAAAGAGTGTCGAAGCCGCAGCGGTTCGGATCCTCAAGACATTAATGAACAGGAGGAACCAGGTGAAGCAGCATGGTCACATCTCAGAGTTTTTCTTTTCTTTTTTTTTTTTTTAATTTTATTGGGAAAAATTACCCATTTGGCTCTTCATTGTGGTTTAAATATTGTGGACATTCTTATATAAATTGACTTTGTTTTAGCCAGATGGTGAAACCGAAGACGCACTTCTGCAAGCCTGATGTGCTTGGCAGAAAATTCTCATTAATGAACTTTCTGTTACTGACAGGAGGTAGTAGGTGCACACGGTCCAATCTGGTGGATTAGATCAGCAAGTTTCTACCCTTGCTTGATATTAGAGCTTTTAAAAAAATAATCTGACCACACACAAGATCAACTGGCTTAGGCATTCCGTGTCTGGGACCTGGGTGTCCATGTTTTCAAAGCTCCCTGGATGATTCTGATGTGTAGCCAGTTGAGAACCTACCAGATTGGCCCATTCATAAAAATGCTCTCAAGACTCTTGTCTAGGTTGGTTGGCTCAGAGAGCATCCTTGGTTGTTTTGATTTCTGAGTGAAAGTACAGTGTGAGTCATTGTTTCTTTTCTCTCTTTCATCCTCACAGAGGCAAATGCCATCTCCAGTCCTCCCAACCCCCTCCCTTCCAGAAGAGCCCACTCTTTGACCACGGCTGCGTCCCCCAACTTGGCTGCCGGGACGTCGTCTCCCATCAGGCCAGTGTCCTCCCCTGTGCTGTCTTCTTCAAACAAGAGCCCGTCCAGGTGGGGCCTTAACATGACAAAGCAGGAGGGCCCTTATGTCATTCCAGTCACATGGAAGGGCCTGTTCTCAGCTGTCTATCAAAACACTCTCTGTAATTTTGACTTACAGTGAAACTGAAGACCAAAACCTCCAACTTTTTAAATGACCCTAATATTCCTGTTTTTATATCCCTGCCTTCCCGTATAACTGTAATTGCTGCTGAGTATTAGAAAAACCAACCTTTCAGTGGTCAGCAGCAGTAACAAAACCCAAACGTGATTGTCTAAATCTGCACTGTCCAGTATGTTACCCACTGACTGCATGTGGATATTTAAATTCTAATTTAAATTCATTAAAACTCAATTAAAGCTCAGTTCTTCACTCACAGTAGCCCCTTTTCATGTGCTGCACAGCCACGAGGGGCTCCCTGTCAGTCACTACACCACACAAGGCAGATAGTGTACATTTCTAACACTGCAAAAAGTTTTATTGGATAGCACTGCTTTTGAGAATTTTTTTAAGATTTGATTTGTTTGAAAGGCAGATTTATAGGGATACAGAGAGAGAGAGAGAGAGAGAGATCTTCCCTCGTATGGTGCATTCCCCAAATGGCTGCAGCAGCCAGGGCTGGACCAGGCCCAAGCCAGGAGTCTGGAACTCCATCTCAGTCTCCCACACGCATCATCTGCTTTCCCAGGGGCAGTAGCAGAATGCTAAATTGGACACGGAACAGCCAGAACTTGAACCTGCACCCATGTGTGTTTCTGGCTTTGCAGGCGGCAGCTTAACCCACTGTACCACAACCAGCCCCTGCTTGCAGATAAGTTTGACATGCCTGAAAAAATAAATACAGGCATTACAACAAGTCTATTACATTTCATTATAATTCTAAAACTGGTATTATAATAAATTATTTTTAGAAATTCCATGTAAGTTACAGATTTGAAATATCTACCCTCTCAGAAGAAAAGCTAATAGTAAAATGGAAGCCTTCTGGGCTGGCACTGTGGCGTAGCGGTAAAGCCACCGCCTACAGTGCTAGCATCCCATATGGGCGTCGGTTTGAGTCCCAGCTGCTCCACTTCTGATCCAGCTCTCTGCTATGGCCTGGAAAACTAGCAGAAGATGGCCCACGTCCTTGGGTCCCTGCACCTGCATGGGAGACCTGGAGGAAGCTCCTGGCTCTCAGCTTAGATTGGCGCAGTTCCAACTGTTGCGGCCAATTGGGGAGTGAACCAGTGGATGGAAGACTTCTCTCTGTCTCTCTCTGCCTCTCCTCTCTTTTGTGTAACTCTGACTTTCAAATAAATAAATAAATCTTTAAAAAAAAAAAAAAAAGGAAAGCAAGCAAGCCTTCCAGAAGGAACCTAAATGTCCCTCGACTTCCCTGTATTCCATATTACATTGAGGAAACTTGGAAGTTCCAGGCAGAACTAAGATAAAACAGGTACTCTTTACTGCATCACACAGAGAAGTGGGGCCATCAGACCCTAACTTTGAAAACATTCATCTCCCTCCATCTCTCTCTCTCTCTCTCCCTCTCTCTCTCTCTCACACACACACATACACACCCACACCCACATCCACATCCACAGAGCTCTTGTTCTCTCTGTCTCTTGGAAGTTCCCTATTGCTAAGAGAGCCTAAGTAAATTATGTTTTAAAGGGAACAATTCTGGGGCCAGTGCTGTGGTGTAGTGGGCTAAGCCTTTGCCTGCAGTGCTAGAATCCCATATAGGCTCTGGTTCATGTCCTAGCTGCTCCTCTTCTGGTCCAGCTCCCTGCTATGGCCTGGAAAAGCAGTAGAATATGACCCAAGTGCTTGGGACCCTGCATGCATGTGGGAGACCAGGAAGAAGCACCTGGCTCCTGGCTTCAGATCAGCCCAGCTCCGGCCATTACGGCCATCTGGGGAGCGACCCAGCAAATGGAGGACCTCTCTCTGTCTCCCCCTCTCTCTGTCTTTAACTCTGCCTCTCAAATAAATAGAATAATGTTTTTAGAAAAGAAAAATGAGCAATTATTTTCCATTGTGAGTGATGAACGTGTAATTTAAGATTTATGCATTCAGGTGTTACAACTGGTTAAAACTGTTCAAGGGTATATAGGAATTCTTTATACCCTTCTTGCAACTTTTCTGTAAATCTAGATTTATAATTAAACAGTATGTTTATACAGATATGTTTTATGTATGTATATGTTATATTTTAAGCCTATTCAGTAACCTGGGGAAATAGCCAAATAACCTGGATTCAATGGCTTTTCCTTTTATTTGAGTCACTCAAGAGCAGGAAAGGGAAGGGCAGAGGAAGAGTTCTCTCTGAAAGAGAGCTATATGTGCCGGATGCAAGATTAGGGGGCCCAGCCTCTGCAGGACAGGGCTCAGTGGCCTCTCGAGCAGTGTTCTAAACGCTGAAGGGAAGACGAGGCAAGAGAAGAAAAGTCAGCCTGAGTGCTGTTAAAGGAGAAAGAGGACCAAGTCTCGGTAGCAGGGGGATGATTAGACAGTCCCTGGACTCAGAAGGGAACAGGTGCCTGCAGACACTAGCTGCACCTGCAGCACAAGGAAGACAGGGATTTACTCGCTGAAACGCAAAGGATCAAGCCACGTTTGTCCCCTTCCTGAGCCCCCACCCTGTTGTTTTCCACACCACTTTGGGGGATGAGCCACCTACAGCCTCTGCCTACACACTGCTAGAAATCCGACGATCCCTAAGACTTTCCATGAATGAAAGTGACCTCCATATGTCAACACAAATTGATTTCCCCTGAGGAAACATTATCAGCAGGATTGAGAGTAGTCTGGCTGTTCCTTATAACATTCTCTGTATTTTCTCATGTATTTGAAATATTGCCAAAAATTAATAAATCCAAGACCAAAAAGAAGATCTGGTTCATGATGTGACTAAAAAACAGTCACCATTTCTATACTGTGTATCCCATTGGGGAATCATGTAGAAAATTGAAAATGTTGAGAAGCAGTGAGACTGAGTTTTTGACTGGGTTGACTGATATTTTTATATCGAAGGGATGTAGTCTTAGCAGGTGCAAATAAAATCCTAGGCAGAGTTGGCCTGTTTCCATTGCTAATATTTTTCTGACTCACATTTTCCATTAATATGAAAAGCTCTTCCCTGTTTTTATCTAAAAACTAGTTAATAAAGGAAAAAGAAAAGACAGGGACATACCCAAAACTTTCTCCTAAAATGTATTTCTATAATTTAGAACATACGGAAGGACATTATTTCTTATAAATTATGATTGAATAATTTTGGACCCTTTTTAAAAAAGAAACTTTTTCAGAAACCCTGAATACCACACCCCACGTTGATCTAGGATTTTAAAGAACTGTTCTGACTAGTAGAGGGGCATGAACCTCAGCTTTGTTCCCTTGCTGAATAGGCTGGACATGTGACATGGTCTCAACATATAATATGTTTTATTTCCTCTGACACAATAGAGATTATCTTAGAGAAAATAAAAAGAGTGCAGGAGACTAGCTTAAGCCTTGAATGACTTGCCACCCATCATTTTGCTCATGTTGCTGCTAATCAGTGAACAGTGTTGAGGCAGATGACACAAGTAGCCCAGCATTTTGCCCATGAAGGCCCTGTCTTTGTTTGCAGTGCTTGGAGCAGCAGCAGCTGGCATGGGCGGATCAAAGGAGGAATGAAGGGATTTCAGAGCTTCATGGTTTCAGACAGTAACATGAGTTTTGTTGAATTTGTTGAGCTGTTCAAATCGTTCAGGTATGGCATAACCTCCCTTCTTAGCCTTTCGCAAGCCCACAGGTTTATAATGATCCTAATGGGAGATGTTTTTGTTTCTTTGCTCAGTGTAAGGAGCCGCAAAGACCTGAAGGATCTCTTCGATGTGTACGCGGTGCCCTGCAACCGATCTGGCTCTGAGTCGGCCCCGCTCTACACCAACCTGACCATTGAGGAAAACACTAGCGACCTGCAGCCAGACCTAGGTTTGTTTAATGTTTTAGAATTGCCTTTTGAAATCCTTTCTACTAATGAAAGAGAACCAGTTACACAAACTCAAGCTGTCCCACGTGGCACACTGACCCCCAGAGGTGGTGAAACACTTGGAGAATTATTTCAAGGTATCACCTGGTGTCATGGGAGCAGGTGCTACTGGGATGTTGGGCAAGGAAATTCATCCGTGTATTCCTGGGTATTTAACCCCTCGTGGCCTCATCATCCTGACAACCGAAACCCTTTCTCAACCACTTCCAAACTAGGTGTGGTGTGTCACGGTTGAGAACCACAGTGTGCGGCCACCAGAACATTGGAATGTTACTGGTGGGAATGTTTTTTGGAAGGCTTATGACTTATGAAAACTAAACATACTTTCTCCATATGATCCAGCAGTCACACTTCTTGGTATTTACCCATTTGGGTTGAAAAATTTATACTCATGCAAAAACCTGTACAAAATGTTACAGTTACATTTTTAATAATATTTTCATTTATGAAGGAGACACAGCCAGAGCTCCCATCTGCTGATTTATTACCCCAAATGCCTGCAACAACCCAAGCAGGGCCAAGCTGAAGCCAGGAGCCAGGAAACTCAATCCAGGTCTCCTGTGTGGGTGGCAGCAACCCATGAACTTGAACCATCACCTGCTGCCTCCCATAGGAAGCTAGAATCGGGAGTAGAGCCAAGACAGGCACTGTGATATGTGATCCAGTGTCCTAGGCACCATCTTAACCACCATGCCAAATTCCCAGACCCACTGATTTGTTTCTTATTCTCTCAAATGTATGAAGCCAGGAATAAACCCATAGTTTGGTAGCTTGTGTTGACAGATGAGTAACGAGCTTCTGTAGTATGGTATCTCTGAAATGAACTTTGTAGAAGGTGCCGGCTGGCTTGTGCATGTTCTCTGGGTGGCTCTGTTGCAGATTTGTTGACCAGAAATGTCTCGGATTTGGGATTGTTCATTAAGAGTAAGCAGCAACTGTCAGACAACCAGAGGCAGATCTCTGACGCCATTGCTGCTGCGAGTATCGTGACAAATGGCACTGGGATCGAGAGTACATCCCTGGGCATATTTGGGGTTGGAATTCTCCAGCTCAACGACTTCCTAGTGAATTGCCAAGGAGAACACTGCACGTACGATGAAATCCTCAGCATCATCCAGGTTGGTACCTGTTTTCCCTGTGCGCGTGTGGCTGATGCTCCTAACTCTTAACAATTTGCTGCGACGTATTTATTGTTTTTTTCTATACTTCTTTTTTTTTTTAATTTTTTTGACAGGCAGAGTGGACAGTGAGAGAGACAGAGAGAAAGGTCTTCCTTTTGCTGTTGGTTCACCCTCCAATGGCTGCCGCTGCCGGCGCACCACGCTGATCCGATGGCAGGAGCCAGGTGCTTCTCCTGGTCTCCCATGGGGTGCAGGGCCCAAGCACTTGGGCCATCCTCCACTGCACTCCCTGGCCACAGCAGAGAGCTGGCCTGGAAGAGGGGCAACCGGGACAGAATCCGGTGCCCCGACCGGGACTAGAACCTGATGTGCCGGCACCGCAAGGTGGAGGATTAGCCTAGTGAGCTGTGGCGCCGGCCTCTATACTTCTTTTCAAAACTCTCACCTGTGACAGAAATAAGAAATAAAAGGGGCTTTTTTTTTAAGATTTATTTTATTTATTTGAAAGAGTTACAGAGAGAGGTAGAGATAGAGAAGTCTTCCATCCACTGGTTCACTCCCCAGATGGCTGCAATGGCCGGAGCTGTGCCGATCCAAAGCCAGGAGCCAGGAGCTTCTTCCGGTTCTCCCACCTGGGTACAGGGGCCCAAGGACTTGGGCCATCTTCTACTGCTATCCCAGGCCACAGCAGAGAGCTGGATTGGAAGACGAGCAGCCGGGACTAGAAATCGGCACCCATATGGGATGCTGGTACCTCAGGCCAGGGCTTTAACCTACTGTGCCACACCACCGGCCCCAAAAGGGGCTTTTTAAATGCTAAATATATGTATTCTTACTTATTGTATAATTAACATGTGTCCCAGGCAATGTCTGACTCAGTGACTAAGGAATCATTACCTAATTCCTTCTTATTCTTGCACAGGCAACATAATTAGTCTGGATTTTCTACCTCTTTTGTTATTTAACAAGTGGTTATTAGCCCCTATAATGCTGTCTCAGTTCCTGGAGCGGGGAAGAGAGTTGGGGAAAAGATCAGAGCTCTGTCTCTCAGTGCAGCTTATATTCCAGTGCTGAGACTGACAAGAAACAAGGATACGATATAATTGCAGGTGCTAGTGGGTTCTGAAAAGAACCAGGCAGAGGCTGGAGTCGTGGAGGAGGGCTGAGAGGAGTAAGCAAAGGCCACTCGGAGGAGCTGGCATCGGAGCTGGGCCCTGTTTAGTCCAAATGTCATGGAAAGGTCTGAGGAAAGCGCATCCCAGGCAGGGGGCAGCAGCTCCGAGGCTGGGCAGGCGCAGGCTGGGGAGCCACGGCAGAGCTAATGTCCTGGGGTCTGAGGAAGCCAGGTGGACTTGGTTCCACACAGGTGTGCCGGGACCCAGCCAGCCTGTGGTGGAGAGGTCGCCTTCAGTCCATGAGAAAGGAGAAGCCGTTGGGGTTTTCCGAGCGGGAGAGTCACATGATTTATGTTTCTAAGAGGTCACTCTGGCCCCACTGGAGAATAAACTGTGCTGGGGAAGGAGTGGGAGTCAGAGATCATTTAGGAGGTGGTGGTGGTGGCGGTTAGACCAGAGAGGGGCGGGGACGAGAGGCGGCGGGAGCGTCCCCTGTGGCTGGGTCACTTGCCGCAGAGGTACTCTTGGGCCTGATGGGGGACCAGTGGACGTGCTTTCCAACACTGGATTTGATCACCAGCCTTGCAACAATTGAGAGAACCAGCACAGTGCTGGGTGCTCCCTGTAGCGTCCCCGAGTGCTGGCACAGTCCTAAGTGCTCCCTGTCTCTGGGAGCTGCTATTATTATCCCCATTTTCACCTGGATAAACTGATTCCCTTTGTTTTCATATAAATCAGCCTTATTCTTTTCTCTTGCTCCTTTTTTTTCCTCTTAAATAAATAGGCTCAGTATAATAAACTCACATATAATAAATGTTTTCTTTTGGACTAAAAACTACATCTTACCATTACATTACTAAATTAGTTCAAATATTTGGTTTAGATGTTTCCTGATGAAAACAGAACAGCTTTAAAAAATGATGTGGTTTTTTTCCCCCCTCATGGTTTCCTTTACCTAAATTATACTTTTTTTTTCTATCCCTTGCAGAAGTTCGAGCCTAGCATCAGTATGTGTCACCAAGGTCTAATGTCATTTGAAGGATTTGCGAGGTAATTTTGAAAATGTCTCTTGATCATCATTTAAAAGCATGTGTTTTTCCCACGTAGCTTAAGAACATTTGTTTCATCTAGGTTTCTGATGGATAAAGAGAATTTTGCCTCGAAAAATGATGAGTCACAGGAGAACATTAAAGAATTGCAGCTACCCCTGTCCTACTATTACATTGAGTCTTCACACAATACCTACCTCACAGGCCATCAGCTGAAAGGGGAGTCCTCAGTAGAACTCTACAGCCAGGTACCAAGAATGTCACTTGGAACATGGTTTTCATTAAGTTTCATTATTTACATAGCTGGCAAAGTCACAAAACCTGACCCCAGACTGCTTTGAAGGGTTTATATGTGACATGTGAGAAGCCATGATGTGTGGGAAAACTAGCTATACATCCAGCACTTGTTTTCTTTCTGCTTTTTGTTTGGTTTGGTTTCCTCCCCCATCTATACTTAACCTTTATTCTGGCGAAAAAAAAAAAAAAAAGGATTTGTTGGAGACTCATAGCTTTTAGATCCTAGTTAATCTGACCTACTTCTACTAAAATTAGATTTTCTCATGGGAAAATTATCTAATCGTTTCACAAAATGCTAAATAAATCAATACATTGTAGTGGGAAAGCATAGTAGAAAATGAAACTTTTTACAAAGATAATACCAAAATATAGTTTGTTTTGCTTTGCAATTTGTTAGACAATCAGTCCATCTCTATGGTAACCACCTTGAGAAAAAAGTCTGCACAGACTGTAGGCACTGTCCCTCGGCACTCAGATCCATGGGAATGTTCTTTGAAAGTCAGCAGGTTCTCTGGGCTGGGAAAAGCACATCCTTTTGACCTAAACGGCCAACTTTGAACAGTCTGCTGTCTGTTGCTGCTCTATTGTGTTGTCTGCAGCTTCCTCAGCTATGCTGCCTGTTTCCAGAACTCCTACAAGAAGGATTAATGAGGAAGGAGCTAGGCCAGGTCCACAGAGTGTATCAATGGGCTGTTATGTGCGTATGGGTCCAAGGTTGAAAATTATGGTTGTGTTGCTTACACAACTCTAGTAGCAATGAGATTTCTTTGTTCTCCAAATTTGTCCAGATAGTCCTCAAAGCATGGGACAAATTTTTGTCCCAAAGCTTATTTTACGTGGAATATATATTTTACATTTTTTAAAAAAAAGGCTTGTTTATTTATTTATTTGAAAGGCAGAGTTACAGAGAGGCAGAGGCAGAGATACAGAAAAGTCTTCCATCTGCTGGTTCACTCCCCAAATGACTGCAACAGCTGGAGCTGAGCCGATCCGAAGCTAGGAGCCAGGAGCTTCTTCCAGGTCTCCCGTGGGGTGCAGGGGCCTAAGGATTTGGGCCATCTTCTGGTTTCCCAGGCCTGAGCAGGGAGCTGGATTGGAAGTGGAGCAGCCGGGACTTGAATAGGTACCCATATGGGATGCCAGCACTGCAGGTGGAGGCTTTCCCCCGCTACACCACAGCACTGGCCCCCAGTTTTTTTTTAAAGATTCATTTATTTATTTGAAAGACAGAGTTACAGATAGAGGGAGGAGAGACAGATCTTCCATTTGCTGGTTCACTCTCCAGTTGGCTGCAATGGCCAGAGCTGAGCCCAATCCAAAGCTAGGAGCCAGGAGCTTCTTGTAGATCACCCTCGTGGGAGCAGGGCCCAAGCATCTGGGCCATCCTATGCTGCTTTCCCAGGCATGCCAGCAGGGAACTGGTTGGAAGTGGAGCAGCCAGGACTCAAACTGGTGCCCACATGGGATGCTGGCACTGCAGATGGTGGTTTTATCTGCTACACAACAGCACCAGGCCCTTAAATTGTTTTCTAAGGAACTTTTATTATTAAATGAAGATTTGTCCATGTAGTATGATTTTCAAAATAAGAGTGATATCCAGAGGCCTGAGATGGGCAAGCAACAGACTGCAACTGAATGGTTAGTTACTCTTTTACCTGGTTTACATATTGACATTTGCATGGAGAATTCCAACGTCAAAAGAAGTTTGAAAGCCATTGTCCTATGGGAAAGAAATGAGATGTGCATGTACACACGCGTACACACAGATACTATATATGTTTCATATATACATATATACATACATGTGTATATATACATATATTAAGTGCATACATGTGTGTCTGTATCTGCATACTTGTGTGTGTGTGTGCGTTTCCCAGAAAAGTGAGGCCCACTATCCTAGCTTTAATTCCTAATTTATTTCTCTGTTTGACTTCAAAGAGCTTTTCTTTTTTGAAGATTTACTTATTTATTTGAAAGTTAGAATTACAAAGAGAAATTTTCCATCCACTGATTCACTCTTCAAATGAGTAAAATGGCCAGGGGCTGGGCCAGGCTGAAGCCGGAAGTCAGGAGCTTCTCCCAGGTCTCCCACGTGGGTGCAGGGGCCCAAACATGTGGGCCATCTTCAGCTGCTTTCCCAGCCATTAGCAGGGAAAGAAATGGATTCAAAGTACAGCAGCCAGGCCAGGAACCAGTGCCCATCAGGGAATCTGGCATTGCAGGTGGTGGCCTAATCCACTACACCACAGTGCAGCGCCAGACTCTCAAAGAGTGTTTCAGCTCTCAAACCTCAAGTAGAAATTATCAGAACTTTTGAATACGGCACAGGAGCCCCTCCAGATGGCCTCACACAGGGCAGAGGCTGTGTGCAGGCCCCTTTTACCTCGTTTCTAACCGTTCTCTGCCCTCCTGTTTGCCTCCCGACTCTTCTCTGTGGGCAGATGGAAAGTGGGGGTAGGCTCTGTTCTCTTCACCAGGAATTTCCTAACCTTTTGCAGAGGTCTTCCAGTCATGCAGACGTCGATAAAAACCTGTGGTCTCTGCAGGCTGCAAAGCCTTCTAATCTGATGCCAGTCGCTGAACTTCCTACCCAGTCTGCTTGCCACAGCAGTGAAGCAGCCTCAGGTCCTGGGTGTCGTATTATATAGCAGTCTTCAGCCCAAGGCAGTAAATGAAGATACTTCTAAAAGGTCACAGAAAAACAGAATTAAAAAGATAAATTTATGTTGGTGCAAAAAATTTTGAAATCCATACATAATTCTTTCATAAAAAGCATCTGCAATGAACTTTGTAAAGACCCTACATACTTCTAGAATCAAGGGTGGAGAGCATTTTGCATAGCACCATATATGGCCCATGAAATCATTAGATCTGGCCCTGCCAAGGCAACCTCAGGTGAGGCTTGAAGTTCAATAAATCTGGGGCTGGCATTGTGGCACAGCGGGTAAAACTGCCGCCTATGAGGCTGGCATCCCTTATTGGCGCCAGTTTGAATCCCAACTTTTCCACTTCTGATCCAGCTCCCTGCTAATGTGCCTGGGAAAGCAGCAGAAGATAACCCAAGTGCTTGGGCCTCTGTACCCATGTAGGGGACCTGGAAGAAGCTCCTGACTTCTGCCTGGCCCAGCCTTGGCCATTGCAGCCATTTGGGAAGTGAACTAACGGATGGAAGATCTCTCTCTCTCTCTCTCTCTCTTTCTCTCTGTCTCCCTCTCTCTCTCTCTAACTCTGCTTTTCAAATAAGTAAATCTTTAAAAACAACAGCAGATAAATTCAATAAATCTATAGGGAACTAATTTTTAACTAGATAATATTGCATGGCCCGCAAATGTCATAAGTAATCTAAATGGCCCTTGGCAGAAAGAAGGTTCCTACCCCTTCTTTAGACACACTAGCTTCTGAAGGAACTGAGCCTTGGAACTGAAGGCCACAGATGATGCTATGTAATGGGAAGATTCTATTGTCTTATACCAAAATATTAAAATAAAAGGCATTCTACTGAGTTTTGTTCCAGAAACTCTAGTGGCCACTAGAGGCCCCTTAATGGATTGCTGTCACATGGAGATATTAGTAAAGAAGTGGATTCTGTGGGTCATCCCAGTCACTCTTGGTTTGGGCTACCCTTCCAGTATGTTATAATTTTTTGAGGTCGTCTACAGATAGAGTGTAAAAAGGAAGTGGATGCGCCATGCAAATCTCACAAGCTGTAACCTAAGCACATGTGTTTGGAGCACTGCTTCTGGTTTTAGATCCAGGATAGCAGATAGGTATCATCTCATCTGATTGTTGATACTTGATTCCTGGACCACTTTGCTGAAGAAGGTGTGTGATAACATATCAAAGCCTAGCACAGCATAAAGTGTGCTGTAATTGATTGCTGATGTCTGCACTGGGTGTGGGAGAAGGGAGTTTGGGTGATTTGCCCATCACTTTAGCTGCTGTTCTGGAATTAGCTAGCCAGGCAAATATTTGATAACTCTTTGCTTGTACTTTTGTTAGATGCTACGTGTTCTTAGCAAAGATCTTGGGTGTTAATGGAAGAAGTTTTGTCCAGGTTGGCATAATATAAATGTTTAGTCAGTTCATTAAGGAATTAGTGGCCTTGTTTGCTCTGGGGTGTGGCATTGGCACCTTTGCCTCTACTGACATCTTTGCAGATAGAGCGCCTACCTGGCTCTGTAATTTCAAGATGTACCATTTCCAGGGGATCAAAGTTGCTAAGAAAGTGGTCACATGTTTCTGCTATCAAACTTTGCCTTCCAGTAATCTTCAGCTCTGGTGAACACTCTTTCCTTCTCAATCTGTTCTCTCTCCCCTGCCCCAGATTCATGGTGGCCTTTGGCCAAAATGCAATGTTTGTGTTACATCTTATGCTCATCTGCTTAACACATGAATGTTGACACCAATGGATATATCAGACTGTGTTCTGTGTTTAGTTAGTGGCTTTATTTGCAGGTTCTCATCTGGGGTGAATTAATTTATTGATCATACAGGTCCTCTTGCAAGGCTGTAGGAGTGTAGAGTTGGACTGCTGGGATGGAGATGATGGGATGCCCATCATTTATCATGGACATACACTGACAACCAAGATCCCCTTCAAGGTAATGCTTCATAATGTTCTTGAAATCAAATCACAAGTAGAGCTTGTCTTCCTCTGTCATCTAAATCAGTGACTACCAAATTATGCCTTTTGTCAAGGGCTTTGATGCTGGATCTGAATGGAAACTTCCTGAAAGTGTATGCAGTATTGTATGGGATGTACATTTGTTAATTTGTCCAGGAGTTGATCTAGAACTCCTATTAAGTTCTCATTTAGCCAAAGTTTAGTAAGTATTACCTTATGTTAATTAGCACATAATGATATTGTTATCATTTTTATAGAATGTGATGATTTAGCTATATAAAGACAGAGACTGTTCTCTAGCTAAAGGAATTCAAGGTCATTTGTCCTGGTGTCCTGCTGACAAAGGCCAACATCATATGTTAGAGTGTGATTGAATAGTTAGCATTATAAAGTAGTCTCATGGGATCATTGTTTCAAATTCTGAGTATTTAGTGTATTACTAGGTTGTTATTTTATTCAGAGTCTTAGACTATGTGGCATGATTTTTCTCTGAACTGTGTTCAGGTGGGGAAGCAATATTGTTATTTTCATCTTATATGCAGAGATGGTGGTGGCTAAAATGTATTTTTCGCTTTAACTCTTAAAATGCCTGTACTCAATATTTGTGGGAGGATGAGTTGATAACTGCATTTACTTACACATTTAAGTAGATGTGGTATATGTTTTGTTGCCTAAAATAAAATCTAAACCCTTTGAAAGCAAGAAATTCTTATGTCTCATTGTGCTTAATGCCATAACTAAAACAGTATCTTTTACCTATAATATACCCAATAGATGATAGATTCATTAAACAAAGCAGTGATAGCTGTTCCTTATAGTATGTATGGAAGACTCAAAATGAATAGTTTAATGTCTTTTTACAAAATAGCCCTATCCTCATATTTAATTTGGAAAGACTAAAACTACCCTGGACCCAAGTCTGCTGCATGCAGCAGTCGAGAGGCTGTCTGTGTCTGTAAGTCCCTTACCTCCTGACCTCCCTGGACAGAGACGTAGACTCTGATGAGCTGTCTGACTCCCATAGGAAGTAGTTGAAGCCATTGATCGAAATGCTTTCATCACCTCTGACCTGCCGATCATCATATCAATTGAGAACCACTGTTCATTGCCTCAGCAACGAAAAATGGCCGAGATTTTCAAGGTGAGTGCTCAGCTGAGAAGCAGAGATGTAGCTTGGCCCTCGTCTCGTAATCATCATTGAATTTTATATTGGCCCACTATGGACCATGCCACAGCCAAACCTTGGCTGTGAAGCTTATATAGTTAAGGTCCCACAGGTCTGAGAAGTGGGGCTGTATTCGACCTTGGGCTCTCTCTTGAATGGTCCATCTTTTCAACTTGAGTGATATAAGCGTTGTTTTCTGGTCTCCTGACTCTTTCCAAAAAACTTCAGGAGATAAGGATAAGCAACCCTCCACCACTTCCCAATACCTCAGTCAGGGATGCCACAATCTCCCCTGTCAATTGTTTGAGGAAAAGCTGACAGTCTCAGAGCCAGTCAAAGCTTCTAGAGGCCCACACTAAAGCATGGGGATCTGAGTTAGCAAAGAGCTCAGACTGGCGTGAGTACAAGTGCGTTAGTCTATTTTCTGTTATAACAACGAAATATCAGGTTGTGTAATGTATAAAAGAAAGAGGTCTATTTAGCTCAGTTTTGGAAGCTGAAAGTCTAAAATTGGGTGGCCTTTTCAGTCCAGCCTCAGGTGAGAACCCCATGACAGATGTCATCACAATGGTGGGAGTACATGCAGAAGAGATCACTTGGTAGGACGAGAAGGCAGAGTGACTCAGGGACCAACTGGGGTCCCGTGAGACCCACAGGAATGCCTTCTGATGGCAGTGCCCTAGGGACCTGACTACCTCACCCCAAGCCCCACCTTTGGAGGGTTCCACCATCTCTTAATAACTCCACATCGAGACCATACTTCTAACACATGAACTCTTGGGGGACAAACCACATCCAAGCCATAGCACAAAGATTTAGGAGTGGATATTCCATTAGACCATGGCCTTCCTCCAAATGCCGCAGGCATTTATGGAAACCTGGCTGTCAGTAGGAGGGAAGGACAATGACAAAGGAAATTGTACTGCAATGCTAATGCCAACAAACTAAGTAGACTTTCATATTGCCTTGTCTCAAGCATTGACTTTTGTTCTTTTTTTTTTAAACTAAAAAAAAAAAAAAACCACTAGAAACAGAAATTGCCATTTTTTCTGCCCTCTCCCCAAATGAATCACCCTGTGTCTACCCCCCTCCACCTGCATGCTCCACTGTGGAGACCAGTGCTCAGAATATTTGTGAGAATGGCGTCTGTGGTTTTCTATACTAGATGAGGACAAATTCTCCCTGTTTCTATCTTTTTGACTCCTTATCCTCCTCTGTAATCTGCAAACTACAGCTTCTACCTGAATCTGTTTTCTTCTTCATTACATCAGACCCCAGAATCTTTTACTAAAGAGTTAACTCTGGCCTCACCTGCAGAATGACCTAGATTTCTCTCCTTGTCCTTCTAAACACCTCTCTTCTTTCTAATAAGAAACTGCAGAAAGTCTGGTGCTGTGGCGTAGTAGGTTAAGTCTCTGCCGGTGGCACCGGCATCCCACATGGGTGCCAGTTCGTGTCCTGGCTGCTCCTCTTCTGATCCAGCTCTCTGCTTATGGCCTGAGAAAGCAGTGGAAGATGGCCCAAGTGCATGGGCCCCTGTACCCTCATGGGAGACCCAGAAGCAGCTCCTGGCTCCTGGCTCCTGGTTTTGAATTGACACAGCTCCAGCCATTGGGGCTATCTGGGGAGTGAACCAGCAGATGAAAGACCTTTATCTCTGTCTCTCTTCTCCCTGTAACTCTGCCTCTCAAATAAATAAAGAAAGAAGGAAGGAAGGAACTGCAGAGCAGGAAAAAGACAACTCCTTTCCTAGTCCTCTTCCTTGGGTTTTTAAAATGAATCATCCAGGCCGGCACCGCGGCTCACTAGGCTAATCCTCCGCCTTGCAGCGCTGGCACACCGGGGTCTAGTCCCAGTCGGGGCGCCGGATTCTGTCCCGGTTGCCCCTCTTCCAGGCCAGCTCTCTGCTGTGGCCCGGGAGTGCAGTGGAGGATGGCCCAAGTGCTTGGGCCCTGCACCCCATGGGAGACCAGGATAAGTACCTGGCTCCTGCCATCGGATCAGCGCGGTGTGCCGGCCGCAGTGCGCTGGCCGCGGCGGCCATTGGAGGGTGAACCAATGGCAAAAGGAAGACCTTTCTCTCTGTCTCTCTCTCTCACTGTCCACTCTGCCTGTCAAAAAAAAAAAAAAAAAAAAAGAATCATCCAGACTGAAATACTGAAATAGCTGGTGTATTTACAGAATATGGATTTTATCGAATATAGATAAAAGGCATTGATTGTGTGTTCTCCTTTATTCTTTTAGACAGTGTTTGGGGAAAAGCTGGTGGCTAAATTCTTGTTTGAGACTGACTTCTCAGATGATCCGATGCTTCCTTCACCTGACCAGCTGAGGAGGAAAGTGCTTCTTAAAAACAAGAAGCTCAAGGCCCATCAGACACCAGTGGATATCTTAAAGCAAAAGGTACCTCCTTCTTGCTATACAGGTTATGACTGTGCGTGTTCTTAGAACAAAGAAATTAACATCCCTCAAACCTTTCATTTGATTTACAAGGTAACCAGTTGCTTTTTTATTTTTTAAGATTCTATTTATTTATTTGAGATATAGAGTTACAGAAAGAGGGAGAGACAGAGTGGGAGAGATCATCCACTGTTCACTCCCCAAATGGCTGCAACAGCCAGAGCTGCGCCGATCCAAAGCCAGGAGCCAGGAGCTTCCTCCAAGTTTCCCATGTGGGTGAAGGGGCCCAAGCACCTGGGCCATCTTCTGCTTTCCCAGGCCACAGCAGAGAACTGGATCAGAAGAGGAGCTGCTGGGACACGAACTAGTGCCCATATGGGATGCCGGCACCGCAGGCAGAGGCTTAGCCTACTGTGCCACAGCACCAGTCCCAGGAAGCCAGTTTTGAAAACTGAGTTTCTTTAAAGGATGTATTTGATTTTGGGATTTCCACTTCATATGCCAGTGAAGTCTCTCATCCCCCTCACCTAAAATTCTACTTTATGGAATTGTTCCCATGGAGAATACGCCACCATTATTTAGTGATTTGGAATGGATGATGTGTAACTGTTATCTCTGGAGCCAGCCTGCAGGAATACCACAAGTGGTTGTGGTAGTCCCCACTAGGGAAGCCCCCGTTAGGGATGGCCCTTGGATGTGAGCTCTTGGGGAAAGCCCAATAGCAGCAGCCCTGTGATCCTGGTGTGTCTGCAGCATGTTGACCTCAAGCTGCTGCCACGCCCACCTCGCTCACAGAGTTCTGTGCCTTAGCTCCATAAACCTGTCCGTGCAGGGGGACAGCCCAAGAATGTGTTCAAAGGTTCAGATCCAGGAGGCTAAGGCCGCGTACCAGGCCACACTTGCTTATGCTATAGAGAGACAGCTGCCAAAGCTAATTATCCCATTAAAGGGCACTGTTGGCCCAAGTGCTTCACTTTTGAAACAGAGCAGCCAGGAGCACTGCAGGAGCCCCAGCCCACGCAGGGAGCAGGCCCCAGTACCAGGAGCAGGTGTGCAGAGCCAACCCCAGGGCGGGGCTTAGAGCTTTTCATTTTTTCCCGTGCCATCACCTCCAAACTCCCAGTCCTGTTCCAGTCCTGCAGTAGAGGTTTTCAGAGAATGGGGAATTCAGCACGAGAGTTCTAGAAGCCCAACAAATCTAGAACCCTTGTCCCAGGTCATTAATAAAAAATTGTCAAGTTAAGTGTTCATTTGGGTTTGTTGAATAGTCCACTTGAAGTAATCGTCGAAGCTTTAATTTGTAAGCTTCACAGGCAGGTCCTGGGTTGAAAGCCTGAATGGTACACAGCCTGGCGTTGGCGAGAAGTGGTACTGAGAAAAGCCAGGTAGCAGCCACTGACTGTCACAAACCGCCCTGTGACCATGTAGCCATCAGTCTTTCTGGGCCTTTATGGCTTCTTCTGTAAAATGGGAGTCTTAAGGTAACTGGCCTCATAGAACCTCCTGACATTAAAATCTCACAGAAATCTCCCAAGGTGGACTGTGGGACCTGTCAGCATGGCAGACTGCTCTATCACATTCTATCCCGCAACCCAGATCCTCTGGGCCTGGGCTCTTCCAACATTGCTGTTCAAGGGTCAGAATTTTGAAAAACTGTGCACCTCTCATGCCTTTGAAAGGCAACATTAAATATCACAAGTTCAAATAGTTTAAAAGACTGTATTTCTTCATATATTATTCTACACGATATATAATAAAGGGGCTGGTATCGTGGTATCACAGGTTAAACCATCACTTGCAATGCCAGCATCCCATGTTGGAGTAGTAGTTCAAGTTTTGGTTGCTTTGCTTCCAATCCAGATTTCTTCTAATTCCTGGGAAGGCAGCAGCTGATGACCCAAGTACTTGGGTCCCTCCCGTCCATATGGAAGATCTGAATGGAGTTCCAGGCTCCTGGCTTCAGCCTGGCCCAGCCCCAGGTGTTGTGGCCATTTGGGGAGTGGACAGAGGTGACTTCAGGAGACTTGTTCTTTGTAAACCCATGCTTACTCTAGCTAAATCACCTCTTTACATTTTCAAGTTCTCAAAAACCAACAAACAAACCATTTTGAACTTTTGACGCTGACCACAATATGATTTCCACAACCTACTTCTTCCTCCTTATGAAAGACTGGGGCAGTGGAATCCCATTCCCTGTTGTCTCAAAGTGCTTGCAAACCCAGGACGATTTCCCAGGGAACACCTTCAGTGATTCCACTGTCACACTGCAAGGCCCTTCAGTGCTCTGACAGGCAGTGGGTCTAGACCTGGTGATCTGGCCTCCCATAAGGCCAGTGGATGCCCGGAGGCCAGTGTGCATAGACCCCAGCCCTGGCTTAGAAGGCCTGAGCTCTTTGCATGCAGAGAGCTCTCCCGCAGCAAGGATTCCGATGCCTTCTTCTGCCTCAGTCTTGTGCTAAGGCTCTTTTGAGCCTCCTACTGCACCCCAGCAGAATCCTCCAGGATTTTGACTTGGTCCCAGAACTCTGATCCATTAGACTCAAATAGTTCCACTAGATGGCAAGCACTGGGGAGAAGGAAGAGTGAGACCTGCTCCTGCCTAGTCCCGCTGGAGCCAGCTGTCTCCTCTTACCCCTACCTCAAACACTGTCTGGCACTCATCCTATGAGACGCTCTGAGAAAAGGAAGGGGAAACAAATCCCTGGTTAAATAAGTGTGGGAGATGTTGCCCTGGAGACAGACTTTTGAGGAACCGTGATTGCCTTTTAGCACAGTAAAGGAAGGCTCTGTGAAGCCCTGTGGCAGGGGTGGGCTTCAGTTTGGTTAAGCCACCATCTGAAAAGTTTCCTTGTGCTTCATGGTTACTGTTTTTTCAGTTTTCCCATGATATATTTTAACACCCACAGGGGTCCATATACCCACTTGGAAAATCCCAGCCCAGACAGTGTTCAGTTTTCTGGGACAGACCATGTTGTAAAATACTTTAGGTATAGACACAGCCTAAATATGTCTTCCTTATGTATACATTTCTATTATAAAGTTATTATAACCACATTTTAGAATAGAGGATTATTTTTAAACACACATAATTCCAAGGTTGAATACAGACTCTATCACAGGAATTCTTAACCCTGATAATATCTACAGATAGAATCCAAGCAGCAGATGAACATAAAAGGAAAAAAATCCTTATTTCCTCTAACCTCTACTTGAAATTTGGCATTTCTTCTGTGTGAGGAACAGACCACGGTAACATTGGCAGCACCTATGCCTTTGTCACCAGCGGAGATGATGGCTTTTTCTTGTAACTTCACCATTCTGCTAACACTTGTCTCCGTGAGAATTATTTATGCTCATCATATTTTCATCATTGCCTGGCCCACCATTATTATGTGTTTGCTTTGTTGGTAAAGGAAGCACACACATTCTGATAGCACAAATGTGCCTTGTAACATTGTGGTGACTATATTGAACATTATTTCCTTCTGTAATCATTTTGTTTTATGCATTTAAACATCGTTCTGAGAAGGGATCCTAGCTTATGAGACTACCAGAGGGCTCTGTGACACAGAAACAGGTAGGCAGCCTGTGGTGTCAACCTTAACTGGCCTCTTTATGAATGCCATTTTGTGTAATATAATTATACATACTTTAAAAGATATGTGTATATATTCACATGTACAGATATTAAATATACACACAATTCTATGTTCAATAAATGACCTCCCTGGCTGGACACATTAGGTTTCCTAAAGTTTCTAAGCCTGTTTTGTTGATTTGATTTACCATTCAGATGATGTCTCTTGGAAAAAATCTTATTTGAACCAACTATCTTTCATTTTGTTAAGTTTGTTTATTTGAGAAGGAAAGAGAGAGAGAGAAAGAGATCTTCCATCTCTGGCTCACTTCCCAAATGCCCACAACAGCCAGATCTGGGCTAGGCTGAAGCCAGGAGCCAGGAACTCCACCCAGGCCCCCAAGAGATGGCAGAGACCTCCTAAGCAGTGGCTTAACTCACTGCACCATAACATCCGCCCCAATCCAGCTATTCCTTTAATCTCTTTGTCCATAGGGATTCTGACATGATTCTGGAGGCCAAAGGGCTTTATTTTAAGAAATTGGTTTTTTTTAGCAGAGACGTAGCATTCCTACACAGCTGGGCTGAGTAACTTCTCTCTCTTTTTTTCTTTTTTAACTTTTATTTAATAAATATAAATTTCCAAAGTACAGCTTTTCGATTACAGTGGCTTCCCCCCCCCCATAACTTCACTCTCACCTGCAACCCTCCCATCTCCCGCTCCCTCTCCCATTCCATTCACATCAAGATTCATTTTCAATTATCATTATATACAGAAGGTCAATTTAGTATATATTAAGTAAAGATTTCAACAGTTCGCACATACACAGAAACACAAAGTGTTAAGTACTGTTTGAGTACTAGTTATAGCATTAATTTACTCTTTTTTTTTTTTTTTTTAAGATTTATTTGAAAGGCAGAGTTAGAGAGAGAGAGAGAGAATCTTCCTTTCACTGCTTCACTCCCCCAAATGGCTGCAATGGCCAGAGCTGGGCCAGCCAAATCCAGGAGCCAGGAGCTTCTTTCTGGTATCCCATGAGGGCACAGGGCCCAAGGACTTGGGCCATCTCTGCTACTTTCCCAGGTGCATTAGCAAGGAACTGAATTGGAAGTGGAACAGCTGGGACTTGAACCAGCACCCATATGGGATGCTGGCTCTTCAGCCATCAGCTTTACCCACTACACCACAGCATCAGCCCCCTGAGTAACTTCTTCAGTCATTTGGGACTGCTGGTGGCTCCCCAGGGCCCTGAAGGTGTCTCTTGGATGGTTTGTCCTAGGCACCACACAGTTTCTTCATGATTGTTTCTAAAAGGTCCAGGATTCTTCCTGGATGAGGTTGACATCCACCTAAGTGTTGACTTGCATTTCAAGTGAGTCCGAGATATTTTTTGCCTATCCCAAATGAGTGAAAATGGGTTAGTGACTGTGCTGAGCTTTAAATGCAGTTTTGACGGTTACAGATGACAGTTCGGTAGCTGGGCATTGAAGTATTGCTCTCTCTACAGGCTCATCAGTTAGCTTCCATGCAAGCACAGGCTTATAATGGTGGGAATGGCAACCCCCCACCTGCCAATAATGAAGAAGAAGAAGATGAAGAGGATGAATATGACTATGACTATGAATCCCTTTCAGATGGTAAGAGATTCAGAACCTAATGCTGTGTGCAGGGAAATGCTTGGCTGGTTTTCTGGCTTTTGCTTGTTTGGGGTATTTTTTCAATTTTTTCCCAAAAATAAATGTTGACTTTCCCATAGACCAATAATGCAGATTGTTGTATACCTGTCCAAGACTTTCTGAACCCAGTTACTTAGCAAGGACCAAGAGAGTAAAAGAAGACTTCTGTTAGTTACCATGGTCACCTCTCAGGGAAAGAAGAGAAGGTGCAGGATGCCACATGGGGGTGGGGGTGGGGGTGGGGTGAGGCATTCCTGAGATGGATTCTTGGAGAAAGAGAAGCCCATCCTCTCAGTTCTGCAGAGGAATTGTAGTCTGTGGCCAAATTTGTTCTCTCCCCAGCACCACCTGCAGGGGGCAGCATCGCCACTCTGTGCTCTCCTTTTCTGGCTCACACTGGTGGTGTGGAGATATAGAAAAAAATCCTCATTTCCCTCCCTCTGGCCTACCAGAGAGATAACTACAGATAACTTGGGAAGCATTCCATTCACATCAGAATTGGGTTTAAAATGTATTTCCTGTGTACTAAATTAGTGTCACTTGCCAGAGATTGCAAACTGTTTTCTCAGGTACCATTGCTGATGGTAGACTGTTTTGATAACTTCTAAAAGATAACAATGTGCTTATGGGGAAATGCCAAGCTTCCTACTTATATACACATTATGCATGCAGAGTATACTGTTTCTGTGTAGAACATTGTTTAACTCAACATGGAGCTCTTCCCAGACTAGCAGCTGTTTGCCACTGGTGCCAAGACCAGGTGAGCCACCTTCCTCCAAGTTGCTACTTCTCTGGCTCCAGACAGTTGGCTCCACGAGCTTCCTTCACTGATACAGCCCCATCTTCTACCCCCAAATATGATACCAGACTAAGTTCACTTCCTGTGTGTCCTTAGGAGTGGGCATTTGGTGCAGTAGATGCTGCTTGGTTTGCCCACCTTACATATCAGAGTGCCTGGGTCCAAGCCCTGGCTCTGCTTCTGGTTCCAGCTTCCTTTAATGCACACTTTGAGGGGCAGCAGGTGATGGCTCAAGTATGTGGATTCCTGTCTGGGTTGAATTCCTGGCTCCTGGCTTTGGCCTGGCCCAGTTCCAGCTATTACAGGCATTTTGAGAAGTGAACTAGCAGATTAAATCTCAATCCCCCCCGCCCACTCACACTCACTCTTACTCACTCACTCTGGCTCTCTTTCATATGAAATGAAAATAAATTTTAAAAATTAATGTGTGTCCTTAATAATTATTGATTTTTGCTTCATACTATTAATTTAAGAATCTATTTAGTTGATCTGAAACTCCATCAGATAACACAAGGGATAGATCTCATCATATAATAACAGACGATTAAAAGGAATCAAGATCATTTCTTTGTAGCCTGTTCTTGAGAAGTCGTGGGAATGTGAATATTTTTATATGGAGTTATTCTTCCCATGGATTTCTACTGTAGTTATGGTAGTATCCCAGAAAAGACTAAAACAATTCAGATATGAAGCGAAAACCACACTTAAGAATTCAACCAATCCAGATGTCCTTTACCTCTGTAAGAAGTTAGTCCAGTGAAAGACAAATTCACTCTCTATCGTCAATTACTCCTGTGTTCTTTCTCTACTTTTGAGAACAGAGAAAGGAGAAGCCTTGTAAAAAATTATTATTATAGATGTTTTGATTTGCAAATAAAATGAACAGATGGAGGAAGGATCTTTCTGGCTTATTTTCAGTCTGGAGAGCAAAATGTAACCCTACCCAAACTGAATTTCTAAGTTAGTTGCACGCATTTTTTAAAACCCACACGTACTGATGCAGAGTTTCAGTGGAAAATGGGGCCCCACCAGGCTCTGCCCCAGTGGGCTACGAGACCCTGGGGAACGTCCTTTCCCTGTTGTCACCATGGGTCCCTCGGATGCGCAATGAGAAGGGTCTGAGCAGTGTTTGGTGACGTTCTCCCAGCTTCTAACACCTGTGATCTCTGACTGTGCCACTCCACTCCCGCCACCTGACCATTTCCCATTTCACTGAAAGGTCCTCGGACTGGAGGATTCCCAAACAGACCTTGCAGTTTCGCTGTCCCTCACTGAGGCGTGTCCCATGGAACCTTCCGTACACGTACAAGGACTGTTAAATGCCTTGTCAAGCGTAGGCTTTTGATTGTGCTTGTGGTGCCACATTCATCTCTCCACTGTTACTACAATCTCCAGCTGGGATGAAAGGAAAGCAAAAACCTGCCTGCAGAGTGGAGAACCAGCTCCAGCTTTTAGAGGGGCCTCAAAGGTTTCTAGGGCTCTTGACTTATGGGTCCCTTTGCAAGTCAGAAGGAAGCCATGGATGCATACCTCCAAGAGAAATCAACCCTGCATACAAGCAATTGCAGGAGCTTCTCAGGTCTCCCAGGGCCCTTGCAGGTGTGCCAGGTTAAGATCCCATCTCTAAAGTCAGGGGCCAGGTTTATCTCAGACAGCTGCAAAAGGAGGGGAATTAACCTCTTTGCCCCTTTGGTCTATAAAAGTGCCATGATTACAACCTACAGAATTGTGGCACCCAAAAAGCCTAAGGAAGTTGCAAGTGAGGTTACACATTTTAGGAATCATGACTCTACCTTTTGTGTAACAAATTCTTAATGAATATTTATTTATTTAAATTTGATGTTAGCAATAATGTCTTATTGCTAGTGGTTGCACTCCTTAATTGTCAAAATATTAAATCTCTAAAATATTTCTTGTTTCATTTATCTTATAATCTAAGCTATCATTATTTATGCTTTGCTTTCTATCTTATGTTAATTTGTTGGCTTTTTGTCTGATTCTTCTCACTTTTTATTTCTCTGAATTTTATGACATATAATGAAATTTAAAGAAGTAAAGTAGATTCTTTTCCCCAATGTTGTCGCTTACTTTGACTAGTTTTGAATATTTACTGCAGCACAAATTTGAGTTAATAACCCAGTGTAGGCATATTCTTTTACAATGACTGCACATTACTAATAAATTAATTTCTGTCCATTTGAAGGAACTGGAAATAGATGACATGAGTGTGGCAGCCACTGGCATGATGAATATTAACCATAATGTCTTCTCTTGCTAATGGTTGCACCTCTTAATACTCAAAATATAACTCTATGAAACATTTCTTGTTCCATTTATCTTGTAGTCTAAGCTGTTGTTGTTTATGTTTGGCTGCATATCTTAATTTACTTTGTCTGCCTTTCTGTCTCACTTCTCCTTCCTTTTGTCCCCTTTCTGATTGTGTTTTTCTGTAGCAGACGTCCTTACTGCTTCCCCTGCTCCTAACGGTCAGGAAGGTAAAGGCCATTTGAACCGGGCATTTTCACTGCATGGATGGCAGCATTCATTTCCAATTTCTTGGGCCTGATTCACATGAAAGTGTGACACCTCTGTGAATCCAAATGTAAAGAAATGATTTATCTCGTTTACGTCTTGGCAGCCTGCGTGGCCCTGATTTGGAATAAGGATGTATTGGTGTAAACGTCTGTGGTCTGATGAGAGGATGAAGTCTTGAGGGTGTTTTCATTTTCAGAGAGCATGATCATAACATAGCCCAAGCACCTTTAGAATCATTTGGAATAGAAATGCTGGGGGGGAAAAGCAAAGCATAAACTTATCTGTCGTACTATGATATAGCATATTTTAATTTGTTATTATCACTTAATAAATTAATACCAATCATGAAAACCTTACTTTCAAATTAATTATAATTGTGAAAATTTTGCATTGTATTTAGCAATATATCTTTTCCCCTCTGGTTTTGACATTTCTCCAGGAAGAAGTGAGTAGGTTCACTTTAAAGTGAGAGTGATTCCATCATGTGTTCCTACCTAGAAGTGCTTCGGCCACTAAATCCTTCCCAAACCTGTGTGCTGTCAGCTTCTCAACACAGAGTATCTTCCATAATGGGTTCACAGTTCTCATCATCTTTATGAAAATGAGTATTCCATCTCTATTTTGTCTATATGCTATTAATTAAATTGAAAATAAACACTTCAACCCCATTGTTAAAACTGTGCTTCAAGCCATCATTTCCGTAGTAGGTAGCCAGAACCTCCATCCGTCAGATAGGTACAAGTAGCTGGATCCCTGCGGGGTGGACACGAAGCCTTGAAAGTCGTTTGGTTCTCTTTCACTGAAGCCTGCTAACTGGTTTTCAGACAACATTCTGGAAGACAGACCTGAAAACAAGTCCTGTAATGACAAGCTTCAGTTTGAGTACAGTGAAGAAATCCCCAAAAGGATAAAGAAAGCAGATAACTCGGCTTGCAACAAAGGAAAGGTAGGTGAACGGTTTGTGCTCAGTGTCACCTGGGCTGTGGTACTCCCGTCAGTTCCAGGCGAGATTCCACCTCCTCTGTCCCTTCCTACCAACTTTCCCTTGGTTTTCCTTTAGACGCCAACTCTGGCAAGGCCAGGCGTTGATTCATCCGACCAGTGCCTATTGACAGTAGAAGTGTGGTAGACACCAAAGTGGCTTAGGTGGTCCAGTGACGGAGATAGACGTATCACCAGTGCTCAGATACGTGCCCCGGGTTGTCAGAGGATCAGGGAAGGCTCCTGGGGAAGGTGATGTTTGAGAAGGAGAAAAATAGAGCATTCAGGCCAAGAGGACAAGCTGATGTGTTTGTGTTCAGGGAATTGCAAGAAGCTTCAAAGGGAGGGGCAGGAAGTTGAATGGGGACAGATTGCATCGTGTTAGACACTGAGGATAGAAAAGACACCTGCAGTCCCCAGACCCTTCCCTCGAGCACCTCACAGCACATGGACTCTGAGTGCATCATAGCCAGCGGCAGCGATGTTGCTGGAAAATAAACAAAATACATTAACACCCTGTGCTTCAGGAGATAGTCCTCCACCTATTCAACAAGTGTCCACTGACTGTTGCACAAGTAAGACCATGGACTGAGCCCCGAGGGAAGATGGAGGAGGCACTAGCTCGCCCCATGACCTAGCAGCTTTCACCCCAGGGAAAGTGTGAGGACTGGTACGAATGTATGGATAATTACAGAGCAGGGGGAAACTCTCCTGGTGGCAGCCAAGTGCAGGTAATGAGCTTTGGGACTTTGGGGGAACCAGCATAAATCTTCCATGTAAAAGGGTATCATTTCCCCTTGGTAGGTATATGACATGGAACTGGGAGAGGAATTTTATCTTCCTCAAAATAAAAAAGAAAGCAGACAGATTGCACCAGAGCTTTCTGACCTCGTCATCTATTGCCAAGCCGTGAAATTTCCAGGTAAGAATGGGCAAGATCATCTCTAACACTTAACTGCACCACAGGATGAAAATATATTGTTTAGTTCAGTGGGCACTGTGAATGCTACCAAAATAAAGAAATCATGTTGCTGAAATCATCGTATTAACACTCTCTAAATATCTGTTATGATTATCATTGGCTTTGGTGTTTATGAGGAAAAACAGTATAAGATGTTCATTTCCAGACCACACAGTTTCCTTGCATAATAGTTAATAACAACGATAAAAACAAAGGAAATCTAATAATTAAATATATTAACTACTTAAGTATCGAAGTTTGTGCTAAGTGTTTTATGGAGGTCCTCTCCTTGATGACTCTCACTAATTCTAAGAGGTAGGGGTTATACTGTCTCCATTTTAAAACACAACATCAGCAGTGCCCTTCTTGTCAGGGAGCATGGTCAATGTATTCATCCAATCAGATGGCTCATAGACGGGACCCCAGAAGACGGGGGGCAAGCAGGGAAGCCCATAAATTATGGAAGTCAGTAAAATTCATTTCTTTGTCCCGAGAAAAGGGATTCCCTTGCACAGGCTGTCTGTGGACAAGGGAGGGCTGGTTTGGAGGGGCAGCCTGAGTGTTGGTAAACAGGGTATGTGGCCACGGTCTAGAGGGGGGCGTTCACACACCTGCCTTCCTCTTCCCAAGATGAGCTGAATGCGGGTTCCGGCCCCCAGAGCACGTCTTAAACCCCACTTCTCACACTGCACCTGGAAAAATGAGACAGAGGTGTTGGACTATTAAAAAAAATGAGGCACCGGTGGCCTTTTCACACCCTCGAAGGAACAAATATACCATAAATCGAACTTTGTTCCTGTTAAGCTTTCTCCCGTAAACTGTCTTTAAACTGCTGGCAGCTGCTGCTACTTGTCTGCTAGCTGCTCGTCCGCTCGTGTCAAGGCAGAGATGAACGGCCGCATAGCCAGCAGAGATTTCAGAGGAATGCCGGGACTTAGACGCCTCGCTTCCGTTTCAGAGGTCATGACCTTAGGTCACACAAGTACGTTGGGTCACATTTGCTCACCTGGCCGGCCTGGCCTTCCCCGAGGGATCCTGTATGAAGCCCACTCCGTGCGAGGCTCCTGCTCGCTGCAACTCTTATGCCTTAGAAGTGCAGCTGATGCAACCGCCAAGCCGCTCCACTGGCTTTGTCTTGGCTTCTGGAGCGCAGAGTAGATGAGGAGCGCAGATCCCCAAAGACGTCTGAAATCAGCGCGAAAGATAAAGATTCTGTGCCAATAGAGAATCACAGAGAGGTCAAGGGCTCGTTTGCTGCCGCTTCTGACTTGAGGCATAGGCTAAGCGCCTGGTGGTTTGGCTTATTTTTAAAAGTCCAAGTATGTTGTTTTTTCTAAAGTGTTTATGTAGCACACATTCCTACAGGCATACTGTACTTTAATGCTTTCTAAGTAATTGAAATGTCTTACATTTTTCTTTCCCCAACTTTATTTCCTTTCTCCAAATAACTGAGTTGTGCTGCCAGAATCGCTGCTGGAACACCTTTAAAATATTTATTGTTACCATGGCTGTTCTGATGACCATGAAGAAAATACCATAAAATGTTCAGTGGCTGCAGCATTGATTTTGATTTTGCTGTGTTATAATTTCAATGTATTTCACTTTTCGTCTTTCCAAATTCCCTTCCCAGGAGTCATATGCCAAAAAAAAAAAAAACTTCAGAGCAGTGAGGGACTCAAAGATCATGTGGTTTGAGGCCCCCATGAGTAACGGAGACCCCCATGACCACGTTCAGCTCCCTGCGTCCTGTTCTTTCCGTCACACTGTCTTATCTTTAAGGACGCATCCCTCCATACTTCCATACCTGCTTTCGCATAGGGTTTCTTTCTCAGTTACATTCACTTTGTGAACTGACCTGTATTTTGTGCTCTTCTAAGAGGAAAATGGGAGGACCCAGCATTTTTATCATCTCGCCCTACAACTCAGTTTCCAGCTACTTCCCGCCAGCCCCCTGTGTCCCTCACTCTCCTATACACATCACAGTCTTTGCAGCTTCCAGGCCATTGCACAGAGCACTCAACCTGGCCAGCTCTTCCCGGTCCCCTTTGCCACGCATGGTCCAAAGTCACAAGGCCAGGGTTCCCTGTGAAGTACCGGGACTCTTAAAGTCATCATGGTGTCTCTTCTGGGAACTGCTTGCATGTACAGGCATGTGCTCAGGTACCTACAGGGACTCTAGTTATCCACAGTTACAGTACAGCATTCTATGAGAAATATTAGAGATGGCATGATCACTGGTCAGAGATCTGGACTTGTGACTACCATGCTCTGTGAGCTTGACCCCAATAATTCCCCTCTCTGGGCCTCAATTTCCTCTCTTTAAAGTCTATGTTCTCTTTTCTAAGATTTTTTTTTTTTTTTTTTTGCATTCCACACAGTGGCTTACCTCCCTACGCCACAATGCCAACCCCTAAAGTTATGTTCTTAACAATACTCCAGCCTGTCTTCTCTAATTCTGTTCTTGGAAGGTGCATTTTCATCTTTAAGAGGACTTCCTAAATGCTGCTTCAGCTTGATGAATGACTCAAAGGTGTACGTACTTGTAGACTTGTAGATCACTGGTGCTTTGTCATCCTCCTTGTCACACTGGAGCCAGGTCTGTGTGAAGTGCATTCATTTCCTCATTCAGCAAATATGTCCTGAACTCCTGCTGTGCTGAAGGCACTGTGACAGTCATGGGGCACCCAGGGAATGGTTGGGCACAAGGCAAGAAGGAGAAGCCATGAAAACGCATTATCATCTTAGTTGATTCCCCACAGACTCCTCAGACTAACCTATGGGTGAGCTCCTATAATCACACCCATTCTGTAGATAAGGAAATTGAGGAACAGAGGTCAAGCCTCACTGGCAGGAATTTAACCTGGGACAATAGGAACCATTTTTTTTTTTAAAGATTATTTATTTATTTATTTGAGAGAGTTACAGACAGAGAGAAAGGTCTTCCATCCGCTGGTTCACTCCCCAGATGTCGACAAAGGCCAGAGCTGAGCCGATCCAAAGCCAGGAGCCAGGAGCTTCTTCCGGGTCTCCCAAGCAGGTGCAAGGGGCCCAAGCACTTGAGCCGTCTTCCACTGCTTTCCCTGGCCATTAGCAGAGAGCTAGCTTAGAAGAGGAGCAGCTGGGACATGAACCGGCATCCATATGGAATGCTGGCGGCTTAGCTCACTACACCACAGTGCCAGTCCCAGAATTATTTCTTTTAATCTCCCAAAATTGAGTAATTAGGCCCTGACAATTAAATAGTGATTGCAGCACTTTCTTCTCATGGAATTTTTCAAAATCTCTCTGGTATACAACCAATCAGGTACATGTATGACTTTGAGGTTAGAAGCACATCATTTTTATTGCAGAGATAAAAACTTTGCTATAATTGCCTCCGATACTATTATTAATGGTGCTAAAAATGCTAGCAGATCTTCTGAGCTGGGTTATAAGGGAGTAGTAGAACTTCAAAATAAACATGAACAGGGATGGAAAATGTTGAGTTCCCTTGCCTGGAGTTTTTGGCTTATTTATTTTCATTTTATGGGAACAGGGCTGTCAACTCTAAATGCATCTGGCTCTAGCAGAGGAAAAGAAAGGAAAAGCAGGAAGTCCATTTTTGGCAACAATCCGGGCAGAATGAGCCCAGGGGAGACAGCATCGTTTAACAAAACATCTGGAAAAAGTAAAGTCACCTTCTTACAATATTTTTGCTTGATTCTGCATGTGCCATGGTTAGGATATTTCACTGTCGAAGTTTTTAATTCCTTTTTTATTTTCGTGAATGTTCTCATTGTCCAAGTGTGGTATAAATGTCTTTAAAACTGCTAATTTTCACTTTGAACTTACTACAAATAGCATTTCATTGAACATGCCCTCATACTATTTGCCTCAAAAGTAAGAATTGAAGGCACCTGGGAACATTCTGGTGGTTCTTGGAAACTGCTCTCTTTGCCATTGTAACGCCAGATGATATATCCATTTTATTTCTAATTACTTTTTATTGTGAAAGTAATAAATCCTCATAGTTAAAAGCTCAAACAATACAGAATATTATTAAAAATCTTTCCTCTCTCAGTGTCCTGGTGCTGCTCCTCAGAGGTAACCACTGTTAAGTTTATTGTGTTTTCTTCAAGAAAAATAAATGCCTTTTTAAGATGATCCAAATGGAATATGAACATATTTGTATAACTTTTATACTTGCTATAACTTTTCACATAACTTTCTGTACATGTGTCTGCCTTACTCTGTTTAATGCCTGTGTGGTATTCCATTGGGTGGATATTTATTTAAGCATTTCATTGATTTAGTTACCTCCTTGCTGGTCGAATACTTGGATTGCTTCCAGTTTTTAATTTTTATTTTGCTGTGTATTTGTGGGAGTATACCTATGGCACAGTGAGGTCCTGAGGCCAGGGATGCCCAGGCTTTTAATTCAAATCAGTACTGCTACTCTTTTTTTTTTTTTTTTTTTTTTTTGACAGGCAGAGTGGATAGTGAGAGAGAGAGACAGAGAGAAAGGTCTTCCTTTGCCATTGGTTCACCCTCCAATGGCCACCACGGCTGGCGCGCTGTGGCCGGCGCACCACGCTGATCTGAAGGCAGGAGCCAGGTGCTTCTCCTGGTCTTCCATGGGGTGCAGGGCCCAAGCACTTGGGCCATCCTCCACTGCCTTCCCAGGCCACAGCAGAGAGCTGGCCTGGAAGAGGGGCAATCGGGACAGAATCCTGCGCCCCGACCGGGACTAGAACCCAGTGTGCCGGCACCACTAGGTGGTGGGTTAGCCTAGTGAGCCACGGCGCCGGCCTCATTTTATCTTTAAAGGTTATTTATTTATTTATTAGGCAAAGTTACCAAGAGAGCAAGAGAGATCTTCCATCTACTGGTTCACTCCCCAAATGGCCACAACAGCTGGGACTGGGCTAGGTCAAAACCAGGAGCCTGGAACTCCATCCAGGTCTCCCATGTGAGTGCAGGGGCCCAATCGCTCAGACCATCTTCTGCTGCTTTCCCAGACACCTTAGCAGGGAGCTGGATTAGGAGTGGAGCAGCCGGGACTCCAGCCTGCACTCCTGTGGCATGCAGCTTCCCAGGTGGTGGCTTAACTCGCTATGCCACAACGCTGCGCCCCCCACACACTCATTTTACAACTCTGTAGCTGTATGTTTCAGGGTGATGAGCTGACTTCTGCTGTCTTTCTGTGTTACACCTGTTTGCTGGGAAGCTGTGCGGGTTTCCCTTGGGAAAGGATGGGGTTTTTACCCCTAACCTGAGCCTCATCTTTTGTGGGGGGGTTTAGGTTTCTGTGAAGGCATTCGCCAGAACTGGGAGGAGACGCCCTCCGCTCTGAACCCCGCCACGTCGCTCAGCGCTCTCATTCGAACTCCCCGATGCTACCACATCTCGTCGCTGAATGAAAATGCCGCCAAACGGCTGTGCCGCAGGTATTCGCAGAAGCTGATCCAGCACACCGCCTGTCAGCTGCTCAGGACCTACCCGGCCGCCACCCGCATCGACTCCTCCAACCCCAGCCCCCTCATGTTCTGGCTCCATGGGATACAGCTCGTGGCCCTCAACTACCAGACGGACGGTAATGGGCGCAGCCTCCCCTCTCTCCTTTGTATCTGACCTTGCAGTAAATGCGGCTGACAAGCACCATTGTTTCAATGGGAGGAGCTTCCAGACTGCTACACACAGAACCCCAGGGTCAAAATACAGAGGGCGGAAAGCAAGGGTGTTTGATACTGAACTGTGGCCCTGAGACTTCATAGTTCAGGTGATAGAGAAGAACCTCGAAGGGGCCTCCAAAGTCTTCTGGCCCTGCCTCCTCCCTTTTTAAACTGATTTGGTTGTGAGGCAGAGAAGGGGGGGGTGAGCAGGTTAGAGAGCCTCCATCCATGGGTTCAGCCCCAAATGCCTGAGCTGACTGGGCTGGGGCCACAGCTGGGAGCCAAGAATTCAGTCCAGGTCTCCCATGTGGGTGGCAGGAATTGAACTACTTGAGCCATCACCACTGCTTCCCAGTGTCTGCGTTAGCAAGAAGCTAGACTCAGGAGCCAAGGCCAGGAACCAGCCCCAAGCACTCTAGTGCAGGAAGTGGGCATCTTAATCACTAGATTGAACACCACCCCTTGCTCCCATTTTTGAAAAGCACTTTTTAAGCAAAAACTAGAGCTGTGCCCACTTGGTTTATAAAAATATTTCTGAGCAGGGATCTCCTAATGCTACTTAGAACCTGTCTCACTATGCAATTCTTGCAGCCAAAAAAAAAAAAATTGTCTAACATGCTGTGAGTTAAAACCGTTTTTTCTTTTTTACATTCTTGTCACCACTTTGAAATGTGAAAAGGAGAATAAAGGGAAGTACCTTAACAGTAGCTATTCAAGGGATAACAAGGATGTGAATTGCAGGAAGAGAGAGAGCAGTGTTCATGTTTCCATAATCTACGAGACTGTGACACCAGGCCTGAGCCTCCAGAGGGAGCTACCACTTCCTGCATGCTCACCGTGCTCCTGGCACTGTGAATACCTGACCCTTTATATCGGGTGTACCCTGATCTCGTTTAATTTTCACAACACCCCAAGGTGCAGGTACCGTCATGATCCCCGTTTCTCAGATGAACAATTAGCCCAAGGTCACAGGATGGCTTGCAATGAGAAGTCCAAGGACTCTGGGAGTTTGGAGGATAAAGCATTTTGTTTCCATGCTGTTTTAGAGGGCAGCAGGGAAGCTACAGGAGGTAAGGAAAGACTCCATAAAGAATGTTTCCTAGAAGCACAATCAAAACCACAGTCTCCTTTAAACAAAACAGTCAAGCAGTGAGCAGCCCTTATCATTCCTCTCACGTGAACTGTATCAGATACTAACTAACTGTGCTGAACCATAAACCACAGCACAACCCTGACTCCAGCGGAGGTCAAACCGCAGCTTTAGCTCTGGGACCAGCCAGCTAGCTACTCAGTGCTGATGCTGACAGTACCCAGTTGTGACTGACCTCAAAGACATCTGCTTAGAGATAGCAGTCTTTTTTGTTTGTTTGTTTGTTTTGGCCCTTGTCGCATACACATCTTTCTATTGAAATGAAATAAGATGATGTGGATGAAGGACAATATTTAGCATAGCTCTTGGCACATGAAGAGCATTCCACAAATATTAACCATCATAAAGTGTGTTTGATAAATTATAAAAACAGTATGATTTGGGCTCGCAAATGGAAATAATAGTGAAATACTTTGGGGGTGAAAGTTGTAAAAATGTCAGTTTCCATTTCTTTTCAATCTTTCCCGAGTGGCTTGTAGGATCACATCTCTGGCCCAGTCTGTGGTTCTGCGTCCACTGGCACCCTTGATACCAAAATATTTTAAGTAAACTGAAATAACTAGCAAAGCAATTTTATCAAGGAAATGGAAATGCATTCGGTTTGGGATATGCCCAATCTTCTTTAGTGCCAAGTGCAGTGCAGACACGCCGGCTCCACCAATGGCAAAGGGAGCCCCAGGCAAACAAGACACAGGGATTTGCTACTTCTTGGGCCATCCTTCAGTGCAGCAGAACGCATTGAGCTCCCAAATGCAGGGAAAATAGTATGATTGTGGTGTCCACTTACAACAGGGCCTCCAAATGAGTAGAAGACTATAAAGGCAAAGGTATTCTTGGCCTACCACCATCGTGTATGAGATGTAGAGAGATCATAGGGCGACACTGATTCATGCCTGCCCTCTCACTTGGCTGGAACAGGGGTTTTCAAATAATAACCCCAGATGAATTTCTGGGACCATTCCCAGGGAACAGGAGGAGAGCTAAATGTGAAGCCTCCTCTTTATTTAAAATTGAGTGGCTCCACATGGATCAGTTTTACATATTGGGTCACTAAATGAGATCTTTGTCAACAAAAAACGTGCTTTACATTTTTGGAAAGCTATTAGGACAGATAGAGTGCTAATGAAATCAGACTTCAAACCATAAGTAGCATGATCATAATATAATTTCCATTCACTGGGCACCAAATGCTAGAATAGGGACTCTCATACATTATCGTATTATGTGGTTCAGTGTCAGGAGGAGGGGCCTTAGTTCCAGCCATCTGGGTTGGAATCCTTGTTCCCACCACTTACCAGCTGTGTGCCTTGGATGTTTCTACTTCCTAGTGCCTCAGTGTTCTTATCTATAAAAATGGGAATACTAAAAGAATCTACTCATGAGTGAGTGGGAGTCCAAGAGTGCAGAAAGTATGAGCTACTATTCCTGTTATTAATATACAAAGAGATTTTTTTAAAGTTCCTGAAAATGTGTATTGTGAAAAAAAAAACTATATGGGTTTCAAAAAAATTTTGATACCTATATAAATCTATCTGAATTCCATGTTCCAGGAGCTTTTGAAGTATTTTTATATGTCTATTTCATATTTGCTCCTCTCTGTTGAGCCAGTCTGCCTCACCCTCTTAGCCATCCTAGCCATGTCAACGTTCCTGTCACAGAGTGGCCAAAGAAGAGGATTTTCTGCCTCTGCAGATGAGACCACAGGGCTACCATGAGTTGGTCCCATCAGGACGTTAAAGAAAGATGGGGTGCAGTGCACGGACTTGACCCCAATACCCAAGGAGCTTTCGTATGTCTCAGACATGTTAGCCCAGGAATCCCTGCACACAAGCCAGGCCAACCCCACATACACGGAACTATTTCACACACAGAAGACACAAAAGCCAACTTCTTGCTCCAAAGCACTTACCACACTTTTCCTTGATGTTGGTCCATAGAGCAAAGTTCAGGCCGTACATGGAAGGAATCTATCAGAGGAAACGTTCAGCAGGTGTGTCCCATAAACTTTTTGCTCATTTGGGAAACTTTGATACAGACTGGAGCCATCACATGAGCGTGTGAGTGTGTAAGAGTCCAGAAACAGTGCAGGTATTGGATCATTCATCAGAGAACTCTGCCAAATAAAATTTGGCCCCAAAAAACTCAGAGCCTTTGTGAAGATTTCTGAAGTTTATGGTTGAGGGGATTGTGGACATGATGTGAATCATATGTGATGACTTTTTTCGTATTTAACTACAATTTAAAAAGAGACAGAAGTTTTGTGATTAATGGGTTGAAATTGATATTTCAAGAAGTTATTTTTCTAGCTATTTTTCTATGGGTTCTTGTATAATTAAAACTTTCTTGCATTTTGTGTTCTAAATTGTTTTAAAATTCCTTTGAAAATGCAGACTGACAGGGAGATCTCTCATCTACTGGTTTGCTCATCAGATGCCCACAGAAACCAAGGCTGGGCCAGGACAAAGCCTGGAAATTCTTCCAGATCTCTCTCATGGGTTCCAGGAACCAAAGTACTTGAGCCATCATCTACTGCCTCCCAGGATGCATTAGCAGGGAGCTGGCTCAGAAATGGAGTATCTGGGACTTGAACCGGTGCTCTGAGATGCAGGTGTCCTCACTCTGCTACGATGCCCACCCCTTAGCTTACATATAAAGTAGCAAGAGCTGACCATATAATTATCTGCATGGTTTGGTGTTTGGAGATAAAGAAATACCATTATTTCTTTCCAAAAATCAGTATAAAATGAGGCAATATACAAGACTTTTCAAATGGATGTGGTAAATTTTATTTGCAAGAGATTTTAAGTGGCAGAACTGGTTGTGGTGGAAACACTTGGCTCACCCACAGGCTGTGAGCTCCAGGAGTACAGGGCTTTTTCTCTCTTGTTCCTGGCTTCCTCTTCCAGCGCCTAACAGCCTGGCACAGAGTAGGCACTCATCAGTCTATGGGATGAGTGGATGATGATGTCTTCTTCAGGCTCGAGCTTAGGGAAAATCAATGCAAGATTTTCTCGAACTTTAAATTTACAACTCTCAAATGACAGAGTAGCAGGAAATATTGGCTCTCTCTGTTTTGCAGATCTCCCTTTGCATTTAAATGCTGCGATGTTTGAGGCAAATGGTGGCTGCGGTTATGTTTTGAAACCCCCAGTTCTGTGGGACAAGAGCTGTCCCATGCACCAGAAGTTTTCTCCACTGGAAAGGGATCTGGACAACATGGAGCCTGCTGTCTACTCTTTAACTGTAAGTAGGGCACTCATCATCACATGTCCGGAGTAGGAACAGATTTTGAATTCAAGGCCTTACGAAGCTGTCATGTCACCGAGGGTGCAGATTTAGTTCCCAAAGTGATATCTTGTACCCTGGTTAGACATAGGCGGAACTGTGGTGGAGCTGTGAGGTCCCCTTCACCAGGGGCACTGCTGATGTAGTTCTGTCTGCCCCACAACCATGAGTAGAGTCATTTCCTCATAAGCTCCAACAAGCTGTAGGATCAGACGAACTGGCATGAATATACAGAAACAATTAAGCACCTTTCCCCCTTTTGGTTAATCTTTGTCTTGCTTGCGTCTGTCTTCTATTGCTTTTGTCACCTATTAGCTTATTAAACTGTACCGATTCTGCTTAAGAACACAGCAGCCCTAACTCTTCACTTCAATTTCAAGCTCTTTTGCTCCCTCCTAGTGAACAGAGAAAGAAAAGCAGCATGGAGGATAGGAAAGAGAGGGAGGGTGGTCAAGGTCATCTCCTCCCTCCTCCTTTAGATCTCGTCTCTCCCTCCGCGGGAAGAATGGCAAGCAGCCCTCCGCGCAGGACACCCCAGTCCCCTGGGACAACCGCATTTTCAGATTTTCCTGCCATCCGAACTGCTTTTCTTTCTTTCCCTAAGACAGTAGGACAATAGTCCCTTTTCTCTTTGACCAGTTGAGTTAGAGTCGAGTGGCATTTTATCTGTTTACAGAAAGCTATAAATTCATTTTAGCAACATATACCCTGTGAGGTGTTCCAAAACTAAACTATTCAAGGAAAAGGAATTGAAGTTGTAGAAAGTACTCCTGCAGCATTTTGAGCAGAATATTAGCAACTTTTCTTTTCCTAAGGTCTCCTGCTCTTAATTACTTGGCTTTGAAGATATTTGAAGTCTTGGCAATTCAAAGGTCACAGCTAAGCGAATGCCGTTGACAAAAATCGGCTTTTCACATGATTCCAGCCATGGGGTCACCTGATTATAATCACTTTTCTTGGCTCAGTAGTTTTATTCATCTTTGACCTTGTCCAGTCTGGTTTTCTCCGTGGAGGGAAGAGGTGAGGTGCAGAGGTCATCTTTGTTTTCCTTTCGTCTGCAGTGACTTTGACTCTTTTCTTCCCCCTTCAGATTGTCTCTGGTCAAAACGTGTGCCCCAGTAACAGCACAGGAAGCCCGTGCATTGAAGTGGACGTCCTGGGCATGCCCCTGGACAGCTGCCATTTCCGCACGAAGCCCATCCACCGAAACACCCTGAACCCCATGTGGAACGAACAGTTTCTGTTCCGGGTTCACTTTGAAGACCTTGTGTTTCTTCGTTTCGCAGTTGTGGAAAACAACAGTTCAGCAGTAACCGCCCAGAGAATCATTCCACTCAAGGCTTTAAAAAGAGGTAGAATAAAATTCCCAAGAGCACCCACAGTTAACTCTGGCACTTTGAAAGCAGGCACTGATGTAAGGAGAGGAAAGCAAAGGGCGGGAGCTTCAGGGTGTGGTAGTGGCATAGGCGAGCGGGGCGGATGTCCAGTGTTACACATGGGGGATGAGTGTTAGGTGCAGATTAGGGCAAAGATGGAAACTCCTGAGCAAAGGCCGGAGCTATTGGCTTCCACATTGGCTTTGTGTGGCCCTCCAAGAAATTTTGGCCTATTGCACCTGGCCTGGGCATTGCTTCTCAAATTTTGATATGTGTAGGAATCCCTGGAGGCTCTTGGTAAAAATGTGCTGATCCTGATTCAGCAGGCCTGGGTAATACTCAAGATTCTCCCTTTCTTTTTCTTTTTTTTTTTTTTTTTTTTACGATTTATTTATTTATTTGAAAGTTAGAGTTACACAGAGGGAGGAGAGGCAGAGAGAGAAAGAAGAGGAGAGAGAGAGAGGTCTTCCATCCGCTGGTTCACTCCCCAGATGCCCACAATGGCCAGAACTGCACTGATCCAGAGCCAGGAGCCAGGAGCTTCTTCCAGGTCTCCCATGTGGGTGCAGGGTCCAAGGACTTGGGCCATCTTCTGCTGCTTTCCGAGGCTATAGCAGAGAGCTGGATCAGAAGAGGAGCAGCCGGGACTCGAACCAGTGCCCATATGGGATGCTGGCGCTTCAGGCCAGGGTGTTAACCTGCTGCACCACAGCATCGGCCCCAGATTCTCCCTTTCTAACACACTCCCACAGATGCTGACTCTGATGATCTACTTTGAGTACCAAGGTTCTCCTCCTCTAGCCACACCAAGCTGCCATCCTCTGAGCCCCACAAACACATTACAGTCTCCTCCTTGGTCTCCTCCTAGTTCTCTCTTTCCGTTGTGCCAGTAGCCGCCCACCACTGTGTGTGTTTGCTGGGACCTCCGAAGCAGAACACAATAACATAAATTATTGTCTCATAGTTCTGACGCTGGAAGATCACAAAGTGTCAGCAGGTGTATTCTCTTCAGAGGCCCCCTCCTTGGCTTGCCACTGGCCACCCTCTGGCTGTGTCCTCTCGTAGTCTTACTTGGTCTCTGTGCACATGTCTAATGTCTCCAGCTGTGTCCTCATTTCATCTTCTTAAAAGGCCACCAGTCATGTTGGATGAGGGCCCACGCTAATGATCCTGATTGTAACCCGGTTAAAAGTCTTGTCTCCCAATACAGTCACATGCTGAGATACTAAAGGTTAAGTTTTCAGCATACGAGTAGCAGGGGTACAATGGGGGAAACACAGTTCATCCCTCACAGTTATTATAGAATTAAGAAAAAAATACAGAGCTACAAAAGCAATCTTTTAAAAAAATTATCCATTTTCCATCTCTTCAACATAATCCCTCTTGCTGCACATCTTTTCCAAGCTTTCTCTGTCCATGTATATAACACATGAGCATACAGATATATTTTGAATAAATTGGCTTCCTGCTAATTTTAGCATTTTGCAACTTACTGATTTTCACCTACTAAAATATATAGTGAACAATTTGTTTTGTTAGTAACTATACATCCACATTACTGCTTTTGGTGGCTGCATATTATTCCATCTTATACATACAGTACTCACACTATGACTTAGTTAACAAATCTATTACTGGAGCATCACTAAAGTGTCTCTAAGACAGAATGTTTGTCAAACGGCATCTGTAGATGCTTTAGTATCAAAAAGATCAGATTGTCCCACAGCCTTTTGAGTCTGAGGTTTTCTGGTTTTGAGTCTAAGTTAGAAACAGTAGAATGTGGAAAAATTGATCCCCCCTGGGTGGCCCAGGACCCTCTCCAGAGGGCAGAGGGCAGCATTCTCTTGCTGAAAGGCATTGGACTTGCCCTCCGCAGCCCTTTTTAGGGGCCATTTCTGCCTGTCATTTGCTGATTTCATTGGCGTGTCGTCTTTGCAGAGTTCAACAGTGTGTGTTAACAAGCGTCTCCCAATTGTGCATTATTCCAGGATATCGACATCTTCAGCTGCGAAACCTCCACAATGAAGTCTTGGAAATCTCCAGTTTATTCATAAACAGCAGAAGGATGGAAGAAAATCCCTCAGGCAGTGCCTTGCCAGCCTCTTTGGTAATTAACTTCTGTTCTGCTCAGCGTGTTTGTGGAGATCGCTATACTGAAGGTGGACTTTTTTGTCGTACAACAAAGTGGCCAGTGAGAGTCATTAATTAGGCAGCTATAAAAATAATAACAATAGTGAGAGTGGGCATTTTGCTGAGAGGTCCCACACTGGAGTGCCTGGGTTTAATTCCTGGCTCAGGTTCTAGACTCCAATTTCCTGCTGGTGTGGAACCTGGGAGGCTCTGGTGATGGCTCAAGTAATTGGGTTCCTGTCACCCACTTGGGAGACCTGGCATGAGTTTGCAGCTCCTGGCTTCAGCCCCAGCCAAGTCCCAGCTGTTGTAGGCATTTGGCGAATAAACCAGTGAACAGGAACATATACATACACTCTCTTTCTTAAATCATTTTTAAAAAATTTTAAAAAAGGGCCGGCACCATGGCTCACTTCGTTAACCCTCCACCTGTGGCGCCGGCATCCTATGTGGGCACCAGGTTCTAGTCCCGGTTGCTCCTCCTCCAGTCCAGTTCTCTGCTGTGGCCCGAGAAGGCAGTGGAGGATGGCCCAAGTGCTTGGGTGTCTGCACCCACATGGGAGACCAGGAGGAAGTACCCAGCTCCTGGCTTCGGATTGGCGCAGCGCTGGCTGTAGCAGCCATTTTGGGGGTGAACCAACCAACAGAAGGAAGACCTTTCTCTCTGTCTCTCTCTAACTCTATCTGTCAAATAAATAAAAATAAAAATAAAAATTTTTTAAAAAAACAGTGGATGAAACTTGGCTCTTAGCACTTTACTTATGTACTAACTCAATCCCCTTAATAACTTCTTGTGGTAGTATTAGTATCTCCATTTCACAGATGAGGGAGGTAAGTGCTAAGTATATCTGAGGTCACACAGATAGCAAGCAGCAGAACAGTATTAAACTTAAGACCATCTAGTACCAAATCCCATACTCTTAATGAGTAGGCAGATATTAATGTGCTTGCTAGGGAAGTCAGCCAAAATGAATAAAGTAGGGCAAAGCTAAATAAGCAAATCAGCCCAAATAAATAAAATGGGGAGAAGGCTAGTTAGCCAAATCCTAGTAGGAGCCACTTGAATACTTCTGGAAATTTCAAGTTAAACCAGGAAAATCCTTTGCTTCTTCAGCAGTCCAGGGGCAACAGTCACAGGCAGAGCAGGATCGGGGTGTGCAGGAGGCATTGCTGGCAGTGTATAACCTGCTGCTTGGGGAGAGGCAGAATGTGCACCCTTGGGGATGGGAGCTGGACACCGTGAAAAGGGCTACCGCTGCAGAATCAGAATTTTAACCAGCTCCCTGCATAAGTTCTATGTCCATTAGAGTTCAAGAACCATTGAACCAGAGCTCAACCCACTAATGCAGGATGGCTTCACTTAAACAAGAAACGCTGCTTTAATTAGCTGGTTAATTCCATTGTGCTTCCTGTAAATTGAAAATGCACTTAGAAGTGTGTCCTCTGGTTACCCTCTTGATGTGTTTAATAACCTGGTCACTTCTGTATCAATCCTGTACTTCAGCTAAGAAAGGCAGCTTCTGCACTGGCTTGGACAACCTCCACCGCCACCTCCAAATAGCCAGCGCTGCTTTCTTCTTTCATCCTTCTTCCTTCCTTCCTCCCTGTCAGTTTCTTTTATCTCTGTCCCTGACCTTGTTTTCTTGGGTTTTCCTCCTTTCTGCTTCGTTGCTTTATAGCAACTTTGGCTGCACATTTGCATCACCTGGAGAACTTTAAAAAAAATCCCCATGCCCATCCACTCCCTGCACTGATTAAACCACCCTCTCTCAGGGTGGGCCCCAGGCATTGGTGTTTCTAAAGACTGCCAGGTGACTGCAGTGTGCCACCAAGGCTGAGAACAGCACTATAGCTAAGGTGGAGAGGGTTAGGCCGTGGCCCTATGTGGAGGACTGACAAGCAGGGACCGTCTAGTTCCAAAGAGCAGGCATCAGAGGCTTTCAGAGGAGCACAACAGAGCTTCATGACATCAGTATCTCACAGGAAGCTGAAGATCCCACAGATCTTCAGTGAGTGAGCTGTTGACTCTCAACACTGCTCACCCCAGACACCTGATGTCTTTCCATACCACTTTTCCTACTCTGAGCACGAGCTGGGTTTCCCACAACTCAATTTGGTTCTAACACTGTCTACCTAGAGGTAATGCCACATCCCCATGTTAAGGCCTCAGGCCCACTTTAGATGCTAGTCACAAGTCCCAGCTTGTCCCTGGGACTTCTGGCGGAGCCACTATAAATTCAGGGAGTTCCCACACTAGACTGACTCACAGAACTCAGGAAGGTGCTTTGCTTACTATTGCTAGTTCCCTTTAAAAGGTGCAACTCCAGATCAGCCTAGTGGAAGGGATGCATAGCACCAGGTATAGGACCAAGGGTATGGAGCATCCAGACCACCTTCCCAGAACCTTGGTGTGTTCACCAACCTGGACCCTCTCAGAACCCCATTATTGGAATTTTTCTGCAGGTTTCATGGTGTAAATGTGACTGATCCAGTCACTGACCAGAGCTGATTGGCTCAATCTCCATCTCCTCTGTCTCCCTGGAGTCTGGCAGCTGGGCTTACAATTCCACCCCTAATCACGCGTTGGTCTTACTCAGCTGCCAGTCATCTCATCAGCAATAAGAGATGCTCTTACTGCTCTGTAGACTCCAAGATTCGTAGGAGCTGTGTGCTAGGAGTTAAGGAGCTCCTGTTGTATCACACCCTGCCACCCTTGGGTTCCCAGGAAGCAGCATTTATTGCTTGCTAAACACTTTCTTTGACCATGGCATGCATCACCCTACATTGCTAGAGGTCATCCTTGACTTCTCCCTCTTTCTTATGGCCCTCCATTGACCACGTGAGGATTCTGTTTCCTTAGTATCTTTCAAATCTATTCATCTGGCTCTACCCCTGGCTACCTTGGCTGTCATTCATTCTCACCTGGCTTCCAGCATTGAGTCCCTAACTGATCTCTTTTCCTCTGGGTTTGTCCTCCTCTGTCCTCTAGGTGCCCCCCTAGCACAGCTATCTCAAACCTATTCTGATTGTGTCACTTCCCTGTTAAAAACCCTCCCTTAGGTCTCCATTGCCTTCAGGGTAAAGTTTATACCAGAGATAACAAAATCCAGAGCTGGGTCAAGTGACAAGGGGATGATGGAAATGCATTTCAGGGGTTGGGCAGAGACTGAAAGCAGAGAGCTCATGGGTCATTCAGAGGGCAGCTGCTATCCAGCTCTCAGCTCCAGCTGTTTGTTGCCATGTAGTGTCAACAGATCTTTTGTATTTTCAAGAGAATCCGGACACCGTGATTTCTATAAACATTGGTGACCATTTCCCCTTTTAAAAAATATAGCACAGGCCAGGGCAGGCATTCGGCCTAGCAGTTAAGATGCTGGTTAAGATGGCCACATCCCAAATAGGAGCACCTGGGTTCCATACCTGGCTCCAGCTCCCAATTCCAGTTTCCTGCTGATACAGACGTGGGAGGCAGTGGTGATCATTTAAATGACTGGGTCCTACCATCCACAGGGGAATCCTAGATTGAGTTCTGAGTTCTGTCTGTCTCTCAAACATACACACACACACACACACGTAAACACATAGTGACAGTTCATAGGTTTACATAATGCACAATTCTTACCTCAGTAAAACTGATCAAATGAAAATAAATTGTGCAAGCAGAATGAAAAAGCCAAGATTGCCTCCCCACCCCAAATAAAAATAAAATACACGCTAAAACATGTCAAACCTCCAGTCACCATTTTGCCAGATTCAATCTGAATTTTAGCCAATTAGTCAAAGGCCTGCGTGGTTGTATTTTTGCTTGCATCTTTAGGATTTCTTCCTCCAGCTTGTCAATCACAAAGCTCACTGAGGTTCCCATTTGTCCCTGAGTCCCCACAGTAAGGCATAATGTTTGATTCACTGTTAGCTGCCCATAAATTAATTCATATTTTGAATGAATTAATATATACTAATATATTTTTAGAGTTCATGGAAAATGTTATGAGAAATTGAATATGGGGTTTAAAAGTCTTTACATCAAAACACATTTTCCTTTTTAAAACTATTTTATTTGAAAGGCTGAGAGAGAGACACAGAGACAGAGACAAAGCTCCATCTCCCATTCACTGGTTTAGTCCCTAAACACCCACAACAGCCAAAGTCAGGAGCCAGGAACTCAATCCAGGGCAGGAACCCAACCACCAGAGCCATCACCCTGCCTCCAAGAGTACACAGCAGCAGGTGGGATCAGGAGCAGAGCTGGGATTCTAACCCAGGCACTATGATGTGGTTTGCAGGTACTCCAGTGGCATCTTAACCACTATGCCAAATAGCCACCCCCATGAACTTTTTGTAGTACCCTCATCCACAAAATGCTCAAAAGTTGTAAGTTATACACCTACCATACTCTTACAGACATAGTTTTTGTAATATTATTTATGTTCCTAGACAGTAAGTTCTCCAAAGGTGGAGCACTTAGCATCTTCCTATGCCCAATGCACTCCAGGGAAATGAAAGTCAGTAGATACTGTGGAATGTCAGGCCATGGACAAAGACTATCCTGCCTTTCAGATAATATCTGTCTCTAAGTAAAATAGAAAGAGACACTGTGATTTAAAATAAATTCATACTTTGGTGGTGTGCTGCCGAAAACCCTCAACAGGCTCTTGAGGAAGATGTACCATTGCTTCCTCTACCTCTTGAGATGCCTCAGGTTGTGAAGGCGTTCTTGTCTTTTGTATTTACATATTCTGTATATACTTCTAAGCATAAGCATTTCTGTATTGAATATAGCCTAGAGATACCATATTTTTTTAGAATGAATGAGAAACCTTGTGATTTTCTTTGACAGATGTTTAACACAGAAGAAAGAAAATGTTTGCAGACTCACAGAGTCACGGTACATGGGGTCCCAGGCCCAGAGCCCTTTGTGGTTTTTACTATAAATGGAGGCACCAAGGCAAAACAGCTTCTCCAGCAAGTGAGTCCACTGAGCCCATGGTGGGGAGAATCCACTATTGTATGTATGTGGTGTGTGTATATATAAACATGTATGTGTGTGTTTAAACACACACGTGCATTAATTCATAGATGTTCATGATATGCCTTTGAATTTTTTGTAAATATCTTAATATTGAGATGCACTCTAAAAATGTTCTGAGGGATCTTTGTACCACTAAACAGGCTACCTAGACCAAAGAAAAAAACTTTAACAATTCTTCAGCCACATAAAACACTGGGATGTAGAAGGGGGGAGACCAGAATGAATGGCCCTGCAACCCTGTGTGCTTTTCCCTCTGTGCTGGCACACGGGCCTCATCTTCCTTCCTCATTCAGAACTTACTCATCAGTCAGAGTTGCAGTTAGCTGAATGAAATCTACGTGCCATCCTAGGAGCTGGATCAAACTCTAAGAGCATTAGCGTGGTCCACAGGGGCCGAGAAGATATCTCCAGCCCCTCCTGCCTAAGGCCTGCCTTTGCATGTTGAACAGCCAGCAGCCTCCTTCCCCTGGCACTTGACCTTGACCCTTGAGTCACCTTCCTGGTGCTACAAGGAAGAATGGAGAGCCTAGAACAAGAGAATGCCAGCTTATTACCCAAGACTCTGTAGCTGAACCTCCTGAGGGCTCTCATGCTGTGCCACATCAGCTGTGGATCCCCTTAGGGATCTCTGTGATCTTCGGTAGGCAGTATTGTGATCCATGCAATGACTTGGAGTATGAGTCAGCAAGGCAGAGCAGCACCCAGAGGAGGGAGGGCAAGGCAGGGCCTGTATGTAGTCCCTTTTCTGTCCACACCAGAAGCTCGAACTGTGCTTGACACAGTGGCCTACTACCTCTGCAGACTATGTTATCCTTAATTCATTTCAGAATTCCTTCTCCTTCTTGGAGTAGACCAAGGGGAACAATGACCAAGTGGAGTGACCCTTGAGCTCCCTTAGAAGTTAGGCTGAAATGTAGCTGCAATCGTGTAATGAATGGACGGTCACAGGGGATCAAAAGCCTATTGAAAAAAAAAAAAGAGAGAAAAAAAAGCCTATTGAGGGGCCAGCACTGTAGCATAGCTGGTAAAGCCACTGCCAGTAGCACCTGCATCCCATACAGGGGACGGTTTGAGTCCCAGCTGCTCCACTTCCAATCTAGCTCCCTGCTAATGGCCTGGGAAAAGCAGCAGAAGATGGCTCAAGTGCTTGAGCCCCTGCTACCCTGGAGACCTAGAAGAAGTGCCTGGGTAAGCCCTGGCCATTGCAGCCATCTGGTGAACCGGATGGTAGAACCAGCAGGTGGAAGACTTCTCTCTCTCTCTCTTCCTCTCCCTTCTCCCCTCTCCCCTCTCCACTCTCCACTCTCCGCTCTCTGCTCTCCCCTCCCCCCCTCCCCTCTCCCTCTTCCTCCCCTTTCTTACTCTTTCAAACAAATAAATCTTTAAAAAGAAAAAACTACTGAAAAACCTTACATTAAAAAGTGTTAATAAATGGTTGTGTCCCTTGAGAGAGTGTATTTCTGCAGACCAGCAATATGTTGCCCACAACTTTATATAGGGTTTAAATAGAATCCTAGGAAATAAGTTTAGATGTCAAATTTCATAGTTTATCAAGTGGCAGCTGTTGTCAAGGGTTTTGGGTTTTGCTTGGAATCCGTCATCCTGTGAACTTCAGTGTGCACTCCCATAAAGCACTTGAGACTGTGGAGGGACAAGGAAACCATTCCATGGGCCACCTGCAAGAAGCAACCCATTGCTTTTTTGTCACCTCTTGCAAATAAGCACATGGATATAAAGCAGGCCTGAGGAAGGGGTGATGCTCGCCCCCTCATGGAGGGGACAGGCCAATGGCCGCCTAAAAACGTCAGGTCCTGAATTTTCCCATAGCAGCAATGATGTAGTAATCCCTTTGTCTTGGCCCCTGTAGTCAAAGCTTAGAATGGCCTCCATTACAGACCAGAGGCTGGGCTGGAAGGAGCAGGGTCTGCCCGCCTCCTCAGCACATTCCTTTCTGCTCTGGCTCCAGCGAGAGGCCACAGTGTTGACTCTGGCCATTGCATCCTTGCTGGGGCCTAGAGAGAAGGGCCTTTGCTTCATCTAGACCAGGTGGTGGCAGCTTCCTCTCAGCACTCAGCCACTTCTCACAGGAAGTGAGAGCTTCCTCAACGCCACTGACGTTCACTCCCAAGTTCAGTCTGTTATCAGAAATCTGTGCAATAGGAGTGAGAAAGAACACAGTAAAAAGTACCTGGGATGGTGCTAGTATTTATTGATTTCTCATAATATACCCATGCCAGACTTTATGCCCCAACCACAAAACAAAAGAAAATTAAGAGACTATTATAGTTACTATTTCCCATTTTATAGGTGGGAAAATCGAGTCTCCAAGGGGTTAAGTATCTTATGCCATGCCTCACAGCCCATAAGTGTTAAAGGCAAACCTCAGACTCAGGTCAGCCCAGCTGCAGTCTCCACAGCCTTTCTGTTTGACTGCACAGGGGTTATTAATTAACAAAGAACTCTTGGGGCTGGCATCGTGGCATAGCAGGTAAAGTTGCCACCTGTGACACCCGCATCCCATATGGGTACTGGTATGTGTCCCAGCTGCTCCACTTTCAATCTAGCTCCCTGATGATCGCCTAGGAGAAGCAGCGGGAGATGGCCCACGTGTTTGGGCCCCTGCCTCAGGTGAGAGTCTCAGATGAGGTTCCTGGCTCCAGGCTTTGGCCTGGTCCAGCCCCAGCAGTTGCAGCCATCTGGGGAGTGAACCAGTGGATGAAGGATCTGTCTGTCTCTCCCCCCACCGTAGCTCTTACTTTCTAAATAAATGAATAAATCAGGAAGGAAGGAAGAGGAGGAAGAGGAGGAAAGAGGGAGAAAGAACCCTCTAAGCATACTGTCAAGAGTTTATTGAAAGGAAATTCCCATGAACTTGGATCAGATGAGAATTTAGCCCTGTGAACCTGCCTTGAGAAGATGATTATTTCCAACATGAGAAAACAATTATTTTAGTAAAAGTTGGGCTAGGTTCTTTACCCTTGGTCCTGTGCTGGGAGATTACAAAGGGCTAAGTTTGTGGACTGCAAAATCTACAGTTTTTGATTCAGTCAGTTCTTATTCCAGCAGTGGGAAACATAGTTACGCTGTCCAGGGATTATGAATAAAGTGTGCTATTGCCCAGGTGGACGTGAACAATCCTTCTTGGACTTGAAACAACTCTTAGATCTTCCCAGCAGAGTGATGCATCCCTCCAGAGGAAAATGCACTCGTAAATTGCACAGCAAACCTATCTGAACACCACGAAAACAGACTTGTTTTGTTTTCAAGGTTTTTCTTCACTTTTCAGAGGTGTGCCAAAATTTGCCTTTGTTCTTTCTTTTAGATTCTGAAAATGGACCATGACACCAAACCTGTTGCCACAGACTATTTTTTGATGGAAGAGAAGTATTTTATATCTAAAGAAAAGAATGAGTGCAGGAAGCAGCCTTTCCAGAGAGCCATTGGCCCAGAAGAAGAGATCCTGCAGATCCTGAGCAGCTGGTTCCCAGAAGAAGGCTATGTGGGCAGGATCGTCTTCAAAACTCAGCAGGAAGTAAGTGTGTCCAGGAATAGCCTACACTAGAAGAGCTCAGTGTCAGTAACCATCTCCCTGCTTGCCACCACCCTCAAGTTCAGCGTTTCTTCTAATTACAACTTGGTTTACACTAACCTTAAGTAAATGTAGAGAAATGATTGTATTCTTCTACACATATTCAGAATTGTATTTCTAGTTAACATCCAGTCTTTAAAAATCCCTTATAAAACAAAGGAAGCAGGAGCTGGCACTGTGGCCCAGTGGCTTAAGCTGCTGCCTACAACACCAGCATCTCATATGGGTTTGAGTCCCAACTCCTCCACTTTCAGTCTAGCTCTCTGCTAATGTGCCTAGGAAAGCAGTGGAAAATGGCCAAGTACTTGGACCCCTCACATCCATGCAGGAGCCCTGGAAGTAGCTCCTGGCTCCTGGCTCCTGGCTTCAGGCTGGTTCAGCGTTGTCCATCAAGGCCTCTTGGAGAGTGAACCAGCAGATGGAAGACCTCTCTGTCTCTCCTTCTCTATCTGTAACCTTTTCCAATAAATAATCTTTTTTAAAAAAAGAAAGCACAGACAGCACAGAACCCTATATAAAATACTGCCATAACCCTGACTGTTGATCTGATAACTAACTCAGCTACTTAAAGTGACAAATGGGCAGGTGGTTAGTTATGGACATTCTGGAACAGAGCAGGCTATTCAGAATGGAGCCTTATGAATTGCTTATTTCTGGAATTTTCCATTTAATATTTTTGAACCATGATTGACAGTAGCAACTGTAGAAAATAAAAATGCAGATAAAGGGGGAACTACTGTACTGTGTACTACAAAGCCTGTAGGTATTGTACAGCTGTGGGTTGGTGGCCTTCCTATTAGTGCCTGCTAAAGTTTTAGCTCATACAGTGTTGTTGTTGTTTTAAGATTTATATTATTTATTTGAAAGGCAGAGCTACAGGGAGAGGGAGATCTTCAACCCGCTGGGTCACTACCCAAGTAGTCACGACTGGTGGAGCTGAGCCAGGCCAAAGTGAGGATCCGGGAACTCCATCCAGATCTTTCACATGGGTGGCAGGGGTCCAACTTCTTAGGCCATCTTCTACTGCCTTCCCAGGTACATTAGTAGGGAGCTAGATTGCAAATGGAGCAGCCAGGACTTGAACCAGTACTCCTGGGATGTTTTGTGTCACAGGAGGTCATTTAATCTGCTGTATCAGCAATACTGGCCCCAGGTCATACAAGTTGAGTATCCCTAATGTGAAATACAAAATCTGAAATGCTCCAAACTGCAAAACTTTAAATTTTAAAGATTAATTTATTTGAAAAGCAGAGCAATGAGGGTGGGGGTAGGGGGATCTTCTATCCATGGTTCCCTCCCCAAATGGCCACAACAACCAGATCTGGGCCAGGATGAAGCCAGGAACCAGAAACTAAACCCAGATATCTCCCATGTGGGTGGCAGGAACCCAAGCACTTGAACCATCTTTGCTTCCCTCCCAAGCACACTAGCAGGAAGCTAGATCAGAAGCAGAGTAGCTGGGACTCAAACCAGCACTCTGATATGGGGTGCCGGCATTACAAGCAGCAGCTTAACCTGCCGTGCCACAATACTGCCCCCCTCCTTTAAAAAACATTGACTGATTTGAAAGACAGAGTTACAGGGAGAGTGGGGAAACAGAGAGAAACTTCCATCCACTGGTTCATTCCTTAAATGGCCACAAGTCAGGGCTAGGCCAGACTGAAGCCAGGAGCCCAGCACTCCATCCAGTTTTCCCAAATGGGTGGCAGGGGCCCAGGTACTCAAGCGATCATCTACTCCCTTGGCAAGTGCATTAGCTGGGAACTAGATTGTAAGAGCAGCTGGGACTCAAACCAGCACTCCAGTATAGGATGCCAGCATCAAAAGCAGTGCCTTAACCTGCTGTGCCACAACACCAGCCCTAATCTGAAACTTTAAGCATCAACATCATGCTCAAAAGGCTTTGGATTTTGGATTTTTGATTAAAGACACTCAACCAGTAAAGTCTACGCAAACATTCTAAACTCTCCCCCAAAAAACTGAAGCCTGAAACATTTCTGGCCCCAACTATTTCAGGTAAAGGATACTCTACCTGTAAAAGGTTCTGTGCTGGTAAGCAAACCAATAATATTTCTTTGAAAATATCCCATAACTTCACACAAAGCCAGAAAAGTCTATCAGCTTTGGTCAGAATTAGTGAAAGTATATGTTCACATGTGCTAAATGCCCAGGATCACTCAGATGAATGAAGGGATGCAGCCAGTGCTCTGTTGATTCCAAATTGGTTGGCTTCTGTTGATGGAACACATCTTCAAATTCTCTCTTAAATGTTTTGCCCATTTCTAATTGTCTTTTTCTCATTAAACAGCAGCCACTAAAATATCCTTGAGTTACAACATCAGTGAATAAGTACATTTTTCTCTTTTTTTTTGTACTTAAGAAATTTATATTTATTAAATAAAAGCTTTCTATAAGAAAAAAGAAGCAGAGCTGAGATTTGAACTCAGGAAGTCCAATATGGGATATAGGAGTACCATGTGGTGCCAAGTATACATTTTTCAAACCATGTATTTGCATCACTCCTTACAGCACTGAGCTTTCAAACTGCCACTGTCTTGAGTGATCTAGTGATATAATGGAAACCATTTTACACAACCGAGATCCAAAAACTTTAAATCATGACAGGATCAGAAGTAGAAAGAACTGAAGTCTCAAAGCTTCTGGGTCACTGTTCCTTCTACCATACCCATCTCGTGCTATCTGGGCTTGAGTTGTGTCAGTCTGTGTGGATTATGTACACCCAGCACCATGGGAGGCAGCGAGAGGCAGAGAGCAGGAGAGATGGGGGGTACTGAGAACACTCGTGGGACTTCACTTCATGATTAGAAGGACTGGGTCCAGGAGTGTTCGGTGCAGTGGTTTAGCCTCCATGTGGGATGTTTGTGTCCCAGATCAGAGTGCCTGGGGTTAAGTCCTGGCACCACTTCCAATTCTAACTTCCTGCTAATGTGTACTCTAGAAAGTAGCAGGTACTTAAATCCCCGTGGCCCATGTGGGGGACCCAGAATGAGTTCTTGGCTCCTGGCTGACCTAGCCTAGCCCACGTGTTGCAGGCATCTGGGGAATGAACCAGATGATATCTCTCTCGCTGGCTCGCTCTCTCTCTTTCTCTCCCTCTTCCTCTCTCCCCCCTCTTTCAAAGAAAGGAAGGAAGGGGAAAAGGAAAAAAGGAAGGGAGGGAGGGAGCAAGCTACTATGGAGGTTAGGGTACCCATAGGGTACCCATACGCAACTTAAATATATGAAGATATTTCATAAATTGTGTGGCAAGATGAATTAAATGGTAAGTTTATTTTAATGCAAAAAAATACTTTTGAAATCCCTGCTCCATTAATGGGAAATTTTTTAAATGATTAAATATATCTCAAAAAGAGAACAAATGACATTTAGTGTATGTAAGCTTACCTGGTGCATAGTGATACCAATAAATATCTACCACTTGGGTAAATGAATTTAGCAATTATTGAAAGCAAGATGGCATATCATAGATGATAGATTTTGGGTTGTAAGTATTTCCATTTAATTTATTCTGTGGTACCAGTGAAATAAACAAGCAGTTTAGCCATATACAAAGTCTCCAAATTGTCTGTGATCTATGATGTCTCCTGCTTGCCTTTTATCATTTCCTTGTTTCCTGTGCTGTCAGGTATTCCCCCCCTCCTTTTTTAAAGATTTTCTTATTGGGGCCGGCACTGTGGCATAGCGGCTCAAGCCGCTGCCTGCAGTGCCAGCATCTCATATGGGTGTTTGTTCAAGTCCTGGCTGCTCCTCTTCCGATCCAGCCTTCTGCTATGGCCTGGGGAAGCAGAAGAAGATGACCCAAGTTCTTGGGCCACTGCACCCATGTGGGAGATTGCAAAGAAGCTCCTGGCTCCTGGCTTCAGATCAGCCCAGCTGTGGCTATTGTGGCCATGTGGGGAGTGAACCAGCGGATGGAAGTCTGTCCCCTCCCTCCCTCCCTCCTCCTCCTCCTCCTTCTTCTTCTGGATGGAAGTCTGTCCCCTCCCTCCCTCCCTCCCCCACCTTCTCCTTCCCCTCCACCTCCCCTCCCCCTCCTCCTCCTCCTTTTCTCTCTCTCTCTCTCTCTCCTTCTCCCTCTCTCTCCCTGCCTCTCTGTAACTCTATCTTTCAAAAAATAAATAAATCTTTAAAAAAATATTTTCTTACTTATTTGAAAAGCAGAGTTACAGAAAGAGTGGGAGAAACAATTTCTGTCTTCTGGTGCACTCCCCAAATGGCCTCAACAGCAAGAGCTGGGCCAGGTCAGAACCAGGAGCTTCATGTAGGTTTCCCACATGGGTGGCAGGAGTCCAAACACTTAGGCTGTCCTCCATTGCTCTCCCAGGCACATTAGCAGGTAATTGGATTAGAAGTGGAGCAGCCAGGACTCGAACCAGGACCCATATGAAATGCTGGCATTTCAGGCAGTAACCTAACCCACTGCACCACAATGCTGGCTCCCAGATACCACATCTGTGGTGAGTGTGCCCTCCTCTAATTGCTATTGGATTTGAAACTAGACAAACTTGGGCCTTGCAACAAATTAGATAACACTGAACAGGTCATCTAACTTATGTAAATCTCACTGTCCTAATTTGTGTAACCTGTAATAGAAACTGCTTTACTGCTCAAAAAAACTATCAGAAGACTCATATCAAAAATGTGACAATGGGGCCAGCACTGTGGCACAGAGGGTTAAAGCCCACAGCACTGGCATACCATATGGGTGCTGGTTCAAGTCCCAGCTGCTCCTTTTCTGATCCAGCTCTCTGCTCTGGCATGGGAAAGCAGCAGAAGATGGCCCACGTCCTTGGGACCCTGCACCCACATGGGAGACCCAGAAGAAACTCCTGGCTCTGGCTTTGGATCAGCTCAGCTGATTGTGGTCATTTGGGGAGTGAACCAACGGAATGGAAGACCTCTCTCCCTCTGGCTCTGTCTCTCTCTGTATCTCTGTCTTTCAAATAAATAAGCCACCACTTGGAATGCCTGAATTTTTATAAAAAGTAAATTTTATGGGATACTTATAGGAAGTAAAATTGTTTCTATAATGAAACAGATTACAATATATCACCTCACATAATTATTTTTGTGACAATAGAAGTTAAAATCTAAGTATTTAACACAATTTTTATTAAGTACAATCTTCACATCATACATTAGCTCTTCAGATTTATTCATCCTGTGTATCTTCCACTTTTTATCTTTGGACCTGTGTTTTCTCATTCCTTCCCCCAATACAAACATTTATATTTTCCTGTATATTTGGAATATTTTAATACGATTAATTTCTGTGATAGTAATATTTTCAGATTTAACATATGAGTGAAATCATCTGGCACTTATCTTTCTGTGCTTGGCTTATTTCACTTCACACAGTTCCATCCAGTTCCATCCACATTGTTGTAAATGACAAGACTGCAGCCTTTTAAGGTTCAGTATTATTCCATTGTGTGGGTGTTTTTTAATTTTGCTTAAAGAATACTACTTCACCATTTAATATATACAAATTTGTGAACATGGTGATTTGTTCCCCCCTTCTGCCCATACTTCTACCTTTCTTCCTCCTCCCCCCTCCTTCCTTTCCCATTCTTATTTTTACAGAGATCAATTTCCAATTGATTTTATACTCATAAGATTAAACCTACACTGAGTTCACCAAATAGAATGAGGAAAAAAGAAAAAGAGAACAAAAACAAACAAACAAGAAAAACATTGTTCCTTGACAGTCAAGGCAAGGGCTTTTCAAAATCATTGTATTTCAAGGTGTCAGTTTCACTCCTGTAGATTACATTTTAAGTACTCCATTAGTTACCACAGATCAGATGAACCACAGGATATTTGTCTTTTTGTGATGGGCTATTTCACTAGGTATAATGGTTTTCAGTTGCATCCATTTTGTTGCAAATGACAGGATTTCATTTTTTTTTTTTTTACTGCTGTGTAGTGTTCCATAGTGTATTTTCTTTATCTGTAATTTCTTTATCCAGTCTTCAGTTGATGGACATCTGGCTTTGATTCCTATCTTAGCTATTGTAAATTGAACTGAAATGAACATGAGGGTACAGATAACTCTTTTATATGTCGATTTCATTACCTTTGGATAAATTCCCAGGAGTGGGATGGCTGGGTCATATGGTAGGTCTACATTCAGCTTTCTGAGAAATCTCCATACTGTCTTCCACAGCGGGTGCACTAGTTTACATTCCCACCAACAGTGGATTAGGATTTCCTTATCCCCACACCTTTTTTTTTTTTTTTTTTTTTTTTTTTTTTTTTTTTTGACAGGCAGAGTTAGAGAGAGAGAGAGAAAGCTCTTTCTTCCATTGGTTCACCCCCCAAATGGCCGCTATGGCTGGCGCGCCATGCCGATCCAAAGCCAGGAGCCACGTGCTTCCTCCTGGTCTCCCATGCAGGGGCAGGGCCCAAGCACTTGGGCCATCCTCCACTGCCTTTCCAGGCCACAACAGAGAGCTGGACTGGAAGAGGAGCAACCGGGACAGAATCCGGCAACCCAACCGGGACTAGAACCTGGGGTGCCAGCACTACAGGTGGAGGATTAGCTAAGTGAGCCATGGTGCCGGCCTATCCCCACACCCTTGCCAGCATTTGTTGTTTGTTGATTTCTGTATGAAATCTAACAACCATTAGCCATGTTAGCCATTCTAACAGAGGTGAGGCGAAACCTCATTGTGGTTTTGATTTGCATTTCCCTTATGGCTAGGAATCCTGTGCATTTTTTCATGTGTCTATTAGCCATTTGAATTTCCTCTCCTGAAAAATGTCTGTTCAGGTACTTTGCCCATTTCTTGACTAGGTTGGTTGTTTTGTTGTTGTTTTCTTGAGTGCTTCATATATTCTGGAAATTAATCCTTTATCAGTTGCATAGTTTGCAATTATTTTCTCCTATTCTGTCGATTGCCTCTTCACTTTGCTGTGTATTTTTTTTTTTTCAGTGAAGAAACTTCTCAGTTTGATGTAATTCCACTTGTTAATTTTGGCTTTGTGCTTCTGGGATTGTTTTCAAGCTCTTCATTTCATTGATCTTTTGTATTGTTTTGTTTCAATTTTGTTTATTTCTTCTCTAATTTTTTTAAGATTTATTTATTTTACTTGAAAGAGTTACAGAGAGGCAGCGGCAGAGAGAGAAGTGTCTTCCCATCCACTGGTTCACTCCCCAAATGGCTGCAATGGCTAGAGCTGGGCCAATCCAAAGCCAGGAGCCAGGAGTTTCCTCTAGGTCTCCCACGTCATTGCAGGGGTCCAAAGGCCTGGGCCATCTTCCACTGCTTTCCCAGGCCTTAGCAGAGAGCTGGATCAGAAGTGGAGCAGCCAGGACTTGAACCGCAGCACCCATATGGGATGCTGGCACCGAAGGTGTCAGCTTTACTCACTAAGACACAGTGCCAGCCCCTTTTCTCTAATTATAATTACTTCTTTCCTCCTCCTAATTTGGGGTTTTGTTTCGTGTGTGTGTGTGTGTGTGTGTGTGTGTGTGTGTGTTTCTGGGTCCTTGACATTCACTGTCAGCTCATTTATTTGATGTCTTTCCAGTTTCTTGATGTAGACACTAATTGCTATAAACTTCTCTCTTAACACTGCTTTTGCTGTATCCCATAAGTTTTGATATGTATTGTCATCTTCATTTGTTTCCAGAAATATTTTGATTTCTCTTTCAATTTCTATCACTGTTCATTTAAGAGCATGTTGTTCAGTCTCCATGTGTTTGTGTATGTTCTTGAAATTCCTGAGTTGTTGGTTTGAGCTTTAATCCATTGTGATCAGAGAAGGTGCATGGTATTATAATTTTGATTTTTTTTAAGTTGTTGAGACTTGCTTTATGGCCTAGTATATGGTCTATCCTAGAGAAAGTTCCAGCCACTGCTGAGAAGAATGTGTATTCTGCAACTGTGGGGTGAAAAGTTAGGTAGATATCATTAGGTTCATTTGGTCCATAGTGTCGATTAGCTCTGTTGTTTCTTTGTTGATTTTCTGTCTGGTTCATTTATCCATTGATGAAAGTGGGGTGTTGAAGTCCCCCATTACTATTGTATTGGAGTCTATGTCTCCCTTTAGATCCGTTAATAGTTCTTTTAAATAGTCAGGTGCCCTGTAATTTGGTACATATAATTTTATTAGTCATGTCTTCCTGTTGTATTGATCCCTTAATTATTATGTAGTGTCCTTCTCTGTCTCTTTTAACAGTTTTTGTATTAAAGTCTATTTTTTCTGATATTAGAATGGCTACACCTGCCCTTTTGTTTCTTTCTGTTAGCATGGACTATCTTTTTCCAGCCTTTTACTTCAGTCTATGTGTATCTTTGTTGGTGAGGTATGTTTCTTGTAGGCAGCAAATAGATGGGTCTGATTTTTTAATCCATATGGCCAGTCTGTAGCTTTCTTTGTTTTTTTTTTTTTTATATTTATTTATTTATTTGAAAGATAGAGAGTTACAGAGAAGCAGAGGCAGAGAGGGAGGGAGGAAAAAAGGGCGGGAGGGAGGGAGAGAGAGAGAAATCTTCCACCTGCTGGTTCACCCCCCAAAATGGACCACACGGCCAGAGCTGTGCCAATCCAAAGCCAGGAGCCAGGAGCCAGGAGCTTCTTCCAGATCTCCCACGTGGGTTTGGGGGCCCAAGGACTTGGGTCATCCTTTACTGCTTTCCCAGGGCATAGCAGAGAGCTGGATCAGAAATGGAGCAGCCAGGACTCAAACCAGTGCTCATATGGGATGCCAGCACTGCAGGCAGCAGCTTTACCCGCTACGCCACAGTGCCAGTCCCCAGTCTGTATCTTTTAACAGGACGGTTGAGGCCATTTACATTCAATGTAACTACTTGGCCCTGCCATTTTTCTGTGAATATTCCTGTCATTCAATTTGGATTTCTTTTGTACTTTCACTGGAGGATTTTATCTTTACCTTTTTTTATGATGATGGCTTGCTTTCTGTGTTTCTGTGTGTAGCACATCCTTTAGCTCCTTTAGTAAGGATGGACGAGTGGTGACAAATTCGATTTCTGTTTGATATGGAAGGTCTTAATTTCACCTTCAGTTGTAAATGAGAGCTTTGCAGGGTACACTATTCTGGGTGAGTTTCTTTTTTTTTTCCTCTTAAGATTTGGACTATATCTTGCCATTGTCTTCTAGCCTATAGGGTTTCTGATGAGAAGTTGGCTGTGAGTCTAATTGGAAATCCTCTGAAAGTAATCTGACATTTCTCTCATGCTCGTTTTATAATCTTTTCTTTATACTTTACTGTGGACAGTTTGACTGCAGTGTGTTATGGTGAATATCTTTTCTGGTCATGTCTGTTCTGTGTGCTTCTTGTACATTCTTTTCTCAAATTAGGCAAGTTTTCTGTAATCACTTCACTAAATAGGCCTTCTAGTCCCTTCTCTCTTTCCATACCTTCAGGCACTAAGACCCATAGGTTGGGTCATTTGATAGTTATCTCATAGATCTCCAACACCGTTTTTAAGTTTTCTAATTTCTTTTTTTTTTTTTTGGGGGGGGGAGTGCTCTGACTGTAAAATTTCCAGAGATTCGTCTTCTAGCTCAGATATTTTTTCTTCTCCCTCACCAACTCTGTTGTTAAGGCTTTCCACTGTACTTATTTGTTCTATTGGATTTTCCATTTCTAGTATTTCATTTTGATTTCCCTTTAAAAATCTCAATTTCATGGGAAAATTTTTCATTCATATCATATATGATTTTCTTTAGGTTACAGATTTGCTTCTGATTGCTTTTGAGTAATCCTGATTAATTTTTTGAATTCCATTTCCAATATATCCTCAATCTCTTAATGTTCACATTCTAATATTGAAATATTGTCTTCCTTATTGTTGTTCAATGAGTTTATGCATTTATTTTGAGGCATTTGTAGAGTTGTTTTTTTTTTTCCTCCTCTGTTGGCTTAGAGCTATGCTTCCGTGGCTTAATGGGATGTCTACACTTTCCATGGATACCAAGAGGTGTGTGATGGGTGTGGCCAGGGAGCTCTGGTCAATGCTCCAGGATGGGGCAAGTATCCAGGATAACACCCAAGTTGTGTGTGGTAACTCTCTGGTAACTGGATGGAGAGGAATTGTCACCTCTGTTGGTGGGACCACTCTTTCCCTTCTCCTCCAATCTGAGGAATACCCAGGTGTTAGTCCCCAGTGTTCAACACTCATCTGCACTGCCATATGAATGCACACATGAGCCACACAGTCCTTCCTGTGAGCACAGTTCCCTGTGCTATAAGCTGCTCTAAGCAACCAAGTATCTCTGAGAGTGTGCAGCAGCACACTGTGATTGCCTGGAAACCAAGTAAATGCTACCTCCTCTCAGTGTATTCTCAAGTCTCAGTACCCAGGGCTCTCAGGAACAAGGCGTAGAGGTGGGGTGCCTCCACCCTATTAGCTTGCCCCGTCCACAGAGCCTGAGGTGTTCCCAGAGCCACTGTCCGTGTGTGTTCCAGCCCGCTGGATAGAGTCCAGTCCTCCCAACCAGATTCAAAGTCTGTGGGGAACACAGGTTTTTCTCTCTGGTATGATCCCTGGGTCACAGATGTGCACAATACCCATCAGCCACAGCACCACTCACTTCACAACTGGTACAAAGGAGTCCTGCAGGTGGCACTTCCCTTTGTAGGGATGGCTCCCCCTCCACACCCATTGCCGAGTGGTTGCAGCTCACACAGTGGATAGTGTCATTAGTTGCTCTTGAACTGCTGTGGTTACCCTTCCTGATTGGGTGTAGGGTGGCCCTGATAGTTGCTGGGTGCACACGCAAGAGCTGGAGCAGCTGCTACCTCCTTATATCCAAAAATGGCGCCAACCCTCCCACCACTGGCTGCAGGGCACTGTTGTAGGGGAAAGGGGGGAGCGAGAGACTTCCTGCTCCCCCACCCCTCCACCGCAGGTTGAGTAGTTGCCCTGGTGCCCTGCGGGATCCAGGCCAGACTCAAAAATAGTGCAGTTCATGCAACTCTCCTTCCAGTTCTATCAACAGCAGCACAGGCCGGTGTAGTCCAATCTCACCTGGTTTGCCAGGGCAGGTGCTTTTTTCCCCCAGATCTAAGCTGCTGGGTTCTTTGTTGTTTCATTGCTTCTTGTTCCAACTGTACATCCCATATGGGTCCAGGGCATTTCCACTGCTTTCCCAGGACCTCCCCCTGTAGTTTCCCTTGAAAGTGTACTTTCTCCACTTTTTTTAATATTAATTTCGCCTGCCTAAATCAGACCGATCTATTGCTTTCCTGCCATCTTGGAACCCCTCTCCTGGTTTTATCATCTGTTCACAAACCTGCGGCTTCTAACATGGATGAAACCCAGAAAGTGAAAATGTTCTGAATGAGGCTCCAAGTTGATCTCTTAAAAGTAATGCTTAGTGCATTGTTGTTGGAACATTTTATGTGATAACTTAGAGAACCTTTTTTAATTTCTACCTGGTTTTTGGTTACTCCCAATTTGGCTAATTATGATCAATGCAATGACATATTATGCAGCCATATCCTATTATGCACTAAGATCCCTGCAAATGGACATGAAATAAAGAGCACACTTTTTTAAAACTTTATTTTAAAGAGAGAGAGGGAAGAGAAGCAGAGAGAAGTCTTCCATCTGCTGGTTCAGTAGCCAGGCTGAAGTCAGGAGCCAGGAGCTTCATCTAGGTCTCCCACGTGGGTACAGGGGCCCAAGACTTGGGCCGTCTTTCACTGCTTTCCCAGGTGCATTAGCAGGCCAAAGCCAGGAGCTTCATCTAGGTCTCCCAGGTGGGTGCAGGGGCCCAAGGACTTGGGCCATCTTTCACTGCCTTCCCAGGTGTTAGCAGGGGGATGGATCCGAAGTGCAGCAGCCAGGACTTGAACCGGCGTCCATATGGGATGCTGGAATTGCAGGTAGTTTAACCCACAACACTACAGCCCTGTCCCCAAAGAGCACACTCCTTTAAATGGGGGAGAAAAACCAAATTGTAGAAGAGTATTAAGTAGGAGAGTACAGTCTCATTTTATAACTCTTCTCCCCTCTCACCACTATCTAGTAGGTGGGCCAAACAACTGAGTCTTGCAAACTCTTAACACAAAATGGTTGGAAGGTTAAGGAAATGATTGGGACAGGTATAAGCAGATGAGGGGCAAGCTCCAGAAGCCAGTTCTTGTTAGTTTGGTGCCACCTAGATGCAGTTTTTTTCTTTTATTTAAATATCAGTGGAGACCCTTCTGGGTCATGTGGCTGGTTGAAGTTCCAGGTTAGTTAGATTCCTGGCTTTCTCTGCTTAGTTTGCACCATTTCAGTAGCTTGGATGGGAGAATAGGTTAGAATTCTGCGGACAGGAGTTTCTGGCAAGTCCTCATTTCTGGATGGGTTTGCCTACCATTTACTTGCCTTGACACTCCTACCCTCTTAAGTCCCCCTTCTAAAGAGAACTTTAAGCTACCCTCATCTGACAATGGGGATAAAGAACAGGAGCCACCTTACAATCATATATCTCAATTCATAGCATCGCAGGGGTTTATTGTGTATATAAAATATTTATTCAGACAAAAATAACCTTGTATACCCCTGGCTTAAATTCAGAAGGACATATCCTAACAACAGAGGGCTTTTTGTGTGGAGAATTAGGTGGAGATAAATACCCCTGGCTAAATTCAGGACATATCCTAACATCAGAGGTTTTTTTGTGTGGAGAATGAGGTGGAGATAAAAAGGAGAAAAAAAGAGTAGGGGACAAGTTTGTTTTATTGATATACTTCTATGCTGCTTGAAAATTTTGCTGATACTTGTATTCAATGCAGCTTGCCTCCAGCCAATTTCAGCCTTTGTACTGTGGGTTTTGCTTCCTTCAGCTTGGCTGACAATTTCACTTGTTTCACATTTCAGATGTCCAGCATTTCTTCTGTGCTCACAAGCTACATGGAAATGGGTGGGATTCTCTTAAATGAACTTCACTGTGTTCTTTTGGACTCTCCAAATCCATAGCTAATAGGAGGTGAACAGGCTTACTGTGGGTCAGACCTTGTGGGTTTGTCAATATCAGGAGAAATACATTTCTTCCTCTCCAAAGACAGGTGTCTTCTTTTAGACTAGTTTATGAAACAAAGTATACAAGATATAGAACTAAGAACTGTTTCCACATTCCTAAGTAACAGCTCTGTTTTTGCTAGATTTTTCTCTACCAATTACTCATACTTTTTTCTCCTTTCAACAAAGATCCCAGAAGAGAAAACCATTGTTCAAGATGACAGAGAGGTGATCTTGAGCTCAGAGGAAGAGAGCTTCTTTGTCCAGGTGCATGACGTTTCCCCAGAGCAGCCACGGACAGTCATCAAGGCACCCCGTGTCAGCACTGCACAGGACGTCATTCAGCAGGTGACAGCCCCTTCCTTCCCCACCTCAGTCCTTTCCTTGGCATCAGTTGTTAGAATTAGTTGTCAACAGCTCAATTTATGAATCAAGTTCTAGAGCAATGGGGGGAAAGGAAGAGAGCGCTCCGAAGGCTGGAAGCTATTGGTTCATTCCTTCAACAGTGAACTGGTATCTACCAGGAGTTTGGATCTCTATCAGGCACTGATGATACCAGATCTAGGAAGCGAGGCTGCAGTGATCATTCCCTTGTCCCAAAGATGCCTGACCATCTCTTAAGGACCCTACAGAAGACAAGCAGAAGGCCACTCCCTTCCTCTAGATCATGTTTCTTTGTCCACACAGGTTCAGAGAACTGTGTACTTCCCTCATAGCCTGTTGTGGTTTGCATTTACTAAGCACTTGCCTGAGAAATGATACAGCATAATAATGGTTAAGAGCACAGACCCACATCAAATTGATCCAGGTTCAAACTACAGCTCTGCATCTTACTATGAGATCCTGAACAAGACCTTGGGTCTGTGCCTTAGTCTAGCTCCCTTTAAAAGAAAAAACCTCCCTAACTTATTTCTGTTGTAGAAACAACTCCTGTCCAAATTCACTAGCCTATTCCAGTTGGCTCCAACACATCATAAATCAAAGATACTCTTGTACTAAATGAAAAAGGAGACCAAGTGACTTCTGAAATTCCTTCAGAATACAAGACTGTGACAAGGAGGCAGCCTGTGCGACAGAATAGCTTCCAGAGGCAGGAGTCTGCTCCTTGGTGATTGTAATGATCTTCCTATCAGCATTTCGTTGTGAAGAATATCAGGTTCAAGTCTTTGTTATGTTATCAGTTGTGCATAATCTGGAATCTACTTACCTTCTAAAAGGTTAAGCTTCTTCATCTCAAAATAGGGATAATACCACCTAAGTCACAGACTATTGGGAAGTTTAGTAAGGTAATGTGGTAAAGTATCTTAAAAGTTGTAACTACACTAATGTGAAATGAGGAGTTTGGTGATCTGCTTTGGAAGATCCCTTCCATCTGTAAGTCTGCATTTTTCAACCATAAAGTTTCATTTAGAATGAATGCAAATATTGGAGGTACTGTGTCTTTCTTTATGCAGTTGACTTTAACTTATCTTTCAGACCTTGTGCAAAGCCAAATATTCCTACAGCATCCTGAGCAATCCCAACCCAAGTGACTACGTGCTTCTGGAAGAGGTGGTGAAAGACACTGGCACCAAGAAGTCTTCTACCCCAAAGCCCTCTCAGCGAGTCCTTTTGGATCAGGAGTGTGTGTTTCAAGCCCAAAGCAAGTGGAAAGGTGCGGGAAAATTCATCCTTAAGCTAAAGGAACAGGTGCAGGTAATGTTTTAAAAGTTACTTTACACTCTTCATAAATTTTTGATATTCATAACCACACCAGAATCAGATTTGAGAGCTAGTGAAATCTAGGAGAAAGTTCTTAAAGTCAAGGAATTTAGCTGGGAGAAAATTATTTGGCTATGTTTTCACGGTGAAAAAACAGGTGCTCCCCTCTGAGAAGAGCCTTTCTTTCCAAAGCTCTATTTAGCAGAAGAGGAAAGAGCTCCTTCTGACATGGTACATGGATTGAGGACTCTCAGTTTAACCCAGTACCAATGAAAGATTCTTTTTCCCCACAGGCTTCCCGAGAAGATAAAAGAAAAGGCATTTCTTTTGCCAGTGAACTCAAAAAGTTCACCAAGTCAACTAAACAGCCTCGAGGACTCACATCACCTTCTCAGCTCTTAGCCTCAGAAAACATCCAAAACAAGGAGGAGAAACCCATGTGTGGTTTGTCCCCTGGAGACACAATGGATTATCGGCAGTGACCAAGGGCAGCATGTTTTACCCAGGTATGCTGTCATTGCACCATTCTGAGACAGGTTTCAACTTAAATTACTCTGTGAGGCACAGTTAGTACTACATTTGATCTTGTCCAAGAGGAGGGTTTCACCTGAAGTCAGGTAAGACTGGTACCTTTACTATGGAAGGGACTCTGAAGATACACAAGGATCCTGCAAAAAGGTCATGGAAAATGAGACTGTAAGTTTACTGAGGGGCAAAATATTTTGAAATTCATGCACACATGAGGTCTTTAAAAAGTTCATGAAATATGCATATCATGAAAAATGTACAGATTTTAAAATTTTTTGCACCAAAATAAACTCAGGGAGTGCAGTGGAGGATGGCCCAAATCCTTGGGCCCTGCACCCCATGGGAGACCAGGAGAAGCACCTGGCTCCTGCCATCAGATCAGTGCGGTGCGCTGGCCGCAGCTCGCCGGCCATTGGAGGGTGAACCAAGGGCAAAGGAAGACCTTTCTCTCTGTCTCTCTCACTATCCACTCTGCCTGTCAAAAAGAAAAAAAAAAAAAGAAAAAAGAAAATTCATTTCTCCACAAAGTTTTTGCAGTATCCTCATATGTAGCTTGACCTTTTATAATATTAGACCTCCTTATTTTGTAGATAACTAAGCAAAGGACCCCAAGGCAGCCAACTTAACCAACGTATCTCAAAGCCTTATTTTATCAGTCTAGAACTCACTGTCTGGTATTCACAGAGAGTATCATTTGTTCTGTTTTAAAGCATATTATATGGAACCTGAACAAAAAGGCATGTTAGGAAATAAAACATAAGCTTATTCTTTTCACTTAAGAGTTTTTGTTTCTTTCATTTGTCTTTACGTTGTTTGAGGGAGAGATGGATAAACACAAAGATAGTTCCCATCTGCTGGTTTATTCCTCCAGATGACCACAATGGCCGGTGCTGACCGGACCCAAAGCCAGGAGCTTGGAACTCAATCTAAGTCTCCCATGTGAGTGGCAAACACCCAATTACTTGAGATATTATCACTGCCTCCCAGGGTCTGCATTATCAAGAAGTTGGAGCCAGTAGCCACAGCTGGGTAATCTGCAGTGGGACCCAGCATCTTAACCATTAATCCACTCACCCATCATTTAATTTTGTAATGAAGTTAAGGGAGAATTAAAGCCCAACTGTACCTATTTCACTGTAGTTCCAAAATTTAAAATTCACAAGACCAATCGTATAGTGAATGCACTGTGGCAGGATTATACTATAGAGAGTATCACCATATATCTATCACAATCAGGGATTTTGCATATAAAATTGGGGGAAGGAGTTTGGTTTAGCAGTTTAAAATACTGGTTTGGGATGCCATATCAAAGGACCTGAGTTTCAGTCCCAGCTCCACTCCTGATTCCAGCTTCCTCTTAACGAAGACCCTGGGAAACAGGTAATCAAGTTCCTGTGATCCACCTGGGGTGAGACCTGGCGTGAGTTCACAGCGCCTAGCTTTGGTCTAGCCAAGCCCCAGCCGTTAAGGGCATTTGAGGGAGTGAACCAGTGGATGGAAATGTTCTCTCAAATAAATATATATTTTGCTGCAAAATTACACAAGCTCACAAAGAATTCACTGACACTTCTTGGTGGAACCAAACTTGATTTTAAACAGCCTCAAAATGTGCATGTGTGTGCAAATTGTTTAACTCTTTACCATTATAGAGTTGATCTTATGTATACAAAGTTAACTGAAAATGAATCTTAATGGAGAAGGGAGGGGGGGAAAGGGAGGAGGGGTGAGAAGGCAGGTATTGTGAAAAGCATAACTATATTCCTAAAGTGGTACTGATGAAATTTGTATTCCTTAAAAAAATTAAAAAGCAATGCCAAATACAGGAAATCTCCCCTTTCAAAGAATCTGTATATACATCTATTCTGATCAAGGTTGTTGAGATTCTGTATGTAGTCTCATCAGAAAGAAATTTCACAACTATAGTAACAATTCCCATCACAGCCTCAGATAATATTGAGTGTAAATAAGATAATGAAGCTCCAAGGAAGTTCAGCACCCTTTTTCTGCTGAGTTACATCTGGGATTACAATTTTTTAAGTTCCAGACTTTGTTTACTGTCCCAGTGTTGCTAAATCAGTCCCTCCTCCAAAAGTCAAGTGAGCTTGAGGCCTTTTTAGGGAAGTGACAAAGTATGGTAATGGCTTTGTGAGTATGTTAAGGAGAGCAGTCAAAACTTAAATATTGTTTTTCATATTCAGAACTTAGCAGCAAATAAATTGTATAGGTGCTTATCACACCTATATTGTAACTCGTTGAAGGATAGAGTGAAATTAACACTCATGGTAGTGAATGTACCACCCTATATTTCAGAAGCCCTTTGTATACTGTACGATTGCTTTAGTAGGCTAAGACTACAACTCCAGGAGAGGGTGTTATGGCACAGGTAGTTAATCAGCCACTTGGGACTGCCACATCCCGTATCACAGTACCAATTTGAGTCCCGGCTACTACACTTTCAATCCAGTTTCCTGCTAATGTGCTAGGGAAAGATGCAGATGATGGTCAAAGTACTTGGGTCCCTCCAATCCATGTGGGAAACCCAGATGGAGTTCCAGGCTCCTAGCTTTAGCCTGGCCCAGCCCTTGTGGGCAATTAGGGAACGAACCAGTAAACTGAAGATCTCAGTCTCTCTCTGCCCATTCCCCTGTCACTCTGTTTTTCATATGTTTAAAAAAAAAAAAAAATACAACTCCACTAGAAATTTGTCTTAATATGCATGCTGTAGTGAACATTTTTTTAAAGAGATTTATTTATTTGAAAGGCAAAGTTACACAGAGAGAGGAACAGAAAAGGAGTGAATCTTCCATCCATTGGTTCATTCCCCACATGGTCACAACAGCCATGGCTGGGTCAGGCAGAAGCCAAGAGCCCAGAACTCCACTGGGGTCTCCTACATGGGTGGAAGGGATCTGATCAATCACTTGGATCATGTTCTGTTGCTCTCCTAGGCGCATTATCAGAGAGCCTGATTGGAAGTAGCACAGCCAGGACTCAAACTAGTGCCCACATGGGATGTTGGCATCACAGGTGGCAACTAACCCACTATACCGTAACACCAGCCCCTGTAGTGAACATTTTTCATTACTTGTATTTTAGAATGGGAAGGGTGGTAGTAATTTAGATGACTGCCTCTAAATTCTGCTTTCCTATAGAAAAAAGACATGTGGCATCATTCATTTGACATAATTCATGCTATCTGCTTTAAGAAGTTACAGTAATTCTAAGAATCTGAAGTAAATATTCACCTTACTCTTATCTGAATGCACAATGAATTGAAAGAATTCTGCCTTCTCTTCAAGTTGAAGAGTTTAACATTATAATAAAATTTTTTTCCTAAAGAATGTAGTGTTCCAGGGCAGAAATAGCTCATGTTCCAACATTAGGAACATCATGTTCTAACACTGTGTTTTTAGCAAACAAGCTGTCCCCCCAAACCTAGTCACCACTGCTGGGTTTCTGTTGGTTAAACAACTCTGAATACTTGCTATGCTATAAAAGTTTCTGCTTCATTTTCAATATACTAATTAGTCTATGTATATTACATTACAGGTGAAGCTCTCCCAGCAAGAAGTTAAAGAACAAACATGGCAGAAAAAATATAATTTCCTTATTTCTGTTACACTTAAAACTGGAAATTGATTATTTCTGAACTGAAACTGTCACACACGATGTAAGGTCCATGTTGAAGACAAGCAGAATGGCACAAGTTGGTAACTACCAGTTAATGTACTGACCAATGAAGGAAGGAAGCCCAAGGGATTGCCATTTTATAAATGTAAGCAGTTGGAAAACCCATCATAAGCTTGCAATAACTGAATTAGAACAAGGGTCGGCAAAGCTATATCTGTAAAGGGCCAGATGCGCGATATTTTAGAGTTGGCAACCAAATGGTTTCTGTTCCAACTACTCACCTCTACCACTGTAATACAAAATCAGCTGCAGACAGTACGTACAGGAAGGAACATGGTTAGATTCTGGTAAAACAAATTTACTGATGGACACTGAAATTAGAATTTGGTATGAATTTCACATATCTTCTTATAATTTTTTCAACCACTTAACAATGTACAAGCTATTCTTAGTTCAAAGGCCACACAAAAGCTGTTGGCAGGCTGGATGTGGCCCAAGAGCCATAGTTTTCCAACCTGAGAACTGAGGACAAGGAGCCAGTGTTAGCCATACATTTTGGCTGAGAATTGGAAGCTTTCGGGCATTGCAAATGTAAATATGTCCTACAACGTAAAATTCATTAAAATTAAGTCAATGCAGTTCCTATACTGTGTACAATAGTGCACTCTTCTTTAGAATTTTTTACATATAGAAAAGACATGAGTTTTTTAAAAACGGTTATTGCTTATATATTCACAGATTATTGCCTTCCTGTTTTTCACAAAATGAATTTAAAATGATGTGTAATTTATATTCTACTGAGTTGTGATGTCTTAACAAGGAACCTAACCATTTTTTAAAAGAAAAATAGATTTGAGTTGGTGTTTAAGGTAAACTTATTTATTTTTCAAAGTTTGTACTGACACTGTACTTATATATTTATTAGACATAACTTCCTTGATATTCAATGGGTTAGAAGTGTTACTTTTCTACTTCACTATTTGAAGACAACCCTCCTAAAATGAAAATATATGTTATGAATATCTGAAATGGGCTTGAGTTTCATGTAAAAGAGCTTCATTTCTGCTTAAGAGCTATCGATCCAAGCAATACTTGCCATTTAATGTAAATTATTTTTTAAGACCTTGCTGTACAAAACTATTAGTTCAGTGTAAAGGATTCTTCTTGGTACGAAACAAATTACATTTTCCTCTAAAGTAAATCCCAAACTATCTTTAAATTGCTATTAAATTTCAAGGTATTTTTCTTTGAATTATGAAGCACACTAAAATCCTAACTTTTGCTTTCAGAAATTTTTAAGAATTCTAAAAATGAATAAAGTAGTCCTCATATTTCTTGCATATCCCAAAAATTGCAGTGGTAAAATACATCACACAGCTTTCATGTCATTTAAAGATCTTAGTAAGTCAAAGCCTTAACACCAGAACCACCACCATTTTCTTGTCAACAGAATTCAGACTATAACAGTTTGATACAGTGCTACTATAAGCTTTCTTTTAAATGAAATAGTCTGTAACAAATGCACAATGCTGCAGCATTCAAAACACTTTCAAACTTCTATAATAGATCAAATGGTTTGCCTTACCATGTGTTGGAAACTGGATTACTACTCTAGAGGCAACAAGAAATGAAAAGGAAGACTGTTCTCTCTAGGTTCTTCATTTGGCTTTGACTCTTTCTAAGCACTAGTCCACCTACCTCACCCCCATAAGCTTTAATGTAGTTGGTTTGGATACAGCACAAATCTGAATCCTACTCTGAGACTGAATGGGAGACTAAGTTGTTTTGCAAGAGTGAACCCAGACTACTGCCTATATTGCATCCTAATCTGGTAGTTCATCACATTTTGAGGTAAACGCATATACTCTATTTGAGTCTGGGTTTTTAAGTAGAGGGTCTACTTTACATTACAACTGACCAGCACAACCTAGTGTCTGTCAAAAATATGAACATTTCTTTAGAGCCTATCTGAATTACAAAGCCATTATCAGTATACCAAATGCATTTATGATGCATCTAAAACAGCCACCAGGACTGTACCAACTACCACTTCATACTTTTAACCTGAAATGAAAAGAATAAACATCCAAGTTTGTTTTATTATAGTACTTAATAAGCTTCACTAAGAGTGAAAAGAAAGGAGAATTAAAGTATGAATTCTATCAGTCTGCCCACTTTAAAAAGACAATGTGTGACATGGAGAAATAATACAGTTTAACTTCCTCTCAGTCACTTGCTCATCTAGAATTGGCTGTTTTGCAATATGATGTAAGATTACCAGAGTGTTGTGCTACAAAGTTAGGATTAGTTGGGATAAACTATAGCAAATAACAATATTATCTGAGCAGAAAGTGCTGTCCTTGTTTCATGTGTTACTTACAGTCCTCCAGCTGGGGATAAATACAGAGTGTAGACTCAGCAAAAGTGGAGGATCAAGTGCCTTGTTTTTTACCAAACTTGGCTTTTGTCAAGTCCTTCTATCTCAGTGGCTCTGGAGACACTGAGGCTCATTAATCAAAGTATGTCCCCAAGGATGTTGTAGAGTTTCCTTTTTAATTCAATCTTCCTATCAAGATCCTAAATCCTCCCTATCAGTATCTCTGTACATCTCTCCACTTTACCTACAGGCTTTCCTTAATTCTGCAAAGTAACTGGGGGTGCTTTCTGATCCAGTAAAACTAAGTAAACTCAAACACAAAGCTCTTACAGATGTGCTTCCATGCTAATAAACAAGACTAGGATTTTCCTCACTACTGTTTTTGATCTTAGACTTGACAGAGTGAAAGGCATCCTATACGGCAAGTGCTCTCAAGATGGCAGTCTCTGATCCCTTTTCATTTGCTTCTCTCACATCAGCAGTGAGTCCAGAAAAAGAACATACCTGTTCCCCCAAAAAGGTATCAGAAAAGGGAGACTACCTCTTCCACAGAGTTCAGATTTGGGTCAACACATTTTCTTGATCCTCTGTTAACAATGTATGTGTTTTCTGCCGTATCTATATTTAAATTTCCTATAAGCAATTCTTGGCTGGTGGCTAAGAACTTTGACATAAGAATACCTGAAATGAGTATCTTTGAAATACATGTCTTAGATTCAAAATAGACTATGCTGAAGCCTGTCAAAAAGCATTCTCTGAAACCATCCCTATATCAGATGACATAAGTATCTGAACTTTGAAATAATTCCTAATATTGATTAGATAATACTGCTTTTTTTTTTTAAGTGCTGTGTGAATGATTTGCCTCAGCATAAATCATGAAAGACTAAAACTGTCTTATGCCCATTACTACCCCAATTCACTTTTAAGTGCATAGCATAGTGCTAAGTTCATGGTAAATGCTCAATATTAGGTTAAGACACAAAAAAACTACAGTAAACCTTCGTATGACCTCAGCAAAGTACATATGTGATGAATAATGGCATTGGTTCTGAAAAAGAAACTCATCAACATAAGGTCATATAAAGTTAATGCACAAGTATATTTCATCATCAAATTCATACAGGACATTCAAATATTAGATGTATAATTTTATGGTCCCTCTGCAAATATACATGTAACAAGAAATTAGAAACATAATACAAGCATAAAATAGCTGATGAATTTCTATTTTACAAATGAATTTTCATCTAAACTACAGTTCCTGTTGCTGAAGTATAAATGTATTTGTATATGTTTGGAAAATAAATGATTTGTGACATGGTATGGTAACTTGTGCTCTTATGGGGACAGACCTTTGGTTACCCACAAATTAGTAACACTCCTAGGTTTTGTTTTCTATCTAAAGGATGGGCTATATGTAAGCCAATATTTACATGCTGAATCATACCTTTCTCATCATGAAGCAATCAAGCCTAAAAAGTCTGACCTCAGGGAGCAGCACTGTGGCTCAGCAGGTTAAAGCTATGGCCTGCAGTGTAAGCATCCCATATGGGTGCCGGTTTGAGTCCCAGCTGCTCCCCTTCCAATCCAGCTCCCTGCTAATGGCCTGAAAAGGCAGTGAAGGATGGCCCAAGTGCTTGGGCCCCAGCATCCATGTGGGAGACATGGAAGAAGCTCTGCCTTTGGCCTGGGCCAGGTCGTTGCGGCTATTTGGGGAATGAATCAGCAGATGTAAGATTTCTCTCTGTCTCCAACTTTCTAAAATAAATAAATATTTAAAAATAAAGTTTGACCTCACAAAATACTTCTAGAAAAATCACAGGGGTGGGTGTTTGGTGCAGTGATTAAAATGCCACCTGGAAAGCCCACATTCCACGTTGAAATACCCAAGTTTGAGTCCCAGCTCAACTTTATTTTCTTTTTATTTATTTTTTTGACAGGCAGAGTTAGTATGAGAGAGAGACAGAGAGAAAGGTCTTCCTTCTGTTGGTTCACTCCCCTAATGGCCGCCATGGCTGGCGCTGCATCAATCCGAAGCCAGGAGCCAGGTACTTCCTCCTGGTCTCCCATGCAGGTGCGAGGGCCCAAGCACTTGGGCCATCTTCCACTGCCCTCCCAGGCCACAGCAGAGAGCTGGACTGGAAGAGGAGCAACCACAACTAGTACTCCGGTGCCCCAACCAGGACTAGAACTCAGGGTGCCAGCACCGCAGGCGGAGGATTAGCCAAGTGAGCCACGGCGCCGGCCTCAACTTTTATTTATTTGAAAGTCAGAGTTACAGCAAGAGAGGCAGAGAAAAAGAGAGGAGAGATCTTCCACCCATTGGTTCACTCCCCAAATGGTCACAAAGACCACGGTTGGGCCATGCTGAGCCAGGAGCTCCATTTAGGTCTCCCATATGTGCGCAGGGGCCGAAGCACCTGGGCCATCTTCTAATGCTTTCCCAGGCCACAGCAGGGAGCTGGATCAGAAGTGGAGTGGCCAGGACTTGAACCAGTGCCCAAAGGGGATGCCTAGGCTGCAGACTGTGGCTTAACCTGCTATGTCACAGCACTGGTTCCCCAGCTCCACTTCTGATTTTTTTTTTTTAAGATTTTTATTTGAAAGTCAGAATTACACAGAAGGAGAGACAGAGAGTGAGAGAGACGTCTTCCATCCACTGGTTCACTCCCCAACTTGCCGCAACTGCTGGAACTGCGTCAATCCGGAACCAGGAGCTTCTTCCACGGGTGCAAGGACCCAAGGATTTGGACCATCTTCTATTGCTTTCCCAGGCCATAGCAGAGAGCTGGATTGTAAGTGGAACAGCTGGGACTCGAACTGGCGCCCATATGGGATACTGGCACCATAGGCATCAGCTTTACCCACTACACCACAGCGCTGGCCCCTCCACTTCTGATTCTAACTTCCTGCTAATGTGCACCTTAGGAAGCATTAAGTGTTGGTTCAAGAACTTGGGTCCCTGCCATCCACACGAGAGAACCAGCTCGTTGTTTCTAGCTCCAATCTGGCCCAGTCTGGCTATTGTGGGCATCTCAGGAGTGAACTAATCAAAGGTACCTTTCTCTGTTTTTGTCTCTCTGCCTTTCCAAAATAAACAATAATTCACCCAAGACTATGCTGAAAGATTGACATCAACTGTTAAGTTGATATCCTACCACTCTACTGGAATAGTAAAGGAATTTTCTTTCATTTACTTCATGAGAAAAAGAGCTCTATGCTTCAGACCAAAATAACAGGCCATATTACTATATGATTCCTGTACAATGTTTCAAATTCTCACAAGAATCAAACAGATGTTTTGATTCAACTATCAACAGTAGAAAATACTTACAAGTTAGTCACTGACACATGCATTTCACTGGATAGCCCTAAAATATTTGGAAAGCTGCTATAAAGTACTGCTACAATAGGCATTTTACCTATACAAAGGGAAAACGAAATGAAGCCCCCACCACCACCACCACCATCTATACAGAAAAGTCTTAGACTTGCTTTTACCACCCTGGAGAAATTTTTCCAATTACCTTCCAGGACATGTCAATTAAAAATGCAAAAAACTTTAGAGACTACAACTGTATTAAACATTCTTTGAAAGCAGCTACAATGAAGGCTAAATGAGGCTACCTGCTGAAGTATATCATTTATAAAGAACTAATGGGGAGCAGGGACTAGCGCTGTGCAATAGTAAGGTTAAGATTCCACCTGCAGCACAGGCATCCCATAGGGCACTAGTTCATTTCCCAGCTGCTCCACTTCCCATCCAACCCTCTTAATAGCCTAGTAAAGCAGTGAAAGATGGCCCAACATCCACGTGAGACTCCCAGAAGCAGCTCTGGTTTCTAGCTTCAGATAGGCCCACCTCTGGCTATCGAGGCCATTTGGGAAGTGAACCAGAGGATGGAAGACCTCACTGTCTCTCCTTCTGTAACTCTGTCTTTCAAGTAAGTAAATACATCTTTAAAAAAAAAATAATAATGAACCTGGGACTAATTTCCAGCTTTTTTTATCAAAAATTTTCATAAATATATTTTCACTCAAATTTAGAATGTTTCTCATTTGCATCTATGATATTGCAATAAAAATATTTAGTTTTAAAGAGTATTTGCTTATAAAGAGCAGCTTAACTAGGTAAAATAAAAACCTTTTCATGGTCTTGATTTTTCTCTTCTATATAGCAACTACAGTTCAGTATGAATCAATCCAAAGTGTTTTTTAACTATAATATGTACATTAATTTTTCAAAAAACAGCATCATGAAGAAAGAAATTTCCAAATACCTGCAGGAAAAAAAGGCTTGATTCTCTTAATGAGTAACATTTTCAGAATATAGAGTGAAGCCATATGCCATGCAAAGGGTAATGTGTCCTCTTCCTAATCACTCTTAGGAAGTTTTCCTTGTATACAAAGGTCCTGAGCAGACAACATATCTTGATGCGTATCTGCATACACACACACACACACACACACACACACACACAAATATATAACAAAGTCTACTGATTCTTCATTCTTTCTACTACCGTAACGATGTTTTCAAATATTTGGTGAAATCCAGGGGTGATTGAGTAGCAACTTCATTACAATGTCTTTTGACTAGCTGATTTAAATCTTCATTTAAAAGTGAATCCCCTTGTACAATTTTATCCTGAAAAATATTAAAAGTATGAGTTGAAGTTTTCTTGGCCATAAGCAAAAGTCAGTTAATAGGCAGAGTTAAAAATGGCTACAGCTGACATGAACACATGAAACATAACAATGACAGATGCTTGCTCAGTCTTGAACATTTCCTGTACTGAATAAAAGTCTCATGACCATCTCTGTATAATTCCAAGCCTAACCATCCATCCTATTATCAACACCTCAATGAAAAAAATCTATGTATAAAACAATTAAGCAAGCTGGAGTTAGAGTTACTAGGAGACTTATTATTTTGGTTTTTCTTTTTCAAAATAAAAGTAGAGGTAGGCATTTGGCACAGCAGTTAAGTTGTTACATGTGTTGCCACATCCCATACTGGAGTCTCTGGGTTTGAATTCTAGCTCTACTTCCAATTCCAGCTTCCTGCTAGTGCACATCCTAAGAGGCTGCAGGTGATAGCTCAAGTATATGGGTCCCCACCACCCACTTGAGTTCCAGGCTCGATTTCAGCCTGGCCCAGCTCTAGCTGTTGTAGGCATTTGGGGAGTGAATCATCTTTATAAATAATTTCTTAAAAGGTAAAAAGTATTACATACTGGGCCGGCGCTGCGGCTCACTAGGCTAATCCTCCGCCTAGCGGCGCCGGCACACCGGGTTCTAGTCCCGGTTGGGGCACCGGATTCTGTCCCGGTTGCCCCTCTTCCAGGCCAGCTCTCTGCTGTGGCCAGGGAGTGCAGTGGAGGATGGCCCAGGTGCTTGGGCCCTGCACCCCATGGGAGACCAGGAAAAGCACCTGGCTCCTGGCTCCTGCCATCGGATCAGCGCGGTGCGCCGGCCGCAGCGCGCCGGCCGCGGCGGCCATTGGAGGGTGAACCAACAGAAAAAGGAAGACCTTTCTCTCTGTCTCTCTCTCTCACTGTCCACTCTGCCTGTCAAAAAAAAAAAAAAAGTATTACATACCTTCTTTTTGGAGTGTGAAGATTCAACAGGAGGATTGAATGTCATTGTTGCCATGCTGTAAGTCTCAAAAAGTTCAGCAGCAGATCTATAATCACAAATATAAGAAATTTGGAGATACTACCACGTATAACTTGAAAATAATTAGATTGCACCCAAAGAATGACTCATATTTTAAACCCATAAAAGGTGTAACGCTATCCTGCTTTTGAAACCAACCAACCAACCTACTTATTAAAAAAAAATCCTAGTTTCTCACATAATGTCAACACTATCCAACTAAACCCACCTCAGAGAAACCTCGTATACATTTTGAAATGTAGGCCTAGAAGACTCAGTGTGATCAAATCCCAACCCAACCACAGTCCCACGAACAATACACAATGAAGCCTGACTCAGTCACGGTAGCCAAAGGACTGAAGCATGGGCTTCAGCTACAACTCAACATTGCAGCTGCTGGCCTGGATGAAAAATAAGGAGGGGCCATTTAGGACAGAAAATATATCTATACCCATGGGCATGCTAAAGAATCCTTAATGATCTGGGGTTAGTTTCCATTCTCTTAAAAAGAGGGACAAAGAATTGTTCTCCTTTTTCTCTGCTTTCAAAAAACAAGGCTGAGGGGCAGGTGACAAGGTAAGGATGGGGGCAGTTGGCAAGTGTGAAGGAAAGGGTTTATGGAAAACTGTCATGACTCATTTAGTAAGGGCAGCAGTTGACCACTGCCATCTAAAAATCTAAAAATACAGTCAGTGTCACCAAATCTAGAGAAGAAATAAATGTGAATTTTAACCAAATTCTTACAATATTTAAAAGATAGCAACTAATTCAATCCTTGTACAAACTCTAAGAGGCAAAAACTATCAGCCTGGCCCATAGGTCACTGATTTAGGATCTCTGAATTGAAAAAGCAGTGGGCTTGTAAAAGAGAGAAATCTGCAGCGAAGAGCACAATGTTACTCCTGAGTGGTGGGCATTACAAAGTGCTATGGTTTGAATATGTGCCCTCCAAAACCCATGGCCAATGTGATGGTATAAAGAGGTAGGGTTTTAACAGGTGTCTAGGCCATAAGAGCTCCTCCCTTGTGAATGGGATTAAGGCCCTTATAAAAGAGGATTAAAGTATTGTCCTGTTTGCCCTTTGACCTTCTGTCACATGAAGTCATAGGTGCTTCATCCCCCAGAGGATGGAGCACCAGGGTGCCATCTTGGAAGCACAGAGCAGCTTCCATCAGACAACAAAAACTGTTGTGGCCACCTTGTTCTTGAACTTTGCAGCCTCCAGAGCTGTAAGCAATAAACTTCTGTTCTTTATAGGGCCAGCATTGTAGTACAGTGGGTTGAACTAGCACCTGCAATGCCTGGATCCCAGGTGGGTACCAGTCTGAGTCCAGCTCCCTGTTAATGTGCCTGGGAAAGCAGCGGAGGACGGCCCAAGTCCTGGAGCCCCTACAACCATGTAGGAGAGACATGGATACAGTTTCAGGCTACTGCTTCAGCCTGGCTCTGCCCTGGCCATTACTGTCATTAGGGGAGTGAAACAGCACGTGGGAGATATTTTTTACCTCTTTCTCCTGCCTGCCCTCCCCCCCCCCTTTTTCTGTAACTCTGCCTTTCAAATAAATCAACCTTTAAAAATTTTTTCTGTAATTTTTATATTTCTTCCCTCTTATGAATAATTGAAGTATTTCCCAAATGGGGAAGAGTGGAGAGGAAAATTTTTTTTCAACTTTTCCATACTTTCTAAAACTGTCAAAATAAAAAGTTGAGGAAAAAGGAGCTTCTTGGGACAAGCACTGTGGTGCAGTGGGTTAAGCCACCTCTTAATGTCTGCATACTATATTGGAGCACTGGTTCAAATCCCAGCTACCCCACTTCTGAACCAACTTCCTGCTAATACACCTGGGAAGGCAGTAGAGGATGACCCAAGTACTTGCCCTGCCACTCATGTGGGACACTTGGATGGATTTCCAGTTCCTGGCTTCAGCCTGGCCCAGCCCTGGCTATTGCAGGCATTTGGAGAATGAACCAGCAGACAGAATATCCTATTCTCCCTCTCCTTCTGTTGATCTGTTCTTCAAATAAATAAATGAATTTTTAAGAAAACAAAGATATTTCTTTTAGGAAGACCCCTTTCCCTATCTGGAAGAACATAAGGTAGATGTAGGAAGAATCCATCCAAGCTTTTTGTAGGATGGGAAGTACTCCTGGGAAGGCCAAGGAAAGAAAGTGGTGCCCTTCTGGTGCCAGTGTTCCAAGGCATCTCTTTTTCTCTCTCTCCTTATTTTCTCACTTTCTTGCCACAGCAGGACCATTCAAATTAAGAAAGTAAGTAAATACATAAATGGAAGCTCCCTTGGACTGGTGATTTATCTGCACATAAAGTAAATATGTGAAACTTTTCAAATATCACTTAAAAAGAAAGGTTTTAAGTGATTACACAAAACTAACAAAATCACAGCATGTTTTTCTGTTTAGAATAATTCAGGAGTATGAAGTAAGTTCATATCCAACTGGCACCTTGTATTTCATGGTCTATTACTTTACAAAGCAGACTTTTCACAGTCAATGGAAATACAGCAAAGGTGTCACTACCTTCGGCTCAGCTCGGGCCTAAGTGCTTCAGAGCCTTCAACAGGTGCTCCAGCAATCAGGTGCGCTGCAAATTTCTGCACTACGGGATGGTAATGTCTCTGAAGAGGACAAGCACAGTTTACAAAGGTCATTACTTTACAATACAAAGATTCATCATGGCGAAAATTTTCTTTAAAAAGCCATACACACACACAGACACATACATATTTATTTGCCCCACAAAACTGTTACCATTTTCTGCTTTGAATTTTTCCTCAATGGATGAAAGAATAGTAAGAGCAAAGTAAAAATGAGACATATTAATGTAATAATTTTTAAAAAGAAAAGGGGAAAAAGGCAGGCCCAGAAAAATAAAGTTTAGGTATTGTGGCAATAACTATTTGTGGTTAAAAAATAGGGGAAAAAAAAAAAAAAGAAGGTTGCTCTTACCCGCAGTGCATGCAATTCCCAGAGAGCAGTGTTCTGAGCATTACAGTACTCGGGCTCGTCCAGCTCAGGGAGGAAAACTCCACTTCCTTGAGATTCATTGTCAAGCAAGAGATCTGTTTTGGGGAAAGTCTGCAAAAACGACAAACAAGAAGGTTAATTAGGGGCTGGTATTGTGGCGTAACGGATTAAGCCACCACCTGTAATGCCAAAATCTCAAATGGGTGCCGGTTCAAGTCCTGGCTGCTCCACTTCTGATGTACCTCCCTGCTAATGGCCTGGTAAAGCAGCAGAACATGGCCCAAGTGCCTGGGCCCCTGATTCCTTCTGGGAGAACTGGATGAAGCTTCTGGCTTTGGCCTGGCCCAGCTCCGGCTATTGCAGCCATTTAGGAAATGAACCAACAGATAGAAAACCTCTGTCTCTCCCTCCCTCTTTCAATTAAATACATCTTCTTAAAAAAGAAAGAATTAAGGCCGGTGCTGTGGTGGAGCAGGTAAAGCTGCCACCTTAAGCGCCGGCATCCCAGATGGGTGCCGGTTCCTGTACCAGCTGCTCCTCTTCAAATCCAGTTCACTGCTATGACCTGGAAAGCAGTGGAAGATGGCCCCAGGGCTTGGTCATTGCACCCCCATGGCAGACCCTGAGGAAGCTCTTGGCTCCTGACTGCTGGCTTCAGATCAGCTCAGCTCCGGTCATTGAGGCCATTTGGATTGTGAACCAGCAGATGGAAAATCTTTCTGTCTCTCCCTCTCTCTGTAACTTTGTCCCTCAAATAAATAAAAAAATAAATCTTAAGAGAGAGAGAGAAATTAATTAAAATGAATACTGTTATTTAAAGAATGTTGAGGCAGGCACTGTGGAACAATAGGTTAAGTTGAAGGTGGGGTTGCAGGCATTCCATATTGGTGTGCCTGTTCATGTCTTGACTATTCCACTTCCAATCTAGCTCTGTGCTATTGCCACTTGGAAAGCAGCAGAGGATGGCTTAAGTACTTGAGTTCCTGCCACCAAAGTGGGAGGCATTCCTCACCCCTACCTTCAGCCTTGCCCAAAACAAGCTATTGCAGGCATTTGGGCAGTTAACTAGCAGATGAAGTTATATCCTTCTTTGTGCCTTTCAAATAAATATCTTTTTAAAGAAAGATATTATTGGTCTGTACTTGTATTTACGTTTTAATTTATGGTTGTATAAGAGCTATAAGGCCCTGACAGAACTCTTGGCTCCTGGTTTCAGCCTGGCTGTTGCAGCTGCCTGGGGAGTGAACTGGCAGATGGAGGATCTCTCCGTGACTCTTTCACATAAATAAATTTTTTTGTTGTTTTTAACTTATGTGACAGGCAATGTCACAGAGAGAGACACACACACAGAGAGAAATCTTCCATCCACTGGTTCACTTTCCAGATAGCTGCAATTACCAGGGCCAAGCCAGCCCAAAGCCAGGAGCCCAGAGCTTCTTCCAGGTCTCTCATATTGGTGCAGGAGCCTAAGCACTTGGTTCATCCTCTGCTGCTCTCCAAGGCACATTAGCAGGGAGCTGGATTGGAAGGAAACAGCTAGATCCTGAACCAGCACCCATATGGGATGCTAGCATCAAACGCAGAGGCTTAATCCACTATGCCACAAAAAATAAATCTTTAAGGAAAAAAGGGGGTTTATATTATAAAACAAAAATTGCAAGATTATGTTTTATCTTGGCTTGCTTTGAATATAATTTACCTTCCAACAGAAGATATTCTTTTCACCCTGAAATCCCACTTGTAAAGATGTTTCTTGGCTGGCACCGCGGCTCACTAGGCTAATCCTCCGCCTTGCGGTGCCGGAACACCGGGTTCTAGTCCCGGTCGGGGCGCCGGATTCTGTCCCGGTTGCCCCTCTTCCAGGCCAGCTCTCTGCTGTGGCCAGGGAGTGCAGTGGAGGATGGCCCAAGTGCTTGGGCCCTGCACCCCATGGGAGACCAGGATAAGTACCTGGCTCCTGCCATCGGATCAGCGCAGTGCACCGGCTGCAGCGCGCCAGCCACGGCGGCCATTGGAGGGTGAACCAATGGCAAAGGAACACCTTTCTGTCTCTCTCTCACTGTCCACTCTGCCTGTAAAAAAAAAAAAAAAAAAAAAAAAAAATCTTTCTTATAGAAATATTTGCTGTGGCATACTGGGTAAAGACACTGCCTGCAGAGCCAGCATCCATATGGGCTCTGATTCAGGTCCTGGCTGCTTCATTTCCAATCCAGCTATCTGCTAATGGCCAGGAAAAAGCAGAAGATGACCCAAATGTTTGGGCCCGACACCAATGTGGGAGACCTAGATGATGCTCCTGGCTTTATCCTGGCTCAGCACTGGCCACTGCAGCCATCTGGGGAATGAACCAGCAGATGGAATATCTTTCTAACTCTGACTTTAATAAGTAAATCTTTAAAAAATAACAACAAAATGTCACTGCACCACTAAGAACTAAGCTCTGTTCATCTGTATTACTACTTACATGCATTAATACTCTGGTAGTAGCTAAAATGCCAATGCTTGAATTTGGAAGAACATGAAGAGCAAGGGTACAAAGGCGCTTGATGAAAGCCAGGGCTCGTTGTTGAGAAACTTGCTTTCTGCGCTTGGTTAGCATGATGTCAAGGCACTGGAGTACAATCTCTACACCTTCATTGGTAGCACCTGAAACAGCACACACATCCATCAGGGCTGTACTCTTTATTTCTGCATTATGCAAATTTCACTTAACTTGAGAAAAACCCAAGATGAACTGTTGCACTAATCCTAAACCATTTTCCTAACCAATGAAGTAGTACTGGTGAACTACTAAAAGATGCAGTGGGCTATAGTTACTGCACCTCCAGTCAATTCTGAAAATTCTCTCTCCAAGTCTTACCCAAGTTAAATACATATTTATGGCACTGGGAAGCCAACATTTTATGTACCCATTCTTATTTCTCATCCACGATTGACTGTAATTCTAGACGTAATATATTCTTAAGAGGCAAGTCTGTAATAGAGAAATATCTAAACATACATACCTGCATGTAACTTGAACAGTGTTTTGTAGAGATGTGTATAGAACTTCATTGGATCAATATTCAGAACATCACCTTTTAAATAATAATAAATACTAATTAGGTATATTTACAGCCTCCAAAAATGAAGCAAACAAAACTTGTCCGGGGGGGAAAGGAAGGTGGGGGTACTATGGCATAGCAGGTAAGGCCTCTGACTGCAGTGATGGCATCCCATATGGGCACTAGTAAGAGTCCCAGCTGCTCCACTTCCGATCCAGCTCTCTGCTATGGCCTGGGAAAGCAGTAGAAGATGGCCCAAGTCCTTGGGCCCCTGCACCCAAGTGGGAGACCCAGAAGAAGCTCTTGGCTCCGGATGGGCGCAGCTCCCACAGTTGTGGCCATCTGGGGAGTGAACCAGCAGATGGAAGACCTCTCTCTCTCTCTGTCTCTGCAACTCTGCCTTTCAAATAAAAACAAACAAACAAACAAAAACTCCTTGACTGGGGGGCAGCGCTGTCCCATAGCAGGTAAAGCTGCCAGCTGTAGTGTTGGCATCCCATATGGGTGCCGGTTCTAGACCCAGCCACTCCACTTCTGATCCAGCTCTCTGCTATAGCCTGGGAAATAGCAGAAAATGGCCCAAGTCCTTGGGCCCCTGAACCCGCGTGGGAGACCCAGAAGAAATTCCTGGCTCCAGCTGCTGCAGCCATTTGGGGAGTGAACCAGAGGATGGACAATCTCTCTCTCTCTCTCTGCCTCTCCATAACCTTACCTTCCAAAATAAATAATTAGTTTTTTTTTCTTTTTTGACAGGCAGAGTTAGACAGTGAGAGAGAGAGACAGAGAGAAAGTTCTTCCTTCCCTTGGTTCACCCCCTAAATGGCCGCTACGGCCAGCGTGCTGTGCCAATCCGAAGTCAGAAGCCAGGTGCTTCCTCCTGGTCTCCCATGTAGGTGCAGGGCCAAGCACTTGGGCCATCCTCCACTGCCTTCCTGGGCCACGGCAGAGAGCTGGACTGGAAGAGGAGCAACCGGGGCAGAACCGGCGCCCCAACCTGGACTAGAACCCAAAGTGCCAGCGCCACAGGCGGAGGATTAGCCTAGTGAGCCGTGGAACCGCCGTAAATAATTCTTAAAAAAATAAAATTCACTGGGGAAATATCTTGCAGCTAGTGATGTGGCATAGCAGGTTAAGCCACGCTTGTTGACTCTAGTATCTCTCCTGAGAGCATCAGCTAGAGACCCAACTATTCGGCTTCCAATCCAGCTCCCTGGTAATGCAGCAGAGAATGGCCCACATACCTAGGTCCCTTCTACCCACCTGAACTACTGGCCTCAGCCTGGCCCAGACTTAGCTGTTTCAGCCATTTTGGGAGTGAACCAGCAGATGGAAGATTTCTCTTTCTTTGTCTCTCCCTCTCTATAGCTCTATTTTAAAATAATAATCTTAAAAAAATCTTAGGGCTGGCACTGTGGGATAATGGTGAAGCCACTGCCTATAAAGCTGGCATCCCACATGGGCACTGGTTCACATCCCAGCTGCTCCACTTCCAAAACAGCTCCCTGCTAATGGCCTGGAAAAAGAAGCTGAAGATGGCCCAAGTGTCTGGGCCCCTGCCACCCATATAGGAGACCCATATGAAACTCCTGACTCCTGACTTCAGCCTCACTCAGCCCTGGCTGTTGCAGTAATCTAGGGAGTGAGCCAGTGGATAGAAGATCTTTCTCTTTCTCTGTTTAGAGTTAACTTTCAAACAAATCAATCAATGTTTTGTTTTGGTTTTTTTTTTTTTTTTTTAAAAAAAAAAAGGCTTACCTTGCCCAGAAAGAATATGAAAAGCAGTCTGGACACAGTGCAGACTTTCTTGATAGCTTAGCTCCTTAAAAAAAAAAAAAAATCATTAAAAATTATAATTACCATTAATATCTTTAAAAAGTAATTCAGCAATAAGAGTTACTTACACCAGACTCAATGAGAGTATGAAGAACTACTAATAAATCATCAAAAAACTCGACATTTATAAGGTGAGCAAACCTAAAATCAAACAAAACTTAGTTATCAGAAATCCTGAAAGCAGAAATAAAGCAGATAAACACTGATTTCTGAATTTTTTAATGTTGTTTATTTCAGAATATTAGCTACGATAGAGGTAGTGGCAATTATCAATACTTTTAATTGATTCATTGGCCTGACAATTCACACACTGAGCACTAGAGTACACGAGACAGACTAAAATACACGAAACAGACTAAAAATACCACAAAATGACCTCTGCCCTGAGAAGGAAGTCACTGAGATCAAATATCCCTGAGCAAAGTTGATAATTTCTCCAGCACTACTCTAAGTCATACAGGAGGAGCCAGAAGTATCAGCTTCTAAGAAAATCAGTGCTAAGAAGAGAGAAAAGAGGAAAGATTTTGCCACTCATAAAAATATGGACTATATGCTATGATAGCTTTAAAACGGAAATAGGGGCTAGGCATTAGACAAAGCATTAAGACACCTATTAAAACAACTGCGTCCATGGGAGAGCCCAGGTTTGAGTCAACTCTGCTTCCAATTCTAACTTCCCTGCTACTGCAGGTCCTGGGAGGCAGCAAATGTCTCAAGTAGTTGAGTCTCTGCCACCCAACCTGCTCCAGAGCGTCTGGTAGGGGACGAATCAGTGAATGGAAGGTGTCTCTCTTTTGGCCTTTGAAAATAATTTTTTTTAAGGAAATAATACTAGAACTGGTATCTAGTTTAGGCTCTGCTCTTAATTATCTAAGTGATACCCAAAAAATTACGAGTGCCCTGGGTTTCTATTTCTAGAAATAATGGAGAGTACTAACAGAATTAAAGAGAAATGATATTTTGGGCTACTAAATGTGAATATTCCATTTAATATATCAGATACTGTGTAGATTAAAGTCAGAATACCATTCAATATTAGTGAAGTCTTTGACCCTATGTAAATCTTAGAAAAAGACCTTAGGAATAACATGTTCAGGGCCAGCACGTGGTGTAGCAGGTAAAGCCACCTGCAACACTGGCACCCTACATGAGCACCAGTTCAAGTCCCAGATGCTCCACTTCCAATCCAGCTCCCTGCTAATTTGCCTTGGAAAGCACTGGTAGACAGCCAAAGTACTTGGGCCCTGGCCACCCATGCAGGAAACTCAGATGCTTTGGAGGAGGTGCAGGGAGTGAGAGAGGGAGAGGGACTGTATGTATGCATAATTCACATAATATTCTTACTAGATACTACCTCAAATAATTATGAAAAGCTATTATAACAACCATTATACAACTCTCATTCTCCTACAAGGTCATTCACCAGTGTTGAAAGAATATGCAAGGCACTGTGGCAGGTAAAGACAGTGATTTGCAATGCCAGCATCCCATTTGGGTGCCAATTTGGGTTCCAGCTGCTCTACTTACAATCCAGCTCCCTGCTAATGCACCTGGGAAAACAGTGGAAGGTGGCCCAAGTACTCAGACCCCTGCTACTTCCCTGAGACCTGGAAGAAACTTCTGGTCTCTGGCTGCAGCCTACCCCAGCCCTGGCAGTTGTGGCCATTTGAAGAGTGAACCAGCGAATGGAAGATATTTCTGTCTCTCCTTTTCTCTAACTCTGCCTTTCAAATAAATTAATCAATTAAAAAAGAAAGAGAGAGAGAGGGAGAATATACAAAGACCTTTTTCAGCAGGAATAGATTATGCAGGACTAGAGAAATGATGTACAAACTGGATTAAAATAGACGACTGGCATGAGCCACTCAAAGTGTGATGGTAGATAATCAACATAAGTAAAAAGAACCAAGAACTGAGACATGAGCCTTAAGACCTTACAGATATCTAGCATTTACTAAAGCACAAGGGAAGAATTTGTGAAGATCTTAAAATACAAGTTTTTGCAGGGTCGGTGCTGTGCACAGTAGGTTAATGCTCCACCTGCGGCACCAGCATCCCATATGGGCGCCGGTTCTAGCCCTGACTGCTCCTCTTCCAATCCAGCTCTCTGCTATGGCCTGGGAAAGCAATAGATGGCCCAAGTGCTTGGGCCCCTGCACCCAAGCTGGAGACCCGGAGGAAGCTCCTGGCTCCTAGCTCCTGATCAGCATTGCTCCGGCTGTTGAGGCCATTTAGGGAGTGACCAGTGGAAGGCACACCATTCTCTCTGTCTCTCCCTCTCACTATCTGTAACTCTACCTCTCAAATAAATAAAATCTTAAAAAAAATAAATAAAGTTACCCTCCCCCCCCCCTTTTTTTTAAAAAAAAGATCTATTCATTTATTTGAAAGGCAGAGTCATAAAGAAGCAGAGGCAGTGAGAGAGGTCCTCCATCCACTGGCTCACTCCCCAGATGGCCACAACGGCTGGAGCTGCACCCATCCAAAGCCAGGAATCAGGAGCTTCCTCCGGGTCTCCCACCCAAGTGCAGGTGCACAAGGATGTGGGCCATCCTCCACTGCTTTCCCAGGCCATAGCAAAGAGCTGGATCAGAAGTGGAAGAGCTGGGGCTCAAACCGGTGTCCATATGGGATGCTGGCACTGCAGGCAGCAGCCCCACCCACCACACCACAGCACCGGCCCCTCAAAATACAAGTTTTGAGATGAGAAAACCAAGAGTCCATTGTTGTAAACAGATTCAACGTGGCTGACTAAAAGGGAAGCAGAACTGAGGGCACTGGCTCATCATCAATGAATTTTGTGAAATTCAGGATTACTTTGGTCTTATTTATTTATTTATTTATTTATTTATAATCTAAAAGGTTTTAACCAACACAGCCCTTACTTGGCAAGACCTTCTAGAACTGCTGGCAGGAGAGGTGACTTCTGTGCCTTCTTCAATATTCTGAAGTAGGTTACAAACACAATATTCAGAGTTTCTGTGTGCTGGCAGATAAAACAGACACAACAATATTAGCATAATATGGTATGTTGTCTCTTGAGTTAATAAATCTTGACTTTCAAAGCTCAACCTTCCCTTCTCTTTTCCTTACCACCCTTCCCTGCAATTCAGTACTAGGAATTTTAACAGAATGAGAACACACATCCAATAATTTCATAAAACTAGCACTGATCACATCATGTTTCTTGCATATTATAAAATTCACGTATCTAAGTCTCATGAAGTAAACCAGAGCTGTACAACCACAAATTCAGACAACAGGTTTCTTGTTAGAATCCTAACTGCCTAAAGCGTAGCAGAATGTGAGACTGCCTACCAGTCTAAGCTTCTTTTCCGTGCTCTCTGAAGCCTCCGCCTCCAGAAGCTCCCGCTCCAGTCTCTCCTCTGCTTTCTTCCACTGGAAATAGATCAGGGGGGAAAGAAAGGAAGAGCACATGCCACTACATGAAAACAGCAGAATATGTGTATGTTATAAACAATCCACACACAATACCTACAAGTTATCTATAAATGCACATATAAGCAAAAATAAAAAAAGAGGTATACAAACCAAATTCAAGTGGCAGTTGCCTCCTGGGAGGAAGGCAGGAAAGAGAGATCAGAAAGAGAAACAAAGGTGATTCCCACCTCTTCTCAATGGTTTCTTTCTTCTCAAGGGCAAAACTGAAGTCAATCTATTAATATCTTCTCATTCTGAATGGTGGATATATGGGATATGCTATCATTTTCTACAACTTCAATTTAAATTTTTCAAAGAAGATTAAAGAGAAAAGGAAGAACATGCTAAGCCTCAAAATAATTCCTAAAGTTAAAATAATCTATAACATGGATGTCAGGCATCAACAACACTTCCAAGGCCAGCACTGAGGGTACAGCAGGTTAAGCCATCTCTTGCTATGTCATCTATCCATATCAGAACACCAGCTTGGGGCCAGTGCTGTAGCACAGTAGGTTAAGCCTCCACCTGTGGCACAGGCATCCCATAAGGGTGCCAGCTTGAGTCCCAGCTGCTCCACTTCCAATCCAGCTCCCTGTTGATGGTCTGAGAAAGTAGTGAAAGATGGCCCAACTATTTGGGGCCCTGTACCCACGTGGGAGACCCGAAAGAAGTTCCTGGCCCCTAGTTGCAGACTGGCCCAGCTCCAGTCTTTGTGGCCATTTGGAAAGTGAACCAGTGAATGGAAGACCTCTTTCTCTGTCTCTCCCTGTCTGTAACTCTCTCAAATAAATAAATAAAAAGAAAAACAGAATCACATTTACATACAATGAATGAAACAAGACCTTAAATAGAAACTCAGTAAAACACTTGTTTCTCCAACTTCTTAACCCTATAAGAGTAGTGAACAATGGTTGCTAAACTGAACTTTTGAAGAGTGAACCAGTGAACAGGGGCTTTCTCTGTTGCCTCTGTCTCTGTTCTCTCTACCTCCCAAATATCAATAAAAAAATTTTAAGTTCTAGCTGTTCTAATTTAATTTTTGTCCTCCCAACCATGGCTATGTATGTGCTATACCCAATAGATACTCAAATATATTAGAATGGCAGGTATAAATAATTAAACTATTTACCTTCATTTGTTTATTTTTTTTAAATTTTATTTATTTACTTATTTATTTTTTGACAGGCAGAGGGGACAGTGAGAGAGAGAGACAGAGAGAAAGGTCTTCCTTTTTCTGTTGGTTCACCCCCCAATGGCTGCTGGGGCCAGCGCACTGCGTTGATCCGAAGCCAGGAGCCAGGTGCTTCTCCTGGTCTCCCATGCGGGTGCAGGGCCCAAGCACTTGGGCCATCCTCCACTGCACTCCTGGGCCACAGCAGAGAGCTGACCTGGAAGAGGGGCAACCGGGACAGAATCCGGAGCCCCAACTGGGACTAGAACCCGACGTGCCGGCGCTGCAGGTAGAGGATTAGCCTAGTGAGCCCTGGCACCGGCCTACCTTCATTTGTTTATAACTATCATCTTTTTGACAATTCTGCCATGTTTTCTAAAACTTATTAAACCAATTCAAAAACAGATATTCTGGAAATTATTTTTTCAGTTTTAAATAAATTTGAAGGGCCAGTGCCTGCATCTCATAGGGGTACGAGTTTGAGTTTCAGCTGCCCCACTTCCATCCAACACCCTGCAAATGTACCTGGGAAAGCAGTGGAAGATGGCCCAAGTACTTGGGCCCCTGCACCCACATGGGAGACCCGGAAGAAGCGCCTCATTTTGGACTGGCTTAGCTCTGGCCATTGTGGCCATTTGGGAAGTGAACCAGCAGATCAAAGATTCAAAATTTTTATTTTTATGATTTAACTATGAATTCTTACCTATGCCAATATTATGATTTTAGCCAAGATACAGTAAAACAAACATTTAACAAAAAAGGAAATAAATCAAACCTTTCTCTGCATTCGTGATAGAGTTTTTCTCTTTTCCTTGAAAGTCATGAACTTTTTTGGTTTATTAATGTCTTCAGTATCTTTCTTCACTTCTACTTCCTTGATTCTTAGGCACAAAAATGTTTTTAACATCTAATATTGAAAAAAATGCAAACACATAGTTTAATGTTTACATCACTATCAAAAATGGCATATAGAAAAATGCTTTTCACAATGTTATATTCTTCATTTACATATACAAAAACTTTGAAACTTTTTATCACATTTTAACAAAGTCCTGTTTCTCTTAATCATATTCAGCAATTTATGTCTATGAAAGGACAATAAGATTTGGCTACCAAAAAAAAAAAAAAAAAAAAAAAACAACAAACCTTCTTTGGAGTTTAATGGATATAAGGAAGACAGAACACATTATCTGCTGCTGGTGAGTAGAATTATGAAGAGGGGCCAGGACTGTGGCATGACAGGTTAAGCTGCCACCTGCAATGTCATGGATTTGAATTCTAGCTTCTCTGCTTCCAATCTAGTTCCCTGAGGATGGGCCTTGGAAAGCAGTAGAGGATGGTCCAAGTCCTTGGGCCCTTGTACCCTCCTGGGAGACCTGGAAGAAGCTCTGGACTCCTGGCTTTGGCCTTGCCCAGCTACAGCCATGTGGCCAGCTGGGAGTGAACCAGTAGATGGAAGATATCTCTAACTCTGCCTTTCGAATAAATAAAACAATCATTAGAAAAAGAACTATGAGGAGTACATAGGCCAGGAAAAGGTTTCACCACTATGGAGGAGATATCAATTGAGACACTTTTAATCTAGCTTTAATTTATCAAATTGAAAACTCTCCAAGGATCCAAGATGGCTGAACAGTGAGAGCCACACTGGCCTCAGCCATCGAAAGTTAACAGGGATTGGATTAAGATGGTGGAACAGGGAGGGAATTTACTATTCTACTGTAGGAGAAGTTTAAAAAAATTGGCGAGTACAGTCAGGGAAAGAGCTAGGGAAAAACGGCAGAGGAAACTCCATTCAAATTAGAGAGACACTGTGGACAACTTGGAGGGTGTGGACATGCAAAACTAGACCCCAACAGCCGAGAAAGTCAGCACCAGCACTGGACTGAGGTGAGACCAGTCTGCAGCAGCCTAAGGCACTGGCGATAAAGCGGTGGGAAGAGCCTGGAGGGAATCTGCCTCTGAGCTCCGTGGGGGATAGTGCACCTACCAAACTAGAGGAGAAAAAAAAAAGGGCAGGGGTGCGGGGCAGGTTTCTCTCTCCATAGCCCTGCAATAGCATTCTCTAACAAGCCAATAGAGGGCGGGTGTCATTTATGACACACGTAACATCTGTGCCAGCTCATGTCCAAACAACCAGCAACCAGCTGAGTGGAGATATCTGAGTATGGTGGGGAGAACAAACAACAGGCTGGGTGCTTGTGACTGCAGGAGGCTGTGTGGGAGGGCTCAGGGTATGGCTGGGACTTTGGGCAGTCATTGTGGGAGGCTCCACAGGCTCAAGGTTCCCTGATTCCCTGGTGATGGTCACTGCTGCGGAATCTGTACTTATACAGAGATCCTTTGTGTAGTTCCTGTGGGAGAGCAGACTAATCCCACTGGGATTTGTGCCCCAGCACTGGTCTCCATTGAGGAGAGGAGGTGAGCTAAGTCTATGGCAACAGAGCAGAATAAACCTACCCTCTGATTAAAAAAAAAGAGAGAGATTTTACCACACCCTTCACCCAGGTAAACTGAACAGAGCTCCCTGCCTACACAGACCACACACCTTTAGGTATTCACTCCAGCAACCCACAGAGGCACAGTCAAAAGATAAAAGGCACCACAGGGGAAAAAACAAAGAAATCAACAGTATTTCCACAAATGTCCAATAATGAATGCAGCAACTCAAGAAACAAGAATAAAGATGACAACATGATGCCCCCAAAAGAACACAATACTTCAATACTACATATAAAGATGAAGAGATTGTAGAAAAGCCAGACATGGAATTTAAAAAATGCACAAACTAAAAAATTTGTACATGAGATGAAAGAATTTCTCCCACAAAATTAAGATATTAAAGAGAAATCAAAATGAAATCTTGGAAATGAAGAATTCAATAGAATAAAAAATGCAACAGAAAGCCTTAACAGCAAAATTGGTGAAGTTGACGAAAGAATACCTGACTTTGAAGACAAAGCACAGGAAATTATACAGTCAGACGAAAAACAAGAAGAAACTGGAAAACTAAAAAATCACTGTTAGGAATCTATAGGGTACTATCAAACGAACCAACATATGGGTCCTAGGAGCACCTGAAGCAGTGAAAAAGAGAAAGGATTAGAAGGCCTTTTTGTGAAATAATAAAAGAAAACTTCCCTAACTTGGAGAAAGAAAGGGACATCCAAGTACAGGAAGCACACAGCTTTCAGAGAGACATGACCAGAAAAGATATTCAACATAACATACTGTAGTTAAACTCTCCACAGTAAAACATAAAGAAAACATTCTAAAATGTGCACAAGAGAAACACCAGATTACTTTCAGAAGATCTCCAATCAGATTCAGAGTGGACTTCTCATCGGACCTCTTCAGGCTAGGACAGAATGGCAAGATATATTACAATCTCAAGTGAAAAAAACTATCAACCCAGAAAACTACACCCTGAGAAGCTCTCATTCATGAATGACAGTGAAATAAAGACCTTCCAAAGAATTTGTCACTACCTGCTCAGCCCTACAAAAGATGCTCAAAGATGTGCTATACACAAAAACACAGAAGCATGTAAATCACTACAAAAGAATGTGAAGGCAGGAAATCTCTCAGTGAAAGTACAAAAGAAATTCAAATTAAACAATAGGAATATTTATGGAAAATGGCAGGGCAAAATCTTTACTTATCAATAGGCACCTTGAATGTAAAAGGCCTTACTCTCCAGTTAAAACACACAGAATGACTGAATGGATTAAAAAACAAATCCCATCTATTTGCTGCCTACAAGAAACACATCTCACCAACAAAGTTGCAGACAGACTGAAAGTGAAAGGATGGAAAGACATTCTATGCCAACAGAAACCAAAAATGAGCTGGTGTAGCCATGCTAACATCAGACAAAATGGACTTTAACACAAAAACTGTTAAGAGAGACAAAGAAGGACACTATGTAATGACTAAGGGTTCAATTCAACAGGTGATGTAACTATTATAAACAAAATACACACCTAATTACAAAGTACCTGGCTATTTAAAAGAAATATAAGGGATCTAAAGGGAGTCACAGACTCCAATACAATAGTAATGAGGAACTTCAAAACTCCACTTTCAGCATGGACAGATCAACAAAACAGAAAATCAGCAAGGAAACAACAAAGTTAATCGACACGAGAAACCAAATGAACCTAACAGATATCCACAGAACTTTTCATCCCATAGTTGCAGAATACACATTCTTCTCAGCAGTGCATGGTACTTTCTCTAGGATTGACACATACCAGGCTATGTCACAAGTCTCAGCAAATTTAAAAAAATCGAAATCATACCATGCATCTTCTTGGACCACATGGAATGAAGCTTGAAATCAGCAACTCAAGAACCTCTAGAACATATGCAAATACATGGAGACTGGAAAACATGCTCCTGAATGAACAGTGGGTCATAGAAGAAATCAAAAAATTTCTGGAAACAAATGAAGATGACAGTACAACATATCAAAAATTATGGAATACAGCAAAAGCAGTGTTAAGAGGAAAGTTTATAGCAATTGGTGCCTACATCAAGAAATTGAAAAGGCACCAAATAAATGAGCTACCAATTCATCTCAAGGACATAGAAAAACAACAGCAAACCAAATCTAAACCAAAAAAAAAAAAAAAATACAAATTATCAGCAAAACAAAGAACTAGTTTTTTGAAAAAATAAACAAAATTGACACACCACTGGCCGAAAATACCAAAAGAACAAAGATAAAATTAGTAAAACTGGAGATAAAAAAAAAATGGAAAAATCTTCCATGGTCATGAATTGGGAGAATAAATACCATCAAAATGTCCATAATTCCCAAAGCAAAATACAGATTCAATGCGATATCAATCAAAATACCAAAGATATCTTCTCAGATATACAAAAAAGATCCTGAAATTCATATGGAAAAACAGGACACTTCAAACAGCTAGGACAATCTTATACAATAAAAACAAAGCCGGAGGCATCACAGTGCCAAATTTCAAGACATACTATAGGGCAGTTACAATCAAAACAGTCTGGTACTGGCTCAAAAACAGATGGACCAATGGAACAGAACAGAAACTCCAGAAATCAATACAAGCATCTACAACCAGCTTCTCTTTGACAAAGGAGTTAATAACAACCTGCAGATGAAGCAAAGTGTCTTCAACAAATGGTGCTGGGAAAACTGGATTGCCACATGCAAAAGTATGAAACAAGACCCCTACCTTACAACTTATACAACAAATCCACTCAAAATGAATTAAAGACCTAAATCTACGACCTGATATCATCAAATTCCTAGAGGACATTGGGGAAACCCTGACACAGGCAAAGACTTCTTGGAAAAGACCCCAAAAGCACAGGCAATCAAAGCAAAAATTAACAAACGGGATTACATCAAAATTGAAAAGCTTCTATACTGCAAAGTAAACACTAAGTGGGGCCAGCTCTGTGGTGTAGCAGGTAAAGCTGCTGCCTGAAGTGCCGGCATGACATATGGGTGCCAGTTCAAATCCCAGCTGCTCCACTTCTGATCTAGCTCTCTATGGCCTGTGAAAGCAGTAGAGGATGACCCAACTGTTTGGGGTCCTGCACCCACGTGGGAGACCTAGAAGAAGCTCCTGGCGTTGGATTGGCGCAGCTCCAGCCATTGTGGCAAATTGGGGATTGAACCAGGGAAGAACTCTCTGCCTCTCCTTCTCTGTATGTGTAACTCTGACTCCCAAATAAATGAATTAAAAAACAAAACAAAACAAAAAACAAAAACAAAAACAAAAACAAAAAAAAAACACCTCAGCAATGTGAAGAGGAAACTGACTGAATGCAAGAAAGTATTTGCAAACTGATAAAGTATTAATAACCAGGGCTGGCGCTGTGGCACAGCAGGTTAATGCCCTGGCCCAAAGCACCAGAATCCCATATGGGTGCCAGTTCGAGGCCCAGCTGCTCCACTTCCCATCCAGCTCTCTGCTATGGCCTGAGAAAGCAATAGAAAATGACCTAAGTCAGGGCCGGTGCTGTGGCTCACTTGGTTGGTCCTCCGCCTGCGGTGCCGGCATCCTGTATGGGCGCCGGTTCTAGTCCCGGTTGCTCCTCTTCCAGTCCAGCTCTATGCTGTGGCCTGGGAAGGCAGTGGAGGATGGCCCAAGTACTTGGGGCCCTGCACCCACATGGGAGACAGGGAGGAAGCACCTGGCTCCTGGCTTCGGACCAGTGTATCCCCGGCCGTGGTGACCATTTTGGGGGTGAACCAATGGAGGGAAGACCTTTCTGTCTCTCTCACTAACTCTGTTAAATAAAAAAAAAAAAAAAAAAATGTGTACTGCTATTTAAAAAAAAAAAAAAAAAGAAAAGAAAATGGCCCAACTCTTGGGCCCCTACACCCACGTGGGAGACTTGGAAGAAACTCCTAGCTCCTGGCTTTGGATTGGCACAGCTCCAGCCGCTGCGGCCAACTGGGGAGTGAACCAGCAGATGGAAGACCTTGCTCTCTCTCTTCCTCTCCCTTCTCTGTATAACTCTGACTTTCAAATAAATAAATAAATCTTAAAAAAAAAAGGATTAATAACCAGAATCTATAAAGAGATCAAGAAATTCAACAACAGCAAAACAACCCAGTTAAGATACGGGCAAAGGACTTAAACAGGCATTTTTCAAAAGAGGAAATCCAAATGGCCAACAGGCACATGAAAAAATGCTCAGGATCACTAGCCATCAGGGAAATGCAAATCAAAACCACCATGAGGTTTTACCACAACCTAATTAGAATGACTTCCATACAGAAATCAACAAACAACAAATGCTGGTGAGGATGTGGGGAAAAAAGTACAGATAGTTAATAACAAAAGGGGATACAGGCTGGCTACAGAGCAGCAAGCATTTCCCGTGGAGAAGCCCAGGAGTCCAGCAGAGAGCGAGCAGGTCCACACAGAGGGAGCAAAGAGTCACAGAGACAGCAGAGGTGCAGTGGAGAAGCAGAATGGGGCGACTGACGCCACACCTTCCCCTGTCCCCGGGCAGACCAGGTAAGATATGAAGTTGAAGGTCCACAGAACTGCGATTAGCAGAGGGCGGTAGAGCCAGGCAAACTGTGTTTCAAATTTCAAGTGGGAAGAATAGGGAAATAGATGGATAACTTGGGCATACCCCTGCCCATCCACGCCACCCCCTCCCCACAACTGTATCTGCAGCCTGCTGGGAGAAGCCATGTTTTCTGTTTACATCTCTGAATGTAAACAGAATGCTATCTCATCTGCCTCCCATGCACACCCCCATCAATTGCGGTAGCCACTTCACCACACCACCCCCTACCCAAGGAACCAGGATTACATTTCAGAGTAATTTCCCCCCAATACCACAAAAGCTTTACAACAGGGATAAGTTTTTTTTTGTTTTTTGTTTGTTTGTTTGTTTAAGATTTATTTATTTACAGAGAGAAGGAGAGGCAGAGAAAGAGAGAGGTCTTCCATCCACTGATTAACTCTCCAACTGGCCACAGTGGCCATAGCTGCACTAATCCTAAGACAGCAGCCAGAAGCTTCTTCTGGGTCTCCCATGTGGATGCAGGCACCCAAGGACTTGGGCCATCTTCCACTGCTTTCCCAGGCCATAGCAGAGAGCTGGATCAGAAAAGGAGCAGCCAAGCCTTGAACCGGTGCCCATATGGGATGCTGGCACTACATGTGGCAGCTTTACCTGCTACACCTCAGTGCCGGCCCCAACAGTACTTTGAACACTTTATAAACTTAATGAAATAAAATCAGAAGAAAGCCAAATGAAAACAAAAATAAAAAACTCACCAAGAAGAACAAATGGGAAACTGGTATTTTCCTTTTCACTTACTGTTATGCCTTTCTTCTAATCACAGCAGTATGACTTACAAACGCCCTGTGGACGGCCAGTGCCGCGGCTCACTATATTAATCCTCCGCCTGCGGCGCTAGCACCCCGGGGTTCTAGTCCCAGTCGGGGAGCCAGATTCTGTCCTGGTTGCTCCTCTTCCAGTACAGCTCTCTGCTGTGGCCCGGGAAGGCAGTGGAGGATGGCCAAAGTGCTTGGGCCCTGCACCCGCATGGAAGACCAGGAGGAAGCACCTGGCTCCTGGCTTCAGATCAGCGCAGCGCGCCAGCCACAGCACGCCAGCCATAGTGGCCACTTGTGGGGTGAACCAATGGAAAAAGGAAGACCTTTCTCTCTCTTTCTCTCTCTCTCTCTCACTGTCCAACTCTGCTTATCAAAAAATAAAATAAAATAAAAAAATAAAATAAATGCCCTGTGGTGTGGTTAGTTTCCATTTTAATTTTGTTTCAGTTTCTGAGTATTTTAATATCAGATGAAGATGAACTTTCACAGAGTGTTTTCAAATCTGCATTGCTAGAGAGAGCCTGAAGACTAATTTTTTGTTTCAACATATTTTACTGCAGGTCTATGTGGTGAGTAGCAGAGGCTATCAGCATTTTAAATTGTTTTATGATTGATTTGGAAGAGCATATATAATTAAACATAGACACTATTAGGGAATTTAACTAGAATATGTGTTTTTGAAATACACACGGACTTCTAGAGTAACACAAAGTGCACAGTGATTGTAGCTGTCCCTTGCAATACAGAATCTCCCTTTTGCACAGGGAATATAATAAGAAACTTCAAACAGATCAAATGAAGTTTCTAGTTCTATTGGATTTTATAATCTATTGGGTTCTATAAGCAAACCACTTTAGCTGGGATCTGCCAGGGGCTTGCCTGGATTTGCTGCCTTACTATATGCAATCTGGGGAATGAATGGGTACAGGATTTCTTATGTATTCACAAGTCACTAATTAGTGATTAGTTCAAGTCTGTTGAAGAATGAATGTTTAAGATGGCATTAGTACATGTTAAAGATCTTGGTAACTGTCTTGGGCACATCTGCAAAAATGAGACCATTTTAAGTATGGTTTAGACATATTCTTTGCTAGCTTTTTCTCCCATTTTTGATGACACTGATATACAAGGGCAGAACCTCTTGAGTATTCTGGTGGGGGGGGGGGGATGAGAGAATGTATATGTTTATATGGAAGTGCACATACCCAAGCTTTCCTAGAACATTGACTAGATACTTCAAGTTTCTGGTTTTAAAGCGACTGCTGGCCGGCGCCGCGGCTCACTAGGCTAATCCTCCGCCTAGCGGCGCCGGCACACCGGATTCTAGTCCCGGTCGGGGCGCCGGATTCTGTCCCGGTTGCCCCTCTTCCAGGCCAGCCCTCTGCTGTGGCCAGGGAGTGCAGTGGAGGATGGCCCAGGTGCTTGGGCCCTGCACCCCATGGGAGACCAGGAAAAGCACCTGGCTCCTGGCTCCTGCCATCGGATCAGCGCGGTGCGCCGGCCGCAGCGCGCCGGCCGCGGCGGCCATTGGAGGGTGAACCAACGGCAAAGGAAGACCTTTCTCTCTGTCTCTCTCTCTCACTATCCACTCTGCCTGTCAAAAAAAAAAAAAAAAAAAAAAAAAAAAAAAGCGACTGCTATCAAACTGAGATCTCATATGCCAAACTTTAATCTGCTTTTATGATTTCAGGCTAATGATATGAAAGTCCTAAGAGGATTTCACATTGAGTATGTATACACAAACTTAACTATAATGGTGGTAAACATGCTACTATAATTAATTTTTCTATATTCTAGACAATGTTATTCATTTAGAACAAATAAGTATATTTTTAGAATAAAATTTGTAAGCATTATAAAATCTTTAGTAAGTTATAAGGTCTATGATGTGTTTAAAAACTGCCATTAAAAGCAAGATGCATTAAATATGTAATTATCAAAAAAAAAAAAAAAAAGGATCTCTACATCATATGGAAACACATGGAGAATGAACAACATGCTCATGAATGAACAGTGGGTCATAGAAGAAACCAAAAGAGAAATTAAAAAATTTCTGGAAACAAAAAATAATATAACATATCAAAATTTGTGGGACACAGCAAAAGCAGTGTTAATAGCAAAGTTTATAGCAATAAGTGCCTACATCAATAAACTGGAAATGCACCAAATAAATAAACTATCTATGCACCTTAAGGATCTAGGGAAAAAAAAAAAAAACAGTAAACCAAACCCAAAAGCAGTAGAAGGAAATTAATAATTAAAATTAGAGAAGAAATCAACAAAACTAAAACCAAAAAAAAAAAAAAAAAACAAAAAAAAAAACAAAAGATCAGCAAAACAAAGAGCTGATTTTTGGGGAGAAAAAAAAAAACTGACATACCACTGGCCCAACTAAACAAAAAAAGGAGAGAAGACCCAAATCAATAAAATTAGAGATGAAAAAGGAAATGTAACAACAGACATCACAAAAATAAAAAGAATCATCAGAAATTACTACAAAGAGCTACATGCCAACAAACTCAGAAACCCAGAAGGAATAGACAAATTCCTGGAGACAGATAACCTACCTCAATTGAGCCATGAAAACATAGAAAACCTAAACAGACACATAACCAAGACAAACTCAATCAGCAATAAAAGCCCACCCAACAAAGAAAAGCCCAGGACTGCATGTCTTCACTGCTGAATTCCCCAGCCATTTAAAGAACTAACTCAATTCTTCTCAAGCTATTCAAAACAATTGAAAGAAAGGGAATTCTCCCTACTTCACTCGATGAAGCCAGTATCACCTTAATTCTTAAACCTGGAAATGACACAACACAGAAAGAGAACTACAGACCACTTCACTTGATGAACAGATGCAAAAATCCAACAAAATTCTAGCCAATCGAATTCAACAACACATCAGAAAGATCATTCACCCGGAACAAATGGGATTTATCCCTGGTATGCAAGGATGGTACAACATTCCCAAATCAATGTGATACATCACATTAACAAATTGAAGAACAAAAACCATATGATTATCTCAATAGATGCAGAGAAAGCATTTGAGAAAATACAACACCCTTTGATGATGAAAACTCTAAGCAAATTGAATCTAGAAGGAGCATTCCTCAACATAACCAAGGTAATTTATGACAAACCCATGGCCAACTTCCTATTGAATGGGGAAAAGCTGGAAGCATTCCCACTAAGATCCAGAACCAGACAAGGATGCCCACTCTCACCACTGCTATTCAATATAGTCCTGGAAGTTTTAGCCAGAGCCATCAGACAAGAATAAAAGAAGTCAAAGGGATTCAGATCAGTAAGGATGAAGTCAAACTATTCTTATTTGCAGATGATATGATTATATATGAAGAGAGGACCCAAAATACTCCACTAGGAGACTACTAGAACTCTTAAAAGTTTGGTAAAATAGCAGGATATAAAATCAACACACACACAGAAAAACAGGCTTTTGTATACACAGACAATGTCATGACTGAGAACTTCTTTATAAATCTTTATTTGCTTCACTCCCCAGTTGGCCCCAATGACTGGAGCCATGCCAATCCAAAGCCAAAGCCAGTAGCCAGGAGCGTCCTCCAGGTCTCCCACACGGGTGCAGGGGCCCAATGACTTGGGCCATTTTCTACTGCTTTCCCAGGCTATAGCAGAGAGCTGGACCGGAAGTGGATCAGTAGACTCAAACCAGCACCCATATAGGATTCTAACACTGCAGGTGGCGGCTTTACCTGCTACGCTACAGCAGTGGCCCCAATAAAGAATCTCATTCACAACAGCTACAAAAATATTAAATACCTTGGAATAAATTTAACCAAGAAGGTCAAAGATCTCTACAAGAATTATAAAACTTTAAAGAAAGAAAAAGAAAAAATGGAAAAAACTTCCATGTTCATGGATCGGAAGAATCAATATTATCAAAATGTCCATTTTTCTGAAAATAATTTACAGATTCAATGCAATACCAATCAAAATACCACAGACATTCTTCTTATATATAGAAAAAATAATGCTGAAATTAATTTTGAAACAAGAGACCTTGGATAGCTAAAGCAATCTTATACAATAAAGCCAGAAGCATCAAAATACCAGATTTCAAGATATACTACAGGGCAATTATAATCAAAACAGCCTGGTACAAAAACAGATTGATAGCCCAATGGAAGAGAACAGAAACTCCAGAAATCAATACAAGCATCAACAACCAACTTACACTCGACCAAAGAGCTAAAACCATTCCCTGGCCGGATTCTGTCCCAGTTGCCCCCCTTCCAGGCCAGCTCTCCGCTGTGGTCAGGGAGTGCAGTGGAGGATGGCCCAAGTGCTTGGGCCCTGCACCCCATGGGAGACCAGGATAAGTACCTGGCTCCTGCCATTGGATCAGTGCGGTGCACTGGCCGCAGAGCGCCGGCTGTGGCGGCCATTGGAGGGTGAACCAACGGCAAAAGGAAGACCTTTCTCTCTGTCCCTCTCTCTCACTGTCCACTCTGCCTGTGTTAAAAAAAAAAAAAAAAATGGTGCTGGGAAAACTGGATTTCCACATGCAGAAATATGAAGCAGGACCTCTACATTACACCTTATACAAAAATCCATTCAAAATGGATTCAAGATCTAAATCGACAACCCAATAACATCAAACTACTAGAGAGCATTGGGGAAACCCTGCAAGATATCGGCATAGACAAAGAGTTCCTGGAAAACATCCTAGAGGCACAGGCAATAAAAAACCAAAATTAACAAGTTGGATTACATCAAATTTAAAAGCTTCTGTACAGTAAAAGAAACAGTAAAAAGGCAAACAGAATGGGAGAAATTTTTGCAAACCATGCAACAGATAAAGGATTAATAACCAGAATATATAAAATTATCAAAAAAACTTATTTGGGGGAATGAACCAACGGAAGGAAGACCTTTCTCTCTCTCTCTCTCTCTAACTCTGCCTGTCAAAAAAAAAAAAAAAAAGAGCAAAGCAAACAACTCAGTCAAGAAGTGGACAAAGAACACAGACATTTCTCAAAAGAGTAAATCCAAATGGCCTATAGATACATGAAAAAATGCTCAGGATCACTAGCCATCAGGGGGATGCAAATCAAAACCACAATGAGATTTCACCTCACCCTAGTTAGAATGGCTTTCATACAGAAATCTAAAAACAACAAATGCTGATGAGGATGTGGGGGAAAAGGTAGCCTAATCCATTGTTGGTGGGAATGCAAACTGATAAAACCACTATGGAAGACAGTTTGGAGATACCTCAGAAATCTGAATCTAGCCCTACCATACGACCCAGCCATTGCACTTGTCAGAATTTACCCAAAGGAAATGAAATCAACAAATAAAAGAGTCATCTGCACCTCCATGTTTATTGCAGTTCAATTTACAATAGCTAAGACATGGAACCTAAACACCCATTAACAGAAGACTGGATAAAGAAACCATGGGATATGTATTCTATGGACTATTACACAGCAGTTAAAAAATGAAATCCGTTCATTTGCAACTAAATTGATGAATCTGGAAATCATACTTGGTGAAATAAGCCAGTCCCAAAGGGACAAATACCATATGTTCTCCCTGATCTGTGAAAACTAACAGAGCACCTAAAAGGTAACTTGTAGAAGTGAAATTGAAACCACAAGAAGCATTACTTGAACAGCCCTTGTTTTTGACTGTTGAGGAATAGTTTATTATTTTATAATTTTCTATTTTTTTTCTCTACTTAATACCATTTGTTGAACTTTAAACATAGAATTAATCATAAGTGTATTAAGTCAATTTAAAATAGATCCCAGTTAAAAATAAGAGTGAAAATGAAAGAGGGAGGAGCTGTATAGTTCACCACACATTCCCACAGACTTACCCTAAGGGTAAAGCTAAAAACTTGACATGGGACTCCAATTCCCATTAAGCTGGGTCATCCTAATCTCAACTTATGTGATAAAGTGATCATATAAAGTGTGGAATTAATCATATAGAAAGGGTTAAATGTCAAAGGGATCACATAAATAAGACGAAGTGTCTGGTAATAACAATAGATAGAATTAAAAAAGGAGAAAAAGAGCAGTCCACATAGCAGACTCAGAATAACAAACTCCCTAAACAGCACTCTGACCTCAGAATCAGCCCCAAAGGCATTTGGATCTGGCTGAAAATTCCATGAAAATTCTTGGTATGGAAAGCCAAGACATAGTGGCAAAAACTATTCTGCATGAAGGATCTCTGTGAGTGAGACTCCAGTGGATAGAAGGGGCCATCAAAGAAGGATGTACTTTTTTCTGAAGGGAGGAGAGAACTTTCACTTTGCATATAGTCCTGTCTAAATACCAATGGAATTTGTGGACTCAAAAGGCTTCCATAGCCTTGGCAGCTCATGTGAAGAGTCTCAGGTGGTCACTAATGTCATACATAAGAGTGTTAATTGTTAAATCAACAACAGGAGTCACTGTGCATTTACTCCCTATGTTGGACCTCTGACCTTAACGAGGTGACTATGAGAATTAACAGTAAAACTTGTCTTCAAACTATACTTTACACTTTGTGTGTCTGTGTGAGTGTCAACTGTTGAAATCTCTACTTAATATAGAGATGGTCTTCTGTATATAAAGACAATTAAAAATGAATCTTAATGAAGAATAGAATGGGAGAGGGAGTAGGAGGTGGGATGGGAGTGGGAGTGGGAAGGTGGGAATGGGAGGAAAGACCCACTATATTCCTAAAAGCTGTACATATGAAATTTGTATTTCTTAAATAAAGACCTTTTAAAAAAAAAAAAAGAAAATAGATCTCAGTACAAAATAAGAGTGGGAGGGTCCGGTGCTATGGCACAGTGGGTTGAAGTGCCAACATCCCATATGGGCACCAGTTCTAATCCTGGCTGCTCCTCTTCTGATTGTGGGAAGAACCACAATATTCCTAAAGTTGTACTTATGAAATGCCTGAAGTTTATATTCCTTAATAAAAACTCTCTTTGGAAAAAAAAATTAAAAAAAAAAAAAGATAACAGAAAACCAAAGGAATGAGCACATTCCCTTGGACTAACAAATTTTCAGTGGAAAAGTGACAGAACAGACTCCATAGGACAATGAAGTAATAGGACAAATACACCAATGAAGCGAGCCAACCCTGAATCTTGCAGGCGGCTGCCAAGACAAGGCAGAAGATGCTGTGGCTCCCTGCCACCATCAGCTGTAACTGAGAAAGAATTCCAGCATTCCACAGTCCCCCACTGACTCTAAGTCTAGCATTAGAGGAGCTGACCAGAGTCTGAGTGGCCACTTTGCCTCCCTTTCCTCCTCCACCCTCCCAAAAGGCTGGTTACAATCAGGTATGTTTATTCCTGCTCTGACTCAGCAGACAACACACAATCTTGCTGCTCTCAGAAAAGCCAGAGTTAGGGCAATGTAGAGTGGAATGCATTCTGCAACTGTGGGAATTCTGTGTTTAAGCTCTGTGTTACTGCATTCACTCACTCTGTGGTCCAGGGTGGTTCTGTTCTGCTTTTTTGGAGCTAGCACCAGTAGCAGCCCATAAGAAATCCACTACTGACCTGAGGAAGTTCCTCTGTAACTCCTAACCAGGAGCCCCTGGCACAAATGCCAGTATCACACTCACATGCTTCATGAGAACTGGGGGCAGTTTAATCCATGCATTGTGGAACCAGGACTTTTGATGTTGGTATTACAAATTCTAAAGTAACTTGCACTCACTCCTGGTATCTAGATTGCTCTACTACATCATTCTGCTTCAGGCAGATGGCTACCACCATCCTCAACACCTGGGTCTCATCCTGGGCAATCTGAGTAACAACTCTCTTGTATCCTGCAACACCAGGACTCTAATAGTCAATACTAATTTCCTCAAACCCATGGATCTACCCAGTGGGAACTAGAGGAAAACCTGCCTGCATTCCACCATTCTGAACCCTTATCTGCCAGTGCAAAATCTTCTGTATACCTTGCAGTCAACCAACAGGACTGTTGCAGGGTTCAGTTCACATTCCCTTGTCCTGGAACTAGGGCTTTTAGTTTTTAAACCCCAGCACCAGCTGCACTTCCAGCATGACATGAAGAAGGTCCCATCGACATCACACAGTGCTAGAGCCACAGTTATTGGTGCCAAAAGCCCAGCATCACCTGGGCTTGCTAGTGGGATACAGGGACAGCCCACTTTGTGTCCCTCAGCATAAAGAGACACAAGCAACAAGGCCCTGGCTATCACAATCCAACTCTCTGGCAACTGAAGATACACATCCTAGGAAGCCCACACTTACTTCAAAGCCCCACTTCTACCCCTACAAACTGCAGCAGACTAGACCACTATACTTACAGACACAGCTGACACTGATTAAAGCAAAAGAAATCACTCAGAGGTTACACTTCTGGGCTCAACTACAACCAAAGTGAAAGCAACAAGCCATCTAAAACATAAACTCTTTTCAAATAAACCTATTCCATAAAGAAGGGATTATTACACCAGATGCAGATATAGGGACACCAGAAACAAGAAGAAGCAACGTAACATGACATCTCCAAAAGAACACAATGGTTCTCCAGAAACAGATCCTGATCTGAGAGAAATTTATGAAACGTCAGAAACAGAATTCAAAATAATGACTGCAAGGAAACTCAATGTGATGCAAGAAAATAGATACAGAAATGAAGAAAATAATAAGTGACATGAATAAAACACCTACTAAGGAGACAAATCATTAAAAAGAACAGAACCAGACTTTGAGATGAAACAAATCTTCAATCAATGAAATAAAAAATATACTGAGAGATTCAACAGCAGAACAGACCAAGTGGAGGAAACAATTTCTTATCTGTAGAAGACTTCTGAATAAAACTGAGATAAAAATAGAGAAAAGAATTTAAAAGAATGAAGAAAGCCTATGAAAAATGTGGTATACCATTCAGCAACCAAATATTTGTATTACGGGATTCTTGAAGCAGAAGAGAGAGAAAAAGCAGTTGAGAATCTACCAAATGAAAAAATAGTTGAAAACTTCCCAAGGCCTAAGAGACATGGACATCCAGATACAAAAAGCTCAAAAGACCCCAAGCAGATTCAGCCAAAAGAGATTTTCTCCAAGGTAAATTATAATCAAATTATCAAAAGTTAAGGATAAGGAGAAAGAATCCCAAAGATGTAGAAAAGCATCAAGTCATATACAAAGGAAAACCAATTAGATTAGATTAACAGGAGATTTTTTTTTCCCCCCCAAGAGAAGCCCTACATGACATAAGAGAGTGGGATGATATATTCAAGGTCTTCACAAAAAAAACTTTCCAACCAAGAATACCATATCCAATGAAGCTATCCTTTATAAGTAAAAGAGAAATAAGTTATTTCCCAGATAAAAAAAAAAAAAAAAAAAAAAAAAAAAAGAACAGAGGCCAGCATTGTGGTGTAGTAGGTAAAGCCACCACCTGCAACAACAGCATCCCGTACGGCTGCCAGTTCATGTCCTACTACTCCACTTCTGATCCAGCTCTCTGAATAAGTAGCAGACGATAGCCCAAGTCCATGGGCCTATACACCCACGTGGAGACCCAAATGAATCCACTGGCTCCTGCCTGGCCCAGCTCTAGCTGCTGCATCCATCTGGGGAATGAACCAGCAGAAGGAAGATATCTCCTTAACTCTTTCAAATAAGTAAATAAATAAACCTTTAAGAAAAAACAAAAACAAAAAAAAGTAACCATCAAGAAAACACTTGATACTACCAAGTTCACTAACTGAGCAAATACAATCAGTTAGCAATCAACAAAATGATATGACTTAGTTCTTATCTATGAATACTAACATTAAATTTAGATGGAATAAATTCCCCAGCCAAAAGACTCAAGATGACTGAAGGGATTTACAAAAAAAAAAAAAAAAAATACACATAACTGAAAATAAAAGGCTGGAAAATGATATCCTAGGCAAACAGAAACCAAAAACGAGCAGCCGATAGAATACATTAAATACTTTAAATATCACATGTTCTCCCTTATATGTGGAAGATAAAATTTAAAAAAAAAATACAACAAAAAAATACTTCTAATAGTACTGCTGCAAATATGGTTCTGTCAAACTTTGTTTTATAACTTTCTCAAACAAGTTGCTAAGTTTGAATTATGTGATTATTTTAAAATTTACTGTATATTAGTGAAAATGACATCATCTTTCATTTGATTACCATTTATACCCTCACATATATTCCTACTGAACTACTTACAGTCTTTTTACTTTCAACTGCTGAACTCTTCTAGTGTAGTATTAAGCCTTTGTAGTAGAAACTAAAAATGTTACATCAAAACTTTTTTAAAAACTTTAAAAAAAAAAAAAGGGGGCTCGCACCTGTGGTGCCAGCAGCCCATATGGGCCCCAGTTCTAATCCTGGCTGTTCCATTTCCAATCCAGCTCCCTGCTAATGTGCCTAGGAAAGCAGTGGAAGATGGCCCAAGTACTTGGGACTCTACCCATGTAGGAGACCCAAAAGAAGCTCCTGGCTCTTGGCTCCATTGTGGCCTAGCCTTGGTCATCGAGGCCATTTAGGGAGTGAACCAGAGGATGTAAAACTCCTCTCTGCCTCTGCTTCTCCCTCTCTGTAACTGCTTTTCAAATAAATCTTCTGAAAAATAAAATTTTAAAAACTGTTTTTTAGTATGTCTGGTGTGGAGCGACAGGATCTGTTTTTCTAATTCCCAGGTTATGATGGTCCAGGGACTAAAGTGACAACTACTGCCTTAAGTCATTCAAAAAATTTAGTGATGTGGTGGCGGTGCAGGGGGTGTTGTGGTACAGCTGGTGATGCCATCACCTTAAGACACCAGAAACCTTTACAGGCATCAGGTCATGTCCCTGCTAAAGGCCTGGGAAAAGCAGCAGAAGGTAGCCCAACTATTTGGGCCCTTGCCATCCATGTGGGAGACTTGGCTGAAACTCCTTGGCCTGGCCCAGCCCTGGCAGTTGCAGCTATCTGGGGAGTGAACCAGCAGATGGAAGATCTCTGTCTCCTCACTCTTTTTTTTTTTTTTTTTTTTTTTTTTGACAGGCAGTTAGACAGTGAGAAAGACAGACAAAAAGAAAGGTCTTCCTTCCATTGGTCCACCCCCCAAAATGGCCACTGCGGCCGACACACTGCACTGATCCAAAGTCAGGAGCCAGGTTCTTCCTCCTGGTCTCCCATGCGGGTGCAGGGGCCCAAGCACTTGGGCCATCTTCCACTGCCTTCCCGGGCCACAGTAGAGAGCTAGACTGGAAGAGGAGCAAACGGGACAGAATCCGGCGCTCCAACTGGGACTAGAACCCAGTTGCCAGCACCGCAGGTGGAGGATTAGCCTAGTGAGCCGCAGCGCCAGCCCGAAGATTTATTTTTTTTAAAGATTTATTTATTTATTTGAAAGTCAGAGTTACACAGAGAGAGAAGAGGCAGAGAAAGAGGTCTTCCATCCGACGGTTCACTCCCCAATTGGCCGCAACAGCCGAAGCTGAGCTGATCCAAAGCCAGGAGCCAGGAGCTTCTTCCCAGTCTCCCACATGCATGCAGGGGCCCAAGGACCTGGGTCATCTTCCACTGCTCTCCCAGGCCACAGCAGAGAGCTGGATTGGAAGAGGAGCAGCCAGGACTAGAACTAGCACCCATATGGGATGCCGGTACTTCACGCCAGGGCATTAACCCACTGTGCCATAGCGCCGGCCCCATCTAACTCTTTCAAATAAATAAATCTTTAAAAACAAACAAAAAATTTAGCAACTAGGGCAGGCATTGCGTAGCAGTGGGTTAAGCTCCTATTGGGCATACCCACATCAGAGTGCCAATTCAAGTCCTGACTAGTCTACCTCCCAGCTTCTGCTAATGCATCCTGGAAGGCAGTAGATGACTGAAGTGCTTGGGCTCTGACACTCATGTAGGAAACACAGATGTAATTCCAGGCTCCTGGCTTTGGCCCAGCACAACCCTAGCTGTTCTATGCATTAACCAATGGATGTTTATTTTAAAATACAAGCAAGCACATATGTATGTCTCTGTGTATCCAGAAAAACATCTATAAAGATACATACTAAACTTTTAACAGTATTTACATTTAAGGAGTTTGACTGCTTTTTCATTTTATACAAATTTGTTTCTAATATATTATTCATAACTACGTGGGAGACCTGGAAGAAGCTCCTGGCTTTGGATCAGCACAGCTCTAGCAGTTAGCAGTTGTAGCCGTCTGGGGAGCGAACCAGCAGATGGAAGACTTTCTCTCTCTCTCTCTCTCTCCGTCCTATTGAAAATTGACTAATTTTTTAAAAATCCAATGTAAGGAAAAAAAGGCTTACCTCTGGCCTAACTTCATAATTTCGGCCCTTCACAAAACCAGAAATCACTTTAATTACACCAAGAGAAGCTTGGCCTAATTTATCTTGTTTGAAGAGTTTCTTTACTGCCTCACAACACATTTCAGATACCTGAAAAATAAAATGTGACACTAAACCAGTGCTTCTCAAGCTTGGAAGTACTGACATTTCAGCTAGATAATTCTTTGTTGTGGAGGGACTGTCCTGCACCTTACAGTATGTTTAAAAGCCTCCCTCACCTTTGCCTCCTTGATGCCAACTGTACTACCCCTCTCAGCCCACCGGAGTCATAACTACCAAAAACATTCAGAAACACTGCCCAGTGTTCCCTGGGGGGCCAAAATGCCTCCTGTTGACACCCACTACAATAAATATGTTCAAGAGGCACTTTTTAGGACCAGAGTTTGGCTTAGTGGTTAGGCCAATTAATATGACAGTGTCCCACATGCACTGCCTGGGTTCACTGCTGGTTCTAGCTCCTGAATCCAACTTCCTGTTAGTGCAGACCATAGGAGGCAATGACGACAGCCCAGGTGGTTGGGTTCCTACCACCTATGGGGGACCCTGAATGACATTCAAAGCTCCAGGCTTTGGCCTAGTCCAGCTCTGATTATTCCAAGCAGTTGAGGAGTGAACAGACGAAAGCCCACCCTCTCTCTCAGTTAAATAAATAATTAAAAAGAAAGTGTTTAATAAATTGACACTATTTTACTAACAATAGTTCCAAAACAACTTTGTGGAAAAAAGAAATCGCATGGTCTATAATTTTCTGTTAAGGACAACAGCAATAATTACTTTAAAGCAACCTACCGATTTTGACACATCATTCATGAGAGGGACGATCAATACAATGATGTTGTTGTGAAAATTAAAATGCGGAAGTGCCACCAACAGCTCACACAGGCTCTTCACAGCCACTTCTGCTAGCCCTTTGTATGCCTTTAAGGAAATTACATTACTTTTCTTCAGCTTCCTTTGCTTCCAATCTAAAAGATAATTGCAGTTCATCACTTTACTCACTGGTCGCCAAACCTCAAAGCAACTAGCTTTTTTTTTTTTTAAAGATTTTATTTATTTGAAAGGCAGAGATACAGAGAAGGACAGCGAGAGAGAGAGAGAGAGAAAGTCTTCCATCTGCTGGTTCACTCCCCAGACGGCTACAACTGCTAACTGCTAGAGCTGTGCTGATCCAAAGCCAGGAGCTTCTTCCAGGTCTCCCACGTAGCTGCAGGGGCCCAAGCGCTTGGGCCATCCTCTACTGCTTTCCCAGGCCACAGCAGACAGCTGGATCAAGTAGGGCAACCAATACTCCAACCGGCGCCCATATGGGATGCTGGCACCGCAGGCGGCAACTTTACCTACTACCCCATAGTGCCAGTCCCTTTTCATTCTTTATAAGATTTTTTATTTATCTGAAAGAGTTATACAGAGAAGAGAGACAGAGACAGGGATTTTCCATCTGCTAGTACAGTCCCAAAATGGCCACAATGGCCAGGGCTGGGCAAGGCCAAAGCCTCTAGGAGCTTCATTTGGGTCTACCACATGGGTGCATGGGCCTAAGCACTTGGGCCATCCCTCTCTGCTTTCCCAGGCAAGGAGCTGGATTGGAAATGGAGCAGCCAGGACTCAAAACTTTGCCCAGATGGGATGTCGGCATCCCACGCAGAAGCTTAACCTGTTGTGCTGCAGCACTGGTCCCAACAACTAGCTTTCTTTTAAAATAAATGTTTGTTTTACTACAATATTTGAAAACCTAAAAAAGATAATTTTTTAAATAAAGACTTCAGAGCCAGCACTGTGGCATAATGCTACAGCACCAGCCATTACATATGGGAGCCAGTTCAGGCCCTGGCTGTTCCAATCTGATCCAGCTCTTTGCTAATGCACCTGGAAAAGCAGCAGACAATGGTCCAAGTGCTTGGGTCCCTGCCTCTCGCATGGGAAACCTGAATGAAGCTCCTTGCCTCACCAATCCAGCCTTAGCCATGGTGGCTATTTGGGGAGTGAACCAGTGGATGAGGGAATCTCTATGTAACTTGCCTTTCAAATAAATAAATACATCTTTTAAAAAATAAATGACTTCATAATGGCTCAATATGCTTAGGAAAGGTTCACATTTGCATGTTCCAATACAGAGGCTCCTAGTCACATGTGGATGGCAACTGAGCATCTGAAATGAGGCTAGTCCAAATTAAGATATGCTGTAAGCATAAAACATACATCTCACTAATATTAAAACCTGGTTACATGTTGAAAGTATATACATACATATATATATAATTGGCTCTTAATATTAATCTGCTTTTTAGTAGGCTTTTGTTTTCTCGTGACTTTTTTTCAAGATTTATTTATTTAAAAGAGTTGGGGGGGGGGGAAGGGAGGGAGAGAGAGGGAGGGGCTTCTCCATCAGCTGGCTCACTCCCCAATTGGCCTCAACAACTGAACCTGCACCAATCCGAAGCCAGGAGCCAGGAGCCTCTTCCAGGTCTCCCATGAGGGTACAAAGGCCCAAGGACTCTGGCCATCCTCAACTGCTTCCTAGGCCACAGCAGAGAGCTTGATCGGAAGTGAAGCGGCCGGGACTCTAACCAGCACCAACATGGGATGCCGGAACTGCAGGTGGCGACTTTACCTGTTACACCACAGTGCCGCCCCCATGACTTTTTTTTAATGAGACATGTAGTTATGTCCTATTGCTATTGGAAAGTACTAGTGGCCAGCGCCGTGGCTCAGTAGGCTAATCCTCCGCCTTGCGGAGCCGGCACACCGGGTTCTAGTTCCGGTCGGGGCGCCGGATTCTGGTCCCAGTTGCCCCCCTTCCAGGCCAGCTCTCTGCTGTGGCCCGGGAGTGCAGTGGAGGATGGCCCAAGTCCTTGGGCCCTGCACCCGCATGGGAGACCAGGAAAAGCACCTGGCTCCTGGCTTCGGATCAGCGCGATGCGCCGGCCGCGGCGGCCATTGGAGGGTGAACCAACGGCAAAAGGAAGACCTTTCTCTCTCTCTCTCTTTCCACTCTGCCTGTCCAAAAAAAAAAAAAAAAGGAAAGTACTAGTCTACATAAAGCTCCCAGGCTCTATCCTTGAGAAAACAAATGCCAGTAAATAGGTTCCAGTTGAGATGTCAGAGCACAGAATCAATACCCATCCCACCCACTCCCACCCCACTATATTCTACTACCTTATTGCCTTTATTGAGCCAACAGGATTCAGTAGTCCTGTTTTAGCAGACAGTAACTGGGTGCTTTTTAGGTCTAGCACTGAGTAAAGGGGCCCATGTAGGTCAAATGAAGGCACTTGGCCCAGGCAACCAACTCCTTTCCCAATTAATCTCTCAAGTTTTCCCTATGATCTGCCTTTTCTAATGAAGGAAAAAAAAAGTTTGATAGAATAATTTATCATCTTGAATAATTGAGTCATAATCCATTTTCAAAGTACTCACATCCATTTCAAGCTTTCTTCCCTAACTACCACCTCCAAATAAAAAATAAAGCCTAATTGTTCATAAATTCAAGGACTGTATAATGACTTACTAGGTAACAGACTGCAGCCACAATAAAATACACATTAGGCAAAGCTATAAGCACTTTACACCTATAATTCAATTACTTCTCATAATAATGCTATGAAATAAATACTATTATTGTTCCCATTTTACAGACAGGAAAAATGCAACACGGAAAGTAATCTGCCCATTGCATAGGTAGTAAGTGGTAGACACAGGATTTGCATCTAGTAAATCTGACTCTAAATTCTGCTCTTGTCCATACACTATACCTGCCTCTCATTATGCAAGGCAGAATACAGAATTCATCTTCATGTTCAAGGGTAAATATACTACTTTTTTTTTTCTTCCCACCATACCCGCCCTCCCACCCCACCTCCTCCTCTCTCTCCTATTCCCTGTTCCATTCTCCATTAATTATTCAATTTTTTTAAAAAATAGCAGCAAGATTTTATGGTTAGGCAAATCCACAAAGGTTACAGTGTGCTCATCGTGACCCACTTAGCATGGAACTTTTGAGACCCATGGGCCTGTTCATGGCATCAGATTTAAAGTGTTGCCTTCTGACATCAGAGAGGACTCTTGTGAAAGTAGGTGATGGATAGCACACTTAGCGGAAAGCTACAGGGATCAGACACATTTCCTGGAGAGCTCATGTCATGAAAAAAACATAAAACATGAATTTGTAAGAGTTGAAAAAAATAGTCACTGTTTTAATCTCTTTCTTGTACATGAGGCTGGTGTGTCAGTACAGACTGCTGACATTTACTAAAACTTGAGCCTGAATTCTCGTCAAAGGAAACCCAGACCACAATGGAATAGATAGGAAGTCAGATTCAGATATTCAGAGCTTGTTGACTGCACGGGTTAATTCCACAGTGCTGTCCTGTGAAATAAGGGCAATGTACAACAACTCCGAGTTTCTCATCTCCCATGTATTCCAAAGGGAGAGTGCCTGAACTACATGCAGGGCCAGGCCACCTCCATGGCAGCTCCCTGCTGACTAGTACTGGGGAGTTGCTTTCTTTTTGACAGGCTTTTAGGTCTTTACTCTTCTTTATAGAAGGAATGATTGGAATTTCTTTTTATCACACTGTAGTTCTTTCAAGATTTGTGTTTGGTTGGTTGATTTTATTGGCAAGCATCAATACAAAATTACCCATTGCTTTCCCATCTTCATCGTCCTGCCATGAGACCACTGGAGAGCACAGTATTATCTGCACAAGGCTGGGACTGCTCCTTCACCACAGAGTAGAAGTACGCGTGCTCCATGGCCTATTTAGTGGTCAGTTGTTGATGGTCTTGTCGCAGGAGTTTGTCCAGAAGATCTAGGGCCTCTGGGCTGAAAAAGTGTCTGTTTTCATCATGGATAAAGTTCTCCCAGTGTTTCTGCGAATGTTCTCCCAGAGTATCACTGAAGTGTGGATCTAAGTCTATACTTCTTCACCCAGACCCAGAACTTCAGCAATCCAAACAAGCTGGTCACAGCTGTCCTGCCCATGGAAGAAAGGCTCCTTTCAGAAGATCATGCTTACCAGCATGCAGCCCAAACTCCTCATGTCCAGGCTATAACTGTATGTCAGTCCACAAGGAGCTCTGATCCCTTGAAATACCTCGAGGCTACACAAATATTACACTCTTGAGCAGGACGACAGAACTCTGCCAGGCCCCAGTCTACCAGTCGTAGCTTTTTCTTGACACTGTGAGGTTTCACATCCCTGGACATGTTTCCCTTGCTGTAGCAGTAATCCAGAGCGTTAAGTAGTTCATACGTATAAAACCTGGTATCAAAGTCTGTAGGGATCTGGTAGAGTGGCTTAAAATCTGTATTGTTGATATATTCAAAAATCAAAGTTGGTACCTTTGACACAGGATCCTTTACAGTGTCAATCAACTTAATGATATTTGTTCCACCATGAAGGTTCTCCAGAATCTTAACTCTCATTTTATCTTCTTTATCTTCACTGGCTTCAGAATTTTTACAACTACTCTCTCACTGTTGGTGATGTTATTAATAGCCTCAAATACTTCGATATACTTTCCCTGACCAAGTTTTTGAACCAGTTGGTAATCACCTTGATTATCCCAGCTTGGATGCGAGCCTCGTAGTCCCAGTACTCATAGCTCCTCAGGTTGTTCACTTTGGCATAGACCTGAGCCTTGCTGCTCACGGTCTGCTGGGCTAGGCATGGGCGGGGGGAGGGGCACCACCAGGCACAGAGCGGGGCAGTGACAGCTGAGGGCCACCAGAGGAGGAGGAGGAAGAGAGCAAGGGCATAGGGCAAGACAGCCCCTAGAGCGGCTGGCAGGGTGGGCTGCACTCACGCTCTGCCTTGGCCTCCTCTGCGCTCACAGCCCCCAGGCGGCAGCGGCACCGAACAGGAAGATTCATTTTCAATTAACTTTTAACACAGAAAACCAACTCTATGCTAAGTAAAGATTTCAACAATTTGCAAACACATACAAAAAAAGAACTGAGAACAAGTTTTACAGTAAATTATCATAATACAACTTACTGAGGAAAGAGGTTCTACATGGGAACAGAGTACACAGTGCCTCTTGTTAATTTACATGTTACATACTTTGAAGATATGCTTGGGGCTGGCGCTGTGACGCAGTGGGATAAAGCCCGGGCCTAAAGCGCAGGCAAGACATATGCACACCGATTGTAGTCCCGGCTGCTCCTCTTCTGATCCAGTTCTCTGCTGTGGCCTGGTAAAGCAGCAGAAAATGGCCCAAGTTCCGGTGCTGTGGCGCAGTGGGTTAACGCCCTGGCCTGAAGCGCCAGCATCCCATATGGGCGCTGGTTGAGTCCTGGCTGCTCCACTTCCAATCCAGCTCTCTGCTAGGGCCTGGGAAAGCAGTAGAAGATGGCCCAAGTCCTTGCGCCCCTGCACCCATGTGGGAGACCTGGAAGAAGCTCCTGGCTCTGACCAGTGCAGTTCCGACCGTTGCGGCCAGTTGAATAGTGAACCATCAGATGGTAAACCTCTCTCTCTCTCTCTCTGCCTCTCATCTCTCTGTGTAACTCTATCAAATAAATAAATCTTTTTTTAAAAAAAAAGAAGATGGCCCAAGTCCTTGGGACCCTGCGCGCACATGGAAGACCAGGAAGAAGCTCCTGGCTCCTGATCAGCGCAGTTCCAGCTATTGTGGCCAACTGGGGAGTGAACCAGCAGATGAAGACCTCTCTCTCTGCCTCCACCTCTCTCTGTAACTCTGTTTTTCAAATAAATAAAAGAAATCTTAAAAATAAAAAATGTTTAATATACCTTTAATAATTTGCTCCAGATTTTCCAAATAAAATTTGTACTGGCTAACCAGGCCTTCTTCAAATTCTCTTAACTTCTGGGTTTCTTTGCGGATCTGAAAAGAAAAAAATGGTCAATCATTTTTAAAAATATGAAAATCTAAAAATAAGCACAAAATTTGAGTGTCTAGTATATGTCTCATAATGTACAAAGAAAATAAAACAAGAAAAATCTAATATTTCTCTTCCCAAGGTTTTAAAATGTTCATTTTCTTATACAGTAATTATTATCCAGGAGTACCTTGGAAGATTTTTCTGCTTCAGTTAGGGGCCGGATTTTATAGGAAGGAGTAATGTCTTTAAATAACTCCATCAGAGAAACTATCACCAGCTTTCGAACAGTAACAGCCACATCAGGATCCTGTTCCATCAGCATGGAACGTAATTCTTTAAGTTTCTTAATCTGTTAAAGAAACAACATAAAAGGCTAGTGAAAGCATGGCAAAACAATCATGAACAAAAAACAAGAGCTCCATATCTGGCTCAACAAGAAGAATTCACGCAATGATCCAGTGACTCGTTAAGTCATACTGCTTACTTTACCAAACGATGTATCACTGAAGTTACAAGGTAATCATATATTTTTTAAAGATTTCTTTTTATTTATTTGACAAGCAGAGTGACAGGGGCAGGGAGGAGAGAATTATATAGAGAAAGAGATCTTCCATCTGCTGGTATACTCCCCAAAGGGCCATAATAGTCAGGGCTGAACCAGGCAGACGCCAGAAGCCTAAAACTCTATCCAGGTCTCCCAGGTGGGTAGCAAAGACCCAAGCACTAGAGCTATCTTCCACTGCTTTCCCGGACACATTAGCAGTGAGCTGGACTGGAAGTAGAGATGTAGGATCCCAGCACTGTAGGTGGCAGCTTAACCCACTGAGCAATAACGCTGGCCCTAGGTAATCATATTTTTTGTATGTAGAAATATACAGACTGGGGCTGGTGCTGTGGCATAGCGTGTAAAGCCACCACCTGCAGTACTGGCATCCCATGTGGACACCCATTAGAGTCCCGGCTGTTCCACTTCCGATCTGGCTTTCCGCACTGGCCTGGGAAAGCAGAGGAAGATGGCCCAAGTCCTTGGGCCCCTGCACCCATGTGGGAGACCTGAAACAGGCTCCTGGCTCCTGGCTTTGGATCGGTGCAGCTCCAGCCATTGCGGCCAGCTGGGAAGTGAACTAGTAGTAGATGAAAGACACCTTTCTCTCTACATCTCCTTCTCTCTGTGTAAGTCTGACTTTCAAATAAATGAATTTAAAAAATAATAAAAAGAAATACATAGATTTTGTTTTTTACATTTACTTTAAAGACAGAGCTATAGAGAGGGAGAGGAGAAAGATCTTCCACCCACTAATTCACTTCCTAAATGGCCACAAACGCCAAGGCTAGGCCAGGCTGGGCCCCCTGGGCCCCTGTACCCACATGGGAGACCCAAAGAAACTCCTGGCTTTGGACTGGCCCAGCTCTGGCCTTTTGGGGAGTGAACCAGCAGATGGAAGCTTTCTGTCTCTCATTCCCTCTGTCTTTTAAATAAATAAATCTTTAAAAACAGAAATAAAATTGTATCATTTTATATGACTCCACATGCATGTTATCATTTAATCCTCACACAACAAAATTTTTGAAACAGATCTCATTCTCTCTTTAGAAATGAAGAAAATGTGTCTTGGGTAAAACAATTTATTGAAATTTGCACACATACCACCAATCAGGATCAAGATTGAAGCTCAGGATTCTTGAGTTCATATGCTATGATTATTTTCACCAGGATACATATGGCCCAATAATAATTCATCACAACTGTGGTTGCATTTCTCCTAAATTATTTCCCGCTTAAAATTTTTTCTGAATTTCACTGACTTCCATGTAGCATGTTCCTTATTAAAAACTAATTGGTTACAGATTTCTGCTCATACAGCTTCTAAAATTACTCAATAAAATACTCCATGATTTGCAAAAACTATGAATCAGTCAAGCAAATTCACAAGCAGTTTCTTCCTAAAGCAACCAATTTGTATAAACTACTTTGAGAGTTACAATAGTAAGTCCCATGTCTTCAACTGGAGAACAGGAAAATAAGACTCAGTGTGACTTATCTAAGCTCACAGAAGGAATTAAGTTCAGACACAAGATTAAGCTAAGATTCTGTGTGCTAACTAAGCTACTACATTTTGTTAATACGTTTTGTGCATTCTTATGAGTAACAAGAAAATGTTAGCCATCTATACCATATCTAATCTGAAGAGCCTGAAACAATTAATACTACCTACGTTACTTTCTGGATCTGATACAATGGCAGAGGCCAACGCCGCAATGTGCATTTTCTTCTCCTGTAGTTTCTTCTTTCTTTCAACCAAATGTTCTTCTATAGTCAGCTCTCGAACAGGATTTTCAATGACCTCTGAAACAGAAGAAATTTTCCCTCTTAAATATTTAAGTAAGAGCATCAAAGCCTTTAATAAAATTATTTTCTTACAGTAATGATGCCTAAATTTTTTTATCACTACATATAATACTCTCAACAATCATGTAAGACAGGCACTATCATTAAACCCATTTTGAACACAAGGAAAATGAGACAAAGAGAAAGTAACTCAACTAACTATCTCTAGATCTGTCTCAATTTCACACCTATGCTATCAAATCCACAACAATTCACACTAATTTAGAGAAAGGTAATTTTAGTTTCATTAGAGTAAGCTATTCTACAATAGCTTATAGTGGATGGCTGAAAACAAATAGCTCATTTGCAATCTCATTTACATCATTAATGAGGTCTACTAAATTAAAAGTAAAATTAAACAAACTTGTTGTTTTACAAATTTCCAACAATAAAATGTTTTTTCAATTTAACTCTCATTAGTTAAAACCACTCTAGCTTTCAGGAACCCAATTCATTTATCTAAAACAGACATGCAAGTATATAAAGAATTTGTCTAACTGCTCTTCAGAGCAAACGAAAATGGCTTCTTATCACTAAATCATTTTTCTAACTAAAAGCTAAAAGGTTAATAGTTTTATGCAGGCAGGTCCTTCTCTTGGAATTAAGAGGAATCAAGAACAGTAACAATTAAGAAGACTGTGTCCATTCTCATTACAAATGAAACCACATTAAAATTTTTCCATAATAAAAAAATCAATTCCATAATTTAAGAACTTTAAATGTTCAAAATGATCTTGCAATGAGCAGTACTCCATAATTTACATTCCAGATTTTAAAGTTAACTTACATTTGCAACTATGCAAAATATTATTCTTAATGAATAATTTGATAAATCTAAATATATATCCCATTACCTTCCTCAATATCCATCTCTTCTTGGTCCTCTTCTTCTTTATTACTGTCAATAACTGTATGAAAAATGTGCATTAAAAGTGTGATAACAAATGATTGCTGTAAAACTCGGGATAGTAATTAGGGGAAGAAGCAATTAGTGGTTGAGAGGAGCACAAGGGAAGTTTCTGAACAATGAAAGTATTTGTTTCTTGCCTGGTAGTCTTACAGGGTGCACTACCCAAAATATCCTGTTAACATCACATCTCTGACTTTTGCCTGTATCTTACTTCATAAAGAAACATTTAAACACAAAGGAAGCTAATCAAGAATAATTAGAAACAACAGGATTTGGTGAAGAGACTGAAGACAGAAACACCTGAACCCTGTAGCTTCAATTATAATCACAACACAATGGTCAACTGAGACAATCAGCTGTACAAGGGTTAATTCAAAATGAAATTAAGTTTTAGTGCAAAACAATTTTTTTGAAGTGTCTTTTAATCCCATTTTCCACTAACTTTTTGAAGTCCTCTCATATTTTTAACCAAAATCATCAAGCTTGCTCTATGACTAACTGCACCTTCCCCTACTTTGGAGATATGAATAAAAGTCAAAATAAGATTATTATTATTTTAAAAGTGTATTTATCTGAAAGAGGGAGAGGTAGACAGCAGGACTGTCATCTACTGTTCACTCCCCAAATAGCCAGGTCAGGGCTGAGTCAGGCTACAGCCAGAAGCCCCAAACAAAATCCAGGTGTCCCACAAGGGTGGAAGGGACTCAGGTATTTAACTAACCCCTGTCCCTCTCAAGGATCACATCATCAGGAAGACACAATGGAGAGTGAAGCCAGGACTCAAAATATAACAAGTAGGAATCCCAAGTGGCAGCCTAACAGCTATGCCAAACTCCCACTCTAAAACTAAATTCTGGGCCGGCGCCGTGGCTCAGTAGGCTAATCCTCCACCTTACGGCGCCGGCACACCGGGTTCTAGTCCCGGTCGGGGCACCGGATTCTGTCCCAGTTGCCCCTCTTCCAGGCCAGCTCTCTGCTGTGGCCCGGGAGTGCAGTGGAGGATGGCCCAAGTCCTTGGGCCCTGCACCCCATGGGAGACCAGGAGAAGCATCTGGCTCCTGCCATCGGATCAGCGCGGTGCACCGGCCGCGGCGGCCATTGGAGGGTGAACCAACGGCAAAGGAAGACCTTTCTCTCTGTCTCTCTCTCTCTTACTGTCCACTCTGCCTGTCAAAAATAAAAAAATAAAAAAAAACTAAATTCTGAATGAAAAAAAACCCATGAGGATATAGAGAAAAGCTAAATATACCAGCTGATTAGATTTACCTGGCTTCTCCCTGGTCTGTGGAATTATACCACTTTTATCTTTGATAGGAAGCAAATGAATCAGTTCCTTCTCTGGTGCAGTTTGCAAAGTTCTTGGTATTTTTTCATATTTATCTATAATGTGTTCATGCTTTCGTTTCTTGGCATGAATAGGCTCACTGCAGGAAAAAAAAAACAATTTTCAGATTTAAGACATTTAGATGGTATCTAGAGATCTATCATTTTAAAAATAAAGAAAAGTAAGCGACAAGCTGAATCTTCAACAGGTGTATAGATATATACCTTAGACCAATGCCTAGCACATAGCAGCCACTCAAATGAACAGCCTACCCCAAGACTCAAATGAGAGCTGTATCTACCTTTCCCTTTAGATGCAAAATAAAGATGGAAGTTATAGTAGATTCTTTTTGAGGAACATTCCTCAGATCCAAGGATGACACCACGCTCTTACACTTTTCAAAAATTCTTCATAGTATTGCTAAGGATTTCAGAATTAAAAAGATCTAAGTTTAAATTCCAGAGCTGTTACTTGTGATAAGGGAGAAGATCAGTTTCCTCTCTGGATTTGAGAGTAATACCTAACCGGGAAAACTATGTGAGATCATGGCCATGAAGAACTTGAGTACTGTGCCAATGCCTGCAACAGAACAACATTCTTCCTTCATTTACTCTACCTCACTATTTAGATAAAAAGACATGTACACCAAATCAAATAAGCTTGTCTATTCACGCTCTTCCTTTACTTAGGAGTAAGAGTTTACACTTTGTAAACACTGTGTTCAGAGGTAAACATCTTGAACTGCCTACCAAAGTAAAATTTACAGTCAAGTTTCCACCACTGAAGGGATATCACGATTGTAATCCAAATGAAGTATTACCTAGAGGAAAGATCTCTTGTTAGAAAAGATGCTTTTTGTCCTAAATCTTTCATTAACTGTAAATCATCTTCATCCATCATATCTAAGGGAAGGGCTTCCTCTTCTTCCTCCTCTTCCATCTCAATCCTTTTAGCTGTTTCACAAAAAAAGAAAAACACACCAAGTATTAAAGAACTCTAAATTTTTGTGTTTACAATAGATAGGAAAAGCTTATGTTTTTCTAATACCATAGCCTAGTATTTCCAGAAGGAAGCACTATTGACATGTTAGGCACGACAATTTTCTTATTTGAGTGTCCTAAGCTATGCAAAATGCTAGCATGTCGTTAAATCTAAATATCAAGAGCATTCCCAGGTCACTGTACCAGTGAAAAAATTGAATGACTCCACACATTATCAAATGCCTTTCAGGTCATTTGAGAACCAATGACTCAGCCTCGTAGCTCTTTCTCATCTCCAGTGATTTTCACTTCCATCCTACTTTAGCCAATCTTTTCAAAGGCCACATCCTAAATCCTAGTGTCAATCTTTTCCCTCTCTACTAATACCATCACCTACCTCATTTCATAATCATCAGAGGACCTAGCTTCCTACTTTACTGAGAAGACAGCCCATACATTAGAAACTCCTTCAAAGTCCATACCAAGTGCAACAGCATTTAAAACCATCTTTTTCTTCCCCCCTCTTCTTTTCTTTTTCTTTAAAGATTTACTTATTTGAAAGGCAGAGTTACATAGAGAGTCAGAGTCTTCCATATGCTGGTTCATTCCCCAGATGGCTGCAATGGCTAGAGCTGGGCCAATCCGAAGCTAGGAGCTTCTTCCAGGTCTTCCACATGGGTGCAGGGGCCCAAATGCTTGGGCCATCTTCTGCTTTCCCAGGCCAAAGCAGAGCTGGATGGGAACTGCAGCAGCTGAGACTCAAACCCAAGCCCATATAGGATGCCCGCACAGCACCAGCCCCTCTTATAACATTGCAGCATGTCTCTCTTCCTGCGCTCTAGATCCCCCAAACTCTTGCCTTTAATCATTTATGCTTTCTCTATCCTGCATCTTCAACCTCTCCAATCTATGACTTCTTCATATTGGCATTTTTAAGATGGTCATTTTCCATGTGGCAACATGTCAATATCTTACCAAAATTAAAAAGTCATCCTATTACTGGTTAAATGAATTTCCCTATGAGTTAAAAATATGCTGCTGCTAAAAAAAATTTGAAGATCCTAAAAGCACGAAGTGTTGACAACCAGATCCTTTAAATCTGCTGCATAGATCAGAGATTATATAGATGGGAAATTGATCTACCCCAGCTTTAACAGCTGGGTATATCATATCATAGGTATACTACACATTTATAAAATTTATTGACAATTCTCTGTTGATGGACATTTTAATCATTTCTGAGTTTTTGTGTTTTTGCCATTAACAATGTTGCAATGAACTTGCAACTTCTGCTGGGTATGAATAGGCTTGGGGTATATGAGTCTTCACAAACTGTTTCAAACAGTCACAGGATGAATTTCTAGCAGAATTACTGAATCAGAGGAAAGTGCCAGGAGTACAGAACTCAATCCCAGTCCCCCATATAGGTGGCAAGGATCCAAGTATTTGAGTGAAAATCTGCTGCCTCCCAGAGTGCACATTAGCAAGAAATTGGCTCAGAAGCAGAGTATCCAGGACTCAAACCAGGCAACCTAATAATGGGATGCATGCATTCCATGAAGTGCCTTAACCACTGCATCAAACACCAGCTTGGAAATTTACACTTTATATCCAACTGTCTGATAAACTTCATTTACATACTGAACTATAAGAATAAAGCATTTGCTTTCATTTTTATTACATAACTATTAACATATCATGCTTTTTAAATTTATTAAAACTTCAGATGAATAAAATCATTTAAAAGTATCCAACTCAATCATTTCATTTTTTTACAGATGAAATGCTTGCAGACTAAGTAACCAACCAGGGCCACACTGCCAGTAATAAAATCAAGAGAAAAGCTGAGGTCTCCTGACTTCCAGCTTAATAATCTCTTTTTTTTTTTTTTAAGATTTATTTATTTATTTGAAAGAGAGTTAAAGAGAGGGAGAGACAAACAGATATCGTCCATCTTCAGGTTCACTCTCTAGATGAATGGTCACAGCGGCCAGCACTGGACCAGGTCTCCCAGGTGGGTAGCAGGGGCCCAGGCACTTGAGCCATCTTCTGCTACTTTCTCCAGGCCACCAGCAGGGAGTTAGGTTAGAAGTGGAGCAGCTGGGACACGAACTGGAGCTCTGTAGGATGCTGGCACTGCAGGCAGCAGTTTTACCCACTAAGCCACAAAGCTAACCCCAACCCCAGCATTCTTTTATACATCACAATAATATGTTGCCAATGGATCAAACTACATGCCAGGATTAAGAATGACACAGCTGGGAGAGCACCATGGCTCACTTGGTTAATCCCCCGCCTGCGGCGCCAGCATCGCACATGGGCACTGGGTTCTAGTCCCGGTTGCTCTTCTTCCAGTCCAGCTCTCTGCTATAGCCCGGAGGGCAGTGGAAGATGGCCCAAGTGCTTGGGCCCCTTCACCCGCATGGGAGACCAGGAAGAAGCTCCTGGCTCCTGGCTTCGGATCGGCGCAGCGCTGGCCTTAGCAGCCATTTGGGGAGTGAACCAACAGAAGGAAAACTTTTCTCTCTCTCTGTCTGTAGCTCTACTTGTCAAATATATATATATATATATATATATATATACACACACACATATATATACATATATATATAAAAATAAATAAAAGAATGACACAGCCATGGGAAGACTTAATAGCTATTAAATAATTATATACAGTCTAATATGAATACCCTAAGAGGTAGGCATTAAGTCTAGCACTTACCAACAACAATGAAAAAGTCCATGTCATGGGGTAGGTATTGTGGTGCAGCTGCTTAAGCTGCAGCCTGAGATGCCCACATGCCATATCAGAGTACCTGGTTCAAGTCTCAACTATCCCACTTTAAATCCAGCTCCCTGCTAAGGGACCTGGGAAGCAGCAGATGACAACTCAAGTATTAGAGGCCCTGCTACCTACACAGGATGGAGTTCTTGGTCCAGCTGTCACAGACATTTAGGGAATGAACCAGCAGATGGAAGATAGCTATCTCTCTCTGTGTGTTTCTCCTTCTCAGTCATTCTGCCTTTCAAATAAATAAATACATCTTTTAAGAAAAGAAGAAACCCATGTTCCATATCCAAGTCCTTTGGTTTAATACTCAGCTCTGACTAATATTTCTGATAATGAGGACCCTGGGAGGCAGTAGTGAAGGCCCAAGTAATCAGGTTCCTGACACTCACATGGGAGTCTTAAACTGAGTTCCCAGTTCCCAGCTTTAGCCTGTGCCCAATCTCAATTGTTGTGGATATTCGGGAAATGAACCAGTCAATGGTAGCTTCCTTTCTCTTTCCATTTCTCTGCCTATCAAATAAAAATTTAAATTAAGAGTTCAGGAATTGAGTGACAGCTGACTCCTCACTCTACAGATCGCAAAATAAACTCCCTTCTACCACCAAAAAAATATCTTTTGGGGCCAGCATTGTTAAGCCACTGCCTGCGATGCCAATTTGAGTACTGGCTGCTCCAATTCCAATTTAACTGCCTGATAATGCACTGGGAAAACAAAAGGAGATGGCCCAACTGCTTAGGCCCCTGTACACATGTGGAAGACCCAGATGAAGCTTCTGGCTCCTAGCTTCAGCCTTGCCCAGCCCCAGCCATTGAGGCCATTTGGGGAGTGAATCAGCAGATGAAAGATCTCTAACTCTACCTCCCAAATAAATAAAATCATTTTATATATATACACATACACACACCTTTTAAAATATATTTATCAGGTGTTTGGCACAATGGTTGTCACTTGGGACACTTGCATCCCATATCCAAGTGCCTAGTTTGAGTTCTCGTTCTGCTTTCATTTCCAGCTTCCTGCTAACACATACCCCAGGAAACAGATGACGGCTGAAGAACTTGGGTCCCTGCACCCTCATGGGGAGACTCAGACTGAGTTCTGGGCTCCTCCCTTCAGCCTGGCCTAATCCTGGCTATTGTGGACATTTCAGGAACAAATCATCAGATGGAAGACTGTCTCTTTGCCTTGGAAAACATGAAAATAAAAACTTAAATGTGTGTGCATATATATACACAGACACACACTAAATATGCTAAAAGCACCAGTAAGATGTAAAACCAGCCTGACTCAAATAACTACGATCCTTATTTGGAGATCATGAGTAGTTTTATTAAATAAATCTGACAATTTATAGCTTGATTTTATGCCAAGTTTCTAAGCCACAGATGAGTAAATCAAGTATCCCTTGATAATGGTGTGAATAATGAACCAGAGACAAGCAGCGGTCTATCCTCAACAAACTTCCAGTGAATGGGCAAGTGACAGTACTGGCATGATGTGCAACCTTTATTTTCATGGCTACTATGAGTTTCTTTCTCCTTTTATTTCATCTTCAGCTAGTTGTGCTTTGCACAGTGAGTACAATACCGAAATGTTTTCTCACACTGACTGTGATAAAGCACACAGGACTACTACACTCACCTACTCTTAGGAAGATCTAAAAACAAGAGCAATTACTAGAAAGCCAAGTTGTTTCCATGAAGAACTTTTCAGAATAACCCATGGAAACTAAAGCCCGTGAACGTCTCCACCATTACCTGTTCGTTTCTTCTTTGGGTCCTCCAATGGGACAGGTTTCTTGGACACAGCATCTTTTACAGCTTGCCTTAGCTTCCTTTGTTCTTTACGGTACTTCTTGAGCGTGCTTTGTTGTTTAAACTGCTTATTTTTTAGCTTATTTTCAAGTTTAACTTTACTAGTTTTTATCAACTTGCGAAAGCTTGGGACCTGTTTTTTATTTCTTCTCTAGAAAAGAATTGCAAGAGGGGCAATGTCAACTGTAATTATTTTTTTTTAAAAGCAGGTTAAGGAGAAAAACAACTTATTTTAAATGCCATCAAATCAATTCCACAGTCTGAATGTCCCACCGTCATCAATCTTGAATATAATAGCTAAAACCAGACTATGGCATTAATTGCACATAACAGCAACAGGGCATCAGCCATTCAACCACGGGTCTTCCGGTGACTAGAATCCACAACTAACCAAACGGGTCTAAGATCCAAAAAAGATTAAGAAGCGCTGACCTACTGGAAGACGATCGCTCGGAGCTAGTTCACCACCATCTGTGGGTTAAGAGTTCAGGGCAGAACACCGGCCGTTCACAGCTGACGTTTCTATGCTGTTTCACCATTTAAAACCTCCAAAGAGGCAGCTCAAAGGGCCTAGGGAAATAGTGACTGCTGCTGTCCTCTCATTACCGACGCAGCAGCCAAAGCTCAGCGAAGCTGTGCAACTTGCCAAGGACTCCTCAACGAAGGAGGGGAAGCCGAATTCGGGGCGTCGGTCTCCGCCCCTCTCACTCTTTCTCTGGCGACCCCACATTCGGAAATTCATCCGGAAACCCAAATCTCAGAACTAGCTCTAATTTTCTGTGAGAACCAAAGCGAGTCCCTTTCCCCGGACGAGCGCGTCCCGGATCCCAGGACTCAAACTCAGAGGGCAGGACCTCGCTTCTTATCTGCAGCACCAGAGTCCAAAAGGCCGCTCTTAGGAGCCCTTCCAGGTCAGACCACCTGCGCTCGTCCCACCGCAGCGTCCCTGGAACCACCGAGGAAGACTAAGGAAGCCGGGTCTAAGCACCGGGAAGCGGACCGCTCAGCATCCGCGCGCTCCAGGCACCGCGACCCCCAACACAAGGCTGAAAACCGGCCGAGAACCTAAGCGAGGCCCAGAACCTTCCAGTCGCAGGCCCCGGGCCGCCGAGGACACTTACCGCCTTCATCCTTAGGCCTTAAGAGTCCCGGAAAATCCACGAGCAGCCCAGCAGCGCCACACGTGCGAAAACCACACCGCTTTTGCGCGAGCCGGAAACTGGCTACACGCCCTCCCAGTCCTCCGCCGCCGGAAACGGGGGGCGGGACTTCCGCAGGCTGGCTTGGGCGCGCGCCCTCTGGCGGTGACGGGCTAGCGGCACGCCGCCAGCGTGCGCGCGCACGGACACGCGCTGTACCGGAGAGGGGCCGGAGCCAAAAAGGGGTGGGGCCGGAGCCCGGGCCGGGGCCAACAAGGGGTGGGTGGGGGCGGGGTCGAGGCCGGAGTCCGGCGGACGGCGGGCACTTTATGGGGTTGAGTCTTGGACTTTTGTCCAAGGTCTCTTAAAGCCGAGGAAAATAGGACTTGTTTTTACAATCACTTTCCGGCGGTTTGTGCCTGTCCTCACCCTCCTAGCTGCTGTTCTCGATTTTGGTAATTTCTCCTCCGTGAAACCTGACGACAGGGAGAAGCTTACTCCTTGCGTTGTTTCGCCCACCCCTCCACGGACGCTCTGGGCGTGTTCGTGGAGTGACAAATGACTTCTCACCGCCTTCTGCCACTCAAAAGCCTGTGGTTCTTGATGTTCTACTTCGAAATCATTTTGCTTTGATTTTAGCCATTGTCTGATGAAGAGCTCTATCAGCGAGCTTCATCTGCTCCTCATTTCACTGTTGACTCTGGATGAATTCTTCTATGTGCTTGTCAATTCTGCCAACGTCGTTAATTTTAGCAGGAAGATTTATTCATTGCAAGCATGTTTTTTCAAAATGCTTGTCGCGCAAAGACTTTTGGTTTATTTATTTATTTAAAAAGCAGAGTGACGACAGGGAGATCTTCCATCCACTGGTGTATTCCTCAAATGGCCACAACAGCGAGATCCGGAGCAAGCAGAAGCCAGAAGCCGGGAACTCTGTCCTGGTCTCCCACACGGGTAGCCGGAGCCCAGGCATTTGGGCCGCCATCTACTGCCTTCCCAGGCACATTGGCGGGGAGCTGGATCGGAAGTGGAGCAGCAGGGACTTGAACTGGCTGGCACTCCAGTAGGCGGTGCAGGTCCCGCAAGTGATGGCTTAACCCTCTGCACCACACTGGCGGCCCTGAAGCTTAGCAATTTCCAGATCCCATCTCAAAGACAAGAATTCCCTTTCGTCCAGCGCCTCTCTTTCTGCCTTCTCAGCCTCCTTTGCCGTGTCCTCCACACCCTGTCGCAGAAATGGCAGAGCCTGTCCCACTGGGGTATTACTTCACCAAATTGAAAACATCAGCCTGTGCTTTTCTCAAGTGCCTGAATTCCTTCCCGGCCATATCAGCATATCTCAGTCACTCCCATCCTTTCCACCCTCCCTGCAGTCTCTCCAGGGATGAGGCATTCCCACTCCAGTTCAAAACCAACTCCTCCCAGCCTCTTCAGACTCTGGATCATTAATTATCTTTTTCTTCTTCTGCCCTTTCGCCCTTTTCTGTTGATTCATTAGTCCTCCTAGCTTTAAATTTGTTTCCTAACAACCACATCTCGTTTTGCTTGTTGTTTTGTATTCCTGCCCTGCTTGTCCTTACTTCCAGGAAAAAGTAATACTCTCCCGGTGTCTCCACTTCCTCTTTTATCAGAGCCCAAGCCTGCATAGCTTTTTTAGGAACAGCATCATACACTTGGCCCATTCTAAGTTTACAATAAACTAAAATCTTTGGATCATGTTTAAGTGTTTGTTGCCAAGCTTAATCTCTTCCATCTCAAATTTGAGCAGCCTATTGTGTGAAAACTAACGAAAAATGAAGTTTCCATGACTCTTAAATGCTATTGGTTTCTTAATCATATTTTCTCCTGCTTTGTATTATCTCCCATTCAGTCCACTGCTAAGCCCAGCTTGGGCCCCACATTGTCTTAGGTCATTCATAGCATTCCTGAACAGCTGGGCTAGGAAGGGTCACTGGGCTATCCCAAACTGGCATTGCAGGGATCGTACCCCGAGATTGCTGTGAGCCCTTCTGGAGACCTGTTACCAACGCAGCTAGATCTGCCTATACCATTCCACTGACACTGATCTCACTAGAGTCACCAAGCACTTCTCCAAGTGAGCGGTGAATTCTATCATTTCTTTCTTTTTTAACCTCACTGGACCTCTCCATTAGGTTGATGCTACATTTTTCTCCTTTCTTCCATTAGAATATTGACTCCTTTGGCTCTGCTAACAGCCTCTTCCTTGAGTTCCACCTCTGTTGCTTCCTCCTCATGCCTCTTCATCGTAGGTGGTGGCACTCAGGGTTCTACTCTTGGCCCACTTTTCTACTTCACTTCTAGTACTACTTGCTCTTCCAGCATGATCTCATCAATCCATCTATTGCAAAAAGATTTTGTCCAACCTGTGCTTCTCCTCTGAGTTTCAGTTTTGTAGCTAGCTGCCTCTCGACATATCCATGTGGAACCCACGCAAGTTCAAATCTCCATGTTCAAGACTGAACTTGTTTTGCTTACACCTCTTTCAGTATTCCCTATTTCATTCAAGGACCCACAACTACAATCCCAAGATTCCAGGGATCTTTGTGAACAGGCCAGAACTTTCTTGGACATTCACATGTTACAATTCTGTTTTCTCTAAACAAATGGGTTTGGAAACTGTCACTAAGTGGACACAGCACAAGAAAGTTCTGGTGTTCCAGTCCCTCAAGACAGCTTATGTAAGTTCTAACAAGGGACTGTTTTAAGGTTTGACACTTTGTAGTATCTGTTTGGTGTTAGATGCAACCTACCTCTCAGTGTCTGAAATTAGACAATTAAGTTGAAATTGGATGTCATTATTGTCAATCATCTTGGACATAAAATAATCACACAAAGAAGACCTTGTAGAAATTGGAAAAAGCTTCCATTTCCTGAAGACTTTTTTTTTTTTTTTTTTTTTTGACAGGCAGAGTGGACAGAGAGAGAGACAGAGAGAAAGGTCTTCCTTTGGCATTGGTTCACCCTCCAATGGCCGCCGCAGCCAGCACGCTGTGGCCCGCGCATCACACTGATCCGAAGCCAGGAGCCAGGTGCATCTCCTGGTCTCCCATGAGGTGCAGGGTCCAAGTACTTGGGCCATCCTCCACTGCACCCCCTGGCCACAGCAGAGAGCTGGCCTGGAAGAGGGGCAACTGGGACAGAATCCGGCGCCCTGACCGGGACTAGAACCGGTGTGCCGGCGCCGCAAGGCGGAGGATTAGCCTAGTGAGCCGCGGCGCCGGCCCCATTTCCTGAAGACTTTTTAAAAAGATTTATTTATTTGAAAGGCAGAATTCCAGAGAGTCTGAGGCAGAGAGAGAGAGAAAGAGATAGAGTCTTCCATCCAATGGTTCACTCCCCAACTGGCCGCAACAGCCGGAGCTGTGCCGATCCGAAGCCAGGAGTCAGGAGCTTCTTCTAGGTCTCCCACGCAGGTGCAGGGGCCCAAGGACTTGAGGCATCTTCTACTGCTTTCCCAAACCATAGCAGAGAGCTGGATTGGAAGTGGAGCAGCCAGGACTTAAACCAGCACCCATCTGGGAAGCCGGCACTGCAGGCGGCGGCTTTACCCGCCAGCCCCTTCTGAAGACTTTTAAAATAGACAAAAAAAAAAAAAAAAAAAAAAAAAAAAAAAAAACTGTCTCTACAAATAAATTGAGTGTTGCCCCCTAGAGTTGTACAATATGTGAGTACAATTCCCTCCTACTTCAAAGTGCTTGACTATGTTCAATCATCATTCTGTTTCCTGCTCTATGAATCAGGGGAGGGAAGGAGTCTAGAATGTACTCAGTTAGGAAGGAAATCTTGCCATCAGAGAGTTAAGACATCTCGGTAGGGAATATTTAAGTATTACTTAGAGTTATCTTGACTACAAAATAAAAGGAACTTACTGAAAAATACTTCTGAGATGTCAGTCTTGTAGAATTCTAAACCTTTCACTCAGTAATTTGTAAAAAAGAACCCATTTATTTATTTTGCACCTCTTATGAGGGCAGACTCGAGTTGTACGGCTATCAGTTAACTCCTAAATGGAAGTTAGCAAGGACAAAGAGAGATGTCACTTCCAGAGGTACAGATGGTTTCATCTTTGATTGTTTAAAAATGTGAGTTCTTGGTTCTGTCATTTGGCCTGGTGGTTAAGACACTTGTATCCCATTTTGGAATACATGGGCTCATGTCCCACTTCTGCTTCTGATTCCTAATGTGCGCTGTGAGAGGCAGCAGGTGAGCAAAAGATGGTCTGAGTCCTTGTGCCCCTGCACCCACGTGGGAGACCCGGAAGAAACTCTTGGCTCTGGCTTCTGATTAGCCCTGCTTTGGCCATTGCAGCCATCCAGGGAGTGAGCCAGTGGATAGAAGATGTCTCTCCGTCTCTCCCTCTGTGAAACTCTTTCAAATAAATAAATAAATAAGAAAATGGAATAAGGCAATCATTTTTAAAAAAGCAGTAGGTGATGGCTCAAGTACTTAGGTCATTGCCACCCATGTGAGCTCTGGGATTCAACCTGGCCCAACCCCAGCTGTTCTGGACATTTGGGGAGTAAACCAGTGGAGAAAAGCTCCATGTATCTGTCTCTGTCTCTCCCTCTTTTTCTCTCTCTGCGTCCCTAATAATAATAATAATAAAAATAAATTAAATTTGAGTTATTTAGGATCATGTCATTGTGACATCTGAGAACTGTCCTCCACAAAACTGCATAGATGTGGAAGACATATCTGTGTTTGATTATTTCATTGGAATTGGATTTCAAAATCATGTTTCTGATACCAACCCGAGGATCTTCGACTCCCTTGTAATAGAAATTGACAAGAGGCTAATGTGCAATCCAGACAAGGTTTATTAGGGGCTTATGCTCTAGCACAAGGGAGACAACTGCTGACTGGCCCAATAAGGACAACCAGGCAGGACTTCTGTTGGGTGGGGAGGCATGACAGCTCCCCATTGGCACATACCACTTTGATCTGCACCTGGCCCAGGGTTCTGGCTCCTGTCCCTTGGAACACTACAGCTCTATTTGCACCAGGCCCGGTGTTCCGCATAGGTGTGTTTCTTGCACAGGATGCCTTCAAAGTGGTGGCACTGGTCACTACTGCCTCCTCAGGAAGGTCCCATATCAATCTAACTGGGCATGCCCCCAGGCAGTAGTGGGTCTTGCGGTTAAGGTATGGCCCTTTCTTGGTTTGAAACTGGGTAGAGGAACATGTGGGTAGAGATGGATATGTGTCAGGGCTGGAGGGACTTGATTTTGTGAGTCCTGCTTGTATCCTGTCTCATATCTGTCTCTGTGTTTATATTTTGGGCTTCGTCCCATTGGCTGATTACCTTGAAGAAATTAAAAGCTCATAGCAGCTCTTCTGCCAGGACAGACACAGAAGAGCAGTAGCCACGGCTCTGCACTACTCTGTGGCTCTGGGCTTCAGCTGGCCACAAGGTGGCCAAGACCATGGACAAACTGAGGCACAGCCATAGTCATGGGTACTCACCAAGCAGCCTAGTTTATGTGGGACATTATCTGGCAGGTGTGTGGCTTTGCTCTGCATGAGTGCAGTGCCAAGGAGCTACTCAAGGTCTCCTAGGACAAAAGGGCCCTCAAGTTCATCAAGAAAGGGGGGGGGCAGCATTATGGAATAGGTGGTAAAGCCTCCACCTGCAATGCCAGCATCCCATTTTGGCACCAGTTCAGGTCCTGGCTACTCCACCTTCAAACCAGCTCCCTGCTAATGGCCTGGGAAAGCAGCTAAAGATGGTCCAGGTGCTTGGGTCCCTGCTGCCCAAGTGGAAGACTTGGAAGAAGCTCTGGGCTCCTGGCTTCAGCCCAGCCCAACCTTGGCCATTGCAGCCATCTGAGGAGTGAACCAGGGATGGAAGATCTCTCTGTCTGTGTCTCTGTTTCTCTTTCTCTCTTTGTAACTCTAACTTTCAAATAAATAAATAAATCTTTCAAAGAGAGAGAGAAAGGGAAGAGGAAGGGGTGGGAACGCACATCCATGCAAAGAGGAAGCAGGAGGAGCTGAGCTATGTCCCGAAAGCCATAAGGAAGGCAGTTGCCAAGGACTGGGCTCCCCTCCCCGTGCCTAATAAATCCTTTACAGAAATCAGTAAATAATGCCTGTAAGAGGTTCAAAGAGATACTTCGCAGTTTTTTAAACATTTATTTATTTTACTTGAAAGGCAGATATATATATCTTGGAACACTACAGCTCTATTTGCACCAGGCTTGATGTTCCCCATAGGTGTGTTTCTTGCACAGGATGCCTTCAAAGTGGTGGCACTTTGAAGTGCCACTTTATATCTTCCATCTACTGGTTTACTCCCCAAATGGTCACAATGGCTAGAATTGGACCAGGCCAAAGCCAGGGGCTCCATCCAGGTCTCCCACATGGGTATAGGGGGCCAAGTAATTGGGCCATTCTCCACTGTCTTCCTAGGTGCATTAGCAGGGAGCTAGATTAGAACTGGAGAAGCCAGGACTTGAACCAGCACTCATATGGGATGTTGTCATTGCAGGAAGTGGCTTAACCCACTGTATCACAATGCCAGCTCAGGATGCTTTATGTTTCTTAGGAAAAATTATTAAATAATGCCATGTTATAAATGTAAATCTTTGCGCCAGTGCTGTGGTGCAGTAGGTTAATCCTCCGCCTGCAGTGCCAGCATCCCATATGGATACAGGTTTGGGTCCCTGCTGCTTCTCTTCCGATCCAGCTCTCTGCTGTGGCCTGGGAAAGCAGTGGAAGATGGCCCAAGTCCTTGGGCCCCTGCACCCACGTGGGAGACCAGGAAGAAGCTCCTGGCTCCTGGCTTCAGTTCAGCGCAGCTCAGGCCATTGCGGCCATTTGGGGAGTGAACCAACGGAGGGAAGACCTTTCTCTGTCTCTCTCTCTCACTGTTGGTAACTCTACCTGTCAAATAAATAAATAAAATCTTTTAAAAAAATGTAAATCTTCAGCATCCTAAAAACAAGAATTTGAAAACATTTTTGTCAGTCTCTACCTTTGACAATATTAAAATACAGTTGTGAAAAATCCAAATGTATGGAGTTGAGAAAGATAATTATGCATAAAAATAAAAAGTCAGATAGATGAGATAATATGTTCTAAGCAAGTCACATAAGGCAGTATAAATGCGTTATATTGTAGCCCATCAGGACCATCACCCATTAATAATTTTAAGTATGATATTAAAATTATTAATAAAACATAAGAACAAATAATGATATAGCAGACATTGTTGGTTTCCCACTTATGTTTTCTCAGCACTTCCTATTCCATATATGCCCAAAATATACTCCATTAGTGCTTGAAATTTTTCACTTAAAAATTTTTTTCTGGACCCTACAAAGCAAGCCAGAAATGCCAAGGAATTTCCACCCCGGGAGGAATCTTCAACCAGCAACAAATGGAATCTGCAGAATAAATAGGAATAGACCAATTGAAATAGGCTGAGAAATGTCTTCCAAAGATTTAAGCCTGCTACTGAGTCCTGGGAGGCAGCAGATGATGCCACAAGTTGGGTGGCTTACAACAATAGAAATTGATTTTCCCACAGTCCTAGAGGCCAGGAGACTGAAATCAGGGTTCTTCTTGTAGGGCCCTGCGGCAGAAGCCGTTCCATGTCTCTGTCCTCGTTTCTGATGACAGTTGGCCATCTGCAACATCTCTTGGCTTATAGGTGTGTCAGTGCAATCTCTACCTCCACCTTTAAGTAACGTTCTGCTTGGGTTTCTGTGGCTTCAGGTGGCCATCTTCCCCTCCTATAGGGACACCTAGTCATGTTGGATTAAGGGCTCTCTTAGTCTACTTTCTGTTGTTGTAACAAACAGCTGAGGCCAGGTTATTTATAAAAACTAAAGGTTAGGCCGGCGTGTAGTGGGTAAAGCCACCGCCTGTAGCGCCAATATCCCATGTGGGTGCAGGTTCAATTCCTGTCTACTCCACTTCCCATCCAGGTCCCTTGCTAGTGCACCTGAGGAAGCAGCAAAAGATGGCAGGAGTGGCTGTGCTCCTGCACCCATGTGGGAGACCCAGATGAAGCTTCCAGCTCCTGGCTACAGCCTGGCCCAGCCCTACCTCTGCCTCTCCCTCTCTTTAAATAAATAAATCTTTTTTCTTTTAAAAAAAAAAAAAAAAGACTAAAGGTTACTCTATCTTACAATTCCAGAGTCTAGATCTAGCGAGGGCCTTCTTGCTGCAGCACACAGCGAGACAGAGCAAGAATGCTAGCTCGGGCTCCTCTTCCACGTATAAAACCACATCATGTGGGCCTCACCTCGTGACTTCATCTGATCCTAATTACTACCCCAAAGATCCCACTTCCACACCCCATTAACAGATGAATTTGGGGATTAAGTTTCCACAACATGAAATTTGAGGGGACACATTCAAATCATAGCAAGGGCCCACCCTGACAACCTCGTCTTAACTTGGTTACTTCTGCAAAGGCCCTATTTCCAAACAATATCCCATTCATAGACAGACACCAGGGTATGAATACGTCTTTTTTTTAGGGGAGCACAATTCAACCCCTAACACTTTGACTCAGGGTCAGATTCAGAGGACTGCAGCTTAAAACAGGAATCACTTATTAAGCACCTTTATGTTTCCCTAAATATAAATCATTCCATTTTATTCTCAATAATCTTGCAAAATAAATATTAGCCATTTAGTTAATTTATTTTTATTTAATTAATGAATCAGATGATTAGATGTTAGAGTGCAGCGAAGCCTGTGTTTACACCAGACAGGGAGTGTAACAAGATGCCAGTCCCACCAGTGGGAGTAGATTTTCAGCAAACAGGATCAAATATCTTAAGCTTTTTTCCTAAATTGCAACATTATAGATCAGGGCAAAAATCAAAAGGAATTTCCCTAGAGTTGTGATGTAGGTTCTTTTCTTTTTCAGATTTTTACTGACAAATTAACCCAAGTCGTGACATTTCCTCTTTGTTTACTTGCACTGGCTATTCAGAACTAGTCTTTATTTATTCATTACCTTTCAAAATCCCTAGGGTAGGAGAAGTTGTTTCCATGCACAAAGTCATGTACAGTTTCTAACAGTCCCTTGGGCAGTAATAGTTCTACAATCCTCTCTGTACCAGACTCTGCTAGGAGCTCTCTGTGAAAGAATGTTTTGTAAAACAAGGATGTATTGTTTTGAGGCCTTTATTCTAAAACTGCTGGGAAGTATATACAAGGAGGGAAGAGACTATAGAACGAAACTAGTATCTAAGGTTTTGTGTCTACCATTCTCACACTTCTCAGAATGCCTCCCCTGCTTATTCTAATGTATTCTCTACCTATCACCAAAGCTCAAGTCCTTCTTCTGGTTACAAATTTGGAATTACTTCTACTAAGGAGTTTTTCCACAGACATTACAAAAACATGTTTGGGAATTTATGCTTCTGATTGCCTTACTTCATTTTCCAAACTGACTATATTTATTTATTTTAAAAATATGCTTATCGGGGCTGGTACTGTGGCGTAGTGGGTAAAGCCACCACCTGCAGTGCCAGCATCCCATATAGGCGCCGGTTCAAGTTCTGGCTGCTCCTCTTCTGATCCAGCTCTCTGCTATGGCCTGGGAAGGCCTTAGAAGATGGCCCAACTCCTTGGGCCCCTGCACCTGCGTAGACTGGGGAGACCTGGAAGAACCTTCTGGCTTCTGGCTTCAGATTGGCGCGGCTCCAGCTGTTGTGGCCATTTGGGGAGTGAACCAGCAGATGGAAGACCTCTCTCTCTCTCTCTCTCTGCCTCTCCTTGTCCCTCTTTGTAACTCTGACTTTCAAATAAATAAATAAATCTTTAAAAATATATGCTTATGCTCTGGCCTCAGAATCAACCCTTGGGGCATTCGGATCTGGCTAAAAGGCCCATGAGAGTCTCAAAGGTATGGAAAGGCACGACTTGTTGGCAAAAACAATCTAAATGAAAGATCCTAGTGAACAAGACCCCAGTGGAAGGAACGGGCCATCAAGGAGGGAGGCACCTTTCTCTGAAGGGAGGAAGGAACCTCCACTGTGATACGGCCTTGACTAAACAAGTTCAGAGTTGGTGAACTCAAGGGGCTTCCATAGCCTAGATAGCTCATGGCAAGAGCCTCGGGTGATTGCTGATGCCATAAATAAGAGTGACAATTGTTAAATCTACAATGGGAGTCACTGGGTACAGGCTCCCCACGTAGGATCTCTGTCCTTAACGTGTTTTACTATGAAACTTAAAGACAACACTACTAGTCGAACAATACCCTATACCTTGTGCGGTTGTGTGAGTGCAGCCTGTTGAAATCCTTGCTTAGTGTATACTAAGTTGATCTTCTGTATATGAAGGTAATTGAAAATGAAACTCGATGAAGGGCGGGATGGGAGAGGGAGTGGGAGAGGGGAGGGCTGCAGGAGGGAGGGAGGTTGGAGGGGGGAAGCCACAATAATACAAAAGTTGCACTTTGTAAATTCACATTTATTAAATAATAAAATAAATAAATAATACATAAAAATATATGCCTATTTGTTTTATTAATTTTGAAAGGCAGAGAGGCAGAGAGAAACAGGCAGACAGATGAAAATTTCCCATCTGCTGGTTTACTCCCCAGATGCCCAAAACAGCTGAAACTGGACCAGACCAAGACCAGGAGCCAGGAACTCAATCAGAGTCTCCCTCATGAATGATAGGGACTTGAGCCATCACCTGCTGTGGAGCTGGGATTCGAACCCAGGCGCTCCAATATGGGATGCATTACACTAAATGTCTGCCTCTGCTGATTACATTTAAAATCCATTTAGGGGCAAACATTTGGCAGAGCAGGTAAGAGGCCTGCACCCACATCGGATTCCTGAGTTCAATATTTGACTCTGGGTCCTAACTGCAGCTTCCTGTTATTTCAGACCCTGAGAAGCAATAGTGATAGACTAAGTAATTAGGTTCCTGCCACTCATATGGGAGACATGGATTGAGTTCCTGTCTCTCAGCTTTATCCTGGTACCAGCCCTGATCTTTGTAGGCATATGGGGAGCAAGCCAGTGTGGAGGAAGCACTCTCTCACACATACACTCTCTACCTCTCAAGTAAAAAGAAAATTTAAAACACACTTGATTGAACAAATGGATACATAAATAAAATAAGTGGATATTGTCGCTCCCCCTCTTCGTGGAGGAACGACACAGGACCCTGCGCTGTTCTTTCGTCTGCTCGGCCCTCCCCGGGTTTGCTGCTGGTTCTTCCCGGGTTGGCTACTATCCCTTCCACCTCCGTGGAAGGGCGGTTCCCCCTAGCCACTTTCCCCACTTCCGCGGGGGAGCGGCACACCGCCGGCTGGCTCTCTCGGGGGCTGCACAGGTATTCCCTCAGATGTTCCTCTTAGATGTTCCTGGTGCATAGTGTCTCTCTCCTCCTTTATAGTCCTCCTCCGCCAATCCTAACTCGGCTGCCCACACTCCGAGTACGCTGCTCTCCTCCAATCAGGAGCAAGTCCTACAGTTTATTGGTTGAACTGGAGGCAGCTGTGTAGAAGCTGATTCCCTTCTCAGCGCCATATTGTGGGAAAGCAGATGCATAGAATAAGTCTTAATTCCAGTAACTTAGTCTAGTCCGAGTTGCTCCCCACAGATATCTATGAGATTGACCAAAGGTCTTAATGATGCAAAATATTTCCTCCAACATCACTCAGACTTGAAAGAAGATACCTATCTGCCCTCAAGTGTCTTTTTCTTGAGCCTATTAGGATAAAAGAGCTTTTAAACATCCTAATTAGGACTTTTTCTTTTTTTTAATTTATTTTACTTATTTGGAAGACGAGTTACAAAGAGAGGTAGAGCTGGAGAGAGACAGGTCTTCCATTCGATGGTTCGCTCACCAATTGGCTGCAATGGCTGCAGCTGTGCCGATCCGAAGCGAGGAACCAGGAGCTTCTTCCAGGCCTCCCACATGGGTGCAGGGGCCCAAGGACCTGTACTGCTTTCCCAGGACATAGCAGAGAGCTGGATTGGAAGAGGAGCAGCTGGGACGAGAACCGGTGCATATGGGACAACGGCACTGAAGGCTAGGGCTTTAACACACTGCCCCACAGGGCTGGCCCCAAGGACTTATTAACACCCATTGAAAAAGGGGAATTGGTGGTTTCTGAAAGTGGCAAAAAAACAGAAGTGGAGAAAGGGAAAGAGGTAAGTAAAAGAGACGGGCTCCAAAACAGCTAGGTTTCAAGCATTATAAAATGATGCGGCGTCAGTACTAGCAGGTGAATGAGTTACCCACTGATGCCCAACAAATTAGCTTAAAACTTAGCAACTTAAACCAATAGAAAATATTTATTATTTCACATGGTTTCTGTAGCTCTGTATTTTAGGAGTGACGTGGCAGGATTGTTCTGGTTCTGCACACTGCAGTCAAGGTGTTGGTGATCAAGGCCATAATCACCCGAAGACTTTACTGAGGCTCAAGGATTAACTTCCAAATGAGTCACTGATACAGTTGTGGCAAAAACACTGAGCTTCTTGCCATGTGAACCTCTCCATAGGAGCACTTAACTCTCTTCATGACCAAGCAACTGTCTTCCCACAGGACACATTACCCAAGAATGAGTGATGGGTAAGCTCTAATACTTCTATTCAAGACCTCATCTTGGACATCATCTGTTATTCTATTTGTTAATCCAGACCACACTCAATGGTAGGTGAATTAGAATTCACTTCTTGAAGAGAGAAGCATGAAAGAATTGTGGACATATTTTAAAGCCACCAGAGTCAGGTTCAGTGAACATCTTTTGGGCATCTTTATTGGGGCCTGTGTAGGAACTGGAAAACAAATACAAATTCTTTTCCTATCACTAAATAAATAGGAGTTTTTATGTAGGTAGACAAGTCAATTTTAGAAAACAGACGGGGAGGGGGTGGATGAGAGGGGGGCGGCACTGTGGTACAACAGGTTAACGCCCTAGCTTGAAGAGCTGGCATCCCATATGGATGCCAGTTTGAGACCCAGCTGCTCCACTTCCGATCCAGCTCTCTGCTATGGCCTGGGAAAGCAGTAGGAGATGGTCCAAGTCCTTGGTCTCCTGCAATTACATGGGAAGACCCAGAGGAAGCTCCTGGCTACTGACTTTGGATTGGCGCATGTCCGGCTGTTTCGGCCAATCGGTGAGCGACCTCTCTCTCTCTCTCTCTCTCTCTCTCTCTCTCGGCCTCTCCTTCTCTCTCTGTGAAATCTGACTTTCAAATAAAAAATAAATAAATCTTAAAAAAAAAAAGAGAGAGAGAGAGAAACAGAATTATAGAGCTATTTAAAGCTAATTGGACCTGAGCTCAGATTTAAATCTTGGACACTGTGAGGGACTGCTTTTTTGCTGAGCAGAGAAAAAGTTATCTCGTACCCTGTGTTACTACCAATTCATAAAATGCAGTTAGGACCTGAGCTGATAACCAAACACCAAAGTACAGAGATGGTGATTGATTCTATCTTCTAATCCCGAACACCTGGGTCAGTACTCTGTACCTAGAAAGAATCAATAAATATTAGCTGATTTGTCCAATTAAATTTAAGTGATTAATTAAGATGGATCCTAAATACAGAGCTTTGAACTCCTGTTGGATTTTTGTAGATTTTTTTTAAAGATTCATTTGTTTATTTGAAAGTTACAAAGAGAGACAAGGGGAGGCAGAGAGAGAGAGAGATCTTCCATCTGCTGGTTCACTCCCCAGTTGGTCACAATGGCCGGAGCTGTGCCCATCCAAAGCCAGGAGTCAGGAGCTTCTTCCTCTTCTCCCATGCAGGTGCAGGGGCCCAAAGACTTGGGCCATCCTCTACTACTTTTCCTGCCATAGCAGAGAGCTGGATCAGAAGTGGAGCAGCCGGGACTTAAACCAGCGCCCATAAGGGTTGCCAGCTACAGGTGGAGTCTTTACCGGCTATGCCACAGTGCCAGCCCCTGTTGCAGATTTTAAGTACTATGGCTCTCAAAGGTATTTTCTGTTATCTATTTCTTTGATATGACAGCTCCTCTTGCATGCTCTCTCCAAATTTAAGGCAATCATGGACACAAACTGGAGGACTGTGAACCAGATGGTATCATTGGAATCATTTGTTTGGTTAAAACAGTGTGTGTGTGTGTGTGTGTGTGTGTGTGTTTAACTACAGTTTTGAATATGTTTAGGTGGGGCAAGCACTCTGTACACACTCTCTGGTTTCCTACATAGCCCACTACTTCCTATTGTCTGATCTCTCAGCCTGATTATACTTAATGGCACTTGTTTGTGAGACTCTTATATCTAGATTTTCAAGCCAGGATTGTACTATTTATTATTAGTCCAGTTTCTTCTTCTTCTCCATCACAAAGGTGAACTATTTTCTGTAAATTTATTTTTGACTTTAGATCAAAGTGTTGTTATGGCAGCTATCTTCCTTTTTAGTTAAGTCTATATACTGCTAAACCCTTAAGGTCACAATGACTTAGTATTTCTTCATTTTAAAGATGAGGATAACAATGCCTGCCTCTAAGTGAGATAATGTGTGTACCTGGCACTCAAAGGATATGTAAACTTCCAAATCATTTCCCTGATCCTTTCTGGCTAATTCTTTCAAGACCAGTCACACAGCTTTTTCATTTTGAATCTCTTTTCCCATGTCTATCTTTCTCGGTCCATTCACTTATGCTTTTACTAATTCATTTATTCCACAATTATGAATTGTGGAATTACCCATTTACTTTGCCAGTGTGTTTGGGGCTGAGAATAAGCAAGACACCATTTTTGCCATTGAGAATATGGTCTATAGGTCCATTTTCTGTTCCTATAATGAAGTACCTGGGGCTAGGTACTTATAAAGAAAAGAGGCTTTTTAAGCTCATGGTTTTAGAGTTTCAAGGCCACAGCATTGGCATCGACTAGATTTAGATGGCATCCTAATGGTGGGAGTGTGTGTGGGAGGAAGAGATCACATGGTGAGACAGGAAGGCAGAGAGAGACCAAGGGAGGTGCCAGGCTCTCAGTTTTATAGCATCTCTTGAAATAATTAACCAGGGTCTCACAAGAACCACTTTAATCTCTTCTGAAGGTAGTGTCCCAAATGACCTAATTATCTTTGATGAGGCTCCCCTTCTTAAAGGTTGCATACCACAACCCAACACCATCACACTAAGGATTAGGTTCAACACATGAACCCTTGGGGGACAAATCACATCCAAACTAGAGCAGGTAGAGCAGATTATTAACCAAAGAACCACAAACATAGATGTAAAAGTTTTTTAGGGGCTGGCATTGTGGTGTAGCAAGTAAAGCTGCCACCTGTGATACCAGCATCCCTTATGGGCGGTGCTTCATGTCCTGGTTGCTCCACTTCTGATCCAATTCCCTGCTAAGGGCCTGTGAAACATAGTGGAAGGTGGCCCAAATGTCTGGGCCCCTGCCACTTACATGGGAGAACCAGATAAAGCTTCTGGCTCCTGGTTTTGACCTGGCCCAGTGCTGGCCATTGCGGCTATCTGGGAATCAATCAGCGGATGGAAGTTTTCTCTCTCTCTCTCTCTCTCTCCCTCCCTCTCCCTCTCCCTCTCCCTCTCCCTCTCCCTCTCCCTCTCTCTCTGTAACTCTGACTTTCAAACTCAATCTTTTTAAAAAAAATTTTTTTAAATTGTAATTAGTGCCCAAAACGAAAGATTATATAGTGTAATGACTTATCATAAAAGGGGAAAATGGCAGGATCAGGTAGGATATAGAAGGCTTTTCTTCAAGAAATTACTGAATTGAGATCCAAAGAAAGTAAAAATTAGAACTTGCTCTTGCTCTCGTTCTCGCTGTCACTCCGTGTGTGTGTTAGGGGTGACTAAAGTGTCTAGCAAAAGGAATAGCATGTGCAAAGCCCTGTGATCACACGAAGCACATGTACTGTCATGTGCTATGTATTGGTTATGGTTTGCCTTTCATTTTTTTCTGGCTCTTTCCTTCCTTCACCTTGAATTCAGCGATGCATTAACAACTTCCTCAATTGTTGACACATTATCATTCCACTCTGCAAAGAGCCTCTATTGCATTTTTTTTAAAGATTTATTTTATTTATTTGAAAGAGTTACAGAGAGAGGTAGAGCCAGAAAGAAAGAGAGGTCTTCCATTCCACTGGTTCATGCCTCAAGTGACTGCAATAGCCAGAGCTGAGCTGATCCGAAGCCAGAGGCTTCCTCCAGTTCTCCTACATGGGTGCAGGGGCCCAAGGACTTGGACCATCTTCTACTGCTTTCCCAGGCCATAGCAGAGAGCAGGATTAAAAGAGGAGCAGCCGGGACTCAAACTGGTGCCCATATGGGGTGCCAGAGCTGCAGGCTGGGACTTAAACCTGCTGCACCACAGTGCTGGCTCCTCTATTGCTTCTTACAATTTCTCTGTATATTGGTTTATCTTCTTTCAGCAATTCCTTTCTCTATTTTAATGCATTAAACAGGTACCATTTTAATTCACTAAATGTGTTACCAGTCTGCTTATTAATAAATTCACAATATTAATAAGCCTTGTGGGTTCTTGCCTCATATTCTGAATACTGGCACAAATAATCCAGGCAGCGTGATGTTTTAAGCTTTTTATTCAGTGAGAGAGATGCATAGGAGAGTGAGGGCCCTATCTAAAGGAGAGAGGGAAATGTAGATTCACACCGAGCACCAGGAGCCAGCCACGTGCAGGAGCATGCAGGTCAGGAAGCATGGGGCAGGTGGCCCGAAGGCCATGCACCCCGAAGGCGCAGGGCAGCAGGGCCTGCAATGGCTAACAAGGGCAAAAAAGGGGAAAGGGCAAAAAAGGCTGGGCCCACAGTGTTTCAGGCCTTTAATCTACTTCCAAAGGGGCGTGGTTAATTACTCTGATAGGCAGGTGGGCGCACAGGTGTGGTCTGGTAGGGGAATGAAGTCACACAGAGGGCGTGGTGAAAGCGTGGTCTTCCAGCTCACAAACCTGATCAATTCTATCCTACATGCCTGCCTACAACAAATGTGCTTCTTAAATGTGTGTTGTTGTGAAAAAATTGTCTATTCATAGTTTTAATTATGCAAATAATAATTTTTTGTTCATCTCATTTCTTAGTTTTAAAATTGACACTGTTTTTGCTGTCTCTCAAAGCTGCTGTGTACATTTTAAAAAATATATTTATTTTATTTATTTGAAAGAGAGTTACAGAGAGAGGTAGAGCCAGAGAGAGAGTTCTTCCATCCGTTGGTTCACTCCCGAGATGGCCGCAACGGCCAGAGCTGCGCCGATCCAAAGCCAGGAGGCTTTACCCGCTACACACAGGATTGCCTCATTGCCTGTGTACATCTAATGTGCTGTGTTTAATCACTGCATAGTGCCCTGTGGTGGTTCATCTGTCACTCATTATATATTTACTCCTAACTTGATTACATATTTACTCCAATTTTGGACTGTCTCCAATTCCTTTCCACCTCAAAGGACACTCACACCCATTAATAAACATTCTCAAGTATTTCCTCTTAGGGACTGTGAGAAAATTCCCTTGAAGGGTTTAAGCAGAAGTGGAACTGCTAGGTCCCTAGCTATGCACGTATTTTACTTGAGTGAGCCATGCCGGCTGTGTTCTCTGGAGTAGCTGCAGCTATCAGAGGTTTTCTGGTATATGATTACCTCCACCAGAGAATCCTGGACTCTTCTATTCAACTCCTTTTTCTCCCAAACCCCTTTCATCCTTCACAAAGCTATTGTGAGCAAGTTACTGGTGTTACATTGTCCCCCAGGAGCCTAGAGCCAGAGCCACTATACCTATCCCCTTCAGGAATTCACAACTCTTTGTGGTTGCATGCTAAAGATAATCATCTCAGATGCTTCTGTTGTCTTTTCCTAAACATTTAAAGTGCTGTGAGATTGTTTTATAGCCCACAATTTGTACACTTCTCAATTTTATCCCTAAATATTTCTTAGGATTATCTAGTCACGATGGTGGACTAGAGGTGGATTGGAACAAACACCATTTTTATCTAGTTTCAAAAGAAGAAATACAAATAGATGGGTAATGTCAGGGTAGGGGTTGGAGTGTGGAGGTGTAGCACCATTAATGATCAAAGAAATGTAACTTGAAGTAGTAAAGAGAAGTCCTTTTACTCATATAAAATGGGGAGTTTTTTTCGAAGATTTATTTATTTTATTTGAAAGGCAGAGTTACAGAGAGAGGGAAAGACAGAGAAAGAGACAGATCTTCTATCTGCTAGTTCATTGCACAAATAGCTGCAACAGCCGGGGTTGAGCCAGGCTGAAGCCAGAAAAAATGGTGTAGATATAAATGCCATTTGGTTCATAATATGAAAGCTATTTCAGCTTTAAAAAGGGTTAGTGTCGTGGTGCAGCAGATTCAGCCACCGCTTTAAGGCCCAGCAACCTACGTTGGATCACTGCACTGCCCCATTTCCTCTCCAGCTTGGGAACGGTGGAACATGTCCTGAGTAACTGGGTCCCTACCACCCATGTGGAAGACCCAGATCGAGTTCTGGGCTCCTGGCTTTGGCCTGGTCCAGCCCTGGCATCTGGCCACTGGGGAAGTGAACCAGCAGACGAAAAGTTTTTGTCTCTGTCTCTCCTTCTCTCTCTCTGTCACTCTGCCTTTCAAATAAATAAATAAATCTTAAAAAAAAAAGTATGAGGGGAAACAGAAATTTATATTATCTTAAAGGGTATAATATATATGTATTTCAAACTAACATGCTTCACATAATAAGTATATATATAATTTTTCTTTGCCAATTAATTATAAATAAAAAGAACTCGTAAAACACAAAGTGGGACCAGTGCTGTGGTGTAGTAGGTTAAGCCTCTGCCTGTGGCACAGGCAACCCCTTATGGGTGCCAGTTCGTGTCCGGGCTGCTCCTCTTCCGATCTAGCTCTCTGCCTACGACCTGGGAAAGCAGTGGAAGATGGCCCAAGTACTTGGGCCCCTGCACTCGTGTGGGATACCCAGAGGCAGCTCTTGACTTCTGGCTTCAGATTGGCCCAGTTCTCACCATTTCAGCCATTGGGGAGTGACCCAGCGGATGAAAGACCTTTCTCTCTGTCTCTCCTTTTCTGTACTCTGCCTCTCAAATAAATAAATTAATTAAAAAAAACCACAAGGGATAAAATAATAACTTTACAATGCAGAAAATTGGCAGAAACCATCTTAATTGAGTTATTAAAATTAGTATCATCAATATCAGGATAAATCAACAGTATGTGCTCCCTGATATGATGCACTGAAGGGCATAACATCACTCTGTAGTATCCTTACAAAACGCAGAGCCTGAATTTATGAGGAAGCATTAAACAAACTAAAATTGAGAGACATCTTACAAATAATTGGCTGGTCTTTTTAAAAAAGTGTCAAAGTGCTGGCGCCGCGGCTCACTAGGCTAATCCTCCACCTAGCGGCGCCGGCACACTGGTCAGGGCGCCGGATTCTGTCCCGGTTGCCCCTCTTCCAGGCCAGCTCTCTGCTATGGCCCGGGAGTGCAGTGGAGGATGGCCCAAGTGCTTGGGCCCTGCACCCCATGGGAGACCAGGAGAAGTACCTGGCTCCTGCCATCGGATCAGCGCGGTGGCCGGCCACAGCGCGCCGGCCGTGGCGGCCATTGGAGGGTGAACCAATGGCAAAGGAAGACCTTTCTCTCTGTCTCTCTCTCTCACTGTCCACTCTGCCTGTCAAAAAAAAAAAAAAAAGTGTCAAAGTTACACAGGACTGTTACACAGGATCAGCTAGCTAATTTACAGGAACTGTATATAAAATGTGAGGTTGGGGCCAGCACCATGACACAGCAGGTAAAGCTTCTATCTGCAGAGCCGCATCCCATATGGGTGCCAGTTTGAATCCTGGCTGCTCCATTTCCAACCCAGCTCCCTGCTATGGCCTGGGAAAGCAGTGGAAGACAACCCAAGTCCTTGGGCCCCTGCACTGATGAGGGAGACCTGAAGGAAACTCCTTGCTCCTGGCTTCGGATTGGCTCAGCCCTGGATGTAGCAGTCATGTGGGATGTGAACCAGCAGATGGAAGACCTCTCTCTCGCTCTCTCCACCTCTGCCTCTGCCTCTTCCTCTCTGTAACTCTTTCAAATTAAATAAATCAATCCTTAAAAAAAAAATAGCAGAGCGTTAAACCAAATCTGTAGGGCTCTGGGTGACTGCACAGGGAGCAGGCCCACAAAATTGGTCCTGATAACATGAACTTTCTATCTCTACCCCTCTTTCTCTGTCACTCTGCCTTCCAAATAATAATAATAATAGTAATAGTAATAATACATCTTTTAAAAAAGGATATTTTAACTGGTCATAAGTAGAAAGCATGTAAAGTAATAAAAAGTTCTTAGTTTTTAAGTCTAATAAAAATATTTATTTATACAGTTTTCCTTGTAAATGCCATTTCTATTAAATTTTCCAGAGAAAATAACAAAGATAAGCACAACTATTTATGTATGTGGATTAAAAAAATTATTTGAAAGGCAGAGAGAGAGAGAGAGAGAGAGATCTTCCACTCACTGGTTCACTTCCCAGATGCCTGCAATAGCCAAGGCTGGGTCAGGCCGAGACCAGGAACCAGGAACTCCACTCGGGTCTCTCCCACTGGTGGCAGTAATCCAAGTACTTGAGATATTATCTACTGCTTCCCAGGGTGTGAATCAGCAGGAAGTTGGAAAGGAAGTGAAGTTGGAACTCCATCCCAGGTACTCTGATATGGAATACAGGCATCCAAGTCAGTGGCCCAACCCCCTGTGCCACGACACCTGCCCCTGCATATGTGGAATTTTATTGCTATAGTGTGGTTTATAATAGAAAACATCTGGACACTATCAAAATGGCCAACAATAGGGATTTATTTATTTCCAACATTACAAGAGTACTCAATTAACATTAATATTAATTATTTTAGAGTAACAGGTGAGTATCTTGGGTTTTATTTTTATTTTATTTTTAAAAAAAATTTATTTATTTGAAAGGCAGAGTTGCAGTGAGGGAGAGACAAAGAAATCGTCCATCCACTGGTTCACTCCCCGAATGGCCACAATGGCTGGGGCTGCACCATGCCAAAGTCAAGAACTAAGAACTTCATCTGGGTCTCCCACATGGGTGCAACCAAGTATTTGGCCCATCTTCTGCTTTCCCAAGCCCATTAATAGGGAAATGGATCAGAGTGGAGCATCTAGGACTCAAATCAGTGCCCATATGGGATGCTGGCATTGCAGGCAGTGGTTTAACCTGCTGCGCCAGAGTGCTGTCCCATATTTTCATTTTATGAAAGTAGTGTTTTCACTGTAACATTCTGTAGAAAATTTATTTTTGAGGCAGAGCGAGAGAAGCACACTGAGAAGTTCCCATTTGCTGGTTTATTCCCCAAAATGCCTGCAAAGGCTCCCAGCTATGACCAAAGCTGAGGGCCAGAAACAGTCTGAATTTCCCACATGGGTGCCAAGAACCCAGTCACGTGAGCCCTCAGGGCTGCCTCTTTTTTTTTTTTTTCTTTAAATAAATGTTACTCTCCAGGAATTGCGCTGTGGCGTAGCTGGTGGGGCGCCTGCAGTGCTGACATCCCTTATGGGGAGTGGCATTGTAGCATAGTAGGTAAAGCTTGGGGATGGCATTGTGGCATAGTGGGTAAAGCTGGCACCTGCAACACTGGCATCCCATATGAGTGGTGGTCCATGCTCCACTTGTTATCCAACTGCCTGCTAATGGTTTAAAAAAGCAGTGCAGGATGACCCAGGTGTTTGGGCCCCCACCACTCATGTGCGAGACCTGGATGAAGCTCCTGGCTCCTGGCTTTGTCCTGACCCAGTGCTGGCTTTTACAGTCATCTGGGGAGTGAACCAGTGGATGGAGGATCTCTTTCTCTCTGTTTCTCCCTCACCATCTCTCTTTGTAACTCTGACTTTCAAAATAAATAAATAGATGTTTAAAAAACAAACAAGCAAACAAAGAAACCAGGCAACTTAACCATTAAGCCAAATAACCAGCCTGTTTTTTAAATTTCTATATTCTGTCCTGTTGCAAAATGGTTTAACAATTAATGAACTTTAATCAGTCTCATACTGGATTTATGCAAATACTCTCATTTGATTACACCAGTAGCAACTGGTGAGGAGTTTTAGGTGCGTTTTCCTCTAAATGTAGCTTAATGTCCTCTTGCTACATAAGAAATTATTATAACCCATTTCTGAACAATCTACAGCTATGATATGCATTTGGAAATGCACTTCAGAATGTTCCTTTAAAAGTTACCATTTAATCTATTTTTAAAATACCATAAGAGGAGGATTGGTAAAATACCATAAGAAGAAACATAAAAATTTAAAAACCCATCATTCTCTTTTCATGACTTTATCAAGCTATGTATGAAATGTTATACATCATTGTAATTATGGACACAATTGTGTATGTTTACTTTTTTATTTAATAATATTTTGTAAAATTTCCCTGTATTTCTGCATTTCTGTCACTTTGTCTACATACTGTTTCGCTGATATAGTTAGTTTTCCTACACTTCCCATATTATTGGTTATTTAAGCATTTTCTAATTTCTAACTCTTCCACATTTTGCTATAAGCATTTTAGTATTGGTTTTATTTTATTCTTTGGAACGACTTCCTTATGACGAATTCCCAGGAGCACAATTACAGGCCTCTTAATATGTGGCATTGGTTTGCTGCCCCAAAGGATCAGTGTGCATTTTTAAAGCATTTCATCCGTCTCTTGGTTTGCTGCTGTCCCGCTGTGGCTTACCAAACAGCAGCCGCTTTGTGATCTTGCTCTCATTCATTTCCCACACATGTCTCACCCTGCTGAGTTAATCTGCAATACGCATCCTTTCAATATTTGCTATCTAACTATAATCCTCAACCTTAGTCCTAGTGACCCTCTCTTACCAGCTGGGGTTTTACCAGGAATGCATGGAATTTAGATCATTTGCAGAAGTTGAAGATTTCTTTAGCAAACCAAGAGGGACAGTCTTACAGAAGTTTGTACATTTGTACTGCTTTACAGAAGTTTCATTTGGATTTTGACATCAGATTTATTCCATATCTAGTTAAACAATTTTCAAAGGGACGTATTGACTATATTTTGGTTTAATCTGTTCATTATCAGATCGGTATACTGAGGACTTCCTATGGCTATTTTAGGTTTCATTGACACATACAAAACAAATAATTGTTAGGTTAAGAGTCCCCTTCATCAGAGCTGAATAACAACTGGGGAAGAGTGCTCCGGGGTGAGAGACCAACACGCATGAAGAGCATTAGGCAGGAGGACTTAGCACATAATTTCAGAAACAGAGGCAAAGACATCACATTTGAAACATGATGAGTGAGGAGAGTAATGTGAGATGATGCTGGTGAGGGAGATAAAAGTATCACAAAGACCTAAATTGTCCTGGAGAACAGCCCAGACGTAGAAGCTTTCAGAATGGGCATTGTAGTAGATAGCACAGCGACAGCGACAGCGACCACCACCATGACAAACCCCATTATTATCGAAGTTGGGAGAGTTTGAGAGAGAAGTGGGAGAGAGCACTGCACAGGTAGACCATGGAGTCTTACAGCCACAGAAAAGATGTTGTGTCTGGCCTTAAGAGAAGAGAAAGCCACTGCATTTGGATTAAGGAAGAAGAATCCTCCCAGGGAGTACTTAGAAGAAATAGTCAAAATGTAGCAGAAAAAAAAAATGGAGAGAACAGAATTATGGAAACTAAGAAAAAACAGTGGTTCTCTTACAAGTTTGAAAAGTTAATATGATGATGACTGAATAACCAGGGCTCCTCCTCTGGAGATTTTGATTAACTGGTCTGGGGTGAGGCCCATTCCTCAGTAATTTAAAAACCTTCCTAAGTGTATCTCATATGCAGCCAACTTTGAGAAACACTGCTGTAAGGAAATCTGGTGGTGACTTAACACCATAGAAGGAAAAGTGTCTGTGAAGGCTATTTGGTAATCCAGTACAGCCAGACATGGTTTGTGGATTGCAAAAGTATATGAGGAGCTTGAGGTCTTTTGTTTGAGAACTTTGTACCCTGAGTCCAACTGTAGTAAAGTAATAATACGAGATTATTGTACCACATCTCACACATCAATAATGAGGAATGGGTCATACATGTAGAATATGGCCAGTCATTTGCATTTTTACATTTTTTTAAAATATCTATTTATTTTGAAAGTAACAGTTACACAGAGAAGGAGAAGCAGAGAGAGGTCTTTCATCCGCTGTTCACTCCTCAGATGGCCGTAACGGCTAGAGCTGTGCTGATTCGAAACCAGGAGCCAGGAGCTTCTTCCGGGTCTCCCACATGGGTGCAGGGGCCCAAGGACTTAGGCCATCTTGCACTGTTTTCCCAGGCAATATCAAAGAGCTGGATTGGAATTGAAGCAGCTGAGACTCAAACCAGCGCCCATAAGGGATGCTGGCACTTGCAGGCAGAATCTTTACAGCTATGCCACAGCGTCGGCCCATATTTTGACAATTTTTTGAGAGTAAAATTTTATTAAAAAATATGAGTAAGTATACCAAGATTTTCCATGTTTGAATAAATTAATATTCTATGACTGAGGCTGAGAAGATTTTCTCTCACCATAATTGCTCCATCTGATTTATAGGAAGGTATAAGGATATATTATTTATGTCAAGAGTTGTGGTAATATAATATGGTATCAAAAGTTTTTCGTTGTTGTTTTTTCCATTTTTATTTATTTATTTATTTGAAAGGCAGAGAGAAAGAAAGAGGTCTTCTATGGCTGTTTCATTCCCCAAATACCAACAACAGCCAGGGCTGGGCCAGGCTGAAATCAGGAGCCAGGAGCTCAATCTAGGTTTCCCATGTGGATGACAGAGAGACCCGAATATTTGAGACTTCACCTTCTACCTCCCACGATGTGCATTAGCCAAAGGCTGGATTGGAAACGGAGCCAGGACTTGAACTCAGGGACTCCAATATGGCAAGCGGGCATCCCAAGTGGCTTCTTAACCCCTTCACCAAATGCATACTTAATTTTCAAAAGTTTTTAATGTCATATTTTTAAGGGACCATATAAAGGATATACTGCATCTTAAAACTATTCTTTGTGAAATAGGATATAATATTACCAGATATTACAGGAACTTTTGTTGTTGAAAAGGTGGGAATAATAGCAAGAACTTCTAATATAAGTTATTATACATTTTATTTTAGACAAAGTTAGAGAATGTAAATGTGCTTTAGTTGTTTTTTTTTTTTTTTTTGACAGGCAGAGTGGACAGTGAGAGAGACAGAGAGACAGAGAGAAAGGTCTTCCTTTTGCTGTTGGTTCACCCTCCAATGGCCTCCGCGGGCGGCACGCTGCGGCCGGCGCACCGTGCTGATCCAATGGCAGGAGCCAGGTGCTTCTCCTGGTCTCCCATGGGGTGCAGGGCCCAAGCACTTGGGCCATCCTCCACTGCACTCCCTGGCCACAGCAGAGAGCTGGCCTGGAAGAGGGGCAACCGGGACAGAATCCGGCGCCCCAACCGGGACTAGAACCCGGTGTGCCGGCGCCGCAAGGCGGAGGATTAGCCTAGTGAGCCGTGGCGCCGGCCTGTGCTTTAGTTTTTTTTTTTTTTAATTTTTGACAGGCAGAGTGGACAGTGAGAGAGAGAGACAGAGAGAAAGGTCTTCCTTTTGCCGTTGGTTCACCCTCCAATGGCCGCCGCTGCAGCCGGCGCACCGCGCTGATCCGATGGCAGGAGCCAGGAGCCAGGTGCTTTTCCTGGTCTCCCATGGGGTGCAGGGCCCAAGCACCTGGGCCATCCTCCACTGCACTCCCTGGCCATAGCAGAGAGCTGGCCTGGAAGAGGGGCAACCGGGACAGAATCCGGCGCCCTGACCGGGACTAGAACCCGGTGTGCCGGCGCCGCAAGGCGGAGGATTAGCCTATTGAGCCACGGCGCCGGCTAGTTTTGAAGTCTGCACTAGGGTTATATGAGCTATCATGGTTCATAAAACCTTTACTGCTGTTGACCATGGGAGAAGGAGATGAACAAAATAAACCATTTTAAGAAATTAGAGTTTAGGGGCTGGCGCTGTGGCACAGCGGGTTAACACCCTGGCCTGAAGTGCTGGCATCCCATAAGGGCGCTGCTCCACTTCCTATCCAGCTCTCTGCTATGGCCTGGGAAAGCAAAAGAAGATGGCCCAAGTCCTTGGGCCCCTGTGTCTGAATGGGAAGATCCAGAGGAAGCTCCTGGCTCCTGGCTTTGGATCAGTGCAGTTCTGGCTGTTGCGGCCAATTGGGGAATGAACCAGCAGATGGAAGACCTCTCTCTCTCTCTCTCTCTACCTCTCCTTTCTCTGTGTAACTATGAATCTCAAGTAAAAAATAAATAAATCTAAAAAAAATAGAGTTTAGGGGCCAGCACTGTAGTATAGCAGGTTAAGCCACCATCTGCAGTGCTGGCTTCCCATATGGGCACGGTTCTAGTCTCAGCTGTTCCACTTCCAATCCAGTTCCCTGCTAATGTGCCTGGGAAAGCAGTGGAAGATGGATCAAGTCCTTGGGCCCCTGCACCCACATGGGAGACCCTGAAGAAGCTCCTGGCTCCTAGCTCCTGGCTTTGGGTGGCTCAGCCCAGCTGTGGCGGCCATTTGGAGAGTGAAACAGCAGATGGAAGATCTCTCTTTCTCTCTCTCTGCTTATTTCTCTCTAACTCTGCCTTCCAAATAACTAAACTCTTTTTTTACAAAAGAACTTAGAATTTAAAAACAGTATATGGGGCCAGCGCTGTGGCACAGTTGGTTAGTCCTCTGCCTGTGGGGCCGGCATCCCATATGGGCGCCGGTTCTTGTCCTGGCTGACCCTCTTCCAATCCAGCTCCCTGCTATGGTTTGGGAAAGCAGTGGAGGATGGCCCAAGTCCTTGGGCTCCTGCACCTGCATGGGAGACCAGGATGAAGCACCTGGCTCCTGGCTTCAGATAGGTGTAACTCCGGCCATTGCAGCCATTTGGGAAGTGAACCAAGAGAAGGAAGACCTTTCTCTGTCTCTCCCTCTCACTGTCTGTAACTCTACCTTTCAAATAAATCAATAAAATCTTTAAAAAAAAGTATAATTTTAGGGGTCTGCATTGTGGCATAGTATGTAATGCCACTGCCTGTGATGCAGGCATCACAAATGGGTGCCAGTTCGAGTCTTGGCTGCTCCTCTTCTGACCAGGCTCCCTGCTAATGTGCCTGGAAAAAGCAGCAGAGGATGGCCCAAGTGTTTGGGACCCTGTACCCGCATGGGAGACCCCAGGGGAAGCTCCTGGCTCCTGGCTTCGGCCTGGCCTAGCGCTGGCCATTGCAGCCATCTGAGGAGTGAACCAATGGATGGAAGTGCTCTCTCTTTCTCTTTCTCTAATTCTGACTTTTGAAATAAATAAATGAATCTTTAAAGAAACAGTATAATTTTATAGAGGGATACTTATGGTGGTAACTAGAAAGTAATGCATTAACAAATTGAGAAATACTTCACACCAGGAAGAAAATTGCAGGATAAATTCCCTAGGCAGAAGACACAGGCTGAAGAGACAGAAGACTGGGAGTAGACTCCTTCCGCTTTCCTCATCTTATGTCCAGATATCTGTTTTTACTTCGCTTTTTAAAAATTAAGGTAAAGTTTGCATTACATCAGACTAACCATGTGCAAGTATACAATTCAGTGTTCCTTAGCACATACATCATGTTGTACAGTCACAAACTCCACCGAGTTCCAAAATATTTTCATATCCGTTCCATATTCACTCACCTCATTTCACCCCAAAAGGAAACACCAACAGAGGCTGGTGTTGCGGTCCAGTAGGTTAAGTGCTGGGTCTAGTACTGGCTACTCAAACTAGCTCTCTGCTAATGTGCCTGAGGAAGCAGCCCAAGATGGCCTGAGCACCTGGGCCCCTGCTGCCCACGTGGGAGACCTGGATAGAGTTCCTGGTTCCTGGCTTCAACCTGGCCCAACTTTGGCCATTGTAGGCATTTGGGGAGTGAATTTGCAAATGGAAGATAGATATTGCTCTCTATCTCTCCCTCTCTCTGTAACTCTGCTTCTCAAAGAAAGAAAACACTATAACCACTGGGCAATAACTCTCTTTTCCCCATTCCTCCAGTCACTAGCAATCATCGCTTGGCTTCCTGTCTCTACAAATTTACCCATTCTGGTCATTTCATATAAGTAAAGTATATACTGTGTTATATATATATATATATATTTTTTTTTTTGACAGGCAGAGTGGACAGTGAGAGAGAGAGACAGAGAGAAAGGTCTTCCTTTGCTGTTGGTTCACCCTCCAATGGCCGCCGCGGTCGACGAGCTGCGGCCGGCGCACCACGCTGATCCGATGGCAGGAGCTAGGAGCCAGGTGCTTTTCCTGGTCTCCCATGGGGTGCAGGGCCCAAGCACCTGGGCCATCCTCCACTGCACTCCCTGGCCACAGCAGATGTGTTATATATTTTTTAAAGATTTTATTTGAAAGGCAGAGTTACAGACAGAGAGGGAGAGACAGAGATCTTCCATTCACTGGTTCACTCCCCAAATGGCCACGACAGCTGGAGCTGGGCCTATACGAATCCAGGAGCCAGGAGTTTCTTCAGGGTCTCCCACATGGGTGCAGGGGCTCAAGCACTTGGGCCATTTTCTACTGCCTTCCCAGGTCATAAACAGAGAGCTGGATGAGAAATGGAGCTGCCCGGACAGCAACTAGCACCCATATGGGATGCCAGCGATGCAGGTGGAGGCCTAGCCTATTATGTCAAGGTGCACACCCGACAACGTGTTATCTTTTGTGTCTGGCTTCTTTCACTTAGCATGTTCTAAGATTCATCCACATTGTAGCATGTATCACTAGTTTATTCTTTTTTATAATTGAGTAATATTCCATGGTCTGGATATACCATTTTTGTTTATCCATCCTCTGTTGAAAGACATTTGGGTTGTTGTACCTTTTGGTTATGAATAGTGTTACCATGAACATTTATTAAAATATTTTTGTTTGAACATTTGTTTTCAAGTTTTTGAGTATATACCTAGGAGTGGGATTGCTGGGTCATGTAATAAAATTCTAAGTTTAATTTATTGAAGAACCAACAAACTATTTTTCATGGCTGCTAAACTATTTTAAAAATGTAGTTATTATCATTTTATTTGAAAGAGAGAGAGAGATCTCCCATCTACTTGTTCATGCTAAATGCTGGCAACAGCCAGGGTTGGGCCAGGAAGATGCCAGGAGCCAGGAACTCCATTTGGGTTTCCCAGTGAGTAGGAGGCACCCATATACTTGAGCCATCACCTACTGCCTACCAAGGATAGCTGTACCATTTCACATTCTACACAATTCTTGAAATCTATGCACACAGGGGTCTTCAAAAAGTTCACGGAAAATGAACGTTAAGGAAAAATTGTGCATGGATTTCAAAAAGTTTTTGCAGCAAAATAAGCTTTTCTTGTAGTACCATTTGCCTGACCTTTTTGAAGTACCCTCATAGAAGGGTTCTACTTTTTCCACATCCTTTCCAATGCTTGCTATTTTCCACAGACAGCCTAGTGGACGGTAAGTGGACTTTATTGTACTTTTGCTTCGGGTTCCTTTAATGACGAATGACAGATAATTTTGGTAGCGTTGTGGAAGCCGAAGCAAAGGGAGGGTGTTGACTTGAGGCCATAACAGCCCTGAGCTATGGCTATGACGATGGAAAAGGATGTAAAAATTGAAGAGCCGCCCGGTGGCCAGTTAGCACTGGAAGGACTTAACGCGCTGGCGTCTTGCAATTCTACTCCCATGCACATAGTACGCCCAGTGAATTTTTGTTAGGCGAGCAGCACCCGCGCTTCTGTTGAGCACTGTCACGCCCGGAGCCAGCCAATCAGCTTCCACCACCCGGACGGCCGATCCCAGATTGGCTGAGTGCGCCTCTCTAGCTTCCGTCTCTATGGTTCGGGGAATCTCCAGGTCGGGGGCTTGACCGATCTGGCTTTTGCGCGTGCGCGAGCCCAGGCGCGTGCCCGCCCTCGCCCAACTGTGCGACCCCGCGGGTGGGAGGGGTGGGTCTGGGAACGTTGCGGCGACCGCCGCGGCCCCACACCCAGGGCTGTTCCCTGGCGGAGACTGCGCCGGGGAGTTCTCCGCCGTCTCCTTGGGTGGCAGCCACCCGGACCCCAGATGGTGGGTCCGGAGGATGCCGCAGCCTGTTCGGGAAGAAACCCCAAGTTGCTCCCGGTGCCGGCGCCGGAGCCCGTGGACCAGGACGGGAAGATGATCCGGGCCACGGGCGGCTTTGGCGGAGGCGTCAGCGCTGTGGAGCCGCCTGAAGAGGAGGAGGAGGAGGAGGAGGAGGAGACGCCGCCGCGGCAGCTCCTTCAGTGTTACCTCGCGGCTGCCGGTGCACAGCTGGAGCCGGGGCTCTGCCACTGTGCGGTGCCCAGCAGCCAGGCCGGCGCCCCGCAGTTCGCGGCAGCGCCTCGCTCGGACGCTTGCCCGCCGGGCTCGGGATCCAAGCACCTTGGCGCCGAGGCGGCGGATGTCCGCGCGCCACGGCACGGAGGCATGATCAACGGGGACTCGGGCTTTCTGCCTGGCCGGGCCGGTCGCGACCTAGAGGAGGTTCGCGGGCTGGCCCGCGCCGGCGGCCCGGAGCCGCGCCGCCGCCGCCCCTGCGGCCGCCTCCGCCTGGAGGGGCCTGGTGACGAGAGCGCGGACCGCGCGAGCAGCCCGTCGGACTGGGCCGCGCCGCTCGAGGACCCGCTGCGGAGCTGCTGTCTGGCGACTGCGGACAGCACGGAGCCCGAGGGCGCGGGCAGCGGATCCGGGGGCAGCCTGGCCAGTGGCGGTAGCAGCAGCGAGGACTTGGGGCGGCCGGGAGCCGGCGGCCGGGGTCTGGAGGAGGACGCGCCCCCGGCCACCTCGGCCGAGAGGACTCGTGGGGGCTTGGGCGCCGAGCCGCGCCTGTGCTTGCCGGACGTTCATTTGAACTCTCGGAACACGTTCGAGGTGAGCCGCCGCCAGAGCGCCCGGGACCCCCTGCCCCCGGCGGGGCTGCCGGAGTCCTCGGCCGCCTCCGAGCCGGGCTCCGCGGGGACCGCTGCCCGGGCTCGACGGACCGGCGGCTTCGCCGACTTCTTCGCCAGGTACAGCGCAGCCTGCGCCGGAGCTGGGGCCGGGGCCGGGGCCGGGGCCGGGGCCGGGGCCGGGGCCGGGGCCGGGGCCGGGGCCGGGGCCGGGGCCGGGGCCGGGATGGCCGCCTCCTGCCGGCCCCCGCGCGCGTCCGTGCTTAGCTTTGATTTGTTGCCGAGAGAAGAGGAACTGGATCTACTTGTGTTTCTGGAGAAGTTGCGCGCTCCGTGGGGAGCGGATTTTTCTGTTGCTCTGTCGACTGGGGGCTGTACGTGCTAGTCACACCTGATTTCTCTGCTTTCAGATCTGGCCAGCCTGCTAGTGCCATTATCTCCAGTTGTCTTTTCCTGAAGAGCCGATAACCTTCTATGTCTCTATGTCTCCGATTTTTTTTTTTTAATTGTACTGCAAGGATTTGCAAAGATTGGAGGGGCGGTATGGGCGTTCGGGTGTGGTTGTGAAAGGGAAGTCATTTTGCAGAGCTGTTTTATTTGCGTGGAACATATAAACCCATTTAAGTAGTTTGGGGATGCTTGAAATTCGAAGGGATTGCGGCTCATAGTGTTTAATCGGTTTCCCCCACTGTGATCTTTATTAAAAATTAAACTAATTTGTGTTTAGAATTTGATTCTAGCCTTCTAAGCCAAATTACTGTAGCGCTTAGGAAGCTCGGTTTCTTTGCTTCGCTCAGATATCCCTTCACTTTTTTTCAACAGCTTCTTATTAGTTTTTTTTATCTTGTTTTGGTGATTTGATAAGATGTCCTTGAAATACGGTGCGGGACATTGTGAGTCTAAGAATGGGGCTTTGTTGATTAATGGGGATGCATAAGCAGAGAAGTTTATAGAAAACATTAACATTACTGAGAAAACAGTTTCTCTTGAGATAGATTTTGACATGCTTATAAAATTTTGTTTTTTAAATTTTTGGGCAAATAAGAAAGTATTTTGTACTTGTAAAACCTTCCATTTTAGAATTTTCTGTTTTCCTTCCTTTTTGAGGGATCTTGAGTATAGTCGGAAGTGAAAGCAACCAATTCTGCAGCTTAGGTTTCAGGAGGTTGTACAATTAGTGTGCAAGCTGCTGGACACAAAGATGCAGTTTTATGATTGCAATTGATATTATCCCTTATTTTTCCTGCTTATGTAAGTTTACAAAAAATTTACAAAGTTTCTTAAAACAAGAATGGGAAATTCTAATTTCAAGTATTCCTAGGACAAAATATATAATAAGGAGATCTGTGTTTGGGTCTGTAGTTGCAAAAATTATATTCCAAAATGTCTCAAGGTGAGATGAGTTTGTATCTTTGTGATAGTATGTGGCCTTTGGGCATCTATTGGTTATTGTATCTGTCTTGGTTATGTTTTAAGGTCAGGTGGGAGGAGTTTTAGACCTGGAAGGAGCTTTGGAGATCATCCTGAGTGCTTGCTTTGTGCCAGATGTTGGGAATAGAGATGATTTGAATAATGATCCTTGACCTGGAGGTGGAGTGTCTCTTCGTGAGGATTAAGTTTGAAGACAGATAAATGCATTGTAATTTATGAACAATGACAGCGCAAACTTATGTATAAGAGGCTTTCATATTGTTAGCAGTAAGCATAAAATTTTATCAAATTAAAGTTTTTCTTTAACTTATAGACTTTTTTTTAGATTTATTTATTGAAAGAGTTATATATAGAGAGAAGGAGAGGCAGAGAGAGAGGTCTTCCATCTGCTGGTTCATTCCCCAATTGGCCGCAACAGCTGGAGCTGTGCCGATCCAAAGCCAGGAGCCAGGCGCTTTCTCCAAGTCTCCCGCGTGGGTGCAGGGCTCAAGGACTTGGGCCATCTTCTGCTGCTTTCCCAGGCCATAACAGAGAGCTGGATTGGAAGTGGAGCAGCTGGCACTTGAACCAGCACCCATATAGGATGCTGGCACTGCAGGTGGTGGCTTTTACCTGCTATACCACAGCGCCAGCCCCTAACTTATACAGCATTAGCAGCTTTTTATTAATATAGCCAGATAGCATTCATGTGGCTACATTATTCATACATATTGGAGCACTGGGTATGAAATCAGAAAACTTAGGTATTCAAAAGTTAATTTCTCTAGGCCTCATTTTTCTTAATTGAGATCTGATGTCAAGAGTCTAGGGGTTGGGCCAGAGTTTTGGTGCAGCAGGTTAAACTGCCACCAGGTGACAATTGCATCCCACATTGGTCTGAGTCCTGGCTACTTTGCTTTGGATCCAGGTTTCTTCTGATGTGCCTGGGAAGGCAGCAGATGATGGCCCTGCCACCCATGTAGGAGGTCTTCACTCCTGGTTTTGGCCTGGCCTAGTCCATTTGGGGAGAGAACCAGCAGATGGAAGATATGTTTCCCTCTGTCTCTCCCCTTCTCTCTGTCTTGCCTTACCTTTCAAATGGATAAATGAATCTTAAGGAAAAAAAAAAAAACACTTCAAGAGTCCTTGCTTTAATATGAGATTTTTGGGAAAGGGCAGAATCAAAGGCATAGTTTTTCTCTTAGCATTTAGATAAAGCTTAACTGTTTTTTTTTTTTAATTTTTAAAAATCTATTTGAAAGGCAGAATTAGAGGGAGATAGGGAGAGGGAGATAAAGAGATATCTTTTATCTGCTGGTTCACTCGGCAAATGGCTGCAATGGCCAGGGGTAGGAGCCAGAAACTCCATCCCTGTCTCTGATGTGAGTGGCAGGGGCCCAAGTACTTGGTCTATCTTCTGCTTTCCCAGGCACATAGCAGGGAGCTGGATTAGAATTGGAGTAGCCAGGACTTAAACCGGTGCTCTGATAAGAGATGCTGGCATGGCAGGCGGCTACAGCATAATGTCAGCCTGTTACCTGGATTCTGCAATTCTTAAAAGCAGGGACTGTGACATTCATTCGGGAATCTACAATACACAGCACTGGTGTGAAGAACCCCTTTCAGACTGAGTTGAATTAACAGCTTTGATGGACTTCTCTTTTTTACTGTTCTCTAGGTGGTGTAATTGTAAAAAATTTTCTATCCTCAGGCAAAATAATCAGAATTAGGCTTCTCTGAGCAACTCTAGAGGTTCCCCCTACCTCCTACCTTCTAGTTGACATCTTTAGCTCTGAAGTTTGGGGCCAGGGTTCCCTTGGGGAGTGGCATGTTTAGGGATAGATTCATGTTCTTGGGTATAACCCCTGCTCTCACTTAATTTAAGTGAGAAAGAGAGAGAGCTCGAGTGAGCTGGTGGCAGACTAGGATTCGAAACTAGCACTCTTGATTTCTGTCCACACGTATGCTCGCTCATCACCTGTTTGTCTTACAGCTTTTTTCTCTGCTCCCCCTTTTATTCTCCATGCTTCCCTTTTCCCTCGCTTAACTGGGAAAAAGTCTGTAACAGAAAACTTTGGAAAAAGTAGTTTTGTGTTTGTTTTACTTTAAACATGGAGGGAACATTTTATGGCAATATATTTATTGTTATACACATTGTTGTGGTCAGTTAAGACCCATCATTGACAGGAGCTTCATTGACTAGGTAGAAATCACGTAGGAGACAGAGAATTTGTTTAGGACTGTTGTCATTGTGGAGGATCTTTGCTTCCAGATTAGGGGGGTTTTGTTCCAGTGCCTGCTGGGGTCTTGTTTCACCTTCACATAGGCACCTCCCTATGTTTGTGGTGACTTGTCCAGGGGACTCCTAGCAGTAACATTCCCTCAAATCCCTGACCTTATAAAAACTAAAATGCTGAGTGAACAGCACTGCTCCATTTTCACCAACTCAGCAATGAGGAAGACTGAAAACTTTTGAAATCTCTTGGGTTTCGAGGCTAGGCATTGTTCCTAAGGACCCATTTATTACTGTGTGTGTGTGTTTTTTTTTTTTTTTTTTTTTAATTACTTGTTTGAGAGACAGAGAGACAGAAAGCTCGCATCCACTATTTTACTCTCCAAATGGCTGCAGTGGCCTGTCTGGGCAGGTCCAATGCTGGGAGACAGGAACTCAATCTAGGTCTCTCACATGGGTAGCAGAAACCCAGTTATTTGAGCTGTCTCTGTTGCCTCCCAAGGATTGCATTGGCAGGAATCTGAAATCAGCAACAGGAGCTGGGAATAAAACCCGTTTCTCTGATGTGGGATGTGGGTGTCTTAACTGCTAGGTTAAATGCCTGCACCAGTTACTCTTTTTTTTTTTTGTAATATTTTTTATTTATTTATTTGACAGGTAGAGTTACAGACAGTGAGAGAGACAGAGAGAGACAGAGAGAAAGGTCTTCCTTCCGTTGGTTCAATTCCCAAATGGCCGGTACAGCCAGCGCTGTGCTGATCCAAAGCCAGGAGCCAGGTGCTTCTTCCTGGTCTCCCATGCGGGTGCAGGGGCCCAAGCACCTGGGCCATCCTCCACTGTCTTCCCGGGCCACAGCATAGAGCTGGACTGGAAGAGGAGCAACTGGGACTAGAACCCGGCACCCATATGAGATGCCAGCGCTGCAGGTGGAGGGTTAACCTAGTATGCCACCGCGCTGGCCCCATGTACCAGTTACTCTTTGAAAAAAATATAGTAGTTTTAGATTGTTACAAAAACAGTCAGAAGAGTTCTTCAAGCAAATTCATGTCTTGATGTTTTCAAGCTAGAATGATTTATTTTTTACATAGATAGAATCTTAATGGTTTTCTTTTTTGTTTATTTTTAGTCCATTTAATACTTCTGAGACTTGTTGGGGGTTACAGTGGCAGAGTTACTGTTATTTAGAAATACACAAGTAACTATCTGTGTGTCCTTATAGTGATGATAGTTTTTTTTTTTTGTGAAGTCTACATAATGAGTCATAAGAATTTGGTAGCCCCTCCTCAGAATCAGCCCTTAAGGCATTTGGATCTGGCTAAAAAGCCCATGAGAGTTTCTCAGGCATGGAAAGCCAAGACACCGTGGCAAAAAATGACCTAAATGAAAGATCTCTGTGAGTGAGATCCTAGTGGAAAGAATGGGCCATCAAAGAAGGAGGTACCTTTCTCTGAAGGGAGGAGAGAACTTCTACTTTGATTATGGCCTTGTCTTAATAACGTCAGAGTTTGTGAACTCAAGAGGCTTCCTTAGCCTTGGCTGCTGGTGACAAGAGCCTCGGGTGATTACTGAGGTCATAAACAAAGAGTGTCAATTGTTCAGTCAACAACAGGAGTTACTGTAGGATCTCTGTGTAGTATGTAGTCCCCATGTAGGATCTCTGTCCTTAATGTGTTATACTATGAGAATTAACGATAAAACTAGTTTTCAAGCAGTACTTTATACTTTGTGTGTTTGTATGGGTGCAAACTGTTGACATCTTTACTTAGTATATACTAAGTTGATCTTCTGTATATAAAGATAATTGAAAATGAATCTTAATGAAGAATAGGATGGGAGAGGGAGTAGGAGATGGGATGGTTTGTGGGTGGTTACAGGGGGAAAAACAGCTATAATCCAAAAGTTGTACTTTTGAAATTTATATTTATTAAATAAAAGTTTTCTTAAAAAAAAAAAAAAAAAAGAATTTGGTAGCCCTAAAGAACATAGCTATAGCTATAGCTATAGCTTCCCTATAAAGTAGGGAAGAAAGTATTGAAGATTTTTTCTCCTTTATCTGAAAAGACAGTTGACTTTCTAGATTCTGGAACATACAGATTCCTGTAGCTTTCCCTGTAGTTTTTGACTTCTGAAACCTCCTAAATGATAGCAAAAACTGTTTCAGAGCTCTACTTAGAACAGGTGGGCTGAACAGAGAAGAAAAGTTCTTTTCACAACCACATAGTCTCCATTCTCTCCAGTATGAAAAGAGATGAAAGTAGATGATTTCATTAAAAATGATACTGATAATTTTAAATTCCTATGATTATAATTTTTCTAAATTTGAGATTCTCAGAAACAACATAATTAACCACTTTTTTTTCCACCTATAACTTCACTAGTTGACAGAATCATAATTCATTTGAGCCATCATAGATATCTGTCAGATAGGGCTCTCAGGTTTGTTCCATGGTGCATATTCCTTTCAGCTTAGTAAAATACACTATATTTTATAACTTTTTAAAAAAATTATTTATTTGAAAGGCAGAGCCACAAAGAGGCAGAGAGAGCAAAAGAGAGATAGAGGTCCTCCATCTTGGTTCACTCCCCAAATGGCCTCAATGGCTGGAACTGGGCCGGTCTGAACCCAGGAACCAGGAGCTTCCCGGTCTCCCATGAGGGTGCAAGGGCCTAAGGAGTTGGGTTATCCTCCACTGCTCTCCCAGGCACACGAGTAGGGAGCTAGATGGGAAGTTGTGTAGCCGGGACTTGAACGGGTACTCCCATGGGATGCTGGCACCGCAGGTGGTGGCTTTACTCGTTATGCCACAGCACAAGCCCCAAAATAGACTATAACGTAACTTCAAAGCTAGTTTCTAGGAGAAAAAGGAAAAAAAAAAAATCCTTCTTCAATAAAGAAAAGATAAAATATCAAACTTCTTGTAAGTTTTAAAAGATTTTTAAAGATCCCTGAAGCAAGCAGTTCATTAATACTCTTGTGATATAATTATTTACAAGGAGAATGAAGGGATATCTGTTAACATTCAAAAAATTAAAGCCAGTAAGAGGTGAGAGAGTGAGTACACTCCTGTCTGCCAGTTCATTCTCCTAATCCCTGCAACATCTGGGACTGGATAAGGTCAAAGCCCAAGTCTGGGAGCTCAATCTAGGTGTTTTCTGTGGTTATCAGGAACGCAGTTACTTGGGCCATCACTGTTGATTCCTAGGGTCTGCATTAGCAGGAAGTTGGAATCAGGAGACTCCAGCCAGGTATCCAACCCAGGTACTCTGATAGACAAGGTAGGCATCTTAACTGGTGTCTTGATTGCTAGGCTAAATGCCTACCCCAAAACCAATAAACCAGTAAGTAACATTTTAGGGATCTGAACTAATAAACCATTGGAAATCCAGCATTGGTGTAAAGACTTCACCTTAAACATTTGTTAAGATGGGAGTTTAGAAATTTGATAACCTGATGGGAAACTGCAGTTTTTGTGAGACTAGACAATTTAGGCACTCAAGCCTTTGCGTATTATTTTGAAGTGCTAAATGAAATGAACATTTTGGGGCTAGCACTGTGGTGCAGTAGGTTAAGCCTCTGCCTGCAGCGCTGGTATCCTATATAAGTGGCAGTTCCACTTCCCGTCCAGTTCACTGCTAATGGCCTGGGAAAGCAGCGATGGCGGCCCAAGTGCCTGGACCCCTGCATCCATATGAGAAACATGGAAGAAGTTCCTATCTTCAGATTTCAGCCTGGACCAGCCCCAGCTGTTGTGGCCATTGGGGGAGTGAACCAGCAGATGCAAGATCTCCTTCTCTGCCTCTCCTTCTCTCTCTGTAACTCTGCCTTTTGCATAAATAAACAGGCCATTATTATAGTATTGGAGTTGCTTGGTAGTCTTCTGAACTATCCAAAATGAGCATTATAGATTTATTTCTTATTTTTTAAAATAAGCATTTTATTTTAAAGTAGTTTAAGATTTACAGCAAAGTTTGAGAGAGAACACTGGGAATTCCTGTGTGCCCCTCACCCAGTTCGTCTGATGGAACATCACATTACAGTGGTACACTTGGCACAGTAAGAACTGAAGTTGGTAAATTGGTATCACTTTACACGTTATTCAGAAGAGGATTTTCACTAGGTTATTTCATTTAGGGTGGGGTGGTTGTATTCTATAAAATCAGAGATGGTTGAAGTAGGAGGAACTTTAGGGCTCACTTTATTCATCCCTTAGTACTCTATGAAAAACCAAGGACGCTGTTATCATAGAAATATTTTATTTGCCAGATATGATCTGGTAAGGTGGTGTTAACATTGGAAGTGACTTAGTTAACAACTTGTTCTTCAGGTGGACCAAGAACAATGATTTCTAAGCATTTCATTGTAGATTATTTGGGACAGTGTTTATAGAATCCGTTTGCCTCTAGAAAAAGTACAAATGTATATCTTAATTCTTTTTTTTTTTTTTTTTTTTTTACAGGCAGAGTGGATAGTGAGAGAGACAGAGAGAAAGATCTTCCTTTTTGCCATTGGTTCACCCTCCAATGGTCTTCGCGGCTGGTGCGCTGTGGCCAGCCCATCGCGCTGATCCGAAGCCAGGAGCCAGGTGCTTATCCTGGTCTCTCATGCAGGTGCAGGGCCCAAGGACTTGGGCCATCCTCCACTGCACTCCCGGGCCATAGCAGAGAGCTGGCCTGGAAGAGGGGCAAGCGGGACAGAATCCGGTGCCCTGACCCGGACTAGAACCTGGTGTGCCGGAGCCGCAGGCGGAGGATTAGCCTATTGAGCCGTGGCGCCGGCCCTACATAATTTCACATTTTTATGTATTTTCTAAGTTTGCCTTTTTGGTTTGTAAAATATGCTTGTGACCTATGGTTTATTTTCATCTTACAGTTACTCATCTACAGTCAGGTGGCTAATAAATATAAGAATTAGAACTAGGTTTAGTTCATATTCCTAAGGCTTGGAGCTGCTTTTTAAATTTTAACGAACTATAAATTTAAGAACAAAAACACAGCTTTTGGTGAAGTGAAAATACTATTGACTTGAGAGATAAGAAAATTGGCTTTTGTCCTGGGTGGCTTCTTTTACCACTAAATAATTGTGTGACCTTGGGCAATCATGGAATTTCTGGATTTTAGGTTACTCATTTGTGAAACTGGGAGATTCAGAGTTCCTTCTGGTTCTAATATACTGTGATATTATATTATACAGTTCTTTTGCACACAGCGGAGGACTACATTTACTGGGTAAATATTACAAAAGTGAACTGACTTAAAAAAGGATGTTTTTTTTTTTTTAAACTTTTATTTAATGAATATAAATTTCCAAAGTACGATTTATGGATTACAATGGCTTCCCCCCCATACCATCCCTCCCACCCACAACCCTCCCCTTTCCCACTCCCTCTCCCCTTCCATTCACATCAAGATTCATTTTCGATTATCTTAATATACAGAAGATCAGCTTAGTATACATTAAGTATGGATTTCAACAGTTTGCTCCCACACAGAAACAAAAAGTGAAAAATAATAGATGATTTTTTTTAAATGATGATGAAATCAGAGCAGACCTATTGTCATGTTTAATCCCAGTGAGAGTCAAGTTGGGAATTGATAATTTCTTTTTTTTTTTTTTTTTTACAGAGGATCAGTTTAGTATGCATTAAGTAAAGATTTCAACAGTTTGCACCCCCATAGAAACACAAAGTGAAATATATTGTTTGAGTACTCGTTATAGCATTAAATCTCAATGTACAGCACATTAAGGACAGAGATCCTACATGAGGAGTAAGTGCACAGTGACTCCTGTTGTTGACTTTACCAATTGACACTCCTGTTTATGGCATCAGTAATCTCCCTATGCTCCAGTCATGAGTTTCCAAGGCTATGGAAGCCCCTTGAGTTCTCCGACTCTTATCTTGTTTAGACAAGGTCATAGTCAAAGTGGAGGTTCTCTCCTCCCTTCAGAGAAAGGTACCTCCTTCTTTGAAGACCTGTTCTTTCCACTGGGATCTCACTCACAGAGATCTTTTGCCAGAGTGTCTTGGCTTTCCATGCCTGAAATACTCTCATGGGCTTTTCAGCCAGATCCGAATGCCTTTAGGGCTGATTCTGAGGCCAGAGTGCTATTTAGGACATCTTCCATTCTGTGAGTCTGCTGAGTATCTCACTTCCCATGTTGGATCACTCTCCTAAAAAAGGATGTTTTAAAAAATAGTTTTTAAAAAAATATCTATTTTATTTATTTGAAAGACACAGTTACAGAGAGAGAGGTAGAGCCAGAGAGAAAGAGAGGTCTTCCATCTGTTGGTTCACTCCCCAGATGACCGCATTGGCCAGAGCTGAGCTGATCCAAAGCAGGAGCTTTTTCCGGGTCTCCTGTATGGTGCAGGGGCCCAAGGACTTGGGCCATCTTCTACTGCTTTCCCAGGCCATAGCAGAGAGCTGGATCTGAAGTGGAGCAGCCTGGACTCAAACTGGTGCCTATATGGGAAGCTGGTGTTGCAGGCTAATGCTTTAACCTGCTGTGCCACAGAGCTGGCCCCAGAATTTTCTTTTCATCTGTAAATTGAAAAGGTTGCCAGAGATAGAACTATCACCTTCAACTCTACATTCTACCTTGAATGTTTTTTTCAGTAAAGGTGAACTCTGTCTAGAGTGATCATGCTGAAGATTTTGTTTGATTCTTCACTGTGTAGACAGTACAGACCAACAGATCCCTAGATCTGTTTCTCTGTCCTTCTCTTTCTCTCATTTCTTTGGTATGTGGCAGATGGGGTAGAGAATAGGGTGGTAGGAAGTTAGTTAACCAATTAACTAGAATATAAGACTTTAACTTCCAGATTGTGTGTTTCTTAAAAGTTTCCAGGGTTCCACTTTGGTGAACTAGTGCAGTAGTTTAATATTTGGTATACTTCAAAATCATCTAAAAACACGTTTAAAAATATTATGTAATCTATACCCTACATTTAGGCAGATTCAGGGGACTGATCCTGGCAGGTAGGTTTGCATTTTTAGGAAGCTACTTCCAATTGATTTAGTTTGTCATCTGAATTTTGGTGGATTGAAGATTTAGATACCTTATTCCTAGATGGCACCTTTAAATTATAGAATGACATAGTGATTAAAAGTGCTGAGTTTGTAATTGGACTGCCTGATTTTGAATTCGTTTACCTTGTCCGTCTGGACTTTTCTGGATCTTAGACAATTCCTCAGTAAAATGGGAGATGAATGATAATACCTACCTCATGGGATTGTCATGAGGGCTGCATGAGCTAATATTCCAAAAGCTTTGTGTTTATTATGTGTTATACATAGTGAGGGTTCAAATGTTATTAATCACTATGGCAGGATTACTATAATCCATTTTCCAACACAGGAAAGGAAGAGACTGGAATGAATTTTTGTGTACTAGGGAAGCATGACACAACTTGTGTAGTAAGAGAATTTAAGACATAATTTGTACATGGATTTGGATGGCTATTAAAATGGATTCTGGTATAGTGATAAAAATTTTCCAGAAGTCTGAAGATTTGAATGAAAAGCATATCTGCAAAAGAACTGAATGAGAAGGTTGAGATAGATTAAAATGTATCCTTTGTTGTTTTATAGGGCTTTTATAGACAAAGGCAATTTTTTAGTTTAAGTTCATGAAATGTTTAACTTGGCTTACTCATACATTTCATACTTAGTATGTTGTGGTAGGATGGTTTTGGGAAAGAGTGGAAACATTTGGAGAATTTGAGGCAATACATCTGTTATCCATCTCTAAATGCATTCATCAAGGGAAAATGAGTCCTTTTGGAGACTGCTTATTTCTTCCTAGGAACTGTTAGCTATGCTAAGAGTTGTCCTCCATTCTGATAATCACTTGAACCCTACTACAGTGAATTTTAGACTTTAATTTTTTTAAAAAAGATTTATTTATTTTATAATTTTAAAGGCAGAATTACAGTGAGAAATGCAGAGATACAGAGACAGAAGGAGAAACAGAGGGAGAGAGAGATATCTTCCATCCACTGGTTAGCTCCCCAAATTGCTGCAATAGCTAGGGCTGGTCAATGCCAAAGCCAGGAGCCTGGAACTCCTGGTAGGAGACTAAGCACTTGGGCCATTTTCTGCTGCCTTCTCAGGTGCATTGGCAGGGAGGTGGATCTGGAGTGAAGCACCCAGGACTTGAATTGGTGCTCCTATGGTATGCAAGTGTTGCAGGTAGTGGCTTAATCCACTGTACAACTTCTTGAGGTATCACATGCTGCCTCCCAGGATCTGTGTTGTCATGAAGCTGGAATTGGGAACTGGAGCCAGGAATTGGACTCAGGTACTTTAATATGGGATGCAGACCATAACCTGTGTTTTTTTTTTTTTTTTACATTTATGTTATTTATTTGAAGGGCAGTTACACACACACACACACACACACACACACACACAGAAAGAGAGAGAGAGAGAGAGGCCCGCGTTGTGGCGTAGGAGGTAAAAGCGTTGGCATCCCATATGGGCGCTGATTCAAGTCCTTGGCTGCTCCACTTCCAATCCAGCTCTCTGCTATGGTCTGGGAAGGCAGCAGAAGATGGCCTAAGTCCTTGGGCCCCTTAACCTGCATGGGAGACCTGGAAGAAGCACCTGCCTGGCTCCTGGCTTCAGATTGCCTCAGCTCCGGCCTTTGTGGCCAATTGGGGAGTGAACTAGTAGATGGAGGACCTCTCTCTCTCCCTCTCCCCCTCCCTCTCCCCCTCCCTCTCCCCCTCCCTCTCCCCCTCCCTCTCCCCCTCCCTCTCCCTCCCTCTCTTCCTCTCTTCCTCTCTTTCTCTGCCTCTCCTTCTCTCTCTCTGTAGCTCTGACTTTCAAATAAATAAATAAATAAATCTTTAAAAAAAAAGAGACAGGGAGAGAGAGATATCTTTCATCTACTGGTTCACTCCCCGGTTGGCCACAACAATCAGATTAGCCAGGCTGACGTCAGGAGCCAGGAGCTTCTTCCAGGTCTCCCACATGGGTGCAGGGGCATAAGCATTTGGGCCATCCTCCACTACTTTTCCAGGCACACTAGCAGGGAGCTGGATTGGAAATGGAGCAGCCAGGACTAGACCCGGTACCCATATGTGATGCTTCCTTGCAGGTGTTGGCTTTACCTACTATGCCACAGCACCAACCCCGGGAATCAAAATTTTTAATGATGGCCTCAGGTGATTCTGATGCAGGTGGCTCCTAGTCTGGACTGGCCTAGCAGATAGGCGACTTTTCTCAGGTAGTAACTGAAAGAGATATCATACACACTTGTAGCTAACATTGCTTTATTGTTTTAAGATGGGATCATTTGTAGGTACTCTGTAATTAATGAGTAAAAACAAAAACTGCAGTAGAAAATAGAGAAAAACAAATACAAGTATATGCTACCTTGCCAACCTTTGCTTCTTTGAGAAATTATCTTTGCCTAATTAAATCTTAATTTAAAAATCTTAAACCTAAGGAAAGTTTAAGATTTCCTCAGTGTGGCAATATAACTGTACTTTTCTTACCTTTTTACACCTTATCCAAAAAGTTGTCAATTTTCTGTCTACTGCTAGTTTTAACTCTTCCGTGACTTTAAGAAGAAACCCCACAAGCTACACATGGCTTGTTCCCCTCCACAGTTTGTTGCTTCAGCCTTTCTTGCACTTCTTATTTCTGTGGCTAAAAGAAGAAAGAGGAAAACGCATGTGACTGTCTGGGTTTTCAGCAGGCTCTTTCCTGCAATTAAGAGAAGTTTGCCTTAGGAAACCAACTACAAGTCATGCTGCTACTTAGAGCTAGCTGGAGAGTGAACATGATAAAGTGTTTAGATACCTTTGAATTAGGCTTTTCAGTTTCTTATTAATTTGAATTTTATGTTTATGGAGACTGTTTTGGTTAAAAAAATTTGTCTGCCTTTCTCTAACCATATACAGATTAAAACGTTTTAAATTTGGAACTGAACATGATAGTTTTGAAATTAAATTATGTGCTCTTTTCTCATATTTTCCCAAATACTATAATGTTCAACTACCCGTTATACATTGGACAGTTAGAATTTCCAGATCTGGTTTTCATTTAGACTGTAGCTATCTTTTAGTCAAGTAGGGGAAATACTTTTCTGTTGTTATTCAAGGACTGTAATAACTTAATTGAGGGGGGGTTAGGGATTAGAAAAGCATTAGAAAAGTGTTCACATTATCTGCTTGAGAAAAGTAGGAAAAGGAATATAAAGGAAAAGATAAGTATTTTTGTTTCTGTATTTTTCTTGTTAAGGTAATGAAAAGATAAAGAAATTTAAAGTGTATGGAAATACCATTAGAGATATAAGAAACTGCAGATGAATGAATCTGAAGAGGTTTGTAAAAAGAAAAAATTCTGGAGAGAATGAATGGGTGAAAGTTAGCCCTGTGGTTAGTACTTTGGCCTGTGGGTTTCAGAGTATTACCACAGATTATCTCCATATCCTTCTAACATTTTTTTTTCTTTCTTTTTTTATATTTTTCATTTTTTTTCAAGGTGGTTTGTGGGGGGAGGCAGAGAGAAACACACACACACACACACAGAGACATCCATCTTTCATCTGCTGGTTTACTCCCCAAATACCTGCGACAGCCAGGGCTGGGGCAGTCTGAAACCAGGAGCTGGAACTCAATCTGGGCCTTCGACAAGGGTGGTGGTGACCCAAGTATTTGAGCCATCACTTTCTGCCTCCCAGGATGCATGTGGGCAGAAGCTAGATCAGAAACAAAGAAACTGGGTCTCAAACTAGGGACTTAAACCAGGTGCATTGATTTGGGATGCAGGGGTGGTAAGCAGCGACTTAAGTAGTTTCTGTATCCTGTGTTTTTGAAGAGTGATAAAATTTACTTTTTTCACTTGCATACATCCTTTGTCTCCATTGATTTTTAAAATTTTATTTATTTATTTATTTATTTATATTTTATTTGAAAGGCAGAGACTGACATCTCTCATCCTCTGGTTTATTCTCCAAATGCCCCAACAGCCATGCATGGGGCAGGCCAAAGCTAGGAACCCAGATCTCAATCCAGGTTTCCCGTATGGGTGGTAAGGACCTAAGTAATTGAGCCATCACCTGCTGCTTCCCATGGTGCCCATTAGCAGGAAGCTGGAATCATGAGAAGAGCTGGGGTCTGCACCTAGGCACTCCAGTATGGCATGTGGGCTTCCAACTGTTGTCTTAAGGCCAATGCTAAAACCTCCTCATTTACTTTTTAGCTTTATATATACTACCTAGAATTAAAAGAAATTAATAATCTTTGAATGTAATTTGGAAAACAGAGAATTAGCATTTGTGGGGAGCAACTGGGAGCAACTCGGACTAGACTAAGTTACTGGAATTAAGACTTATTCTATGCATCTGCTTTCCCACAATATGGCGCTGAGAAGGGAAACAGCTTCTACACAGCTGCCTCTAGTTCAACCAATAAACTGTGGGACCTGCTCCTGATTGGAGGAGAGCAGCGTACTCGGCGTGTGGGTAGCAGAGTTGGGATTGGTGGAAGAGGACTATAAAGGAGGAGAGAGACGGCATGCACCAGGAACATCTAAGGGGAACACCTGTGCAGCCCCCGAGAGAGCCGGCCGGCGGTGTGCCGCTCCCCCGCGGAAGTGGGGAATGTGGCAGGGGGAACTGCCCTTCCACGGAGGTGGAAGGGACAGCAGCCAACCCGGGAAGAACCAGCAGCAAACCCGGGAAGGGCCGAGCAGACAAAAGAACAACGCAGGGTCCTGTGTCGTTCCTCCACGAAGACGGGGAGCGACATAATGGTGCCGTGACTCGGATATGAAGCCTAGGCAGGGTTTAGTGTCGTTCCTCCACGAAGGTGGGGAGCGACAGCATTGACCACCAAACTTTGTTATCTGAAATAAAACTTTTGATAGGCAATTATTATTTAAGTGAACTAGCAAAATAATCAAACATATAACCAGAGGATGATTTTTTTAAAAGATTTATTTATTTATTTGAAAGTCAGAGTTACACGGAGAGAGAGAGAGAGAGGTCTTCCATCTGTTGGTTCACTCCCCAGTTGGCTGCAACGGCTGGAGTTGCGCCAATCCGAAGCCAGGAGCCAGGAGCTTCTTCCGGGTCTCCCACGTTGAGTGCAGGGACCCAGGGACTTGGACCATCTTCTACTGCTTTCCCAGACCATAGCAGAGAGCTGGATTGGAAGAGGAGCAGTTGGGACTAGAACTGGTGCCCATATGGGATGGCTTCAGGCCAGGGCGTTCACCCGTTGCACCACAGCATCAGCCCCCTCCCACTCCCAGGATGATTTTATCTTTCTGGTATACTCCCAGAAGCACAAAAATATTTTCAAGAATATTAAGATAGGGATTTATTTTCAAAACTGGATATACAAGGTCTGGTGTTGTGGCATAGTAGATTAAGCTGCTGCCTGCACTGCTGGCATCCCATGGAGGCAGTGGTTTACATCCTGGCTACTCCACTTCTGATCCAGCCCCTGCTAATGCACCTGGGAAAAGCAGTGGAAGATGTCCCAGTTGCTTGGGCCCCTACTATCCACGTGGAAGACCTGGATGAAGCTCCTGGCTTTGGCCTGGCAGTTGTGGCCATTGGAGGAGTTCACCAGCAGATGGAAGATCTCTCTGTCTCTTCCTTTCTCTTTCTAACTCTGCCTTTCAAATAAATAAATAAATTTTAAAATAAGAAACAAACTGGATATACAATTAAAGTAGCAGAACTGGGGTGAGTGTTTGGTAAGATGCTGATTTGGATGCCCCCACCTCGTATCAGAATGGCTGCATTTTGAGTCTTCATTCTGCTTCCAATTCCAATTGCTTGCTAATGCATACTGTGGGAGACAGCATATGATAGCTCCAATATTTGGATCTCTGCCATCCATTTGGGACACCCAGATTGAGTTCTGGGTATCTGCCTTTGGCTTGGCCCAGCCCTGGCTGATGTGGTCATTTGGGAAGTGAACCACTGGATGGAAGACTTCTCTATGTCTGTGCCTTTCTGCCTTTCAAATAAGTGAAAGAAAATTAAAATAAATGAGAACAGAAACTATATTGCTTGAGGGAAGAATTTTGGAAGAAACGACTGTAGAATAAGAAAGAGGGAAAGGAAGATCTTTTCATTTGTTCATTCACTTCCTAAATGCCTTCAATAGCTGAGGCAGGGCCAAATCAAAGGCAGCAGCCCAGAATTCAGTCAGGGTCCCCACATGAATGACAAGGACCCAACTTTTTGAGCTATCACCTGCTGCCTTCCGACATTCACATTAACAGGAAGCTGGAACTAGAAGTGGAGCTGCAACTCAAACCTAGTTCCTCTGGGATGTGGGCACTTTAACTCCTATGCCAAATATCCACCTCTATACACTTACTTTAATGAGGAGATAAGATTGTTTTGTGTTTCTGTAAGACCACTGAAACACAATCTTTTGGTTTAGTTTTCCATATAGTGGAAACATAACACTGTGTAGTATAAAAAAAAAAAAAGGCCATTACTTAGGTCAAGTAATGCTGAGCTATGCTACTGGAAGACAGGTTCTATCAAACATACTATCAATTCAGGAAGTAATTCTAGGTCAGTCATGAGTAAATGTCAACAAAGCAAAGCAGCAACAATGACCCTAGAGCTAATTGACTGCCTTTTTGTTTTTAGAGTTAGCCTCTGCTTGAAAATTTGTTTACTGGTGTTGAAGCTCATTCCTCAAGGCAACCTATTGAGGGTTTGTTAGAAGGCTCTTTTCTTTTTTAAGATTTATTTATTTATTTGAAAGGTAGAGTTACAGAGAGAGAGAGAGAGAGGGAGGGAGGGAGGGAGGGAGGGAGAGAGAGAGAGAGATATTCCATCTGCTGGTTCACTCCCCAAATGGCCAGAGCTGGGCCAGTTTGAAGCCAGGAGCGAGGAGATTCTTCTGGGTCTCCCACTTGGGTGCAGGGGCCCAAGCACTTGGGACATCTTCCTCTGCTTTGTCAGACACATTAGCAGAGAGCTAGATTGGAAATGGAGCAGCTGGGATTTAAACCTCTGCCTATATGGGATGCTTGCATCGCAGGCGATAGCTTTACCCCCTGTACCACAATGCCAGACCCAGAAGGTTCTTTATGTCCAAGCACAGTATATCTATTTGTAATGTTCAGGGTCCCAATTTGCCCATCAGAGCCACAAAGAACAAGTCAATTCATTTACAGGATAACACTATAGAAATGTAAAGATTGGTATTAAACCTTTATTTTTCCTTTTCTACTGTCCTAGCTATGCACATACAGTTCTTAATGAACTAGGTTTCATTTTCTTACCATTTATTCATTTAACTAATGGTATTGAGCCCTGTAATGTACACTAGATGCCAAGGAAATTAGATAAAACCTTTTGAGAAACTTAAGATGGGAGAAATCCTATAAAGTCAGTATTTACATTGTTACTTGATTAGCCTTACAAAAGGCAGTACAAGGATGCATCATTAACACTGAAGAAGGAGTGATTGTCTTTGGAGTAAAAGTTATAGAACTCTTCCTGGTAGATGGAACAAGAAAGCATGATGACAGTATAGATACACAATAGCATATGAAGAATTATTCTTAATATACTAACATAGTACTTTTTGGGATTGCAGATACCCATTAGCATGACTGCCCTTAGGCAGTGAGATAGAATGTCAAAAACCCTGGCATTTTTGTCTTTTTTTTTTTTTTTTTTGACAGGCAGAGTGGATAGTGAGAGAGAGAGACAGAGAGAAAGGTCTTCCTTTTGCTGTTGGTTCACCCTCCAATGGCCGCCACGCCACGGCTGGCGCGCTGCGGCCGGCGCACCACGCTGATCTGAAGGCAGGAGCCAGGTGATTCTCCTGGTCTCCCATGGGGTGCAGGTCCCAAGCACTTGGGCCATTGTCCACTGCACTCCCTGGCCACAGCCAAGAGCTGGCCTGGAAGAGGGGCAACCAGAATCTGGCACACATAATACAGAATCTGGCGCCCCAACCGGGACTAGAACCCGGTGTGCCGGCGCTGCTAGGTGGAGGATTAGCCTATTGAGCCGTGGCGCCGGCCTCGGCATTTTTGTCTTTTGGTTTTACCTTTTGGTTGGGGCTAAATTATAGAGGGCCTATAATTTGTATGGCAGAACTAAGAAATTTGAACTGCTGCAGTGAGAGGTGGAAATGCATGGCCTGTTTTTTTTTTATTATTTATTTTTTATTTTTTTTAACTTTCATTTAATGAATATAAATTTCCAAAGTACGGCTTATGGATTACAATGGCTTGCCCCCCATAACGTCCCTCCCACCCGCAACTCTCCCCTTTCCCACTCCCTCTCCCCTTCCATTTACATGAGGATTCATTTTCAGTTCTCTTTATATACAGAAGATCAGTTTAGCATACATTAAGTAAAGATTTCAACAGTTTGGTCCACACAGAAACATAAAGTGTAAAATAATAGATGATTTTTTAACTGATGATGAAATCAGATCAGACCTATTGTCATGTTTAATCCCAGTGAGAGTCAAGTTGGGAATTGATAATTTCTTTCTTTCTTTTTTTTTTTTTTTTTTTTTTTACAGAAGATCAGTTTAGTATACATTAAGTAAAGATTTCAACAGTTTGCACCCCCATAGAAACACAAAGTGAAATATACTGTTTGAGTACTCGTTATAGCATTAAGTCTCAATGTACAGCACATTAAGGACAGAGATCCTACATAAGGAGTAAGTGCACAGTGACTCCTGTTGTTGACTTTACCAATTGACACTCCTGTTTATGGCATCAGTAATCTCCCTATGCACCAGTCATGAGTTTCCAAGGCTATGGAAGCCCCTTGAGTTCTCCGACTCTTATCTTGTTTAGACAAGGTCATAGTCAAAGTGGAGGTTCTCTCCTCCCTTCAGAGAAAGGTACCTCCTTCTTTGAAGACCTGTTCTTTCCACTGGGATCTCACTCACAGAGATCTTTTCTTTCATTTAGGTTTTTTTTTTTTGCCAGAGTGTCTTGGCTTTCCATGCCTGAAATACTCTCATGGGCTTTTCAGCCAGATCGGCATGCCTTTAGGGCTGATTCTGAGGCCAGAGTCCTGGCTGTCTGCACCCTAATGTTTATTGCAGCACAATTCACAATAGCCAAGACCTGGAACCAACATAAATGCCCATCAACGGTAGACTGGATAAAGAAATTATGGGATATGTACTCTTTAGAATACTATACCGCAGTAAGAAACAACGAAATCCAGTCATTTGCAACAAAATGGAGGAATCTGGAACACATCATGCTGAGTGAAATAAGCCAGTCCCAAAGGGACAAATACCATATGTTCTCCCTGATCGGTGACAACTGACTGAACACCAAAAAGGAAACCTGTTGAAGTGAAATCGACACTATGAGAAACGGTGACTTGATCAGCATAGCCCTGACTGTTAATGAACAACTTAATACATTATCCCTCTTAGTAGTTTTTTTTTTGTCTGTTCTACTTAATACTACTGGTTTAATTCTGTAATTAATACACAGTTATTCTTAAGTGTTGAAATTTAGCTGAAATGTGATCCCTGTTAAACATAAGAGTGGGAATAAGAGAGGGAAGAGATGTACAATTTGGGACATGCTCAAGCTGACTTGCCCCAAATGATAGAGTTAGAAACATACCAGGGGACTCCAATTTAATCCCATCAAGGTGGCATGCACCAATGCCATCTCACTAGTCCAAGTGATCAATTTCAGTTCACAATTGATCATAATGAAAGGACTAAGAGTCAAAGGGAGCACATAAACAAGTCTAGTACCTGCTAATACTAACCGATAGAATAAATAAAGGGGAGAGTGATCCAACATGGGAAGCGAGATACTCAGCGGACTCATAGAATAGAGGATGTTTCTTTTTTTAAACAAGGGAGAGTATGCACAGTGTAAGTTGCAGCTTCGGATGCCTGCATCCCATAATATCACATGTGCTAGGCTTGAGTCCTGGCTAGTCTGCTTCTGATTGAGTTTTCTGCTAGTGTACATGGGAGGCAGCAGGTGATGGCTCAAATACTTGGGTTGCCTGGATGGTGTTCTGGGCTCCTGACTTCAGTTTGGTCCAGCCCTAGTTGTGAGCATTTGGAGGAGTGAACCAGTGGATGGAATTCTTTTTCTGCCTTCAAAATGAAACATGATTATTGAAGTTAAAAAAAAGAGAGAAGGGTGGCCGGCGCCACGGCTCAATAGGCTAATCCTCTGCCTGTGGTGCCTGCACCCTGGGTTCTAGTCCCGGTTGGGGCGCCGGATTCTGTCCTGGTTGCTCCTCTTCCAGTCCAGCTCTCTGTTGTAGCCCAGGAAGGTAGTGGAGGATGGCCCAAGTGCTTGGTGCGGAGGATGGCCCAAGTGCTTGGGCCCTGCACCAGCATGGGAGACCAGCAGGAAGCACTTGGCTCCAGGCTTCGGATTGGTGCAGCACGCTGGCCGTGGCGACCATTTGAGGGGGTGAACCAATGGAAGGAAGGCCTTTCTCTCTGTCTCTCCCTCTCACTAACTCTGCCTGTTAAAAAAAAAAAAAAAAGTGGATCATGACACTGTATCCATTAGCCATTAACAAAAAAATTTGACAAAGTGCAGTTTCATTTGCTGTATCACTCCCCAGACATTCACAAGAGCTGTAACTGGGACAGGCCGTAGATGGGAGCTGAGAATACAATCCAGATCTGTCACCCAGGTGGTAGGTAGGAACCTAGTTACTTGAACCATCACCACTGCCTTCCAGGGTCTTGGTTAGCATGAAGCTGAAGTCAGGAGTTGAAGCCAGATGCCTAACCCAGGTACTTTTATACGCAGTCATCTTAATTGGCATCTTTACAACTGTGTCAAATGCTGGCCTCCCCCAACCTGTTAGCCTTTTTTTAAGGTTTGAATGAGATAAAAAGTATTGACTTCCATAATTACTAGTAGTATTATGTGTGCCTCTTCTATTAAATAACAAACTCCTTGGGGGCCTTGTCTTTTTTTATCTCTGCGTAGAGACATATGGAATCTCATGTAAGATAATACTATGAAGACTTACTGGAGTAGAAACTTTTTAAAGGTAGCAGAGCTTTGCTTACACAGTCACACTGGGGCCTTTTCTACTTATTACTTTAATGGTGTCAATCTTAAAGTATATTTGCTGCCTGTCTTTTTGAGATGTTTTTGTAGAAGAAAGATCAGTTGGGTCAATATAAAAATGGAATTGAAGAATTGATTGTTAGAGGGAAGTCATAATTGAAACACATTAGGAAGCCAAGTAAATTGAGTTTTGTGTTAGCCATAGTGAGTACTCTAAATACTTACAATATAATAGGTTCAGTCCTAGGCAGTTAATTAGTTGTAAGATTTCAGCATTGAAGTCATCTTGTCCTGGGCTTTTATTTATTGCGAGGGTCATTATTACTAATTTAATTTTTGTCTTGGTTATTGTCTATTTAAGTTTTCCATGTCTTCATGACTCAGTTTTGGTAGATTGCTTGTGTCCAGTAATCTGTCCATTTCTTCTAGATTTTCCAATTTGTTAGCATATAACTGTACTAATTCTGAATGATTCTGTGGTATTCATTGTTAAATCTCATTTTTCATCTCTGATTTTATTGATTATTTTATCTCTCTCTCTCTTTTTTTTTTTCTGGTTAGTTGGGCCAGTGGTGTGTCAATTTTTATTTTTTTTTTCAAAAAAAAGCCCTTTATTTTGCTGATTTTTTTGAATTGTTTGAATTTTTTTATTTTGTTTCTTCTCTAAATTTAATTTTTTAAAAACTTTTATTTAATAAATATAAATGTTAAAAGTACAACTTTTGGATTATAGTGACTTTTCCCCCCATCACCTCCCTCCCACCCACAACCATCCCATCTCCCACTCCCTCTCCCATCCCATTCTTCATCAAGATTCATTTTCAATTTTATTTATATACAGAAGATCAACTTGGTATATACTAAGATTTCAACAGTTTGCACCCACACAGATACACAAAGTATAAAGTACTGCTTGAAAACTAGTTTTACCGTTAATTCTCATAGTATAACACATTAAGGACAGAGATCCTACATGGAGAGTAAGTGTACAGTGACTCCTGTTGTTGATTTAACAGTTGACACTCTTGTTTATGACATCAGTAATCACCCGAGGCTCTTGTCACCAGCAGCCAAGGCTATGGAAGCCTCTTGAGTTCACAAACTCTGACCTTATTTAGACAAGGCCATAGTCAAAGTGGAAGTTCTCTCCTCCCTTCAGAGAAAGGTACCTCCTTCTTTGATGGCCCATTCTTTCTGCTGGGATCTTACTCACAGAGATCTTTCAATTAGTTCCCCCCCCCCCCCAACAGTATCTTGGCTTTCCATGCCTGAAAAACTCTCATGGGCTTTTCAGCCAGATCCAAATGCCTTAAGGGCTGATTCTGAGGCCAGAGTGCTGTTTAGTGCATCTGCCATTCTATGAGTCTGCTATGTATCCAGCTTCCCATGTTGGATTGTTCTCTCCTTTTTAATTCTATCAGTTATTATTAGTGAACACTAGTCTTGTTTATGTGATCCCTTTTGACACTTAATCCTATCATTATGATCAAATATGAACTGAAACTGATCACTTTGACTAGTAAGATGGCATTGGTACATGCCATCTTGATGGAATGGATTTGGAATCCCCTGGCACGTTTCTAGCTCTATTATTAGGAGTAAGTCCGAGTGAGCATGTGCAACTATACACCTCCTCCCTCTCTAAATTTAATTATTTCTCTCCTCCTACTAATTTTGGGTTTGATTTGTTGTTGTTTTTCTAGGTCCTTGAGATACATTATTAGCTCATTTATTTGATACCTTTCCAATTTCTTGGTGTAGGCACTAATTGCTGTAAACTTTCTTCCTAAGCCTGTTTTTTCTGTCACCCATGAGTTTTGATATGTTGTATTGTCATCTTCATTCATTTCCAGGAATCTTTTGTTTTCTCTTTTGATTTCTTCTATGACCCATAGTTCATTAAAGAGCATGTCTTTCAGTCTCCATGTGTTTGCATATTTTCTAGAGATTCTTTGGTTGTTATTTCTAGCTTCATTCCATTGTGGTCAGAAAAGATACATGGTATGATTTCAGTTTTTTCAAATTTGCTGAGACTTGCTTCATGGACTATCATATGATCTTTATAGAGAAAATTTCATGCACTGATGAAAAGAATGTGTTTTCTTCAACTGTGGGATGATGTGTTCTATAGATATTGGTCCACAGTGTTGATTAGCTCTGTTATTTTTTTGTTCATTTTCTTTCTAGATGATCTATTGATGAAAGTGGGGTGTTGAAGTCCCTGTTACTATTGTATTGGAGTCTATATCTCCTATTAGCTCCATTAACATTTGTTTTAAATAGCCAGGTGCCCTGGCATTGAGTGCATATATATTTATTGTCTCTTTTTAACAGTTTTTGTGTTAAAGTCTATTTTGTCTGACATTAGGATAGGTACACCTGGTCATTTTTGCTTTCCTTTATCATGGAATATCCTTTTCCATCCTTTCACTTTCTGTCTGCATGTATCTTTATTGGTGAGGTGTGTTTCTTGTAGGCAGCAAATAGATGGGTTTTGTTTTTGAATCCATTCAGCCATTCTGTATATTTTAATTGGAATAGTTAAGCCATTTATATTTAAGATTATGACTGATAAGTAGCAACTTGGCCCTGCCATTAAATATTCCTATTGTTTAGTTTGAATTTGCTTTGTAGTTTTACTAGGGGATTTTCTGCCTTTACATTCTTTCGACTATCTTTCTGTGTTTCTGTGTGTAGCACATCCTTAAGCATCATTTGTAAGGTCGGATGAGTGGTGACAAATTGTTTCAATTTCTGTTTGTTATGGAATGTCTTTATTTCATCTTAATTCATACATGAGAGTTTTTAGTATTCTGGGTTAATGTGTGTTTTTTTTTTTTCTTTTTTCTTTTTTTTTTCTTTTAAGATTTGACTGTCTCTCCTTTCTCTACTAGCCTACAGGGTATCTGATGAGAAGTCAGCTGTGAGTCTAGTGAGAGATCTCTGCAAGTAATCTGGCATTTCTCTTGCACATTTTAGCATCTTTTCTTTATCTTTTACTGTTGAAAGTTTGGCTTCAATGTGTCATGGTGAAGATCTTTTCTGGTCATGTTTATGAGTTCTATGTGCCTCCCATATTTGAATGTCCCTTTTTTTCCCTCCAAATTAGGAAAATTTTCTGTAATTATTTTACTAAATAGGTCTTCTAAACCATTCTCTCTTTCCACACCTTCAGGAATTCCTAAGACCCATATGTTTGGCCATTTGATAATAGCCCATAAATCTCGAACGCTGTTTTTAATTTTTCTAATTTCTTTTTTTCTTGTTTGTCTATTTCCAAAGATTTGTCTTCTAGCTTGGATACTCTTTTTTCTGTCTCATAAAGTCTTTTGTTAAGGCTTTTGACTTTATTTTTTGACATATTGAATTCTTCATTTCTAATATTTCAGTTTGATTTCTTTTCAGAATCTCAGTCTCTTGTAAGAATTTTTCATCCGTGTCATGTATGGTTTTCTTTAACTCAGGAATTTGCTTCTCATTGCTTCTGAGTAAACCTATGATCATTCTTTTGAATTCCTTTGCATGCATTTCATCAGTCTCTTCATCTTCATATTCTAATATTCAAGTGTTGTTGTGTTCCTTTTGGGGGGGGGGATCATGTTGTCTTCCTTGTTCTTATTTTGTATATCTGCATTTATTCTCAGTCATTTGCAGGAACACTTGTTGGTTTTCTCTACTGATGGGTTTTATGTTTGAACTATGCCCCTGTGGCTTAGTGGAATGTCTGCTCCTTCAGTGAATACTCAGAGGTGTGTGCTATGTTGGACTGGGGAGTTCTGGTCATTGCTCAAGGGTGGTGTGAGAATCCAGGTTGACATCTAAGTTGGATGTGGTTAATCTCTTCTGTTGTGTGAAGGGGGAGGGTGTTATCATTCTTGTTGGCTTAATCACAATCTTACCTCCTCTCTTCCAAGGTGATCAATACCCAGGGTTAGCCCACAGTGGGTACCACCCTCACCCACGCTGGCATATGAACCACACAAAGGATATCTGCAGTCCTCAGTGTGAGCATAGAACCCTCTGCAATGACCTATTCCAGGCAGTCAGGGAGCTCTGAGCCTCTGACGCCAGATGCAGTGATTGCCTGGAGACACAGCTACACCCCACTCCCTGTCATGCAGTTACAGGATTCCCATATTCACAGCAGGCAAGGCTTCCACAGTCACAGGGTGCAGAGGATCCCCTCTCTGCCCCACAAGGCTGCCCCTTCTGTGGAGAGAACAGAGTCGTTACCAGAGCCAGCTGCCTGTGGGTGCTCCACCTTGGTAAGAACACTTAGCCTATGATAGGTTGAGAGGATGGAGGCACCTCACAATCCTACATGGTTGCCCTGCTCCCTGTAAACCCTCCCATGCTGACTCTAAGACTGAGTCAAACATGGATTTTTCCTTGTGGTAAAATCCCCTGGTCACATGCGGGAAAGCCACTGCAGCCTCTACCGGTGTCAAGGTGGTGCTTTCTCACCTTTTGCGAGGCACCCTTGTTGGGGAGCAGGGAGAAAGAAATGTGCCTTTCTTTTTCTGGATTAAGTGTGTACCCTGCCTTCTGCCAGGGCTCCAGGCTGGATTCAAAGTCAGTGTGGTCCACAGGGCTCTCCCTCAGGCAGTATCACCAGTGGCATGGGCTGCTTCAGTCTACTCTCACTTTGCTCTCAGAACCTGGCATGTCTCCCCGAGTCCCTGGCTGCAGGAATGGGGTGGTGTCCCAGGTTGCTGCTGTACATTCGCACTTTCCGTTCTGCTTCATTGTGTTCCTTCTCTTTCTGTAGAATTTCCACCACAAACTTCTCTCCAACTCTCCCTGGGAATACACTTCCTCCACTATTTTCCCTTGATCAGAATCAGTACATTTTCCCCCTATTTGGTCATCTTGCAATACCTCCCCCCCCCCCTCCCCGGCACCAAGATTTATTTCGATTTATTTGAAAGGCAGAGTTACAGAGAGAAAGGGAGAGACAGAAAGATCCTCCATCTGCTGGTTCACTCCTGGAACAGCTGCAACGGCCAGGGCTGGGCCAGACTGAAGCCAGGATCTGCTTCCTAGTCTCCCAGGTGGGTGCAGGGGCCCAAGCACGTGGAGCAGCTGGTTCTTGAACTGGCGCCCATATGGGATGCCATTGGCATCATAGGCAGCAGCCTAATCTGCTGTGCTATGCTACAATGCTGGCCATGGTTTATTCATCCTTAATGAGGAAACTTTGACCTGGATACTCTCTTAAATCTCTGACAACTCCAAAAGATTACTAAAATATTATAACCACTTTCATCCTTTGAATTTCTATTTATTTCTTTTTATTTCTTGACGAAGAATTATATTGAAACTCCTTTGGTAGCTGTGATCCCTGAAAATATCTAAGTTACCTAAGTAGTGTTTAGTAAATAAAAGTTTTGAATTTTTTAAGGATTTAAAATAATGTCAAAGGCAAGATCTAGAGACAGCCTGAAAAAAAGAAAATTCTTGGAATTAGCAAAAAGCCTGAGTTATCTGGCAAAATAATATTTTTTCATGCTTACTCTGTTGAAAGTCTTTTACAAATGGCAAATTATTGAGGTTTGGAAAGAATCTAAGTAATTTTTGCCAGATATTAAGTTCAAAATACTCAAGGGTAGCCAATATACTGAATCTTTTTTTAAAGATTTATTTATGTCTTTGAAAGTCGGAATTACAGAGAGAAAGACAAGGAGAGATCTTCCATACATTGGTTCACTCTCCAAATGTCTGTAATGGCCAGGGCAGGGCCAGACCAAATCCAGGAGCCAGGAGGTTTTTCTAGGTCTCCCACGTGGGTGCAGGGCCCCAAGGTCTTGAGCCATCTTCTGCTGCTTTCCCAGGTGCATTTTCAGGGAGCTTGATTGAAAGTGGAGCAGCCGGGACTAGAACTGGTACCCATATGGGATACTGGTATTACAGGTAGCAATGCCATTACAGCGTATGGGATGCTGGCATTACAGGTAGCAAAAAAGCTTAATGCATTGTGCCATAATGTTGGCCTACACTTCAGGGAAAATTTTAAGTATATGGCCTAGGAAGATGATACGTTTTAGTGGTCCACTTTCTCCAGAGGCAGTTTTTTTTTTTTTTTTTTAAAAGATTTATTTTATTTATTTGAAAGGCAGAGTTACAGAGAGAGGTAGAGAAGGAGAGAGGTCTTCCATTGGCTTTTCATTCCCTAAATGGCCGCAATGGCCAGTGCTGAGCTGATCTGAAGCCAGGAGCCGGGAGCTTCTTTGTGGTCCACCATGTAGGTGCAGGGACCCAAGGACTTGGGACATCTTCTGCTGCTTTCCCAGGCAGTTAGCAGGGAGCTGGATCAGTAGTGGAGCAGCCAGGACTAGAACTGGTGCCCTTATGGGATGCTGGCACTGCAAGCTGGGGGCTTTAATCCACTATGCCACAGCGCTCGCCCCCTGAGATAGTTTTTAGATCAGTTTATGATTTCTTATTTTTTTAAGCTGTTCTTAATCATTTGTTTGAGTTGGCTTCTTCCTTGTTTGGGAAAATATTTCAGTCCTTTTTTATAATATGATAGAAATGAATATAAATTTTATCTAATGAATCTAAAAGCTTAAAAGTCTTTCAGAGGCTTGAGATGGGGAAAATGGTGGATTAGGGAGAGGCATGCTTCACAGTGCTATGGAGAGACAGTGAGGAAAAGTATAGGAGATATATACTCGATGGAGAATAGAAGAGAAAACTGCCTGGGAAGCCCAGTGGGAGGAGGGGAACTAGCTTGAACCGGTGTGGTGAGTGTTGGTGTACACCCAGAGAGCTTGGAAAGCCAGAGCCCCAGACAGCCAGAGTCGGTGGCATTTTTGAGATGGGGGTTGGGCAGGATTAACGGCAGCAATCCATGTGTATAGAATTTATGAGAATGTAGTGTGGGTCTGGTTGTGAACCCAGAGAGCTGGTGTTTGGTGTCGGTCACCTGAAGTCCAAGTGGTCACCTTAAGTCCAAGTGGAAGTGGAGAGAGGTGGCTGATTCAAACCAATCTCTCCAAAACAAAACCCACGACCTTGCTGAGAGAGGGTAGATGCCATTTTAAATCAGGACTACAACCAGGGAAGCCTGCAGGCACGGACATAATAGTCCACTGAGACGTGGTTCCTGAATGCAGCACTGGCAGCAGCAGCAGGTGGTTGTTAATTCAGTGACTGTAGCATGTGATCCAGAGCTAGGAATGGAGGGAACAGCGCACAGCCACCACTATCTCAGAGATCAACTGGGAAGTGGCTGGGCAACTACCAGAATCGGAGGGGCACCCGTGCCAGCTGCATCTGGGGGAACCTTAGGTGCTGAAACCTTGAGGCCTAGGTAGCTAAATGTACAACTGCAGGAGGCAGCTGGGAATTGTTACTTGCCCTGTCCTAGAACATTGACCAGAGCAACCCCCTCCCCCCACCACACACCTCCTGGTTCTGACTGGAAGGGCAGACATTCCAGGAAGCACGGAAGCATAGCCCCCCAAAATAAAAGTCAATGGAAGAAAAAATTAAAAATCAACTCCAAAAATGCCAAAAATAAGAACCGAAATTCAAATAACAAGAATAAGAAAGTCATCATGAACCCTCCTAGAGGAACACAACAACATTTCAATGTTAGAATGTGAAGATGAAGAGATGGAGGAAATGCCAGAAATGGAATTTAGAAAATTATTTATAGGATTATTTAAAAAAATCAGAAGCAAATCTATGAACTAAAGAAAACTATACAAGACATGAACAAAAATTTTTCCTAGGAAATCAAGAATATAAAGAGAAATCAAAATGAAATTTTAGAAATGAGGAATTCAGGGGCTGCTGCCGTGGTACAGTAGGTTAATCCTCTGCCTGCAGCTCCAGCATCCCATATTGATGCCAGTTCTAGTCCTGGCTGCTCCTCTTCCAATGTAGCTCTCTGCTATGGCCTGGGAAAGCAATATAAGATGGCCCAGATGCTTGGGCCCCTGCACCCACGTGGGAGACTGGGAAGAAGCTCCTGGCTTCAGATCGGTGCAGCTCTGGCCATTGTGGGCAACTGGGGAGTGAACCAGTGGAAGGAAGACCTTTCTCTCTGTCTCTCCCTTTCACTGTTATATAACTCTACCTCTCAAATAAATAAATCAGATCTTTTCTTTTTTAAAAAAAAGAAATGAGTAATTCAATGGATCACATAAAAAATGTGGTTCAAAGTCTTAACAGCAGACTTGATGAGGCAGAAGAAAGAATATTTGAACTAGAAGAGAAATCTTTGGAAATCTTACAGTTAGACAAGAAAAAAAAAAACACCAAGAAGAAAGTAGAAAACTGAAAAACAGTGTGGGAGACCTATGGGATACTATGAAACGACCAAGCATAAGGGTCTTAGGAGTGCCTGAAGAAGTGGAAAGAGAGAAGGGAATAAAAAGCTTATTTAGTGAAATAATTACAGAGAATTGGAGAAAGAAAGGGATGTTGAAATAGAGGAAGTGCATAGAACTCCTAACAGACATGACTAGAAAAGATCTTTACCATGACATATTGTAGTCAAACTCTCCACAATAAAACATAAAGAAAAATTCTAAAATGGGCATGAGAAAAACACCACACTGCTTTCAGAGGATCTCCATTTAGACACACAGGTGACTTTTTATAAACCCTACAGGCTAGAAGGGGGTGATGAGATATAGACCAAGTCTTAAAAAACTGTCAACCCAGAATACTGTAACCCGCAAAGCTTGCATTTAAGAATGAAGGTGAAATAAAGACCTTCCATAACAAACAGAAATAAAAAGAATTTGCCAACACTCATCCAGCCCCACAGAAGATACTTAAGGATGTGCTACACACAGAAACACAGGAAGTTAGCCATCATTATGAAAGAATGAGAATGCTGAAAAACCACCAGTAGAGTACAAAAAAAATTCAAAGTAAATAGGAATAATTATAGAAAAATGGAAAGGCCAAGTCGTCACCTTGAATGTAAATGGCCTCAAAACAAGACCCATCTACTTGCTGCTTACAAGAAACACATCTCACCAACAAAGATACATGCAGACTGAAACTGAAAGGTTGGAGAAAGATAGTCCATGCTAACAGAAACCTCAAAAGAGCTGGTGTTGCCATCTAAATAACAGACAGAATAGACGTTAACATAACAACTGTTAAAAATGATGAAGAAAGGCACTATGTAATGATTAAGGGATCAATCCAGCAGGAAGATGGAACTATAATAAGCATATATGCACCCAATTACAGGATACCTGGCTACTTAAAAAAATGTTAATAAACTGAAAAGGAGACATAGACTCCAATACAATAGAAATGGGGGACTTCAGTACCTTACTTTTAGCAGTGGACAGATCAGCTAGACAGAAAATCAGCAAAGAAACAATGGAGTTATTTGACACTATAGACCAAATGGAGCTAACGCATATCTACAGAACCTATTACCGCACAGTGGCAGAATATATATTCTTCTCATCCGTGTGTGGAACTTTCTCTAGGATAGGTCATATGCTAGGCCACAAACCAAGTCTCAGCAAATTAAAAATTATTAAAATCATTCCATACAATTTCTCTGACCACAATGAATAAAGCAAGAAATCAACAACTCGGAAATCTCTCTCTCTTTTTTTTTTTGACAGGCAGAGTGGACAGTGAGAGAGAGAGAGAGAGAGAGAGAGAAAGGTCTTCCTTTTCCGTTGGTTCACCTCACAATGGCTGCTCCGGCTGGCACACTGCGGCCGCCGCACTGTGCTGATCCGAAGCCAGGAGCCAGGTACTTCTCATGGTCTCCCATGTGGGTGCAGGGCCCAAGAATTCGGGCCATCCTCCACTGCACTCCTGGGCCACAGCAGAGAGCTGGACTGGAAGAGGAGGAACCAGGACAGAATCCGGCGCCCCAACCGGGACTAGAACCCAGGGTGCCAGCACCACAGGCGGAGGATTAGCCTATTGAGCCGTGGTGCCGGCTGGAAATCTCTTGAACATACATAAACATATGGAGACTAAACAACATGCTTCTGAATGAACAATGAGTCATAGAAGAGATCCAAAGAGAAATAAAAAAATTTCTGGAAACAAATCAAAATGACAGTACATCATACCAAAACCTATGGGATACAGCAAAAGCAGTGTTAAGAGGAAGTTCATAGGAATCACTGGCTACATGAAGAAACTGGAAATGTACCAAATAAATGAGCTATCAGTGCATCTCAAGGACCTAGAATACCAACATCAAACCAAACCCAAAACTAGTAGGAGGAAAGAAATAATTAAAATTTGAAAAGAAATAAAATTGAAACAAAAAATAAAAAAAAATCAGTTTTTTTTTTTTATTTTTATTTTTGACAGGCTGAGTTAGACAGTGAGAGAGAGAGACAGAGAGAAAGGTCTTCCTTCTGTTGGTTCACTCCCCAAATGGGTGCTACGGCCTGCTTGCGTGCTGCGGCCGGCACACCGCACTGATCCGAAGCCAGGAGCCAGGTGCTTCCTCCTGGTCTCCCATGTGGGTGCAGGGCCCAAGCACTTGGGCCATTCTCCACTGCCTTCCTGGGCCACAGCAGAGAGTTGGACTGGAAGAGGAGGAACCGGGACAGAATCTGGTGCCCTGACCAGGACTAGAACCCGGTGTACCAGTGCTGCATGCAGAGGGTTAGCCTGGTGAGTTGCGGTGCCGGCCAAAAGCTGTTTTTTTTTTTTTTTTTTTAAATAAACAAAAAAGATACACAATTGGCACAACTAACCAATTAAAAAAAAAGAGAAAGAAAACCCATATCAATAATATCAGATATGACAAAGGAAATGTGGGGCCGGCACTGTAGTGTAGCAGGTAAAACCACCACCTTCAGTGTTGGCATCCCAGTTTGACTCCTGGCTGCTCCACTTCCAATCCAGCTCTCTGTTATGGCCTGGGAAAGCAGCAGAAGATGGCCCAGGTACTTGGGCTCCTGCACCTGCGTGGGAGACCTGGAGGCTCCTGGCTCCTGGCTTTGGATCGGCACAGCTCCAGCAGTTGTGGTCAGTTGGGGAGTGAACCAGCAGATGGAAGACCTCTTTGTCTCTCTATGTCTCTCCTCTCTGTGTGTAACTTTGACTTTCCAGTAAATAAATACATCTTTAAATTAAAAAAAAAAAAGGAAATGTAATGATAAACACTATAGAAATAAAAAGAATCATCAGAAACTAATACAAAGAGCTGTCTGCCAGCAAACTGGGAAACCTAGAAGATATGGATAGATTCCTGGACACATACAACCTACCTGAATTGAACCATGAAGACATAGAAAACCTAAACAGACCCATAACCAAGATGGAAATTGAATCAGTAATAAAGAACTTCCCAAGAATGAAAAACCCAGGATCAGAAGGCTTTACTGCAGAATTCTACCAGATATATAAAGAAGAACTAACTCCAGAGGCCAGTGTTGTGGCATAGCAGTTAAAGCCACCACCTGCAGTGCTGGTATTGCATATGGGCACCAGTTTGAGACCCTGCTGCTCTACTTCTGATCCAGCTCTCTACTATGGCCTGGGAAAGCAGTAGAATTTTGCTCAAGTGCTTGGGTTTTGCTCCCACATGTGAGACCTGGTGGAAGTTTCTGACTCCTGGCTTTAGATCAGTGCAGTTCCAGCCATTGCGGCCATTTGGGGAGTGAAACAGTGGGTTGAAGACTTCTCTCTCTGCCTCTGCCTCTCTGTAACTCTTCCATTCAAATAAATAAGTAATAAATAAATCTTTAAAAAAAGAAAAAAATACTAACTTCAGTTCTTCTCAAGCTATTCAAAACAGTTGAACGAGAGGGAATCCCCCCTAATTCTTCCTATGGAACCTGTATCAACTTAATTCCTAAACCTAAGAAAGATGCAACAGAGAAGAGAACTGCAGACCAATTCATCTGATGAGGACAGATGCAAAAATCCTCAACAAAATACTTGCCTATCGAATCCAACAAGACATCAAAAAGAACATTCACCCAGACCAAGTCAGATTTATCCCTGATATTCAGGGATGGTTCAATATTCGCAGATCAATCAAAGTCATACATCACATTATCAAATTGAAGAACAAAAACCATATGATTATCTCAATAGGTGCAGAGAAAACATTTGATAAAACACAACATCTTTCATGATGAAAACTCTAAGCAAATTGGGTATAGAAGGAACACTCCTCAGCACAATCAAAGCAATTTATGACAAATCTATGGCCAGCATCCTATTGAATGGGGAAAAGTTGGAAGCATTCCCACTGAGATCCAGAACCAAACAAGGATGCCCACTGTCACCACTGCTATTCAGTATAGTCTTGGGAATTTTAGCCAGAGCATTAGGCAAGAAAAAGAAATCAAAGGGCTACAAATTGAGGAGAAAGTCAGCCTATCTTTATTCGCACAAGATTCTATAAATAGGGGATCCAAAAGACTCCACCAAGAGACTATTGGAACTCATAGAAGAGTTTGGCAAAGTAGCAGGATATAAAATCAGCACAAAAAAATCAGTAGCCTTTGTATACACAGACACTGCCATGGCTGAGAAAGAACTTCTAAGATCAATCTCATTCACAACAGCTACCAAAAAAATCATATACCTGGGAATAAATTTAGCCAAGGATGTCAAAGATCTCTATGATGACAATTACAAAACATTAAAAAAAATAGAAGAATCAATATCATCAAAATGTTCATATTACCTAAAGCAATTTACAGATTTAATGTGTTACCAATCAGAATACCAAGGATATTCACAGATATAGAAAAAATTATGCTGAAATTCATATGGAAACACAGGAGACCCTGAATAGCTAAAACAATCTTATACAACAAAAAGAAAGCTGGATTTCTAGGGGAGTTCCAAGATGGCAGAGTAGAGAGGGAGCTTACTGCTATCGTCCAGAAGAAGATAGTTTAAAAAAAGTGTAGAGAATGCAGTCTCAGGGAAGAGTTAGAAAACAGAGGAAACTCTATGCAAATTAGAGGGACATGGTGAACCTATGTGGAGGGTGTGGACGCCCACAACTCTGGACTCCAGCAGCCGAAAGCCTACCACTAGCATTGGAAAGTGAGATGAGACCAGACCATAGCAGCCCAAGCCACTGGTGATAAAGCTGCAGGAAGAGCCTGCAGGGAACCCAGCTTGGAGCCCTGTGGAGGATAGTGTACCTGCCAAACTAGAGGAGAAAAAAAACTGGAAGGACATATTTCTCCCCTATCACTAGACAATGGCGTCCTGTGACAAGCTGATAGAGTGGCCGTCATTTTCAACATACGTTAACAGCTGTGCCAGCCTGTATCTGTGCTCAGCAACCAGCCGAGTGGAAACTCTTGACTCTGGTGGGGAGAACTAACAGGGGGCTGGGAGCTCCTGACTGTGGGAGGCTTCGGTGCTGGGACTGTGAAAAAATCTGAGGGTGTATGGGAGGACTCACAATGTGACTGGGACTTTGGGCAGTCCCAGTGGGAGACTCCACACATTCAGGGCTTCCTGGTTACCTGGTGAGCGACATTGCTGGGGAATCTGAACTTACACTGAGACTGCACAGATCCTTTGTGTGATCCTTGGAGCAGAGTAGATGAATATTATACCCACTGGGGCTAGTGCTCAGGCACTGGTCTCCTTTGAGGAGAGCAGCTCAGCTGAGCAGAATAAACTTCCCATCTAATTAAAGAAAAAAAAAAAAAGAAGAGATTTACCATGCCAAACCTGGGTGTGTCACCTTTGACATGCCTTTTACCCCTGAGAACTGAACAGAGCTCCCTGGCCACACCCACTACAAACCTCTAGATATTCACTGAAAGCAGACACTCCAGTTATCTACACAATCATAGCACAATGATAAAAGCTGCTACAGCAGAAAAACAAAGAAGAAACCAACTGGTATCTCCACAAATGCCTAACAACAAATACACCAATTCAAGAAATAAGAATAAGGAAGACAACATGATGCCCACAAAAGAACACATCACTTCAGTACTAGATTGTGAAGATGATGAGATGGAAGAAATGCAAGAAATGGAATTTAAAAAATTGATCATAAGATTACATAGAAGTAATCTGAAGCAAATGCATGAACTACTAAAATCTGTACAGGACATGAAAGAAAATTTCTCCCATGAAATTGAGATCTTGAAATCAAAATGAAATGAAGAATTCAATAGAACTAATAAAAAATGCAGTGAAAAGCATAAGTGACAGAATCGGTGAGGCAGAAGAAAGAATATTGGACTTAGAGGACAAAGCACAGGAAATTATACAGTCAAACCAAAAACAAGAAGAGGAAATTAGAAAACTAAAAAACACTGTTTGGAATCTACAGGTTACTATCAAACAACCCAACATACAGGTTCTAGGAGTTCCTGAAGGCGTAGAAAGACAGAAAGGATTAGCAGGCCTTTTTAGTGAAATGATTGGAGAAAGAAAGGGACATCAAGTACAGGAAGCACATAGAACTCCTAATAGACATGACCAGAAAAGATCTTTACCGTGACACATTGTAATCAAACTCACCAAAGTAAAACATAAAGAAAAGATTCTAAAATGTGCATGAGAGAAACTCTTGGGGTTTGGGGAGGACTAATAAATAATATTCTTTATGAACTCATATGAGTTTGGAATCAATAGGGGAAAAACATAGGGAACAGATGGGACTCAAAAACCTCAGTTTGAATATACACAAAATGTGCATCAAAACACATGGTTTCAAATACAGCTGCAGTGGGCCTCCTAATATTTTGCTCAAATTAAATTTATCTGGAAGTCATTATCACAGCAGGTCTTACCTGTGGGATGTGAAGTAGGGGGTGCAGAGGTAAGTTGGCTTCTCAAAGAATAGACTGTATCCTCTTTGCTATTTCTGCAGCAAATAGCCATCCAAATTCAACCTCTGAGGTAGAGATCAGTAAGGGGTGAGACAGGGTTATCCTTCTCTTTCCTCCCCACCCTCAGCTGTGAAGACTATCAAGTAACAGTGACACTTCCTCCCTTAACATTGTCATATGTATCTTATTCATACACTCAACTCTAACTCCAGAAATCCTGAAAAATTATTCACTTTTGGGTGTGTATACCTGAACACATTTGGTTTGCTTGGTTCAGAACTCTGTAATATTGATTTGAATTTAAAGAAATCTGATTATCTTGGCTAGGAGAAAGGGAAGAGAATGTGTGTCTTCTGTTTGAAAATGTGATGAGAAAAGAACGTAATCTTACACATTTATTTACACTGGGACCTCAATTTCACCAATTCCCTAACAGTGGATTGAGGGACAAGGGATGGTGCATGAAAAGAATGAAAGAGTATGGCACATTTTGGGTCTATTTATCTAGATTTTCATTGTGTTCTCTTCCCTTTTTTAAAAAATAAAGTATTTCTGTCATTGGTCGACACACTTATTTTTTGAAATGCAGAAAGAGCTCCCAGGCACGGTTCATTCCCCAAATGCCTACCAGCCGCTGGGGCTGGGCCAGTCTGAAGTCAAGATCCTGGAACTTAGTCCTGGTCTCCCACTTCAGCGGAGGGACCCAACTCCTTCCTTTATCTGTTGCTACCCAGGATGTGTATTAGCAGGAAGCTGGATTTGGTAGCAGAGCCAGGAATCAAATCTAGGGAGTCCTATCTGAGATGCAGTGTATCAACTGCTATGTCAAACACCTGCCCCTCACCTTTTTTTTTTCTTTTAAAGATTTATTTATTTATTTGAGAGGCAGAGTTATAGACAGAGAGAAGGAGAGATAGAGAGATAGAGAGAGAGAGAGAGAGAGAAAGAAAGAAACATGCTATGTCAAACACCTGCCCCTCACCTTTTTTTTTCTTTTAAAGATTTATTTATTTATTTGAGAGGCAGAGTTATAGACAGAGAGAAGGAGAGATAGAGATAGAGATAGAGAGAGAGAGAGAGAGAGAGAGAGAGAGAGAAAGAAAATCTTCCATTTGCTGGTTCAGTCCCCAATGGCTGCAGTGATAGAGCTGGGCAGATCCGGAGCCAGGAGCCTCTTCCTAGTCTCCCATGTAGGTGCAGGGGCCCAAGCACTTGGGCCATCTTGCACTGCTTTCCCAGGGCATCAGCAGAGAGCTGGATGGGAAGTAGAGCAGCCGAAACTCCAACTGGTGTCCATATAATATACTGGTGCCTCAGGCAGAGGCTTAATCTACTACTCAACAGCACTGGTCCAGGCTCTCACGATTTAATAAGGTGGTGATTCTCTTCTTAGTCTGTACAGTAGGAGCCTATTTCATCTATGTTTTAATATAATTTCTTTTGTTTTAACTGTATTTTGAATACATATTTCGACGTGATAAATGATAATGTCTAATAGTCCTATTCTAAGATTCCTGTGTATTTGGTAGTTTAGTTGTTATTTTTTTAAAAAAGATTTTATTTTATTTATTTGAAAGGCAGAGTTAGAGAGAGAGAGGAGATGGAGAGAGAGCGAGAGAGAGAGAGATATCTTCCATCTTCTAATTCACTCCCCAAATGACACCAACAGCCCGGGCTGGGCCAGGAAGGAGCCAGGATCTTCTACTTCTTCCACTTGGGTGCAGGGGTCCAAGTGAGTACTTGGGCCATTCTCTGCTGCTTTCCCAGGTGTATTATCAGGGAGCTGGATCAGAAGTGGAGCAGCTGGGACTCAAAATGGCACTCATATGGGATGCCAGAGCTGCAGGCAGTTGTTTAACCTGCTATGCCACAGCACTGGTTTCAGATATGATTTTTTTAAAGATTTATTTTATTTATTTGAAAGGCAGAGTTACAGAGAGGCAGAAGCAGAGAGAGAAAGAGAGGTCTTCTATCTGCTGGTTCATTCCCCAGATGGTTGTAATGTCTGGAGCTGGGCCATTCTGAAGCCAGGAGCCAGGAGCTTTTTCTGGGTCTCTCACATGGGTGTGGGGGCCCAAGTGCTTGGGCCATCTTCTGCTGCTTTCTCAGGTCATACATAGCAAAGAGCCAGATGGGAAGTGGAACAGCCAGAACTTGATCTGGTGCCCATATGGGGTGCTGGCAGTGCAGGTGGCAGCTTTACCTGCTACGCCATAGCACTGACCCCACCAGGTGTGATTTTTTTTTTAAAAAGTTTTGTGACATAGAGGCAACACTGGGGCAATTGAGAGCTGGATGGGCACTAGGCGACTGTCGCTCCCCCTCTTCATGGAGGAACGACACTAAACCCTGCCTAGGCTTCATATCCGAGTCACGGCACCATTATGTCGCTCCCCCTCTTCGCGGAGGAGCAACACAGGACCCTGCGCTGTTCTTTTGTCTGCTCTGCCCTCCCCGGGTTTGCTGCTGGTTCTTCCCGGGTTGGCTACCATCCCTTCCACCTCCGTGGAAGGGCGGTTCCCCCTGCCACTTTCCCCACTTCCGCAGGGGAGCGGCACACCGCCGGCCGGCTCTCTCGGGAGCTGCACAGGTGTTCCTTCAGATAGATGTTCCCCTTAGATGTTCCTGGTGCATGCCGTCTCTCTCCTCCTTTATAGTCCTCCTCCGCCAATCCTAACTCGGCTGCCCACACGCCGAGTACGCTGCTCTCCTCCAATCAGGAGCAGGATCAGCTCCTGGAGGTCATCACTCAAGTTGGCAAGAGGCAGCTGCGTAGAAGCTGTTTTCTCCTCTCCCAGCGCCATATTGTGGGAGAGCAGATGCATAGAATAAGTCTTAATTCCAGTAACTTAGTCTAGTCCGAGTTGCTCCCCACAGGCAACTGTGTGTCTCAATGAGGAAAAATAACTAAAAACAGGCAAAAAAGATCCTAAGAGGCCGATTAATGAAATGTCATCATACTCATTCTTTGTGCAGACTTGCTTGGAGGAGCCCAAGAAGCAGCACCCAGATGCTTCTGTCAATTTCTCATAGTTATCTTTTTTTTTTTTTTAAGAGATTTATTTTATTTATGTGAAAGGCAGAGTTTAGAGAGAGACAGAGAGAGATCTTTCATCTGCTGGTTCACTCCCCAAATGTCCACAACAGCCAGGGCTGGGCCAGGCCGAAGTAAGGAGTTTCTTCTGGGTCTCCCAAGTTTGTGCACAGGCCCAAGCACTTGTGCCATCTTCGCTGCTTTCCCAGGCACATTAGCAGGGAGCCAGTTCAGAAGTGGAGCAGCCAGGAAGAGAACCATCGTCCATATGCGATGCCAGCACTGCAGGCAGCAGCTTAACCCGCCACACCATATCTCTGGCTTGTATTCATAGTTTTCTAAGAAGTGCTTAGAGAGGGGAAAATATGAAGACATGACAAAGGTGGATAGAGCAGGTTGTCAAAGAGAAATGAAATCCTATATCCCTCCTGAAGGGGAAATGAAAGCAGTTCCGGGATACCAGTGCACATAAAAGGCCTCCTTGGGCCTTTTTCTTTTTCTGTTCTGAGTATTTTGCCCTCAGACCACCAAAGGAGAACATCTTGGCCTATCCATTAGCGATGTTGCAAAGAAACTGAAGAGATGTGGAATATCAGTGCTGCAGATGACAAGCAGCCTGATGAAAAGATGGTTGCTGAACTGAAGGAAAACTGCGAAACAGAGGGATGGATGTTATGGTGTCTGCCTGTGATGCCTGGAATGCCAGTTGGTGTTCTTGCTGCTTTGCTTCCTGTCTTGCTCCCAGCTAATGGCCTAGGAAAAGCAGCAGAAGATGGCCTCTGCCACCCTTGTGGGAGACCTGAAAGAAGCTCCTAGCATTGGCCAGGCCCAGCCCTGGCGATTGTAGCTATCTGGGGAATGTACTGGCAAATGGAAGATCCCTTTCTTTTTGTGTGTCTCCCCTTCTCTCTGTAACTCTGACTTTCAAATACATAAATAAACATAAAAAAAAAAAAAACAAAAAACAAAGAACAGGATATTGCTGCGTACCAAGGAAAGCTCAATGAATATAAAAGGACGTCTCAAGGCTGAAAACAGCAAGAAAGAAAAGGAAGATGATGAATAAATTGTGTCTGGCTGTTTTTTGTTTTTTTTCTTGTCTATAACGCATCTAACTCCCCTGTACAAAACTCCTTTTAAACAAAAACAACAAAAAAATTGAAATGTAAGGCTGTGTAAGATTTGTTTTTAAACTATATATAGTATCTTTTTTTAATAGTTAATATACTATTAAATCTGTCTTTGAATAGCCCTGTCCTGGTGGTATTTTCTGTATCTGCTAACCTTGCCTGGGACAGTTTGAGGATTGTAAGCTGCAATGGAAATTTAAAGCAGATTCTGGTTGATACACAGCACAAATTACATATATATGGAGATGGTAGTTTTTTTTTTTTATCTTCAGTTGTTTCTTTGTCTCTGATGCCGCTTATACAAAACCATTGTTCTGTTAACTGAATACACTCTGTGTGATTGCAAAAAAAGTTACAGCTGTTTTGTTGACATTCTGAATAACCTAAGTACATACAATTTTTTACTAAATAACAACAACAAAAAAAAACTTTGTGACTTAAAGATGTCTTTTGCACAGTATTGAAATATATAACCTTTAGTTTTTCATGAGAATATATTTCTTAGAGATTACATTATCTAATTATAGGTAAAATTTTAGAGACATAACCAACCCAAATGGCTCCTTATAAAATTGCACATGAAGTCTTTTCTGATCTGTGAGTGTTACTGTCCTTTGGTATAACTTCTTCTTACACTTGTGATCTTCTCAGTCTATTATGTCTCTTTTCTAAGATCACATTATTCAAAGCAATGCTGAGTTTGCAAAAAAATTCCTTAAGTACTTTTCTGGTTATCTTCAACTTAAATTCAATTAAATTATTTGAATTTAAATTTAATTAATTGTATGTATAATGCTGAATTTTTGGTATAAAGAATGAAATACTGTCTTTCTGCCCTCATGTATCAGCTATTCATAGTTCTGGTCAGTAATTGGAGTTGGTAGTAGCTTAAAAAAAAGGGATAGTACATTATAGACTTTCCCCCCAATTAATAAAAATAATACAAATAGTATAAAGGCTTCTGACCCAGTAACTACTTCAAAATGATAAATGAGACAGATTTTTAGTAGATGTAGTAGATGTTCTGGAATTGATTCTAAGAAGAGTGCTTAAAATCTGAAATGTTTACCAACTTTGGACCAAAGAAGTATACTTAATATTGTGGCAAATGTAGATACCCAACACAGTGCAGGAAGAGGCAAATTTATAGCTCCTTAACTGTGGATTAAAAATACAAAAATCTTTGAATAGCTTTAATCAGTTTCAGATTAAGCATTCCTAATCTGAAAATCCTAAATCTGAAATTCTCTGAAGTTTGCTTGATGGTTCATCTTCCCTGTGGAATACTATTACATTTAAGGATATACTACAATTGAAGTTTTCTATTCTTTTGTCAGTAAATTTTTGGATTGTGAGAGGTTTTTGGTCTTTTAAACAATAGTGCCTAGAACATCTTCAAGTGCACATGTCCAAGATTTTCTCTGGGGCTTGTAACTAGAAGTGTAATTGCTAGATGGTAGAGTACGCAGCTGTTCAGCTGTATGAGCTGGAAACAAGTGTGATCAAAGCAATGCAAATTTCTCACAGTGGTCTTCTCTCTAAGCTTGTTATTGTCAGTTGTCTGAGTTTTTTCTGGTTCAATATATGTAAAACATTATTCTAGTTTAATATCTTTGTCTTTATTTGCCATTTGCTTTCCCTCCTTGTATAAAACTTTTTAATACCTTTTATTTTTCATTGCTGCCTTTTATGAAAGCGATTAGTTTGTGGTCTTTATATTTTCTGTACACAGGTTGCCAATTCTTTATCTGAAATGCTCAGGACCAGAAGAATTTCAGATTTTGGAGTTTTTTGGATTTGGAATATTTGCATAGACTTTATTGGTTGAGTATTTCTAAGCCAGAAATCCAAAATCTGAAATGCTCCCAAGTTGAAAACTTTTTGGGCACTTGAATAGTTCCCAATTTTGGAGATTTTTGGATTTCAGATTTTGAATTAGAAATGCTTAACCTGTACTTACATTTTTTTAATATGTGTTGGAATTGCTCCTCCAAATTTGTGTCTTTTCTGTTCTTTGAACAAAAATCTTTAATTCTTGTGACTTCATCAAGTTTTAAGCCATTAATGCTGGGGACAGCATTGTGGCGCAGCAGGTTAAGCCACCACTTGCAATAATGACAGCTGTTATTGGAGAGCCAGTTTGAAACCTGGCTGCTCTGCCTCCAATCCAGCTTTCAGTAATGCACCTGGGAAGGCAGCGGAAGATGACCCAAATACTTGAGCCCCTGCCACCCACATGGGAGACAGGATGGAGTTCCTGGCTCCTGGCTTTACTTTCCAAATAGCTGTAACTGCTGGGGCTGGTCTAGGCCGGAACTAGGAGCCAGGACCTCTGCCTGGGTCTTAAATGTGGGTGGTAGGGAGCCAAGCACATGGGCAAACTGCTGCTTTCCCAGGTGGATTAGCAGAGAGTTGGATGGGGAGTGAGCAGTTGGGACTTGAACCAATGCTTTGGGAAGCAAGCATTGCAGGTGGTGGCTTAACCTTCTTTTGCACAATGCCAGCCTCTCCTGTGTGTCTTTCTAAACTTTAAAAATTTACCTTTGTAGCCAGCACCAGCATCCCATATGGACTCTGGTTTGAGTCCTGGCTGCTCCACAGCCAATCCAGTTCCCTGCTAATGGCCTAGTAGGCAGCTGAATATGGCCCAACTGCTTGGGCCCCTGTACCCACATAGAAGGGTAGACCTGGGGAGACCCAGATGAAGTTCCTGGCTCCTGGCTTTGGCCTGGCCAGGGTGGCTGTTTTGGGAATGAACCAGAAGATGGAAGATCTCTCTGCTTCTCCCTCTTGTTCTCTTTAACTGTAACTCTGGCTTTCAAATAAATAAATAAATTTTTTTTAAAGGCTTACCTTTTTTTTAAAAAGATTGATTGATTTATTTGAAAGGCAGAGCTATAGATAGAAGAGAAGAGAGAGAGAAAGAATCTTCCATCCGCTGGTTCACTCCCCAAATGGCCGCAATGGCTAGAGCTGGGCCTATCTGGAGCCAGGAGCTAGGAGCCTTTTCCGGATCTCCCACGTGGGTGCAGGGGCCCAAACGTCTGGGCCACCTTCCACTGCTCTCCCAGGCCACGGCAGAGAGCTGGATTGGAAACGGAGCATCTGGGACTCAAACCAGCACCCACTTGGGATGCTGGCACCGCAGATGGCATCTTTACCTGTTATGCCACAGCGCCAGCCCTAGAGCTTACCTTTTATAACTGTTTAATTCATTGGCAACTGACTCCTATGTGTGGTATGCAGTAAGGATCCAATTTCATTTTTACTTAACATTGATAACCAAAGTTGCTAGCACTATTTATTAAATGATCTATTTTTTCCTCATTGATCTGCAGTGTGTTCTGTTTCTATTTATGCTTGAAGTTGTTTCTGAGAGAGTATTCTTTTTCTTTTGATTAATTTCTTTTTTAAAAAGGATTCATTTATTTGAAAGGCAGAGTTACAGAGACAGAATCAGAGAGAGGGAGAGAGAGAGAGAGAGAGAAAGAAAGAAAGTCTTCCATCTGCTGGTTCACTCCTCAAATGGCTGTAATGGCTGGAGCTGTGCTGATCTGAAGTCAGGAGCTTCTTCTGGGTTTCCCATGCGGGTGCAGGGAACCAAGCACTTGGGCCATCTTCTGCTTTCCCAAGCCATAGCAGAGAGCTGGATTTGAAGTGGAGTAGCAGGGACCTGAAGCGGCACCCGTATGGGATGCCGGCACTGCAGGCAGTGGCTTTACCCTCTGTGCCACAGTGCCAGTCCCTTGATTGATTTCTTTATTCCTGACTTTTACCATACTTATGGTAAATCTGAGTTTCTGATAGTGCAACTAACTCAGCCTAACTTTGTTCATCTTCAAAGCGTCTTGATTATTCTTGATATTTTAATATAAATTTTAGGGGTTTTTTTCCTTCAAGTTCCTCAAAATATTGTTGGGCTTTTAATGGGAATTGCATGGAATATATGGGTAAATTTGAGGAGAATGAACATTTTTATGAGAGTGATTTCCTTTCTGTAATAGTGAGCTTTCTGGCCAGTGCTATGGTGTAGCGGGTAAAGCTGCTTTCTGTGGTGCCAGTGTCACATATTGGTGCCAATCGGAGTCTCAGCTGCTCTACTTCCATTCCAGCTCCCTGCTAATTAGGGCTGATGCTGTAAGTGTAATGGAATAAGCTGTCAACTGCAATGCTGGCATCCCATGTGGCCTGGTTTGAGTACCGGCTGCTCCACTTCTTATTTTTTTTTAAAGATTTTATTTATTTATTTGAGAGGTAGAGTTACAGACAGTGAGAGCAGTGAGAGGGAGAGGAGTCAAAGAAAAAGATCTTTCCACTGGTTCATTCCCCAAATGGCCTCAACAGCCAGAGCTGCACTGATCCGAAGCCAGGAGCTAGGAGGTTCTTTCAGGTCTCCCATGCGGGTGCAGGAACCCAAGAACTTGGGTCATCTTCGACTGCTTTTCCAGGCCATAACAGAGAGCTGGATCGAACCAGTGTCCATATGGGATGCCAATGCTGTAGGTGGAGGATTAACCTACTATGCCACAGCGCCAGCCCCTGCTCTGCTTCTGATCCAGTTCCCTGCAGATTTGTCTGGGAAAGCAGTGGAAGTGGCTTAAGTGCTTGAGCCCCTGCATCCACGTGGTAAGATGTGAAAGAAGCTCCTGGCTCCTGGCTTTAGCCTGCCCTGGTTGTTGTCGCCATTTGCAGAGTAAACCAGAGGATGGAAGCCGTTTCTCTCTCTGTTTCTCCCTCTGTCTCTCTGTAACTCTGCCATTCAAATAAATAAAACATTTTTTTATAAAAAACTTCAGTTAGGTTTATTCCCAAGTATCTTATATTTTCTTGCTGTTGTATCTGTTTCAACACTCCCTCTCTATCTCTGTGTCATTCTGCCTTTCAAAAGATAAATATGTAAAGAAGAACATTTCCTTATTATCAATATACTATACTTTTAATATATATTTATATATTTATATGATAGAGTCTTGGGTTTGGTGTTTGGTGTTTGACATTGTATGATGACATGTCAATCTGTGTCTTAACTGCTGGGTCAAACACCCACCCTGAATACCTGTTTTGAATATGATGCTTGCTTATGTTTGCAAATAGATAGGTACTTAATGTTATTGGTTAGAACATGGAGCTAATACATAACAATTCTCGATACTTGTTCTTTCAGGCTTTTCATTGAGATACTTTTTTCTTTGGTTATATATTCTTTTTTTTTTTTTTTGACAGGCTTTTATTTTATTTGAAAGTCAGACTGAAACAGGGAGAGACAAAAAGAGCTCTTCTACCCTCTGGTTCACTCCCCAAATGGCTCCCTAAGCCAGGAGCCAGGTGCTTCTCCTGGTCTCCCATGCGGGTACAGGGCCCAAGGACTTGGGCCATCCTCCACTGCACTCTGGGGCCACAGCAGAGAGCTGGACTGGAAGAGGAGGAACCGGGACAGAATCTGGCACCCTGACCGGGACTAGAACCTGGTGTGCCGGCACCGCAGGTGGAGGATTAGCCTAGTGAGCTGCGGTGCCGGCCTTTAACTATTTTAATAGATTCTTTTTGTTCTCAAATTCTGAGCTTTAAAAACAAAGTTTATTTATTCATTTCATTTTTTTAAGATTTATTTATTTACTTGAGAAGCAGTGTTACAGAGAGAGATATTGAAATAGAGAGAGAGGTCTTCCATCCACTGGCTCACTCCCCAAATGACCGCAACAGCCAAAGCTGGGCCATTCTGAAACCAGGAGCCAGGAGCTTCTTCCTGGTCTCCCATGTGGGTGCAGGAGCCCAAACACTTGGGTCATCTTCTACTGTTTTCCCAGGCCATCAGCAGAGAGCTGGATTGGAAACAGAACAGCCAAGTCTTGAACCAGCGCCCATATGGGATGTTGGTGTTGTAGGCAGATGCTTAACCTCCTACGCCACAGCGCCGGCCCCTCATTTATTTTCATCTACTTGAAAGGCAGAGTGAGAACAAGCATAATCGAGAGAGGGAGAGAGTTCTCTTTCATCTACCAGTCTTCTTCCCAATTGTCCACAAAAACCAGGTCTGGGCCAGACCCAAGCCAGGAGGCAGGAAATCCATCTGGGTCTTCCATGTGAGTGGCAGGAACCTAATTACTTGATCCATCATCCACTGCTTTCCTAAGTCCATTTGCAGGAAGCTGAATCAGAAGCAGAGGAGTGGGGATTTGAACTGACACTTTGATAGGGGTTTCGGGCATCGCAAGCAGTAGCTTAACCTGGTGTGCCACAATTCCTACTCTGGATTCTCAGCTTTTATTGCCAAGGACATTAGTCATAAATTCAAAGCAAACATTTTTATTTTATTTGGTTATGGCTGTCATTTCTCCCTCCCTCCCTCCCTCCCTCTTTCCTTGCTTGCTTCCTTCCTTTAGACTTATTTATTTATTTGAAAGTCAGAGTTACACAGAGAGAGAAAGAGAGGCAGAGAGAGAGAGAGAGAGAGGTCTTCATCCACTGGTTCATTCCCCAACTGGCCACAACGCCAGAGCTGCGCCAATCTAAAGCCAGGAGCCAGGAGCCTCTTCCGGGTCTGCCACGAAGATGCAAGAGCCCAAGGACTTGGGCCATCTTCTACTTTCCCAGTCCATAGCAGAGAGCTGGATGGGAAGTGGAGCAGCTGGAACTCAAATTGGCAGCCATATGGGATGCTGGCACTGCAGTTGGCGGCTTTACCTGCTACACCACAGCTCCGGTCCCTTGTTATTTATTTCTAATGATAATTCTTCTACAACCTTTCTATAAAGCCAGATACTATTGTGTCTTGTTAATAACCACAATAATAGTAGTATAAGTAGGAATGTTATTTACAAGTATTTTATATTTGCGTTAGGAATAAACATATTTTAAAAATTACTAAATAGTTCCCGGGTTGCAAAAAACACATTCATGTAATTTTTTGTTTCAGAAACCTTTTTCCAAAAAGGACTAAGGAACTCAAATCAGTTGTCCCTAGTGCTCCTGGTTGGAAATTATTTGGTAAAGTCCCTCCCAGAGAGAATCTTCAGAAAACTTCCAAAATCATTCAACAGGTAAGTACTAAAATGGCCATGTAGTTTGTGCTGCCTTTCCAAGCATTCTTTTCTTGATAGTTAGCTATATTCATCTACATTCTTGTTTTTCTAGATGTATACTTTTTGGATTGTAACTATTTATAGAAACCTTCTTAAATTTGTTTTTAAAACAGCACAGTGTTTTCTATTTTCTTTTATGCTTGTAAAAATGCTTTAAAGCGATATAACATTGATTCTGTTTTCCAGTTATTCTTTGGTTAGCTTAAAAAACCACTTAAAGTACATACCACATATTTTGACTTCTAGTTGAACTTGAATTTGATAGCATTTGTTAATGGCACAGTTTTCATCAATATTTATAGTTGTGAATAGTGAAAGAGGAAAAGGCAAAAACTGAGTAAATTATGAGGCTGAATCGTTTCCGTTGTTGATTTTCTGGTGTTCTGTCTAAACTAGGGAATTTGTAATTGAGAAGAGTTAGTACACAATATTTCTAGTAATTTGGAAGCCAGTTCTTCTGTTATCCTTATTAAAATCCATACTCTTGAGTTCTTAAGACTTTCAGATCTTATATGACTCCTGAACTTACGCTCCTTAGTATTAAATCAGTGAGACTGGAAAGTGGTAAGACTGGATTGATTGTTAGTGACTTGAAGTTCGAAGAAATTGTTGCTGAGAGAGGATACAGTAAATTTCCTTTTTTCCCCTTCCCAATTATAATTTAGATTTAATGCAACTCATGTTTATTAAAATCATCATATGTAGGCAATAATTATCATTCAAGTTGGAAAAAACATCTTTTAAGGATTTAGTAGCATTCCTTTAGTGTTCCTTTTATTGCTTGAAAGAAAAACTGGTCTCCCAAGTAATACAGGAAGCCAATATTGAGATCTCTAAAAACTTTATTGTAGTTAATTTTACTTATAAGTAATTAAAATAGTTTAAATGCTCTCTGGGACTTAAAACTATGGTGCAGTGATTTGGAAACTGTGTGCCCCATTCTCTGGGCTGCTGAAGCTAACACATAGGGAAGCCATGGGGTATTTTTGATTTTTGTGGCAAACTCAGTAATATTCTGCAGCTTCCAGATTTGGTGTACACTGTTAACTTGAAATATAAGTAATACATAGTTTTAACATTAGGTGGTGCTAACATACTTTTTCTGAAGTGTCGTATCTTTGTGAATATGGTTTAAGTTGTGTTAAAAAAGAAGATACTGTGTAAAACTTCAGTGTGGGACTGGAAATGATGGTTGATGGTATTGAATCTGATTTCAATGTTTAAAAAATTGTACAGTATACAGCAGATATATATGCCTAATCAGCAATTAATTGCATTTATTTAGGAATAAAATAAAATGTGTGTTATTTTATAAATGGTTACTGTTAGGATATAATTATCAAATTGTTTGGACATAGCTACTTATTAACAGAAACATTTCTTGTGGTTTAGGGTCAGTGTGAAACAGTTACTCATGCATTTAGGGCAACTGCTAATCAAGGAAGGTTAAGAACCTGTGCTGTTGTGACATCTTATATTTTTCATAAAATCTGAAAGTAACTTCTCTTGTCTAGTTTTTCCAGAAGACCAGGTTCGCCCTCTAGAGGCAAAACAGTGGTCTTGCTATTGAAGGTTTGTACAGGTATTCTTGACTTTATGGTAGTTTACCTTAAACATGCATGTGCATACATTTTTATGTCTATGTAAACTAACGTTCTGTGAGAATCTCTTATCATAGTTCTCTAAATGAATTTCTGCTTGAGTAATTATATTTATTGATTTTCTGTTTGTCTCTAATAGTCTGTTTTCATTTTGGAAAGACAAGGCTTCACGTTTTCTCTCTTTCTTAGATATGTTGTATGAAAATTTGGTGAATATTCAGGAAGAGAACAGTTCTTATGCTTATACTAAGAAGGAGTGGAGTTGAAATGCAGTTGCTGACTTCTGTGGTGCCCTCTGACCCCTTGCATTTTAAAATTTTTTTCCTGGCTACTTATTTTTACTTTTTGAGCTTTTTGACTGGATGTTGATACTAGTGTGTATTTTGGTGCTTTGTTCATGGTTCTGTGTGTTTCTGGGAGGTGTGATAGGTAGTGAAGTCATTGTCCTGCTGATCCTTTGCCAACCTCAACATACGTATCGTTTTCACACATGATGCGTCATGTTTCTGCCTGTTTCTTCCACTTTTCCTACTTCTGTGGTGTCCTCTCTTCCCCATGTGCCTAACTTTGCTGTTCTTTTCCCTGTAATTGTGATTTTCAAATGAGTGTGGTTTTCTCTTTATGGTGATGGTAAACTTGAAACTTTATGACTGTATTCCAACTTTAAAGCTTTTTCACAGTTCGGATTTTTTAAATTTTGTAAAACATTATGAATATAAAACTGTATTTGAGACCTGCTACTGTGTACTCCTTTAAGATGTGTTACATGTTAAGAATCAAATAAAAATTAAAATATTACCATTAAAGCCATGAAGAATGTTGAAACATTCCTGTCATATTTTAGGATCTTGAGCTATTAAGACTATAGGAAATGAAGAAGTCTCTAGTAATTCAAGTACAGAACTGTTTAAAAAATGAAATAGTGTTTAAAGTACTAAGACCATCATAAATTTCTTTGAGCGTTCCAAAGATTCCTCAGTTAGTTTTTGTGTGGCAAAACAATAACATTTATTAGAAATTACAATTGTATTATTTTTTTTAAGTATTCAGAAAGGAGTTCCCATATTCTTAAGTATAAGTATTTATGTTATTGGGACAGAATTTTTTAAATGAAAAGACATCTGTAAGATTATATATTAAGAAAATGGGAAAGTAAGGTTGTACTGGCAATTTCCCCCCTATTTTTAAACTTACTTTTCTTAATTTTACTTATTTATTTTAGAGGCAGGGAGACAGAACAAGCCACCATCTGCAGATTTAATCCCTAAATGACATAATGGCTAGAGCTAGGCCAGGCCAAAGCCAGGAGCCAGAAATTTAAGACAGGTCTCTTATGTGGTGGCACTGCTTTCCAGAGTCTCTGTTAGCAGAAGCTGGAGTCAGGAGCCAGTATTGAACCCAGACACTCTAATGTGGAACATGGACATATTAACTGGGGTCTTAAATACCAGGCCAAATGCCTACCCCTCTATTAACCATTAATTATACAACTAACATATGACTATATTCTCTTATACAATATAAAACATAGGTTGCTGGATCTCATTTCACTTTCACATCACATTTTTACATCTTATAAAATCAACTTTTATGTGGAAACACATACAGTTATTTTTACATGTGCATGTTTTTACATACATGATATTATATATATTTTTTTCTGCAAGTTATTTCAACCATAAGATATCCTCATACATTTAACTTTACATGTTTTGTATAACTTTTTGGAGAAGTGCCTAAGTGAAATATATCTGTAGGTTAATTTTTTAAATATATTTTATTATTTTTGTTAAAGGTCTTATCAATTTTACAGCTTTCTATGTTAACAATAAAGAAACATAAAAAGACATTTTAGGATAATAACATGGTCAAACTTAGTTTGGCATTCAACTTGATCAATTCCCATATCACAAGAATATTCATAATATTATTTTTTGAGGATTATCACATGTGTTCTCTTGCAGGTGTGAAACTCCTGCTTGTGGCCTTTTGAACCAGTTGGTGAGCCATGTTAAAAATTGCATCTATTAATTATAGTATTTCAATTATATTGTAGTTCCATTGACCTGGACTTTTGTTTTTTATAAATTAATAGGTAAAGTTGGAATGCAACTAAGTAGTTTGTCTTCCAGACTGCCAGTGAAAATGATTTCAGATGAGCTATGTGAAGTATAACTGTAATATATTTACATACTGAACTGACTATATCCTATTTATGTCAGACAGTCTTTCAGTAGAAAGTGATCTTTAGCTATTCACCATTTCTATCTTGGATGTGTAGTGTGAAAATGAGATTGTAGTACTTAGATAATAGTTTAACTACTTCGCCAACACTCATGAAATTTTTTGAGTGAAGTTTTTTTTTAAGATTTATTTATTTATTTGAATTGCAGAGAGAAAGAGAGACTGAAGGAGAGACAGAGATTTTCTATCTGCTGATTCATTCCCCAGACTGCCAAAATGGCTGGATCTGGGCAGATTTGAAGCCAGGAGCCAGGAATTTCTTCCAGGATCTACACTTGGGTGCAGGAGTCCAATCAGTTGGACCATCTTCCATTGCTTTTCTAGGTGCATTGGCTGAACTGGGGAGCTGAATTGGAAGTGTAGCAGCCCAGGCTTGAACTGGCATCTATATGAGATGCCAGCACTGCAGATGGAGGCTTAACCTTCTATGCCACAGTGCTGGCTCCTTGAGTGAAGTTTTAGTTGACCAGTTGAATCAGCTTTGCAAAACCTTTGACAGGCAAGGAAGTTTTAAGATAATGATTTTTTACTGTGAGTACTTCAAGTTGTCTAAAAGTAGAATAGGTCACTCTTCTCAGTTATGCTTTTGCTTTTGAAATTTCTTACTGAAGGAACAATATCATGGTGGAAAGAACTAGTGCATGTGTGCTTTGAGAGCAGTAGTTAAATACATAACTCTCCGAAAGTGTTAGAGCTTAATTTTCTGGTTACTAATGTTACCGATATGTGTAGTATTAGAACATTTGAAAATAAGTTCACTGGTTTTAAGTATGCTTAAATATAGAGAACATTGGTGTAAAATGTGAATAAGTACTCTGGAAATTAAGTACTTATAGAGTTAAGTACTTCCTTCATCATTGTTACATTGCATAGAACCTGGACTATGTTCAGAGTTTATTTATGAAAATCTTTTTTTTAAGGTTTTATTTTATTTGAAAGGCAGTTATAGAGAGAGAGAGAGGGAGAGACAGAGAAAGAGGTTGCCTTCTTCCATCCACTGGTTCACTCCTCAAATGGCCTCAATGGCTGTGGATGGGCCAAGCTGAAGCCAGGAGCCAGGAGCTTCTTCCAGGTTTCCCACATGGATGTAGGAGCCCAAGTACTTGGGATATCTGCTGCTGCTTTCCCAGGTGCATTAACAGGGAGCTGGATTAGAGCAGCAGGGTCTCAAACCAGCACCTCTATGGGATGCCAGTGTCAGTGGAGGATGTTTAACCTGCTATATGCTGACCCCTGAAGAGTTTTTAAAAATGTTACACTCCAGCATGTTTTATTTTCACCATTACTTATCTAATATGATGTCACCTTGAAAATGTAGTAACTACCTTTCCTCCTGTATATGTGTTCTTTATTCGTAATTGGTAAATTATTATGATTTCTTACATGTGAATAAGTGGCTTTTATAAAAGCTGTTTTGTGTGGTCTGAAGATATAGAGGAATTCATAACAGTTCTGGGCTGTGCTTCTGTGAGGGGGGAGAAATGTGAGCCTCAAGAGATAAGCTGAAATTAATTTCTTAACTAAAACATATGGAATAAAAACAGTTAAGTACTCACAAATTAAATAGGCTAGAATTTTTGGGGGAAATTTTTTTCTGTTATCAGAAGCAGACTTAGAAATGGGTTGAGTTTGAATTATAGGAATACCATTTGAGGTTCAAAGCTATAGTAAAAGTTTTATTCATTCTTTATGTCAGACATTGTATATTATGTTAGGCTTCAGATCAGATTAAACACACAAAATTAAACTAGTATTTTTGCCAAAATGAAGGTTTGGTGCTCCAATATACCAGAGAGCAATGAAAAGCTTTGCTTCAAGATTTCAGTTAAGCTTGAAATATGGGATAAGTTTTCTCTTTCCTACTTCACAAATGCTGAAATGAAATTTAGAATTAGCAAAGGCATCATAATCAGCTAAACCTCTCTACTCCAGGCATGATGATTTCCTTCTCCTTGGGTTCATTTGTGTAAGAAGGTCCTTTTATCTTGGGCAGACATGGTCTTGAGGTGCTAGAGATATTCTCACAGGGAATTCTGTCAGTTTTCTGAAACACTGTTCTGGCTCTGTATAGAATGATCACAGTGTGTAGAAATAGAAAGGTTATTAATGTGGTTAACACTAACGCCTTTAAGAGGAATGTTCCCATTGTCTACTGAACTGTAAAGTCAGTTCATGGATATGTCATAAAGTTCCGAATTGGAAATACGAAATTTTAAGGTATAAATTTTTTGATGCCAATTTTTTCATAATGTGTGAAAAGTATGAAATATGAAAAAACTATGCACAGATTTGAAAATAATTTTTTATCTCACTGATGCCAAAAAATAATATTGCTGGTGAAGTGTTTAGGGTAGAAGGGACAGAGTTAGACTATTCAAAACATTCACATAAAGATACAGTTTCTCAAATAACAGGCTTGCTCTTAGATTTATATTTAACACTTTTGATATTCGTTTTTATATCCAAGATGCAGAAATACTTAGAGAAGATATCTATATGACAAAAATTATTTCATATATGCGTCACAGCCTTCTAATATAAGTGATACCCACTGGTATCATCTAAAACTGAAAATTTTATTTATTTATTTTATTTATTCAGGAAAAATTTTGTAAACTTTTGTATGATGACCCAGGAACTGTTTAATAACAAAATATAAAGTTTAGTCCTGTGGAAAAACAAGTTTTTAGGTGTTACACATTTTTCCCCGAATTACCTATGTGTTAGTTACACTGAAATATTATCTATTAAGATACTGAGCACTCCTGTATTAACGCTAAGGAATATCGTTCACATTTATTCATATTAGTGACAAAGTGGCAGTTCTATAATTTAATAAGATACTGAAGTTCAGAAGTTGGAGCAAATATGAAATGCATTTTGAGCTTTTCTGTTTTAAACACTTGATATTTTGGGTGTCTACCTTTCTTTAAGATAACAAATACCAGGCCATGGACTAATTAAATGTTAGCCACATAATACTGGTAACACTCAAATGGGTTTAAAAATATAAACATCTATGCTTTAGCACATTGTTTTGGGAGAAAATTATCCCTTAAATATATAACAGATGCAAGTACGTACAGCTGGGGGATAGGAGGGAATTATTTTTACTATGGAAATGATGGAGAAAGGGAAGGATCATTTTCAAAGAATAACTCATACAAAAGGAATATAAAACTCATGCAAAAGGGAATAAATAATTCCATTAAAAACCTGTGATTTGGGGCTGAGTTTCACAAGAATTTTGGAATATTATTAAACGGTCTCACATTTCTCTTTTTGTTTAACAGCTTGATGCTAAAAGTCACCCAATTTAATAGCTTTTAAGGAAACAATATGCAATGAAGTCTCAAATCGGATGCAATGTTCTCATGCAAAATTACCTGTTACCTAACTCCATCATTTCATGGCTTAGGTTGTCCATAAAAAAAGAATTTAAGCTAACTCAAATGTTTTAGGAGACAAAAAGAGAGAGATTAGAACGTATCAAATATGTTTCTGAAGAAAGCAAGTCTCTTGCATAAGATAGACATGAAAGTTTCCACCTCAATGAATCTTTCATGAAAAAAAATTCTAAAAAGTAAATGCTAAGTACTTATTTATATTACTTAGTACATAAAAGGAAATAATATAAAAGTAGAGATCTAGTATTTTTAAATATTTATCAGATTACCTAAAATTAAATTCATTGCACAAAATAAAAAATATTAATTTTGTGCATAGGTTTCTCAGTAGCTTACTAAAACAGACAAGAAATATCCATAATTCCCAAAAGCTACAAACAAATAGTCTCTAAATTGGAAGGCAGGGAAATATTAATTCAAAGAGTTCATTTTACTTATGAATTGGCATTGCATGTTTAGAAACACTGGTGACACTGAAACAACCCAGTACAGACATGACCAATCTGTAAACATCTGACCATACTGGCGCAATGTGAATCTTGCTGACCAAGCATATATATTTTTTGTTGCAAATGTTTTGAGAAACAATGCCTAAAATTATACAAAAGTTGAAAACACAATTTTAACAAAGTTTATATGTAAAGGGAGAACATCGAAGCTAGTAAGTCTTTTGGCTTTCTTAGAAATTCCCAAACTGTTGGAGGATAGAGTATCTTTGTAGGAAAAATAAACTGATTGAAAACCATGTTGCCTCTTGTTTTACATGTCAGAATCACTTGCAGATCCTGGTCTGCTGTTACCTGGCCCATCACTTTCCTCGTCCCAGTCTTTCATAGGTGCTCCCATCATGAAATCATCACATAGGGTCGTTCAACCTGGGCCCTCTTCTGATTTCGCTTCAGTCTGTTTGGCTTTTGAGTTCTTCCCAGTTGAACTTTGCTCATTTGTACTTCCATACATTCCTTTCAGAACACTGATCAAATCATAGAAACAGTTGATATCAACTTAGCATGGTTTCTAATAGAGCCTCCAGCTTCTTTAAACTTTTCATCAACATTCTTTTGATGTTTTTGAACAGCATTAAATAATTGCACCACACCCCCGTTGCAGTTCTCTGAAGATTTCTCTCTGCTTCTTTGTCTTTGACATCTGGTTTTACTCTGCACATCATTTCCCACGCCTGCTTCATATCAAGCTGTTTTCTTCTCTCAAGTCTTTCTTGCTTTAACTTTTCTTTTTCCTTTTCTAGTTCTTTATTCTTGACTAGGATGGTGGGTTTACTTTTAGGAGTTTTCTTGTTGAGGATTTTGGCCCTGGCATCTGCCCAGCCCGTCTACTCTGCGGCATCTTCGTTTCCTTTGTCACAGGGCTCAGCAGCATCCTCATTGGCAGCATCTATTGCTTCATCATCAGAAAAATGACCCTTTTCTGATCTACAGCTTCCTGCAGACCCTCCGCTCTCAGAAGCATCTTTCACCTCCTCTTCCAGCTCCGATGCTATGACTTTGGCTATTATTTTCACCTTCTTCTTTAGCGAATTTTTCAGCTTTTTCCCCACACTCACTCATGAGTTCTGAACGGCCGCAGACATTTTTCTCTCACCGGAAGTATCCCTTCGAAAATTATTTTTTTCACCCATATAGAGTCGACTGTAGTAGTAATTCTGGTTTTCCATGAGTTTTCTGAAGTACCCTTGTATCTATCAGTCTGTTTTTGCTTTCTTCTTTGGAAGAGAGCTGCTGTTCTACTTGTTCTTCTCTTTCCCTGTATTTTAATTCTTAAAGAAGTTATTGAAAAACTGCTACTAAAAAATTTAACCTAATGGTTTAGATGCTGGTTGGTATCCCAGCATCCCATATTGGGACGTACCTGGGTTAAACTTCCAGCGCTGGTTTCTCATTCTAGTTTCCTGCTAATGTGGACCCTGGGCAGACAGTGGTGATGGCTCCAGTAGTTTGGGTTCCTGTCACCCATTTGGGAGACCTGTATTGAGTTCCAAGGTCCTGACTTCAGCTTGGACCAGTCCTAGTCTTTCAAGTCTTTCTGCCTCTCAGGGGAAAAAAAAAGAGCCAGCTGCTGCCACCTTTTCTTAGAATCTAGTCTGATCTAGTTAGTCTGATCTTTTCATATATTCCCCTCCTGCTATAACCTCTTTCTGGTAGATCCCTTTAGCTACTGAATGCACGGCATTATAGTACTATAGATACCATTCTGCTACCAACTCAGTGTATAACCTTATGTTAGCGAACTCTAGGTCTTTAGCACAGCTTGAAAGATAATTCTTGAGTTGATATTAAATTTTTCTTTAAGGTTGTCTGGTTTTCATTTCAATTAATGTATAATTTATTAAATGAATAGTGGTTGTATGTAACACAGTAGATATGGTTTATGTTCTTGGTATATAAATAAATGTAAGTCAGCCTTTGAGTTATTCCAGTATAATAGAAGGGTAGGGGATAGGAGAGGAGAGCTTCATGTGTGACTTTGATGTTGTGTAGTAAGTGCTGTAGTAGGATTGTGATCAGAATATTAGAGTAGAGTTGAAGGAGTAGTTTATTCTCTTCAGAGATGACACGTGAATTGTGTTGTGAAGTGTGGTGGTGGGAATTGAACAGGTGGGAATTGAACAGGAAAGCTGAAGTCAAAATGTGCAAAGCTGTTCTGAAGCAAGCAGAAATAAGGATGATCTCTTGGGGCTAGTGCTATGGCTTAGTGGGTAAAGCCACTGCCTGCAGCGCCGGCATTCCAGGCCATAGCACAGAGCTGGATCAGAAGTGGAACAGCCAGTACTAGAACCAGCGCCCATATGGGATGCTGGCACTACAGGACAGGGCTTTAATACACTGTGTCACAGAGCTGGCCCCTAGAATCACTTTGTCTTCTGCAAAATAGCTTAATATTATATTGATTAGTATTATGTTAATCTATATATCAGGTTTTGGAGAACTGACATCTTGATAACATTGAGTCTTCCTGTCTATACACATGAATTATCTCTACATTATGTAGTTCTTTTTTATATTTTCCCTCAGTTTTGCAGTTTTCCTCATATAAATTTGTTAGACTTACAGATATTTTATTTTTTGATGCTAATGTAAAAGGTAAAATTAAAATTAAATTTCAAATTCCATTGTTCATTGCTGGTATATGACTTTGTACGTTAGTGTTGTGTCCTGCATCATTACTGTAGCTGCTTTTTAGTTCCAGGAGCTTTTGTTGTTAGTTCTCTTGGGCTCTCTCTACAGAGTGTCGTATCATCTGTAAACAAAGACAGTTTTGTTTCTTCCTTCAAGAGTAAGTTTCCTTTCCTTTCCTTGTCTTACTACAATGAGCTAAGACTTGAAGGATGGTGTCAGAAGCATTGGTGAGAAGAGACATCTTTGCATTTTTTCTGATCTTAGTGAGAAAGCTTCTAGTTCCTCACCATTAAGTATGTTAGCTGTAAGGTTTTTGTGATTGTTCGTTATCAAGTTGAAAAGTTCCCCTTGATTTTCAGTTTAGGAAGAACTTTTTTGCAAGTAGAATTTAAAATTTTTATTCATTTCTTTGAGAGGCAGGGTGGGGGGCTTGGGGAGAGTGCAAGTGAGCAGTGGGAGAGAAGGAGGGAGGGGGGGAGGGGGAAAGAGAAAGAGAGAGACAGATGGACACATCTCATTTGCTGAATTATTCTCCATATGTCCACAATGACCAGGGGCAGGGATTCAAAGCTGAGAACTGAGAATTCAATTTAGGTCTCCTATGTGAATGGCAGGAACCAACCAACTACTTCAACCATCATTGTTGCCTTCCAGAGTCCACTTTTTTTTTTTTTTTTTTTAAGATTTATTTGTTTGAAAGGCAGAGTTAGAGAGCCAGAGCCAGAGAGAGAGAGAGAGAGTGTGTGTGTCTTCCATCTGCTGGTTCACTCCCCAGATAGCTGCAACAGCCAGAGCTGAACTGATCCGAAGCCAGGAGTCAGGAGCTCCCTCTGGATGTCCCATGCAGGTGTAGGGGCCCAAGGACTTGGGCCATTTTTCTGCTGCTTTCCCAGGCCATAGCAGAGAGCTGGATCAGAAGTGGAGCAGCCAGGACTTGAACCCGTGCCCATATGGGATGCTGGCACTGCAGGTACCAGCTTTACCTGCTATGCCGCAGTGCTGGACCCCACATTTTCAGGAAGCTGAAGTCAAAAGCTAGAGCCAGGAATCATGCCACTCTAGTATGGGATGTGAGCATCCTAACTGGTGTGTTAAACACTAGGTCAAATTGTTTTTCCCCTACTAAACTTTTTTTTAAAATTATTATTATGAATGGGTGTTGGAGTTTATTTCTTCCTCTTCTTTTTTTAAAAAATTGATTTTATTTATTTTAAAGGCAGTGTTTTATTATGAATAGGTGCTGGATGTTTCTCTCTCAGAGATTTATTTTATTTTATTTTTTTGAAAGTGAGAGTTACATAGAGACAGAGGGAGAGACAGACAGAGGTCTTCGTGGTTCACTTCCTAAATGGCTGCAATGGCCAGGGCTGGGCCAGACTGGAGCCAGCAGCCAGGAGCTTATTCCTGGTCTCCCACATGGATGTAACAGCCCAAGCACTTTGGCCATCCTCTGCGACTTTCCCAGGTGTATTAGCAGGGAGCTGGATTGGAAGTAGAGCTGCTGGGACTTGAACTGGCACCCATATGGGATGCTGGTGCTGCAGGCAGCAGCTTAACCTGCTAAACCACCTTGCCAGCTCCTTTCTGCATCTCTTGATATGACCATATGATTTTTATTTTTTAGCTTGTTGATATGATGGATTATAGTATTTGATTTTCGAATGTTTAACCAGCTTTTGTATAGCTGGGAAAGATCACACTTGCATACCTGGGATAGGTCCCACTTGATCAAGGTGTGTAATTCTTTTTATACACTGTTGGATTGACTTGCTAATATTTGTTGAATTTTTGCACCTATATTGATGAGAAAGATTGTTGTATTCTTTTTTGTAATGCCTTTATCTGGCTTTAGTGAAGATTTATGGAGGATTCATGAAATTCTTACCTATCTTATGGAAAAGATGGTACAGAATAGTTTTTTCCTGGTACAGAATAGTTTTTTCCTGGTACAGAATTGGTATAGTTTTTTCCTTAAATGTTTGGTAGAATTAAGTGAACCTTCTTGGCCTGATCCTTTTTTTGTTTTGGAAGGTTATTAATTATTGATTCAGTTTCATTGATTCAATCTGATTCAGTTGATTTGATTTCTAGATAGAGATCTGTTGAGATTCTTTCTTCATTTTGGGTATTAGAAATTTGTTTCTTCTTAGCTTGGGAAAAAGCTTACTGATTTTGTTGATCCTTTTAAAGAACCAGATTTGTTGGTTTTTCTCTGTTGATATTCTGTTTTTGATTTTATTGATTTTGTCTCTTTTTTTCTGCATACTTTGGAATTAATTTGCTCTTTTTTTTAGTTTCCTGGAGACAAATTATTGATTTTAGATCTTTCTAGATTTTTGTTTTTGTAGCACAATTCAAGTTTATTTCATTTTGTTCTTGCAACACAAGACTTAAGCAGTTTTATTCTAGTATTTGAATATGCATAAATTAGGACACTTGTGAAAAACCAGTTGTGGGGAAAATATGACATTGTAGGAAAATGAACTTAAATATATCAAAATGCACAAAACAAAAGTCTTCCTCTATTGCCACTTAGGAAGATATGATTTTCTCCATTTATCAGACAATGTAAATTTTGAAAATTTTATGTGCAAAATATGGCATTTATTTACTTATGTATTAGGGAAATCTTAACCAACTTTGTATGGAAGAGAGCATCAGCTTCATTGAAGTTTTAGGGGAAAACTCAAATTGATATTTATAGATCTAAAATCTGTCACTCAGGGAAAGAATTGATGAATAAAGGACCTACTTGTTTGCAGCTTCCTGCACCACCTACTACTTTTCCTTTTGGCCAACAGGATTACAGGTGAGCCATGCATAGGACTACTTGGGATGCTCAGGTGTTGTGTTTGAGCTGTAAATCTATAGATAGCAGTTTAAAACTTGGAAGGAGGGAGATTTGTTGGTAGATTAGCATAAAAAAGTAAACCATCTATTTTTACTTGATATATGCATTGAAAAGATTTATTTAATACAGAAGTGCAAGTTTTTTCTGAGCTCATAAATATTACTTCATTGGAGAATAAAGCTTACCTAACCTTTTGCTAATAAATATAGTATGAAAAAGTAGTGTGGTTTTATAGCTTCCTTTACTCGAAATATAAGCATTAAGTATTGTGAATTTCCCCATCAAAATGTTTCATAAAATACTTACTAGCTTTAAAAAAAACCCATTTTTGATCCGTCTATTCTATGTGTATTAGTTTCTCAATCAGTGATGTTTCATAATTATGAGATTTACAAAATGGCTGAAAGAGAATAGGGAAGGTGAAAGGTGAAATGGCCCCTACTGCACTACAAAGAACATCAGGATAAACTGTATGAAGAATCTCACAGTTTCTTCCTTCCTTTCTTCTTTCCTTCCTTCCTTCCTTCCTTATTTATTTATTTATTTACTCGAAAGGCAGAGTTACACAAAAAGAGGAGAGGCAGAGAGAGAGGTCGGTTTTCGATCCACTGGTTCACTCCCCAATTGGCTGCAACGGTTGGAGCTGCTCTGATCTGAAGCCAGGAGCCAGGAGCTTCCTCTGGGTCTCCCATGTGGATGCAGGGGCCCAAGCACTTGGGCCATCTGCTGCTTTCCCAGGCCATAGCAGAAAGCTGGATCGGAAGTGGAACATCCGGGACTTGAACCGTTCGTTGTCCATATGGGATGCCGGCACTGCTGGCAGCAGCTTTACCTGTTATGCCAAAGCGCCCGCCCCCCACAGTTTCTATAATAATGATTCTTAGAGAGCAGACTGTGTTTAGGAATGATAGGACAGTGCAGTCTTATGGTAGCCAACTACAACACAACACTTTGAATATAAAGATGCAAATTATGTAAAGGAAAGAATTCAAGCCTTTAAACAACATTATGGCAATAGATTCAAACAAAGATATCTAGACACCCTGTTGCACTATATTGATAATTATAGAGAGTTAGGGTGCCCTGCATTTTCAGTGACGATGTTTCCATATTTTTGTTTAGTGATATAATAAAATATATTACTAACTTTAAATTCAACTAAAATAAATTGCATTAAGTGATCAGAATTAGCCAAACTTCTCAAAATATTTAAACTACCATATATTTTTTTAGTTGTTTTCTTGGATATTGGAGAATTATAGGGTCAGACTAATTGTGAGTGAAGAAGCCACGGAAAAAAGGGGTTGGACAGGCATTTGGCAAAGTGGTTCAGAGCTGTCTGGTACAAATCCTGCCTTCATTTCCAGTCCAGCTTCTTCCTCATGTACGCTTGGGAGGCAGCAGGTGATATTCCTGTTACCAGCATGGGAGACCTGGATTGAGTAGCCAGTTCCTGGCTTTGGCCTGGCCTAGCCCCAGCTGTTGTGGGCATTGGGGAGAGAACTCTACTTCTCCTCTTTCAAGTAAAATAAAGATTAATTAATGAAGTAAGTAAGGAAAGAGTGTGTGGGGGAAAACACACATGTATACATACCAACTTACCTGCAAGTGATCAATAAAACTTGCTATTAGCCAGACTGACTGTTCTTGATAGTAGTTTAACCCTGCTGTAGAATGCTACTTTGCCTGAAAAAATTCATCATTACTTCTTTATTATCCATAAACCGAATATATAAATCCCTAATCCACTCTCTGCCACTGTTTAAAAATTTTTTTTTTATTTTTTTTATTTTTTTTTGACAGGCAGAGTGGACAATGAGAGAGAGAGACAGAGAGAAAGGTCTTCCTTTTGCCGTTGGTTCACCCTCCAATGGCCGCCGCGGCCGGCGCGCTGCGGCTGGTGCACCGCGCTGATCTGATGGCAGGAGCCAGGAGCCAGGTGCTTTTCCTGGTCTCCCATGGGGTGCAGGGCCCAAGCACCTGGGCCATCCTCCACTGCACTCCCTGGCCACAGCAGAGAGCTGGCCTGGAAGAGGGGCAACCGGGACAGAATCCGGCACCTCAACCGGGACTAGAACCCGGTGTGCCGGCGCCGCTAGGCGGAGGATTAGCCTAGTGAGCCGCGGCGCCGGCCTAAAATTTTGAGATATATTAAATTACTACATGATTTGGCTAAGGAAAAATACTAATATTTTTAGTAAACGTATATTAATAGCAGGTCAAAGGGATCTTAGTATTTATTTATTTATTTTAAAGATGTTTTTATTTCCAAGTCAGAGTTACTGAGAGAAAGGAAGAGACAGAGAAGTCTTCCATCTGTTGGTTCACTCCCCAGATGACTGCAATGGCCAGGGCTGGGCCAGGTCAAAGCCAGGAGCCAGGAGCTTCCTCTGGGTCTCCCACATGGGTGGCAGGCACCCAAATATTTGGGCCATCTTTTGCTGCTTTTCTCAGGCCATTAGCAGGGAGTTGGATTGGAAGAAGAGCAGCCAGGACTTGAACAGGCACCAATATGGGATGCTGGCATCATAGGTGGCGGCTTTACCTACTACTCCCCAATCTTAGTATTTTAAATGATGATATCAAATTTCAGGTTATGTGTTTTCTTTCATTGATTTGCTCATGAAATAAACATCTGGAGATATGTTTAAATATTTTCTGTAGGTCATAAGAGTATCATTTTAGGGCTCTGTATTCTTTTTTTTTTAAATTTATTTGACAGGTAGAGTTATAGACAGTGAGAGAGAGAGAGAGAGAGAGACAGAAAGATCTTCCTTCCATTGGTTCACTCCCCAAAATGGCTGCTACAGCCGGCGCTGCGCTGATCCGAAGCCAGGAGCCAGGTGCTTCCTCCTGGTCTCCCATGCAGGTGCAGGGGCCCAAGCACTTGGGCCATCTTCCACTGCCCTTCTGGGCCACTGGACTGGAAGAGGAGCAACCAGGACTAGAACCTGGCGCCCATATGGGATGCTGGTGCTGCAAGGTGGAGGATTAACCAAGTGAGCCAGGGCACCGGCCCCAGGGCTCTGTATTCTTAAAACTATATTTTGGGCCAGCGCCGCGGCTCACTAGGCTAATTCTCTGCCTGTGGCGCCAGCATGCCAGGTTCTAGTCCCTGTCGGGGCACCAGATTCTGTCCCGGTCACTCCTCTTCCAGTCCAGCTCTCTGCTGTGGCCTGGGAGTACCACAGCAAAAAACAAAAAACAAAAAACAAAAAAAACAAACAATAACTATGTTTTGAAGTTGTCATATTTCATGTAATACATGATTTATAAAAGCAGAAGCAGTGTTTTATGACAGGTGGGTTGGGATAAATTTGGCTTAAATTTAAATTGGCATAAAAATGGGCTTAAATTTGTCCAAATAGTAAATCTCATCCAAGTGCTTTTTGCAATAAGTAATCCATAATCCAAGATGGGTTTGAGAACGGTATTCCGAAGAATGTTCTTTGTGTCTACAAACATAACTGAGGTCAATACAGTCAAATAGCAAATGAAGAAAATCCATAGGTAATTGTTCTTTTTTAAAATATTTTATTTATTTGAAAGATAGAGTTAGACACAGAGAGAGAGAGACAGAAAGAAAGGCTTTCCTTCTGTTGGTTCATCCCCAAAATGGCCGCTGCGGCTGGTGCTACGCCGATCTAAAGCCAGGAGCCAGGTGCTTCTCCTGGTCTCCCACGCGAGTGCAGGCCCCAAGCAGTTGGGTCATCCTCCACTGCCTTCCTGGGCCACAGCAGAGAGCTGGACTGGAAGAGGAACAACCGGGACTAGAACCCAACGCCTATATGGGATGCCGGTGCTGCAGGCGCAGGATTAACGTAGTGAGCCACGGCACCGGCCCTAGGTAATTGTTCTCTTTAATTATAACAGGTTTTTGGTATTATTCTATTTTTATATCGCTTTTTATTACCAGCAAGAATTTGAAGGTGTTTCAATGTTATAAAAATGTCTCAATCTAGAGAAGAAATACACATATTGGGATGATATATCCTGGAATTCCAAAATTTAAGATTTTATCTGAAGAGACATGAAATCCATGTGAAATGGAGAAGAAATGTGACGTTCTGTCATCCAGCAATTTAGGAATGTGCCCTTCCTCATCTTAAATTAAAGTCACTGAGGAAAGATTTGGTTATTAACCACAAACAGTACTCTTAACTGTGCCAGGAGATCCCCAGGGGTGTACATTCTTAAGGCACAAGGCTATAATTAATTGCTTATCTCAGAACCCCGAGTTTATATCACAACAGCCATTACTGCTTCCACAGTTAGGGCTGTCAACTATGTGGAGTTGGTCTTTGTATAATCAGACCTTCTGTATAATCTAATTAACAAAATCACTAGGGAGCTCAAAAGGTCAGAGATTACTGGTATATTTTTGTCTCTATTCTCCCTTGAGTAAAAGGTGTACGTTTTATTAGAAATGGAAAAGAAGATGCAGGCTTTGTGGCTCAGTGAGTTAAGCCCCTACGTGGGATGCCTGTATCCCATATTGCTGATTGCCTGGAATTAAGTCCATCTCCTGCTTCTGATCCAGCTTCCTGCTGATGTACATGGGAGGTAGCAGTTGTTGGCCCAAGTTCTGTGTCTTATCTACCCACATAGGAGACCTGGAGGGAACTCCTGGCTCCTGGCTCAGTCTGGTCTAGCACCAGCTATTGTGGGCATTTGAGGACTGAACCAGCAGATGGAAGTTTGCCTTTTTTTTTTTTTTTTTTTTTTTTTTTTTTTTTAAGAGCATAAAGAGAGAGAGAGAAGAGACTTGACAAGGAGTCCTAGCAAACTAACATACGCCAGAACACAGTTTGTTTGTTTTTTTCTTTTTTAACCTCCCTCTCCAAACCATTTTTTCCTCTGGTGGTTTGATTTGTTAGGAATTTCTATTTCCCCTCATCCTTCTTAAAGTATTTCACAGAAGAAGATGGCAAATAGTGACCAACAGGCAATAGTGGGAGTCATGAGTTATCTGTCCATGTATCCACCACTGAAGAAGAGTGTTGATTGCTTGCTTGTTAGTAGCTTCAGAGGTGTTCATTGCATCTGTACCCTTCACAGTTTTATTGGCACCCTTTTGACAGTAAATTTCACAGCAGGAAAGCACGACTCTCACAGACAGTAGACAGAAGAGCTGTAGTATGGTAGTAAGGTGTTTGCTGGAGAATTAATATCTGCTCCTTTCAGCAGTAGGAATGCTGGAATTTCAAACTGCCTGCAGTTGGGTACACAATAGAGAGGCCTCCTTCTACCTTCTAGTGTCTGGTTCAAGTCTTCTCCCTTGGACATATAATATTTCATCTCATCCAAGTCTCCATTTTGTAGGCCCCATATGCACTCCTTGTTGCACATCACTGTCTGGACAGAGGACAGATGCTGATAGACAAGAGGGAGGCAGGGAGGTCTGTGAGAAGCTGAAGAGGATAAAGAGAAGTCAGGTTGGAGCCAATTGGGCAAGATAGTTCACTATGTTGACCATTGGACGGTAGAAAGAAAGTTCTTTTGTGACCACTGGACCTAACAGAGTAGTTTCTGTTGGCTGATAAGAAGCAGGAGCATTTTCTAGATCTTTTGTTCTAACCATATATATATTCAATGCTATAAATTTCCCTCCAAAGATTACTTTAAATGCATCCCACAAATTTTTGCAAGTTCTATTTTCATTTTTATTTAGTTCAAACTATTTTAAAATTTTTTCTTGAAACTTCTTCTTGGACCCGTGTATTATTTACAAGTGTATTCTTTAATCTCTGAGTATTTGGAAATTTTCCTCCTTTATTTATGCTGTTGATTCCTGGTTTAATTCTAGTGTGGTCTGAGAGCAGACGTTATATGATTTGTATTGTTTTGAATTTGTTAAGATGTATTTTATGGCCCAGTATGAGTTCTATGTAGGTTAATATTCTGTATTAGCCTGCAACAAAAACATCTAATCTGCTGTTGGATGCAGTAGTCTGTAGATATCAATTATATCAATTTGATTTGATCATGCTGTTGAGTTTAACTTTGTCATTACTAACTTTTTGCCTGTTAGATGTATCCATTTCTGATAGAGGGGCATGAAATTCTGCTGTAATCGTGAATTCATCAATTTCTTCTTACAGTTCTATCATTTTTTTGTACATGTACATGTACATATACATTAAGAATTGTTGGCCGGCGCCGCGGCTCACTAGGCTATTCCTCCGCCTTGAGGCGCCGGCACACCGGGTTCTAGTCCCAGTTGGGGCGCTGGATTCTGTCCCAGTTGCCCCTCTTCCAAGCCAGCTCTCTGCTGTGGCCAGGGAAGTGCAGTAGAGGATGGCCCAAGTGCTTGGGCCCTGCACCCCATGGGAGACCAGGATAAGTACCTGGCTCCTGCCATCGGATCAGCGCGGTGCGCCAGCCGCGGCAGCCATTGGAGGGTGAACCAACGGCAAAAGGAAGACCTTTCTTTCTGTCTCTCTCTCACTGTCCACTCTGCCTGTCAAAAAAAAAAAAAAAAAAAAAAAAAAGGAATTGTTATATCTTTGTGGATTATTGACCCCTTTATTGGTATGTGATGCAACTCCTTATCCTTTAATTTTTTGTGAATTCTTCTATGTCTTAAATTAAATTAACATAGCTACTCTTGTGTTTGATTAGTATTAGCATGGTATAGCTTTCTCTTTGCTTTGAATTTTTATGTGTCTTTATGTTTAAAGTCTATTTCTTGCAGACAAAATATACTTGAGTCTTGTTTGTCTTTCTACTCTGACAATCTTTTATTTGGTGTAAAGAACATTGAAATTTATCTTTTCATTCATTTTTATTTGAGAGGCTTTGTGTGTGTGTATGTTTACATGTGTGTGAGAAAGAGAGAGAGAGAGAAGGAAAGGAAAGAAAAGGGAAGGAGAGGGGAGGGGAGGGAAAGGGAAGGGAAGGGAAAAAAAGGGGAGGGGGAAGGGAGGGAGACACCAATGTTACACAGTGTGTTACAGTGTGTTGCCAACATACCATATTGAAGTGCTGGTTATAGTGCCAGTTACCCCGCCTCTGATCCAGCTTTCTGCTAATACACCTGGGAAGGCAGCAGAGGCTGGTTCAAGTACTTGGTCCACTGCCACCCATGTAGGAGGCTAGGATAGAGTTCCTGGCCCCTGGTGTCAGGCTGGCGCAGACCTATCTGTTGTGGCTATTTGGGGAGTGAACCAGCAGATGAAAGATCTCTGTATCTCCCTCTCTCTGTCATTCTGCCTTTCAAATAAATAAATATATCTAAAAAAAAAAAAGAATAAAGAAGGAGGGGGGCAGCATTGTGGTGCTGTGGGCTAAGCTGCCACCTGCAATGCTGGCAGCCTGTATTGGAGGACCAGTTCAAATTCAGCTTCTTTGGAGCTTATGATCTGGTTCTGTGCTAATGTGCCTGGGAAGTCAGTGGAGGATGGCCCAGGTAGCTGGGCCCCTGCCACCCATGTGGGAGACCTGGAGGGATCGCTGGGCTTCTGGTTTTGGTCTAGACCAGCCCCAGGCATGAGGCCATTTGGAGTGAAGCATCAGATGGAGGATTATCTCTTCCTCTGTCTGTTTCTATCACTCTGCCATTCAAACAAACAAATAAGTATATAAATCCTTTTAAAAACCATGCAAGCATGTGTGTACATGAGAGAGAAAGAGATAGAGGGTGAGTACACATGCCTGAGAGCAATCTTCTGCCTGGTGGCTCACTCTTCCAAATGCCTGCAACAGCCCTGGATTAGAGGGTGAAGCCAGAAACTTAGAACTCAGTCCAGGTCTCCCTCATGAATGGCAGGGACACAATTACTTGAGCCATCACCTGCTGGCTTCCAAGGTGTGTTTATTATTAGGAAGGTAGAATTGGAAGCTGAGTTTGGACTCAAACCAGGCACTCTAATATGTGATGTGGGCATCCCAAGTAGAGGCTTAACCTGTGCTATGATGCCTGTACCCCATCCCCGATTTGGGTTTTATTTAGCCATTTAATAATTCCATTTTTTTTTATTAGCATATCAGTCATACTTTATTTTTCTTTACATTTTTAGTGGTTGCTTAGGAGTTTGCAATGTATCTATCTACAATTAATTTTTTTTAGTATTTTATTTATTTATTTGAGAGGTAGAGTTACAGACATGATAGGGAGAGATAGAGAAGGGTCTTCTGTCCATTGGTTCACTTCCCAAATGGCTGCAACGGCCGGAGGTGTGCTGATCTGAAGCCAGGAGCCAGGAGCTTCTTCCAGTCTCCTACAAGGACTTGAGCCATCCTCTGCTGCTTTCCAGGCCATAGCAGAGAGCTGGATGGGAAGAGGAGCAGCCGGGACTAGAACCAGTGCCCATATGGGATGCTGGCGCAGCAGGTGGAAGATTAACTTAAGTGCCACTGCACTGGCCCCTACAATTAATTTAACTGTGCTTTCATATAATACTCCAGCCCTTATTTCATAGGTAATGGAAGTACTTTATAATTACAACATATTCGGGGGCTTGCACTGTGGCGTAGTTGCTTAAAACCATGGCTTGCTCTCTGCTGTGGCCCGGGAGTGCAGTGGAGGATGGCCCAAGTGCTTGGGCCCTGCACCTGCATGGGAGACCAGGAGAAGCACCTTTCTCCTGGCTTTGGATCAGTGCGGTGCGCCGGCCGCAATGGCCATTGGGGGGTGAACCAATGGAAAAGGAAGACCTTTTTCTCTGTCTCTCTCACTGTCCACTCTGCCTGTCATTAAAAAAAAAAAAAAACAATGGCTTGCATTGCCAGCATCCCATATGGGCACCAGTTCACATCCTGGCTGCTCCGCTTCTGATCCAGCTCTCCCTGCTAATGTGCCTGAGAAAGCAGTGGAGGATGGCCCAAGTCCTTGGGCTCCTGTACCCACATGGGAGACCTGGAAGAAGCTCTGTGTTCATGGCTTTGGCTTGGCCCAGTCCCTGGTCATTGCAGCGATTTGGGAATTGAACCAGTGTATGGAAGATTTCTCTCTGTCCCTTTCCCTCTCTAGAATGCTGACTTTCAGATAAATAAATAAATCTTTAAAAAATTCCACCATATTCGTAATTCCTCCTTCTCATCCCTTATATTGCTGATTCAGTTATGCATAAGCACATATGTGGATGTGTACATATGTATTGAGGAACATTGTTGCTTTTTTTTTTAAGGTTTATTTATTTATTTGAAATACTTAGAGAGGGAGAGACAGAGACAGAGAGAGAGAGGGGGGAGTCTTCTATCTGCTGATTCGCTTTCCAGATGGCTGCAATGGCCAGGGCTGGGCCAGGCCAAAGCCAGGAGCCAAGAGCTTCAACTGGGTCATTTCCCACATGGGTGGCAGGGGCCTAAGCACTTGGGCCATATTCTGGTGCTTTTCCCAGGCCATTAGCAAGGAGCTGGATGGGAAGTGGGAACATCCAGGACATGAACCGGCACCCATATTGGGTGCCAGCATTGCAGGCAACAGCTTAACATAGTATGCCACAGCCCCAACCCTATCACCTTTGCTTTTCAACTTTTAAGGTTCAAGTGTTGGAGCTGGAGTTGTGGTGCAGTGGGTTAAGCTGCTGCCTGAGACACTGGCATCTCATATTCTGCTTCACTTCTGCTTCACTTCTGATCCAACTCTCTGCTAATGTGCCTGGGAAAGTAGAAGATAACCCAGGTACTTGGGTCCCTGTGTCCCACATAGGAAACCCAGCTGGAGTTTGAGGCTCCTGGTTTCAGCCTGGTGCAGTCCTGCTTGTGGCTATTTTTTTTTTTTTCTAGTACGGTTTTTCTTTAATTATATTTTTTAGTTTCCATTCACTGATTCACTCTTGCTTTTTTTTTTAAGATTTATTTTATTTATTTGAAATAATTACAGAGAGAGAGAGATCTTCCATCTGTTGTTCACTCCCTAAATGGCTGCAACAGCTGGAGCCGAGCCGATCCAAAGCCAGAAGCCAGGTGTTTCTTTGAGGTCTCCCAGATGGGTACAGGAATCCAAGGACTTGTGTCATCCTCTGCTGCTTTCCTAGGTGCTTTAGCAGGGTCATTCCCCCAAATTCTTACAATAGCAGGGACTGGGCTGGAACTGAAACTGTGGGCTGGGAACCAAGACCAGGACATGTGGTAGACCCAATTTTTTGAATCACACTATTGCTTCCCACAATCTACATCAGTAGGAAGCTGGAGTCAAGAGCCAGAGAAAAGAATTGAACCTAGGTGCTGTGATATGGGATGCAGGCATCTTAATTGCTACACTAATTGTCTGCTCCCTTCTGTTAGTGTTTTTGAGAGTTTTTGATAATTAATATTTTAAAAATTCTTATTTAAACTTTACATCTCTTGTTAGGTTATCCACCTGTTCTTGCATGTTTTCTACTTTTTCCATTAAACTCTTTAATGTATTAATCATAAGTGAATTTTTTTTATTGATCTGATAATTCCTACATTTCTGTCATGGCTCTTTGGTTCTGATGCTTATTAAGTCTCTATTTTTTTTTTTTTTGTTTTGACAGGCAGAGTAGACAGTGAGAGAGAGACAGAGAGAAAGGTCTTCCTTTGCCATTGGTTCACCCTCCAATGGCTGCCGCGGCCAGCGCGATGCAGCCGGCGCACCGCGCTGATCCTATGGCAGGAGCCAGGTACTTATCCTGGTCTCCCATGGGGTGTAGGGCCCAAGCACTTGGGCCATCCTCCACTGCACTCCCTGGCCACAGCAGAGAGCTAGCCTTGAAGAAGGGCAACCAGGAAGAATCCGGCGCCCCGACTGGGACTAGAACCCGGTATGTCGGCGCCGCTAGGCGAAGGATTAGCCTATTGAGGATATTTTAGTTTTCTCTACTTTAAAAAAAAGTTTTGTTTATTTGAAAGGTAGAGTGACAGAGGAAGTGATAGAGAAACACTGCATCTGCTGGTTCATTCTCCAGATGCTACAACTGCTGAGGCTGGGCCAGACTAAATCCTGGAGTCAGGAAACCCATCTGGATCTTGTACATGGGTGATAGGAACCCAAGTACTTGGGCTGTCATCTGCTGCCTCTTAGGAACATTAGCAGAAAGCAGGTTGGCAAGTGGGGTCAGGACTGGATCGAAGGCGCTCTGATATGGTTAGGAGATGTCCTAAGCATTGACCTTATCTGCTGTATCCTGATACCTATCTTGCCCAAAGTTTTCTTTTCTTGAGTCGGTATTGATAACATATTCTTTGTTCATGTTGTTGGGTTTATTTGATAAAATTGATCATAATTTTTATCATCCTTTTATCTGCTGGATATGTGATATGGATATGGATAGTGATCTCTTTTATGTTCCTGATTTGGGTAATTTGTTTCATTACTTTTTTCTAGATTAATTTTAGTATAAATTTATCATTTTTTCAACTTTTGAAAGAGATCTCTTGTTTACCTCTTTTTTTCTGTTTTCTATTTCATTGTTTTCTGTCCTTTATTATTTCTTTCCATTTGCTTTGGATTTATTTTGCTCTTTTGTCTAGTGATTTTTTAAAAAGAGATTTATTAACTTGAAAGGCAGAAATTCAGAGATAGGGAGAGAGAGATCCTGCATCCACTGATTCACTTCTGTAATGTCTGGGGCTCGGCCAGGCTGAAGTCAGGAGCTAGGAACTTCTCCAGATTTCCCATGTGGGTGCAGGGGCCTGAGTACATGGGCCATCTTCCTCTGCTTTTCCCTGGTGTGTTAACAGGGAACTGGATTGGAAGTGGAGCAGTCGGGATGCAAACTGGTATCCATGTGAGATGCCAGGACTGCAGGTGGAAGCTTAACCTTCTATGCCATAGTGCCAGCCCCTTTTCTAGTATTTTAAAGGTAAATTACTGATTTTGGACCTTTGTTTTTTATAAATTTACTTGAGAGACAGACAGAAAGAAAAACAGAGAAAGTGCCCATTGACTGGTTCATTCTACAAATGCCTGTGGCTGCCAGGGCTGGGTTGAAGCTAGGAGCCAGTAACTCATTCCACATCTCCCATGTGGGTGGTAGGAACTCAATTACTTGAGCCATCACCAGGATCTGCGTTAGCAGGAAGTTGGAGTCAAAAGTCAGAGAGAGGTATTGAACCTCTCATTCATATGGGATGTAGGTATCTTAATCACTAGGCCAAAAGCCCACCCCACCTTTCATATTTTTAACTTAAGCATTTTCAACTATTATTTTCCCTCCAACCATCCTTTAGATGCTTTCCACAAATTTTGATGTTTTCATTTTTACCTAGTTCAAAGTATTTTCCTTTTTCTTTGTTATGTGTTTTAGTCTTGATTCTTTAGAAGTATGTTATTTCAATTTTCAGATATTTCAGAATTTTCTAGATATGTTTCTTGCAACTGACTTTCGTGTAATTGCTTTGAGGTCAGGCAGCAGAAGTGACACAATTTTCAGTCTTTTTCAATTTTTAGATATTTGTTTTATTCCTACAAGATAGCTTATATTAATAAATAGTCTTTGTGTTCTTGAAAAGAATGAGTATTTTGAAGATTTTGGGTGAAGTTTTCTATAAATGCCAGGTAACAGTAGATGATAATGTTCAAATTTTAGATATTTTTGCTTATTTCTGTGTTTTATCAATTAGAGAGAAGTAGTAAAATCACCATAATTTACTTGGTTATTTCTCCTCTAATTTCTGTCAATTTTTGTTTCATGTGCTTTGAAGCTTTGTCTTTTTGGTGAATTGACCCTAAGGTAATTTTTTCCCCTGGTAATATTTCTTTTCCTAAATTTTTTTCTAATTTTCATTTAACCACTGTAGGTTCCTTTCAGTTAGTGTTTGCTTGGCATTTCTTTCTCTTTTTTTTAAATGTATTTATATTTAAAGTAGATTTCTTATTGACAGAATATAAGTCCTTGCTTTTATAGACAGTCTGATGCCTCCTATTTTTTAAAAGGAGTGTCATTTAATATCATCAGTATGATTAGGTTTGAATTTACCTCCTTGCTATTTCTTTTCAAATTATTCCATATTGATGAATTGGATCCAAGATGGCAGAATAGGGAGGGAGCTTACCACTCTATTCTAGGAGAAGATAATTTAAAAAAAAAAAAATGGAGAGAGTGCAGTCTCAGGGAAGAGGGAGAAAATAGCAGAGGAAACTCCATGCAAATTAGAGGGACACTGTGGACCTACTTAGAGGGTGTGGACAGGCACAACTCAAGACCTCAGCAGCCAAGAACCTCAGCACCAGTTTTGGAGTGAGGTAAGACCAGTCTGCAGCAGCGTAAGCCACTGGCAATAAAGCTGTGGGAAGAGCCTGGCAGGAATCAAGCTTGGAGCCCTGTGGGGGACAGTATACCTGCCAAACTAGAGGAGAAAAAAAAGGGGGCACGTTTCTCTTTCCCTGACCACCCTGCACCAGTGTCCTGTAACAAGCCGAGAAAAGACAGGCACCATTTTAGACAAAAGTAACAGCTGTGCCAGCTTATGTCTACCTGCCCAGCCACTAGCTGAGGGGAGAAACCTGAATCTGGCTGGGAGAACTGACAGGGGTTTGGGTGCTCGTGACTGTGGAGGTTTGTGTTCCAGGACTGTGGAAACAGTGTGGCTGCATGGGAGGGCTCAGAGTGTGGCTGGGACTTTGGGTAGTCACTGTGGGAGGCTAGTTATACTCGGGGCTCTCTGATTCCTTGGTGATGCTCATTGCTGTGGAATCTGTGCTTACACAGAGGACTGCACAGATCCTTTGAGTGGTTCTTGTGGCTGTGTGGATGAATATTATACTGACTGGAACTAGCACCCAGGCACTCATTTCCTTTGAGGGGAGGATATGAGTGTGAGACTATGCCAACAGAGCAGAACAAACCTCCCCTCTGATTTAAAAGAAAAAAAAAAAAGGATATTTACCATACCCAACCTGGATGCCACCTTCGATACTCCCTTTACCCTGGAGCACTGGAGAGAGCTCCCTGGCCACACAAACCACATGGCTTTAGGTATTCACTGAAAAAGCAAACACTCCACTAATACACAGAGGCATAGTACAAAGATAAAAGCCATCACAGAGAAAAACAAACAAACAAACAAAAAAGAAACCAATGAGTAATAAATGCAGCAATTCAAGAAACAACAATAAGGAAGACAACATGATGCCCCCAAAAGAACACAACACTTCAATACTACAATGTGAAGATAATAAGATTGAAGAAATGCCAGAAATGGAATTAAAAAAAATTGATCATAGGATTACTTATAAGTAATCAGAAGCAAATCTACAAACTAATGAAATCCGAACATGACATGAAAGAAAATTTCTTCATGAAATTGAGATGTTAAATCAAAATGAAAACTTGGAAATGAAGAATTCAATAGAACAAATATAGAATGCAGTGGAAAGCCTTAACAACAGACTCAGTGAAGTAGAATAAAGAATATCCAAGTTAGAAAACAAAGCACAGGAAATTTTTATACAGTCAGACCAAATACAAAAAGAAATTAGAAAACTAAAAAACGCTGTTGGAGATCTATAGGATACTATCAGATGACCCAACATACGGGTCTTAGGAGTTCTTGAAGGCATGGAAAGAGAATGGATTAGAAAGTCTTTTTAATGAAATAATTACAGAAAACTTCCCTAAGTTGGAAAAAAAAGAGTCATCCAAGTACACGAAGCACATAGAACTCCTAATAGGCAAGACCAGAGAAGGTCTTCACCATGACACATTGTAGTCAAACTCTAAACTGTCGCTCCCCCTCTTCGTGGAGGAACGACACAGGACCCTGCGCTGTTCTTTCGTCTGCTCGGCCCTCCCCGGGTTTGCTGCTGGTTCTTCCCGGGTTGGCTACTGTCCCTTCCACCTCCGTGGAAGGGCAGTTCCCCCTGGCCACATTCCCCACTTCCGCAGGGGAGCGGCACACCGCCGGCCGGCTCTCTCGGGGGCTGCACAGGTGTTCCCCTTAGATGTTCCCCTTAGATGTTCCTGGTGCATGCCGTCTCTCTCCTCCTTTATAGTCCTCCTCCGCCAATCCTAACTCGGCTGCCCACACGCCGAGTACGCTGCTCTCCAATCAGGAGCAAGTCCTACAGTTTATTGGTTGAACTGGAGGCAGCTGTGTAAAAGCTGTTTTCTTCTCTCCCAGCCCCATATTGTGGGAGAGCAGATGCATAGAATAAGTCTTAATTCCAGTAACTTAGTCTAGTCCGAATTGCTCCCCACACTAAACAGTAACATATACATAAAATATTCTAAAATGTACAGAAGAGAAACTCCAGATTACTTTCAGAGGATCTCCGTTAGACTCACAGCTGAATTCTCATCAGAAACCCTACAGGCTAGGAGAGAATGGCAAGATATATTCCAAGTCTTAAGAGAAAAAAAAATTTCAACCAGAATACTGTAGATGCAAAACTCTCATTTTTGAAAGAAGATGAAATAAAGCCCTTCCATAACAGAAATTGAAAGAATTTGTCATCACCCATCGTGCCTTACAAAAATGCTTAAGGATGTGCTGCACAGAGAAACACAGAAACATTGTCATTACTATGAAAGGAAGTAAAGGAAGAAAATCTCTAGTAAAAGTACAAAGGAAATACAAAATAAAAATTAGGAATATTTATGGAAAAACAGCAGGGCAAAGTTGTTGCTTAACAATAGTCACCTTGAATGCTCAAGCTGACTTGCCCCAAGTGGTAGAGTTAGAAACATACCAGGGGATTCCAATTCAATCCCATCAAGGTGGCATGTACCAATGCTATCTCACTAGTCCAAGTGATCAATTTCTGTTCACAGTTGATCATAATGATAGGACTAAGAGTCAAAGGGATCACATAAACAAGACTAGTGTCTAAAAATACTAACCGATAGAATAAAAAAGGGAGAGAACCATCCAACATGGGAAGCGGGATACACAGCAGACTCATAGAATGGCGGATGTCCTAAACAGCACTCTGGCCTCAGAATCAGCCCTTAAGGCATGCAGATCCAGCTGAAAAGCCCATGAGAGTATTTCTGGCATGGGAAGCCAAGACACTCTGGCAAAACAAACAAACAAACAAACAAACAAAAACAAACCTAAGTGAAAGATCTCTGCGAGTGAGATCCCAGTGGAAAGAACAGTTCATCAAAGAAGGAGATACCTTTCTCTTTCTCATCAAAATTTATGGGATACCGCCAAAAACAGTGTTAAGAGGAAAGTTTATAGCAATTTGTGCCTACATCAAGAAATTGGAAAGGCACCAAATAAAGGAGCTTCCAGTGCATCTCAAGGACCTAGAAAAACAACAGCAAACCAAACCTAAAACTAGTAGGAGAAAAGAAATAATTAAAATTAGAAATCAACAAAATTGAAACCAAAAAACAATACAAAATATCAGCAAAATGAAGAGCTGGTTTTGCAAACAAAATTGACACACCATTGGCCCAACTAACCAAAAAAGAGGGAGAAGACCCAGATCAATAAAATTAGAGATGAAAAAGGAAACATAACAACAGACACCACAGAAACACAAAGAATCATCAGAAATTACTATAAAGATGTATATGCCAACAAACCTAAAAGAAACCTAAAAGAAATGGATAATTCCTGGTCACATAGAACCTACCTAAATTGAGCCAAGAAGACATAGAAAACCTAAACAGACCATAACCAAAATGGAAATTGAACCAGTAATAAAGATCCTCCCAACAAAGAAAAGCCCAGGACCAAATGGCTTGACATTTACCAGACATTTAAAGAACTAACTCCAATTCTTCTCAAGCTATTTAAAACAATTGAAAGGGAGGAATCTTCCCAAATTCTTCCCATGAAGCCAGCATCACTATAATTCCTAAATCTTAAAAGGATACAACAGAGAAAGAAAACTATAAATCAGTTTCCCTAATGAGCATAGACACAAACATCCTCAACAAAATACTAGCCAATCAAATTCAACAGAATTTCAATCAGAAAGATCATTCACCTGGACCAAATGGGATTTATCTCTGGTATGCAGGGATGGTTCAACATTTGCAAATCAATCAATGTGATACATCACATTAACAAATTGAAGAACAAAAACCATGATTATCTGAATAGATTTAGAGAAAGCATTTGATAAAATACAACACCTTTTCATGATGTAAACTCCAAGCAAATTGGGCATAGAAGGGCCATTCCTCAACACAGTCAAGGCAATTTATGACAAACCCATGGCCAGCATCCTATTGAATGGGGGAAAAGTTGGAAGCATTCCCACTGACATCTGGTACCAGACAGGGATGCCCACTCTCACCATTGCTATTCAATATAGTACTGAAGATTTAGCCAGAACCATTAGGGATACAAACCAAAGGGATACAAATTGGGAAGGAAGAAGTCCAACTATCTCTATTTGCAGATGGCATGATTATATATATAGCAGATCTAAAAGACTTCACTAAGAGACTATTGGAACTCATAGAAGAGTTTGATAAAGTGACAGGATATAACAGAAACACACAAAAATCAGCAGCCTTTGTATACACAGACATTATCTCAGCTGAGAAAGAACTTCTAAGATCAATCCCATTCACAGTAGCTACAAAACTATTAAAATACCTTGCAATAAATTTAACCAAGGATGTCAAAGATCTCTACAATAAGAATTACAAAACACTAAAGAATTAGAAGAAGATACGAAATAAAGGAAAAATTTTCCATGTCCATTTATTGGAAGAATAAAAATCATCAAAATATCCATAGTACCAAAAGCAATTTACAGATTCAATGTGATACTAATCAGAATACTTAAGGTCATTATTCTCAGATACAGAAAAAATGATGCAGAACATCATATACAAACACAGGAGACCCCAAATAGTTAAAGTAATCTTATACAACAAAAACAAAGCTAGCGGCATCACAATACTAGATTTCAAGACACACTACAGGGCAGTTATTATCAAAACAGCCTGGTACTGGCACAAAAGCAGATGGATAGACCAATGGAACAGAATAGAACATAAATAATATATGAAACATAATGATTATAAAATAATTAATGGGGAAGTTGGCATTGTTTTACACTTTTTTACATCCATTCAGTGTCTGGCTTAATAAAAGAAGGCTCAGTTCTCATAATTACTCTTGCATTCAATCTGCTATATCATATTTTAGTTTAAGTACATAAAGAAAATCTTGCCTCACAGTTATGTGCATAGTAAGGTAAGAGCATATAATAGCTTTTTCAGATCATTATAAATATTTTTTAAACTGTTCCAAAATTCATCAGGTGGTAGTTTCTTAAAAGTAAGTAGTATCATCCAATCAGAAACTGTGTACCTCTATTATATTGAAATCTGTTTGTCTGTCTTGCATTTTGCAAGGATATTTTTACCCATGCATGGTTTTGTAACATCATGCATTGGTTATTGGAAAATGTTGATTCGTCAATATGCAGATCTCTGAAATGTTGCACATTTCATTATACAGTATCCAAGAATTATAGATCTCATTAGTAAGTTTATGGGAAGTTGTCGAATATGTGGTGATATTTACAAGCTTTGTAGGATTTTAATTCTTAACTTGAAATTCTGAATTTTATTATTGACAACAGTTATGTTTAGTTGCTATCCTTGAAATCCCTGGCTCACTTGATCTTTTTGTTTGCTTTAATAATTTTTTAAAAGATTTATTTATTTATTTGAAAGGCAGAGTACAGAGTGGTAAAGGCAGAGAGAGAGGTCTTCCATTGGTTGATTCACTTCCCAAATGGCCGCCATGGCTGGAGCTGAGCCAATCCAAAGCCAGGAGCCAGGAGCTCCTTCTGGTTCCCCAGCATGGGTGTAGGGGCTGAAGGACTTGGGCCATCCTCTGCTGCTTTCCCAGGCCATAGCAGAGAGCTGGACCAGAAGTGGAGCAGCCAGGACTCAAACAGACACCCGTTTGGGATGCCAGCACTGCAGGCGATGACTTTACCATTATGTCACAGCGCCGGCACCCAATTTTTAAAAAATTTTAGAGTGATTTAGATTTACAGAACGGTTCCAAAGATAATTTATAGAATCGTTCAATACTTCTCAGCCATTTTGTCCTAATGTTAACGTTTTATATTACCTTGGATATTTCCGAAACTAAATTCCAAAAGTAAATTTACTTAACTTTCACCCAGTTTCTCTATTAGTGTTCTATTTCTTTTTCAGGACTCAATCCAGGATATCATTGTATTTCCTTATCATGATTTCTTAGTCTCCCTAACCTTTAATAGATTCTCATTCTTTCCTTATTTTTTTTTTAAAGATTTATTTTATTTGAAAGGCAGAGCTACACAAAGGTAGAGACAGAGAGAGGTCTTCCACCTGCTGGATCACTCCCCAAATGGCTGCAACAACTGAGGCTGGGCCATGCCAAAGTCAGGAGCCAGGAGCTTCTTTTGGGTCTTCCACATGGGTACAGGGGCCCAAGCACTTGGGACATCCTTCGCTGCTCTCCCATGCACGTTAGCAGAGAGCAGGATCAGAAGTGGAGCAGCCAGGACTTGAACCTACACCCATAAGAGATTTTGGCACTGCAGGACAGGGCTTTAACCTACTGTGCCACAGTGCTCGCCCGCAATCTTTCCTTATGTAAAGAGCTTGGCAGTTTTAAAGAGTACTAGTCAGGTGTTTTCCAGAATGCCCCTTCATTTGTGTTTGTCTCATGATTTAACTAGATTTATAATTTTGGGTGAGAAGTACCATAAAGACAAAAGGACTATTGTCTGACTTTTGAGAAGATTCTTGTAACTATAGTTGTAATCATTTTCCTTTTAGTAAAAATAATATTCATGAAAAATGTCTAGTTTACAGCTCAAATAATTGCACAGATGCTTGTCTTTGGGCAACCATGGTGCTGCAGAAGTTCATTATGTATACTTTTTTATCATGCAGAATAGTTAAAAGTTGCTTAATCATATGACAAAATTTAATACAATTAGTGGTGTTTGTGGCTTCATCATGGATGTTAAGTGAACCTGGCCATTTCTGTCACCTCTGTTACTTAAACTTCAAATGTATGGTATGAAGAGTACAGTGATTGCTGCTACAATTGGTGCCATTCTTTTGATTTGGCCTAGAGTACCAGCAGTTTTAGTTAACATTGCTTTATCACCATTAGTGCAAATGTCAACACAGTGACAAAGGTGAACTATTGCACTATTATGAATATAATTCTGACTTTGCAGACCCCATGAAAGCATCTCCCAGATACATGGATCCTGTAGTTACAGATGAAGAGTGGTTACACTAGGGCTTATGCTGTTATAGCACTTCGAGTATAATGTAAGAACTTTACAACAGAATACTGCCATTCTCTGCTTTCTGACTTTTTTTGTTGCCAAAAATTCCTGTAATACATTTACTAATGTATTTTTATTTTACTAAAACATCCTTTAAAAATTTAAAAATGAGAAAAAATATCTTCTGTTTATCTATATTTCTTAATTTTGATGCTTTTTATTTCTTTGTATAAATTCATGTGTTCATTTAATATATCCTGTCTGAAAAATTAGCTTTAAGTACCTTGCAGGTCTACTAACAATATGTTCTAGTTTTGCTTGTCTGAAAGTATTTTCATTTTGCTTTTACTTTTAACAAATATTTACTGTTGGTATATGAGTCTAAGTCAGCATGTTTTTTCCCTCTGTTTTTTTCTTAATCCTTTTCTTTTTATGTTATTTTATTTTATTTTTTTAAAGATTTTATTTATTTGAGAGATAGAGTTACAGACAGTGAGAGGCAGAGACAGAGAGAGAGGTCTTCCGTCCGCTAGTTCACTCTCCAAATGGCTGCAATGGCTGGAGCTGCGCTGATCTGAAGCCAGGAGCCAGGAGCTTCCTCAGGTCTCCCACGTGGGTGCAGAGGCCCAAGGACTTGAGCCATCTTTTATTGCTTTCCCAGGCCACAGCAGAGAGCTGGATCAGAAGAGGAGCAGCTGGGACTAGAACCGGTGCCCATATGGGATGCCGACGCAGCAGGTGGAGGATTAGCCTACTGTGCCACAACGCCGGCCCCCTCCCCTTTCACCAATTTAAAGATTCTTCTGTTTTTCTGTTATATTTGACTTATATAATTTCAGAGATGAAATCTCTAGTCATTTTTCACATTCAGTCCTTTTTGCATGATTGTTCCTCTGGCTGCTTTAAAAAAATTTTTTTTAAGAGGTAGGTATTTGGCACAACGATTAAGATGCTGCTTGGAATACCCTTATTCCATACTGGGGTGCCTGAGTTAGAGACCTGATTCTGTGCCCAGTTCTCAGCTTCCTGCTAGTGTGCACCCTGGGAGGCAGCAGGTAATGGCTAAATACTTGGGTCTGTGCCACACACATTAGAAACCTGGATTGAGTTCCAGGCTCTTGGCTTCGGCCTGACCTTGCCCTGGCTGTTGCAGGTATCTGGGGAGCGAACCAGCAGTTTGAAGGATTCTGTCTGTGTCTTCCTCCCTCCCTGGCTCTTTCTGTCTCTGTATTTCTCTCTCTCTCTGACTCTTTGCCTTTCAAATAAATAAATAAATACTTTTAAAATTTATTAAAAATATTTTTAGCATTAGTTTTCACTAGTTTGATTATAGTATCCTTTGATGTGATTTTATTTGTATTCTGCTTAGCATTTGTTGAATTTCTTTTATCTGTGGGTATAGTTTTTATGAAATTTGAAAAAATTTCAGCATTAGTTCCTCAAATATTTTTCTCCTTTATACCGCAGATTCCATTTCACATACTTTGGGCTGCTTGATATTGTTCCATAAAGCTCTGCTTATGGTTTTTCATTTTTTTCTCCTCTGTGCTTAATTTTGCATAGTTTCTGCTGCTCTTTTCTCAAATTATAAATTCTTCTACAGTTTCTAATATGCAAAGTCTGAAATGGAAATTTTATTGGATGTTACTAATGATACATTAAATACTGCAGAAGAAAGAAATTTCATTGGTAACTAGCACTAAAGAGACAGTTACTCTGGTAACTATCACTAAAGAGACAGTTACTCTAGACAAAATAGTTTATAAATAAACCATAAAAGTTCTGAACTTATGGACAAGAAACTTAACTGCTAAACAAAACAAAATAAATTTGATTTAGTACTCAGCAAACTAGAATTCATAATGTGTGTCACACAATATTATTATAGTGATGACTTTCCATTCTGGTTTTGGTGTGAATGTAAATAATTCCTAGCCCTGAGTAAGCTCTGGGAACTGTTGTGCTTACAGCTCCCCAGTAATTGTTCTAGGAGGCAAAGGCAGAGAGAGAGAGAGAGAGAGAGAGAGAGGTCTTCCATCCTGTGGTTCATTCCCCAAATGTCTGCAGTGGCCAGAGCTGGTCTGATCTGAAGCGAGGAGCCTGGGGCTTCTTCCAGATCTTCCACACAGGTGCAGGAGCCCAAAGACTTGGGCCAGGACTTGGTACTGATGCTCATATGGGATGCCAGCACTGCAGGCTGTGCCACAGCGCTGGCCCTGTTATATATATTTTACATTTGTGTAGATTGATATTCAATGAAAGACTCAAGGACTACTGTGTCAGTTTCTGGAGTTCTTTTTTTGTTTTGTTTTGTTTTAAATTATTTATTTGAATTACAGGGAGAAGGAGAGACAGGCCGCAGGGGTGTATATGAGATAGTTATCTACCATCTGCTGATTCGTTCCTCAAGCACTAAAAATGGCTGGGCTAGGCCAGGCCAGAGCCAGGAGCCAGGAGCCAGGAACTCTATCTGGCTCTCCCATGTGGGTTCAGGTGCCCAAGGATTTGAGCCGTCTTCTACTGCTTTCCCAGACATGTTAGCAGGGAACTGGGTCAGAAGTGGAGCATCTGGGTTGGTGGCATTGCAGGCCTTAGCTTAATCTATGTGTCACAGTGCTTGCCTTGAATCTTTTCTGCTATGCTGTCCCCCAAATTTTAACCCCCTTTTGTCTTTCCAAACTAGCAGCCAGACTTGCCTTGTGTTCCCACTTTCTGCATTAATGTTCAGAAGTGCCTCCGGGCATAACAGTGGTGTGATTGTTAGGCTCACTTTGTTTACCCTTTGTCAAGGATTATAGAGATTGTTTTCAGCCAGAAAGTTGGAATGTATTACGCAGTACACCCAGGCAGCAGTCTACCCTTTTGTTTCTTTTTCTTTTTTTCTTTTTTTAAGATTTATTTATTTTATTTGAAAGTCAGAGTTACACAGAAAGAGGAGAGGCAGAGAGAGTGGTCTTCCATCCATTGGTTCACTCTCCAATTGGCCGCAATGGCCTGAGCTGCGCCGATCTGAAGCCAGGAGCCCACCCACGTGGGTACAGGAGCCCAAGGACTTGGGCCATCTTCTACTGCTTTCCCAGGCCACAGCAGAGGGCTGGATTGGAAGTGGAGCAGCCGGGTCTTGAACCGGCGCCCATGTGGAATGCCGGTGCTTCAGGCCAGGGCGTTAACCTGCTGCGCCCCACTTTTTCTTTTAAACCAATTCATATATATAACTTTTAGGAATGTGGATGAAAAACAAATAGTTATCTGAATTTCTGATTACATATTCAAGTCATATGGAGGAGAACAGAGCAGTAGAGAAGTGGAATCGCTGATGCTGTGAACATCTTAGACTCCAAAGGTAGTTTTATGGAATGTTCAGTCCTAAGATCTGATAAATTTGCCTAAATTCATTTGAATTGGGTTTTCTGTTATAGATAATAAAAAATGACCTTGCTAAAATTATTAGGTATCACCTTATAAGCAATTTTTAAGGACTAGTACTTATTATTTTACTATTTGTATTGTAGCTTATAATTATAGACATACAGAGTTATTTTTAATTTGTTTGGCAAATATTTGAGTCATTCAGTGTTACGCTGTCACAAAACACACCAAACAGCAGAGTAAGGGAAAGAGTTTATTGGGGAAAACGCAGCAGACTGGAGGGAAGGGGCAAAGAAGGAAAAGGAGAGTAAGAGAGAAAGAGAAGAGAGGAGAGAGGTGTGTGAGAGAAGAGGAGGCTAGAGAGAGCCCAGATCAGGAGCAGATCCTTTTAAAACTTTGCCGGAAGGTGGGCAGGGAAGCAGGAGCAGCGAATCCCATTAGGATGAGGGTGGAGCTTGACAACGGTGGTTGGGCCATGTGGTCACCTGGCTTTCAGCAATGGCGGCGGGAACCAGGGCATAGGATGTAAATCAGGTATAGATCGCGCCACAGATTAGACTGCGTCATTTTCCTAACATTCAGGGTATGAGAATCTTTTCAGAAAAGTATAGATTTATACTAAGTTTTTTTTTTTTTTTTTAAATAATAAGGATCTGTATTGGGAAGTAGTGGAATACAGCTTATTTCACGTGAAAAATATTTGAGTGGGGGCCAATGTTGTGACTTAGCAGCTCTGTGGTTGTGGCTTGGCTGCCTGTGGTGCCAGCATCTCATATGGGCACTGGTTCGAGTACTCCACTTCCCATTCAGCTCCCTGCTAATGTGCCTGGGAAAGCAGCAGAGGATGGCCCAAGTCCTTGGCCCCCTGCACCCACTTGGGAGACTCAGAAAAAGCACCTGACTCCTATCTTCAGATTATCCCAGCTCCAGCTATTTTGGCCATCTGGGGAGTGAACCAGCAGATGGATGATCTCTCTTTCTGTCTCTGCCTCTTTCTCTCTCTCTGCAACTCTGCCTTTCAAATAAAATAGTAAATAAAAATCTTTAAAAAAAAAAAAGTATTTGAGTGATAATGCAACACAAAACTCATTCCCCAGATAGATACATAAATAATATTCTAGCTGCTTCATTTTGAGTTGTAAATGTGTGCTTGGTTAATTTTTTATGAAAGACCATAGTCATCGAAGCCTGACTTTATACAAATTTTCAGTTGTTCTCCATTTTGTTCATGATGAAGCTCAAATATTTTGGCCAATGAAAGGCCTTTTTACCCTTATTTTTTGTAATTTTTCCTGACTGACATCCATGTGTTTCCTTGATCCAGAAATTGATTTCCTTCCCTTTGCTTGCTCTTTTTAATACTTTCTGCCTATTTAAATAATATCCATAATTTTTGTCCCCATTTTGATTCTACCTCTTTAATTTAATAAGATCTTTGTTAATTATCTACCATGACTATAAATAATCGCTCTTAAAGAGTACTTCAGTTTTTGTTGTGAGAAAAGTAAAACAATCTGGAATAAGGTGAAATAAATGTCCCTCTTTTTAGTCCAACCTTCCAGAGGAGGATACAGATTCCTCAGTATTTTCCTGTGCATATTTAAGCATATAGGACTTCTTTGGTTATCATTTCTTTTGAGTACCATGTTTGCATAATTCCACAGCCTTGGGCCAGCATTGTGGTGTATTGAGTTAAACCATAGCTTGCTACACTTGGTTCAAGTTCTGGCTGCTTTACTTCCAATATAGCTGTCTATTAACGCAACTGCGAAAGCAGCAGATGATGGTCCAGATGCTTGGGTTCCTACCCCAATGTGGGAGGCTGGGATGGAATTCCAGAATCCTGGCCTTGGCCTGGCCCAGCCCTGGCTGTTATGGCCATTTGGGGAGTGAGCCAGCGGTTGAAAGGTCTGTCTCTCTTCTCTCTCATCACTCTGCCTTTCATATAAATAAATGAATAAATAAAAGTCTTAAAAATAATACTGTAGGCTTCATAGTTTTATCTTTCTTTTGGCAAAAATTTTTCAAGAATGGTGATATGTACTTCATATTACATCATGCAGGAAATACTCTCTCTGTGATATTTTGATGAATCAGTGATTTAGACATTGTCAACCTGATTTATCCCTATAAGCCTTTTACCAAATGATTCTTACCAATCTCATTCTTTTCAATAGTCATAGAGAGAGCTACTATGCTATCTACTAAGACTAGGTCCTGGAGCCAGACTGCCTGATACTTATGTCCTTTAGTTATGGAATACCCATCTGTGGCATTAATTTCCTCCACTTTTAGGTGCTTTACAAGATTGTTTCAAAGATTTAATGTGTTAAATGTTTAATGTTGTGCATGGTACTTAGTAAGCATGTGCTAGTTACAGTATATAATGATTTAGAAATTTGTTTTTGCTGTCTATGTATTTGATACTTATTTGCATGAAAATTCTTTTTTTTATTTTTAGACACTATTTACCAAAATTTTAAGTCATTTTCCTAAGAGTAAATATATATATTTATATATAAACATTATATAATGTTTATATACATTATAATCCTCTCTCTTTTTAAATTTTATTTATAAACATAATGAAGATCTCTCTCTTTGTCTCTCCCTCTCTCTCTGAGACTTTACCTTTTCAGTTACAAGGGGGTCAAAGGTGTAGGAACGTAGTTCAATCTTCCATCCACCGGTTCACTCCCCAGATGGCCACAATGGCCAGCACTGGGCCAGGCCAAAGCCAGGAGCCAGGAGCCAGGAGCTTCATCTGAGTCTTCTACAAGGGTGTCAGGGTCCCAAACACTTGGACCATCTTTCACTGCTTTTAACAGGCTACTCTCAGGGAGCTAGAGTGGAAATGGAGCAGCTGGGACATGAACCGACTCCCATATGGGTGGCTGGCATCACAGGTGACAGTTTTATCTGCTATACTGCAATACTAGCCCCCATAAATTCTTTTAAAGTAAAAAATTAAGCTTCAAGAAAATCATCACATTTTTAAGAAGAATGGATCTCAGTTTGTATTTCAAAATTGCCTGATTCTGTAGGGAGAAATAGTCTTTGAGTTGGAAAGAAGTAATAATTATTAGTATAAAAGAACTATGGACTGTGGTAGTTAAAGTAGTGAGATGATTCACTTACTAGTACTTAATTTATTTTAATTTTCTTCATATACGTGAGTGTTTATCTAGTTGCCAGTGGATACACATGACTTCATTAAATCATTAAGTGGTCGTTGAGATTTCATGACAGATATAATGGGTACCTATAGATGATCAGATGTGAACTTGATTTTTTAAAAAAATTTATGTGAGAGTGAGAGATCTCCCTTTTGCGATTTACTCTCCAAATCTCTTCAGTGGCTGGAGCTGGGCCAGGCAAAAGCTGGGATCCTGGAATTCAACCCAGGTCTCCCATGTGGGTGGAAGGGACTGAAGAATTTGAACCATCATCAGTGCCTTCCTGGTTCCACATTACCAGGAAGCTGGAGCTGGGCATTTAATCCATGCACTCCAATATATGATATGAGCATCTTAACTGCTTGGCCAAAGGCCCACCCCAGGCTTCAATCTTTCAGAAAGGGAAAGTCTGGGCTCTAGAAATTATAACCCAGTAAACTTTTTATTGATCTTTGACAAGTTTTTAGAAATAAATTTTAGAAGGTTTTAAACATTTATGAAAAAATGTCCGGCAGAGAAAACCAAGTTGCCTACCAAGAACATATTATATTAAATTAATTTCCTTCATTTCTTCTTTTTCTTCTTTTTTCTTTTTTTTAAGTTCTATTTATTTATTTGAAAGGCAGAGTTACAATGGGGGACGGGGAAGGAGAGAGATCTTCCTTCCCCTGATTCACTCCCCAAATAGCCACAATGGCTAGGTCTGAGCCAGGCCAAAGCCATGAGCCTGGAACTCCATCTGGATCTCCCATCTGTGTGCAGGGCCCCAAGGATTTAGGCCATCTTCCACTGCCTTCCCAGTGCATTAGTAGGGAGCTGGATCAGAAGTGGAGCAGCCAGGTCTTGAACTGGTGTGCCTGTATGGACTGCCAGCATTTCAAGTGGTGGTGGCTTAACCCCTTGTGCAACAATGCCAGCCTCATCCTTCATTTCTTAATAGGTTTATCAGAATGGATGAATTAGAGAATTAGAAACAGTTTGTAAATTTTAGTGTTTGACAGAGTCTTTGACCATATCTTTGGTTAAGATGTGTTGGTAAAGTGTTTAAATTTAGAGAGTAAGTTAGATTCACAGTAGTTTAAAATCCATAATTGGTAGTTGACTTGAGAGACAACATCACCCTTGACAGAGGTCTTTAAAGTGTATTCCAGTGGACTTGTCTCTGTCTTGTCTCAACATTTCTGTCATTGATTGACTGAAGGTTTAGAAAGCGGGTATATCTGCTTGTAGATTATTCAAAACTGGACCTGGATAACTGGTACCATGGAAGGTAATCAAGAAGGTCTCACTAAAACCTGATAAATTAGTCTAGTACAATTCTATCTTTCTATCTCCTATTACATTTTTATACTTTGTATGTAATATAAATTCATAATTTAGGTTGCTTCAGGAAAAAATTTTTTTCCTGCCTGACATTTTTACCAAATCAATATATGAATTGTAGGTATTTCTTACTATAGCATAATATCCTTAATAATACAAACTGAAACTTGGAAGAGTATGTATATAAAATAAATTTTTATTTACTCTAGGAATATGAAGCACGGACAGGGAGGACCTGTAAACCACCACCTCCATCTTCAAGACGTAAGAATTTTGAATTTGAACCACTTTCTACCACTGCTCTGATTCTTGAGGATCGACCGTCGTAAGTATTTTGTTGATCAGTGGAATGCTGTTTCTATTTTAAGCTTAAATCAAATTTTGTTCACCATTTCACTTGAAAGATACTGAGAAATTAGATGTGAAAGAGATTTATTAAATTAAAAAAAAATTCCAGACATGTATCCAAAACGAGTAAGGGAGAATATATTGATATCCAAATCTTATGTATTTTTCTAGATATTTCCATAGGTAATACATGAAACATAAGATCTTGACTTTTTTTTTTTTTTAAGATTTGATTTATTTATTTGAGAGGTAGAATTACACAGTGAGAGGCAGACAGAGAGAAAGGTCTTCCTTCTGTTGGTTCACTCCCCAGATGGCCGCAACAGCTGGAGCTGCGCCAATCTGAAGCCAGGAACCAGGAGCTTCTTCCAGGTCTCTCATGTGGGTGCAGGAGCCCAAGGACTTGGGCCATCTTCTGCTGCCTTCCCGGGCCACAGCAGAGAGCTGGATTGGAAGAGGGGCAGCCGGGACTAGAACTGGCGCCCATATGGGATGCTGGTGCAGTGGGAGGAGGATTAATCTACTGCGCCACAGCGCTGGCCCCCAAGATCTTGACTCTTTATGTCTGCTTTTATTTCAAACCCTCTGTTCCTTTTCTTAATATGATTGGGAAATTTTTCCTTTCTTGACATTTAATATGTACTTAAGACTATTTGTTTTTGCCTTTTATACCATGTAACTATTGAGTGTCAACTAGTTGATTGACTATTATTGTTAAGAATCCATTAAACAAATCTATTTACTTGAAAGGCAGAGTGACAGAAAAGTAGGGAGAGACAGATCTTCCATCAGGTGACTTCAACAGCCGGGGATGGGCCAGGCCAAACCCTGGTGCCAGTACCTCCATCCTAGTCTCTCACATGGGTGGAAGGTGCCCATGCACTTGACCTATCTGCTGTTGTCTTTCCACCTGCGTTAGCAGGAAGTCAGTCGTAAGCAGTGTAGTTGGGACTTGAACTGCCACTTCAATATGGAATGGTTGTATCACAAGCAGCAGTCTAACCTGCTGTGCTAAAACATTGACCCCCAAAAAATCTGCTTTTAAATTCTTAGCAAAACATCTTAAATTCTTCTCTTCCTGTCACTGCCCATCTTTATATTCTCCTCATTGCTGTTCTTCAAAATCTTCTCGGATTTATTATCAGAAAAACCACATCTTCCCTAAAGCAATACCCCTTGATTTTTAACTCCTTTTCTTTTCCTTGGTCTCTCTGAATCTATTATTTTTCTTTTACAAAGATTTTCTTTCCTTCCAGTGTAAAACTTCCTAGTTGCCTTTGTCATTTTTCTGCTCTGCACATTTTTCTGCTTATTAGTCTGATGAGCTTGAAAAAAGAATCTTGAGACTAGCAGGCAGAGGTAGAATATGTTTTAGACATTGGAAGAGAAAAAAGACTGGACATATAAGTTATTTTTTATTCTGATCACATTCCTTTATATTAAAGAATTATGGTTCATGGGGCTGGTACTGTGGTGTAGAAAGCTAAGCCTCTGCCTGCAGTGCCGGCATCCCATATGGGTGAAGGTTCAAGTCCCAGATGATCCACTTCTAACCCAGTTCCCTGCTGAGGTATCTGGGTAAGCAGCATAGGATTGCCCAAGTCCTTGGGCCCATGTACCCACTTGAGAGACTCAGAAGAAGCTCCTGGCTCCTGGCTCCTGGCTTCTGCCTGGCCTAACTCCAGCTGTTGTAGCCATTTAGGTAGTAAACCAGTGGATGAAAGATCTCTTTCTCTCTGTTTCTCCTTCTCTCTCTGTATCTCTGCTTTTGAAATAAATAAATAAATGTTAAAAAAAAGAAGACTTGTGGTTGTGATGTACTTCTTTTAGAATTTGATGAAAATGTTCACATTCACTTTTTCATTGTTAAATAAAACTTTCAAAACTTTACTTATGAGAACATTCAAAGTTCTATTTCAAATTTAGCTGCCAGGGAAGAAATACACCAGGGCAATTCAAAGATTTCTTGGTGGAAACACTTATGAGAAAACAAGAATGGTTAGATTAGCAAGAAAAATAAAGAACATCTGGCTGTGTCTCTTTATACTCTTAGCTGTCAGCTGAGTAGGTATATAACTAAGTTCTCAGAAGAGCTTTCTTAATGCTTGGTAAAATTCTTCTAAAATGGGTTATGAGGGCAGGCATTTGGAACAGCAGTTAAGACCCTGCTAGGGATGCCTATATCCCATATCTAGAGTGCCTAGACTCCCATGTTCTGCTTCTGATTCCAGCTTCATGCTAATGTGTACTGTGGGAGGATGGCTCAAGTACTTGGATCCCTGCCACCCACATGGGAATCTCAGCTTGAGTTCCAGACTCCTGTTGTCACCTGGCCCAGCCTCAGTTGTTGTAGGCATGTGAGAAGTGAACCAGAGAGAGTGAACATATGAGAGTTAAACAGAGAGAGGAGAGGCAGAGAAAGATCTTCCATTTGCTGGTTCACTCCCCAAATGGCTGCAATGGCCGGAGCTGGTCCGATCTGATGCCAGGAGCTAGGAGCCTCCTCCAGGTCTTCCCATGCAGGTGCAGGGGCCCAAGGACTTGGGCTATCTTCTACTGCTTTCCCAGGCTATAGTAGAGAGCTGAATTAGAAGTGGAGCAGCCAGGACTTGAACTGGCACCCATATGGGTTGATGGCACTGCAGGTGGTGGCTTTACCTGCTATGCCACAACACTGGCCCCAGAATGCATTTTTTTTAAAAAGATTGATTTATTTGAAAGGTAGGGTTACAGATAGGCATATGCAGAGAGAGAAATCTTCCATCCACTGGTTCATTTCCCAGATGACCGCAATGGCCAGAGTTGGGCCTATCCGAAGCCAGGAACCAGGATCTACTTCTGGGTCTGCCATGTGGGTGCGAGAGCCAAAGTACTTGGGCCATCTTCTACTGCTTTCTAGGCCATAGCAGAGAGCTGGATGGGAAGTAGAGCAGCCAGAACTTGAACCAGTGCCCATATGGGATGCAGCACTGCAGGCAGTGGCTTTACCCGCTACGCCACAGTGCCTGGCCCTGGAATGCAGTTATATTATTTCTGCTTCTCACCTACCTAATCCTTTAAGAATTGATTAGGCTTTATCTTTTCTATCAAGTCTTTGTTGACTTCTTCACGCCTTCAGTGGTACCTGTTTCTTTAAAATTTTATTATAACTTATCATGATAGTTACTTCCAATAATAATATATGAAATTGACTTGAAATAAACTAGACACAATAACTTTATAAGAAAATCCCATTGTACCACAGACATGTTTGAACAGCTAAAAAATTATTCTTTTTCATTCTAGTATTGAACCATCTGAAGTTGGTATGTTAATTGTAATAAATATAATACCTATTATTCTGTTTCTGTTTTTGCTTATCTGTATTATAGAGATTGCATTTGGTCTGAGATACCTAATTAATTAACAACTTTGTTCACCTTTTTAAATTTTAAGAGACTTTTAATTTTATTGAGTGGTAGTGATTTATATGACTTGTATTTATGTAATTAAACCCACAAACTAAGACTTTCAATAGTATTGGAATATGAGCTTCTTAATTACTCACCCCTCCTTCTGCTTAACCAGTGGAAGAACAGATGCAGAAGACAGAGAATGAAGACTTGAGTTTCATTAAGTACAAAATTGAATGGGAATACATGAGCACAGTGTACTTTTAAGTTCTCTCCTAGCAGACATGGGCAGCTAACAGCCATCCAGTCTATAGACTGATAAGCTGGAGCAAGAGACCTGAGTAACATGTAGGTTTCTTCAGTTTTTGGATTCAGGAAGGTTCAAAATGGTTAAAAAATACAATCTCTATAATACAGATAAGCAAAAACAAACAGAATAAAAGGTACTATGTTTATTACCATTAACATATCAAAAAGCAGGTAGCTCTATTCATCGCTGGCTTAAAAACTAGTGCAGTGGACCTGGCGCTGTGGTGCAGCGGTTTAAAGCCCCAGCCTGCAGCACCAGTATCCCATGTGGGCGCCAGTTCGAGTCCCGGCTGCTCCACTTCCAATTCAGCTCTCTGTTATGGTCTGGAAAAGCAGTATGTTACCTACTAGTAATGTTCGAATGTTACCTACTAGTAATGCCACTATTTCTTTGAGATAGTGTATATGAGGGTGGAGAAAAAGGCAGCACTTCTTCCTTAGTATCCAATTGATGTTGAAAGTTTCCACTTCGATAGGTCAAAGTGATAATATGAGAAGAGAGGAGGACTTTGTTCCTTACAAGTGAGTTTATGAATTGGTGCCACTTTCCCCTTTCTTGGACTCTATAATTGTCAGAAACATCTAGAGCCATTGACTTCATATAGACTGTTGTGGATGAAATTTTCCTTTGTAAATGGAGCAAATATATATGTAATCATTTGAAATCCATTTAGAAGATTTCAAATTCGGTTTCAAGCTTTTGTTAATTTTTTTTTCTTTCTGTATCTTTCTTTCCTTATCTACCTCAAAATCAAAATAGTCTTAAAGAAAAAAAGAAGAAAAGTGAACAAATGAGCTGTTTCTATTTTATTAGATCACTGATACTTACTGCACTAGTTTTTTTTTTTTTTCTTTTAAGATTTAGTTTATTTATTTGAAAGAGTTACAGAGAGAGGTAGAGCCAGAGAGAGAGAGAGGTCTCGCATCCACTGGTTTACTCCCCAGATGATAGCAATGGCCAGAGCTGAGGTGATCTGAAGCCAGAAGCCAGGAGCTTCTTCCAGATCTTCCATGCTGGTGCAGGGGCCCAAGCACTTGGGCCATCTTCTACTGCTTTTCCAGGCCATAACAGAGAGCTGAATTGGAAGTGGAGCAGCCGGGACTCGAACTAGCGCCCACATGGGATACTGGTGCTGCAGGCTGGGGCTTTAAACCGCTGTACCACAGCGCCAGGTCCACTGCACTAGTTTTTAAGCCAGCGATGAATAGAGCTAGCTACCTGCTTTCCTCTTTGACTTCTTTACCGGATTACTATATACACCAGTGCCAAACAAAATAGTAGAAATCCTGAAAGATAAAAGTCAAAGGTTACAAAAATTGTAGAGGTTTTTATGTAATACCTTTGGAAACTAGCAAATATTCATACCATGTATGAGGCAGAAGCTATCTTAGTTATTTACTAATAGTTTATTATTTTGCCTCCCTAATGAATAGACTCTTGTATAAGATATAAGAATCCTAAACTAGTCTTTTTCACATAGTGCCTGAAGAGTGCTGAGTGAGCTACTTAATATTTCTTGATTGATATATTACCTTTTTGTTATTTTAACAAAATACCCGAGAGAAGATACTTAGGAAAGTAAAGATTTATTTCAGCTTACAGTTTTGGAAGTTCACAGCCCAATATCGGGAGGCCCCATTCAGGCATTTTCTGAAGCCAAAGGATGGTAGAAGGAGGATCACATGGCAAGCCAGGAAGCAGAAAATGGAGCAAGACCAAGCTTGGCTTAAATAACCAACCCTCTTGTAAGAACTACCTTTTGAGGGTTAAACCCCAGTGACCTAAATACCTCCCAGTAGACCAACCTCCACGCTGTAATCAGATCAAGTCTCTACCATCAATCCATCATCCATTAACATATGACTTTGGGGTTTAAACATCCACGTGAGTTCGGAGAGCCGAATCCTGTTTTTTGGCTTAAACCACAAAAAGTTATTATATTCATTCACTCTTTGGTTTTCAAGACTGAAAAACCATATTTTAAAATTTATTTCTCTAGACAGCCACAAAATTAAAGAACTACTATGCATGTATTTGTTTTTATGCTTTACTGTATGACATCCAGCTACTTAGCAGTTATAGTATTGAAGCTCTGTCAGAGATTGGTAGGATATTTACCATATGGTCCATCAGTTTAGGACCAACTATTAAACATCTGCTTTACACCAGGGTTTTTAAATATCTGATGATTGAAGTGATACCAGGACTTAGACTAATTTAATAAGCTAATTTTTATTTATGCCCTGGTTTATTTTGAGAGTATGTGTACAAGGGCTCTTGAACAAATTTGTGGAAATACATGTTAGGAAAAAAGTATGTATGGATTTCAAAATTTTGTTGTACTAAAATAAATTTATCCCTTAACTTCATTTTTCCATGAACTTTTTGAAGTGCACTTGTGTGTTTAATTTGAACTCAAGTAGTTCTTTCAGAGCATGATGTACCTCCTCATTGGTCCTTTAGAAGCCTGCTGGGTCTTGAAAGAAAGGGGAGTGGTAATCTATGGGTCCTGAGGACAATTTGTATTATCTTGCTTGGCAGCCTCTTCAGGAGTGACCGTAACAGTTTCTTCGGGCAGTGTAGAGTTCATCCCCTTACACGGGTTGTACTAGCAAAGAAGACTCAAAAAGAATTTAGAAGCTCATTATCCCTAGATTCTTGAGGGTTTTCCCACACATCTTCATTCTGATTTTCAGGATCCATTCCTTACCAGTGAATGCCCTCACTTTAACAAGAGAACCCTATGAGATTGGGAGTTCAACTTGTAATTCAACCATGGGATGAGATTCTGTATTTGATTTTAAGCAGTCTCAGTGTTTCTGCTTTAGGGTGCACATAAAGCTTTCAATCATTTGAGGTAGCTATTTGAATGCTTGAGTTAATTCTTTTCTTTGTCTACTTTGTCTAGCAACATTAGGAACAACCATCCAATCTCATTGTATTTGTTAGTTTTCCAAAATATTTGAAAGTATAATAAACATAGTCAGTGGAAGTGTAATAAACATAGTCACCCAGCTTTTTGCTTCCCATAGGTGGCTGATTAGAAGTATCCAGTAGGAATATTTTGCTAATCTCTGTTGCCAAATCACACCGTGGACCATCAGTGCTCTCTAGTACTCCAGATTTCTGTGTGGAATCATTTTTCTTCTGTCTTTAGCTTCTGTGGGGGCTTGTCTTCTTTTTGAATACTTTCAAGATTTTTTTTTTACCATCTGTGGTTGTCCTCAATTTGACATGCTTTATTTTGTTTTTCATGTTCCTTCTATTTGAGTTTCTTTGCGCTTAATGCATCTGCACTGATGATTTTCTCCCATGTTTAGTAAAATTTTAGTCTGTTTTGTAAACATTTTTTGTTCTTTTCTCCCTTTCTTCTGAGATGCTAATTGAACATATGTTGCTTGATATTGTTCCATGTCGTGTAGCTCATTTAGGTATGTATATATGTTCTCTCATCGAATTTTATTTCTCCATATATTTCATTTTTAGAATTTAAAAAATTTTTTAGATTTATTTTATTTGAAAGTTAAAGTTACACACAGAGAGAAGGAGAGACAGAGAGAGAGAGAAAAAGAGAGAGGTCTTCCATCCACTGGTTCACTTCCCAGTTGGCGCAACAGCTGTAGCTGTGCCTAACCGAAGCCAGGAGCCAGGAGCCTCCTCCAGGTCTCCCACACAGGTGCAGGGGCCCAAGAACTTGGGCTGTCCTCAACTGCTTTCTCAGGCCATAACAGAGAGCTGGATCAGAAGTGGAGCAGCTGGGTCTCAAACTGGCGCCCATACATGATGCCAACACCGCAGGTAGTGGCCTTACCTGCTAGCCACAGTACCGGCCCCATTTTTACAATTTTTTAACCAACTCTTCAAGTTCACTGTTTTCTTCAATGTATAACCTATCCAATCAGTCTCATCTTTTGTAGTTTTCATTTTTTAAAAATATTTATTTATTTTGAAAGCCAGAATTAGAGAGACAGAGAGAAGGAGATCTTCTATTCACTAGTTTACTCTATCCACTAGTTTATTCCCTAGGTAAACACAATGGCCAGTGCTGGGTCCAGGCTGAGGCCAGGAGCTTCATCTGGGTCTCCCAAATGGGTGGCAGGGGCCCAAACACCTGGGCATCTTCCACTGCTTTTCCCTGGCCATTAGCAGAGAGCTGGATTGGAATGGAACAATGAGGACGTGAATTGGTGCCCATATAGGATGCTGGTGTTGCAGGCAGTAGGTTTACCTGCTACACTGCAACACGGGCTCTGTGGTTTTCATTTTAGAAATAATGTTTTACATATTTGAAAGTTTTACTAGAGTCTTGAATTTCTCTTCTTATTCTTTTTTCTACTTTCGAGAGAGAGAGAAAGGAAGTATTTAACACTTTGTCATTCTTATATTATCCTGTTACTTGTGACATTTCTGTGTTACTACTGCTGCTTGATTTTTTTCTTATTATGAATTATATTTGTATACTACATCTATGATAATTTTTATTGGATGCCAGACATTGTGATTTATATAGTTGTATGCTGGACTATGTGTGTATGTGTGTGGTATGTGTGAGTCCTATGAAATATTTTTTGGCTTTGGTCAGTTATGCAGGTAATTGGAATTCGTTTGATCCTTTTGATGTAGTTTTGTGAGAGTGGTTCCAGAATATAATTTAGTCTACAGTTAATTTTTCCTTAATCCTGAGAGAATACCTATTTAAGGACTTTACCTGATACTCTTATCTATTAGGAGTTTTTTCCACTCTGGCTAGTCCCATGTGGTCTTTGAGAATGTTCTAACTGTTCCTTTCTGGTGGTTCTGTCCCTGGCCATAGTTTAATCACACACATACAGCAATCAGCACTCAACCAAAGACTTGAAGGTATTCCCTAAAACTCCTTTCTTTCTGGATCTCTAATACACAATTTCTAGCTGTGTGGACTTCCCATCTCCAAGCCCCCTCCTGAACTCAGGAAGATTGATGGACCTTGTTTGTGTACTCTCTTCCACCACTGAGACCTGGAAGCTCTAGGCAATAAACTCAAGCACACTGATTAACATATTTTGCTGTGGCCAGCGCTATGGTGTAATGGGCTAAGTAGATGCCTGCAGTGCTGGCATCCCATATGGGTGTTGGTTCGTGTCCCAGCTGTTCCTCTTCCAATCCAGCTCTCTGCTGATAGCCTAGGAAAGCAGTAGAAGATGGCCCAAATGCTTGGGCCCCTGCCGCCATGTGGGAGACACTGAACTTCTGGCTCTAGGCTTGGATCAGCTCAGCTCTGGCTGTTGTTGCCATTTGGGGTGTGAACTAGCAGATGGAGGACATTTCTGTCTCTCCCTCTCTGTCTATAACTCTGGCTCTCAAGTAAATAATAAAATCTTAAAAATATGAATATATATTGCCTATTTTTCTAGTTATTTAAGGCAAGAAGGTTAAACCTAAGTCTCTTACTGTATACTTAACCAAAACAGAAGTCTTAAATTTTGTTCCTCTTTGCTACTACATACTTGAGGAATCTAATCTAAGTTGAGATTAGAGGAGGAATTAGAACTTGTAATGTGAAGCTTTTTGTCATATACATTTCCCTGTCTCTTTTGTTGAAAACAACTGATTCTTAAAACTGATATAAAAAACCCGATATATAAAACTGTATAAGTGATCATGTATAACATGACTTAGAACAGATATAAAAATATATTCATGTATGTGGTCATGTGCAAATATATTTCTTTTTGCATTTCATATATCTAAATTACTGACTCTGAAGCCATTGATTTGATAAACCAAAATATGGTATATGCAAAGGATTAGTAGATTATCAAATTAGTAGTTAGAACATTGTCTTTTTTTAAAAATTTATTTGACAGGTAGAGTTAAGACAGTGAGAGAGAGAGAGAGACAGAGAGAAAGGTCTTCTTTCCGTTGGTTCACTCCCCAAATGGCCTCTATGGCTGGTGCTGCACCAATCCGAAGCCAGGAGCCAGGTGCTTTTTCCTGGTCTCCCATGTGGGTGCAGGGCCCCAAGCACCTGGGCCATCCTCCACTGCCCTCCCGGGCCATAGCAGAGAGCTGTACTGGAAGAGGGGCAACCTGGACTAGAACCTGGTGCCCATATGGGATGGCGGCGCCTCAGGCAGAGGATTAACCAAATGAGCCACGCCGGCCCCAGAACATTGTCTTAACATGCTAACAAGTTGAAATTAGTTGAGCAGTTTATTATAAAGATATACCAGCATTTACCTATGACTGAAAAATTCTCCTAGGTACTTACTCAAGGGAAGTGAAAGCAATGCCCAGAAATAGACTTGATTGTTAATATTTTAATAGCTTTGTTCAGAATGACCCCAAACTGAAAATCACTTAAATGTCCATCCACATGGGTAAATAGACTATTTCTCAGTAATTAAAAGGATATTACTAAGACAGTACAGATGACTTCCAAAAACATGCTGAGCAAAATGAACCTAGATGAAATCATTATTATTTGAGGGCCTGGAAAGGTTTATTATGTAAAGGGAGACAGGCTCAGTCTTTCTTGGCAGCCACTGCCTCATGGAAGCCAGGATGCTGCTCAGCTCCCCACTTCCTCTTGGTGTGGATGTGTGTCCCCATTCTTTTCTTGATGAATTTGTGGGCCCCTTTGTCCTTGGAGACTTTGAGCAGCTCCATGGCTTGGCACTTATCGGGGGCAAGCCGCATACCTCCTGGATCATCTTCCTCACAAACTTGGTGTACTTGGTTAGGTAATTGCGGCAGCGGCTATATCTCTCAGCTTGTTCACTTTCTTGGTCACCTTGTGGCCTTTGTTGAGGCCCGTGGCTATGGAGTAGCACAGCCAGTGACTGCTGGGGTGGAAGTTAGGTGAAAGTCTTTAAAAGGCAACAAATTAATTACTAGTGATAGAAATCAGAGATGTGATTTTGTAATGTAGGAGGTGGGTAAATATTGAGTACAAAAGAATCACAGGACAGTGTTGTGGAATGATGGGAGGAATTTTCTGAATCTTACTTGGTATATTAGTTACACAAGTACATACATTTGTCAGGACTCATCAGACTCTTCTTAAAATGTTTATTCATTTTATTATATGCAAATCATACATAAAACAGGAAAATGTACAGCAGGTATTTGGCCAGCAGTTAAGACCCTTTTATCCCAAACTAGAATGCCTGGGTTTGATTCCCAACTCTGGCTTTTGACTCTAGCCTCCCACCAATGCAGCTCCTGAGAGGCAGTGATGATTGCTCAGGTTGTTGGGTTCTTGTCACCCATGTGAGAGATCTGGATTGTTCCAGCCCTAGCTCAGCCTTGGTTGTTGCATATCTTTGGGGACTGAATCAATCAGTGATAACTTTCTATGTCTCCTTCTTTGTTTCTCTGTATCCTTGTCTCTGTCATTTTTTTTTTAAATCTAGAAGAAAAAAGGAAAACTCTAATAACTGGACTTAAAATATGGACTGAAATATGAAATGTTCAAATATGTGTAAACTTACAGGCACATGATACACACACCACACATATCCAACAAATATTTTTTTTTAAGATTTTGTTTATTTTTTTGAGAGGTAGAGTTATCAGTGAGAGGGAGAGACAGAGAAAAAGGTCTTCCTTCTGTTGGTTCACTCCCCAAATGGCTGCAACAGTTGGAACTATGTCGATCTGAAGCCAGGAGGCAGGTGCTTCTTCCTGGTCTCCCACGCAGGTGCAGGGGCCCAGGGACTTGGGACATCTTCTATTGCTTTCCCAGGCCATAGCAAAGAGCTGGACGCCGGGATTAGAACCGGCGCCCATATGGGATGCCGGTGCCGCAGGCAGAGGATTAACCTACTGTGCCACAGTGCCGGCCCCATATATCCAACAAATATTAGAAACCTAGATTTGGATTCTGTTTTAAAACGACTTCTGGAGTAAATGTTTGGCCAAGCGGTTAGGACACTGGTTAGGATACCTGTGTCCCACATAGGAGTGCCTGAGTTTGACCTCTAGCTCCAGCTTTGGATTCTAGTTTCCTGCTAATACAGACCCTGGAAGAAGCAGTGATGGCTCAGGTGATTAGGTTCCTGCTACTCACATGGGAAACTTGGATTAAGTTGTCAGCTCCAGACTTTGGCCACTGGTCATCTTAGTGTTTTCTTTCTTTTCCATGTTTTTCTTTCTGCCTTTCAAACAAATAAGTAAATAAAACTTTTTTAAAAATACAGAGTTTTTTTTTTTTTTGCCTTTTCACTTTCTTAATATATGAAATGAGATGGTTTATTACTCAGGTTTTCACTTCTATAGCAAATACCCAACACAGGCTACTAATGGAGGAAGGAGGTTTATTTTAGCTTACATTTAAAAATGTTTTAATTTTCATTTTATTTGAAAGTTAGAGAGGTAGAGATAGATGGAGACAAAGACAGATCCTTAATCCACTAGTTCATTCCCCAAATTTTTGCTGTAAACAGGCAGCAAATTCTTGAGTCTCCCATGTGGGACCCAACTACCTGAGCCATCATCTGCATTAGTGGGAAACTGGAATTGGAAGCAAAACTGGAACTCAAACCCAGCTACTCCAATATGGGATGCAGTGCGTTAACCACGGTGCCAAATGCCTACTCCTTGGCTTATATTTTTGGAGGTTCACAGTCCAGGATCAGGTGAGCCTAAATGGCATGGCCTTCTGGGGGAGGCTGGAGGATAGAGGAAGAATGATTACATGGTGATCTCGGAAATGGGGCAGAGAGACTAGGACTGGCTAGTCTCTTGTGAGACAAGCCCTCTTGTGAGAATTACCTTCTGAAGGTGTGCCCCCAGTAACATAAAGACCTAGTACTAGGCCTGCCTGGTAGCTACCATAATTGGATTAACCTCCTCCATGACTTTAGAGCTTAGCCATCTCCATGAGTTGGGAAGCCAAATCATTTTCAGATCATAGGAGAAGGTTAGGTTAGAGATTTTCATATGTAGGTTGGCACCGTGGCTCAATAGGCTAATCCTCCGCCTTGCGGTGCCGGCACACCGGGTTCTAGTCCCGGTTGGGGCGCTGGATTCTGTCCCGGTTGCCCCTCTCCCAGGCCAGCTCTCTGCTGTGGCCCGGGAGTGCAGTGGAGGATGGCCCAAGTGCTTGGGCCCTGCACCCGCATGGGAGACCAGGAGAAGCACCTGGCTCCTGGCTTCGGATCAGCATGATATGCCGGCCGCAGCACACCGGCTGTGGCGGCCATTGGAGGGTGAACCAATGGCAAAAAGGAAGACCTTTCTCTCTGTCTCTCTCTCTCTCACTGTCCACTCTGTCAAAAAAAAAAAAATCATTATAAAAAAATTTTCATATGTGACCATAAAAAATTAATAATTTACTTTTAAAAATTGGCTTAAGTAAATTTTTTTTCCTCAGAAATCTTCCTGCGAAATCTGTGGAAGAAGCTTTACGTCATCGACAAGAATATGATGAGATGGTGGCTGAGGCTAAAAAACGAGGTATAAAATTAATTGCAAGTGTTATAATTTATTTCTAGATTTTGACAAATTAACCTATTGATTTCAACAGAAAGATATATAGTAAAATTGATGAAATCTGTCTTCAAGATGTTACTGAATTCTTTGTTTTCTGTATTATTTTTTTCGACTGTTAGGAAAAAATGTCATACTAAGATCATGGGTTTTTTGTAAGAACTCTTACAAAACTAATATGAGGAGAAAGGCAATGGACAGGGAGGAATCTTGAAATTGCAATAATAAAACTTAAAATGATTATTATTTTACTTTATAAGTGAAAGTATCTATGACTATTTCATTTTTTTACAATGTTTAGGTTTTTGATATAAGTTAATAATTTTAACCTAATTTCCTGTATGGCTGTGAGATTATGATTTGAAACTAAATTTTACTTTTGTGACTTATAAAGTCTCTCCATAGTCCCGAATGTGTCATTTGGTTAAGCACATAAATGTTTACTGTCATGAGTATAAATTTACATTCATTCTCTTCTCCAACAACAAAGTAAAGTAAGTATAATTTAACAATAATTATTATTGGCCATTGTTATTCAGGATAAATATATGTTAAAAAATATAACATAGCTTTAATTTTAGTACTTATTTTTATATCTATACACCAGCAACTGATATTTTTTCCTTTGATTTTAGTGAATGCAACGTTATAATAGTATATAGTTATATACTATAGTATATAGTATAGTATATAGTTATGCTTTTATTTAGAATTTTTTTAGTGTTTTTTTTTTTTTTACAGGCAGAGTGGACAGTGAGAGAGAGAGACAGAGAGAAAGGTCTTCCTTTGCCGTTGCTTCACCCTCCAATGGCCGCTGCGGCCAGCGCGCTGTGGCCGGCGCACCGCGCTGATCCGATGGCAGGAGCCAGGAGCCAGGTGCTTTTCCTGGTCTCCCATGGGGTGCAGGGCCCAAGCACCTGGGCCATCCTCCACTGCACTCCCTGGCCACAGCAGAGGGCTGGCCTGGAAGAGGGGCAACCGGGACAGAATCCGGCGCCCCAACCGGGACTAGAACCCGGTGTGCCGGCGCCGCTAGGCGGAGGATTAGCCTAGTGAGCTGCGGCGCCGGCCTTTTTAGTGTTATTTTCATCTACTTGAAAGGCAGAGTGACAGAGAGAAAGAAAGAGATCTTCTCTATACTGGTTTACTTCCTAAGTGTCCACAATAGCTAACCCTGAGCCAGGCTGAAGTGAGGAGCCTGGAACTGGTTCCAGATCTCCCACGTGGGTGGCAGGGACCCAAGCACTTGAACTATCACTTGCTACCTCCCAGGATGCATTAGCAGGACACTGAATCAGAAGCAGAAGAGTTGGAATTGTAACTGGCACTCTGATATGTGATGTAGGCATTCCAAGCAGCAGCTTAACTGTGCCGTTAAGAGCTGCCCCAATGTTTTCTTATTTATGTATTTGAAAGGCAAAGAGACAGATACAGACAGATCTGTCTGCTGGTTCACTCTCCAAATGCCCATAACAGCCAAGGCTGGGCCATGCCAAAGCCAGGAGCTTGTATGTCAGTCCAGATCTCCAGTTAAGAATGGCAGAGTTCCAGGTTTTTGAGCCATCATCTGCTGCCTCCCAGGGTGCACATTAACAGGAAGCTGGAATTGGAAATGGAGTCAAGACTCCAATCCAGTTACTTCCAGGTGGAATCTTAACAGCTACACCAAATGTCCGCAACCTCAATTCCACTTTATGTGGAACACTGGAGAGGAAGTTACTTCTTTAATGTTAAACATAGGAAATATAAGGCCTGTTATACTTGGATCCTTTGAAAAGACCTAATTTTTTAAACATTACCTATGGGTATTTTACTATTTAAAGTATTTCTAACATACCCAGTAAGTATTTATTGACTCTTACCATTAATTTTACTGTTTATTATTTAAAATAACTTTTAGGTGGATAATCATAAAATGTGGTATGGTAGGTATAAGATTGAACTGGGGGGCCGGTGCTATGGTGTAACAGATTAAGCCACTGCCACCTGTACCGATGGCATCCCATATGGGTGCCAGTTCGAGAACTGGCTGCTCCACTTTCCATCCTGGGAAAGCAGCAGAGGATGGCCCAAGTGCTTGTGCCCCTGCAACCACATGGGAGACCCAGAAGCAGCTCCTGGCTCCTGCCTTTGGCCTAGTGTAGCCTTAGCTGTGTGGCCATTTGAGGAGAGAACCAGTGAATGGAAGACCTCTCTCTGACTCTCTCTCTTTCTCTCTCTCTAACTGTAACTTTCAAAATAAATCTTTTAAAAAAAAGATTGAATTGGAAATTTCTAAGGCTACAACTTTAATCCTGTTTGATAGTACTTATATGTGATACTTTGTATTTGCCTAGTGTTAGCTTCTTCATCCATAAAATATGGGAAGCGGATTATTTAGATGAAGGCTTTCAAGCCTTGCCTTCAACTTCTCCTAATTTATCTTACATAGAATCTGAATACATGAAACAAAATGGAGGGGCCAATGTTGTGGCACTGCGGGTTAAACTGCTGGGTGCATCCCATATATGAGAGCTGCTTAGTGTCCCAGTTACTTCACTTCTGAGTTGACTCCCCACAAATGTGCCTGGGAAAACAGTGGCAGATGACCCAAGTCTTTGGGTCCCTACACATACATGGGAAACCAGATGGAGTTCCAGGCTTCTGGCTTTCCCTTGGCCCAGCTCTGGCCTTTGTGGCCTTTTGAGGAGTGAACCATCAGATAGAAGTTCTCTCCCTCTCACTCAACCTCTCCTTGCCTTCTCTCTCTCCCCCACTCCCACTCTTCTGCCTTAAATAAATCTTAATATACACACATACGTGCAAATATATGTATAAAACAAAATGGAGGGCCGGCGCCGCGGCTCAATAGGCTAATCCTCCACCTGTGGCGCCAGCACACCGGATTCTGTCCCGGTCGCTCCTCTTCCAGTCCAGCTCTCTGCTGTGGCCCGGGAGTGCAGTGGAGGATGGCCCAAGTCCTTGGGCCCTGCACCAGCATGGGAGACCAGGAGAAGCACCTGGCTCTTGGCTTCGGATCAGTGCGATGCGCCGGCCGCAGTGGCCATTGGAGGGTGAACCAACGGTAAAGGAAGACCTTTCTCTCTATCTCTCTCTCTCAGTCTACTCTGCCTGTTTAAAAAAAAAAAAAAAATGGAGCTGCTTAGTTGGCCTCTTGCTTGTCCCTCAGAACAGATTCTGAAGCATGTTTGAAACACACTTTGTACACAGTTTGGCTAGCTGATCTCTGAAGTACTCAGTGGTTCTAAAGTTATGTGTAAATTTGGATTTATAATTCACTCTGTCTATATTTGAGGCATTTCTTGTTCTAAAATTGTGGCCTCTGATTGCCAGAGGTGTGTTGTTTGTATGTGTGTTTGTTGGGAGGGCATTTTTCTTTCAATCTAGTTAATAAAGTGAAACACCATACTAAAAAGTATTCATATACAATAGTTCCATTGGAAAAATCAAGTTTTAAAGTGATACAGTTTATGTCGGGATATTCCTAAACTTCTTATATGAAAAATGGATGTAAGCTGCTCACAGTTGCCTGTTTTTTTCCATAATTCCTTCATAAACAATTTTAATTCATAGATTAGTTAAATAGAAATCTGTGATATGAAATTTTCTAGCCTTTTTTAAAGAAAAGATTTATTAATTAATTTATTTATTTGAGAGAGTGACAGAGAAAGAGAGAGATATCTTCTATCCATTAGTTCATTTGCCAAATGCTCACAAAAACCAGGTCTGGACCAGACCAAAGCGAGGAGCCAGGAACTCCATCTTGGTCTCCCACATGGGTAGCAGGAGTCCAAGTACTTGGGCCATCTTCAGCTGCCTTTCCAGGAGCATTAGCAGGGAGCCAGATCCGAAGTGGAGCAGCTAGGGCTTGAATTGGCATTCTGACATGGGATGCCAACATCAGAAGCGGTAGCTTACCCTGTATCACAATACTGGGCCCTTTTCTGGCCATTATTCCATTTACTTTTTTAAAAAGATTTATTTAATTATTTGAAAGGCAGAGTTACAGAGAGGCAGAGAAAGAATGAGAGAGAGAGAGAGGTCTTCTATCCACTGGTTCACTCCCCACATGGCCACAACAGCTGGAGCTGTGCCGATCCGAAGCCAGGAGCCAAGAGCTTCTTCCAGGTCTCCCATTTGGGTGCTGGGGCCCAAGGATTTGGGCCATCTTCTGCTGCTTTACCAGGCCCTAGCAGAGAGCTGGATTTGAAGTGGAGCAGCTGAGACTTGAACCGGCACCCATACGGATGCCAGCACTGCAGGTGGCAGCTTTACCTACTATGCCACAGCACTGGCCCCTCTATTTATTTTTATGGAGTACAATCTGTTATTTTTAAACTATGTAAATGAAGTTTATTTTCTTTCTCTTTTTTTCCTTCTACCTGCCCTTTCTTCTACCCTATTTTTAGAAGATTCATTTTGAGAAAGCTTCCTTTATAGAAATAGGTAGAAGAGGATTTTGACCCAACTTATTTGTATTGAAATAATTCTTAATTGTTTAAAACAGAAATTAAGGAAGCACATAAAAGAAAAAGAATAATGAAAGAACGCTTTAAACAGGAAGAAAATATTGCAAGTGCAATGGTGATTTGGATCAATGAAATCCTGCCCAATTGGGAAGTAATGTAAGTAAGCATACTTTTCCTGAATTGCAGTTTGTCTCTGAAGATGTCGTCTTTCCAGTTCTGTATTTTTATTACTTTCCGGCTTGTATCTTATGCTTTGGCTTAGTTATATTATTAACCGATATGTGAAAATCTCCATGTTTATGCTTTTGCTTTTATTAATCACGCAGTCTCCAATACCTTCTCTTCTTTATTTATTTATTATTTTATTTATTTTTTTATTTTTTTGACAGACAGAGTGGACAGTGAGAGAGAGAGAGAGAAAGGTCTTCCTTTGCCATTGGTTCACCCTCCAATGGCCGCTGCTGTCGGCATGCTGCGGCCAGCGCACCGCGCTGATCCAATGGCAGGAGCCAGGTACTTATCCTGGTCTCCCATGGGGTGCAGGACCCAAGCACTTGGGTCATCCTCCACTGCACTCCCTGGCCACAGCAGAGAGCTGGCCTGGAAGAGGGGCAACTGGGACAGAATCCAGCGCCCCGACCGGGACTAGAACCCGTTATGCCGGTGCCACAAGGCGGAGGATTAGCCTCGTGAGCCGCAGCACCGGCCAATACCTTCTCTTCTTAACTATCCTCTATACCTGTGAAAATCTTACCTTTTATACCCATCTGAATGCCAGTTGCTTCATGAAACTTTAATCTTCTTAGTTACTACAATTTCTTCATTCTAATATGCCTCTAATTGTAACATTCACTATTCATGTAATAGCAGGTTTTTGGGAAAGAAAACATTAAATATGTACATTTGTAGGATTCATTTTTATGTGTTAAAAATTTATTTTAAAAATGTTTTTCTTAGATTTTTTAGTTTTAGATAATAGTCTTGTGTATGTCTTATCTTTCTTCTCTACTGGAGCATGTGGGATATCATCTGTAATGCCTAGTGTGGAATGTACATTGAGAGTATGTTAAATATTGGTACAGTGTGACAGATATAGTAGTTCCCCCTTATCCGTGATTTAAGTTTCATCAGTTTCAGTTACCCACTCATAGTCAACCTAAGTCCAGAAATATTTAAGTCGAAAATTCCATATGCAATTCAAAAGTTTTAAGTTGTGCTCTCTTCTGAGAAGTGTGATGAAATTTTGTGCCATCCTGCTCTATCTTAGACATGAATCATCTGTTTGTCCAGTGTATCCATGCTGAATATGCTGTCTACTCTTTAGTCACTTAATAGCTGGGTTTGTTATTTGATTGACGACTGTGGTAGCACAGTTCTTGTGTTCATGTGATCCTTGTTTTACTTAGTAATAACACTAAACCACATGAGTAGGATGGTAAAAATATGGATATGATGAAGAGAAGCCATGAAGTGCTTCCTTTAAGTGAAAAGGTCAAAGTACAAGATGATTTGAGAAACCACATTTACCTTTTATTACACTACATTGTTGTAATTATTTTATTTGTTTATTAGTTATTGTTGTTAATCTCATACTGTGCCTAATTTATAAGTTAAATTTTATCATAGGAAGGTATGTATAGGGAAAGACATATGGGAGTTGGTGCTATCTAGCTAGTATCAGCCATCCCCCAAGGTTCTTGAAACATACTTTCCATGGAAAACAGGAAACTACTATATTATATTAGGTTCTTCCCATGAGTGATTGCATTTGATTTTTATAACTTTTATGACGTATGTATTTTTACTATGCTTTATGAAATAGGGAAGCTCAGAGTCAGAAAGGTTAAGTGGTTTGCCCAAGGTTATACAACTAGTGAATAGTCGAACTAAATTTGAATTTGGATCTGTCTGACTCTAAAACTCACACTTTCAGCAGACTCTTCTACCTCTGAAAAACTATATCCTAGCAGTAGTAGATTCTTGGGGATTTTGTTTTGAGTACTAAGTTAGTGCATTTTTAACATTTTTATTTTTTTTTTATAATTTTCTATGTATTTCTGATTCTCTTATTGTATCCTTGGTATAAATAGCATCTATCAAAAACAGTTGCCTCTAAATTACTATTATCTGTCTTTGAAGTACTGTAAATTTTGTAAATTTTTGTTGCCTACAAGGATGAGCTTTAAGGAAAGAATGTATACTATACTCAACTTTCTAAATTCTTAAAAATCATCTGATCACTTGGCCATAGAGTAGGTAAGCCATCATGCAACTAGTATTTTTTGGTATAAAAAGTAACATTCTCCTTTTTTCTCCTCCTTTAATTCTAGGCGTAGTACAAGAAGAGTTCGAGAATTGTGGTGGCAGGGGTTGCCCCCTAGTGTTCGTGGGAAGGTTTGGAGTCTAGCTGTAGGAAATGAACTAAATATCACTCCTGGTTTGTATTCTATGTTCAGTTATTCCCACACATCCAAACAGTCATCTGCAATTTACAAGGCAGATTAGTAGAGTGGCCAGTTTAAAAAGGCATTACCATATATAATGTCATTTTAAGAGCATGCTTCCTCTCCCCCAAACCTCATATGAATTAATAACTTACTATATTTCATATTATATAAATAAATTTGTGGTTTTTCCTTTACTTTATAACTATTAATAGGATTCTTGACATTCAGATATCAAAAGTATAGCTACTTTCGGCCGGTGCCGCGGCTCACTAGGCTAATCCTCCACCTAGCGGCCCTGGCACACCGGATTCTAGTCCCGGTCGGGGCGCCGGATTCTGTCCCGGTTGCCCCTCTTCTAGGCCAGCTCTCTGCTGTGGCCCGGAAAGGCAGTGGAGGATGGCCCAAGTCCTTGGGCCCTGCACCCCATGGGAGACCAGGAGAAGCACCTGGCTCCTGCCATTGGATCAGCGCGGTGCGCTGGCCACAGCGCACCGACCACAGCGGCCATTGGAGGGTGAACCAACGGCAAAGGAAGACCTTTCTCTCTGTCTCTCTCTCTCACTGTCCACTCTGCCTGTCAAAAAAAATAATAATAAAAAAAAAGAAAAAAAAAGTATAGCTACTTTCAGAAACTTTGATTCTGTATGACAGTGGATGAATAAGTAAATACTTCTCCTTTATTCACATAAACATAAATATTCAGGGAAGACTAGACATTTCTTACTTCTCTCCAAACCAGTTTTTTAGATTTTAAAATTCTATTTTTAATTTTAAAAACAGAAAAATAAGTTAGAACACTTTCAAAGAGTTGTCTTATTGTCTTGTTTCTTAAAACCTTGACAGAGAGAAGTAAAGTATAGAGTAGTTCTGATGAATTAAAAAGAAAGTTTAGATAAAATTGGGATAACATCAAACAGCAGAAAATGAAATAATTAACTTTAAAACATGGTAAATTTGTTTCAATGGTAATGTTAGACAGTCTATCATACCAAAGAAAGACATAGTATCTCTAGTATAACTGAAACAATATACTGTTGCTATTACTTAAAATTTTTTTAATTTCATAGTTATAAAAAAAAACTTTAAGCAGTAATAATGTGAAAACTTTATGTCTTTTACATACACACTCCTGTTCTTGTTGCTACTATAAGCACTGTTAACAAATTGGTATGTGATCTTTTTTCTATGTGCATAAAAACTTATATATCTATGTATGATAATTTTTAAGGTTTTTATTTTTCTTTCATTCATTTTTCACAAAAAATTAGTTTATGCTTTAAGGTTATTCTATGGCTTGCTTTTTTTACACAATAATCTATCTTGAACATCCTGCTATCTCAGTATATCCAAGTCTACTTCATTCCACTGTTTGTACTGTCAATTAGTTACTCGTTTCCTTTGTGATAGCCAAATCAAAGATACATATGTTAAAACAACATCAAAATATATTGTCTTTTATTCCTTCAGATTAGAAGAGGTTAAAATGATTGAGAATTACCCATACGGGTTATAATTAAAGATAATTGAGAATTATCTATCCAAAGTCTAAAAAATAGACTTTAATTTACTTATTCCAGCTTATGGGAGTGATTGGGATTGTTTGCAGAAACTATTTTTATATATATATGATTTATTTTATTTATTTGAAATGCAAAGTTACAGAGAGAGAAGGAGAGAGACAGAGAGAGGTCTTCCATCTGCTGGTTTACTCCCCAAATGGCTGCAACAGCTAGGCCTGGGTCAGTCTGAAACCAGGAGCCAAGAGCTTCATCCAGGTGTCCCATGTGGTGCAGGGGCCCAAGCAGTTGGACCATTCTTTCCTGCTCTCCAAATAGTATTAGCAGGGACCTGGGTTGAAGTAGAACAGCTGGGACTTGAACTGGTACTCATATGGGATGCTGGTGTCACAGGCAGCAGCTTTACCTGCTATACCACAACACCAGCCCCCAGAAACTGTTTAACAAAGATGTTCATTGCAGTAGTTGGCATTATAAATAACTGGACAGAATTACAACAAAAATCTAAATAATTATAATCTTAATACTGATGCCAACTTTAGATATCATAATTAAGGTTTTAAAAATTGATTTTCATTAGTATCCCTTAATGGATGAACATGTTATTTTAAAAGAACATTAAGGAAAAAACAACTTTAAGACTTAGAATTTAAAGGAAGCATTACAAATTTTGGTTTAGGGGTTGGCATTGTAGTGCAATGGGTTAAGCCACTGCCTGTGATGCTGGCATCCCATATGGGTGTCTGTTCGAGTTCCCTCTGCTCCACTTCTGATCCAGCTCTGTGCTACTGGCCTGGGAAAGCAGTAGAACATGGCCCAAGTGCTTGGGCCCCTTCCACCTATGTAGGAGACCCAGATGACTCCTGGTTTCAGCTGGCCATCTGGGGAGTGAGCCAGCAGGTGGAAGATATTCTCTCTCTCTCTTTCTCTCTCTCTCTCTCTCTCTCACATACACACACACTCACACATACACACTCTGATTTTCAATAAATAAACGAATCTTTAAAAAATGAGGTATATTGATGTTAAAATATTTATTAAATGGGTGTTATAGTAACACTATAATCAAAAGCTTTAAATTTCTAATTTTTAAAAAATATGGCTGTATCATTTATTTAGAGTAGTTTTAGATTTCCTCTGCTAACATTTAGGTATTCAGAAATGAAATGGGTACTAATTGTCTTATTTTCATTAGTGGTAGGAAGATTCTAAATTTTGATTGAAATATATTTTTTCTTTTTCTTTTTGACAGGCAGAGTTAGACAGTGAGAGAGAGAGAGACAGAGAGAAAGGTCTTCCTTCCATAGGTTCACCCCCAAAATGGCCGCCACGGCCGGCACTGCACTGATCCAAAGCCAGGAGCCAGGTGCTTCCTCCTGGTCTCCCATGCAGGTGTAGGGCCCAAGCACTTGGGCCATCCTCCACTGCCTTTCCGGGCCACAGCAGAGAGCTGGACTGGAAGAGGAGCAACCGGGACAGACCCCAGCGCCCCAACTGGGACTAGAACCTGGAGTGCTGGCGCCACAGGCGGAGGATTAGCCAAGTGAGCTGCAGCGCTGGCCAAGATATATTTATTTTTGATAACCTTATTTACTTCTGAATGGCTCTAGTAATTTGACTCTTGTTATATTTGTTTAAATCGTGAAATTTTTAATCACTAGAGAATAGTAAATAGCAGTAAAGACTTTAAAATCAGTCAAATGTGCAAATCTTGGTTCCTATATATATAGATATATAGATTTGTGACCTTGGGCAAATTACTTAACATCTAGAATTCTTAGTTTTCTTCAACTGTAAGATGGGGCTATGATTATTAGCTATTTTAAAGGGTATGTTAACAGTTTTTTGTGCTAATGAATACAAAGTTATAATGAAATTGTGCACTCTACTGAGAATATATATGAGATAAAGTCTCTGTCACAAAATAGGAAAGTGAAACATACATTGGAATTATTCTCTATTCTAGACCAAATGTACCATCTTTAAGTCTGCTTCAAGTTCACCCTTTGTAGATTCACAATAAAATAAGTGTGGAATTGAACTGAGTTGTAGGTCTCCTTATTAGAGATAAGCACTTGTAAATCTTCCTTGGAGAAAGGTGATGTTTTGAAATGCATTACACATTTTGATTATGGGATCAATTTTTTGGCTCCCAAAAGGGATGGATTTGTCTAGTGAGCCTTTTTTCTTCCAAGGCAATTAAAGTATTTGAGTAAAATAATAATAACCTGGCTTAGAACCAGTTTTAAGTAATGAAAAAAAGTGTGGTCTTACAAGTTTGATACCTTATAACTCCCAAATAATTATAGAAATTTAAAAATTGTATTGACTTCTTCCAAATATTCACAAGATTTTTGTTTGATTTTTTTTCTTTTCAAATTTCTTTCACTGCCATTAGTAGTAATGAAAAGTGAATAGAAGGGAATAGAGATTAGAATAGTGAGAATCTGAAATTTATCTAGTTAGCTACTTCATAATGGTCTGATTCCTGGAAGTACAGGAATACTTGTTATGGTACAGTTATGCTTGGAATACTATGAAGTTGTTTGAAAAACAGCCTGAGGGGCTAGCATTCTGGTACAGTGGTTTTAAGCCACTGCCTATGATGCCAGCATCCCATATGAGTACCAGTTCAAGTCCTTGATGGTCCACTTACGATACAACGCCCTGCTAATGCTCCTGGGAAAGCAATGGAAGAATACCCAAGTATTTGGGCCCCTGGCACCCATGTGGGAGACCTGAATGGACTTCCATGCTTCTGACTTCGGCCTGGCCCAGCTCTGGCCATTGCAGCCATTTAGGGAGTGTATCAGTAGATGGTAGGTGTCCCTCCCCTTGCCAACTCCCCTGCCTTTTTGAACTTTGCCTTCCACATAAATAAATAAATATTAATAAAGGTAGAAATAAAAATTAAAAAAACCTGAAAGTGCATCTGAATCTACTAATGAGGAACAACCTCCAATATAACAAAATGAGATAAAAATCAATACATATAATATATTGCCATTTTGTTTTGTAGAAAGAATAAATATATATTTAACTGTGCTTGCATATTTTTATCTTTGGTAGAGTTCATGAGAAGTCTAGTAACCATGGTTGCATCCAAGGAAGAAAATTTGTTTTCACTCCATTTTATTTTGTATTGTTTATATTTTTTTAAGATTTGTTTATTTATTTGAAAGTCAGAGTTACATAGAGAGAAGGAGAGGCAGAGAGAGAGAGAGAGAGGTCTTCCATCTGCTGCTTTACTTCCCAGTTGGCCGCAACGGCTAGAGCTGTGCCAAACCGAAGCCAGGAGCCAAGAGCTTCTTCTGGGTCTCCCACATGGGTGCAGGGGCCCAAGCACTTGGGCTGTCTTCCACTGCTTTCCAAGGCCACAGCAGAGAGCTGGATTAGAAGTGGAGCAGCAGGGACCCAAACGGGCACCCATATGGGATGCTGGCACTGCTGGTGGCGGCTTTACCCTCTATGCCACAGTTCCAGCCCCTACTGTTTGTATTTTTAAAAGCCATGTCATAAAGTTTAAAATATATATATTTATTTGAGAGCGAGAGAGAAACAGCTTCCATTTGGTGATTCATTCCCCAAATGCTGGTAATGGCTGGGGCTGTGCCATGTTGAAGCTGGGAGCTGGGAACTTAATCCAAATCTCCCATTTGGGTGGCAGGGACCCAACCATTTGAGCTATCATTTCTACCCTCCAGGGTCTGCATTAGCTAGATGATGGGATCAGGAGCCAGATCTAGGACTTGAACTCAGATACTCTGATGTGCGATACACACATCTTAACCACTAGGTCAAATGTCCACCCCAAAAATAAATTAAAAAAAGAATCCTTTAAAACAAAAAAATGTTATTAGTATTCTGGACAATATATAAATGTTGGTGTTTGGGCAAGAAATTTTTTTTGTTGTTCTTCTGTCACTGAAATTTGCTATTTTATGTAGTTTCTAATATCTTTAATCGTTACTTAGAAATTAAAAACAGTTGGGGCTGGTGCCGTGGTTCACTTGGTTAATCCTCTGCCTGTGGCGCTGGCATCCCATATGGGCTCCAGGTTCTAGTCCCTGTGGTCTGGGAGGGCAGTGGAGGATGGCCCAAGTACTTGGGCCCCTGCACCCGCATGGGAAACCACAAGGAAGCACCTGGCTCCTGGCTTCGGATGGGCGCAGCACTGGTCATGGCGGCCATTTGTGGGGTGAACCAACAGAGGGAAGACCTTTCTCTCTGTCTCTCTCTCTCACTGTCTATAACTATAAAGAAATTAAAAACAATTAAAATTTTCAAATTGAGAAAAAATTTTCAGTTTTTTCTATTCCTGAAGTTTTTGTGAGATTGTGGATGTGTCGTGACAGAGCACTTAAAGTAAAAAGGTTTGGTTAGAGATTTTTACATGTAGTCCCTTAGACCAAATCTGTATGAAAGATAGGTAGCTTTATATAGTATAGTATCATAATGAAGAAACCAGTTTTAGAAGATAATGAGAACTAGCATTTATTGAGGGGTCTAAATGGTGCCAGAGGCTTTACTTAAATTATGTTATTTGACCCTATCAGTAACCCTGTGAATAGATACTATTTTTCTCAAGTTTGCAGATGAAGGAAGCCAAACTTGAGAGTGGTTAAGTAACTTTCTTGAAGTGCCATAGATAGTAATTGATAGAGCTGGAATGTGAACATAAGTCTGATTTACTCCAGAAGTTCTATCTGCTATCTCACAATTATAGTCCTGTAGCAGAAACATCTCTGATTGCCTCTTACATCTGCTCTGTAGTATAGCTACTTAAATGATTACTCAGCTGTATTGTTGCTTTCTGATTGCATAATGAATGACTGCTTTTGGTAGAATCAGTTTGTCACGTTTTTGATACCTGCTACATCAGGGAGACTCAATGTTTAATAGATAAACAATAAAAATAAAAATGTGAATATATTTCTTTCTTATTATTTATGAATTTTTTTGTCTTTTATCTCAGAACTTTATGAAATCTTCCTCTCAAGAGCAAAAGAACGATGGAAAAGCTTCAGTGAAACAAGCTCAGAGAATGATATGGAAGGTGTGCTTTTTTTTTTTTAATAGGTATTTCAGGATGAAAATTCAGCCACTGAAGACACAATGTGATATTTACTGTGTGTTGAGAACTGTAGTGATTGCTTTACATACATTATCTCATTTAATCTTAATAGCCTTTTTAGTGGGTGAGTTATGTGAGAAGAAATTGAGGCTTATGATAGTTAAATAGCCTATAAACTGGGAAGCTGGGATTTAGATCCAGATTTCTTGGACTCCAGAGCCCAGGATTTAAGTCATAGCAGTGTGGCTGGCAGGATGAAGTATTTTTAGGCCAAGCTTTTAAAGATCGATATCCTTCACGCCTTGTTTGTGACCTCTTGTCCCTTCCCGTCTACTGACTGTAATGTACTCTCTCTTAATTGTTTTTTCACTTTCCCTCCACCCTCTTCAGTTTTTTCCCCCAATAATTTTGGAGAAAACAGGAACACTTTTTTCATTATATTTTATTAAATTTACATAAATTTACTCAGCCATTTATTTCCATGAGTAATGAGTAGCAATGTTTCTTCTAGTCAGTTCTCTTTTTTATATTTGTTCTACTTCATAGAAAGCAAACCCTCTTCTCTTACATTTAAATAAAACTCTAAAAATGAGCTACTCCACTTCTGATCCAGCTCCTTGCTAATGTGCCTGGGAGGGCAGCAAAGATGGCCCAGGTGCTTGTGCCCCTCCACCCACATGGGAGACCCAGCTGAAGCTCCTGGTTCCTGACTTCCGCTTGGCCCAGCCTGGCTGTTGGGACCATTTTATTTTTATTTTTTAATTTCTTTTTTTTAACTTTTATTTAGTAAATATAAATTTCCAAAGTACAGTTTATGGATTACAATGGCTCCCCCCCCACCAGTAACTTCCCTCACACTCGCACCCCTCCCATCTCCCACTCCCTTTCCCATTCCATTCACATCAAGATTCGTTTTCAATTGTCTTTATATACAGAAGATCAAACACAGCAAGGCTTGCCCTAATTTCAACAGCAAGCTAGCACCTCTGCCGTTGACAATGTACTGCCAGCTCAGAAACCCGATAGGTCTTTGTGAAATTTTTTTTTTTAACTTTTATTTAATGAATATAGATTTCCAAAGTACAGCTTATGGATTACATTGGCTCCCCCCCGCCCATGACTTCCCTCCCACCTGCAACCCTCCCCTTTCCCGCTCTCTCTCCCCTTCCATTCTTATCAAGATTCATTTTCAATTTTCTTTATATACCGAAGATCAGTTTAGTATACATTAAGTAGAGATTTCAACAGTTTGCACCCACATAGAAACACAAAGTGAAGTACAGCACATTAAGGACAGAGATCCTACATGAGGAGTAAGTGCACAGTGACTCCTGTTGTTGACTTTACAAATTGATACTCCTGTTTATGGCATCAGTAATCTCCCTATGCTCCAGTCACGAGTGTCCAAGGCTATGGAAGCCTTTTGAGTTCACCGACTCTTATCTTATTTAGACAAGGTCAAGGTCATAGTCAAAGTGGAAGTTCTCTCCTCCCTTCAGAGAAAGGGACCTCCTTCTTTGAAGACCTGTTTTTTCCACTGGGATCTCACTCACAGAGATCTTTCATTTAGGGTTTTTTCTTTCATTTAGGTTTTGTGGTTTTGTGTGTTTTTTTTTTTTTTGCCAGAGTGTCTTGGCTTTCCATGCCTGAAATACTCTCATGGGCTTTTCAGTCGGATCCGAATGCCTTTGGGCTGATTCTGAGGCCAGAGTGCTGTGTAGGACATCTGCCATTCTATGAGTCTGCTGTGTATCTCGCTTCCCATGTTGGATCGCTCTCCCCTTTATTTATTCTATCAGTTAGTATTAGCAGGCACTAGACTTGTTTATGTGATCCCTTTGACTCTTAGTCCTTTCATTATGATCAATTGTGAACTGAAATTGATCACTTGGACTAGTGAGATGGCATTGGTACATGCCACCTTGATGGGATTGAATTGGATTCCCCTGGTATGTTTCTAACTCTACCATTTGGGGCAAGTCAGCTTGAGCATGTGTGGGGACCATTTTAGAAGTGAACCATTGGATGAAGATTTCTCTTTCTCTCTCTGTATCTCCCCCTCTCTGTAATTTGACCTTTCAAATAAATAAATAAATCTTTAAAAGTTACAAGCATTAATTTCTGAGACATTTCATTGTAAATATATGGTGAGAGTAGAGATTTATGGAATGTAATGACAAGTTATTCTAGTCAGTATTAGTATGGGATTTAAGTTATGGTTATTTGCTGGCCATTTATAATTTGCATTAATCATTTAACTTTTGGCCGTTATCTTTCCAATTATTATTTCTGCCCCATCTCACTGTCATTCTGGTACTCCAATTATATGTATGGTAGAGCATTTTACAGTGTCCCAACAGTCTTGAGCCAGAAGGCCAAAAGGACTTGGGCCATCTTCTACTGCTGTCCCAGACCATAGCAGAGAGCTGGATCGGAAGTGGAGCAGCTGGGACTCGAACTGACATCTGTGCTGGCACTGCAGGTGGCGGCTTTACCTGCTATGCAACAGCGCCAGCTCCAATATTTTCTTTTATGAGACTAAATACTAGCAAAAGCTTTGTGGCATTTCTTGAAACTTAATTACTCAGCTTTTAAATTTCCTTAAATAACACATTTACTATGTAATTATTCTGTGCTTACAAAATTGAACTTGTAACTGCCAAGTGATCATTTACATTTAATGTACTTGGTAAATGCAGGTGTATCTATTGCTGATCGAGAGGCCAGTCTGGAATTAATTAAGTTGGATATATCCCGTACATTTCCATCTCTCTACATCTTTCAGAAGGTGAGGTTTTCTAATCAGCTTATAACTACATTTTTTTATCCTTCTATATCAACATCAGTATTTCTCTGAAGGCATAACTGTTATTTTTAAAAGGCAAAAGTATAAAACTTTGGGCTTTTACATAAAAGTATAAAACTAGTAAGAAAATTTTAAAGTAATTTTTATTATTTTATTCCACTGACTGAAACATATTAGAGTCAGCATGACATCATATATTCATATATTTTGTGTAATAGGTACTTGATACATTTTTATTTCGGTGAATTTCTCTTTTGCTTTTTATTCTGTAAGATACTTAATTTCTTAATATTTTTACTTGGTAGATTGATAAAATATAAAGAACTTTGCTCCAACACTTAAAATTTTCACTATTACTATTGAAATAGGAATAGTTTACTTTTTTGAGTAAAGGTTATTAGGAAGTTGCTTGTCTTTATGACCTGAGAAATAACTACATTTTATTTTATTTATTTATTTATTTATTTATTTATTATATTTTATTTTTTACTCAAGTCTTTATACACATGGAATTCCTCTGTCCTTAGATTGATAAAAATGAGGTAAAACTTTTTACATTAATATTGAAATTTTGCTGTAACTTAATTTAGTGTAGTTTGATAGTTTTTTCTGAATTAGTTAAAATTAAACAATCTGTAGTTATCAGACTCTTATTGTAATAAATCTGAAGTCTTTAAAATATTGTTTATAAACTATATAGTTTGTATCTATCAAGTCCATCTTTTTTGTTATTTAGGATTATTTTTAATAATTTAAAAAACATCTTTATAGTGAATTTAGAATGTTTTGACAGTTGTTCAATACACTAAATGTTAGTTTATTAACATGTTATGTAAGAATTAACTATGAGACAATTATTTTTATATTTTCAATTTTCTCTCCTAAGGGTGGCCCATATCATGATGTTTTACATAGTATCTTAGGGGCATATACATGTTACAGACCTGATGTTGGTTATGTAAGTATTTGTTTCAATTTTTTTAATAGAAAAATATTATCTAAACTCTTAGCAAAATATGATGTATTAGCTCTCAAATGTCTGTATCACTATGTCTGTTTTCTTTGGGCTTATCAATTTACATGGAGAGGAATTTTTCCATATCTTGCCAGGAGATTATATGACCCTCTACGAGCTTCTTAGGAGAGCTATACGGATTTCACCATTCAGTTTGTGAACTTTAATACTCCTGCTGTCAGAATGAGGCCTTAGCCCCTTTTCCTATCCCTCTTTTCACTGATTTTACCTCTAGGAAATAAACTTCTTATGTTTTGCCAGGCTAATGCAAGAACAGGTACCTATCTATAAGGGATAGGGGAGGGCTGGCACTGTGGCTCACTTGGCTAATCCTCCGCCTGCGGCACCGGCACCCTGGTTCTAGTCCTGGTTGGGGTGCCGGAGTCTGTCCTGGCTGCTCTGCACTTCCGGTGCAGCTCTCTGCTGTGGCCCAGGAAGGCAGTGGAGGATGGCCCAAGTGCTTGGGCCCTACCCCTGCATGGGAGACCAGAAGGAGGCACCTGGCTCCTGGCTTTGGATCAGCGCAGCGCCGGCTGTGACGGCCATTTGGGGGGTGAACCTATGGAAGGAAGACCTTTCTCTCTGTCTCTCTCTCTCTCTCACTGTCTAACTCTGCCTGTCTTCCCCCACCACCACCACCAAAAAAAAAAAAAAAAAAAAAAAAGGGATAGGGGAGGAGATTTGCTCCACTCACAGCCTTTGAACCTATTTTTAGGCTATTCCTCAATTTTGGAGGTACTTTGTAACTTCAATTCCTCACTCTTCCATGGTTTTGTGGCTGATTTGGCTTGTTGATTATTGGCTTTCTTCCCTTTAGGTATTTTAGTTTTAACATTTTCCACTTATTTATATTAAAATTTCTAAAATGCTGTTGACAGCTCTTATCCACTGTTCATATCCTTTTCCATTCTCTTTGTCTATTTAAGTTAATACTTCTATTTCTTTGTTGTCATTTTAGTTGGATTTTGGGAGGGAACAAAGGAATGAATGTTCAATTGCCATGTTTAACTAAAAGTCATAAAACTTTCATCTTCTCATCTGTTAAAAATAGAAGAATATTAGACACCTCACTTATAAGGTGGCCATGTAATACAAGTTAACTTTGTTCTGTTTTATGTTCATTTGTATGTTTGTATGCTTAGAGTTTAGGAGGAGAAAACATATAATAAACAACAAACAAATAAATCATGTTATACTAATAGATGATAAGTGATATGGAAAAAGTGTGGCATGGCAAAGGGGAGAACTGCCAGGTTTGGGGTGGGGTAGGTTGTAATATTAAAAAGATAGTTCTGGGACCTGCACTGCAGCCTAGCTAGCCCGGTGACGCTGGCATCCCTTATGAGCAGCGGTTCATGTCCTGGTTGCCGCTGGCATCCCTTATGAGCAGCGGTTCATGTCCTGGTTGCTCCACTTCTGATCCAGCTGTCTGCTGATGTCCTAAGAAAAGCTGTGGAATTTGGAGCCCAAGTACTGGGGCCTCTGCTACCCATGCGGGAGATCCAGAGGAAGCTCCTGGCTCCTGGCTTCAGATTGGCCTAGCTCCAGCCACTGTGGCCATTTAGGGAGTGAACCAGTAGATGGAAGATTCCCTCCCCGCCCCCCCTCCCCCGTAACTCTGCCTTTCAAATAAAAGCATGTATAATTGCTTAATCGGCAGCATTTTTTTTCTTTTTTAACGGCATATAAAATAATGTAACTTCTAATAAATGGCATTGTAGATCCAATTAAACATATTTTAATCCCTTCTGTTTACTTTGCTATCATTATATTATAGATGATTAGCCTTATGTCCCTTTTATCTGTTCAGCAAATGTTGTCATACTAAGAGCACAGTCATGATTGGAGTCAGTTCTCTGTATTAGTTTCCTGTTGTCACTGTAACAGATTACTGCAAACTTAGTGGCTTTATTTTTTATTTAAAGATTTATTTTATGTATTTGAGAGGCAGAGTTAGAGCGAGAGCGAGAGAGAGAGAGAGAGGGGCTCACTCCCCTAATGGCTGCAATGACTGGGGCTGAGCCAGCGCAAATGCAGGAGGCTGGAACTCCATCCTGGTCTCCCACATGGCAAGGGCCCAAGTACTTGGGCCATCTTCCCTTGCATTCTCAGGCTAATATTAGCAGGGAACTGGATTGAAATGGAGCAGCTGGGACTCGGAACAAATGCTCATATGGGATGTTGGCATTGCAGGAGGCAGTTTAACCTGTGTTGCCACAATGCTGACCACAACTTAGTGACTTTAAGCAACATACATTTATTATTTGAAAGTTCATGAAGTCATAAGTGTGAAACACATTTAATTGGATACAATTCAAGGTATTGTCAGGCCTGTGTTTCCTCTGGAGGCTCCAGGGGAGTATTCATTTTCTTGTCTAGAAACTGCCTAGGTTCATGGCCTCCTACCTCTATCTTCAAAGCCAGCAGTGTAGTGTTCTTTAGCTTGCTTTCTGACTCTTCTGCTTCCCTCTTTCACATGTAAGTGCCCTCATGGTGATTACTTTGGGCCCACTCTGATTTTCCAGGATTATCTTCCCACCCTAAGATGCTTACTATATCATATCTTCAAAGTCCCTTTTGGCCTGTGTTATAACATTTTTAGATTCTGGGGATTAGGTCTTGGGTATCTTTGGAGGGCAATCATTCTGGTCTCTGTCCTCAATTGGCAAAGAACACTCATAAGAAGCTAGAGGAAGCGGAGGAGAACAAAGACATACTGAATCATAGAAGCTAAATGGGGGCCGGCGCCGTGGCTCACTTGGTTAATCCTCCGCCTGCAGTGCCGACATCCCATATGGGTGCCGGGTTCTAGTCCTGGTTTCTCCTCTTCCAGTCCAGCTCTCTGCTGTGGCCCGGAAAGGCAGTGGAGGATGGCCCAAGTGCTTGGGCCCTACACCTGCATGGGAGACCAGGAGGAAGCACCTGGCTTCTGGCTTTGGATTGGTGTAGCTGGGGCCATAGCGGCCATTTGTGAGTTGAACCAACGGAAGGAAGACCTTTCTCTCTGTCTCTCTCTCTCACTGTCTAACTCTCTCTCTCAAATAAATAAATAAATAAAAAGAAGCTAAAGGAATGCTGCTGCAAGGGTAGGAAAGTACCTGTGAGATTTTACAATGCATGTCATTAGTTATATTGGCAAGAGAAAGTATCCAGGTAGTATAGTAATGAAGTGGGAGTCTATGTTGACATGTGTTTAAAAGTAAATAAGAAGCTGAGAAAGTAGATAGGGATTATAGGCAGCTATTTTTTTTATGATTTATTTATTTATTTGAATGGCAGAGTTATAGAGAGGCAGAGTCAGCAAAAGAGAGAGAAAGAGAGAAGAGGGAGGTCTTCCATCCACGGGTTCACTCCCAGATGGCCACAAAGCTGCGCCAATCTGAAGCCAGGAACCAGGAGCCAGGAGTCACACTGGTGGAGGGCCATCCTCTACTGATTTTCCAAGTATAGGCAGCTTTTTCAAAGGGTTGGGAAGAAAAAATGGAGGTATCATTATAGTTATTCCTTGTGGTCTCCCTGCCCAAGTCCATTAATAGAATTCTCTGCCAGAAGTAAATGCTTGATACTCTTTCTTTCTCTTTTCGTATCGTCCCCTGCCCTCCCTTCCCCTCCCCCTTCCTCCCCTCTCCTCCCCTCTCCTTGTTACAGACAGTGAGAGGGAGAGACAGAAAGGTCTTCCTTCTGTTGGTTCACTCCCCAAATGGCCACAATGGCTGGAGCTACACCGATCTGAAGCCAGGAGCTAGGTGCTTCTTCCTGGTTTCCCATGTGGGTGCAGGGGCCCAAGGACTTGAGCCATCTTCTACTGCTTTCCCAGGCCACAGCAGAGAGCTGGATTGGAAGAAGGGCAGCCGGTGGTGCAGACGGAGGATTAACCTACTGTGCCATGGCGCCAGCCCTTTGATACTTTTTCATAAAAGAAATGTACAGTAGCTACTGAGAACTGACAGATATAACATGGATTAGCTTTTTACTAGAGGCCTTTTACAGTATGAATATATCTTACTTTTTCCAAATGTCTGTTATTCCCATTATAAAACTTGTGCTCCAACTGGCTTGGTCCTGTTTTTGTCTTTGCACCTGCTGCTTTTCCACCTTTGAATGGTTTACCCTATTTCTTTATCCTGCTTTTCTAGGAATCCAGGCTCACTATCTCAACCCCTGTGCCCTTTCTTTCTTGGAATTTCAATAGCACATCCAGAAGACGTCTTATTTTTACTTGAACAGATTATGCTATAATCACCTGATTTTCATTAAAATTTGTTATTTTGAAAGAATTCACAGAAGAAATGAAAACCAAGTAGTACACTGAGCTAGACTTAGAGCAAGTAAAAACTGATTTTTTTCTTTTGTCCAAAATTTTCCCTAATACTTTAACTCACACCATATAAACAAGAAATGTAAAAATAAGGGAGGTTTCATAAGTATTAGTTGTTCTCTATATTTACATTTGCTGAGAAGAAAAAAGAAATTTTGGTTAATTCTACTTTGTAATGTCATTTGTAGTTTTTCAGAAGTACAATAAAATAAACTGTTTAGAATTATAATTATAAATCCATTTTGATTGATTTCTTTATAGAATTATAATTGTAAATCCATTTGATTGATTTATTTCCCATTTGAAGGTCCAAGGGATGTCCTTCATTGCAGCAGTACTCATTCTCAATCTGGAAGAAGCGGATGCCTTCATTGCGTTTGCTAATCTTCTGAATAAGCCATGCCAGTTGGCCTTTTTTCGTGTGGATCACAGCATGGTATGAGCATTTGGAATGGATTGTGTTTTTCTTTCTCTGTTTCTTTAGTCTCAGTGTTCTCTTAGAATGAAAAAAACAATAATTGAAGACTTAAGATAATTTTGATCTAAAATAAATTTTATGTTGAGTTGTGGTTTTGTAATTGCTTGATGAGAAGACTAATAAGTAAGCTTTTTCTGTTAATGTTTAAAAATTTAATTTCTCTATTTCTAGAGTATACTCTTTGATATTTGATTTTTTTCTGTATGTAGATGTTGAAATATTTTGCAACATTTGAAGTATTTTTTGAAGAAAATCTCTCCAAACTATTTCTTCATTTTAAGTCTTACAGTCTTACACCAGACATATACTTGATAGACTGGTAAGTTATAAATAATGAAAAGGAAGTAAAATTTAACTTTGTAAATATTTTAAGAACTACAGTAAATCTGAGGCATAGTATCATGCATTGTACAAACCTTCCCTTACAAATAGAGGGTTTTCACATTTCTGTAGGAATGCATTTGGTTAAGAGCATGGACTCTGGGTTGAAATCAGAATCTCAGTTTGTGTTTCAGTTTCTTATCTATAAGATGGGAATAATATCTATATTTGGAGATGCATTGAGGATATTTTACATGGATTATCTCATTTAGTACCTAGCATAAACTATGGTTCTAACAGTTAGATGCTATCCTTTTTTATTCTTAATACAAAAGGACTTAATGGTTGTTATGATAGTGTTGCTTTACTAAGGTTTGGATCCAGCTTTCTGACATTGTAATGATGTCTTGTTTAAGTGCTAGTATCTTTTTCCCATGCTCCAATTCTAGATACTCTGTTTTACTTTGGAGATTTTTCCTGGCAATCAGTAGCCAGTTGATTTTACAATGGTGGGTGAATTTTTGCCAGAGATGTAACAGTGTTAAGATGGGATGTTAAGAGTACATATGATGGCCTGCACTGTGGCGTGGTGGGTAAGGCCACCATATGCAGCACTGGCATTCCATATGGGCACCAGTTCGAGTCCCAGCTGCTCCACTTCTGATCCAGCTCTCTGCTGTGGCCTGGGAAAGCTGTAGAAGGTGGCTCAAGTCCTTGGGCCCTTGCACCCATGTGGGAGACCTGGAAGGAGCTCCTGGCTCCTGGCTTCGTTTTGGCACAGCTCTGCTGCCGTTGCGGCCAATTGGGGAGTGAACCAGTGGATGCAAGACCTGTCTCCGACTCTCCTTCTTTCTTTGTGTAGCTCTGACTTTCAAATAAATCTTTAAAAACAGAGTACATATGGAAAAATTAAAATTTAAGTCCAAATCATGCAAAACTAGTGGGGTTCGTGTAAATGATATTAGACTTTAATATGGAAAAATAAATAAATAATAGCACTGATCAAATATGATGCCTTCCTACTTGTTTGGGCTTTTTAAAAATGTGTTATTTTGCAGTGTATTCTCCTTCCATTCCCACTAGGAACATTAGAGTTCCTCTGGGAAGGACCAAGGATAATGCAGAGAAGGGTTTTTATCAAGGGACCTAGAGAACCAGGATCAAATACTAATTCTGTGAAGCAAAAGACAAAAAGTCTCAATTGTAGTCTTAAGGATTATGAACATGGGACATATCAGAATCACAGTTGCTATAGGCAACAGACTGGAATTAATGATGAGTGAATACTGTGTACTAGAAACTGCCTAGATATTCCCTTTCTCATTTTTAGCAGTGAAATTAGTATTCTCTGTACTACTAAAAGTATTCTTTTTGTTATATGATTAAATGTGTGTTTATAATTCAGGAAGTAGAGTTGTGTTTCTGTCTCTGTTGACCTTATTTTACATATAAATTCCAGAATCATTTTTGCAAGCGAGGAATGAATTAAGTGGCAATGCTGAATTTTTTTTAAAAAGATTTTATTTATTTTTGAGAGATAGAGTTACAGACAGTGAGAGGGAGAGAGAGAGAGAGAAAGGTCTTCCCATTGGTTTACTCTCTAAATGGCCCCAAAGGTCGTAGCTGTGCCAATCTGAAGCCAGGAGCCAGGTGCCTCCTCCTGGTCTCCCACGTGGGTGCAGGGGCCCAAGGACTTGGGCCATCTTCTACTGCCTTCCCAGGCCAAAGCAGAGAGCTGGATTGGAAGAGGGGCAGCCGGGACTAGAACCAGCGCCCATATGGGATGCCAGCACTGCAGGCAGAGGATTAACCTACTGTGCCACAGTGCTGCCCCCCCCCCCCCCCCCCCCGCTTTTTTAAAGCAAGGAAGCCTTTTAGTGCTTTCCCTAAAATTCTGTCAGTACTGCCCCAAAGAAACTATCAGTAAAAAATTTGTCCTTTTTTTTTTTTGCTATGACAACTTCAAGATGAGTTTTCTGTGGCACCTATTCTCTCCACTTCCCTAACGAGAATGCCACCTGTGGCATAACTGGATAAAGAATTACATGGTCAGAAAGTATGGAAAAAACCATTTTGGTGATTTTATCGGAAAAGAAGTAGCAAGTAAAGCTGCTGAAGAGGGAAAAATAAATAAAAAACAATTGATTCTTATGGAAGGGGAAGAGAAAAAAGTCTTGCATGAACAAGTTACTAGAATCTGATATTTGGGTTCTTAATACAATAATCATAACTTTTATCACACATTTCTTATGTACCAGATACTATTTTATATTTTTATAAAAAGTATTATATTTATTAACATCTTTAATTTTGAAAACAACCCTATGAGGATGGTACTTTAATCTTAATCTATTAATGAAGAAAATGGGGGCATAGTGAGGACAAATGTCTTGCTTAAGGTAATTCAACTAATAAGTGGCAAATTCAGTATTAAAGCACGGACATTCTGGTTTCAGAGCCCATACCCTTAAAAATTAGACTATTCTACCACTGTTGCTTGTATTATATCTTAACTTTTCAAGTTTAAAAAATAACACAATTTCATGATTTACTAATTTCCTACTACTGAAGTTTGAATAAAGAAGCCATATTTTATTTGCCTTTTATCCCTAATTAAGCACTGTTCTTTTTCCATAGAGATTTTTAATAAGTGAATGAGACAGTAAATGAAAAACTTCAGTGATTATTTTCTCTCCTTACTTTAGGATCTTTACACTGTATAGCAAATCCTTACCACTTGATCTGGCCTGTCGAGTGTGGGACGTATTTTGCAGAGATGGGGAGGAATTTTTATTTAGGACTGGATTAGGAATCCTTCGATTATATGAAGATATTCTCCTGCAGATGGACTTTATTCATATAGCACAATTTCTCACTAAATTGCCAGAAGATATCACATCAGAAAAACTGTTCAGCTGTATTGCAGCCATTCAGATGCAGAATAGCACCAAAAAATGGACTCAGGTAGAGTGACATTTTCCTATCTATAATAGATTTGTTAATCAGTTGACTTCTTGTTAAAATAGTTATTTCTCAAATGACAATGCTTATATTTAAAAATATACATCTTCTAAAAATAATTGTGATGTCAAAGAAATAAGAATTTAAAGCAGTTTGTCCCTCTCACTTAACCAAACCTGTGGCTTTAGTTTTATGTTAAGTCCAGTAATATTTTGAGTTTAGTGAAGTACAACCTGTAATAGTATTTCATTTGCCAGTGCACTTATTTAATTATTTTGGTATTTCAGATAGAGAAAACTTTTATTAAACACCTGCCTCATACTAAGAGTTTGCATGGAAAGAATATGATATATGATCTTAACTTTTTAAAGGCTTAGTCTTTCTAGAGAAGCAGACATACTAACATACTAATTCAGTGACATAAATATTATGACATAATCCATGGATACTGACAATTAGGGTTATAAGTTCACAGTTTTATTCCTTATGAAAATGAAATACAGAAATATTGATCCAGAAAGTGTTCTGTTACTGAATAGTAGTTTAATAATATCTGGCTATTGATAAACACTGGAATCTTAATTGTTTAATAAAACAAGGAGATTGGAGAATGGCAGTGTTTTAGGGGACAGAGTTAAGTATATGAAAGCTTTTTCATGTTTCTAAATTATATTTACTTAAATTTCTTTAATTTGGGTGACTTTTTGGATTAATTTTTATTCTGTGTAACTTCTAGGTCTTCACTTCTGTAATGAAGGATATTAAAGAAGGAGACAAGAACAGTAGTCCTGCTCTGAAAAGCTGATCTTCAAAATTAACAGACTAATTGAAACATAAGATGTTTTTTGGATAAAAGTTTTTTGTTTCTTAGGTAGAAAGCATGGAAGAAAATGTTGGAGAAATCTTAAAACAATCAAGAGGTGGAAAACTGCTGATTTTAAATTCCATGGCTGAAATGAAATAAGTAACTTATTGACAGTATTAATGAAAAAGTGTTTTGTAGGGGAAGCCATTTTTGAAAGGAAAAAACTTAAATGGCTACTTCATACTCCAAAATTTGGAGTGAAGAGTTTAATGCAATAACTTTTTAAAATAGCCTAAAAAATCCTTCCAATTTTTACGTCTTTTCTTCTTAAATAATTACCACAATTGCACTTTGGAGGTCAGAGTAAGACTGTTAAATAGTACTCTAACTTCCAAAAATACTGTTTTATAGATATTATCTCCAGTGCTGACCCTTTGAAAATATGACAGACAAAAAATAAGCAACTCTGGTTGTAAATTAAGTCATGGAAGTTGTCACCTTCATTCACAAATTGGGGAAAATCTGTGTTATGTGGTAACTAGAAATATTGGTGGGAGATTGTTAATTATTTGTTTGGGCTTTCCCCCACAATATTGTGTCTATTTGTTTTGGAAGGTAATTTTTTTCTCTTACTTAAGGAATTCCTATCACTTAAAGAATTTTTATCCTTTTTTTTTTTTCACCCTAGTGTAACAAGTTGTTCATCTGGTATTTTAACATTAAGAAAACTAAATAAGTGATAGAAGTTCTTTGCACTTTAATGGACTAAAGACTTAACTTTGGGAGTTAAGTCCAAAAATATAAATGAAGTATTTCACTGGTAAGACTAAAAAGTAATGAATTCTAAGAGTTCTTAAATAGTGTACTACTTGACAAGATTAAATTTTTAAAAAATTCCTCCATTATCTATAGAAGCAAAATTCATTAATTTCAGTTGAAATCTTAATAATAGCTAAGTCCATGACTTGTAAAACACTATGCATATTTTTTCTAATCAATGGAAATCAAAGAAAAAGTAAAATTAACTTTTTTTCTGAGTTCTACTTTGATAGCATAATAAAGAATATTAATCATTGGTAAATTGGCATTAAATTTATTATGTTTAATTTTTTGAACTTAAACTAAGTCATTGAGTGTTATGATACTTGTTTAACATGCTATTTGGTTAATTAATTTATGCTGTGTTTTTATGTTGCAGTTTGTTTTGAAACAACACATAAACACACTATTTCTGTTAGTGGTATATCTACAGTCTTCAAGCTAACAAGCCCAAGATCCTTGTTAGTGTAATGACTGCCTCTTAAAGAGTATGGGACCAGAGGGTGCCCATGGAATTTTATGTCATTGGTCATTCTAGCCTAGGGACTACTATTGGAACCCTCAGAAGTTAACTCCTTTTAGAGAGCCTTGCTTAATGGTAACTGGTAGTGTAATACAATATCGAGGGAGTTTCTAGGATCTTACAAGTTTTAGGATGACCTTTTAACTCTGGTAGCTACTTCCTTGGTATTGATATTCCTGATAGAGGGAATGTAATGTCTAGCAGTAATCTCACTGAGGTTATACTACCTGCCTAAATTTAATCTTACTTTTATGTATTTGTTGCCTAAGTTGGATCTATGTTACTGTATTCCTTTTTCTTATTTTTTTTTCTTATTGTACAGTTTCTTTACCTTTCAAGTATAAATGTGTATATAAAGTGTAAATATAAAGAATCCACTAAAAACCACTAGTAACAGTAACTGTGTAAATAAAACTTATAAGCAGAGTATTTACTTGAAATGAGTCTTCATTACTTTGGGGATATCTAGTTTATTAAACCACATCCTGAGGGAAAAAAAGAAATACGCTTTTTTTTTTTGGTCAGATTTCTCTTCCAAGGGATGCACTAGGCCTTGTCTTTTGAAAGGCAACATTGGCAGCTAAATATTATATCTTCCCTTGAAACTGTATATAGGCAATATGTGGTTATTCATGTGGTCAGAATATGCAGGATTGTTTGTTTTTGGTTAAAGTATATTTAAAATTAAAAAAACTCCTAAAATATTTAAGACATTCTGAGATTTAAGGTTTTATTTGCTTGTCTACTTAATATATCCTTTAGCCCTGTTCTGCATTGCTAATATTTAAATGTTACTAGAGGTCTCGAATGACTAGTATAGTGTTCTGAAGTCAGCATTTGCTGATTTCTTTTGCATTGATTCCATTCATATGATGTTATTGGTTTGTTATTGTTTAACTTTACAAGTTAGGCAGCCTTTACAAAAGAGCATACAAATTTGCAGAGCCTCTGATTTCAAGATGACATTTTTCATTGTAGCTTAGGAACTAATGCTGTTTCTACCTATAGCAGTCAATTCTATTGAATGTGTACTGTTAGAAGGTACGATTCTAAAACATATAATCAGGAAACTTGTACTTCATAATGTCATATGGTTTATCTTGATTTTTCAGTTCCTATTTTTGTTTAGATAGGATAAAATTAACTTATACTCAAAAAGCATGTTCAAACAGTAGAGACTGGAATAAACGAGGCAAGAAAGATGTGAGGTAGCATTGGAAAATCAATCATTTTAATTTGCCATAAACAATTAATATAGTGTTACTCTGGAAAGAAAGTGTTTTTTTTGTAATGAATTCATATTATTTTGCTGTTGACATTGTCTAAAAGTTAAATTCTCAAATGTAGTAAAACTTCATTAAAACGTCACTATTTCACCGCATGTAAAAACTAAAATAAAGATATTTCAAGCCAGATTTCAGGGAAAGTAGCTGCTTCAGAGAAAGCCTTGTCCTTTAAAGATATTGTTTGCATACTAAGAGTGTAATTGCAATAAAAGTGCATTACATGGAAATTTTAATTACTGAAGTGACATTTATTAAGCCTACTTATATGCTATGTCCTGCTTCTTAATATTTTGTTAGGCTACATAAATTTCTAATGCCTGGGAAGTTAGAAAATTGCTCTTCCTTTCAAGCATTCTACTGTTTGTATTGATTGTTCCTCAGTCCAAATTAATGAAGTTTTACTGTGCACATTTCTTTTTGTGTGCTAGATTTATTTTCTAAAAAACTTTAGAGAGGAAAGTTGACCTTAAAAAAATTACATTGCCAAAATGTTTCACCTGTTGAACATTTAAGTAAATAGTATTTCATGGTTTTATTAAATTTAAGGTAAATGACTTTTGTACCATATAATGTATTTGGAAAATCACTTTGTAATAAAAACATAAGTGATAACCTAATAAAGACTTGATGGAGTATATAAAATTCACAGCAATCAGGATCTATAGTATTTTCTCATTTTTCATCTTCATATAATGATATTACAGAACCAGAAAGTGAAACTTTGGATTCTCCTGGTCTAGACCTTACTGATGTTGTATTTTGATTACTACATGAATCCCAAGGCTTTTAATTTTAGATATTCCTAAGAAAATTTGAAAGGGAAATATTTACTTGAAATTTTTTTATAGATTTATAAAAGGCTCTGACACCTGTGTTTGGACTTCATTTTCAACTGAGACGATATATAGGAGATCATTTTAATGACAGGGTTTATTCTAATTTTAAATTATACCATGTGACTTTAATTGTATTTCAGTAAGGTGCTACCTCACTTATCATGTTCTGATTTAATTTTTACACTCATGTATGTGAGCCCATGAAAATAAACAGGTCTCATTAAATTTTTAATCAGATTGTATGTTTTATGATTTTCTAAAAGTGTCATTGAACTCCATCATTTCCTTCTCAAGATCCTCTAATGACTTTCCTCATAATAAAAACCCGAAGTCTTTATCCTGGTTTACAAGATCCAACTTGATCTGGTCACTGCCCATCTGTGCACTTTCAACTCCCATGTACCCTCATTTATTCCACTCTAAGTACAATGGAGTTTATTTACTATTGAATTGCTAGTACTCCAAATATTGCCTGGTGCTACCTATGATACATATGGGTGATTGGATTCTTTTTATTTTGCTCCATTTCTCACAGAACTTACCTTTCATTTACAATTTTTATACAAGATTATGCTATTGGCCAGAAACTCAAATTATTTCTGGTTCATTCTGATATTTCAATACTTACAAATGTTGAACTGGTGAAAGTCAGAAATAGGAATATCAGGGCTGGCGCCGCAGCTCACTTGGCTAATCCTCTGCCTGCGGTGCCAGCACCCCAGGTTCTAGTCCTGGCTGGGGCACCGGGTACTACTCCCAGTTGCTCCTCTTCCAGTCCAGCTCTCTGCTGTGGCCCAGGAGGGCAGAGGAGGATGGCCCAAGTGCTTGGGTCCCTGCACATGCATGGGAGACCGGGAGGAAGTGCCTGGCTCCTGGCTTCGGATCAGCACAGCGCTGGCCATAGCGGCCATTAGGGGAGTGAACCAGTGAAAGGAAGACCTTTTTCACTGTCTCTCTCTCACTGTCTATAACTCTCTCCCTGTCTCTCTCTAACTCTGCCTGGCAAAAAAAGAAAAAAAAAAAAGGAATATCAGGAGAGAGTGGGTCAGAGAAGATAAGGGACAAGGGTATTTTCACAGAGTGGTGATTAACAGTGTTATGCCACAGTGAGATTGAGCTAACTAAGCTAAGAGATGTCTATTATGTTTAGCAACAGGGAGGTCACTGATTACCTTAACAAGCTACTGTTTGTGTCGAGTGGCAGCCAGACAGATGGTAAAGGCAGCAGTGGGAGTCAAGTAGTTAAAGATTGCTCATGTAGATAATTTCTTTCTTTTTAATTTTTTAAAAGATAGCAATGTGGTTTTTTTTTTCTATTTTATTTATTTGAAAGAGTTACACAGAGAGGTAGAGCCAGACAGAAAAAGATCTTCCATCTGCTGGTTCATTCCCCAAATGACCGCACCAGCCAGAGCTGAGCTGATCTGAAGCCAGGAGCCAGGAGCTTCTTTCAAGGACTTGGGCCATCTTCTACTGCTTTCCATCCAGGCCATAGCAGAGAGCTGGATCAGAAGAGGAGCAGCCAGGTCTCAAACTGGCACCCATATGGGATGTTAGCACTGCAGGCTGGGGCTTTAACCCTCTGTGCCACAGCGCTGGCCCCCGTTGTAGATAATTTCTAAAGTAAATTATAAAGGGAAGAGAAAGCTGTGAATAGTTAGAAGTGAAAAGGAGGTTCCCCCCCCTTTTTTTCTTTAAGGTGGGGAGAGATTTGAGTGTTGGAATACTAATGTAAAGGATTCAGTAGAGGTTTAAGAAACAGAATGGAATAACATGTAATCTCTGATACCTGAGTAGGCTGCAGGGAGTTGGATCCAGAGTATGTGAACAGGCAAAGTGGAATAGGTATTCATATGCTAGTAGGTTTGTAAATAAGATTTTGGAAATCTGAAGAGTTCTGTCTTGTAGCTACTGTTTACTCTGTGAGGTAGGGAGAAGATGGGATCATCTAGCACAAGAAGGAACAGAACAGTTTTATTTGGACTGCTATGATTGGGTGGATAATGTTACCATTAATTTTAAAAGGATTCTAAAAGAGCAAGACATTTGAAGTGGTGGGGAAAAATGACTTGTACTATCTTAGAAGAACATCTCAATGCCTTTGACTTTTTCTGCCACTCCCCCTTGCCAACTCTTCTTCAGTCAGATTGGTCTTGTGATTCTCAAACACGCCCAGGCTTATTTCTGCCTTAGTCTCTCTGCATTGTCTGTAGTTTCTGCTTGGATTACTCTTTCCCTGGTCTGGCTAGCATCTTGACATTTGGTTCTCTACTTTAGTGTCTGTCACTTCTTCAGATACCAGATTATACAATATAAAATAACCACCAGTCATCCTCACAACATCCTACTCTAGTATACTACTTTGCAGAGCATTCCCCTCTACCCTTTCTTATTTGCCGCAACTCACAGAATGTAGTTTCCTACCTACAGGAGTTTTGTCTGATTCATAGTTGTACAGTCATTTTAACAGTTCTAGTACCCTGGGAGCATTTAAATATAGACCTTTCAAAGTGCATGACCAAAACTTTTTTTTTTTTTAAAGATTTTATTTACTTATTTGAGAGGTAGAGTTATAGACAGTGAGAGGGAGAGGAAACAGAGAGAAAGGTTTTCCGTCCACTGGTTCACTCCCCAGATGGCCGCAATGGCTGGAGCTGCACTGATCTGAAGCCAGGAGCCAGGAGCTTCTTCCCAGTCTCCCACACGGGCAGGGGCCCAAGGATTTGGGACATCATTTACTGCTTTCCCAGGCCACAGCAGAGAGCTGGATTGGAAGAGGGACAGCTGGAACTCGAACCAGCGCCCATGTGGAATGCCAGTGCCGCAGGTGGAGGATTAACCTACTGTGCCATGATACTGGCCCCCAGACCTTTTTTTTTTTTTTTTTTACAGGCAGAGTGGACAGTGAGACAGACAGAGAGCGGAAAGGTCTTCCTTTTTTCCGTTGGTTTACCCCTCAATGGCTGCTGCGGCCGGCACACCGCACTGATCCGAAGCCAGGAGCCAGGTGCTTCTCCTGGTCTCCCATTCGGGTGCAGGGCCCAAGGACTTGGGCCATCCTCCACTGCACTCCCGGGCCACAGCAGAGAGCTGGCCTGGAAGAGGGGCAACTGGGACCAGAATCCGGTGTCCCGACCGGGACTAGAACCCGATATGCCAGCGCCGCAGGCAGAGGATTAGCCTAGTGAGCTGTGGCCCAGAACTTTATTTAAAAAAATGATTTATTTACTTATTTGAAAGAGTTATAAAGAGGCAGAGGCAGAGAGAGAGGTCAGTCTTCCATCTGCTGGTTCACTCCCCAGATGGCTGCAACTTGTCGGAGCTGGACTGATACAAAGCCAGGAACCAGGAGCTTCCTCTGGGCCTCCCATGTGGATGCAGGGGCCCAAGCACTTGGGCCATCCTCTACTGCTTTCCCAGGCCATAGCAGAGAGCTGGATCAGAAGTGGAGCAGCCAGGACTGGAACTGGTACCACAGGCAGCAGCTTTACCCACTATGCCACAGTACTGGCCCCATGACCAAAACATCAGGTTTTCCTCCTGTATTATCAAAAAGTAGGCTTCTGGACAAGTCAATTTATCCTCTCTGAACATAGGTTTTCTCGCATGTAATGCAGGAATAAAAATAATCTGCTCTACTAATCTTCAGTTTTTTTGTTTTGCTTGGTTCGGTTTGGTTTGGAAGGCAGAGAAGAGTTCTCCCATCCTCTGGTTCAATCCTTAGATTTCCCTAACAACCAAGGCTGGGGCATGCCAAAGCATGAATTGGATCTGGCCTGTCACGAGGGACCCAAGCACTTGAGCCATCACCTGCTGCCTCCCACAACTGTGCCTTAGCAGGAAGCGGGATCAGGAGGGGCCGGGGCCCCAGGCACGCTGACTTTGAATGTGGGCGTCGAAGGGCTGGCATAACCACTGTGTGGAACGCCGTGCTGTTTTGAAGGTGTGGAAGATGGTTGTGATAGACGTGAATTATAAGCTTTCTGTGGCCTACCCCAAAATGTTGTGCACTATAGCATTAAAGAAATGAAAGAGGTATACCGCTTAGTCTGAGGAACTGGGGGCGGACAGGAGAGGGTGACAAAGTCAATAGCTGAAAAGGATCGCGGTATAGAACAGTGAGGTTGAACGCTGAAGCGAAAACCAGTAACGAAAAGCCCCTTCAGCGCCCACGCTAATGACTGCTCTCTCCGGGTTCTGAATCTTGCACCTGCTGGGCGCTCCGTTTACCACTGCATTCAGCTTTCCCTGATCCTAAACGGCTTTCCAGGACGCTGTCCAATGTAAACACCACGCCCCTCTTTCCCCCTTCCCACCCACAGAGGAGCCCTGCTCCGGCCACGGCGCGCTGCCGCTGGCCTAGGAGCTTGGCAGTGTTTGTTCTCCTACACCTTTCCTAGGATAACTCGCGAGGCTGACTGCTAGGGGTATTCCATCTCTTCAGCGAGTGCGGGAAGGTGCCTTGCAAACTGTTAAGCGCGCTACTGAACTACTGCGGAGTTCGGAATTTTCACCAACTGCTTGAGGACCGGGCGCTCCGCTCTCGGCCGACTCGTCCAGTACCACAGACGTGGCTAAAACGCCGAACTGAGCAGAACCCCGTCTTCCCAGGACCAGCTCCATAGCAGCGCTCACCTTGGCTACCGCGCCGCGCCGGGTCCTAAGGAAATCACTCACTGCGCCAAATCTCGCGCCGCCCGCCCAGGCCGGAAGGCGGGCGAGCGGCAGGAGATATCGCGAGAGGACAGAATTTTCCCGCGAAGTAGAAGCGCGCGTTTTTCCCTGGCCGGCTTCTTGAGTGGAAGGCTGGCCGAGCGGCCGCTGTGAGGAATTAGCGGGCGGCTTTGCAGGTGCGGAGAGGCGGGGACCTGGTTCCAGTGCTGAGGGTCCAGCCATGCCGGCCGAGCAGCCCGCGAGTAGCGGCGGTGAGTGAGGAGAACCGTCTGCGGGCGGCACGGAGTCTGCGGCGGAGCTTGGGGGAGGTTTCCTTCCCGGTTGGGGAGTGAGGAGGGAGAGGGGAGGACACCTCGGGACCGCACAGATTTGCGTGATGGAAGCGCCTTCACCCGGGCGGGGGGCAGCGTGTGGCCGCGCATCCTGGTCCGTACTGCGGGGCGCAGAGCACTTGCGGACGATGCTGGCGGCCCCGCGGGTCTCCCGCTCCGGCTTCCGATGCCTGTGGGAAGCGAGGACGGTGGTCTGACGTCGGAGCAGAGGAGTGGGCCGGTTTGCGGGACGGCGGTGTGAAAGCCTTCTCCCGGCAGGGCCCCCGGCTCCCGAAATGGTGGGACGGCAGGAGAGCGCCGTGATTACCCCAGCCATGCTGGAGGAGGAGGAGCAGCTGGAGGCCGCCGGACTGGAGAGGGAGCGGAAGATGCTCGAAAAGGTAATTTGCGAATTAAGTTCATTGTTCTGAAGGCCGCCGGGAACCTGCGGCTCCCCGGGACGGGTGGTTTGTGCCCTCGCAAGTGTTGGGGTGGGGTCTCGGCCTCCTGAGAGCTGCTCTGTGACTGCGTGTGTGTGTGTGGGGGGGGGGTGGGTGGGGTGTGGGTGTGTACGGACACTGTCTCTGAGTAGCTTGTGCATCCTTGGGTGCTGTGCTGTTGGAAGGTGCAGTCTTGCTACGCTGCAAGGTGGGCTCATCTCTTTGAGGAAAGAGCTTTGCCTTTGCTTATTTAAATTAGTGCCTGAAATGTAAGCCTAAGAGCAAGCGATCTAGAAAACCTCTAGAAGTAAATGTGGGTGTGAGTGAGATGGAGGGCGTTCCGTTGAAGTTGGCATTCAAGAGTGGGCTGGCATCCCGGTCTATGACATTGTTTGTTCCAGTTTTGTGCCATTTTCCCAACTAAGTGATGAAATTGCTTTCTCTTTTTGTTTCTGGTTCCTTGGGGGTTTCTGTTTGCAAATAAGATTCTTCAGCTAAAAATGCGATGCATTGTTTATGGTGGCAGGTTATTGTACTTGTACTTTCTCATACAGAAAATCTGTTTTGTACGCTAGTAGTTAACTAGTTTTTGCTTATTCTGAATGCCTACTCTACTGCTTTACTTGTTGTATAAACATGAAAAAGAGTGATAGGCAGCTCAGTAGTGTGTGTTGACTTTCTTATATTAATTTATTTCATCATACCAATAGTATGATATAGGTGCTTTTGTGGTCCCTGTTTACAAACCAAGACACTGAAATAGTTGGCCACAGAAGTCAAATTTGAACTAGGCTGTCTCCAGAGTTCCTGTCCTTAACCGCTGTGCCCCTCAGGAAATGCATAATTTAGTAGTGAGTTAACACAATTACAAAACATTTGAGTGGGAAAACAGTGCACTCAAAAGCATGTGATGAATCAGTTGGTTCCCTTCTCTCTTCTATCAATAATAAGGATTTTTTGTCAGCCGTTGATAACACGAGCATTTGTGAGTATATTTCAAAATATTCATGAACAAAAACTGATACACATTTCCCATGAACTTTTGAGAGACTGCTTGTATTATAAGTTGGGTATTGTTTTGAATGCTTTATGTGTTTTACTCACTGAATCCAACTAATTATTCTGTAAAGTAGCTACTTTTTATAAAGTTATCAGTTTTTAAACTTGGTAATTTAATGACTAGTGAACCGTTATTGAAGGTTCTGTTTACCTAATTTTACAGTTGAGGAAGCTGAGGTGTATAGAAGTTACCTGCGATGCCACAGTTAGCAAATGGCAGAGCCAAGATTTGAATGTAGTCTCTGTGGTTCCAGAATTCACACTTTTAAACTACCATGCTATACTTTCACTCTAGTAATACTAATGCTGTTGCTAATTATCTGTCATTGACCAGAAGTTGTAGGAGGAACATAATCTTCATCTTAAGAAGTGCATTTTCATCTTTATTCTGTTTAACACAGCCATGAAGAGTGTTGTAGGGAAATACCATTTGGAGGATAGCTTGAATGTTAGTTTAGCATTAGTTTAGGGGAAGAAATGTTCTTCATACGTTTAAAACAGATCTGTCAAAGTACATAGTTATGTATGTATTTGCTGCTGATGAAAATTAGTCAAAATGACTCTTGCTTTCAGTGGCATTTAAAAGCTTTTAATCATTATGTAGTGAGTCTTGAATTTACTGAAATTGTTACCAAGGGATAGGCCTGCTGTCAATAGCTTTTCTTCAGCAGTTATGCATTCTAGAACCAAACAGTAATTTTCAATCCCCATTCATGGTCAATCTTTCCATTAAAGAGTTAACAGATCTTTCTAGCCTTACCAGTACAAATGTATAATTTGCTTTAAAGTCATGTCATGATCTATAGTTATTACATTTTTTTTAATGTACAGATATTGAGGAGTTTGTATTAAATACAGTTTTATACTTGACACTTATAAACAGTTATTGCTGTGATGACTGTGGAGAATTCTAATACTAACTTTTAGAATCTTCCTATTTGAGATTAAAAATGTTTTTGGAGTTTAAAAAACTGTTATACAAAAGTGAAGATTCTTTTATTTGGGGAGAATACAGTATTTATGGGCAGAGATTTAGAAACAGGAGAGAAGGAGCTACCTTAGTTTCTTAATGAGAAGCATTTACTTTGCTTTAGGAATTTTAAAGTTTGTGAAGAGCCTAGAGCTTTACATTCATTTGCTGAAGTTATTTGCTTTGACTTTCAAGTACATTTCCTTTTAAAAGGACTTTTTGTTAGTCTGGAAGATTTAAAGAGTACCATTACCAATGAATTGGGGAAGGGGAAAGGTTGGGGTTGGAGTATTTCTTGGAGAGGTAAAAGGGTTCACATTGGGTATAGGTTGAAATAGTAACAGAAAAGTTGGAAGAGACAATGGGGAATTTGTACCCTATGTTCAATGGCATACTCTTGCAGTCTAGCCACCCAGAAATGCTTCCTGCTGGACATTCCATGCTTTCTTTCCACAGATGGAACTGCAAACTCACTGTAATGTAACAATGAAATTGCTAATTTAAGACAGAGTAATGATAGATAGGAAGATTTTGAAACACGAAAAACTGGGTTGAAAGATTAGCCATTGGTATGGTTTAATGAAATTTTTCATTTATGGCATCTTAAAGTAATTACTTTAAAGTATGTGCTGATTTGTTCTGTACAGATTTAAGATAGTAAGTAGATTTAAATTAGACCTGAAATGTTTTTTGTACCATTTTTTTGTACCAAAATTTAAAAAATTCATTTCTAAAGTTCAAATAATTTTTGTATACTGTTTATAATATTCATCTCTCATTGGCTGCCTATTGCAGTCACAGAAGTAAATTGGTAATAGTAAAAGGAAGGCTGTTCTAGAAGAGTTTGAAAAATTGTTAACTAGGATAATGAGTGATTTGTGCATTTTTTGACTTTCAGTTTTTCTGTAATGCACTTCTTATTCTCTTAGATATCATACTATTGCCATTGCTTTTGTAATACTTATTGTAAAAGAAAGCTAATGTGATATAATATCTAGGTAGGTATAATCAATAATATGCAATGACGTCTTAGAGATCACAAGCTGGAGTAGCAAAATGACCATGGTACAATATGCAAGGTGTTGGGGTGTATTAGAATATAAAAATGAACTCATAGCTCCTGATTTCCAGCCAGTTTAAACTCTTAGCTGCTTTCTTCTAACTTGAAACCACTAACTGTGGTGGAAGGAGCAGTTAGGATTTTTTCCTTGGCTTGTATTTTTTTTTTTCCCTCTCTATTCATATTGGTTGAAAAGTAGATGACTGGTTTTAGTTGAAAAAGCAAAACACTAAATCTGCCACATAGCTGGGTAAAATGGATAAGAATTTCTCTAGACTATATAAAATGAAATGTATGTGTTACCAAATCTATAAAGATCTTTGTAATTCTAAAGTGACTTAAGTATGATTCTTAGTGCTGTTGTTAAGACACTCCCAAGTGGGAGACTAGGTTGGAGCTTCAGGCTTCTCACTTCAGTCAGGGAAGTGAAGTGCTTACTGCAAGAACTATTTTTGAGCTCTTCAGTCATTTATCTGTCCTATAGCATTGATGTCATCTATTTCCTGCAATCTGATTTCTTAAATTTTAACAATTCTTTATATTTTAGAATTTATAGCTTGTACTGTACAGTTTAAATACTAAGTGTATCCGTACCTTTTAATGCTTGTTATTTTCAGATAATATATCAGCTCATCTATAGTGTAAGTCAATGTTCTGTGTTCTATCCAGTAACTTTATATGATGTAGTGTAGATTCGGTGCTTCCCCGTATGTTTGTTGATTGACTGAATTGGATTGATGTTAAAGAATTGACTTTTTTTCTTTAAAGATTTATTTATTTAAAAGGCAGAGTTACAGAGAGAGAGAGAGAGAGAGAGAGAGAGAGAGAGAGAGGGAGAAATAGAGAGATACAGAAACAAGAGAGCTTTCATCTGCTTCACTTCCCTGACTGAAGTGAGAAGCCTGAAGCTCCAACCAAGTCTCCCACTTGGGTGGCAAGGCCCAAGTATTTGGGCCATCTTTTGCTCCTTGTTAGTAGGGGAGCTGGATGGGAAATAGAGCAGTTGGTGTCACAACACCAGCCCATGGAATTGACATTTGAAGATAATATTGGGGCCGGTGCTGTCGCTTATTGGGTAAAGCCACTGCCTGCTTTGCCAGCATCCCATATGTTCACCGGTTCAAGTCTCGGCTGCTCCACTTCTGATCCAGCTCTCTGCTATGGCCTGGGAAAGCAGTAGAGGATGTGGGAAGATACAGAGGAAGCTCCTGGCTCCTGGGTTCGGATTGCCGCAGCTCTGGCTGTTGCGGCCAATTGGGAAGTGAACCAGTGGATGGAAGACCTCTCGCTCTCTCTCTATAACTCTGCCTTTCAAATAAATAAATCTTTTAAAAAAATGATAATGTTGACTAAATATCTGTTTTGTGTCTTAGGCAATATGAATTGTATTGGCAGTTATTTCCAAAATGTTCTATGCAGATAACTTTGAACTACAAAATAGTTTTCAATCCTGGATCTGAACTGATTTAAATGGCCTGGATAGGGGCACCTGTACTCATAGTCTCTGGAGTATAATTGTTGATTTGTCAGGTTTATATATACCTTAATTTTGATAGATGAATTAAACTCTGACTTGACTCACTTAAGCCCACTTTGGTGCTTTTTATGGAATTCAGTTTACATTGACTTGGTAGATTATGATCTGGATTTGCCCTGCAGCTGTTTGTGTAAATAAAGTTTTATTTGAACACAACCATACCTGTTTGTTTACTTACTGTCCTTGACTGCTTCTAAGGCAGAATTGGGTATTTACAATAGAGACCAGTGTTCCATACTGAAATATCTGGCTCTTTACAGAAAAAATTTATAGACTACTGAACTATTTAACTTTTTAAATTATTTTCTGCCTTGTGCCCCATGGTGGTGAACTTTTAAAATATTTTAACATTCTTGTCATTGTGAATTGAGGGAGGGTTCTTTCTCAGCCATAGACTCAATTACCCTTTTCTTTTTTAAAAGATTTATTTATTTGAAAGGCGGAGCAAGAGAGGCATCTTCTACCCTCTGTTTCATTCCCAAGTTGTCTAAATGCCTGAGGCTAGGTCTGGCTGAACCAGGGAGCCCAGAACTCTCTGGGTCTCCCTTATGGGTAGCAGAGGTCCAAACATTGGGCCACTGGCTACTACTTTCTCTGGTACATTAGTAAGGAACTAATTTGGAACTCCAGGATGGGATGGTGGCATCACAAGTGGCAGCTTAACCCTGTGCTGCAGTGCTGGCCCCTCTTGTTCATAGTTTCATAGTATAGTTCTAGAATTCTAAAATAAGATGTTTTATTCTTTGACCAAAGAAATTTTTTATTTTATTGCTCTTTGAAATAAAACTGATAACACAGGATTTTATATGTATTTAAAAAAGCGTTTTATTGTTTAAAAATATATCCAACATGCATTAAATATTTTCTAAATTTTGATTTCTAACTTCTTAAAAAGATTTATTTGAAAGGCAGCATGATAGAGAGGGAGAATTATTTTATATCTACTGGTTCGCTCCCCAGATGCCTGCTGTAACTTGTGCTGTACCAGGTGGAAGCCAGGAGCCAGGAATTCCATCCTGGTTTCCCACATGGGATAGGGACAAAGTATTTGAGCCATCATCTGCTGCCTTCTGGGTGAGCATTATCAGGAAGCCAATTGTTAGTAGGAGCAGCAGAGACTTGAACAAGGCACTCTGATAATGTGATGCAGACATCTAAAAGTGGCTTAACCTGTGCTACAACACTCATGATAATTTCTGATTTTCTTTTTAAAGATTTACTTGAAAATCAGTTACAGAGAGAGGGGGAGAGACTGAGACAGAGGTCTTCCATCCACTGGTTCACTCTAGATGGCCCCAGTGGCCAAGGAACTTCATCTGGGTCTCTGCGTGGATGGCAGGGCCCAAACACTTGGACCATCTTCTGCTACTTTTTTTTCCCAGGAGTTGGATTGGAAGTGGAGCAGCCAGGACATGAACCAGTGCCCATATGGGATGCTGGTGTTGGCAGGCAGCAGCTTTACCCATGACACCACAACGCTGGCCCCTCTAATTTTTTTTAAATGGATCTTTGACTCAGTAAATGTGAGAAACTATATGTCCACTATCTGAAATTTGAGGGGCAGAGAGAAAGAGTTCCTGTCTGTTGATTTACTCTTTTTAAAGATCCATAATGGCCAGGACTGGAGCCAGAGTTGGCTTCCCTACCTCCCTGGATCTACATGAGCAGGTAGCTGAAGTCAGGGGCTGGAGCCGAGTATGGATTCGAGGCAGTCTGATAGGAGACAGGACATCTTAACTGCTAGGCCAAATGCTTACCCATGGTCCAGTTTTTGCTTTAGAAAAGAGATTATCTGTAGTAAATAAATTTAATGTTGTAAGGATTTTCATTAATTACAGGAAATATCTTAGACCCAAGGGTTGTATGGTAGCTAGTTTCATGGAACCTTATGTAAAAACTCAATGTCATAAAACATTAGTAATTTTGGAAATTTTTTCTTTGGGTAGGCTCGCATGTCTTGGGACAGAGAGTCCATGGAAATTCGGTACCGTAGACTTCAACATTTGCTGGAGAAAAGCAATATCTACTCCAAATTTTTATTGACTAAAATGGAGCAACAACAATTAGAGGTAGGTATATGTGATTTGACTATAAGTTAGTATTCCAACCACTTGAACTATCATCCTTGTCTCCTAGGGTGCTCACTAACAGGAAGGTGGAATTGAGAGTGGAACCAGAACTCAAACCTAGGCAACTACAGTACAGAATATGGGCATTCCAACTTGGTGTCTTAACCAGGAGTCCAAATTCCTGCAAGTGATGAATTTGACCTTTGACTGTATAGACTCTGTATAGCTACCAGTACAGCTGAGGGAATGTAATTTATAATCATTACCAAAAGTTCTCTTGTATCAGCTTGCCTTATCATCATGTTCAAGTCTTGGTTTAAATGTTTTCTCATTGAGGCCTGCCCTGACAGCCTCAAAGTTGCTAACACTCCTGAACAGTCTTGTTCTTTTTTTCCCATTGCATTTTCATATGACATATTATTTTAATGAGCTCAGTGTAATTCACTGTTTAAACAGTTCTTAGAAATGGTTTAAATTCTTTGGTGTCTTGCATTTAAAATTTGTTAGGATACATTAAGAACAGCTTTTAGTCTAGAAATAACTTGTCCCACTTCTAAATATTGGAAGTGCCCCATGTATTAACCCTTTCCTATTGTGGCAGAGGAAATGTGAACTTTTCCTTATTTTTGACCCCTTCCTTATAAGCATAGGAAATTGTTCCTCATGTTTCGTTCTGGTGACTCTTTTCCTAGTCTTGGTTTCCTTATGTTCATTTACTTGCTAATATTCAACCTGAAGAATTTTGAGAGACTAGCTTTTTCTGTACAGCTATTTCTTCTTTGGTGCTTGGCCTTGGGAATGTTAGCAGCTCTGTTTTGAATTCTGTCTGTTTAATTCAAAGAGGCAGTGGACTCTGTTTCAGTTCTACCTTCCTTATTTATGCTTGGAAATGGCCTTCAGGCATTAAGCTGGGAAATAAGAAAATTCACCTCGTTAGTTCTCCTTTTATCAGTGTTCACTGTTCTTTGTTGTTATGTTTTCTGAAAACCATTGTTTGATATATTTTATCTGGGTTTTAATTGTTTATGACAGGAGAGTAAATCTGTTTCCTACTAACTCTCTAAAGGTTTGAAGTGTGAGTTCTTTGTTTTTAAATAATTATGTAGTTTTCTTACTATGAACATAAATTATTTGAGATTCATGTTTTATTTGTTGTCTTCGCTTGTGACACTGAAAAATTATTTTACAGGAACAGAAGAAGAAAGAGAAATTGGAGAGAAAAAAGGGATCTTTAAAAGTTACAAAGGTAACTCAGCAAGCCAAGTGTTTTTTTGTTGTTTTCTTAGTTTAATGGAGAGGTGGGGAGAGTGAGACAAATGGGGAGCTCTCATCTTCTGATTCTCCTGATTCACTCTGCAAATACCTGCAATAAATACTCCCATACAAGGAAGTGAAGCTGGGATCTGAGAACTTACTCTAGGTTTCCTGCATGTGTGGCAGGGAACTGTTGACTTGAGCCATCTTCTGTTGCCTTCTAGGGTGCAGATTAGCAGAAAACTTGAATCAGGAGTTGAACTAGGACTCAAATCCAGGTACTCCAATATGGGATACAGATATCTGTAGTGTCTTAACCACTAAACCAAATACCACCCTCAGAATTTTTTAATAAATTACCTGAAATACTAGAGAAATTATTTTTGTATCCTTTTGACTTCTTACTCATTTACTTAATTTAAAATTTTTAAATTTGATAACATATCTTTTTTACAAGCTTATAGAAATGTGTAAAGTCTTTTTCAGTACTTAATGAACAGAATGAGAGCCAAGTATGATCCTTTGAGATTTTTCATTCTGTGAATTGTTTCCCATAATGATGAAATCTGTATAAGTGACCAGCTCTTTTGGAATGCTTAATGTACAGTTGCACTAGTGAAAAAGAGAAATAATAAAGAGTGTAATTATTGAATACTTAGTTTGTGTCAGATATTCTATATAAATATCTTAATTCTCAAAATTCTATTAGGTAGAGATACTTTTAATGTTTTTTAAGAGTGTTTCTAGAAGAGAAAAATGGAATTAAAAGATCTTCGTTTTGTTGCAAAATATTTTGAAATAGTCCTTTTTTTCATAATATGCATTTTTCTCATGAACTTTTAGAGGGCCCCTCATAGAGCTGGATTTCAAAAATTTTTATACCAAAAGAAACTTACCTTTTAATTCTATTTTCTACAAACATTTTAAAGTACCCTTGGATATTTTACATATAAAGAAATATACAAGAAGATAGAATAACAGTTTTCTAAGATTTATTTTTATTTATTTGAAAGGCAGAGTTACAGAAAGAGAGATCTTCATCCCCTGGTTTACTCCCCAAATGACCACAATAGCTGGGGCTGGGGTTGGGCCAGGCTGAAGCCAAGAACCTGAAGCTATTTTCAGGTCTCCCATGTGGGTGCAGGTGCCCAAGCACTTGGGTCAGCTTCCACTGCCTTCTCAAGGACATTAGCAGTGAGCTGGATTGGTAGTGGAGCAGCTGGAACTTGAAGCAACACCCATATGGGATGCTGTCATCACAAACAGAGGCTTAACCTGCTATGCCACAATGCTGGCCCCAAAGTAATAGTTGTTATTATTTACAAATTCTGTATTTATGAATATACCTACTACCTAAAATATAACCCCCAAATATTCTTGGCATTTTTTAAAAAAAGGAATTTTGATTTGTCAAAGTTTTATTTATGTGAGAGGCACAGAGTGACAAATAGCATGCACACTCTGATCTGCCTGTTTACTACCCAGATGCCCAAAACAGCCTGTGCTGGATCCGGCTGAACTGAGTTCAGGTCTTCCATATGAGTGGCAAGGGCCCAACTAACTACTTGATCTACTACAAGCTGCCTACTTGTGTACCCATTACGTAGAAGCTGAAATCATAGTGGAGCCAAAATTGAACCCAGGGACTCCAGTATGGTATACAGGTGTATCAGTTGGTACTTAACCACTAGAACAAATGTCCATCCCTCCTGGTACTAGTTTGGATATTTACTGATACACTTGTATGCAAAGCAGCAAAAATTTTGTCTCCTGAACCAATATATTCCCAGCTAAAGTGAAGTATGTTTGTAGTCTCATGATATAATTAGATATATCCTTCTCATTTTTGTTAGTGTTTTGCTCGTTAACATGGACCCCAGCCAATATGCTGAAGTGCTATCTACTCTAAGTAGAAAAATACTGTGTGATATGCCTAATGGGGAAAATACATTGGCCGGCGTCGTGGCTCAATAGGCTAATCCTCTGCCTTGCGGTGCCGGCACACCGGCTTCTAGTCCCGGTCGGGGCGCCGGATTCTGTCCCGGTTGCCCCTCTTCCAGTCCAGCTCTCTGCTATGGCCCGGGAAGGCAGTGGAGGATGGTCCAAGTGCTTGGGTCCTGCACCCCATGGGAGACCAGGAGAAGCACCTGGCTCCTGGCTTTGGATCAGCGTGATACGCCGGCCGCAGCGCGCTAGTGGCAGCGGCCATTGGAGGGTGAACCAACGGCAAAAGGAAGACCTTTCTCTCTGTCTCTCTCTCACTGTCCACTCTGCCTGTCAAAAAAAAAAAAAATATATATATATATATGTGTTAGATGTTTGAATTTGGCATGAGTCATAATGCTGTTGGCTGTGTTCAGTATTAGTCAACACATACATTAACTAAGGTGTCCTTAATCAAAATGTTACAACCAGAGTCTTGCAGAAGACTGAATTTTTATTTTCTTTAGAGGCTATGATTTCTTTTTTTTTTTTTTTTTTTAAGATTTTTATTTATTTATTTATTTGAGAGGTACAGTTACAGAGAGAGGGAGAGACAAAGTCTTCCATCTGCTGGTTCACTCCCCAGATGGCCACAATTGCTGGAGCTGAGCCTATCTGAAGCCAGGAGCCAAGAGCTTCTGGGTCTTCCATGCAGGTGCAGGGGCCCAAGGACTTGGGCCATCTTCCACTGCTTCCCCAGAACGTAGCAGCTAGCTGGATCAAGAAGTCTCCTGTCCACTGGTTCACTCCCCAATTGGCCACATCGGCTGGAGCTGCGCCAATCCGAAGCAGCAGCCAGGAGCTTCCTCTGGTTCTTCTCATGTGGCTGCAGGGTCCCAAGTACTTGGGTCGTCTTCTGCTGCTTTCCCAGACCATAGCATAGAGCTGGATTGGAAGTGGAGCTGTTTGAATTTGAACCGGCACCCGTATGGGATGCTGGCACTGTAGGCAGTGGCTTTACCCGCTATGCCACAGTGCCAACCCTGATGATTCTGTTTTATAGGGAATATATTGAACATAACTACTGCAAATAATGAGAACTAAGTATAACTAGCAGATGGTCACAGAATCCAATAAATGATAATGCAGAGATTTGAATAAAACTTGTTTGAGAGCTCACACTTCTGGGTGTTAAACTGCCTTTATTAAAATCAACTATTAAAACAAAGGAAGAGGGACTGGTGCTTTGGGGTAGTAAGTTAAGCCTCTGTCCACAACATCGGCATTCCATTTGGGTTCGTGTTCGGCTGCTTTTCTGAGCTAGTTCTCTGCTAATAGTCTGGGAAGACTGTGGAGGATGGCTCAAGTGCTTGGCCCCTGCACCCATGTAGGAGACCTGGAAGAAGCTCCTGGCTCCAGGCTTCAGATTGGCCCAGCTTGGCCGTTGCAGCCATTTGGGAAGTGAACGAGCAGATGGAAGACCTCTGTCTGCCTCTCAAATAAATAAAAAAAAAAAAATCAACTATTTAACTACCTTTATTAGGAAATATCAAAATGTAATAAAACAAGTAGGATATCTTTAAGTCTTAAGTCCAGTTAATTTGTTTCTTTCTTTTTTTTTTTTTTTTTTTTAAGATTTGATTTATTTATTTGAAAGACTGAGTTACAGAGAGAGGTTGAGCCAGAGAGAGAGGTCTTCTATCCGCTGGTTCACTCCCTAGATGGCTGCAACGGCCAGAGCTGCGCCAATCTGAAGCCAGGAGTCAGGAGCTTCTTTTGGGTCTCCCATGTGGGTGCAGGGGCCCAAGGACTTGGGACATCTTCCACTGCTTTCCCAGACCATAGCAGAGAACTGGATTGGAAGAGGAGCAGCCGGGACTAGAACCGGTGCCCATATGGCCAGGGCTTTAACCTGCTGCGCCACAGCGCCAGCCCCAAGTCTAGTTAATTTGATTATTAGGTTTGACTAATGGTGATGTTAAAGTACTTGATGAAGAATTTTGTAAGAAAATAAAGTTAATAATAATTGACTCATTTACTACTTCTAGAGTCTTACGGGGCTTTTGGTATGCATACATGATAGTTTTACTTGTCCCACATGTTCTTATACCATTTTTTCCCCCTATTTCTCCTCCTCTTGCCTTGTTCTAAAGATGCTAGCCATTAAATTTTGGCTACTCTTCTGTTTTAATCGTCACTTAAAGACAGTTTTAAATTTATAATTTTTGTTAGAACGTGTCAATACTCTTGATGTAATACTCTTCTCCAACTCATTTTGAAACTGTTTACCCTCTCATTAATATTTTTCATTCAGTCAGTATTTTCTTCTCTTTCAACTGTATTTAACTTAATAGATATAACTGAAAATGAGTTCTTTGAGCACCATACAGTACCAATGAAATGTTGGCTGCATTAATGTAATTACAGAAGATGTATGTCGTATTTCAAAATAATATTGTTTTCCGTGTTTAATTTTGAAATTTCTCTACCTAAATGAAAAAAATACCTGAGGAAAGTGTAGCTCTTTTGCAAAAGCAAAGGGATGTGATCATGGACAAGTTATTGTAGGGAAGTACAGGAAAAGATTACATATGGGTAAGTATAAAAGTGAAGGACTGATTGGATGTAATTGAACTGCAAGGAACACTTATGTTGCAAGTTAATCATTGTCCTTTAATATATACTACCATGAAGGTCCATAGTAAACATAGTTTTCAATCCTTGTTTTGTAGGGTAAAAACTCAGTTGATGGAAATGAAGAGAATGCAGGTAAATTTCCCTATTCTAGTTTTGAAGAATATGTATTTATATTTCTGTTTTAATTGATATTAAAAATAAAATGTCTTTTTTATAGGTATGAGAAAGAAAAGAGGAAGGGAAGATGAATCATATAATATTTCAGAGATAATGTCCAAAGAGGTAAAATGGGGGAGAGCACATAACATTTGATGTTGAGTCTAGTTTTGATTCTGAACTACCTGAAATATGTAAAGATTGCTTTTACTTGGCTTTTTACTCTGTTTTAAATATTTTGCTTTCAAGTGTTTATGTGAAGAATTTGGTTAATATTGAGAGTATTTTTAAAAAAATCTACCCGGAATATAAAACATAGATCTATAGGTAAGAGTTGTTTCATTTTTGAAAGGATCATTAAATAACCTTTTTAATTAATATTGTCATCATAATAAATATGTTTTTCCACTTATGTCATTTGCAAAAGTTTGAAGCAATCAATATTCAATAGACTTATCTGAAACTAATATGAAAAAAGGATTTTATTTTCAGGATATACTGGTTTTCTTATTCAGATTACAGAAGTAACAGTAATAACTTTTCCAAACATGTAAACACCTAGTGGACTTCTGTAGCATTGTATCAGGAACTCTCAGTAGCAAAAAAAGGGCAGTGCCTTTTAGTTGTGGGAACAGCGTATGTGAAAGCATAGAGCTTAGAGTTAACATTTTGAGTGGGTGGGAGGTGGAGGGGATGTTACTTGATCATAGCAGAGAAGTACTTTAGGGAAGAAGATTGTTGTCATTCCTAATTAGAAAAATGGCCCATTTTTTATATATATATACACACACACACACACACACACACATATATATATTATTATTTGACAGATAGAGTTAGACAATGGAGAGACAGAGATAAAGGTCTTCCTTCCGTTGGTTCACCCCACAAATGGCCGCTACGGTCGGCGCTACACCGATCTGAAGCCAGGAGCCAGGTGCTTTCTCCTGGTCTCACATGTGGGTGCAGGGGCCCAAGCACCTGGGCCATCCTCCACTGCCTTCCCGGGCCACAGCAGAGAGCTGGACTGGAAGAGGAGCAACCAGGGCTAGAACCTGGTGCTCATATGGGATGCCGGCGCCGCAGGTGGAGGATTAGCCAAGTGAGCTACGGTGCCGGCCTCGGCCCATTTTTATATATATATATATATATATATATTTTAAAGGTTTTATTTTATTTTATTTGAGAGGTAGAGTTACAGACAGTGAGGAGAGGCAGAGAGAGAGATCTTCCATCTGCTGGTTCACTCCCCAATTGCCCACAATGGCGAGAGCTATGCTGATCCAAAGCCAGGAGCCAGGAACTTCTTCCTCGTCTCCCACGTGGGTGCAGGGGCCCAAGGACTTGGGACATCTTCCACTGCTCTCCTAGGGCCATAGCAGAGAGCTGGATTGGAAGAGGAGCAGCGGAGACTAGAACCGGTGCCCATATGGGATGCAGGCGCTTAAGGCCAGGGCTTTAACCCACTGCGCCACAGTGCCGGCCCCTCGGCCCATTATATTTTTATCTGAACTTCAAGATCTATATATTTTCATAAAGTATAAAATATTATAATACTTTTCTTTACTCTGGAGATATACTCTGATACTACTTTTTCATTTAAAAGTAATGGTCAAGAGCCAGTAAAATTGATTGTGATTATGGTATCCACTCAACTTGTAGTGTGAAAAACACTGTTAGTCTACTTATTAAATTTAAATGGACGAGCTCCATTAGCCCAGAACCAGTCAGAAACTCTGAAGTAATTAGGCAACTAAATTGGATGCTATTGAGAGGATATGAAGGGATGAACAAGCTCCTTTTTTTTATTTTTTAAGATTTCTTTGTATACATATTATTTGACAGAAAGAGAGTAAGAGACAGAGAGGTCTTATATCTGCTTGTTCACTCCCCAAATGCGAGAGCTATCATCTGCTGCCTCTCAGGAGCATTAGCAGAAAGTTTGGTGGTTAGCACAGAGTAGTCAGGATTTGAATCAGATACTCAGGGAATGTGGGCATCCCATGTGGAAACTTACCCTGCTGTGCCACAATTCTTTACCCAAAGAACTTTGAACTCAGCTATGATATGTATAAAAATTTGCATCTAGGAAGAGACTTGAGGGTTGATAGTTTAATCATTTAAAGATGGAGGGATTGGTGCTGGTGCTGTGGCATAGTAGGCTAAGCCTCTGCCTGCAGCTCTGGCATCCCATATGGTCACTGGTTCATGTACCAGCTGCTCCTTTTCTGATCCAGCTCTCTTCTCTGGCCTGGAAAGGCAGTGAAAGATGGCCCCAGTGCTTGGGCTCCTGCACCTGCCTCTTAAATAAATAAATAAATCTTGTACAGGAAAATTGTAAGGTAGAAGAGGAGTGTTCTAGGAAGAGATAATAGTATTGGTTACATAATCAAGAGTTAAGAGAGACTGACAAGTTCTCAAAACTTAGAAGAATTTGCACTTGGCTTCAGTTAGTAGGCTAAGTGGAAGAGTGGTAAAAGGTGAAACTAGAAGTTAAGTATAGTCAAGAGGTTGAGGCTATCATATGAAGAGCAGAGTGCTATTGAAAGATTCTATGCAGATTTGCATTTTGTAAATCAGCTGGTTATTGGTTAAAATCTGCAGTAAAACTGGTAGTTATTTGTACATTTTGTTACTTCCTTTTCTCCTTATCTAACCAAATCTTTTCTTTGAAGTTTAACACAAACCTTACTTGCTTACTAAAGAATCTTAAGATTCTTATGAGTAAGCTATATGGATTACCTAATTTGATATTGTATTGTGGTGAACCTTGCTTCTCCAGAATCATCCTTCTGTATTTTGAACCATTCCCTCTTTACTAGATCTTTCTTTATCTTTGAATTAATAAATACATCATGCTTTTTAATCTGAAGTTCTAGATAATTGCCGTTTTCTTTTCTTTATACCCAGGCTTACTAAAAGAATAGTCTATACGTATTTCATTATTCACAGTGTAGTTTGAGAAATTCACATCTGCCTTTCTGAATTTGCATCTGAAATCCTTTTAGCTTTATAGTTTGAATGTTTCCATAATACTTTAACATTAAAAAAAAAGATTTATTTTTATTTGAAAGGCAGAGTTAGAGAGACGGAGAGATAAAGAGAGCTCTTCCATCTGCTGGTTCACTTCCTAGATGGCCACAAAGGGAGTCAGGAGTCAGGAGCTTCTTCCTGGTCTCCCATGAGGCTGCAGGTGCCAAGTACTTGGGCCCATACTCCACTGCTCTCTCAGGCACACTAGCAGGGAGTTGAATCAGAAGTGGGGCAGCCAGGACTCGAACTGGAGCCCATTTGGGATGCCAGTATCTCAGGTGGCAGCTTTACTCACTGCATCACAATGCTGGCCCCTCCATAATGCTTTCAATCTACATATGACTTATACAACATGTGTATGTGTGTGTGTCAGCCACTTATGTTTTCTGTCAGTTTTCTATGAATTTTTTATATATATTTTTTTACATTCCACAAGGGTTTTATACATTTTTTTCATTAGCATAATAATTGCATATGTATGGGATACTCATGATAGTTCAAGGTAATTTTTACTAATTATGATTAGCATTACTCTCTCTCTCTCTATATATATATATGTATATATATATACATATATAGATTTGCTTTTAAAGATTTATTTATTTATTTGAAATTCAAAGTTACAGAAAGAGAGGGAGAGACAGAGAGATCTTCCATATGCTAGTTCACTTTCCAGATGGCTGCAACAGATAGGACTAAGCCAGGCCGAAGCTGGGAGGCTCATCCAGGTCTCACGTGGGTGACTGGGGCCCAAATACTTGGACCATCTTCTGATGCTTTTTTAGGTCATTAGCTGTGAACTGGATTGGAAGTGGAGCGGTTGGGACACAGACACCTCATATGGGATGTGGGTGTTGCAGGAGGTAGCCTTACCTGCTACACCACAATGCTGGCTCCTCCTTATCATTTTTGTTTAGATGCTTTGAGCTGCTATCTTTAAGTTTTTCATTAAAATATATAACAGATGATTATGAACTACAGTTATCCCACTGTGCTACAGAGCACTAGCACATATTCCTTCTGCGCCTTAAATTTCATATATTCTTAAAGTATCTTGATTATTTCATCCCCTGTGTTTTCTGTGTACCACTATTCTCTGCTTGACATGAACCCCACCTCTGTCTTTAAAGATTAAGCTCCATGGCAACTTTTCAGATAATCTGATGTTAACAATACATGGCTAAGTCATCAAATGACATTCAGGTCTTATTTATACCTTTAGCATCTAGTAGGTACCACAAAATCATAGCACTTTATTCTGTGTTTCCTAGTTATATGTCTTAGCCTCTTACCCAGGGTTTAAAACTCAGGTGTTTATCTACAGAGGTTTAATGTATACTGAAGCAGGGTCAGGAAACCTGTATGTAAATAGCCTGATACTAAACATTTTCAGCTTTTGAGTACTTTCACAAAGCTGCCACGGACAAATGGCAAACGTGCCTGACTTTGCTCATTTTAACTTTATTTACAAAAACAAGCTGCCAGCTGGAGTTTGTCTACAGGATGTTGCTTGCTGACTAGAGGATTGTTATTATGTGTGAATTACTGTTCACAGTTTCATATTTTAAACAAAGAATAGCTAGAAAATCCAGGTGTTTAAGCAAACATTCCAAGATTTAATGTAGCTAGTTTATTTAGAATTTTATCAGACTATCAGCCAGAAATGTCTGCATGTTTAATTCTTCCTAAGGACCACCAGTTTGATATGTGTATTTTAATTACCTTGAACACCTTTATCCCTACTTCCAAAAATAAAATTAGCATAGAATAAATGTTTATTGAGTAAATAAATAAATGAACCTCATACATTATTGTTTTTGTTTTCTCAATCTTGTAGGAAATTTTGTCTGTGGCTAAAAAAAGTAAAAAGGAGAATGAGGTAAGAGATTTATAGTAGAAAATTAAATTTAGGAATCCATTTGCTTATTGATCACTAGTCCCTTTTATTTTAGTCATCAGGGTATGTTTTGTTTACCATGTATCTCCTTTTTTTTGCTGTTTTAAAAACATTTATCTACTTCTTTCTTACCTTAATCTTCCTTTTTAAAATTTTTTTTGTTTATTTGAGAGGTAAACAGAACAGGCTCCCATCCACTGGTTTATTGCCCAAATGCCCCAATTATAACGGTAACTAGGAGCCAAGAACTCAATCCAGGTCTGTCTACATGTGTGATGGGGATCTAATAAATGAAGCCAGCATCACCACCTTTCAGGGTGTGCACCAGCAGGAAACTGAAGTCAACAGCTGGAGTCTGGTATTGAACCCAGGAACTCTGATATGGGATGGAGGCATCTTAACCAATGTTTTAACCACTAGGCCAGATGCCTTCTCCAGTATTGCTTCTTAAATTTCAACTTGAGATGTTCTATTGCATATCCTTTAATACTGGCTGTGCTCCTGTTTCCAGCTTCCTGCTGTTGTGCACCCTGAGATGTAGTAGGTGATGACTTAAGTGATTGGGTCCCTGCAATATTTGTGGGAAACTAGGATTGAGTTCTGGCTCCTGCCTTTGCACTGGCCCAGCTCTGGCTATTATGGGCGTTTGAGTAGTGAACCAGTGGATGGGAGACCTGTCTGTCTCTCTTTCAAATAAATAAATAAAAATATTTAAAAATGTTGAATAAAAGATTTTCTTCAGTTCTGTTTGGGAAGGTTTGAATATAATAGCGTTTTGTATCAGACTTCTAACCAAGTTTTTTTCTTTATAGGATGAAAGTTCCTCTACTAACCTCTGTGTAGAAGATCTTCAAAAAAACAAAGATTCCAATAGTATAATTAAAAGTAGACTGTCTCAAACTGTTAGGCAGAATACGAAATTCTTTTTTGACCCAGATCGAAAATGTAATGGACAGCCAGTACCCTTTCAGCAACCAAAGCACTTCACAGGGGGAGTGATGCGTTGGTACCAAGTAGAAGGCATGGAATGGCTTAGGGTAATGAATTATTTTTAATACAATGTGTTGGTTACTTTCTATAATAACCTAGTAATGTAATATACCACAGCTTGAGTTGTCCCTTCATTTTACTATTACATATGAAACCATTATTTGTGTGTAGATACATATTTTTAATTGATTTACCCTTAATAAATTTTTAAAGGTAAAAATTAACATGTTAAGGACTTGATAAGGATTTGATAAAGGACTTTGGAGAAGTCTTGTGATCATTTATGGTATGAAAATGGTAGTCTCAACATGACTGTTGATTTGGGATATGATTTTTAAAAAGAAATAAGCTATTGCTAAGTTAGTAGGTATCATTATTAGTATTTAAATACAATGTATATTATTTTGTCCAGATGCTTTGGGAAAATGGAATTAATGGCATTTTAGCAGATGAAATGGGATTGGGAAAGACAGTTCAGTGCATTGCTACAATTGCATTGATGATTCAGAGAGGAGTACCTGGACCTTTTCTTGTCTGTGGGCCTTTGTCTACACTTCCTAACTGGATGGCTGAGTTCAAAAGATTTACACCAGAAGTAAGACATATTTCCTTATGTTAAATATATTATTTCACATGTTTTATAGTTTATTTGTTGTTAGAGGAATTGTATCCTTTCTACTATATACTTATTTCTGTATAAACATTGTGTCTAACTTGATTTTTCTTTTTCTTTTAAAAAGATTTATTTACTTATTTGAAAAGCAGAGTTCCAAAGGGAGAGGGAGAGACAGAGAGAGAGAGATTTCCCATCCGCTGATTTGCTCTCCAGATGGCTGCAATGGCCAGGGCTGAACACTGTGGAGCCAGGAGCCAGGAGCTTCTTCCAAGTCTCTCACATGGGTGGCAGGGCCCAAGCACTTGGGCCATTTTCTGCTGCTTTTCCCAGGCCATCAGCAGGGAGCTGGATTGGAAGTGGAGCAGCCGGAATGTGAACTGTAACTCATTTGGGATGCCTGCATTGCAGGCTGTGGCTTTACCTGCTGTGCCACAATGCCAGCCCCCTGATGTGACGCTTCACTCGGAGCAATATCTTATTTTAAATTTATATGGAGGGCCGGTGCTGCAGCTCACTAGGCTAATCCTCTGCCTGCAGCACCAGCACTCCGGGTTCTAGTTCCGGTCGGGGCGCCGGATTCTGTCCCGTTGCCCCTCTTCCAGGCCAGCTCTCTGCTGTGGCCAGGGAGTGCAGTGGAGGATGGCCCAAGTCCTTGGGCCCTGTACCCCATGGGAGACCAGGATAAGTACCTGGCTCCTGCCATCGGATCAGCACGGTGTGCCGGCCACAGCGCGCCGGCCACAGCGCGCCGGCCACGGCAGCCATTGGAGGGTGAACCAATGGCAAAGGAAGACCTTTCTCTCTGTCTCTCTCTCACTGTGCACTCTGCCTGTCAAAAAAAAAAAAAAAATTTATATGGAGTAGGTATTGGTAATCTCAGACATCTTGCCTAAAATGTCCCTGAGTGATTTTAGTCTATTGAATAGTTTGATTCACCTAAGACAGATCTGGGTATAATTTTCTTTATTTAGTTTTTATTCAGAGAGATAGACAGATAGACAAAGTTCCCCTGTGCTGGTTTATTCCCCAAATACCTATAATGACTGTGGCTTGACCTACACTGCAGGATGGTAGGGACCCAACCACTTGAGTCATCACTTGCTACTAGAAGCTAGAATTAAGAGGAGAACCAAGATTTGAACCCAAGTACTCTGGTGTTGGACACAGGTATCCCAACCAGTATCTTAACCTTGCCCCAATTTAAAAGAAATACTGTTTATTCCCCTGGTGTTTCCCCCCCATATGTATGTCTTCAAATCTGCATCCTTACCTTATGAGAAGTATATATTCTAGAAATAACTTCCCTGTGTTTCTCTTTTACTTGCTTATTTTTGTGATTAAAAAAAAAAAAAAAATTGAGAGGCAGAGAGACAGACAGCTCCTCTTCATTGGTTTATTCTCCAAATGCCCACAACAGCTGGGATCCTGCCAGGCCAAACACTGGAACTGGGTCATTACAGGTTTTCCATGTGAGTACCAGGAACTAAACGACATTACCTGCTAGCCTCTAGAGTGTGCATTAGCTGCAAGCTGGAATCAGAAGCAGAGCCAGTACTCACATCCAGGCACTCCAGTAGGCAGTGGGCATTCTGCCCCGCCAAGCAGTGCTGCCAAATGCCTATCCCTTTGGTTTAAAAACAAAATTCTCCTGGGGCCGGCACTGTGGTGTATTGGGTAAAGCTGCCATCTGCAGTGCTGGCATCCCATATGAGTGCCAGTTTGAGTCCTGGTTGCTCCACTTCCCATCCTGCTCTCTGCTATGGCCTAAGAAAGCAGTATAAGATGGCCCAAGTCCTTGGGCCCCTGCAACCATGTGGGAGACCTGGAGGAAGCTCCTGGCTCCTGGCTCCTGGCTTTGGATTGGTGCAACTCCGGCCATTGCAGTGACCAGCAGATGGAAGACCTCTCTCTTTCTCTTCCTCTCCTAAATCACTCTGTGTAATTCTGCTTTCAAATAAAAAAATAAATCTTTAAAAAAAGTTCATGGAAATGGAGTTAAAAGATAAGTTCTTCTGTATGAGTTCAGTGGTTTGTTATACTTGCTTATTTTATTATAGAGAGCTAGAACAGAAATTGACTTTTTGTCTCAGAAAAGAATTTATTTCTAATTAATTGATGTTTCTATTTTGTTCTAAATTAACAAAATCTTTTAGGTTCCTACTATGTTATATCATGGAACCCAGCAGGAACGTCGAAAACTGGTAAGGAATATTAACAAACGGAATGGGACACTGCAGATTCATCCAGTGGTAATCACATCATTTGAAATAGCCATGAGAGACCGAAATGCACTACAGGTACAGACAATTGATCTAAGAGTCTATACTTTGCATTTTTCTTAATTTGTACTATTTTCTCACTATCCAGTAGCATTTGATTATTTCTTTTTCTTCTTGTTTATGTAATTAGATTGTATTGTGCATATTGCCCTAGAAATTGGAGGCTGTTGTTAACAGAAAAATTGGGATGAAGGCTGTAAATTCTAAGTAAGATTAATGCTCCTGGAATTTCACTTGTGGCCCTCATATTTTTAGTTCAGTTGTGACTATTTTTTTTTTAAATTTTCATTGTTTGAAAGGAAAAGGTAGAGATCTTTCATCTGCTGATTAACTCCCCAAATGCCTGTGGTAGGTGGGGTTAGGCTAGGGCCAAGCCAGGAGCTGGAACCCCATCTGGGTCTCATGTTGGTGGAAGGGAGCCAAGCACTTGAACCATCATTTGTTGTTTTCCCAGGAGTATTAGCAAGAAGCTGAATTGGAAGCAGGGGAAGCTGGGACTTGAACCAGTGCTGCAGTATGGGATATGGATGTCCCAAGCAGCTACTTAACTGTTGCTTCATGATGCTTGCCCTGATCCTAGTTTTTTAAATGTTAGAATCAAACACAGCTCTAATCTGTGAAAATATTATTTTTTTTTTATTTTATTTTTTTTTTGACAGGCAGAGTGGACAGTGAGAGAGAGAGACAGAGAGAAAGGTCTTCCTTTGCCATTGGTTCACCCTCCAATGGCCGCCGCGGCCGCCGCGCTGCAGCCGGCGCACCGCGCTGATCCAATGGCAGGAGCCAGGAGCCAGGTGCTTATCCTGGTCTCCCATGGGGTGCAGGGCCCAAGCACCGGGGCCATCCTCCACTGCACTCCGGCCACAGCAGAGAGCTGGCCTGGAAGAGGGGCAACGGGACAGAATCCGGCGCCCCAACCGGGACTAGAACCCGGTGTGCCGGCACCGCTAGGCGGAGGATTAGCCTAGTGAGCCACGGCGCCGGCCTTATCTGTGAAAATATTATAGATATGTTTCTGACATGTACTTCAAGTACATGGAATTTACTTATTCTTTTAAATTTTTTTATTTTTATTATTTGTTTGAAAGGCAGAAACGGACAGACACCAGCACAGAGAGATCTTCCATCTGCTGGTTTATTTTCCAAATGGCTATAACAGCCAAGGGTGGGATCAGGCTGAAGCCAGGAGCTGGCAACTCCATTTGAGTCTCTTAATGTGGGTGGTATCTTCTGCTACCTTCCAGGGTGTTCATTAATAGGAAGCTAGATTGGAAGCAGAGCCAGGACTTAAATCCAGGCACTTTGAAATGGGCTGTGAGTGTCCCAAGTTGTAAATCCTGTTTTAATCAAATAAGAGAATATTTGAAAACAAGTGATTTTTTTAGATTGTGTCCTGGACTATAGGAAAATATTTCCTCTTTTTTTCTTGCTCCTCTAACACAAGTAGAATATTGCTCTTTTTTCTCTCATTGCTTCTGTTCCTTTTCTTGTGTTTTGAACTTCATCCTCACTATTCTACTTATTTCACAGGTAATTAGCACTGCTTTGTTTTTCCTGCTCTGATTCTATGTGAGTCAGATTCTATAGTAAGTGCAATCCCCTTAGATTTTTTTTTTTTTGCTTAACTGAAACGAAAGTAACTCCAGTAATGAGTTTAACATAAAATCAAAACAATACTATATATGTAAAGTAATTAAGGTTTGTATGGTCATGAAGAGTTATTTGTCAGATTTTGCATATGCTGCTAAAACTTTGGAACATGATATATAGAAGTCTTTTCTTGTCACTCCCCCTCTTCGTGGAGGAACGACACAGGACCCTGCGCTGTTCTTTTGTCTGCTCGGCCCTCCCTGGGTTTGCTGCTGGTTCTTCCCGGGTTGGCTACCATCCCTCCACCTCCGTGGAGGGGCGGGCCCCCTGCCACCTTCCCCACTTCCGCAGGGGAGCGGCACACCGCTGGCCGGCTCTCTCGGGGGCTGCACAGGTGTTCCTTCAGATAGATGTTCCCCTTAGATGTTCCTGGTGCATGTTGTCTCTCTCCTCCTTTATAGTCCTCTTCCACCAATCCCAACTCTGCTACCCACACGCCGAGTACGCTGCTCTCCTCCAATCAGGAGCAGCTCCTACAGCTTGTCAAGTTGGTGAGAGGCAGCTGGGTAGAAGCTGTTGGCTCCTCTCCCAGCGCCATATTGTGGGACAGCAGATGCATAGAATAAGTCTTAGTTCCAGTAACTTAGTTTAGTCCGAGTTGCTCCCCACATTTTCTCTGGCGTTTAACAAAAATTTCTGAATATGTATGGAGTCAAATGTATCAAAACTATTTCTTTACTGTAAAAGTAAATCAGTTTCAGAAAGAATATTGTACAGAAAGGTATAAAAGCACCTTTCATTCTGAGAATTACTGCTTTTGTATTAAAACTACTTTTACGTATAGCAATTTCTATATGTAGGATCACACTATGAATGCTCTTGGGTCACTCCAGTTTTCTACTCAGGAATATAACATTAGACTTCTGAAATAGCTCATCTTGTTTGTCAGTTCCATTTGCTAGTGGCTAGAATTTTTCCACTTCTCTTTTTCACTGATTCTGTGTTTTTTTTTTTTTTTTTTTTTTTTTTTTGATAGGCAGAGTGGACAGTGAGAGAGAGAGACAGAGAGAGAAAGGTCTTCCTTTGCTGTTGGTTCACCCTCCAATGGCCGCCGCTGCAGCCGGCGCACCGCGCTGATCCGATGGCAGGAGCCAGGATCCAGGTGCTTTTCCTGGTCTCCCATGGGGTGCAGGGCCCAAGCACCTGGGCCATCCTCCACTGCACTCCCGGGCCACAGCAGAGAGCTGGCCTGGAAGAGGGGCAACCGGGACAGAATCCGGTGCCCCGACCGGGACTAGAACCCGGTGTGCCGGCGCCGCAAGGTGGAGGATTAGCCTATTGAGCCACGGCGCCGGCTTGATTCTGTGTTATTAATTCCAAGATCTTAGTTAGAGAGTGATGGGTGTGGAATTCCAGAGCTCCTGTTTGTGACAGAAATATGAGAGCCTATTACTAATTTGTTTTTCAGATTCCTTATCATTTCTGTTTCCTTCATTGTTCTCTTTTAATTACTTATTTATAAAGAATGTTTTATATATTATCTGGCATTGTTCAATAGGTGTTAGTGGTGAGAGACTTTTCAGGTTTTCTAAGTTTTGCATATTGCTTGAAAAATAAGTATCTTTGAAGTCACTTTAAACAGTTAATGTTTTTCCATTTTGTTAAGAGTGTACTGTGCAAAGAGTATGAAATGATGTCTTCCCCTACTTTGCCAGTCTAATATTCCAGGATACCTATATTGATAGTTTGGTATTTTTATTTCCAGAAATATTGCATATTTCTGTATTTTTATACAGTAAATTAGATAAATTATAAGTCTGAGCAAGATAAAAGAGAAAGCAAAGATATTAACGATGAGAATGAATATATTTTTTCATGAGGATTTTATGAAAGTGATTGGATGACTTTGTGAAAATATAAATTGCTAAAATTGATGTTTGAAGACAGGGAAAACCTAAACAAGCTAATAACTAAAAAATTGAGAACAGCATATTGAAAATAGTGTCGATCTGAGATGTAGGCCTTAAGAATAAAGATTCTGGGGTGGGCATTGTGTCATAGTGGATTAAGCTGCCACTTGGGTTACTCACATCCCACATTGGAGTGCCAGTTCCAGTCCCTGGTACTCTCCTTCCGAACCAGCTTCTTGCTGATGCATCCTAGGAGGCAGCACGCCCAAGTGTTTGAGCCTCTGCCACCCACATGGGAGACCTGGATGAGTTTTGGGTTGTTGGCCTGGTTCAAGTCTGGCTATTGGAGGCATAAGTGGAGTGAACCAGTAGATGGGAGCTCATGTGCTCACACTTTCTGACTGCACTACTCTTTCAAGTAGATCAAAATAAATAAATAATCATTTAATTAATTTTGTAAAAGAGATTCCAATGCTATTTAATATTTCAGAATTTATGTTACTAGTGAAAGCTTTCAATTACTTTTTTAGAAATTTAGTATAACACTGATAGCAAAACTTGGCTGGAGTAGGAATTTAGCATAACACTTAAGTCACCCTGACCCACATTACAGAGCCTGGGTTTGATTTCCAATTCTAATATCTGACTGTAGCTTCCTGCCAGTGCAGACTCTGGAAGGCATTGGTGATGGCTCAAACAATTGGATTCCTGCTACCCATGTGGGAGACATGGATTATCTTGTTCTTTCTCTCTCTCTCCATCAAAAACAAGAAAAACCACTTTTTATAAGAAGACTAGAAAGGAAAGTTATGAACTGTTCTGACTTAAAGACATAATAGCAGGTGGACATCAAATACTAATTCATGACCTGCTGAGGTCTGTTCCAAGAACACAAATATAAATCATTTAAAGAGTCCATTAATTATCCCCTTAGTAGCTCAAAGGAAAACATGCTTATCTCTGTAGATAACGGCATTGGATAAAACTTAACATTTATCCCTCTTAAAAGAGAACTTTGATTTTTAGATTTGCTATTCAGAAAAATTATTAGATCATTATTTTAAAATTTTTCCCTTGATTCATTTTCTAGCATTGCTATTGGAAATACTTAATAGTAGATGAAGGACACAGGATTAAGAATATGAACTGCCGCCTAATAAGGGAGTTAAAACGGTTCAATGCTGATAATAAACTTCTTTTGACTGGTACACCCTTGCAAAACAATTTATCAGAACTTTGGTCATTGCTAAACTTTTTGTTGCCAGATGTATTTGATGACTTAAAAAGGTAGGTAAGCCAGTTTTTAACTTTTATATATGTATTAAACCTCAAAATCTGTACTCATAGTTAAAATTAATCCTTTCTTCTAGGTAGCTGATAAATTTTTATTAAGTTCTTGAAGTGTTTGAGGGTTCATCTCAAAAGTTCATGGAAAAACAGAATTAAAAGAAATTTTTTTTGGCACAAAAAATTTTTGAAATATGTGCATAGTTTTTTCATAGTGTCCATTTTTCCATGAACTTTGTGGAGATCCCTCACATATGCATGTTGTTCTTGTGACACAGATTGTGTGAGAGAAGATAAGTAAGAATATTTAAAACTTATTTGCATTTATTAAAGAAAAACTTTTAAATGTTATCTTAAAATGTTTTTATGAGACTTTTTTTTAGTTTTCAAAGTTTTAAGCACAAATAAAATGCCCCCCCTTTTTTTTAACTTTTATTTAATGAATATAAATTTTCAATGTACAGTTTATGGATTACAGTGGCTTCCCCCCATAACTTCCCTCCCACCCGCAACCCTCCCATCTCCCGCTCCCTCTCCCCTTCCATTCACATCAAGATTCATTTTCAATTCTTTATATACAGAAGATCAATTTAGTATATATTAATTAAGATTTCAACAGTTTGCACCCACACAGAAAAACAAAGTGAAAAATACTGTTTGAGTACTAGTTATAACATTAAATCACAATGTACAGCACATTAAGTACAGAGATCCTACATGAGGAACAAGTACACAGTGACTCCTGTTGTTGACTTAAGAAATTGACACTCTTGTTTATTGGCAGCAGTAATCACCCTAGGCTCTTGTCATGAGTTTCCAAGGCTATGGAAGCCTTTTGAGTTCACCGACTCCAATCTTTTTTGGACAAGGTCATAGTCAAAGTGGAAGTTCTCTCCTCCCTTCAGAGAAAGGGACCTCCTTCTTTGATGACCTGTTCTTTCCACTGGGATCTCACTCGCAGAGATCTTTCATTTAGGTTTTTTTTTTTTTTTTTTTTTTTTTTTTGCCAGAGTGTCTTGGCTTTCCATGCCTGAAATACTCTCATGGGCTTTTCAGCTGGATCTGCATGCCTTAAGGGCTGATTCTGAGGCCAGAGTGCTGTTTAGGACATCCACCATTCTGAATCTGCTGTGTATCCCGCTTCCCATGTTGGATCGTTCTCTCCCTTTTTTTTTATTCCATCGCTTAGTATTTTCAGACACTAGTCTTGTTTCTGTGATCCTTTGACTCTTAGTGCTATCATTATGATCAGTTGTGAACTGAAATTGATCACTTGGATGGACTAGTGAGATGGCATTGGTACATGCCACCTTGATGGGATTGAATTGGAATCCCCTGGTATGTTTCTAACTCTAAAATTTTGCCCCCCTTTTTTAAAATTATTTACTATTTTGAAAGTCACAGAAGACTTTTTTTTCTCTTTGTAGAACACTTTCAGGTGGATTTTAAAAACTTTATCTTTACAAATCAACCCAGGGACATAAGGTATGCATACAACTAGTTAGTAGAACCAAAATTTGAATTTTTTTTTTTTTTTTTTTGACAACAGAGTGGACAGTGAGAGAGAGAGAGACAGAGAGAAAGGTCTTCCTTTGCCATTGGTTCACCCTCCAATGGCCGCCGCGGCTGGCGCACCGCGCTGATCCAATGGCAGGAGCCAGGTGTTTCTCCTGGTCTCCCATGGGGTGCAGGGCCCAAGCTTTTGGGCCATCCTCCACTGCACTCCCGGGATACAGCAGAGAGCTGGCCTGGAAGAGGGGCAACCGGGACAGAATCCGGCGCCCCGACCGGGACTAGAACCCGGTGTGCCGGTGCCGCAAGGCAGAGGATTAGCCTAGTGAGCTGCGGCGCCGGCCCAAAATTTGAAAATTTTTAAAATTTTAGCCTAGAACTTTTATTCTAGAAACTGTTTGAATCTAGCTTATGTTCTAGGAACCAAAAAATCACAAGTAGTTTTCAGGAAATAATTAATATCCTCAGAGTGAAAGAGCAGATAGTTCTAATGTAATTAAGATGGAACTACAAGAAAAGCTAGTCTGAATAATTCATTCATGTTTATTTTGACATCAGTGAAGGAGGAAAGCTAATTGAATATGGAGAAATAATTTTCAATGTTTTATTTTACAAATATTCCAAATCTGGGTATCAAGTACTGGCCTAAGGCCTAGGCTGTCTTTAACTCTGGACACTTTTTGAAGCACAGGATTTCTGGGTTTACAGAGACCTAACGAGTTGAGGTTGAAGCTGAGATTATGAATTTTTAGAACATGTTTCAAGTCGTTTAAGTTTGGGATTATCCAATTTATATATTGTATAAATGTTATTAGCATGTTTCATAATTGGATTTACTGGCTGTAGTGTCACCTAGAATGTATTATGAATACCTGCATACTTAAACTAAATTACTCATTTTAATGAATTTTTATACTGGAAAGAATTAAGGATTATTGTTTCAAATTTATACCTGTAGAGATGGAACACATGGCCTTACACTTTTAGAAATAGATTTTTGCTTATAATAGTTTTAAAAATATTAAATAAAATATTTACATTAATCTTTATTTGATTTTCGTACTATTATAATATTAATGTAAATTAGAAACTATCTCCCTTAAGATCACAAATTGAATTGTGGTTCAAAAATAGCAATAATTTTATTTTTATCATTTGAATGTGATCTTTTCCACTGTAATTAACACTACATTTGAGGATATGTTAGAATATTCATACTTCATAATAAAGAGTATGAAATTCTAAAATGCATTGTTTTAATATAATGGAATTTTTGATAGATTAACTCGTAACTTTTCTCTTCCAGCTTTGAGTCTTGGTTTGACATCACTAGTTTGTCTGAAACTGCTGAAGATATTATTGCTAAAGAAAGAGAACAGAATGTATTGCATATGCTGCACCAGGTTTTGACCATTTTCTTACTATGCTTCCTTTATGCACATAGAATCTAAAGAAAGTTCTTGAAACTGCCTTTCCAACCCTTATTAGTAGAGAATTAGAAAATAAGGGCTCTCTTCAAATTTAAATTACTCTTCTTTTTTTTTTTTTTAAGGTTTTATTTATTTGTTTGAGAGGTAGAGTTATAGATAGAGAGACTGAGAGAAAGATCTTCCATCCACTGGTTTACTCCCTAAATGGCTGCAAGGGCCGGAGCTGGGCTGATCAGGAGCTGGGAGTTTCCTCAACGGAAGAGGAGCATATGGGACTGGAACCAGCGTCCATATGGAAGGCTGGTCCCACAGGCATAGGCTTAGCCTACTACCCTGCAGCGCCTGCCCCCAATTTTTTTTTTCGTAAACCATTGTAATATTCTCTTTATCTGGTATAGTTTCTCTATGCCTCTGGGTATTTAGAGTACAGATCCCTGAAAGTGAGCTTTACTACTTTCTCTCCCCCCTACCCCCCCATATATATGTAATTACTGTATGTAAAACACTTGCCAACTCATATTGAAACCTAAGTTCATAGAGTATAAATAAGTTTAAGTGTTTGTTTAGGCCTAAACAATTTAATATTACAATGTTTAATCACTTTTGTATTCTATTTAAAAATGTGATATCACTTGTAATCACAAAGAGTACCTTTACTCCTGACTTAGAACTTATCTGTAGGTTGATTGGTTTTCCATTAGTCTAAAATCATTTGAAAAATTGTGGTTGTAATTGAAAACTATCACTGTGACATTGAAATAATTTTTTCTTTCTGCTTTTTAAATTACTCCAGATATATTCTTAGAGTATTTGAGTGACTAATAAATTGTGAAGTGCTGTGGATAAATGTAATGGATTTATCATGTGCTGCTGTGGTCTAGGAAAATTTCAAGGAGATAATATTTTAATCTCATTTCTTCACACTTGATAGTTATTTATATAGGAATTAAGGAGAAAGGGTAAAGGGTATGTGAGAACAATATTGCCAAAAAAAGAGGAATGTTTAATATTCATACTTGTTCATTTTAGATTCTAACACCTTTCTTATTGAGAAGACTGAAATCTGATGTTGCCCTTGAAGTTCCTCCTAAACGAGAAGTAGTTGTTTATGCACCACTTTCAAAGAAACAAGAGGTCTTTTATACTGCCATTGTGAACCGCACCATTGCAAATATGTTTGGGACCAGTGAGGTACTGTGTGGGTTTGATATAAACTGTAAATAAGCTTTGGGGTATAAACTTTCATGCTTGATTTGAGTCTTAAGACTCCTAACTTACTTTCAGGATTTGTGTGTTAATTTTGACTTATGGTTGAAGAGGCCAGTAGCAGAAGTTATTTCCTAGTCTACTTCAAAAAATTTGTGGAAAACTAGAATTAAAAGATAAGTTTATGTTGTAAAATTTTTGAAATCCATATTTTACTTGCTTTGTAGTCACTTGTAATGCTTGTTAAAAATGTAGATTCTAATCCCAGGTTCACCCTAATTATGCTGATTGTTGATGGATTTTAAAAAGCTCATTGTCAGTTGAGAGTAACTGAACAAAGGGCTTGCCAAATAGATGGACTCCTTTAAATAAGCAAATCTTTTGCAATAAGATTTTTTTAAAATTCTTTTTAAAGATTTATTTATTTATTTGAAAGGCAAAGTTACAGAGAGGCAGAGAGAGAGAGAGGTCTTCTTCCTGCTGATTCATTCCCCAGATTGCTGCAGTGGCTGGAGCTGCGCCAATTGGAAGCCAGGAGTCAGGAGCTTCTGCCAGGTCTCCCACGCAGCTGTAGCGGCCTAAGGACTTGCCCTTCCTCCATTGCTCTCTCAGGCCACAGTAGAGCTGGATTGGAAGTGGATCAGCTGGGACTCAAACCTGCGCCCACATGGGATGCTGGTACTGCAGGCTGTAGCTTTACCACTGTGCTATAGCACCGACCCTGCAAGAGGGTATTGATAGCTAAATAGATTTGTAGAATGTGAGTTCAAAATGGTTTTATACATCATGAATTTTTCTCTGTTGATGTAGATAGATACTTAGTGTTACTTTGAGATGCTGTTAATTGATGTTAAGGCAAATTTAATGTAACGTTTGCCTTTGGCTGTAGATTATGGATTCCTGATATTTTACTTTTGGGAATTAACTTGATGAGTGATTTTCTTTCTTTAAATCTTAAAAAAATAATTTTGTTCATAAAACTATTAACTTCAGGATATAGCTTTTTAAACAGATAGCCCTTTAATTTGTTCTCTTTTAGAAAGAAACAATTGAGCTAAGTCCTACTGGACGACCAAAACGACGAACTAGAAAATCAATAAATTACAGCAACATAGATGATTTCCCAAATGAATTGGAAAAATTGATCAGTCAAATTCAGCCAGAGGTGGACCGAGAAAGGTGTGATTTTAAAAATAAGTTTGTTTTTTTTAGACTGTTTGTTTTTTGTTTTTAACATTTCTCATTTTCGTGCATTACATGTTTTTGATAGAACTGTTGTGGAAGTGAATGTCCCGCTAGAATCTGAAGTTAATCTGAAGCTACAAAATATAATGATGTTACTTCGTAAATGCTGTAATCATCCATATTTGATTGAGTACCCTATAGATCCTGTTACACAAGAATTTAAGGTGAATATAATTTAATTTATTTTTTGGATTTCTGCAACTTTTGTATTGAAAGAAAGTATAATATTTTGTTTGGCTTGATTATTATTTAAAAATAAATGTTGTGCTATTTTCCATAGAAAGGTTATGATCCTTAAGGTAAACTAAAGACAGACTGCTCTCTCCAAATTTAGAGAACTTTTTATTTTTTGACAGGCAGTGTTAGACAGTAAGAGAGAGGGAAACAGAGAGAAAGGTCTTCCTTCTGTTGGTGTCCCCCCCCACCCCCCCAGTTGGCTGCTATGGCTGGCATGCTGTGCCGATCCAAAGCCAGGAGCCAGGTGCTTCCTCCTGGTCTCCCATGCGGGTGCAGGCGCCCAAGGACCTGGGCCATCCTCCACTGCCTTCCCTGGCCACAGCAGAGTGCAGGACTGGAAGAGGAGCAACCAGGACAGAATCCAGAGCCCCAACCGGGACTAGAACTCCGGGTGCCAGTGCCACAGGCGGAGGATTAGCCAAGTGAGCCGCGGCGGCGGCCAAATTTAGAGAACTTTAACAGAGTTAAAATGGTGGTCACTCTGTGCATTGTAATTATCTGATAGCTAAGAATAAATTGTCTGAAATTTTGTAAAACTATTGATTTCTACTCTCATTTTATGTGTTATTTTAGAGGTAGTTGTCATTGGTGTCATTCTTTCCTATTAGCATTTACCTTGTTACAGTCGTACCTGTCTGCTCTGCTCATTGCTTCATTCTCAACAAGTAGCCATAGAAGAAAGCCCAAAAGTTGATACTGAGTTGTGGACTTTTTGGGTGAAAAGAATTGAAATTGCTTTCTACAGTAGTTGATAAGAAGATGGCATAGTTGGTTTCTCATTGCTGGCAGTATGATATTTTGACCTGGATAATGTTTTTTAGTTAAATAATGTCTGTGCACTGTAAAACATTTAGCAGCATCCCTAGTCTCTGGGTGCTAGTACTATTTACCATCCTCAGTGACTGCAAAATGTTCTCTAGGGGTAGAGGGCAAGATTGACCCAATCTGAGAACTACTGCTTTACACTATTTGAAATACCTGTGAAAAAGATGGACTAAGAAGGTCATTTCTAAGTTATAGTGACTCATTTATCATTGAAAATTGAGCTAAATTTTATCCTTACAAAGTAAGTAGTTGGTAATTAGAGTGATGTTTTCATTTTCTTTTTTCTTTTTTTTAACCACTTTTAAGATTGATGAAGAATTGGTAACAAATTCTGGGAAGTTCTTAATTTTGGATCGAATGCTTCCGGAACTACAAAAAAGAGGTCACAAGGTGGTATTTTTGATTGGAATGTTTTTATTATTTTATTTATTTCTTAATGGTCAGTATAGATAATAATACGCATTTAAATTTCAGGTGCTGCTTTTTTCCCAAATGACAAGGATGTTGGACATTTTGATGGATTACTGCCATCTTAGAAATTTTAACTTTAGCAGACTTGATGGGTCTATGTCTTACTCCGAGAGAGAAAAAAATGTAAGAGTACATACAAATCAAAATCTTACTCTTTTCTTGATTTCTGAAGTAATATTCAAAATAAATGGAAAAATTTGATGAGCTAGAAATAACAGAAAACTCTGGCAAAATCAAAATAAGCATTTTGATAAAGTCAATGTTTGATTCTCATGTATCACTATAAATGTATCTTACAGCATAACCTTATGTAATAATATACTATTTAGCCAACACTTTGAAAATATTAGGATAACAAGAAAATTTTTCCCTCTGACCTTTTGCCCTAACTTCCTAGCATTTTTATTTCGAAAATTTCAAATATATTGCAAGTTGAAATAATTTTACTTAAACAGTGTAAACCCACCTAGAATTTGCCATTAGCTTTTTTTAAATATAAAGATTTATTTATTTGAAAGGAAGTGTAACAGAGAAAGAGATTATCCATCTGTGGGTTAACGTCCCAAGAGGCTGCAACAGTCAGATCTGGGCTAGGCTGAAGCCAGGAGCCAGGAGTTACATCTATCCAGGTCTCCCACCTGGGTAACAGGTTCTAAGCACTTGGATTAGTGTCTACTACCATCCCAGGTACATTACTGGGAAGCTGGATTGGAAGTAGAGCAGCCCGCCCTTCAATAAGGGATGCTGATGTCTCAATAAGCAGCTTAACCTGCTGTGCCACGCAGTGCCAGCCCCCTTCCTGTTAACATTTGATTGTACTTTTTAATTAAATACCTTGATACAGCATCAGTCCATTGCTATATCCATTCTACATTCCATCCTCTGTTTCTGGTGCATTTCAAAATAAATTGTAGGTGATGCTTTTCTCTCTAATGGATTCAGCATATTTTTTTTTTGTTTTCAGAGTGGGATTTAGTCATCCTGTATAAGCAAAATATACTTTAGTTGAGTTTTGTCCAAGCTTGTCTCGGGATATAAAATATTGCCTTTAGCCCAGGAAATTTTCTGGGTTCCTTTCTGATCAGTCCACCCTTTGTATCTGCCTCATCTTGGCAACCACTGGAGATTTTCTTTGTGTCCTTTTTTATTTATTTATTTTTTGGTATTTAAATATCTTTGTGGTGTGTAGTTTTTTAAAAATTAAAATCTCAATAAAATCTGTGTTTGGAAAATAATGTTAACATGAGTAGAGGTTTTATTAAGATAATTATTCAATAGATTTAAATGATCAGCTTGGCCTCCCTTGAATCAGCCTTTAATGGTTAATTAACAGCAATATCCCCTCGATCTTGTTGGTTAAGTTAATTTCTTAATTTGTTTTTTCATCTTTTTGCTTTTAGATGCACAGCTTTAACACAGATCCTGATGTGTTTATCTTCTTAGTGAGTACGAGAGCTGGTGGTTTGGGTATTAATTTAACTGCAGCAGATACAGTTATCATTTATGATAGTGATTGGGTGAGTTGGAAGTATTATCAATATGCTGATTATGTTTTCATTCTTAATTTTTAAACTTTCCCAGTACAGGTTGAAGTTTCATTTATATCTTGGAAATTATCTTTTCAGTTAAGGATCACTTAATCAAGTTTGTTACATAAAAAAACTTGAAATGTTTCCTTTGGAATATTTAATTTTTTTAACAATTGTCAATGATAATGAAGTTTAAGTTGAGTTTCATGCAACATTTTCAAATTTTTAATTGCATCATAAATTTTGACTTCACTTAGATTATGAGGTTAACTTAATTTTAATCTAAGACTGATAAATGTTATTTTCCTGTTTAACTTCCAAGAACCCGCAGTCTGATCTTCAGGCCCAGGATAGATGTCATAGAATTGGTCAAACAAAGCCAGTTGTTGTATATCGCCTTGTTACAGCAAATACTATTGATCAGAAAATTGTGGAAAGAGCAGCTGCTAAAAGAAAATTGGAAAAGTTGATCATCCACAAAAGTAAGGAACATTTAAGTCATGCTTTTTTCCTTCAGTTATCCATTGTGTGCTATAACATGTGCAGGTGCAGCTTGACATGAAGAGATTTAAATAAGCAGTGAGGAATTTGGAGCTGCTCAGAACCTTAAACTAAGGTGGTGATCATAGACATGAAAGAACATTAATGTGTGTTTAGATGAGGAACAGAAGGACAGAAAATGAGGTCGAGGATAATTTTTAAGACATGGTATTCTAAACTGTCGGGAATTTGGTATGCTATTAATGATTAGGCCTGATATTTGCCTGCCTAAAGCTTTAAGGAAACTTTAATGCTCTTCTTGTAAGTTGAATATATTAAATATTAGAATATAAACATGGTATTGAAGAAGTGCTGTAAGAATTTACTTTGTGAAGTCCTCTGTTTCATAGAATATTTCACTACAGTGTATCTTTAGTCTAGGACACAGTGTTTTACAAACTGTTTTCTCATTAGAAAAGATTCTCGGAAGGAAGGGAATTGAAGTAGATTGGTGTGTTCTGTTCTCTGAAATTCCTAGGATAAGTTCTACTTTCATTTATTCAACATAATACTGTGTTTGGATTAATGGGTTGGTGGCTACCTGAAGGAAAGTTGAAAGTTGAAGTTTATCTTTTTGAGTTGTCAAGCCTAGAGAAATTGGAGCAGCATAGTAATGGTGATGTTAAATCACTGTGAATTTATTTTATGCTGCTTTTTTGCTTGCAGAAACTTTCTCCAGAGTACTTGTTTTTGAGGGAAAAGTGAATTAGGTTTTCAATAAAACTAACTTGGCTAGATGGAACATTGAGATTGTAGTTGTGATTTTTGTTGGGGAAGTGAGTTTCATCCTAATATTGTGTGTCAACTAAAATTCAAATTAAACTGATGAAATCAATTATATTTTGTTTAAATACTGAGTATACTTTAAAGTGTAGATAAGCTTTATCTATGATTTTGTTTTCCTGAATTCTATTTTTTAGTATTTTAAGGGATTAATTTTATAAAAAAATTTGAAGGACCTTTTAAAAATTTCAACAATTTTTATTAAGTATCAAATGAAGATATATATAGTAAAATGTACAACTCCTGAATATGCAGCTTGCTAAATTGTGTTAAATACACATTCATATAACTCCTCCAGATCAAAAGGAGACATACCTTTTCTAGTCATTCTCTGTGTTCCCTCGACTCTCTCCAGAAGGCTACCACTATTTTGATTTCTGTCATATAGATTTTTTTTAACCATTCAATTGTTTGCATGTATTTTTATGTATGACTATTTTTGTATTCCTTTGTTTCTGGATATTGTTTTGTTTGCTGAATATTTTATCCATTTTTCCGTTGATGGATATTTGAAGTATCTTCAGATTGTGACTATTGTGAATAAGCTGTTGGTGTGTGTATCTATGTGGACAATAATGCATTTGTTTGGCCTTGATGTGGGGTGTGGGGCCTATGTGTATCAAACTTTTTCCTAAGTTAATATCCCATTTTACATCCTACCAGCCAAATCTGAGAGTTTCAGTTGTTCTTCCTAACCAACACTTGGGGTCTTGTTTTGTCTTTTTAATGTAAGCCATTGGCTTATAATGTATCCTATTATAATTTTAAAAGGAATTCTAATATTTTGAAATTGTTTTTCTAGATCATTTCAAAGGTGGTCAATCTGGATTAAATCAATCTAAGAATTTCTTAGATCCCAAAGAATTAATGGAGCTTTTAAAATCTAGAGATTATGAAAGGTAAGGTTTCTTAATTTTAGAAAAATATCATTCATATTTTTGATTTATTCATATAGACTTGAATATTTTGGTTTCCATAGGGAAGTAAAAGGATCAAGAGAGAGAGTCATTAGTGATAAAGATCTCGAGTTGTTACTAGATCGAAGTGATCTCATTGGTAAGTATCTCTTGTGTTTTCTTCTTAATAGAAACTGAACATGAAACATGCAAAAATAGAATAGTTTAATGAATGAATGAATCCCTTGTACAATTCATTCACCCATAGTAGTTCACAACATGTAGCCAGTTTTCTTTTGTTGTTATTTCTCTTTTGTTGTAGCCTTTTTTTTTTAATATTTATTTTATTTATTTGAAAGACAAAGTTATAGAGAGAGGTAGTACAGAGAGAGATCTTTCATCCACTGGTCTACTCCCTAGATGGCCGCAATGGCCAGAGCTGTGCTGATCCAAAGCCAGGAGCTTCTTCTGGGTCTCCCATGTGGGCACAGGGGACGTGGGCCATCTTTTACTGCTCTCCCAGGCCATAGCTGAGAGCTGGATCGGAAGAGGAGCAGCTGGGACTAGAACCAGTGCCCATATGGGATGTTGGCGCTTCAGATCAGGCCTTTAACCCAGGGTGCCGGTGCTGCAGGTGGAGGAATAGCCAAGTGAGCCGCGGCACCAGCCATTCACTTTCTTAATTGGTGTCCTTTGTAGAGAATATTTTTAAAATTTTGATAAAGTTTCATCAAGGTTTTTCCTATTAGTGTTTTTGTGTTGTATCTAAATAGTCTTTGCCTTACCTAAGCTTAATGTGTTTTCTTATAGTCTTAGATCTTGTATTTTAGGTCTTTGATCAATTTTGAGTTACTTTTTATGTAGAATATGAGGTAAGGATATGTTATTTTTTTTGCAGGTAAGTATCCAATGGTTCCAACATTGTTTTTTAAAAGATTATCATTTGCTTGTTGAATTGCTTTGTCATCTTTGTTAAATCCATTGATTATAAATGTAATGGTTTACTTCTGTATTATGAGTTCTGTCTGATCTGTTTATCAATCCAATGCCAATACCATACTTATGATTACCGTTATTTTGTGGGAAGTGTAAGTCTTTTAGTTTTGTCATTTTTCAAGTTTATGTTAGCTGTTTCGGATTACTTGCTGTTGATTTGAGTTTTAACTTTCAAATAGCATAGAATTCTAGGTTGATTATAAATTTACAGTATGAGATCAGCAATAATTATTTAGTGGATAATGTAGGGTACCATTTCTAGAAATAAATATAACAATTTCTTCATGGACAAAATTATTAAGCAGCAAAGCATAGTAACAGAAAAAGTAAATGTATAGACTAAACTATATTTATAAAAATATTTAATATAAAAGATAGGGGCTGGTGTTGTGATAAAACAGATTAAGCCTCTGGTTGAAACACTGGCATCTCATATCAGAGTGCAGATTCAAGTCCTGACTCCTCCACTTCTGATTCAACTCCCTGCATTATAATAAGCCTGGGAAAGTAGTAGTAGATGTCCCAAGTACTTAGGCCCACACCAATTCTGGCCTTTCTGGCCATACAGGGAGTGAGCCAGCAGATGGAATTCATTACTCTCTTTTTCTCTCTCTCTCCTTTCAGAAAAATAAATAAACCTTGTGTCATATATATGTATATACATATATATATATATATTGTTAAAGTTATTATTCCCTAAACTTGACTTGCTCTTCTGATTAAAGTCCCATTGTGACTTTTTAAAGAACTGTGACAGACTATTGTTACATATTGCATGGAAGAATAAAGTATCAAGACCAAGAAATTTTGAAGAACAAGATACTCTATAATTAGATATAAAGTGTTATTAAAAGATATGATTCTCAAGATTGTTGAATGAGCACTTGATGAGATAAATTTGCTAGTTATTATATGGTGAACCTATAAAGATGACTAGATGTTTGGGAGAAGATAAGTATCCAAAAATGGCCTTTCAAACAAGACAGGGAAAATTTTTATTAATTTATGTATATGATTCTGGAGCAATTTGTAATCAATGGGGGAAGAGGATAAACAGATCCTCCTCACTTCACACTGTTCATAGAAAATTGTAGATAAACTAGCCATCTATATATTGAAATTATTAGCAAAAGTTTGAGAGAGGAAAATTTAGCTATGAGCTTAAAATTATAAAAGGATGCCTAAGTAATATACAGTACACACAAATTTTCAAAAAATTGATAGATTTTTATTACATTAAAGACCCCTAGAACAGACAGAATCGTGTGCTGTTGGAGTGGGCATTGTGGAGAAGTGCTGCTTGGGGCACCCACATCTCATACCTGATATAGAGTCCTGCCTCTACTTTCTTTTTTTATCTTTCTTTTTTTTTTTTTAAATTTATTTATTTATTTGAAAGTCAGACTTACACAGAGAGAGGAAAAGCAGAGAGAGAGAAGTCTTCCATTTTTTGGTTTACTCCCCAATTGGCCACAATGGCTGGAACTGCACCGATCCAAAGCCAGGAGCTTCCTCTGGGTCTCCTGTGCGGGTGCAGGTTCCCAAGGACTTGGGCCATCTTCTACTGCCTTCCCAGGCCGTAGCAGAGAGCTGAATCAGAAGAGCAGCAGCTGGGACTAGAATTGGCGCCCAAATGGTATGCTGGTGCTTCAGGCCAGGGCGTTAACCCGTTGAGCCACAGCACCGGCCCCCAGGAGCTTCTTCTGGCTCTTCCATGTAGGTGCAGGGGCCCAGTGCACCATCTTCTACTGCTTTCCTATGCCATAGCAGAGAGCTGGATTGGAAGTGGAGCAGCTGGAACTCCAACAAGCACCCATATGGGATGCCGGCACTGGAGGCGGTGGCTCTGCCCGCTGCGCCACAGCACCGGCCCCCAGCCTCTACTTTGAGTTCAGCTTCCTGTTAATAGGCTTGGGAGGCAGCAGATGATGGTAGTTTTGGTCATTTTGGGAGTGAAACTACCAGATACAGGATCTCTTTCAATCTGCCTTTCAAATAAATAAATCTTAAAAAAAAAAAAAAAAACTGAAAGAAAGAAAAAGGAAAGTCTGTACTCAATATTAAAAAGAAAATAAAAGTAATGGAGTGGGGGCCAGTGCTGTGGCATGGTGGGTAGAGCCATTGCCTGCAGTGCCAGTATTCCATATGGGCACTGGTTCGAGTTCCTGCTGCTCCATTTCCAATCCAGCTCTCTCCTATGGCATGCGGAGGCAGTAGAAGATGGCCCAAATCCTTGGGACCCTGCCACCCGCGTGGAGTTTCCTATTTCCTGACTTCTGCTCCGGTGCAGCTCTGGCCGTTTTGTGGCCAGTTGGGGCGTGAATCAGTGGATAGAGGACCTCTCTCTCTCTCTGTGTCTCCTCTCTCTGTGTAACTCCGACTTTCAAATAAATAAATTTTTTTTTTAAAGTAATGCCGTGGGTAGACAGCACAGCAGTTATGATGCCACTTTTGATAGCCACATTGCACACTGGAGTGCCTGAGTTTGAGTCCCACCTCCACTTCCATTCCAGCTTCCTTCTAACGTGCACCCTGGCAGGCCCCAGATGATAGCTCTACAACTTTGGTCCCTGCCATGCATGTTGGGGCCAAGATTGAGTTCTGGACTTCCAGTTATTTTAGGTAATTGGGGAATGAATCAGTGGATGCAAGATCTCTGCTTCTCTCTCAGTGCCTTTCAAATAAATAAATAACTAAAAATTTAAAAAATACTTCAAATTAAAATCAGATTCATTACATAGCTGCAAAATTGACAGAAATTTATGAGACTACATTTTATAATACTTTGGAATGTTTGTACTGGTAAATTTTTCACAGTGCCCTGCTTTCTAGTTTTTAAATTAATTGTGAATAGACTTCTTTTGAAAACATCTCTAAAAACATAATTCAAATTGGCATTCTGTTTATTAATGTGTAATTTGTGTGTCTTAAATTCAGCAAAGGAGATTTTGACTAGTAAAATGATGTCCGAGATTATTTCCTAGACGCTGATTCTAACAGGAGTGTACTTTTTTACTTGTATTCTTAATCCTTTATTGATAAGATTAAGAGTATCCCACCTTTTTGTGGGTTTTCATATTTTTGGGACAGGTACTATGGCATGTACACAAATTTCTTTTCTGATTTCATCTATTTTAATTTTTCTCTTTTTAGATCAAATGAATGCATCAGGATCAATTAAAGAGAAGATGGGGCTATTCAAGATATTAGAAAATTCAGAAGATTCCAGTCCTGAATGTTTGTTTTAAATTGGAACTAAAGAGTTGCCTTTAAAAATTCTTGTTTACATCCACTGATTTACTTATGTTGGTTCTGAAATCCGGATTGTCTATTTTACTTTTTTTGATTATATCTGTTTACATAATGTAATTATTGATTACCATCACATACTTCATAGATTTATAATTTTCTGAGCTTTATTAAGAATGAAAAGATTTATATTAAGTTTTGATTTTTGAGACTGAGTAGTATGAGGGGTAGAGGCTGATGTGTACATAATCCACTGCCAGATTTATACAGTCTTCCTGTGGAAGTTTAGTAGATGTCTTTTTTTCCCCCTTTCTTTTAACAGTACATTTCCTGGAGTGTTGCTACTTCAGTTATGGAATAGGCTTTTGACGGGAGGGGTGATTGAGATTATGGCTTCTGTTTAAAAAATTGTTTTAGAGTTGCTAAGATTACCCAATAAATATTCATTGTAAGATGATCTCATGAAAATTGTTTTGTCAGGAAAATAATATTTGAAATAATAGCAGTGGGCTTGACTGGCATTGAAATTCAACATTATGCTATCTTAGTTTTAGTCAATAGTAGTGTATCATATAAAGATTTCAACTGGAAGTTGGGTTGGCACAGGGAAAGTTGGGTTAGCATTCTGGAAAAAAAAACTGTTAAGTATGGTCTTGACAAGAGACCAGAAATTGGAAGTGATATGCAGAACAAAATTTTTTTTTTTAACTTTTATTTAATGAATATAAATTTCCAAAGTACAGCTTATGGATTAAAATGGCTTCCCCCCCATAACGTCCCTCCCACCCGCATCCCTCCCCTTTCCCACTCCCTCTCCCCTTCCATTCACATCAAGATTCATTTTTGATTCTCTCTATATACAGAAGATCAATTTAGCATACATTAAGTAAAGATTTCAACAGTTTGCTCCCACACAAACATAAAGTGAAAATTTTTTAAATGATGATGAAATCAGAGCAGACCTATTGTCATGTTTAATCCCAGTGAGAGTCAAGTTGGGAATTGATAATTTCTTCTTCTTCTTTTTTTTTTTTTTTTTTACAGAAGATCAGTTTAGTATACATTAAGTAAAGATTTCAACAGTTTGCATCCCCATAGAAACACAAAGTGAAATATACTGTTTGAGTACTCGTTATAGCATTAAGTCTCAATGTACAGCACATTAAGGACAGAGATCCTACGTGAGGAGTAAGTGCACAGTGACTCCTGTTGTTGACTTTACAAATTGACACTCCTGTTTATGGCATCAGTAATCTCCCTATGCTCCAGTCATGAGTTTCCAAGGCTATGGAAGCCCCTTGAGTTCTCCGACTCTTATCTTGTTTAGACAAGGTCATAGTCAAAGTGGAGGTTCTCTCCTCCCTTCAGAGAAAGGTACCTCCTTCTTTGAAGACCTGTTCTTTCCACTGCGATCTCACTCACAGAGATCTTTCATTTAGGGGTTGTTTGTTTGTTTTTTTTTTTTTTTTGCCAGAGTGTCTTGGCTTTCCATGCCTGAAATACTCTCATGGGCTTTTCAGCCAGATCGGCATGCCTTTAGGGCTGATTCTGAGGCCAGAGTGCTGTTTAGGACATCTTCCATTCTGTGAGTCTGCTGAGTATCTTGCTTCCCATGTTGGATCACTCTCCCCTTTATTTAATATTCTATCGGTTAGTATTAGCAGGTACTAGACTTGTTTATGTGCTTCCTTTGACTCTTAGTCCTTTCATTATGATCAATTGTGAACTGAAATTGATCACTTGGACTAGTGAGATGGCATTGGTACATGCCACCTTGATGGGATTAAATTGGAGTCCCCTGGTATGTTTCTAACATGGTCAGTGATTTAGGATGATGTTACAAGGACTTAATAACAACAACAAAAAAACCATTTGAGACACTTTGATCAAAGAGACAGACTATAGAGCAGGTTCTTTGTAAGTAAAAATGTTCACCACCCAAGTATACTAACTTGCTTGAAATTTGATTGTGACCTTCTCTGTTGTTACATTTTCTTAAATGACATTTTCATAACTGCTCCCTTTCACCTTGCTTCCTGTTGCACTGACAAAATAGGAGCAAGCAGAAAAGATCTTTTAAAAATTGTCACCAATGCATCTGCTAACCTAGCATATGTTCTTCATCCCTCTTTTTCTGTTAACTGTTGATATATTGTCTGCCCCAACCAGAGCCAGCTGAAAAGCCTCATTTCTTTTTGTAGTCTGCTAGTTGCAAAGGTAAGCTGCATTCATTGTTTTCCATTTGCCCTCTTCCATTTTTTTCTGAATCTTTCTAGTCAGTTTTACATTCCCACCATTCCTCTGAAATTTCAGGAAGCTCTGTGACTTCATTTTACTTGACCATCTAATTGCTGATTCCATGAAACAGTTTGTTTAGTTGGCTTCCAGGAAACACATTTGCCCAATTCTCCTTGCTACTTTTATGACTCTTAGTCATTTACACTTCTTTCTTATTTATCTGATCCTGGTAGTCTTACCTTGTATCTTTATTTATTTATTTATTTATTTTTCAAAAAAGATTTGTTTATTATTTGAAAGGCAGAGTTATGCAGAGACGGGGGCGGGGAGGTCTTCCAACCACTGGTTCACTCCCCAAATGGCTGCCCCAGCAGGAACTGTGCCGATCAGGAGCCAGGTGCTTCTTCCAGATCTCCCACGTGGGTGCAAGTTCCCAAGGACCCTGCTTCTTCTGCTGCTTTCCCAGGCCATAGCAGAGAGCTGGATTAGAAATGGAGCAGCTGGGACGTGAACCAGATCTCATATGGGATGCCAGCACTGCAGGTGGCGGCTTTACCCCTATGCCACAGCACCGGTCCCCACCTTGTATCTTTAATACCAACAATTGTTAGGACTCAAATTTATATCTCCAGCCAGAACCTTTCTCCTGAACCATAAATTCACATATCTAACTGCCTACTTAACAATTTTACTTGGGTCCCTGATAACTGAAACTGTGTCACATCAGAACTATCGATCTTTAACTTGCTTCTTTTGCGTTTTCCCTGTTTCAGTAAATACCAGCCCTATTATTCCAGTTGTTTATACCAAAATCTTGGAGGTTTTTTTTTTTTTTTGGGGGGGGGTAGGGGTTGTTCTTAAATCTTCCTTGTGTTTATACTCCCCATGTGATTCAGAACTTCATAAATATTTCTAGAATGCTGCCATATCTTATGTGAACATGTCATAATGGTTCACAGATCTTTTTAGTGTGTACATATATAACTTTTTTACTGGATCAATATAATTACTATAAATATGATTTTTTTTTTTTTTGTCAGGCAGAGTGGACAGTGAGAGAGAGACAGAGAGAAAGGTCTTCCTTTGCCGTTGGTTCACCCTCCAATGGCCACCGGGGCCGGCGCGCTGTGGCCAGCGCACTGCGCTGATCCAATGGCAGGAGCCAGGTACTTATCCTGGTCTCCCATGGGGTGCAGGGCACAAGCACCTGGGCCATCCTCCACTGCACTCCCTGGCCACAGCAGAGAGCTGGCCTGGAAGAGGGGCAACTGGGACAGAATCTGGCGCCCTGACTGGGACTAGAACCCGGTGTGCCGGCGCTGCAAGGTGGAGGATTAGCCTAGTGAGCCGCGGCGCCGGCCCTAGATATGATCTTATAAATATTATTCTCTGGATAATCACTGAATATGCTTTGATTGTGTTTTCGCTCTTATAAAGTTTTTTAACTCAGTGATTAGTGGAACTTTTTCTACCTATGATTAACATATCCAAACTCTCCAGAAGTATAAATCTCTTAGTATGTTTTAACAGATCCAGAGATTGAATAGTTGATCCCAAGTACACACTATCGTTCCCACCCAATAGTATTCTTTATCCTGGAATAAACAGAATCTATATGGAATCTCCTTTACCTATGTATTCCTGTTCACTGTTTGTTGTTTTATAACTGTCTGTCTTGTTTTGTGTTATACATCTCTCTCTTCCTTGGTTTATACCCTCATTTTGGAGTATGTCTTCCTGAGAAAGGAATTAAAGGGAAATGAATGTTTTCAGAACTTGTGTGTCTGGCAGTGTTTTTGTTGTATGCCCACATTTGCTGAGTTTTGGTTTGGTATTCTAGGTTATGGATTTTTCCCAGAATTCTGGAAGTTACTTCCTCAGTGCAGAACTTTAAGCCTCCCTATTAAAATATTTAATGCCATTTGAATCCAATTTCTATAAGGGGAGGTAACCCACTTATATTAATTTGAGTTTCCAATCTCTCTTTATCTTCCGGTATTGTAAAATACTGTGATGTCTTCTTGGTGCATACTTTTTTTGTGTTTTAAAGTTTTTTTTTTTGTTGTTTTTTGTTTTTTGTTTTTTTTTTTTGACAGGTAGAGTTATAGACAGTGAGAGAGAAAGAAAGGTCTTCCTTCCTTTGGTTCACTCCCCAAATGGCTGCCACGGCTGGTGCTGTGCCAATCTGAAGCCAGGAGCCAGGTGCTTCTTCCTGGTCTCCCATGCGGATGCAGGGACCCAAGCACTTGGGGCATCCTCTGCTGCCCTCATGGGCCACAGCAGAGAGCTGGACTGGAAGAGGAGCAATCGGGATTAGAACCTGGTGCCCATATGGGATGCTGGCGCTGCAGGCGGAGGATTAACCAAGTGAGCCATGGTGCCGGCCCCTAAAATTTTTACTTCCCCTTTGCACCATCTGTTTTCTGTGATTCTTGTATTCAGGCTTTTATTTTGGATGCTGCTTCAAATGCCTTGAATTATTAACTGTCTCAAATTTGAGAGCAATGAACTAACAATGCTAGAAAGTCTTTCTAAGCTCCATGCATAGGCTTTCAATAAGTAGATACTACTGTGGTTCCATTTGACTAGGCCATGTATTTTGGGATCTTCCAATTGTCTATATCAATAGGACTGTTTTTGAGTGAAATCCTCTACTTTTGTCCTGTATGAGTATGTACTGCTATTTTTCTTTTGGGTTGGGAAGGAGATAAAAGGATTTGGTAATCTTACATACTCAGAATGCAGACTTCCCCAGATTTCAATAAGGCGCTGTAACCTGCTACATCAAGTATATCTGAATTTCCTAATTCCAGAGACCTTCTGATCCACCCTTTCTAGAGTTAATCTTTCAGTTTTCTTAAAGAGTGGGTGATAGTCACTTACAGGGAGGTGGGCCTATGAGTTTACCTACTTCTTTTAAACTATTCTGAGTTGTGTCTAGAACAGAGACTTACAGTTCTCCATTCTGTTGACAATTCTCACTTGTGCATTTATTTTTCAAAAATCTTGTGTTTTCATGTCTTATGTTCTCTTCTGGATTTAATGTCTCTTACTCTCTTTTATGGTCATTTTAGTTTCTGGATTAAGTTTTTCTTCTGAATATTTACATAATATGAGATAGAACCCTTTATTATGTTGTGTAAAATTGAGAGGTCTGATATGTGCTGAGAACCAACCACAGTCATTTGCAATCATGGGGCGGCAAGACTCTGCTTTACCTTTTGCCTATGCTACTATTTGTTTCTCCATCTTCCATTCATTCTCCAAGAGAAAAATGGTGCTGAAATATTACACTACTAGGTAAAGAACAGGTTAATCTTTAAGGGAGAGGATTGGAAATTTTAGGTGGGAGCAGACCTAAACAGAAGCACCATCAATCCCAGAATCATCCTAAGAATCACTGATTAATTCATAACAGTTTGTACTTGATGTTTGGTTGTATTTCTCACTCTCAAATATTTGCTTGGTTAGCTTCTTAACTTCCCTCACAAAGGATGACACTTTTGCCAGTTTGTCTACCTCTCATAATGCCAAGATCTGGCATCTTGTCTTTCTGTCCACCACACTAAGAGAGCATGTTGAAAATTTAAAGCTGGAGGAAAACAGGCTGGCTTAAAAAAATACTCAGTCTCCTGGAATTACAGATGGTAGACAATATTGGATTAGTTTGTCAAATACTATATAGAAAAGGTATGGCAGACTACATTTATATGTATTATAGACAATAAGCCTCAAAGATAAAAGTTTGAAAACTTGTAGAACAAATTACCCACAAAAGAACAACAATCATAAAGACAACAGATGACTTAATAGTAAAATAGTAACATTTCCATGTGTTGAAGTAAGAAAATTATAATCTAGAATTTTATATCTATCTATATTTCAATGTGAGTGAATAGTCAAAGTTTCAGACATAAGACCTCAGCAGGTTTGCCATGCAGAAGTTCTCACCCAAGCCAATGAAATGTTAGAAACAGCTACATGAAAAATCCATGCATTCTGTTGTGACTTTCCTCATTATTTAACTGAAGAGTCACATAATTAGTACTTTAAGACTTTTTTTAGAAAGCTTTTATTATAAATTTCATAGGTACAGCACCTTCCCACTCCAACTCCTGTCCCACCTCCTACTCCCTCTCCCATCCCATTCTTCGTTAAGATTCATTTTTAATTATCTTTATATACAGAAGACCAATTCTAAGAAAAGATTTCAACAGTTTGCACCCACACAGACACACAAAGTATAAAGTACAGTTTGAAGACAAGTTTTACCATTAATTCTCATAGTACAACTCATTAAGGACAGAGGTCCTACATGGGGAGCAAGTACACAGTGACTTCTGTTGTTGATTTAACAATTGATACTCTTATTTATGACGTCATTGATCACTTGAGGCTCTCGTCATGGGCTGCCAAGGCTATGGAAGCCTATTGAGTTCACAAACTCTGAGTATTTAGAAAGGGCCATAATCAAAGTGGAAGTTTTCTCTTCCCTTCAGAGAAAGGTACCTCCTTTTATGGCCACTTCTGGGATCTCAAGAGATCTTTCATGTAGGCCATTTTTTTTGCCACAGTCTTGGCATTCCATGCCTGAAATGCTCTCATGGGCTTTTAAGCCAGATCCGAATGCCCTAGGGCTGATTCTGAGGCCAGAGTGCTATTTAGGGTGTTTGTCATTTCTAGGAATCTGCTGTGTATCCTGCTTCCCATGTTTTATCAATCTCTCCTTTTTAATTCTATCGTTATTAGCGGATACTTGGTCTTATTTATGTGATCCCTTTGACACTTAATCCTGTCTTTATGAGCAGTTATGAACTTAAACTGGTCACTTTAACGGGTAAGATGGCATTGGTACCTGCCAACTTAATGGGATTTGGTGTCCCATGGTAGGTTTTTAGCTTTACCCTTAGGGGTAAGTCCGAGGGAACATGTGCCAAATTGTACATCTCTTCCTCTTATTCCCATTCTTATTTTTAACAGGGATCAATTTTCAACTGGATATAAACACCTAAGAATAATTCTTTGCTTAAGTAAAGAATTCAACAAATGGTATTAAGTAGAAAAAGAAAATAATAAAAAGGATAAAATAATAAGCTGTTCTTCGACAGGACAAGGGCTGATCAAGTCATTGCTAATCATGGTGTCAGTTTCACTTCAACAGGTTTCCTTTTAGATGCTCAGTTGTCACAGACCAGGGAGAACATAAGATGTTTCCTTTGGGACTGGCTTATTTCACTAAGTATAATATTTTTTCAGATTCTTCCATTTTGTAAATGACAGGATTTAACTTTTTTTTTTAACCACTGTGTAGTATTCCATAGAGTACATTTCCCATAATTTTTTTATCCAGTCTTCCATTGATGGGCACTTAGGTTTATTCCATGTCTTAGATACTGTGATTGAACTGCAATAAACATGGAGGTTCAGATAGCTCTTTTATTTGCTGATATAATTTCCCTTGGGTAAATTCTAAGGAGTGGGATGGCTGGGTCATATGATAGGACTATATTCAGATTTCTGAGGAATCTCCAAACTGTCTTCCATAGTGGCTTTACCAGTTTGCATTCCCGCCAACAATGCATTAGTGTCCCTTTTTCCCCACATCCTTGCCAATATTTGTTATTTGTTGATTTCTGTATGTAAGCCATTTTAATGGTGAGGTGAAACCTCATTGTGGTTTTGATTTGCATTTCCCTGATGGCTAGTGATCCTGAATATTTTTTCATTGTGTCTGTTGGCCATTTGGATTTCCTCTTGAAAAATGCCTGTTTGAGTCCTTGGCCCATCTCCTAACTGGGTTGTTTGCTTTGTTGTGGAGTTTCTTGATCTGTTTGCAGATTCTGGTTATTAATCTTTTATCAGTTGCATAATTTGCAAATGATATCTCCCATTCTGTTGGTTGCCTCTTCACTTTTCTGACTTTTGCCATACAGAAACTTTTCATTTGATGTAATCCCAGTTGTTAATTTTGGCCTTGGCTACCTGTGCCTCTGGAGTCTTTTCCAAGAAGTCTTTGCCTGTGCCAATATCTTGCAGGGTTTCTCTGATGTTCTCTAAAATTTTGATGGTATCAGGTTATAGATTTAGATCTTTAGTCCATGTTGAGTGGATTTTTGTGTAAGGTAGGGGTCTTACTTCATACTTCACATGTGGAAATCCAGCTTTCCTAGCACCATTTGTTGAATAGGCTGTTCTTGCTGCAGGGATTGGTTTTAGCTCCTTGATCAAATATAAGTTGATTGTAAATGTCTGGATTGCTTTCTGGTGTTTCTATTCTGTTCCATTTGTCTATCCATCTGTTTTTGTACCAGTACCTGGGTGTTTTGATTATAACTGTCCTGTTGTGAAGACATGTCATTCTTAATCAAATCAGCAATGCTTTTGGCAAAGCAACTCGTGGTCACCAAGAATTTGAGGTGATGCCACTGAGGTACCTACGCCTGTACAATTTGATATGCTCTTATTAACCCAGAAGTAGATGTAGCTTTTGAACCACTTCCCTTAAGTGAACATACTTTAGTGTTTTTTTTTGTTTGTTTGTTTGTTTGTTTTAAATGCACATTTCCCTGAAGAAATAGAAGTAAGTGCTTTTCTGGAGAAAATGCTATTTTTAGTATTTTTTCATGTTTCTATAAACTTAGTTCCATGATACATCATGATGGGTAAATCTGGCTCTGGTGTTTATAAATATGCTATGAAGTGAAAGAAATAATTCCTATAATAAGGATATGGGACTTAAATGGGATAATGCACAGAGAGCATATGTTAAATTCAATAATAGTTAATCTCAGTGATAAGGATAAATGACATGGTGTACATAAAGTACTTCATGCAATGCCTGCTACTTCCTTTTCAACAAATGGAAGTTATCACTACTCCATATTTACTAATAATAATTTCAGTAATAAGTCAAACTATTATATCTCTCCAGATACCAAAGATAAGTCTAAGTTCGTTAGACAAAGGTATAATCTGATTTATTTGAAAGAGAAATTGTCCTCTTTTTTGCTCTAATATTATCCTTCTATCTAATTTAAACTTGCCTGCAATTCTGAGGCATTTTTCTGGCTTGTAGTACCACTAAAGTTTGGTTTGTGCATAGTCCAGAGTCGCCATTCCCAAGAGTTTTTGACAGTTGACCTGGAACTTTTGAAGGAGTTGGGTGATGGAGCCACACCTTTTATGGCATGTAATAGGAAAGTTTCAGATTTGAAGTTAGAAGGTTTGGGTTTCAGTTATTGCTCTTTATATTGTAAGTCAATCTGTATCTGTTTCCTCATATGGTGAAGCTGATGATTCCTGCCCAGCTTTATTTACAAGTCTCTTGCATATTGAGCAAGGTAAAGTATGTGGACATACACTCCAATTTATATTGTGCATTGCTCTGAGAATTGATGAGACCAGTCTATTATAGCTATAATCTAGTTCAAGAGAAGGAGGCCATTCTCTGGTAATGTCTCCAGCCAGAAAGTCAAACCTGTGCTTTTGGCGCATGGTTATAGTAGAAAAATGGTATTAATTTCAGATGATAGCCCAAATTGCTGTTCCTTATAGATCTCACATCTCAGTGTCTTTTAACTCTTGTCTCATGTTTGAAGACAAAATCTACAAATCATAGAAACATGAATCACAAGCAACATTTTTGTGATTAAGATTGTGCACTCTAGAGTTAGATCTGGGTGCAAATCCTCATGTTCCAAGTTTGTTGACGTTTGAGAAATCACTTACCCTCTTTGAACCTTATCTTCCTTAATGAGAAAACAGCAGTAATTATGGTAAAGATTAAGTGGTTTGTGCAAAAATGTTTTGCATAGTCCTTGTCACAAATTGAATATTGTTGCAAGATACAAGTTTCAGTGGGGTTGAAATTTGATTAAAGTTAATATGTTATCTATGCACACACCTCTTTAAAATGTGATTTGACACTTCCAGATCCATTAAGGCAGCACGTGGAATCAAAACTTCGTAATAGCACTATGGTATTTGCCTTTTTCTCATTCTCAGTGTACAGTGTAATTTTCCAGAGCTGACAGAATATGTGATGACATCACTCATATGAATATGTGCTTATGTAGTCTTTCAAAAGTTTTCTGCTCTCATTTCTCAAATGATAAATACAAATCAAAATAACCCACATAAACAAGTTCTTTGGTATCTTATGTAATTTTTAAAACCATAATTGTGGGTATGTAGAGCAAATGTGTGTATGGTATACTATCTCTATAATGTTCATGCTGTTGTTCACTCTTCCTTCTGTACTTTTTAACGATCTGTTCATATTGTTGTTCATACATTTAGTTATTCAGTATGTATCCATCACACTTACTCCCTTACAAGTGGTGTAGTCACTTTTCTGATATAATTTCCGGGAGTACTCTTTTAGGCCAGTAGTGTTTTCATTGTTGTTTATCTGTTTTCAACTTTTCATGATTTCCTCTTTAATCCAAGGTATTCTTAGATATTTAGTTTGAAATATGTGTGTATGTATATGTGTGTGTGTGTGTGTGTGTGTGTTTTAAAGATATATTTATTTATTTGAAAGGCACAGTGACAGTGGGAGAGATGGAGATCTTGCATCTGCTGGTTCACTCCTCAAATGGCCCCAACAGCCAGATCTGGCCTGGTCAAAATCAAGATCAGGAACTCCATTCTGATCTCTCACATGGATAGCAAGGCCCTCAATACTTGGGCCATCTGCTGCCTTCCCAGGAGCATTTGTTGGAAACTAGGTTGGAAGTGGAGTGCCATGGTCAAATGAGCACTCCTCCAGTATGGGACACGGGTGGCACAAGCAGCAGCTTCATACACTGTATCAATGCACCAGGCCTAGACTTTGTATATTTTGGAGTTTGTGTTCTCAGATACCTAGATACTCTTCTGTTAGTATATATTATATCCTCAGAAAAGCTTTTCAGTTGAATTGTTTAATCAATTATCAATATTGCCACATTATTTTTCTTTCACTGTGCGTGATGTATGTAATTTCATCTTTTTCTGAATTCTTTTACTTTTTTTTTTCTCATACTTGTAAATGTTTTTGCCACTTGTAAATGTTTTCTATAGTATAACCTGGGACTCTTGTATGAAGGTACTTCAAAAAGTTTATGCAGAGATTGCTACATCTCCAGTGAAAGACACTGTGGATTCCGTTATTAATGGTAGGAAAACACTGCCTTTCTTCCTTGGAATCAGCTTGGTTGACCAACAGGAAGCAAAAAGAGGCTTTGCATTGGGAGAATGTGCTTGCCTACAGTGATTGTATCTATCTTTAAAATACTTAAAGCTTTTATCAGAGAGAGAAGAATCAGTTTCAAATCATGTACTAGTATAATCATCCAAAGGATGGTGGTTTGTTTTGTTTCCCTAGAATATTGTGTGTTATGTTATTTCAGAAATTTTTTATCCAGCTTGTAGACAAACTTGCCAACAAGAAAAAAAAAACTACTTCAGTGATGGTCTAATGATATTTTTGTTTTGTATGCAGAATACTAATATGTATATTGTTATTGTGTGTACTGTGTAATTTAAGCACTTAGCTTAAATTTTAAAAAATTAATTATTATAAGATTATCTGTGAATAACTGTGAAAGTTCAAGTTACTAATCAAATATACACTTTTGGGGTTTTTTTTTTTTTTTTTTCAGTTATTTATTTATGTATCTGAGAGGCAGAGTGACATGCAGGGAGAAACAGAGAGATCTTCCATTTGCTGGTTCACTCGCAATGTGGCCAACAACCAGGGCTGAGCCAGACTGAACCCAGGAACCAGGAATTCCATCCTGGTCTCCCACATGGGTGGCAGGAGACCCACTACTTGGGCCATGTGCTGCCTTCCCAGCCTTAGCAGGAAGCTTGTTTAGAAGTGGAGGAGCCAGGACTCAAAACAGGTACTCTGATAAGGGATACCTGTGTTGCAAGTAGTGGCTTAGCCCACTCTGCCACACCACTAGCCTGTTTGTCTTTAAAAAGTAAAGTATATTAAGTTACAATGTCAGATATTGAATTATAATATTTACTTACATTTTTACATATTTCAGGGAACACTATAGTATAGATTCCTATGTTATTTATTACTGCCTGGTTTGTCTGCACTTGTTCACTGTGATTCTGTTCTTAGCTCTTCCTTTTAGACAATGCCCTGGTTCTGCCCACCTGCCAACTCCCTAGTTGGGCCTCAAGATAAAGCTGTGTCCCACCCACTGCCCCCACCCCAGCACTGATGAACTTTTTATAATTATTCTGCCTGCAAGGATCTTACTTGGACCTGGGCATGGTTTGGACCAAGGTGTACTGAATGGCATCACTGGTCAGCTTGGCTTCTGAAGTCTCTCAGTTCTTTCATTTGACAAGGAGAGAAAATTTTGGTGGTGACTCTAGTATCTCACTGCAAACAATATAAAAATTCTACTCCATGGGAGTTTGGCACAGCAGTTAGATGCTGAATGAGTTGTCCACATTGAACATCAGAGTATTAGGGTTCAATCCCTGGATCTGGCTCCTGAATCCTGCATCCCAAAAACGCAGACCCTGGGAGACAGCCATAATGGTTTACGTAATTGAGTTCTTGCCACTTATGTGAGATACCTAGATAGAGTTACAAGTTCCCAGTTAAGCTCTTGGCATTTGGGGAGTGAACCAGTGGGTGAGAATTCTCTTGCTCTGTGTCTCTGCTTCTCAAGAAAACAACACAAAAACAGGAAAAAAAAATGCTAAATTAGAATTATGACATTTCAGTTGGTAACTGTCTATATTTGGGAATTAGCTAACTCAGATGGTTTCCTGTTATTGATAGTGGTGGCTCAGTAAAGAAATTTTCATTGATTATGACTGTTATTTAATGGACAATACTTTGCTTTGTACAAATTGACATGTACTCATCAAAGTATGAGTTAGAGGACACTCTCAAAATTTAATACTGTATAAAGGGTTTTTGAAAAGCACATGGAGAAGTAGAATTAAAAGATAAGTTTGATGTGAAAATAGCATGCATAATTTCATAATTTGGGTTTCTCTGAACTTTTAAGATTCTGCTCATTGTATATTGTACAATTGTTATGTGGCAATATGCCAGAAGACCACTAGGTGGCATTATTTCCCCATTTATAATACCTTCAGGGTTCTAAATGGGATTTCCTGTAGTCTTTTGACTTTACAGGGCAAGGTTTCAATTTTGTTTTGTTTCTCTTGTTGAAAAACAGAAAGGATAGAGATTCACTAATTTCTACATGCACAATAGCGAAGGAGATTTTAAAAATATTGTATTTTTTGCTGTATATATGAGGGTACTTAAAAAGATTCGTGGACGATTCATATTATGAGAATACTGTGCATGGATTTCATAAACTTTTACACTAAAGTTTATCTTTTCATTTGCTTTCTATGAATTTTTTAAGTTCTCTAGCGTTTCAGGTACATAACATGTGTACATATGATTCCTATTGTCAAATTAGCCCATTTTTTGTTTTTGAGATAAATTTACTCTCAGCAAATTTCCAAAATGAACTACAATGCTATTTACTATAGTTGGCATACACTTTAAATTTCTCAGCTTATTTATCCTATTTAACTAAAACTTTGTGCCCTTTGACCTTCATCTTTTCATTTTTCCTAATCCCATTGGCCCTGGTAACCACCCTTCTACTCTGTTTTTATGTATTTGAGCTTATTGTTTTGTTTTTACATTCCACATATAAGTGAGAACATGCAGTATTTTTGTATGTGTGTCTGGATTTTTTTTTTTTAAGATTTATTTATTTCAAAGGTAGAGGTGTTTTTTTTTTGTTTTTTTTTTGACAGGCAGAGTGGACAGTGAGAGAGAGAGAAAGGTCTTCCTTTGCCGTTGGTTCACTCTCCAATGGCCGCCGTGGCCGGCGCGCTGCGGCCGGCGCACCACCCTGATCTGATGGCAGGAGCCAGGTACTTATCCTGGTCTCCCATGTGGGTGCAGGGCCCAAGCACTTGGGCCATAAAGGTAGAGTTTTATACAGAGAGAGAGAGAAAGAAAAAGAGAGAGAGAGGGATATATCCACTGGTTTGCTCTCCAAATGGCCACAACAGCCGGAGCTAGGCCGGTCTGCAGCTGGGATCCAGGAATTTCTTGGGTGGCAGGGGCCTAAGGACTTGGCCCATCTTCTGGTGATTTTCCAGGCACATTAGCTGGATTACAGGTGGAGCAGCCCGTACTCACACTGTGCCTATATAGGATATTGGCATCACAGGAGGTGGCTTTACTCACTATGCCACAACAATGGGCCCCTGCTTTATTTCACTTAGCCTAATGTTGTCTAGGTCTATCTGTTGTCATAAATGGCAAGGTATTCTTTTTCAAAGGTGAGTAATACTTATCATATGTATATACCACAATATTTTAATCCAGTTAACCCATTTGGCAACACTTGGGTAATTTCTGTATCTGAGTAATGCTGTGATAAGCATGAATATGCAAACATCTTTATGAGCTGGCAGTTTCGTTTCCTTTGGGTGTATACCCTGAAGACGGATTGCTGGGTCATATGGTGGTTCTGGTTTTGCTTTCTTTAAGAACTTGTGTTATTTTCCACAATGGCTGCACCAATATACCAATAGTAAGAAAGCTTTCTTAGTATGAATGCCTTGCTGATCACTTGATTGGATCACATAGATCTCTCTTAATGGAGCCAAGAGCATCAGCATAGGATTGAGAAGCTCTAATTTGAGGTCTTGAGATAGAACAACTGTGGAGTGCCAGATGATGCCAGGCAAGATTAACCTTGAAGATGAGGACAGAGCACTGTGCTGGGGATCTCATGTTACATTGACTATGACAAAAGTCATAGAAACAATTCACAAAGTTACCAAGGCACAGTCCATCCTATTGTAAGCTTTGCTCAGCAATGAGAATTGGACTTACTTTTGGGAGTGTTCGCTGGTCTATTTTATGCATTATAAATAAAAGATTTGATTACTTTATCCTTAGGTCATTTCTAGATACTCATTTCTTTTAGAGCTAAAATTTTAAAAATTTGCTTATTCATTTAAGAGGGAAAGAGAATGTTCACTCAAAAGCACATAACAACCAGCAACAAAGCTAGGGGCTGGGAACTCCATCCAGGTTTCCTATGTGGGTGGCAGGAACCCAATCACCTGAGTATCACCACTGCCTCCCCTAATCTGCATTAGCAGCAAGATGGAGTCAGGAACTAGAACTGGGTATCAAATCCAGGTATCCCAAAATGGGGCATTGGCATCTTAACTGGTGACTTTACCATTAGACCAATACTCCCAGGTATTAAATATAAAGGGAGAAAATAAACTGGATAATAGTACTGAAATGTTTTTAAATGGTAAGATGAAGCATAAATATAAAAGATGACTATTACTTCTAGTTCTTTTACTTATCTTAAAATTCTAAGTATGTTCAGAGTAAGGTGTTATTTTCCTTGCATGATTATGTATCTTTCTAGTTGCAGGATTTTTTTTTCTTTTTTTCTTTCTTTTTTTAAAGATTTATTTATTTGAAAGAGTTATATAGAGAGGTAGAGACAGAGATGTCTTCCATCCACTGGTTCACTCCCCAGAAGGCCGCAATGGCCGGAGGTGTGCTGATCCGAAGTCAGGAGCCAGGAGCTTCTTCCAGGTCTCCCACGCAGGTGTAGGGGCCCAAGGACTTGGGCCATCTTCCACTGCTATACCAGGCCATAGCAGAGAGCTGGGTTGGAAGAGGAGCAGCTGAGACTAGAATCAGCGCCCATATGGAATGCTGGCGCTTCAGGCCAGGGCTTTAACCCACTGTACCATAGTGCCAGCCCCAGGGATTTTTATTTTCATCTTTGTCTTCCCTGTGTTTGGCAAAGTGGCTGATAGATCATAAATGCCTAAAAGTGCTGCCCAGTAAATTATCTGATCATTTCTTTTTCAGCTCTACAAGAATTTCCCTTTTTGGGCCATGATCTTGTAGCAAGTCTTTACAAGTTCCCTACAAATATTGCTTGTTGCTCCTGAAACTATGCTTTGAAGAAGATAAAGAGCATCTTTATACCTCAGCAACCCTCAGGAGTTCATTAGCCTTTTGTGGATCAAAATGGACAGGTATAATATGCATGTAGTGGCTGCTGGATTGTGATTGGTTGTGTAGTCTACTGGCTAATTGTTTGTTCTGTGACATTTGGCTATGCCATAAATGTTACATCTGAAGCATGTGCTTAATTCTTAAGAATCATGGGTGATTTTCACAGTCTTTAATTGTTAAAAAAAATCCAAGGCTAAAATATTTAGAAGTTATGATTCCTGCTGTGTAAGAATTTGTATGTTGAGGCTAGATGGAACACACCCACACATGCATACACAGACACAATAATTTGATGATAAGCAAGAACTAAAATTTAAGTGTCATCAGAGACAGAATATATGACAAATCCAGTGAGATTAAACTGCTTAGAATCTGGAATGGTTTCATCAAAGAAATAATCTGAGGCAATGTTAACTTTGGGGAAATGAGGGAAATAATGAAGATTGACTTGAGGATGGAGGGGAATGGTGGGCCAGGTACTAAGAGGAATGGTGAGATCAAGAGAATGGCTGGATCCAGGAAAATGAATGTGGAAGGTTTGTAGTACAGACACACATAATTACACAGGGAGCAATTGGAAATTGAATCTGAACTCTGGGATGACAATTATTTTTGAAGTTTTACTTACTTATTTGAAAGGGAGAGAGAGAAAGGTTGGTTTTCTATCTGTTGGTTCATTCTCCAGATGGCTGCAACAGCCAGGTCTGGGCCAGGCTGAAGCCAGAAACCAGGACCTCTACCTGGGTCTCCCACCAGGTGGCAGGAACTCAAGCACTTGGACCATCACCTGCTGTCTTCCTCTTCTAGGCACATCAACACAGAGGGCTGGATTAAAACTGGCATTCTGATATGGGATGTGGGCATTCCAGGCGCTGGCTTAACCCACTGTGCCACTATGCCCTTGAGATGATAAACTTGGATCTGATAAAATAATGAAGAGTAGGATCATGAGCAGCAGTAAAAGATGAATATATTTTACTAAAAGTATTCTGAGGTGTTGGGATTGGGAACTAAACCTATGAATTTGGAGGGAATATAGTTTAGTCCATAACAAACCTTTATGTGAGGCACTCATTAAGGGTGTGCAAGTCTAACCTGTTTTAGTCATTTTTACCTTTTGGTGGTAACAATCCTTATTCACTAAATTTACTTAAACTTATTGATGCTAATACTTTCAGATGAGATTTCATGCATTTGTGGTGGTATGGCCAATATACAAAGGCTAATACTTTCTAATCAGCTCACCATGTAGTTTTTCTTCCAACAAAAGACTCAAAATCTGTTCAAATTGAACTCAACAGCCACTTCTTAGCACTCTGAGAGATTCAGTTATTGTAGAGGCTTTGGCAATCTTTCATGCATCCTGAAGACTCTAGACCACTTAGAATGTCCATAAGTTGCTCAAGGGCTTCTGAGGCAGAAAACTGCTACTCTCAGCCTCATGATACATACCAGTAGCAATAAATCATTGATTTCAAATTGATCTCTCCTGGAAAGAGATTCATCCACAGACCCTGAATCAAAGACTTTACATACACAGCTGCCCATAGTGTTTTGGGTCATAAAAATGGCTCCTCACAATCTCAGCATGTCTACCTGCTTAACACATGGCAGAGCAAAATGTGGGCCTTCTAGTATATTCCACCTGCTGGAGAGGGTGGTCTTCCCTATCTTCAGATCTAAAATGAAAAATATAAATATGAAAAATATAAATCAAAATTGCAAATATCTCTACATATACCAACGACACAATACATGACCTTGCCAAGACACTTCATATTTGGAGTTGTAGAATTTATTCATAGAAATTAGGGCATATATTTCACTTCTCAAAATGTGTAATATTCAACTTTTGAAAAAGGCATTCAATAGAACTTTTTTTTTAAGATTTATTTATTTATTTATTTGAAAGTCAGAGTTACACAGAGAGAGGCGAGACAGAGAGAGGTCTTCCATCCGATGGTTCACTCCCTAGATGGCCGTAATGGCCAGAGCTGTGCCGATCCGAAGCCAGGAGCCAGGAGCTTATTCTGGGTCTCCCATATGGGTGCAGGGGCCCAAGGACTGGGGCCATCTTCTACTGCTTTCCTAGGCCACAGCAGAGAGCTGGGTTGGAAGAGGAGCAGCTGAGACTAGAACCGGTGCCCATATGGGATGCTGGTGCTTCAGGCCAGGGCGTTAATCCACTGCCCCACAGTGCCGGCCCTGCCTTCATCTCTTTTTTAAATTGTTTTTTATTTTATTTAAAGATTTCTTTATTTAAAAGGCAGAGTTAGAGAGGGGGAGACACACACACACACACACACACACACACATCTTCCATCTACTGGCTTATTCCCCAAATGGCTGAGCTGAGCTGGTCCAAAGCTAGGAGCTTCCTCTGGGTCTCCTACATGGGTACAAAGACCTAAGGACTTGGGCCATCTTCTACTGCTTTCTCAGGTGCATTAGCAGGGAGCTGGATCAGAAGTGGAGTAGCCAGGACTCAAACCGGTTCCCATATGGGATGCTTGTGCTGCAGACGTTGGCTTTACTAGCTATACTACAGTGCTGGCCTCCAGCCTTAGTCTCTTTTTAATTCAAGGCTCCCAGGATCTGTGTTGTGAAATAGGAATTAAACTACCACTGCCTCTTGTTGGTTTCCCAAATTGGAGTGTTTCTTTGAGTTGCAGCTGCTCTACTTTCTAGCTAGCTACCTGCTAATGCACCTGGGAAAGCATCAGAAGACAACCCAAGTACTGGCCCCTACCACCCAGGTGGGAGAGCCAGATGGAGTTCTGGGCTCCAGGGTTCAGCCTGGACCAGCCCTGGTTATTGAGGCCACTTGGGAAGTGAAACAGTGGATGGAAGATCTCTCCCTCTCTTTAACTCTGCCTTTTTAATAGTTGAATATTATGAAACATTGCCTGAGGTCATTGCCAAATAACTTTGTGTGACAATCATTGTTAAGTGCAGAGAATGAATGTATCTTACTCCATGGTGAATATGCAGTGATCTGTACTGGGCAAAATGTAAATGTGATCTTAGTTTTATTATCAGTCAAAGACTTGGAGATTACTGTTAGCTAATGGAGTTGAGGAAATAGTTGTGTTCATTTTACTGAAATCATTTTGGATTATCACATCTTGGAGTAAGGAAAGATTCTAGTGTGTTGGCAACTAGAGAGTAGAAACTAGGGCTACTGGTAAATATTCTATGGAGGCCCAGGTCCACCCCACAACAAAGGCTCATCTGGCCCAAAATATCAATAGTGCCGTGTTTGAGAAACCTGTTTGTTGATCATTGATGTGGATATTCTCATCAATTCCATTATTTATTTTGATGAAAGTTGGCTAAATAAGAAAGCAACTGAAAATAATCTAAAATTTAAAAATGAATAGGTAAATAAATCTTTAAAAGAAAAGAACTGAGCTATCTATATTAAAAAGCAAACTATTCCAAGCCTCATGACCAAATCACAGCAACTTTTAAAAAACCTCCCCATCATTCTTTCCTATATTTACAGGATTAAGTGTTTTGTCTCTGAGTATATAAAGACTCACTATATTGAGTCATATTTTTTTTTTAATAATGTCTACTCTGTTGCTATGGTTTGAATATTAGTTTGGGTGTCTCCTGAAGGCCTATGTGTCTGAAGAGTTTTACTTTAATGATTAATGTTAATTGATAATGGCTTAAAGGTGGAGATTTAATTCAATTGTGTGTCTGAAGGTGGAGCCTTTGGGAAGTGATTAGATTGAATTAATTTGTAATCAAATCATGTGGATTTACAGAGACACATGGACACAGAGAGCAAGCATGACCCTGTCTCTGCTTCCTGGCTTGCCATGTGATCCTTCCTCTGCATGTGTTCTGCCACCCACTGCTCATATCAGATACCAGACAAATGCACCTGTCTTGAACTATGGACCTCTAAAACAGTGAACTGAAATAAACTTTGTTTCTTTATAAGAATTTTCTCTTTTTGTTATAGTGATGAAAAGCTGACCTATCTTTATACATAATTTTTGATTATCCCTCTACATCCCTTAAGAGCTGGAGGCTGGATCAAGGGCGCATGTTCTTCTGGAACCCATTAACCATAGATTCTCCTATGGGCAAGGTAGCTGTTCCTCTGATACAGGACCCTTTTGAACATAAACTTACACATACACACACACATATACAAACAAAAACCAGACATGCCATTCTGGTGAACATTGGTCTTACTACTATTGGTCTGGAAACTTTCATTGCCTTATAATCTAGAGGTTCAAACTCTCCAAGCAAACCATTGTTTCAACCAAACATGGCCACTTTGGTTTGTATATGGTTTGAGTGTGTTGCCCAAAATTCATATGTGGGAGACTTTGTCTTTAGTCTGGTTGTACATAGGTAGTGGAACCGTTAAGAGGTGGGGTTAGTGCACTGTAATTAGGTTGATGTGGAGGGGTAGGTGTGTGGAGATAGGGGAGTAGGGGTGGGTGCTGGTGCTGCCCTTGGAAAGAATTCTGCTGGTTATGTGCAGTGAATTAGTTCCCACTAATTGTTTTAAAAAACTGTTAGACTAATGCCTCCCTGCTCTCTGGAGTCCTTATCATCCATGTGATTTTGCTTCTTGCTTTCCAGTGAAGTATTCTGTAGTTGTAACCATGGTTTATGTGGTCTTGGACTCAGCTCCTGCCAATTACAGACCTTGGTGGTGTTTATGTAGTGTAGATTTTACAAGCACATAGAATGCAATAGTTGTGGGGCCATGGTGGCTTCCACCAAGATTTCAAAGGAAAACCTAGGAAGCTAGGCAGAAGTTTGATGTGGGGGATGAATTAGCGCAGGCAACCCACAATTAGATGATGCCTGGTAGAGCTATGGGAGTAGATCTATAGTAGGACCGCAGAAAGATAAAGCAACTAACTGCATGTAGTGCCCACCTGGAGCTATATAGGTTGTGACCAGCAAAGCTAGAAAAATCATGGGGGTGGTGCTTCTCAAAGCCTTGGCCACCTTCCTCCCCATCCTCTGCCTCAGTGTAGATAGTATGTTAGACTTAGAACATTGGACATTATCCAAGATGTCGGAATAGGGAGGGAGCTTACTGATAGTTTAGGAGAAGATAGCTTAATAGAAGTGGAGATAGTGTAAACTCAGGGAAGAGTTAGGGAAAAAAAAAATAACCTTCTGATTAAAAAAAAAAGAGAGAGAAGATTTACCATGCCAAACCTGGGTGTTTCACCTTAGGCACACCCTTAACCCTGAAGAACTAAATAGAATTCTCTGGCTACACCCACCACAAGCCTCTAGAGATTCACAAAAAGCAGACAGTCCACTTATCTAAAGAGTCATAGTACAATGAGAAAAGCTGCAACAGCGGGGGGAAAAAAAAGAGAAGAAACCAAAAAATATCTCCACAAATGCCGAACAACAAATGTAAAAACTTAGGAAACAAGAACAACGAAGACAAAATGATGCTCCCGAAAGAAAATGAAACTTCATTATAAGATTATAAAGACAACCAGATAGAAGAAATGCAAGAAATGGAGCTAAAAAATTTATGATAAGAATATTTAAAAGTAATAAAAATCAAACACATGAACTACTGTAATCCATGCAGGACATGAAAGAAAATCTCTCTCATGAAAATGAAATCTTAAGGAGGAATCTAGCTGAAATGAGGAATTTAATAGAACATGAAACTGAGATATTGAAGAAAAATCGAAATGAAGAAAACGAAGAAAAAATAAAAAACATAGTGGAGAGTCTTAAAAACAGAATCAGTGAGGCAGAAGAGAGAATATCAGATTTAGAAGACAGAGCACAGGAAAGTATACAGTCAAACCAAACAAGAGGAAATTAGAAATCTAAAAAACTCTGTTGGGAATCTATGATATTACTAAAAAACAAAAACAAAAAACAACATTGAGGTTCTAGGAGTTCCAGAAGGAATGGAGAGAGAGAAAGAATTAGAAGGCCTTTTTAGTGAGATACTAACAAAACTTCCCAGGTTTGGAGAAAGAAAGAATAACCAAATACAGGAAGCACATAGAACTCCCAATAAACATGACCAGAAGAGATCCTCACTATGACACATTGTAATCAAACTCACCACAGTGAAACATAAAGAAGGATTCTAAAATGTGCAAGAGACAAACATCAGATTACTCTCAGAGGATCTCCAATTAGACTCACAGCAGCACTTCTCACCAGAAACCCTACAAGCTAGGAGGGAATGGCAAGATATAGCCCAGGTACTAAGAGACAAAAACTGCCAGCCCAGAATATTACATCCTGCAAAGCTCTTATTTGTGAATGAAGGTGAAGTAAAGACCTCTCATAGCACACAGGAATTGAAAGAAATTGTTACCACTCGTGCAACCCTGCAAAAGATGCTTAAAGATGTGTTACACACAGAAACATGGCCATCAATACGAAAGAAGGTAAAGGAAGAAAATCTCTCAGTAAAAGATCATAGGAATTTCAAAGCATATATTGGAAATATCTTTGGAAAAATGGCAGGGCAAAGTCACTACTTATCAATAGTCACATTGAATCTAAATGGCCTCAACTCTCCAGTTAAAAGACACCGATCGGCTGATTGGGTTAAGGAAAAAAACCCATCTATTAGCTGCTTACAAGAAACACATCTTTCCAACGAAGATGCATGCAGACTGAAAGTGAAAGGTTGTAAAAAGATATTCCATGCCACTGAAACCAAAAAAAGAGCTGGTGTTGCCATCTTAATATCAGACAAAATAAACTTTAACTCAGAAACTCTTAAGAGTGATAAAGGGGGCACTATATAATGATTAAGGGATCAATTCAACAGGAGGATGTAACTATTATAAACATATATACACTTAATAACAGGGTACCAGTTTATTTAAAAGATATGTTAAGGCACTTAAAGGGAGACTTAGACTCCAATACAATAGTATTGGGGGACTTCAATACTCCACTTTCAGCAATGGACAGATCAACCAGACAGAAGATCAACAAGGAAACAGCAGATTTAATTGGCACTATAGAACAAATGGACCTAAGAAATATCTGCTGAACTTTTCATCCTACACTTGAAGAATACACATTCTTCTCAGCAGTGCATGGAACTTATTCCAGGATTGACCCAATTCTAGGCCATAAAGCAAGTCTCAGCAAATTCCAAAGAATCGAAATCATACCATGCATCTTCTCAGACCACAATGGAATGAAGCTGGAAATTAGCAACTTGGGAATCCCTAGAGCATATGCAAACACATGGAAACTGAACAACATGCTCCTGAATGAACAATGGGTCATAGAAGAAATCAGAAATCAAAAACTTTCTGGAAGCAAATGAAGATAACGCAACATATCAAAACTTATGGGATACAGCAAAAGCAGTGGTAAGAGGAAAGTTTATAGCAATAGGTGCCTACATCAAGAAATTGAAAAGGCACCAAATAAAAGAGCTTTCAATTCACCTCAAGGATCTAGAAAAACTACAGCAAACCAAACTGAAAACTAGTAGGAAAAGAAAAATAATTAAAATTAGGGAAGAAATCAACAGAATTCAATCCAAAAAAACATTACTAAAGATCAGCAGAACGAGCTGGTTTTTTGAAAAAATAAACAGGATTGATACCCCCATTGGCCCAACTAACTAAAAAAAGTTTAGAGAAGATCCAAATCAATAAACTTAGAGATGAAAAGGGAATGTAACAACAGACACCACAATTTAGGTAGGTTGTATATGTCCAGGAATCCATCCACTTCTGATAGTTCTCCTTGTTTGCTGGCATACAACTCTGTAGTAATCTCTGATGACTCTCCACCTCCATGATGTCTGTTGTTACATTCCCTCTTTTGTCTTTGATTTTACTGACCTGGGCCCTCTCCCTTCTTTTTTTAGTTAGTTGGTGAATTAGTATGAAAATGTGTACTTACTCTAGTTAATGATTGGCTGATGTCTTTAAAACCCAACTGCAGGATATTTCCAAGAATTGGAACCTTTGCAAACCATTGAAGTATGATAATGTGTACTTACTCTGGTTAAAGAGTTGGAGAGAGAGGGAGAGGGAAGTTTTCCATTAATGGTTTACTCCTCAAATGGCTGCAATGGCCTGAGCTGGATGAATCTGAAGCCAGGAGCCAGGAGCTTCTTGCAGGTCTCCCACACTAGTATAGGGGCCCAAGGACTTAGGCCATCTTCCATTGTTTTCTCAGGCCATTAGCAGGAAACTGGATCAGAAGTGGAGCAGCTAGGACTCAAGCTGGCACCCCATGGAATGCTCTCTCTGCAGGCCAGGGCTTTAACCCGCTGGGCCACAGTGCTGGCTCCAGTGTTGATTTCTTGACCTGGCATTATGAGAAAAATGTCTGAGTAAGATAAGGGACAACTGGAAAGAGAGATGTGAACAGACTCACAGGCATGAGCTTCAGTTGTGATTGGAATCAGAGACTTCTACAAATAGTTCCAGGGTACACAAAGAGCATCATGGACAGTCCTGATCAGGTGATAGCATTGATCGGTCAAGAAGATTTAAATGGCACTGGATAGCAATCCTTACAAGGTTACCAAGGCAATGGTACTATGAAGGGATAACCTGTAAAGATATTATTGTATTTGTCCTAAATTGATAACTGCAGTCATAACTATGGCAATTTATTTGGTACAACATATTTGACATATATACATAATAAAATTATTATCAGAATTCAGCATATTTTCATAACTATCAATTTACATAATTATCTTTTTTTGGCTAACAAAACCTGAAACCTGGCCTTTTCTCTTTGTAGAATGGGAAAGACTCATGCATAATTAGAGACAAAAGGGCATTCAGGTATCCGCAAATGTAACCCCTACATTAATTGAATTGAATTATTTTATTTTATTTTTAATTTTTGACAGGCAGAATGGACAGTGAAAGAGAGAGAGAGACAGAAAGGTCTTCCTTTTGCCGTTGGTTCACTCTCCAATGGCCGCCACGGCCGGCGCACTGTGGCTGGTGCATCGCGCTAATCCGAAGGCAGGAGCCAGGTGCTTCTCCTGGTCTCCCATGGGGTGCAGGGCCCAAGCACTTGGGCCATCCTCCACTGCACTCCTGGGCCATAGCAGAGAGCTGGCCTGGAAGAGGGGCAACCGGGACAAAATCCGACACCCCGACCGGGACTAGAACCCAGTGTGCTGGTGCCGCAGCCAGAGGATTAGCCTATTGAGCCATGGCGCCGGCCACCCCTACGTTAATTTTAGAAATGTGAAGACTTGAGGTGAAGTTTCCCTAACATATCACTTCAAAACCCTGTTTTAGAACTCAGGTTTCCATTCCTAGCTCAGTGACTGTCACGTCTAAGGGATGTACCATGACCGCCCAAATGTTCAGAAGGACATCACTGGCAGCCCTCCACAGTTGGAGTGGAACGCAAAACTCAACTTGATCACAGTTGTGAATTAGAACTGTTTCTTATTTAATAAACATTTACCTTTAACCATAGTATAACAAAGAAAATATTTCATGCACCCTAAATGTATATGGCAGCTTCATATGTTATCAGTAAGGAAACATGTCTGTGTGATTAACAAGTTGATCAAGCAAAATACTTTTTCCAGGATCACAGAACCCCCACTATGCCTCATCTCCCTCACTACCTTCCTCCTCCTGAGATATATGCTGACTCATATCATTCACTAACTTGGCTGTTTGTGAACTTAATATAAACAAATTATACGTGATACACTTTTTAGTATCTAGTTTTTGTTCTTATTGTGTTTGCAATATTCATTCATTAAGCAAAAAAGCAGCAAGTAAGCTATATTTTCCTTTTACTATGTTAGTGTTATGCAGATTATTTTTTTCATTGTGTTGCTATTTATTTCTGAGTTGATTAGGATGTGGCTGATGTGAATAGTGCTGTTATTATCATAATCATTGTTATTCCATTTAGTACACCTGAAAGCACAATTGTCAAATATACATAAATTCATTGAATTTTAATAGTTACTTGTATATAAGAGTCCAAATGGTTTCACCAATTTATACCTATACTACGAGTGTTGCAATGTATTTAATTTCTTGCCAAAATTTGGCATTTTCAGTCTGTCTTCATTTTAGTCATTCTTAGGGAAATATAACACTGTCTTGTTATATTTTCAATTTTCATTGTCATTAAGCATCATGATATTGAGCAATTTTTTTTAAAAATTTATTGGGCAAGTAGAGTTACAGACAGCAAGAGAGAGAGAGACAGAGAGAAAGGTCTTCCTTCCATTGGTTCACTCCCCAAATGGCCACTATGGCCACAGTGCGCCAATCTGAAGCCAGGAACCAGGTGCCTCCTCCCAGTCTCCCATGTGGGTACAGGGGCCCAAGCACTTGGGCTATCCTCCACTGCCCTCCTGGGCCACAGCAGAGAGCTGGACCGGAAGAGGAGTAGCTGGGATTTTAGAACCTGGTGCCCATAAGGGATGCTGGCGCTGCAGGTGGAGGATTAACCAAATGGGCCACGGCGCTGACCCCAATACTGAGCAATATTTGAGATGTTTATTGGTGTCATCAAATCCTTTTGTGATGGGTTTTTGTTGGTTATATATGAGACCATTTGTTATTTCTTATATACAATTATATGTAGATATTTACACATATAAAGAGATACTTGTTTTATTATTTGTTTTTTATATAAGAGTTAAATCCTCACATGTATAGAGAGGTTGGAAATCGTCAAATCTTGGGAGTCCTGTCAGTCACATGTAACCAGCTTTCCTATAGTGACTTTTCCCCTTCAGTCTAATTTGCATCAAAGATGGATCTTAGACACCATGTGATATCCAAGCAGTGACTCCAGTGGTGCTCTCAACAAGATCAATAGCAGGAACAGGTCAGAGGCATGAGACAGACACAGTCAGGAGTCAGGTGACCATCTGACCCTGTATATCTCCCTTTTGAGTCTGTTCTCAGAATTTGGGGAAGTCTTCCTCCTTTTGTATACTTTAATCTGAGTCAGTGACCATGTAAGGCTTCCCTAAAGTGGGTAGAAGCTATATGTGTAAGAAAAGGCTCTGTTTTAGGTTTGTAAGAGTTGTATCCATCCTGAGAGAGGCTTCTCTCCTGGAACACCACAGATGAGGATGCATCGAACTGCTGAGTGACACAGTGCTGGCCCTGCATGACAATTTAATGTCATTATGGCTACCATTAGTCCTGAAACCACAATATATCTCCTGAAAGATACTACAGAGGTCCATAAAAATATTTTTATTTACTTAGAACATTTCCAAGCGAATTGTTGACAGAATTTCTAAAACTTAAAGTATTTAATATATATTTCCTTTAAAATTCAGACAATTGTTCTATATAACCAAAATACCAACTTCAAAACCAGAAAACTCATAATGATGCATTACAACCATCAAATCCTCAATTCCATGAGTGTTTCATAAAGTCCTTCGTATTCACCCAGGAACCAGCTCAGAATCCTGAATCACTTTTTGCAATTGTCAGGCCTCCTCCATCAAGTACAGCCTGCAACCGCTCCTCAATCTTTCCTTGACTTTTTGACCTTGTTTTATTCAAAGGGTACAGCCTAGGAGTTTCTAAATCATCTCTCTTCTGAGATTGTTTGATGATTCCTCATGAGTCAATTGTGACTATGCAGCTTTGACAAGACTCTCAGAGGAGGTGCTTTCAATACTTTAGGCATCCAGTTAGTTGACCAAGATTCAATTCACTTGTGACCATTGGTGCATAACGTGATCTATCACCCAGATGAACTATATAATGTCATTTGAGGACATATTATCCCAATATCAGAGACACATATGAAATGTTCTTCATTTATGTTCTCTTTCTTGTGATCTGCTTGTGCTTTCTTTGCACTGGTTTGGAGCCCAGGTATTGGTATTTTAAGGTAAAAAATTAAAAATCCAAGTGGTGCTAGCACAGTCATGACAGAGAACGACTAAAGTAAATTGTTTGATGCAAGCAAATTAGTTTAAGGACCAGTTGGTAATTTTTGACTTTGAGGGAAATTAAAATAATCTATGACATGTACACTAATGTCTGTGTGTACTACTCCAAAATCTAGGACATTTTGTCTTGAGAGTGGAAGCCTTTCAAGCACTCAGTACACTCTACCAGCATTACAGGTACCTAAACATAAAATAGCTAACATAATTCAATAACCAACCATATGCCAAGTTATCAGCTAACTAAATGTGAATGCTTTTCATTATTATATACAAAACCCATTGGAAAGCAGAGATCACTATTCTTACTTTTCAGTTGGAAATGCAGACTCGGGGAGAATAAGAGATCTGGCCAGGGATACATAGGTCCCATGTAACAAAAAATCAGCCTGGAGGTGAGATTTTCTGATGTCCTATGCAGTATAAGTTTTCTCCAATAAAATAGCTCAGCTGCTCTTTATAGAAATTATGTTATATGTTGAGAGGTCACTATCTTTGAGATGAGCTGAGGTCCTTTCTATTTATAGATTGAAGGAATCAGAGGCTTTTTTGTTTTTGCTTTTTGAAATACAGCCAAACAGAGAGGGAGAGAGAAATCGTCCATGTACTTGTTCACTCCTCAAATTCATGAAGCATGGAAGCTTAGCTAGGCCTAAGCCAAAAGCCAGGAAATCAATCATTGCTCCCACGTGGGACCCAAGTACATGAGCCTTTGCCTGGTGCCTCTCAGGATGTGCATTAGCAGAAGCTGATGTCAGGAGCAGAACAAAAACTGGAACCTGGGCAATCTTGTATGAAAGAGTCCCAAGTAGCATCTTAACCACTGAACAAATGCTTACCCCATGTGTGTAGCTAATTTAAAGATAAAAGGGAACTTTAATATCAATAGATCCAAAATTACTTATTTCTTTTTCTTTAGTAAATATAAATTTCCAAAGTACAGTTTATGGATTACATTGGCTCCCCCCCCATAATTTCCCCCCCACTCGCACCCCTCCCATCTCCTGCTCCCTCTCCCATTCCATTCACATCAAGATTCATTTTCAATTATCTTTATATACAGAAGATTGATTCAGTATATACTAAGTAAAGATTTCATCAGTTTGCACCCACACAGAAACACAAAGTGTAAAAAATACTGTTTCAGTACTAGTTATAGCATTACTTAACATTGGACAACACATTAAGGACAGATCCCACATGAAAAGTAAGTACACAGTGACTCCTGTTGTTGACTTAACAATTTGACACTCTTGTTTATGGCATCAGTAATCTCCCTAGGCGTCTATGTTCATCAGGGATATTGGTCTGTAATTCTCTTTCAATGCTGCATCTTTTTCCGGCTTAGGAATTAAGGTGATGCTGGCTTCATAGAAAGAATTTGGGAAGATTCCCTCTTTTTCGATTGTTCTGAATAGTTTGAGAAGAATTGGAGTTAGTTCTTATTTACATGTCTGGTAGAATTCAGCAATGATTCCATTTGGTCCTGGACTTTTCTTTGTTGGGAGGGCCTTTATTACTGTTTCAATTTCTGTCTCAGTTATGGGTCTGTTTAGGTTTTCTATGTCTTCCTTGTTCGATTTACATTCCCTTGTTCATCTCTGATTTTATTGATTTGGGTCTTTTCTTTTTTTAGTTAGTTGGGCCAATGGGGTGTCAATTTTGTTTATTTTTTCAAAAAACCTAGTTCCTCGTTTGGCTGATTTTTTGTAATTTTTTTTTTGGATTGAATTCTGTTGATTTCTTCCCTACTTTTAATTATTTCTCTTCTCCTACTAGATTTGGGTCTGGTTTGCTGCAGATTTTCTAGATCCTTGAGATGCATTGAAAGCTCTTTTATTTGGTGCCTTTCCAATTTCTTGATGTAGGCACCTATTGCTATTTAACTTTCCTCTTACCACTGCTTTTGCTGTATCCCATAAGTTTTGATATGTTGTGCTGTTATCCTCATTTACTTCCAGAAAATTTTTGATTTCTCTTTTAATTTCTTCTATGACCCATTGTTCATTCAGGAGCATGTTGTTCAATCTGCATGTTTTTGCATATGCTCTAGGGATTCCTGAGTTGCTAATTTCCAACTTCATTCCTTTATGGTCTGAGAAGCTGCATGGTATGATTCTAATTCTTTTGAATTTGCTGAGACTTGCTTTATGGCCTAGTATATGGTCAGTCCTAGAGAAGGTTCCATGTACTGCTGAGAAGAATGTAAATGCTTTATGTGTAGGATGAAAAGTTCTGTAGATATCTGTTAGATCCATTTGGGCTATAGTGTCTTTTGAATCTACTGTCTCCTTGTTGATCTTCCATCCTGTTGATCTGTCTGTTTCTGAGAGTGGAGTATTGAAGTCCCCCAGTACTATTGTATTGGGGTCTAAGTCTCCCTTTAAGTCCCTTAACAAATTTTTAAATAAACCGGTGCCCTGTAATTAGGTGCATATAGATTGATAATCATTATATCTTCCTGTTGAGTTGATCCCTTAATCATTATATAGTGCCCCTCTTTGTCTCTCATAACAGTTTTTGTGTTAACGTTTATGTTGTCCGATATTAAGATGGCTACGCCCACTCTTTTTTCATTTCTGTTGGCATGGTATATCTTCTTCCAGGCTTTCACTTTCAGTCTGTATGCATCTTTGTTGGAAAGATGTGTTTCTTGTAAGCAGCTAATAGATGGGTTTTTTCCTTAACCCAATCAGCCAATCGGTGTCTTAACTGGACAGTTCAGGCCACTAACGTTCAATGTGTCTATTGATAAGCAGTAACTTTGCCCTGCCATTTGCCAAAGATATTTTCTAATATATGTTTTGAACTTCCTGTGATCTTTTGCTGTGAGATTTCCTTGCTTTACCTTCTTTCATATTGATGACCTTGTTTCTGTGTTTCTGTGTGTAACACATCTGTAAGCATCTTTTGCAGGGCTGGACGAGTGGCGACAAATTCTTTCAATTTCTGTTTGTGTGAAAGGTCTTTATTTCACCTTCATTCACAAATGAGAGCTTTGCAGGATGTAATATTCTGGGCTGGCAGTTTTTGTCTCTTAGTACCTGGGCTATATCTTGCCATTCCCTCCTAGCTTGTAGGGTTTCTGTTGAGAAGTCTGCTGTGAGTCTAATTGGAGATCCTCTGAGAGTAATCTGATGTTTGTCTCTTGCACATTTTAGGATCTTTTCTTTATGTTTCACTGTGGTGAGTTTAATTACAATGTGTCGTGGTGAGGATCTCTTTTGGTCATGCTTACTAGGGGTTCTATGAGCTTCCAGTATTAGGATGTCTCTGTCCTTCTCCAAACCTGGGAAATTTTCTGCTAGTATCTCACTAAAAAGGCCTTCTAATCCTTTCTCTCTCTCCATGCCTTCAGTAACTCCTAAAACCCAAATGTTGGGTTTTTTAATAGTATCCTGCAGATTCCTGACAATATTTTTTAGATTCCTAATTTCCTCTTCTTTTCTTTGGTTTGGCTGTATACTTTCCCGTTCTCTGTCTTCTATGTCTGATATTCTCTCTTCTGCTTCACTCATTCTGTTTTTTAAGGCTCTCTAATGTGTTTGTCATTTGATCTATTGATTTCTTTATTTTATTATAATTTCACTATCACAGTTTCATGTTCTACTAGTTGCTTCATTTCATTTTGATTCCTCCTTAATATTTCATTTTCACGAGAGAGATTTTCTATCCTGTCCAGTAAGGATTTCTGTAGTTCAAGAATTTGTTTTTGAGAACTTCTTAATGTTCTTATCAATTTTTTGAGATCTGCTTCTTGCATTTCTTCTGTCTCATCATCTTCATAATCTTGAATTGGGGTGTCTTTCATTTGGGGGTGTCATAGTGTCTTACTTGTTCTTGTTACCTTGGTTTCTGTGTTTGTTTGACAATGTGGAGATATTCTTTGGTTTCTTCATTGTGGTGCTTTTTCTCATTATACTATGACTCTAGATTAAGTGGACTGTCTGCTTTTGATGGATCCTTAGAGGCTGTGATGGGTGTGGCCAGAGAGCTCTGTTTGGTTCTTCATGGTTAAGGGTGTGCCAAATGTGACTCACCCAGATTCTTCTCTTGCTCTCTCTCTCTCTCTCTCTCTCTCTCTTTTGACTCAGTTGGGAAGTAATTCCGCACAGCTGAGTGTAATTGAGGGTAGTTGATGTATGAAATCTGGCCCCTGTGGGTATTTGTCTGCTCTACCCCTGGGACCACACAAAGAGTTTATGCAGCACTCAGTGTGGTCTCCAATTTCTCCGCAGTCTCTCACTGGGTTGCCAAGGTTACTGAGTTTGTGTACTCGGTGAGTTCTCCCCCGCCCCCCGATTTTCACAGTCTGAGTTCGTTAGCTCCACACTTTCACTAGGTCCTAACCTTCTGTTATTTCTCCTCACCAGAGTCAGGTTTTTCTGCTTGGCTAATGGCGGGCACTGCTTTACATACATAAAATGGCGCCTGCTCTTTGTCTTGCTTGGGTTTGTAAGGTGGGTGGAGAGAGAGGCTAGTGTCTGTGCCGGTTCCCCTTATTTATTCATTTTTTTCTCTCCTCCAGTCAGCCTGTTGAACTTTCCCCAGTGGGGCTTCAGGCCTCGTTACCTCTAGGATCTTTCTACCTTTCTCTGCCAATGTCTTGGGTTACCGAGGTTTTTGTCTCACCTCCCCTTCCAGCGCTGGTGCGCAGACTCTGTGGCTGGGCTTCCACGCGGTGGGCGACCTTGCTCTCCCCGTAGGTCCTCCGTGTCACATCCACCAGGTCCAGAAGAGTTTCCTCTGCAATTTTTTTCTGAGCCTTTTCCTGAGGCTACAGTAACTGCACTTTTATTAAACTATCTTTTCCTGGACTATCGGTGTGCGCCCTCACTATTCCACCATCTTAATTTGTTTTATTTTTATGAAGGAGCAATTAGTGACTCAGTGAAATTGTGTCATCAGTCCATCCATACAAGACTGTCTAGGGACTGGTGCTATGGCACATAGGGTTAACTCTGGCATCCTCATATGGGCACTGGTTTGAGACCCGGCTTTTCCACTTCAGACCCAGCTCTCTGCTATGGCCTGGAACAGCAGTAGAAGATGGCCCAAGTCCTTTGGCCCCTGCACCCACGTGGGAGACCCAGAAGAAGCTCCTTGCTCCTGGCTTGGGATCAGCGCAGCTATGGCCTTTGTGGCCATCTGGGGAGTGAACCAGTGGATGGAAGGCCTCTCTGTCTCCTCTCTGTGTAACTCTGACTTTCAAATAAATAAATAAATATTAAAAAAAGAAAATTACTCAAAATGCTGGATTAATAGATAAATTACTTGGGAATTTATGACAGTAAGGGAAATAGTAATATTCTATGATGCATATATTTAAAATATTTATTGTGCAGTATTCCATAATCTAGGGCACATTGTCCTCCATGGAAGCCTTTCACACACTCAGTACATTCTAGCAGCATTATAACTGCCTAAACATAAAACAGCTGACATAATTCATATGTCTTAAATAACCCGCCATATACTAAATTATTAGCTAAACAAGTGATATATGCCCCCTCATTAAATACAAAATGACACTGGAGAGTAGAGATCATTATTTTTTATTTTTCAAATGGGGAAATGGAGAATCTGAAAGACCAGGAGATCTGGCCAGGATCACACAGCTGTTAATTGACAGAGAAGTGACTGGAACTGAGATCTCCTGGCACCCATAGTTGTGCACTAAGCTCATACCACAGTGCCTGGTGGACAATTTTAGCAAAACAAAGCAAACCCCAAATATTAATTACTCTGAAGGAACTCTACTCTGACTGTTCATAAAGCAACAGGCTTCCCATCAAATAGAAGCCCTTCACTTGACAAGACCAAAGGTGATCAACAGTAAATCACAACATATCAAAAACTTATGGGTTGGCCGGCGCCGTGGCTCACTAGGCTAATCCTCCGCCTAGCGGCGCCGGCACACCGGGTTCTAGTCCCGGTTAGGGCGCCGGATTCTGTCCCGGTTGCCCCTCTTCCAGGCCAGCCCTCTGCTGTGGCCAGGGAGTGCAGTGGAGGATGGCCCAAGTGCTTGGGCCCTGCACCCCATGGGAGACCAGGAAAAGCACCTGGCTCCTGCCATCGGATCAGCGCGGTGCGCCGGCCGCGGCGGCCATTGGAGGGTGAACCAACGGCAAAGGAAGACCTTTCTCTCTGTCTCTCTCTCTCTCACTGTCCACTCTGCCTGTCAAAAAAAAAAAAAAAAACTTATGGGATACAGCAAAGGCAGTGTTAAGAGGAAAGTTTATAGCAGTAGGTGCCTACATCAAGAAATTGGAAAGGCACCAAACAAATGAACTATCTAATTCAGCATTTTGCCGTAGTTGATATTTTGCATTTCTCTATGTACAGGGCTTTACCCAGATGCCCTGCTGATCATCCATTTGGTCAGTGAATAGAGATGTTTCAATGGGAGAGCCCCTGTGAAAGGAATTGAAGCCTGGCTTCTCAAAAAGGTCTTGGACTGATACATTAGTATCTTATCAGTGACATCTTACAACTTCACCATGCTAAAATTAAAGTGTGGATTCCAGTAGCATATCTCCAAGACTCCTTTTTCATCTATGTCTTTCTTATTATATAAAGAGAAAAGGCCGGGCAGTGACCTCAGTAGAAGGAAGGAGGAATGGAGTCACCCATTTTTAAAGCATAAAATAGTTGCTTTAAGGAGAGCATTTGAGTTCATTTTATCCAAATAAGGTACTATAACTCTTTTAGAGTCCTGTCAAGTAACACAGCTTGACTCACACAAGTTCTAAAGGTTACAAAATGAACCTTTACTCTCATTTTCATGAAGCTGTGCTGCATTTATTGACTCAATTCATGCTTATTTGAAAATCATTGCTGTGTTGTAGAATACAGTAAGTAAATGCTAGTGAGCTCAGTTGATCTGAATATCTTGGTAGGAAGTGTGCAAGACTCAGGATATGGAATCTAGCCTGAGTTCTACCACTGGAAGAAACAATATTCTTTTTTTAAAAACTTTTATTTAGTAGATATAAATTTCCAAAGGACAGTTTATGGATTACAATGGCTTTTTTCCCCCACTTCCATCCCACCCAAAACCCTCCCATCTGCCGCTCCCTCTCCCATTCCATTCACATCAAGATTCATTTTCAATTATCTTTATATACAGAAGATCAATTTAGTATATATTAAGTAAAGATTTCATCAGTTTGCCCCTGCGCAGAACACAAAGTGCCAAATACTGTTTGAGCACTAGTAATATCATTAATTCACATTGAACTACACATTAAGGATGGAGATCCTACATGGGAGTAAGTGCACAGTGACTCCTGTTGTTGACTTAACAATTTGACACTCTTGTTTAAGGCATCAGCAATCTCCCCAGGCTCTAGTCATGAGTTGCCAAGGCCATGGAAGCTCCCTGAACTCACTGACTTTGATCTTATTTCGATAAGGCCATAGTCAAAGTGGAAGTTCTCTCCTCCCTTCAGAGAAAGTTACCTCCTTCTTTGATGGCCCATTCTTTCCACTGGGATCTCACTTGCAGAGATCTTTCATTTAGATTTTTTTTTTTCCAGAGTGTCTTGGCTTTCCATGCCTAAAATACTCTCATGGGCTCTTCAGCCATATCAGAATGCCTTAAGGGCTGATTCCAAAGCCAGAGTGCTGTTAGGACAACTGCCATTCTATGAATCTGCTGTGTATCCCACTACCCATGTTGGATCATTCTCTCCCTTTTTTATTCTATCAGTTATTATTATCAGACCCTAGTCTTGTTTATGTGATCTCTTTGACTCTTAGACCTATTATTATGGTCTATTGTGACCTGAAATTGATCACTTGGACTAGTGAGATGGCATTGGTACATGCCACCTTGATGGGATTGTATTGGAATCCCCTGGCACATTTCTAACTCCACCAATTGGGGCAAGTCAGCTTGAGCATGTCCCAAATTGTACATCCCCTCCCTCTCTTATTCCCACTCTTATATTTAACAGGGATCACTTTTCCATTAGCTTTAAACACCTAGGAATAATTTTGTGTTAATTACATAGCTCAACCAATGGTATTTAGTAGAACAAACAAAAATACTAAAAGGGATATAGTATTAAATTGTACATAAACAGTGATGATAAGGGCTGATCAAGTCATTGTTTCTCATAGTGTCCACTTCACTTCAACAGGTTTCCTTTTTGGTGCTCGGTTAGTTGTCACCAATCAGGGGGAACATATGATATTTGTCCCTCTGGAACTAGCTTATTTCACTCAGCATGATGTTTTCCAGGTTCCCCCATTTTGTTGCAAATGACCAGATTTCATTGTTTTTGACTGCTGTATAGTATTACATAGAGTACATGTCCCATAATTTCTTTATCCAGTCTACTGTTGATGGGCATTTGGGTTGATTCCAGGTCTTAGTTATTGTGAATTGAGCTGCAATAAACATTAAGGTGCAGACCGCTTTTTTGTTTGCCAATTTAATTTCCCTTGGGTAAATTCCAAGGAGTGGGATGGCTGGGTCAAATGGTAGGGTTATATTCAGGTTTCTGAGGAATCTCCAGACTGACTTCCATAGTGGCTTGACCAGTTTGCATTCACAGCAACAGGGGGTTAGTGTCCCTTTTCCCCTACATCCTCTCCAGCATCTGTTGTTGGTAGATTTCTGAATGTGAGCCTTTCTAACTGTGGTGAGGTGAAACCTCATTGTGGTTTTGATTTGCATTTCCCTGATGGCTAGTGATCTTGAACATTTTTTCATGTGTCTGTTGGCCATTTGGATTTCCTCTTTTGCAAAATGTCTATTGAGGTCCTTGGCCCATCTCTTAAGTGGGTTGTTTGTTTTGATGTTGTGGAGTTTCTTGATCTCTTTGTAGACTGGTTATTAACGCTTTATCTGCTGCATAGTTTGCAAATATCTTTTCCCATTCTGTTGGTTGCCTCTTCATTTTCCTGACTGAGAAACAATATTCTTGGCCCAGAGGTTGACTCTTCAAGGCCCAACTTCATCGACCCTAAAATGAGTATAATTTTACCTTAGGCCAAGGTAGTTCAGAGAATCCAAATCGGCGGTTGCAAATTTCTTCCCTATTGGAGGTCTGGCAATTCTAGCTATTTTTCCTGCAATTAACTCCTAGAATTCTTAAGTGTGGGGAGCAGCTCGGACTAGACTGTTACTGGAATTAAGACTTATTCTATGCATCTGCTCTCCCACAATATGGCGCTGGGAGAGAAGTAAGCAGCTTCCGCACAGCTGCCTCCAGTTCAACCAATTAACTGTAGGACTTGCTCCTGATTGGAGAGCAGCGTACTCGGCGTGTGGGCAGCCGAGTTGGGATTGGCGGAGGAGGACTATAAAGGAGGAGAGAGACGGCATGCACCAGAAACATCTACGGGGAACATCTAAGGGAACATCTGTGCAGCCCCCGAGAAGAGCCGGCCGGCGGTGTGCCGCTCCCCTGCGGAAGTGGGGAATGCGGCCAGGGGGAACTGCCCTTCCACGGAGGTGGAAGGGATAGCAGCCAACCCGGGAAGAACCAGCAGCAAACCCGGGGAGGGCCGAGCAGACGAAAGAACAGCGCAGGGTCCTGTGTCGTTCCTCCACGAAGAGGGGGAGCGACATAATGGTGCCGTGACTCGGATATGAAGCCTAGGCAGGATTTAGTGTCGTTCCTCCACGAAGAGGGGGAGCGACATAATGGTGCCGTGACTCGGATAGGAAACCTGACTCGGATAGGAAACGTGACTCGGATAGGAAACCTGACTTGGATAGGAAACCTAGGACGGATATGAAACTTAGGAGGGAAGAAACGGGAAGATTGGGAAAATATCGGAGAGAGAGACTAGCAAACAGCCTAGGGGAAAATATCGGAGAGAGAGACTAGCAAACAGCCTAGGGAAAAGCCGGACGAAAAAGGAGCCGGAAGAAGCTATTGAAAGCCTAGGCATAGACTTGGATACGGACTACGGGGGGAAGTTGGGAGAAATCTCTAAGGTCGAAAGCGAAAGTGAAAGCTAGAACAAACAGATTCGGACGCGGACTGTGGGGAGAGGCCAGGAGAAATGAGGGAGGAATATCGTTGGAGATAGCTTGGGGAAACATACCGGGTAGAGAAAACTGTTAGGGAAATTGAAGCCGCGGGGGGCAGGCCAAGGCGGACACGAAAGCCACTTTGGGATTCTCAGGTTAGCCCGGGAATAGGGGGCAAAAAGTTGAAACCAGAAGCTGAGACGTAAGCCAGATTGGGATCCGTCTGATTAGCCCGGGGAGCAAAGGACGGGAAGCCAAATCGTGGGGCGGAGACGTACACTGGGTTGAATTCGCCAGGCTAGCCCGGGGAACTTGGATTGAATGCTAGTGGTGGAGACGCAAGCTACGCTGTGTTACTCGCGGAAGCCGCCGCGTGCAGAGAGAGCACGGGGCGTGAGTAGATAGGGAACGGGGCTGGCGTAGGCCGTGGTTCAGACGCGAAAGGGTTAAGCGTGGAGACCGCGGAGCGCGCGAAGCCGAGCCGCGCAAAGCCGGGAAGCTGCGCAGATGAGAGAGGCGCGTGGGCTGAAGCGGCGCAGAGCCGGGAACCCGCCGGCGGGGCGAGGTGCCGGGAAGCTGCGGGGCTAAGAGAAACAGAAGTTTTAGAAGTAAAGTGAGAGAAATAGGAATGCTGGAAGATAGAAGTAAAATGGGAGAAATAGGAATGCCCGGAGATAGAGAAATAGAGAGAAATAAGGCCTCCCCTCAACATGCCAATTAGAAGGCTTGGATTCGGTCTGCCCGATTAGTGAGGCGATGAGCACCTGGGCGGCTAGCCGCAGGTCACCGAAGACAGGCACGAATTAACATCAGTAAAGCTTCCCCACAATGCAACAATTAGGAGGCTTGGATTCGGTCTGCCTGATTTAAGGCGGTAAGCGCCAGCAAAGCTCGACCAGAGTATGAGCTGCAGGTCACCGAAGATAGGCACGAACCAACACTAATAAGTCTCCCCCACAATAAGGCAATGAGAAGGCTTGGATTCAGTTTGCCTGATAGGTTTTGTAAACACCTGCAGGCAGTTCTAGCAGAGCAGAGTATGCGCTGCAGGGCACCGAACACAGGCACGTATCAGCGCCTAAAAACCTCCTCACAACATGGCGAAGAGAGGACCCGGATTCGGTTTGCCTGATGGATAGGACTTGTAAGAGCCTGTGGCAACTCTAGCAAGTAGAGCAGAGTGTGTGCTGCGGGACACCGAAGACAGGCGCATATCAACGCCAAAAAAAATAAAAAGAAAGGGGGATCTGTGGGGAGCAGCTCGGACTAGACTGTTACTGGAATTAAGACTTATTCTATGCATCTGCTCTCCCACAATATGGCGCTGGGAGAGAAGTAAGCAGCTTCCGCACAGCTGCCTCCAGTTCAACCAATTAACTGTAGGACTTGCTCCTGATTGGAGAGCAGCGTACTCGGCGTGTGGGCAGCCGAGTTGGGATTGGCGGAGGAGGACTATAAAGGAGGAGAGAGACGGCATGCACCAGAAACATCTATGGGGAACATCTAAGGGAACATCTGTGCAGCCCCCGAGAAGAGCCGGCCGGCGGTGTGCCGCTCCCCTGCGGAAGTGGGGAATGCGGCCAGGGGGAACTGCCCTTCCACGGAGGTGGAAGGGATAGCAGCCAACCCGGGAAGAACCAGCAGCAAACCCGGGGAGGGCCGAGCAGACGAAAGAACAGCGCAGGGTCCTGTGTCGTTCCTCCACGAAGAGGGGGAGCGACATAATGGTGCCGTGACTCGGATATGAAGCCTAGGCAGGATTTAGTGTCGTTCCTCCACGAAGAGGGGGAGCGACACTTAAGCAAGCATTATTAATCTGAGTTAAATGTAGGTCTGATTAGTAGCAAAGTCAGTGTATGAGTTTTTTTAAAACATAACGTGAAAAGAGAAAAGAAAGTGTCTAATTTTATAACTTTAATTATGGTTACAGAATTCAGCAAGTAAAAGAATTACTTGCACACCAATGTTTCTTGCAGCTCAATTCACAATAGCTAAGACATGGAATCAACCTAAATGTCAACCAAAGACAAGGTAAAGAAACAATAGGATATATACACTAAAGAGTACTACATATCAGTAAAAAAAAAAAAAAAATGGAATCGATCATTTGCAACGAAATGTTTGAATCTGAAAAACATCATACTTAGTGAAATAAGCCAGTCCTAAAGGGACAAATACTATATGTTCTCCCTGATCTCTGGTAACTAATAGAGCACCAAAAAGAACATCTGTAGAAGTGAAATTGACACTTTGAAGAGCAACAACTTGAACAGCCTTTGTCTCAACTGTCAAGGAACAGTTTTTTTTTTTGTTTGTTTGTTTTTATTTTCTTCTTCATACTATTTATTGAACACTTAATATAGAGTCAATTATATGTATATAAAGTCAATTGAAATTGATCGCTGGCCAGTGCCACAGCTCACTAGGCTCATCCTCCGCCTGCGGCACTGGCATCCCGGGTTCTAGTCCTGGTTGGGGTGCCAGATTCTGTCCTGGTTGCTCCTCTTCCAGTCCAGCTCTCTGCTATGGCCCGGGAAGGCAGTGAAGGATGGCTCAGGTCCTTGGGTCCTGCACCTGCATGGGAGACCAGGAGGAGACACCTGGCTCCTGGCTTCGGATCGGCTCAGTGCGCCAGCCGTAGCAGCCATTTGTGGGGTGAACCAATGGAAGGAAGACCTTTCTCTCTGTCTGTCTCTCTCACTGTCTAACTCTGCCTGTCAAAAAAAAAAAAAAAAAGAAATTGATTTCAGTAAAAAATAAGAGTGAGAATAGAGAGGGAGGAGGAAGTCTATAACTGTAAAACTGTATAGTTCTGTATACATCCTATGGACTTAATTCTAAGGGTACAGTTTAAAAACTTGTTATGGGACCTCAAATCCCATGAAGTTGGATGGTAAAAATGCCATCTTAAGTATTAAAGTGATCATATTCAGTATTAAAGTGATCATATATATAGGATTAATTGTTACAGGGGTCATATAAATAAGATCAAGTGTCTAGCAATAATAATACAATTAAGAAGGAGAGACTGTTCCAACATGGGAACCAGTCTGCACAGTAGGCTCATAGAATGGCAATCATTTTAAATAGCACTCTGACCTCAAAATCAGCCCTTATGACATTCTGGTCTGGCTGAAAAGCCCATGAGAGCATTTCAGGCCACTGTGGCAAAAAATGTCCTATATGAAGGATCTCTGTGAGTGAGACCCCAGTGGAAAGAAGTGGCTGTTAAAGAAGGATGTACCTTTCTATGAAGGGAGGAGAGAACTTACACTTTGTTTATGGCCTTGTCTAAGTGCCAACAGAGATTGTGGATTCACAAGGCTTCCATAGTCTTGGTAGCTCATTTCAAGAACCTCTGTCAAGCCTGTCAGAGCCATCTGGGGAGTGAACCAGTGTATGGAAGATTCTCTCTCTCTGTAGCTCTGCCTTTCAAATAAACAATTTTTTTTTTTTTAAAAAAAGGGTATTCTTTTTTTTTTTTTTAAATTTGGCAAATAGAGTTAGAGAGTGAGAGAGAGAGAGACAGAGTGAAAGGTCTTCCTTTCTCTGCTGGCTCACCCCCCAAATGGCTGCCATGGCCCCAGCTATGCCGATCCAAAGCCAGGAGCCAGGTGCTTCCTCCTGGTCTCCCATGTGGGTGTAAGGGCCCAAGCACCTTGGCCATCCCCCACTAGCCTCCCAGGCCACAGCAGAGAGCTGGACCGAAAGAGGAGCAACTGGGACCAGAACCTGGTGCTCACATGGGACGCCAGCGCCACAGGTGGAGGACCAACCCTGTGTATAGATTCTATCCTCAGGTGTGGGAATGCCAACCATCATATCTACTTAACTCTGTCTTTTGAAATGGTGGCCTTCCCCTTCTGTAGAGCTTGTATCTATGGTTCAGTCTTTTGTAGTTGTAGTTATGCAGGATTTTGATAGGTAACAGGTCAAAAAGGAAAGCTCAAAAAGGAAAATGCTAAACAAAATCAACATGAGCATAATAAATTGAGTTTGAATCCTACAAAGAATGAACAGAGATATAGTCTAATAGCAGGTGTATTATGGTTTGGAGGTTGACTACTTATATAAGTACAGCAAGAACTGTTCTCAATTTTAGAAGACCCTCAATGTTAGGAAGCCTAACCAAGGAAGACTTAGATTTATTTTTTTTTCCCAAAAAGCTACAGTAGTTAATCTTTTGACATTTCAGGGGCTGCTAAGAAGTGATAGTTTTATTTACTCACTGTAAGTCCAGGAACTCCTGAAGCCAGGTATTCTGTGTATAATTTTAGATAGGCCAATGCTTCCAATTGTATCCTGTTAGGAACAGAACATTTTTACTGAACCTATGCAGGCAATCACATTGCTACATAAACCCCAAATACTCATAAATGGTTTTTGCATTTTGATAGAATTAAGAAGGGAGAAAAGTTAAATGATTGCATTTTTGTTTACAAAATATACTTTGCCAAAGTGTTGTTAACCATAAAAATCTCAAGAAAAGTTTTTTTATAAACCTAAAAGATAAATCATTTAAATATGGAATCAATAATATTTTAGATAAAAGACATAAAAACCCACAGATGTCATTGTTTATTGTTTCATGTAATTGATTCTTACCTTATTTGATCTCAGAAGTTTCATGAATTCATGTTTTTAAAATCAGAGGTATGAAAATTTTATTTAGTCCATTGATCTTCAAATTGTCAGTAGCCTGAAATAAGAATGGATGCCGGATTCTGTCCCGGTTGCTCCTCTTCCTGTCCAGCTCTCTTCTGTGGCCCGGAAGTGCAGTGGAGAATGGCCCAGGTCCTTGGGCCCTGCACCCGCATGGGAGACCAGGAGAAGCACCTGGCTCCTGCCTTCAGATCAGCGCGGTGCGTTGGCCGCAGCATGCCGGCTGCAGCAGCCATTTGGGGGTGAACCAATGGCAAAGGAAGACCTTTCTCTCTGTCTCTCTCTCTCTCTCTCTCACTGTCCACTCTGCCTGTCAAAAAAAAAAAAAAAAAAAGAATAATTGTTAGAGTCTTATTCTAGTTTTTAAAGATTTATTTATTTGAAAAGCAGAGTTACAAAAAAAAAATAGAGAGGGAAAGACAAAGAGAGAGAAGAAAGGTCTTCCATCTGCTGATTTATTCCCCAAATGGCTGCCACAGGCAGGGCTTGGCCAAGCTGAAGCCAGGAGCCTGGAACTCTATCTTAGTCTCCCCCATTTGTGGGAGGGGCCAAGAGTTCATCTGCTACTGCTTCCCCAAGTGCATTAACAGGGAGCTGGATTGGAAGTGGAGCAACTGAGACTTGAGGCAGAACCTATATGGGGTGCCAGCACTGAAGGCTTTGGCTTGACCCACTGTACCACAGCATTGGCCCCTGTTAGAGTCTTTTTCATGAATCTGATTGCATGTATTTTTATAGGTGAATAAAGTGTTGAAATTTTTATTGTAATTCAACAATTTATAAGGAAAGTCAGCATTTTAAAAAGCACTGGTGAGATTTCCTAAAACTGTTGTCCTCTCAGGCCTCTTGGCCTGTGATGGAGAGGGTTCAGTCTCAAAGGTCTTTAAAAGTCTCCAGGTCCTTTTTCATTAAGATAACAGTAGTGACTGATAACATCACATCAGGACCATCAGACCTTTATAGATGTTAAATAATTTCTAAAATATTTATATAATAACACTTAGAGATGCAGCTTTAAGTTTAGCATCATCTTACAACTTGACAATACTTTTCCATACAAGCCAAATAAGCCTCATTAACTATTATCTCTGCAAATGAGAGATACATCTTTTTAGGATCTCCAGGAGTCCAACTGGAAATCTGAAAGTCAAAAGGCTTAATTTAGAACTTTGATTCTGAGAAAGTCTGTGAAAGATATCAAAAGACTTAAAACATTTGCTCAAAACAGGATCCTTGATGATCATGAAATAATAAGCACCAATTTAATCAGGGTGTTTTAATCAGAGTTTTAGACCAGATTCAATTAACGTTATAAGCATCACATATTTTAAAAAATAGATTTTTTTCTTTCCTGGGTCAGTTACCAAAAGGTGAAGCCTTTTATTAAATGTTTATTTATTTATTTGAAAGTTAGAGTTACACAGAGAGAGGAGAGGCAGAGAGAGAGAGGTCTTCCATCACTGGTTCACTTCCTAATTGGCTGCGATGGCCAGAGCTATGCTGATCTGAAGCCAGGGGCCAGGAGCTTTCTCCAGGTCTTCCCATGGGAGTGTAGGGACCCAAGGACTTGGGCCATCTTCTACTGCTTTCCCAGGCCATACCAGAGAGCTGGATCAGAAGTGAAGAAGCCTGGTCTAGAACCGGCGCCCTCATGGGATGCCAGCACTACAGGTGGCAGCTTTACCTACTACGCTACAGTGCTGGCCCCAAAATGTGAAGTCTTGAGTAAAAAGGCAAGTTATCCTGTTATAAAATTTTTAGTGTCATGTCATAAACAAGAAAACTTAGAGTAGAAGGAGTATGATTCCTAGAATGTCAAAGTACATTACATTGTCTGATTGCATGAAACAATTTGAACACCCGGAAAAGCTATGAGCAAAGAATCAAGCTATTCTTTTTACCTAGGTATTTAAGAACAAAGCTTTTAGTGTCAGTTCATAATAGAAGCAGAACTGGAGAGGAAAGGAGCTTACTGGAGCTGAGTGTAAAGTTGAGGAAGAGAGTCACCAATTAAATGGAAATTGTAAAAATGTTTTTAAAAAATGAAAGAATATATAGGAATTTAATCCTTAGTTACTTTAGAGTTGAATTGTTTGTTGTATATCAAAAATTTGTGAAAACATATTTGTCAGTGGGCCCAAATACATCATATTTTTATACAATTTAAAGAATCCAGGGATATTTGAATTTATTTCAGAAAAATTTTTCATTTATATGTACCTAGTGTATTTTTAATAATTATACTTAGATTACTTATGAAACTGAGATATTAGACAAGCATAGTCATCATTTTAAAAGCTAACTTGCTATGCTTTATACATAGAATATTGTATTGTGCTTTTACTTGTGTGAAGATTAAATTTTTTTATGATCTTAGATATATAGCAGAGATAAATATAATTCTGCCTGGCCAGCAAAATCAGGCACAAATGCATGCTAACAATTTTGAAGATATCTGTGTTTTTATTTTACCAAAAAGTATCTATTTATCAAGGATTCACTTAATTCATATAAACTAAAAGATATTTGTGTTAATTTAATAGTTTTAATTTATGTCTTATTAATTATGAGATAACCACTCATTATCTTTAAATCAACTAAAAACACTTGTAGGGATTTTTACAATGTAGATAAAACATACAATGCATGCACACATATAACATATATAATGAGACAGAAAAATTAAGCATTTCTTATACTGGTTTGGTTCTGAAAATTGTTTTACTTTTTTTCTGATTAAAGACATCTCTTAAGTCCCATAGCTGCACTTGCCAAAAACGTGTCTTACCTATTCACAGAATTGTTCTCCCTCTTTTCTTTTTAAATTATCATTAAACAGATTTCTTGCCCTTGGTAACCTTAAGTTTTAGTGAAAACCTAGTAAGTAATTTTAAAATGGCATATATCAACATTTCAGGGGGAACTTGCATATGGAAGATGCTGCTTGAACATTCAGTTTGCAAATGACTCTCATTCCAGGAAAGGAATTGGAATGTTTCCATGTAATGAAAAGGATGTCTTAATTTTAGGTCCTTTATTTGGTGCTCCAATGGTTAGAGAAATCCTTTTTGTTGTATTTGTCTTGTGACTCTTGTCATATGTACAATTCTTTGACTACTTTTTGAGCATTTGCTTCCCCACTGTCAATGGTGGACCAGGGTCTCCAATGGGGAAATTATAGTTGGCACAAAGAGATGAAGGATGAATCCCTGGGCCTTCTCATTCATTAGACCCAAACACATACACACAGAATCTAACACATAGGCTATGCGAGTGTCATCATTTTTTTTGAAGTCATAGTATCATGACTATAGGCTGCCCTAATCAGCTAGGTTAGAGGCCAGATAGATTTTGGATGGGGATGAAGTGGAGTCACCCATATTTTACTAAAGAGAAAGGAATTTTCACACAGCAAAGAGAATATTCTTCCAAACCAAACCCTCCTTGTAGAGGGACTTGGACAACCATCTTATAATCTTATTTCCAGTACCTGTACCAGAAACAAATGACCTAGGTAGGTCCAATGGCACATTGCCCAAAAGGCAGAGATAGAGGATTTCCAGTGTGCACAGCAGTTAGATTTACTCAACCTTGAAGACTGTCAAGTCCTTCCCCAAATTTGTAGCCCATCATCTCCCTAAAGTATAATTTCCTGGCATCAACAAAGCATTTGTAGGCAGCTGATTCTGTGGCAGTGAGAGAAGGGTGAGTCCTAGGAAGAAAGGACTCTCAGCGCCTGCTGGGAAGTCCCTGAAATCCCAACAATGAGGTCAGCAGCTGTTATACAGGAGTGGTTTTTGCCTGTCTCCAGTAACGTGACTGAGTTACTCCTTGTGTGCTACCAAAGCCAACGCCAATTGTGTGGTGCCTTGGGAACCAAGAGGATGAGGTTAGTTGCAGGGGGTGCACCCACTCTCCTGAGTGGGTTTACAGGTTGATGAGGAAAAATAAAGGCCTTTGCTGTTGGTCACTTGAAGGCCAATTTGCCAGAAACAGGAGTTGGTGTAAGGAAATGAGGTTTATTCAAGAGGGTAGCAGCCCTCTATCTCACAAGAGCTTTTTCCAGTTTGTAATTTAGCTGAAGGAAGAGCGGGGTGTAAGTGGGTGTTAGGGAGGCTAAAGGACTTGGTTGGTTATCAGGCAGATTCCTGAGGTCAGTTCCAATAACCATCTTGAAACGGGTTAGATGGTGGTTCCTTTGATCTAAGGCTTGACTGTTTACAGCTGGTGGTCATAAATCCCTGAGCAAGCAGTGTTCCTTTTGGCATTGAACTTGGTGGTCATAAATTGCTTTCTTGTCATAATCTGGCAATTCTAGCCACTTCCATGTGGTCAGTCCTTGGAATTCTCCAGAAACGTTATTAATCTGTTGAGTTAAATGTAGGTCTAATTAGTCACAAGGTCAAGAATTAGCTTTTTCTTTTAAAGATTTATTTAATCATTTGAACAGCAGAGTTACAGAGAGAGAGAGAGAAAAGGAAGACAGAAAGTGATTGAGAGAGAACTTCCATCTGCTGTTTCACTCCCCAAATGGGTACAATGGGAGGGGGCTGGACCAGGCTGAAGCTAGGAGCCAGGAGTTTCATCCAGGTTTCCCACGTGGGTGGCAGGAGCCCAAGCCCTTGAGCCATCTTTTGCTGTTTTTACTAGGCCATAAGCAGGGAGCTGGATTGGAAATGGAGCAACTTGTACCTCAACTGGGATGCAAACTGGGATGCCAGCCTCTCAGGTGGTGGCATAACCTTCTATGCCACAATGCTGGTCCCCAGGAAGTAGCTTTTGTAAGGAAGAATATGAAAAGAGAAAATGTATTCACTTAGACACTTGATCTTAGCCAAAAGGCTGAGAAGTGATAATGTATGCGCTTAGTTATGGTTACAGTGGAAGGTATGAATATTGATACATATTCAATAACTCAAAATGTACTGGTGTGAATTATTTTAGGTATTTCATGTTTAGTACTGTTAAGTACCATTTAGTACATGTTTAATAATGTTAATATGGTAGACCAAAATATTTCCAATATTTTCATTTCGAAGGAAACTATTCTAGTGTTTGAGAAAGCATAACAGGTATACACTATTTTATATACAAGAGATAGAAGATTCAGGTTGCCCTTAAAATCATAAATTCCCAGTTGGTCATCAGTCTAAGAAACCAGGATGTTGAAAAACATTTAGATTTAATAATTTACTTAATCAGTTTTCAGTTTTGGCTGCTAATGGGAAACACCTGGGATGTTTAATAAAAGGAACTGAAGGGACCAGTACTGTGGCACAGTAGGTTAAGCAGCTGTCTGCAGGGCAAGTATCCCATATGGGCACTGGTTCAAGTCCTGGCTGCTCCATTTCTGATCCAGCTCTCTGATAGCATGCTTAGGAAAGCAGTGGAGGATGGCCCAAGTCCTTGGGTTCCTACACCCATCTGGGAGACTTGCAAGAAGCTCCTGGTTTTGGCATGGCCTGGCCCTGGCCGTTGTGGCCATTTGGGGAGTGAACCAGCAGAAGGAAAATCTATCTTGTTCTGTCTCTCTTTTTTTCTCTGTCTGTAACTCTGCCTTTCAAATAAATAAATAAAACTTAAAAAAAAAAAAGCAACTGAAGAGTGCCTGGGACCCACCCTACACTAGATATGCTGGAATTTCCAGGGTAGGGCAATAGAGCAGTAAAGAGCATGCTATTTCCATCTTTTCAGTGGAACAAAGTCCACTCAGAACAAACATTAAAGTAAATGTAGCTGATTGCTTAGTGATTGCCTGGTCAAAAGAACAGGATTAGCAGAGAGTATTATAAAAGTCTAGGATTACAAGCTCAGTAAGAGAAGGCTTCAATGGATCTAGTTGTGGTCCTGGTGCTCAGTCTGTCCTTTTTGCTTCTCCTTTCACTCTGGAAGCAGAGCCATGGGAGAAGGAGGCTCCCTCCTGGACCCACTCCTTTCCCAATTCTTGGAAATATCCTTCAGTTGGATGTTAAAGACATCAGCACATCGTTAACCAATGTAAGTATGCATTATTTTTCTCCCATAGCTTGCAAAAGGAAAGTAATCAACTCCTATTTTAAATAAAATATATTACTATAGGCAAATCATTAAAATATTTAATTTAAAATAGATACCTTCTGGGGATTATTTTTTGGGAGGTCGTTATCAGAAATAGTGGAATACAATCATACATCTTTGGGGGCTGGTGTTGTGGTGCAGTGAGATAAGCTGCTGCTCACCATGTTGGTATCCATATCAGTGCCAGTTTAAGTCCCTGATGTTTTAAATTAAATTATCTCTCCTTTTCTGTTACTCTGTCTTTCAAATAAATGAATAAAATTTAAAAATATTAATGTATTTTATAGTAGAGAAATTATTTAAGTTGTAAGGTGGGGTCAAAATATAAAATGCTCCTGCCTTTCTTTGTTTCAGTTTTTTTTTTTTAAAGATTTGTTTATTTGAAAGTCAGAGTTACAGAGAAAGAGGGAGAGACAGAGAGAGAGAGCGAGAAAGAGAAAGAGAAAGCGAAAGAGAGAGAGAGATCTTTTATCTGTTGGTTCCCTCCACACATGGCTGTAATGGTCAGGGCGGTGCTAGGCCAAAGCCAGGAGCTAGGAGCTTCATTCAGGTCTCCTAGGTGGGTGCAGGGATCTAAGGATCTGAGCCATCTTTCACTGTTTTCCCAAGCACATTAGCAGGGAGCTGGAAAGGAAGTAGAGCAGCTGGGACTGGAACCAGCACTCATATGGGATGCTGGTGTTGCATGCAGTGGCCTTCGCCACAGTGCTGGCCCCATGCAGTCCTTTTCTATGATTTTATTGCCAGAAAGTAAGTAGTAATGGGGTGGTTTGTGATTAGAAGCTTTAATTTAGAAGTCATCTACTGTATATGTATTATATTTTGTTCAGATAAGCCAAGAGAATTAAACAAGGAAGCAAATTATGGTTGATGTCAAGGGAACATCTGTAGTTCTACAATAAAAACAAACAAATGAAAGAAAGAATGAATAAAGGTCTGCTGGGTGGTAATGGAACAATTTTGGGCTTGCAAAAAGTTGCCATCTGTTACTTGGTGAGCGTAGAGCATAGATTAAATTGCCTTTTCATCATATCTCCTTGTGCTTAACCCTGCCTCTGTGGTGCCCACTCTCTATGTTAATAATACCAGTAGATCTTAAATTGTTTTCGGCATTAGGATTATCTGAGGTGACTTTAAAAAATGCAGATTTTGGCCGGTGCCGCGGCTCAATAGGCTAATCCTCCGCCTTGCGGCGCCAGCACACTGGGTTCTAGTCCCGGTCGGGGTGCCGGATTCTGTCCCGGTTACTCCTCTTCCAGGCCAGCTCTCTGCTGTGGCCAGGGAGTGCAGTGGAGGATGGCCCAAGTGCTTGGGCCCTGCACCTGCATGGGAGACCAGGAGAAGCACCTGGCTCCTGCCTTCAGATCAGCATGGTGCGCTGGCCGCGGCAGCCATTGGAGGGTGAACCAACGGCAAAAAGTAAGACCTTTCTCTCTGTCTCTCTATCTCTCTCACTGTCCACTCTGCCTGTCAAAAAAAAAAAAAATGTAGATTTCTAGTGTTAATCACAGACTCCTGAGTACGATCACCATGGGGATTTGTTCTGAGGCAGTGTCCTACAGTAGATGGATATAGGTCCAAATTTGAGCATTGAGTCCTGATAAATTCCTCAGGCATCAGACGTTGACAAAACAGGGTTTAAATTTGGGTCTTTTATTTTTTGGGTGAAAGGATTTTGAAATTCTTTGAAGTTCAGTCTCTATATCTGTAAAATAGAGCAAATAATTCTAGTTCAATGTGTTCATTTAGTTGTAATAATCTACATACTAATTTGTCCTGCAATTGCTGGGCAATTGGGAATATCTTTGTTTATGGAAGCTGTAGCAACCATCATCATAGTTATATGTAACATCCAGAAATATTTGAAGTTGTCTTTGACAGAACAAAAATATAAGTAATATGATGGTTATATCAGTCTGAATCATGCAATGATATATAGACCAAAGGGTGAATTCTTTTGCTAATATTTGTGTCTTTTCTGTTCCAAGCTTTCAAAAGTCTATGGCCCTGTGTTCACTGTATATTTGGGTATGGAGCCCACTGTGGTGATGCATGGGTATGAAGCAGTAAAGGAAGCCTTGGTTGACCTTGGAGAGGAGTTTTCTGGAAGAACCAATTTCCCTGTGACTGCAAAACTTAATCAAGCATCTGGTAAGTGTGTGTGTGTGTGTGTGTGTGTCTGTCTGTGTGTCTGTGTGTTGGGTGATGATAATGGGTTTGGTGAGAATGAAGAACAGAAACATGAGTGGCTCTTCCTGCAGAGCCGAGCCAATCCACAGGCTTCTAGTTACCAGTTTCCTCTTCCTTGCCAAGGGTTCTCTTCCTAGTTTTCATTTCTCCTCCTATTAGGAGTCATTTTCAGCAATGGAAAGAGATGGAAAGAAATGCGGCGCTTCTCGCTCATGACCTTGAGGAATTTTGGGATGGGGAAGAGGAGCATTGAGGAACGAGTTCAAGAGGAAGCCCGCTGCCTTGTGGAGGAGCTGAGAAAAACCAGTGGTGGGTGACTCTTTATATGTCCTTAAGAGAATGTTATCTTCTCTAGCGATGACCCTGGATACATTGTGAGGATAGCAAGATCTTTCATTCTGGGTCCTGGTTGTCAGCCTGTAAGAGGAGAAGGGACATTCTGAAGCAGGGTCAAGGGAGCTTTTCTGTATGTTTGCATGTTGAGTTTCACACACTGTGCACACAGGAATAAAAGGTTCATCTCATCCTTTGCTGTCCTGCTTTGTTTTCAAACTCTCCTGTTTTCCCAATAGTTAAAGGTTAATGCTTTTTTTCCCCCACAATAGCATAATTATGGGAAAACTATTCTAGTACATTTCACCAGGGGATAATTGTCCAGGGCACATGGTGGGAATGACTTTATCACTTCCTTATGGTACACGGAGACGAGACAGAGGCTTTCACATAATCTATATTTGTAGGATAGCTTCATTCACATGTCCAGGTGATTTTCCTCTGGCCTATATCTATAATATGTGTCAGTAATGATGCTTGTCTGTGATTTTAATTGCCTTGGCACCTCTTAGTATACTAAGTCCTTAACCATCATGTTTTCTCTGTGGAAAAAAAACTTAAAATGATCTTAAAACTATCAAAATTATTTAATGCTAAATAACTGCTTAATTATTGTTTCATACACTTTGAATCAATTATACTATAGTTAAATCCTCCAAAAATATGCAGAGCAACATATAGAATGATTTATTTAACTATTTAATAGAATGACCTATTTAACTCTTTGTTGCACCAGCCCTAATTTTAAGTTGGCTTTATTTTCAGCTTTACTTATATTCCCCCTCTTTATTTGTATGTTCATCATGTTTTGCTATATTTTATGAAACTTTGTTCTGTGGTACCCTTGTGGAAACAGGGAAGGACATTCACTCCAAGGGATGGCTCATTCCTAGAGATGGTAAATATTGTGTCCATGGCACACCCTTGATGCTTAAACCAGCCTATCCAGAGCCCATACTTCTAAGCACCTTTTATCAAACTCACATACTGAACCTACTGCCCACCCATAGCTAGCGCTCTTTGAAAGTATTCAAATTATTCAATCCTAAGATTACTCACCCTATCTCACTCATCCCTTCCCATAAAACTCCCATAAAGGCTCTGCCCCTGCTTTCCCTTTGCTCCTTCGGCCTCCCGACCACCCCTGGTGCTTCCCTGCATGGTCCCCATGCCTCTTCCTCTTGGGAACTATGAACTGTGAAAAACCTCTTGTCTTTTCAATGCCCACAATTTTTTTTTTCCTCTAAGGATTCATTCATTTATTTGAAAGGCAGAGTTGGAGAGAAAGGGCTGGGGGAGGGAAAGAGAGAGAGAGAGGACAGACATCTTCTATCCTCTGGTTCACTCCCCAAATGGCCACAGTAGCCAACTGGGCCAGGCTCAAGAAAGGAGCCTAGAGTGTCATCCAAGTCTCCCATGTGGGTGCAGAGGCCCAAGCACTTGGGCCACCTTCTGTTGCTTTCCCAGTACACTAGCAGAGAACTGGATCAGAAGTGGAGCAGCAGGGACTCAAACCAGTGCCCATATGGGATGCCAGCAAGCAGGCTTAACCTACTGCACCTCAATGGCAGTGCCAATAACCAAAATCTGATGTTATGATGGTTAACCATATGGGATAAAAACAAAGTCCCAGGTGCATTTAAAGAAATGATTTGGGATTAGTTCTTTTATGATAATTATTTACCCCCTCCCCCTACCAGCTCTACTCATCTATGAAGTGCTTGTTACAATCATTACAATTAGTCTGATTTCCAGCTTGGTTCCAAACTACCCTAATTTTCAATTATGTATCTTTTTTTAAAAATTTTTTATTTTTATTTTTTGACAGGCAGAGTGGACAGTGATAGAGAGAGACAGAGAGAAAGGTCTTCCTTTGCCGTTGGTTCACCCTCCAATGACTGCCGCGGCTGATCCGAAGGCAGGAGCCAGGTGCTTCTCCTGGTCTCCCATGGGGTGCAGGGCCCAAGCACTTGGGCCATCCTCCACTGCACTCCCAACAGAGAGCTGGCCTGGAAGAGGGGCAACTGGGACAGAATCCGGCGCCCTGACCGGGACTAACCCAGTGTGCTGGCGCCGCAAGGCGGAGGATTAGCCTATAGAGCCGCAGCGCCGGCTCAATTATGTATCTTAAGTGAAGTGAAAGGAAAGATTGAAAAATTAAAAATGAGATTTTCACTATAAACACACACACACACACATATACACACAGATCTCAAATTACTAATTCCAAATTATCCCTTACATTCTAGGCTAAAATAAAAGTATTTTTGAAATCTTAATAAGCCCTAGTGTGTTTTAATTTAAAAGGAACCTGACCTGAGCAGTTAACTAAATAAGATGTCTACTTTTAAATTTCTTATCAATTCTTTATAATGCTTTTGATTTAAGTCATCTGTGATGGGAATTTGGTATTTAGTTACAAATCAAGTCTATTGATCATGTGATTACAACAATTTTATTTAAATGTTGCCTACCATAAAGCAAAACAAAACAGAGAAACAAAAACCAACACTTTCCTTTGCTTTAATTTCTTTATGGATAAAATTATAAATTGGCCTAATGATGATCAAATTAAAAAGTTCATAATTTTACAGTTTTTTTTGGTAGCTGACTAGTATCAGAATCTATGATTAAAAAGAGCACAGGCCTGTCTAAGGAAATAAAATGTGGGTTCTGGTTGGTGATGATGAATGCTATCTCCTAAGGCAAGAAATCCAATTTTTTCTACATTAAAGCAATAAAAACACTTTATTCAAATTTCAATGAGAATTTTTAATTTCACTGTAATTTTAGACAAATCTGTTTTCTTATAATTGTATTCATTTGGGTTAATATTTGTTTTTCTGTTAATTTGATGGATTCTGATGTCTAAGTTTGTTCCATCAAATTCCTGAATTTCTCATACTCTGTCTCTCTTTAGTCTTTCCCTCTGCTTGTTTCTTCAAATATTCATTGTGCCTGAAAAGTTTCCAGGTCTTTAATTATTTCCTTCCCTAATTATCTATAATATTCAAGATAGAATTCTATGCTGGTAACTTGAGTTATTAGTTGTTTTTTCAAAATGGCCTCTAAGTTTTTTTCCTTTGTCCTCCAAAATAACAGGGGCCTAGTGTCAGAATCCTGTGCCCAGAGGCAGTGATATTTTTTTCAGGCAGTGGGTGTTTGGAGAAGTTGGAAACTGTTATTAAACAAGCTGTGATGAAATGGTCAATTCAGGTTTATGGGAGAAGTGCTGTGATGTTCTAGGCATGTTGAAGATATTGCTGATAAGGTAATGTCTATGGAAATATTGTTTTAGATTCTAAAATTACCTCCTCTTGTTAGTTCAAAGGCTCAAGCTTATGTATGTATATTTTAATAGTTACTTTAAAAATATTTCCCATTCTTCAGCCTCACCCTGTGACCCTACCTTTATCCTGGCCTGTGCTCCTTCCAATGTGATCTGCTCCGTGATTTTCCAGAACCGATTTGACTATAGAGATCCAAAGTTCCTGAACTTGATGGGGAAATTCAATGAAAACTTCAAGATTCTGAATTCCCCATGGTTGCAGGTGAGGCCAAGTTCCTCTCTGGTGGACAAATCATTTCTCCTCTTCTTACTGTTAAACTCAGAACTGTATATTGGTGTCAACCTTCTCTACTTTTCGCAGTTCACTTCATAGTTTTGTCCATAAAGTCTTGTCTGGAAATTAGATTCTTTTTCTTTCTTTTTGTTTTCACTAGAGGCTCCCTTCCCCTATTTTTTCCTTCTGTAGGCTTTAGCTATTTGTTTAGTGACTGACATTTTTTTAAAAATCTTTTATTTATAAAAAGGGAACAAATTTCCTGTATTTCATATGCCATATGTACAGTTTTTAAAAATTTTTGGTGATCTTATACCTGTACATATTTTTATTTTTATCCCCAAAGATACCTTTTATTTGAAGAATACAAACTTCATGCATTTCATAAGTACAACTTTAGGAATACAATGTTGATATATTTTAAAAAGTACATATCTTTGTCCTGTGTGTTCTTTGAATTCCCTGTTCCATTTGCTTTTGTTCAGTTAGTTTTGACAGAGTTACCTTGAAGGTGAAGGCCAAAAATGAGAGAGGAAGAGAGAGAGAGAGAAGTGGGGAGAGAAAGAAGGGCAGAGAGACAGACAAGATTGAATGTCTTACAGATAGACCCTGTACTCCTTAGGTCGGTGTTCACTTGTTGCTTATACTGAACCTAGATGACAACTGGAGATGAAAGTTTAGTGTGTTGTCAGGTCCTTTCTTAGCCTATGGCCTGCCCATGGGATGTCCATAGTTTTCTAAATTCCTCAGTATACATGGGCACTTTGGAATTCCCTAACTTCCAAGATATTCTCTTCCCAGTTCCCCCACCACCCTGGTCTTAGAGCTCTGTTATTTACCCCAGTTGTAATCCATTGCCCCAGGTTGGCTGCAGGTTGTCCATTTGCCTTACATGGTTTTGGAGAAATTCTTTTCTATCTTGAGTGAGTTTTGGATTAGATGAAACAAAGAAAAGTGCCTTACGTCAGTCCTTCAGGTAGTCCTCCGACAAGTTAAGACAGAGAAACACAGCCTCTTCCTTTGAAACCAAAGTCCCACCCTGGGAATAAGACCATTACCAAGCTGAGGAGAGAGGTGGGACAAGGGCAAGTAAAATGTTACAAAGTTTTCCCACCATTTTCAAGTTGCCCTTTCTTTCATTCAGGCTTCTCTTGTTGCTATACACCTTTGACTGTTGTCTGGAATTCTGATAAAGTTGATTCTGACAGGATTTGCTTCTTGATTTTTCAAAATTTTTGTGGGAGGACGTGCCATTTGAGCTGAATATACATATGGAATTCTATTTCCTTGACTGGTGGTTTTCTCACCAATCCTGAAAACCCAGTTTCCTGGCAGTTCTTTGGTTATTGCCAGCAAGCATGTACGTGACAGTGAAGATCTCAGGTTCTTCCTGAAAAGCTTCTGTTAACTGCATGCTTGTTCAGTCATCAACACTTAGAGAACTCTTCATCACATTACCTGGCACAAATACTCTAAGGTGCAATGTCAAGGAGAGAGAATGTTTGCAAGCACTTATGCTCCCAGGAAGCCCTGAATCAGGTGTGTTTGATGAATCACCTGGGATGCCAGTTGACGAGGTAACCAAGGAGAGCTGACAAAACTATTTCATCTGGGGTTTATAAATCATAAATAAACATCCAAATTTCAGCTTATGTTGAACTGGCATGGCCCACACTCTGCCTAAAAGATAATTGTGGGGTAGTATACAAGGAAATTCACCTCTCTGGTATATAGGTTTTTGCCCAAAGCATGTTTAACTGGGTTTTATGGTGTCTTTTGTCCCACTGCCAGTCACATGGGTGCTTGCTAATGGTAGAAATAGTCGGGAGTGGCTCTGTGAACATTACCCAACCTTCCTTACCCTCTGTCCTCATCTACAGAATGTGACTGAGAGCAATTCATGCATTTCTGTGTTTCAGAATTGTAGGAACGAGTTAAAGTATACAATGAAAGAATTGACCTAAAGATGCTTTCATACTATAAAGGTGATATATGAGGAAATTATTGTTGTCTTTGTTCAGGGGATCTGTGTTTTCTCCTTTACATCTCTGTCAGCGTAGAGGATTACTGTATATGAACAATCAAGTGCTGTACCTCAATGTGGAGACCATTTTAAATTTACCTTAATTTTTTTTGAAGATTTTATGTATTTATTTCAGAGGTAGAGTTACAGAGAGGGAGAGACAGAGAGAAAGGTCTTCCATCTGCTGGTTCACTCCCCAGATGGCCTCAATGGCTGCAGCTGGGCCGATCTGAAGCCAGGAGCCAGGAGCTTCTTCCAGGTCTCCCACATGGGTGCAGGGACCCAAGCACTTGGGCCATTCTCTGCTGCTTTCTTAGGCCATTAGCAGGGAGCTGGATCAGAAGAGGAGTAGCTGAGACATGAACCAATGCCCATATGGAATGCTAGCACCGCAGGTGGAGGCTTAATCTATTACACCATGGTGCTGGCCCCTCAATACATATTTTTTAATACTTTTTTTTTTTGACAGGCAGAGTTAGACAGTGAGAGAGAGAGAGAGAGAGAAAGGTCTTACTTTTCCATTGGTTCTCCCTCCCAAATGGCTGCACTGTGCCGATCCGAAGCCAGGAGCCAGGTGCTTCCTCCTAGTCTCCCATGGGGGTGCAGGGCCCAAGCACTTGGGCCATCCTCCACTGCCTTCCTGGGCCACAGCAGAGAGCTGGACTGGAAGAGGGGCAACCGGGACAGAATCTGGCACCCCAACCAGGACTAGAACCTGGGGTACCGGTGCCGCAGGCCGAGGAATAGCCAAGTGAGCCGCGGCGCCGGCCTAATACTTATTTTTAATTCAACAAATTTCTTTTGCCTTTCAGTTCTGCAATATTTTTCCTATTCTCATGGATTATCTCCCAGGGAGTCATAACAAAGTCATTAAAAACTTTGCTGAAATAAGAGGTTATATTTTGGAGAAAATAAAAGAACACCAGGAGTCCTTGGACATAAATAATCCTCGGGATTTCATTGACTGCTTCCTTATCAAAATGGAACAGGTAAAATGTTATTTGTTTGCTTGCATTTTGGGGTTCATTAGTGATCTGTGATTATTGGAGATGTTTCAATGGTCAGATAATAAATGCTTGGCTCACACTTTAAGTACTTGTGTGTGTGTATCTTGACTAAGCATCATAAAAAATTAAAAATGAATAAACAATAAGAATTCATGGGCTCTGTTCTAGGTAACTAATTATCTGAAGAAAGACAGAATGCACATCTCTTGTGATTTGGAAAACACATGTTAGAAAATTCAACATATCAAACCATATAGTGAATATGAACAGGATCCTATCTGTATGCATGTCCCAAAGTTTGACTTTGATCTTCAAATATTTGCAGGAGTTATACGGGAGGGGGTTTTCGGTAGATGGAATGATATAATGGGAGATTCTAAGGTGTATGGTGGCAAAGACCTGGAAAAAGCCTCACATGAATGTTAGCAAAAGTGAATTTGGGCAGATAGTTTGGACAGTGAATTTGGATGAGTCTGCCAAATAAACCTGCAAAACTGAATGTTGGCATGGGAAGTTTTTATTTGATCAAGTACAGGCAAGAGCCAGAACAAGAGTGGAATGCATGTAAAATGTAGGGAAAATGATCCTTGGAATTCAGTAGAATGATCTGTAAAATGAGAGTGAATTTCAAGACCCAGCTATGAGATCTTTCATTTCTTTGGTCCTCAGCTTGATGATATTCTTGACTATGGAAATGAGAATTCTGAAATAAAATTAAGTTTTCTATATTGTTACAGTCCCAGAGATTCACAGATACTAGTTTTAGCTGGACGATGAGATGGGAGCTACTTGATAGGAATTCTGCAGAAAATTTCAGTAATGGGACCAGATAGTGCTATCTGATAAGTTTAATTTGGGTGGGAAAGATTGAGGTGGTGAATTTGGAATCTGTGAGAGGATAATGTAGATGCCATAAAAACACTGATACAAGTCCAAAACCCTCCTTGAACTTGAGATAACCTGAGTTCAGAACAAACTGACAAGTGCTAACTCTACAGAAAAAACCCATCCTTTGAGACCACCATTATTTGGCTCAACTACTTTGTAGCAAAGGGCAAAAACTGGAAACTAGTTAGTAGATTAAACTGGCAAAGACTCATAGATACTGATGAGGGTGACTTTGAAAGACTTGTGCATGGAATTTGAGTTGATTTGGTACAATCGTGTTACAGATGAGTTGAAGAAACTAGAACAATTTGAAGAATCTGGAGGAGAGAAGAAACAAATTACTTCTATTCTCTGACTTCAGTACTGCTAGGGCAATTATTCTTATCATTATACTATTTAAATTATGGAAAGCTTACCAGAAGAACATACCCTCCTGTGTTCTCCATAGTTTGGACACATTCAGAGGGATTTCCCTAATTCTTGAAGCCTGTCTATTAATCAGTTTAAGAATGACTCTAAGATATCTAGGATTTTAGTTACCAGTGGTAAATTCCTCAATACTTTATTAGAAAAAACTTCATTATTCCTTGGATGTGCCATGCCTCATGGGTAACACAAGACATAAAGGTAGAAGGCAGACTCTATAGATAGAACTTCAAATGTAGGGGTATCAGATATCTGTTCCATTTCTTTGATCTGCACAGTGGATCTGAGAGTTGGTGTTTGTCTTCAGCATTCTCTCCACTTTGCTAGGGAGAGGATTTGTGGCAAATGTGTGTACCAGTGTTCTGACTATTCCCTGTGCCCCTAGGAAGATAGCTGCTTGATGTGGGCCCATATTATGTCATCTGTTTCTTCTGTGATCTCTGGTGATTCATTTGGGAATGGAAATTTCTGTAAACTCCTAGAAATAGGTGGTTGAAGGTGCAGTGAAAACTACAAAAATTGTGGCACTCATTGCATGGACAAATTCCTCACAGGATGAGTGGGTACACATGTAGTTATCATGAGGGGAGCAAGGGAGAAGGCCTGGCAAATATCAAGCCCTACTCAGGATTCCAGAGGTTTGCTTTTTGTTGACCCAGTTAACTCCCTGGTGCAGGCTAGTTAGAAGCTTACCTGTCAGCAGTGGTATTATTGGTAGAATATGTTAGCAAGGCCTTCTTAGGGAGAAATGTGGACTTTTGTATTTTATCCCCTCTCTGCTTTGGGCCTTAGAGATGAATCTACTGGACATGCTTGCGTGCTTGTTAAAACTGTCACTGTATTCTGTGATGTAGACACTCAGATATGCCCAGTTCCCTAAAGTTGGTGAATTAAGAGCTAAACTATGGCACAGAGAATTATATGTGTAGTCTAAACCCTTCTTTTTTATTTTTGACAGGCAGAGTGGACAGTGAGAGAGATAGAGAGACAGAGAGAAAGGTCTTCCTTTTTGCTGTTGGTACACCCTCCAATGGCCGCTGCTGCCTGCGTGCTGCAGCCGGTGTACCATGCTGATCCGAAGCTGGGAGCCAGGTGCTCCTCCTGGTCTCTCATATGGGTGCAGGGCCCAAGCACTTGGGTCATCCTCCACTGCACTCCCGGGCCACAGCAGAGAGCTGGACTGGAAGAGGGGCAACCGGGACAGAATCCGGTGCCCCAACTGGGACTAGAACCCAGTGTGCTGGCGCCTCAAGGCGGAGGATTAGCCTACTGAGCCGTAACACCGGCATCTAAACGCTTCTTTGCTCAGGAATGAGCTGAGTTTTGGGGATTCCTTCTGGGTTGTATGACACAATGCATAGGATGGATATTCATGTCTGAGTTTACCATAGCCTTTCCCATGTGATGTGGATATTTTTTCAAGGCAAGTGCATAGGAGTATCTCAAGTTATTTATTTATTTTCTGATAGGGAATTGATTTTTGAATAGATGTTTTTTAGAACATCCATGGATAGAGAGCAAAAATCCTCTTATGTTGTTGATGCCACACTCTGAAAATTATAATCTCTTGATTCTGACTTTTAACAGTTTTCAATATATGGCCCAACTTTACCCACTTCTATGAATTAAGATTCTTTTCTACATGCAAATAAGTGAAAGCTCAACAATATCTTCAAAAGCAGTGTATTTCTCTCACATTCAGTGGGTCTCAATTTGGTTAGCTGAGAACTAGAACCATAGAACTGAAGCCCCCTGGACTCAGCTTGCTGCCATTTTTGATGACAGTACTTAGCTTATGTTCCTTACCAGTGATGCTGAAACTCTCATGTTCCAAAGTGATATCTGTTCCATTTCCATGGTCATATACTCACATGTGTTTTGAGTAAGAAGGAGGAAAGAGGCATTGACATCAGCAGGTTCTTTTTTTAGCTTATATATTGAATGGCCAGTATAGCTGCAAGAGAGGCTGGAAAATGAAATTTTGAGGCAAGCAATATGATGGGTAAATGAACTGTAGATTGGATCACCTAATCTATCTACATTCTCTGCCATAATATGCAGCTGTTGTGGTTTTAAAACTGACCTCTCCATTTTATAAGTTTGCTTATCTTTAGAAAAACCCAAGTTACTTTGGATTGATTGTAATTAAATGTGCTGGCAAGCTATCACATAATTAATAATCAAATAATCCTTAGGAAAATAACAATGAGCAGTCTGAATTCACAACTGAAAGCTTGATCGGCACTATAACTGATTTGTTTGTGGCTGGGACAGAGACAACAAGCACCACTCTGAGATACGGGCTCCTCCTCTTGCTGAAGCACCCAGAGGTCACAGGTATGTCCACAATTAATGAGAAAAGCAAACATCAGGAGAGATGTAGCTAAGCCACTGCTAGTGTCCTCCACCTTGGGTTTCTTAGGAAACTTTATTATTGAAATTTCTGTGCCACCAGCTGTAGTTTGTACAAATATGATGGAGGAATAAAAAAGACAAAAATGTACAATAGAGGAGAGGGACTGAGAACAGAACATGAGCAGTAGGAAAAGGAATAAAAACAACGCACTGTGGATAAAGTGTCTGGGTTTCATGGAAGGGAGTTTGCAGCAGGCCTAGCATCTTCAAATGGTTGGGGATTAGAAGTTATTTTTCTGAAGGACAGAATGTTTTGGATGATATGTATGTTCTCATAGATCTTCTCTTATTCTGAAAATGTTGTGTGCTGATGTTGGGGTAGAGAAGACCAAAACTATGCTTATTAAAATGTAGTGGATATGCTAGACATTGGAGGAGATGGCCTGAGAAAATTTCACAGCCCGGGAAGTATTTTAAAAGGCTAAATGTTTAAGAAAATTATATACAATTTAGGCAGGACATGTGTTTTAGGAATTTATTATTGCAGAAATCTGAGTCTAGAAAAAAATCATATTTGCCAAGATAAGAATTTTTCGTATGGCCAATAGTTTTATTTTCTATAAAGAACTTGATGAGAAGGTTTAAAAATTTATTTTATTTTTTTAAAGCAAGTCTGGTTTCTGTGTTAGATCAGTTTTACTGGTTCAGAATCCTATTGAATTGATGATAAATTAATTATAGATTAGAATTCCTTTTGGGTAAATTGGAGAGGAGGAATATAGGAAACAGTCAACAAGTCTTTAATGTACTCTACTTCTGAAACACACAGCAGATGGAGGGGTGAAATCCAGTTCTGTAAAGAGTTACATTATGCCCAAATGTCACAAGAGTAAGATGGATCCTGAATGGACAGGCTAATTAGTGCCCTACAATTACTGAAATGTCGCTATTTTGGAAGAACCAAAAAGGTAGAGGGAGAATGATGCAGAAAACTGGATTCTTTTTGTGCTCAGTTCCCTTTCACATCTTCATTTATCTGGGAACCCATTTCCCCCTCTTAGGATAAGGAGGCCCACTCTCTAGTGAAACAGACAAAGTGTGGGGTACCAGTCAGAGTGAGGTGCAAGGCTATAGAGAAGGGGTAAAGAACAGTCCACTAGAATTTGATTATCCTTAGCACCTTTCTCCATCTTGTTCCTTTAATCCAGCAGCACTGTGTAAATGGTAGACAATGAGTGGCACCAGTAACACCAGTGAAAAGACCTCCATTTATTGCCATATAGATAGAAAATTCTCACCAGATGCCCATAAAGTGAATGAAATGAAATTATCCACCCCAAGACACAGAATGGTGGGATTTCAGAACACTAGGATTACAGAAATAATAAAACCTTTCACAGACAAATGAGGTCAGATACAAGATTTTAGCATCAGACTGGCATTAGAATTCTTGACTAGCTCTCATTTTGTATATTCTTGTATTTTGAGACAGGCAAGTTGACAAAAAAATTCATCCTCTGTTTTTGCTTTCTCAGAAAGATATTAAAGGATGTGCTCATCCAAGCATCTGAAACCAAGTGAGAGGAAGTCATGAGCCCCAGGAATCAGGAGAGCTGGAGTAGAAAGCTAAGAGGGTCAGGGAGGGTGCTGGGTGCTAGAACTAAGAAACAATCACTTCAGAGTGGATCAAGTGGATAATATGGGTTGATTGTTTATTTGATGTTGTCAGTAATTAGAAAATTATAACTAGCAGTTTGAAATATATCTGCGCATTTGCCAGAGTTCTAAAACTTGCATCTAAAATTTGGTTTGAAATGCACATTTTAAACCAGGATATGTGTTTGCCGTGGTCAGTATATAAGAAGTGATAGTGATATCAGCAATAAACATAGAGTAGTTGTGTTCTAAACATTTTGGAAAAATGGAATGAGAAGTGCATGTGTGTCTGCATCTGTAGGTGGGTGTGTGTCTGTACATTTTGTATGAGGTGGTGATGGAGATGTATGCCCTTGTCTCTCTTACTGGCAAGTTTTATAAATTATTTAAAAGTAGCTAAAATCATTGTTTAGGAATGTGAACATAATCCTCAAAAAAACTAAAAATAGATACCATGTGATCCTGGTATTTCACCTCTGCTCATATATTCAAAGGAAATTAAAGCAGTAAATGAAAGGGTTACCTGACTTCCTATTGCTGGGTTATTTCCAATACCTAAGATATGGAATCAATCTAGATGCCCATCAGAGTATTAAAGATAAAGCAAACATGGTATATGTACACGCACACACACACGTACACTGGAATATTATTCAGCTTTCAGAAAGAATGATATCCTATAATTTGGAGCAAAGTAAATGGGATTGGAGGCCATCATGTTAAGTGACATAAATCACAATCAGAAAGACAGATACTGTACATTCTTTTTCATACATGGAAGTTATTCTGATCAGGACATATTGTATACATGCACTGAAATATGAAACCATATCCTATAAATATGTATAAAGATAGCTTTTTAAACAATTTTTTAAAACAGGTTATTTATTTATTTGGAAGTCAAAGTTACACAGAGAGAGGAGAGGCAGAGAGAGAGAGGTCTTCCATCTGATGGTTCACTCCCCAATTGGCTGCAACAGCCAGAGCTGCACCGATCCAAAGCCAGGAGCCAGGAGCTTAACCCACTGCACCACAGCACTGGCCCCAAGATTGTTAATAAAAAATGTAAAAAATGTTAACGAGATGGAAATGCTAACTAACCTGATTTGCTCATCACACACTGACCACACATATTGAACTGTCACATTGTAGCTCATACATACACATAATTAAAATAATAAATCAAACAAAAGAAATGCAAACATAAATTTCAGAAGAAACTTCTAGAATGATTCCAAATGAGTATCTCTGGGGGGTATGTGTAGATGAGAGAGTCCAAGTTGCAAATAAACTCACACGCTCAATACACCAATCCATATCAAAATATAGATCTGTTTAAAGAATTAAATTTTAAAACAATACTTATTCTTTTAATAAGAAATTAGCTCTTAGAGCTGGCGCCATGGCTCACTAGGCTAATCCTCCACCTTGCGGCACCGGCACACCAGGTTCTAGTCCTAGTCGGGGCGCCGGATTCTGTCCCGGTTGCCCCTCTTCCAGGCCAACTCTCTGCTGTGGCCTGGGAGTGCAGTGGAGGATGGCCCAAGTGCTTGGGCCCTGCACCCCATGGGAGACCAGGAGGAAGCACCTGGCTCCTGCCATCGAATCAGCGCGGTGCGCCTGCCGTGGCGGCCATTGGAGGGTGAACCAAGGGCAAAGGAAGACCTTTCTCTCTGTCTCTCTCTCTCACTGTCCACTCTGCCTGTCAAAAAAAAAAAAAAAAAATTAGCTCTTGATAACATTTTCTGTTTCTCAAAGGATAACAGTTTTTTGAGTTCACATGTACTTTGAAGTTCACATGTATTTTGAAGCATTTTACATACTTATTTATGTTTGTTATCCTTTATGCTAATATGTAAGTATGTTCAGATTTACATTAATTCCTAGCTTGTAAGAAAGTAATATCAGGGTACTTCAAAATGTTGGTGGAAAAATAGAATTAAAAGAAAGTTTATTTTCAGGGCTGGCGCCGTGGCTCACTTGGTTAATCCTCCGCCTGAGGCACCAGCATCCCACATGGGTACTGGGTTCTAGTCCGGGTTGTTCCTCTTCCAGTCCAGCTCTCTGCTGTGGCCCAGGAGGGCAGTGGAGGATGGCCCAAGTGCTGGGGCCCTGCACCCGCTTGAGAGACCAGGAAGCAGCACCTGGCTCCTGGCTTCGGATTGGTGCAGCGCTGGCCATAGCAGCCATTTGTGGGGTGAGCCAATGGAAAGAAGACCTTTCTCTCTCTCTCTCTCTCTCTCTCTCTCTCTCTCTTTCACTGCCTAACTCTATCTGTCAAATAAATAAATAAATAAAAAGAAAGTTTATTTTCATTCAAAGAAATTCAAATCCATGCGTAGGTTTTTCATGGTAAGAATTTTCCATGAACTTTTTGAAGCTCCTCACCTGTTTCTCTAATACAGCAATTCTTTCTCTAAGTCTAGATATACAATGATCTTATAGGGCTGTTGGGAGACCATCGTGCCTCACTTAGCCCTCACCTGCTATAAAAATGTGCCACGTTTCTCCTATTCCATGATCTTACTGTGTCTTCTCAGCTAAAGTGCAGGAGGAGATCGAGCGTGTGATTGGCCGACACCGGAGCCCCTGCATGCAGGACAGGAGCCGCATGCCCTACACGGATGCCACGGTGCACGAGATCCAGAGATACATTGACCTCATCCCCAACAACGTGCCCCGTGCAACAACCTGTAACATTAAATTCAGAAACTACCTCATCCCTAAGGCAAGCTTGTTTCTCCTACACTGTACATCTATGATCTTGAAATTCCCAAACTCAGAGTGTGGTTACTCAGAGTAATCCTCTACTTGCACAAGCTGGGAGGAGTTTTATTACTGCAGCTTGATGAACTTTCTGTTACTTTCAGGGTGAGAATATGAAAAACTGCTTGATGCATCTTGATCGCTGGAAGCTTACAATTTTTTATGCTTTTAAAATAGGTTTTTGAGGCCAGTGCTGCAGCTCACTTGACTAATCTTCTGCCTGCGGCACTGGCACCCCGGGTTCTAGTCCTGGTTGGGGCGCCAGATTCTGTCCCGTTTGCTCCTCTTCCAGTCCAGCTCTCTGCTGTGGCCCGGGAAGGCAGTGGAGGATGGCCCAAGTGCTTGGGTCCTGCACCGGCATGGGAGACCAGGATGAAGCACCTGGCTCCTGCCTTCAGATCGGCGCAGTACGCTGGCCTCAGCGCTGGCCGTAGCAGCCATTTGTGGGGTGAACCAATGGAAGGAAGACCTTTCTCTCTGTCTCTCTCTCTCTCTCACTGTCTAACTCTGCCTGTCAAAAAAAAAAAAAAAAAAAAAGTAGGTTTTTGTTACTTTCAGGTATGTACATTTCCAAATAAGTGTTGAAAGTATCAGTTTGTCATTTTCCCAACACGCTTTTTTTTTTAAAGACTTTATTGTTACTTATTTGAAAGGCATTCTATGAGTCTGCTGTGTATCCCGCTCCCCATGTTGTATCATTCTCTCCCTTTTTTATTCTATCAGTTAGTATTAGCAGACACTAGTCTTGTTAATGTGATCCCTTTGACTCTTCGACCTATCAGTATGATCAACTGTGAAGTGAAATTGATCACTTGGACTAGTGAGATGGCATTGGTATATGCCACCGTGATGGGATTGAATTGGAATCTGGCCTCAGAATCAGCCCTTAAGGCATTCGGATATGGCTGAAGAGCCCATGAGAGCATTTTAGGCATAGAAAGCCAAGACACTCTGGCAAAAACAAACAAACAAACAAACAACAAAAAACCAACAACACCTAAATGAAATATCTCTGCGAGTGAGAACCCAGTGGAAAGAACAGGCCATCAAAGAAGGAGGTACCTTTCTCTGAAGTGAGGAGTGAACCTCCACTTTGACTATGACCTTGTCTAAAAAAGATCAGAGTTGGTGAACTCAAAAGGCTTCCATAGCCTTGGCAACTCATGACAAGAGCCTAGGGAGATTACTGACTCCATAAGCAAGAGTCTCAATTTGTTAAGTCAACAACAGGAGTCACTGTGCACTTACTCCTCATGTAGGATCTCTGTCCTTAATGTTGTTCAATGTGAATTAATGCTATAACTAGTACTCAAACAGCATTTTTACACTTTGTGTTTCTGTGTGGGTGCAAACTGTTGAAATCTTTACTCAATATATACTAAATTAATCTTTTTTTTTTTTTTTTTGACAGGCAGAGTGGACAGTGAGAGAGAGAGACAGAGAGAAAGGTCTTCCTTTGCCGTTGGTTCACCCTCCAATGGCTGCCGCGGCTGGCGCGCGGCGGCCGGCACACTGCGCTGATCTGAAGGCAGGAGCCAGGTGCTTCCTCCTGGTCTCCCATGGGGTGCAGGGCCCAAGGACTTGGGCCATCCTCCACTGCCCTCCTGGGCCATAGCAGAGACTGGCCTGTAAGAGGGGCAACTGCGTCAGAATCCGGCATCCTGACCGGGACTAGAACCCGGTGTGCCGGTGTCGCTAGGCGGAGGATTAGCCTGTTGAGCCGCGGCGCCGGCCCTAAATTGATCTTATGTATATAAAGAGAATTGAAAATGAATCTTGATGTGAATGGAATGGGAGAGGGAGTGGGAGTTGGGAGGATTGCGGGTGGGAGGGAAGTTATGGGGGGGAAAAGCCATTGTAATCCATAAGCTGTACTTTGGAAATTTATATTTATTAAATAAAAGTTAAAAAAAAAGAAAGGCAAAGATACAGAAAGAGAGAGAGAGAGAGAGAGAATCTTCCATCTGCTGGCTCACTCCCCAGATGATTGCAATGGCCAGGGCTGGGCCAGGCTGAAGCCAGGAGCCAAGCGCTTCTTCCAGGTCTCACCTGTGAGTACAGGGACTTTCATCCTTAATTTTTCAATTTAGTTTTTCTCATTTGTAGACTGTTGATAAGGCTACCTTATTTATGTTACAAGAAACGAACCCGGTGAGATCTGCAAAATACAAGCTAAAGCTATGAGATAATCATTTTCACCCATAAGACAGATGATGTCATTTCTCTTAGGCTCAAACTCATCCCTGTTTATTACTTGGTCAGTCTGGATGGAAAAAAAAAATCACTGTTGTTTTTGTACATGGATTTTCTTACTTATTGACCAAAGAGATTGAAGTAGATGATTTCCATGCTTTTTTCCCATTCCTTTTTTTTTTTTCTAAGATTCAGTTCGTCTGTCTTTTTTTTTTTTTTTTTTCCCCTAGGGCACATCCATCATAGCATCACTGACTTCTGTGCTGTACGATGACAAAGAGTTCTCCAACCCTCAGACGTTTGACCCTGGCCACTTCCTGGATGACAGAGGCAATTTTAAGAAAAGTGACTACTTCATGCCTTTCTCAGCAGGTAACAGAAATTCATTTCCATTTGTACTTTGGGGGACAAGAGACGTTTTTGGGGTCAGTTGAAACGTATATGGTTTATTCTGTGAAGCTGGTAGATTTGCTCTTTGTACATGATCAAGAGCACCACTCCCAGTGCCCATGTGCCTTCCTTGCTCCTGACACATCCTTATTATAGAGCCAGCTTAGTGGGGCTTTGGGGTGCTGATCCAGTTATTCCAAACTGAGAAAACTGTAGTATAGGTTAATTGAATTTTGTCCCTAGATATATCTGGCTACACATGTGTGGGGAGCAATCCAGACTGGACTAAGTTACTGAAATTAAGACTTATTCTATGCATCTGCTCTCCCACAACATGGCGTTGGGAGAGAAGTAAACAGCTTCCGCACAGCTGCCTCCAGTTCAACTAATAAACTGTAGGACTTGCTCCTGATTGGAGAGCAGCGTACTCGGCGTGTGGGCAGCCGAGTTGGGATTGGCGGAGGAGGACTATAAAGGAGGAGAGAGACGGCATGCACCAGGAACATCTATGGGGAACATCTAAGGGAACCCGTGCAGCCCCCGAGAGAACCGGCCGGCGGTGTGCCGCTCCCCTGCGGAAGTGGGGAATGCGGCCAGGGGGAACTGCCCTTCCACGGAGGTGGAAGGGATAGTAGCCAACCCGGGAAGAACCAGCAGCAAACCCAGGGAGGGCCGAGCAGACGAAAGAACAGCGCAGGGTCCTGTGTCGTTCCTCCACGAAGAGGGGGAGCGACATAATGGTGCCGTGACTCGGATATGAAGCCTAGGCAGGGCTTAGTGTCGTTCCTCCACGAAGAGGGGGAGCGACATAATGGTGCCGTGACTCGGATAGGAAACCTAGCTTGGATAGGAAACCTAGCTTGGATAGGAAACCTAGGACGGATAAAAAACTTAGGAGGGAAGAAACGGGAAGAACTAGGGAAAATATTGGAGAGAGAAACTAGCAAACAGCCTAGGGAAAATATCGGAGAGAGAGACTAGCAAACAGCCTAGGGAAAAGCCGGACGAAAAAGGAGTCGGAAGAAGCTATTGAAAGCCTAGGCATAGACTCAGATACGGACTACGGGGGGAAGCTGGGAGAAATCTCTAAGGTCGAAAGCGAAAGTGAAAGCTAGAACAAACAGACTCGGACGCGGACTGTGGGGAGAGGCCAGGAGAAATGAGGGAGGAATATCGTTGGAGGAAAGCTTGGGGAAACATACCGGGTAGAGAAAAATGTTAGGGAAATTGAAGCCGCGGGGGGCAGGCCAAGGCGGACACGAAAGCCACTTTGGGATTCTCAAGTTAGCCCGGGAATAGGGGGCGAAAAGTTGAAACCAGAAGCTGAGACGTAAGCCAGATTGGGATCCGTCTGATTAGCCCGGGGAGCAAAGGACGGGAAGCCAAATCGTGGGGCGGAGACGTATGCTGGGTTGAATTCGCCAGGCTAGCCCGGGGAACTTAGATTGAATGCTAGTGGCGGACACGTAAGCTACGCTGTGTTACTCGCGGAAGCCGCCGCGTGCAGAGAGAGCACGGGGCGTGAATAGATAGGGAACGGGGCTGGCGTAGGCCGTGGTGCAGACGCGAAGGGCGTGGAGACCGCGGAGCGCGCGAAGCCAAGCCGCGCAAAGCCGGGAAGCCGCGCAGATGAGAGACGGGGGCTGAAGCGGCTCGGCGGGAAAGGCGGAGAAATAGCCTCGGGGCGGAGCCCGCCGGCGGGGGGAGGTGCCGGAAAGCCGCAGGGATAAGAGAAACAGAAGTTTGGAAGTGGAGTGAGAGAAATGGGAATGTTGGCAGACAGAAGTAAAATGGGAGAAATAGGAATGCCCGGAGATAGAGAAATAGAGAAATAGAAAGGCCTCCCTACAGCACTGCAATGTGAGAGCTTGGATTCGGTCTGCCTGATTAAGTGAGGCGATGAGCACGATGAGCACCTGCGGCGGCTAGCAGCTTATGCGCCGCAGGTCACCGAAGACAGGCACGAATTAACATCAGTAAGGCTTCCCCACAATACCGCAATTAGAAGGCTTGGATTCGGTCTGCCTGATTAAGGCGGTAAGCGCCAGCAAGCAGCTTGACCAGAGTATGAGCTGCAGGTCACCGAAGATAGGCACGAACCAACACTAATAAGTCTCCCCCACAATAAGGCAATGAGAAGGCTTGGATTCGGTTTGCCTGATAGGTCTTGTAAGTCCCCTGCTAGCAGAGCAGAGCATGCGCTGCAGGGCACCGAACACAGGCACGCATCAGCGCCTAAAAACCTCCTCACAACATGGCGAAGAGAGGACCCGGATTCGGTTTTCCTGATTGATAGGACTTGTAAGAGCCTGTGGCAACTCTAGCAAGTAGAGCAGAGTGTGTGCCGCGGGACACCGAAGACAGGCGCGTATCAACGCCAAAAATAAAAAGAAAGGGGGATCTGTGGGGAGCAATCCAGACTGGACTAAGTTACTGAAATTAAGACTTATTCTATGCATCTGCTCTCCCACAACATGGCGTTGGGAGAGAAGTAAACAGCTTCCGCACAGCTGCCTCCAGTTCAACTAATAAACTGTAGGACTTGCTCCTGATTGGAGAGCAGCGTACTCGGCGTGTGGGCAGCCGAGTTGGGATTGGCGGAGGAGGACTATAAAGGAGGAGAGAGACGGCATGCACCAGGAACATCTATGGGGAACATCTAAGGGAACCCGTGCAGCCCCCGAGAGAACCGGCCGGCGGTGTGCTGCTCCCCTGCGGAAGTGGGGAATGCGGCCAGGGGGAACTGCCCTTCCACGGAGGTGGAAGGGATAGTAGCCAACCCGGGAAGAACCAGCAGCAAACCCGGGGAGGGCCGAGCAGACGAAAGAACAGCGCAGGGTCCTGTGTCGTTCCTCCACGAAGAGGGGGAGCGACACACATGTGCTCCTCTTAGAAGGTGAAACTCATTTAGACTTTTCACCCCTGATATGTATAGGATATCTAATTCCATTATTTTGAGAGTCTTTTGTGCAGTGGTTCTCACTCCTAAGGAGCTATAGGGATATAATAAGTACCCTGAAGCACACAAAAGGCTCTTAAGGAATCCCTTCCAAATTAGGGAAGCAGGTGAATAGCCAGAACATTATAACCCAGTAGGATGAGTGCTCTGAGCAAGAAAAACATAGGTTTCTGGGGAGGCTGGAGGGAGAAACTGCTTTTCTGCCCATTCCTGCCCCATAGCTTTCTAAAGAGAGAAAGGAAATTTGAGCTTCCTTACAAGAAGTGGATAGGAAGGTAAGAATACAATCAGACCTCTTTTACAAAGGCAGTGGAGCCTAAGAACGGACTATCCAGGAGATTAGAAGTGGCCAACTAAATTCAGGGATAGGGAAACCTTAAGAATGGGGAGGATACTTACTGGTAACTCCAGAGCACCCTGATCTTCTTTCACCATGCTTCAGTGGATCATGAATATGATGAGGAAACCTAGAGAGGGTGAGATTACACTACCTGAGGGGATCCCTAACATCATACATAGGAAGTGACATGGGACACAGGTCCTAGAGGAAGCATAAGAGTAAAACTTCTAGACCAATAACTTCATGGGATACTAGACAGTAAGGCTGAGGGGAATATGCTTAGAGCTGAACAGAGGATGTAGAGAATGGGAAAAGTGATATTGAATATCAGACCAGGGGCAGACTGTGAAGGGCCAGATCAAGGCATTTGGATCTTATCCCATGGTACACACATGGCAGCCATTTAAAGCTTTAAACTGAAAGAGTGACCTGTTTAGATGTATGGTTTTGAGATTGCCATAGGAAAAGAAAGTCTTTGGCTGAATATTCTGTCAGAGGCATGAAGGGCAGTAGAATATATGAGGCCATTTCAAAAAGTTGGTGGAGAATAGAATTAATGGTAAATTAATTTTGGTACAAAAAGTTTTATAATCTATGCGTAGGAGCGGTCTCCAAAAAGTTCATGGAAATGCCCAGTATGAAAAAAGCTATGTATGGATTTTTTAACACTATTATATACTTATCTTTTAATTTCATATTATTACATGCTTTTTAAAGTACTCTTTCATATAAATCATGTCTTAACCCTTCTCCCTCCAATTCCTTGCATAATAAATATGTGTTTCTAGAAAAATATTCATGGAAATTTGAAATGTCAGAAGAATAGTTATAATGTTATAATAGTTAGTGGATGTTTACCATAGAGCTGATAGTCAATACATATTTGTTGATTGAGGAATGCCTGATAAAATAAGAAATTACACGGTAGCAATTGCTTATCTTTCTGTACATCTGTATATCCAACCATCCTCCCAGTCATCCTGTCTTTCATCCATCATTTTTAGTCATTCATCAGATATTTTCTATGTACTTTTTGTGATAGTTTTACAACTTAATATTTAGACAATAAACCTTCTATGCTTGTCATTTTCAGGAAAACGCATGTGTGTGGGAGAGGGCCTGGCCCGCATGGAGCTGTTTTTATTCCTGACCGCCATTTTACAGAAATTTACCCTGAAATCGTTGGTTGACCCAAGGGACGTTGACATAACCCCAGTTTTCAAAGGGTTTGGCCATGTGCCACCCTTGTACCAGCTCAGTTTCATTCCTGTCTGAAGAAGGGCAGGTCCTGTTGTCATTTGCAACTCCCTTCTCCCAGGCACCATCTGACTGCTTCCCCTATCCTGGGTGCCTTGTCTTTGATCTGTCCTCTGACATTTTCTCCTTTCTCATTATCTACCCTCCATTAGAGAGAGTTTTTTAGCTCTCTTCACAAATATGTATCTACTATTCCTTTCAGTCTATAACTCTTATATTGACTACCACATAGGATAATACTCATCTAATGCTGTGTTATTAATATGCTATCACTGTAAAATTGAGCAAGATGATTTGCACTTGATAATTCAGAACTATTTCCCCTCTGTATGTTCTAGATAGATACATTATTGATTTTTGGATGAGTTCTCAGATTTTCCTTCTTTTGTACATAATGTGACTAAGGAGTGAAAGAAAATAGGGCCTCAGGAATTGAGGCTGGTCCTCATAATGATAAGTATCAACAGGCTCCATAAACATGTGTAATTATTTGTCAATTAAGTATAAAATAAAATTTTTAAAAAGTATATGTTATTTCTTACATATGGCCAAATAATTCCACCCTGGCCACATACTCAAAAGAAATAAATGCAAGGTATCTAAGAGGTACTTATATACTCGTTCATAGAAGCATTATTCACAATAACCAAAAGGTGGAAGAACATCATGGGTCCATTGAGGAAATAATGGAAGGTCTTCCTGGCTTCTATATGTGTGAGAATGGGGAATTACTGTTTAATGATACAAAGTTACATTTTCAGGATGAAAAAAGAGTTCTGAAGATGGTGGTGGTGATTGCATAATAATGTGAATGTACTTAATGCAACCAAACTGTGTCCTAAAGTAATTTAAATGGTAAATTTTATGTTATGTCCTTCTTACCACATTTAAATTGCTATTTACATTTGTCCAAATATGTAGAGGTACAATAGAATGTATTAAATGATGTTCCCTTAACAAAGTTATCATGAAAACTACAACTCAGTCAAGATGCAAAAGAGCACAAGTGAAGAGAATTGTAAGACATACACTGGCTGAAAAGCTGTGCACCCAGAGTCATTACTGCTTCTAGCTCCTTTGCACAGGTATTTGCCTGATTGGATGACTCTCCAGTGACCCTTAGGAACTGCACTCCTTTCTCCCTCCACCAGAAACCCTTTGTTTAAGCTATACAAACTTCATGAATTTCATAAATAGAATTTTAGGAACATAGTGATTTTTTTGTGCCCTATCCACCTTCCCACCCATACTCCCACCCTTCCTCCTCCTCCTCTCTCTCCATTCTCATTCATATTTTTTACTAAGATCTATTTTAATTAACTTTATACACATAAGATTAACTCTATACCTAAGTAAAGAGTTCAAATAGCATGAAAAAAAAATCTGTGAACTGTACTCTTACATGTAATTTCTCCAGACTGAAGCTGTGTTATCTGTGAGAAGGTGAAACTGGTAAAGCTACCTCACCAGGGACAAGATGATTAGCTTCCTTATTGCACCATTGAACATACATGAAAGGGGCCCCACTTTCTCTCCAGCCCCACGTTACCTACTTTAGAATGAGTCCTTGAGAGCAGCATTGGGCAGATATCTTATACTGCTTTCAATCCCCTGCTCTCTGTGGCTGCAAATCCTTCAAACATTGAGGCATGGGGAGACCAGTGGCACCACACCTGGGTGTGAGGGTATCACAAAGATCTTTCATCCTCAGGACTTGTCCCTGGGAAACTGTGCCTTCCAGAGACTGGTTCTAAGAGGAATAGGAACTCAGGTTCAGATTTAGGGGAGAGGAGGTGCCTCTTTTTGTTATTTTCACTTTTAAGACAAGCCCTAGTGGGCCTTGAACACACATAGGTTTGGTGAAGTTGGAGGACACCCTGGAAGACCAGGGTAGAGTCTGACGTGAGGGGTGAGGTACCCTCCTGTCTCAGGAGAAGCAATATCTTATGCACAGATGCTTTTTATCCAGTGTATTAAGACCATCAACTATCTGAGGATTCCTATATGGAAGCTGGAGTTTAATCACAGTTGGGCAACTCTATGACCATATTTACAACTACCTCTCTGCATATTTGAGGTTTTATTCATCCTTGCAAGCTCTCTACTGGCATTCTTAGGTTTTGAGTTCCAGGGGGTTAGAAACTGCATGTGAGAAGAGGAAATGGCTCCTTTCAACATTTCTCCAGTCCTTAATTCTTTTTATTATTGATCAAATAGATATATGCCTAAAATTTGTCATCTCTTACAGTAAGTAATTATTCACCTTGACAGATATGTATTTAGACTGATCTCACTGATAATTGTTAAAAATATCAACAAGAATATATTTCAGGATTATAGATGATCAATAAGTGAAATCAATGATAAATATGAAATAATAAATTTGATAGAGTAGCTAGGAATAAGTTCTTTCTAGTAGGCACACTATCCATGAAGCAGTATGGTATCATTTGAAAGTGGACTTGGGTTTATTTATTTTATTTTAATTTTTACATTCTTGACATAACTTATTTTTTAGAACCACATTTTTATTGACATGTAATATTTGTACATATTTTCAGGATACAGTTTGGTAAATTTTTGTTACATTTATTTGTTTATGAATATATTAGAGAACAGATTCCATGAATTTCACAGATGTGATTCCACGAATATGCTTTCCTCCTTTCGCCCCCGCTCCTTCCCTCTCTCTTCCTTCTTCTCTTTCTTTTTTTTCTTTTAATTTTTTGTGATAACACACTTTCCATTTATTTTATAATCACAGGCTCAATGCTCCTCTAAACAAAGAGCTCTGCAAGTAAAAGGTGGTAGACCATTGTTCCACAGGAGTATAAACAAGGGTTATAGATAACAATCACATCACAAGATGTCAGCTTAGCTTTATATATATTGTTTTTTTGTTTGTTTATTGTAAATACGTATTGCAAACTTTGTGGAGGATATTACAAAAGCAAATAAATAATAAGCAATATGTTCAGGAAGAAGAGACAATGGAATCATAAGACATGCTCTGTTCAAACTATCAAAGGTGGGGGCTGGAGCTGTGGTGTAGTGGCTAAAGTTGCTGCCTGCAGTGCCAGCATCCCATATGAGTACCAGTTTGACTCCTAGGTGCTCCAATTCTGATCTAGCTCCCTCCTAATATGCCTGGGAAAGCAGAGGATGGCCCAAGTGCTTGGGCCTATGCACCCAAGTGGGAGACCTGGAAGAAGCGCCTAGCTCCTAGCTTTGGATTGGCCCAGCTTCAGCCATTGCAACCATTTGGGGAATGAACCAGCAGATGGAAGATCTCTCTGTCTCTCCCTCTTTCTCTAGGTAACTCTGACTTTCAAATAAATAAATAAATAAATCTTAAGAAAACTATCAAAGACAGAAAAAGTGTAAAAGGCAAAAATAGAAACAAAGAACAAGAGCAGTGAATAGGGAAAAGCAAGTGCGTTAGACATTAATCTAACTACATTAAGATCGATTCAAATATCACTAAATATATCAAAAGTCTATCAGAGTGCATAAAGATTTTATTTTGTCCACAATATACTCACTTGAAATAAAACCACATAGATGAAAAGTAACAGAATAGAGACTAACACTAATCAAAAGAAAGCTGTAGTTTCTATATTAGTTTCAGACAAAATGATCTCCAAAGCAAGAAAAATTCTTAAAGATGAATGTCACGTAATGGTAAGGAGTTCAGTTTTTCCAAGAAGCCTTAACAGCCCTTAAAGCATGTACAACTCACAAGAGACATCAAGTATTAACTCATGGAACTGTGAGAAGAAATAGATACATCCAATATTACAGCTGCAGTGTTGATTCTTCTGAGATTGGTTAGATCCAGATGGCAAAAATCAATGAATACAAAGTTCAACTGAACAGCACAAACAAGAGTCTAATTTGACATTTATAGAGTACTTGACCCAACAAAAAGAGAATACACTTTCTCCTCTAGCTTTAATGGAACATTCACCATATGGACCACATGCAAGGCCATAGGCCATAACTTAACTAGTTAGAAAGGATACAAATCCTGTAGTGTCTGCTGTAAGACCACAATGGAATTAAACTTGAAATCAGTAGCAGATGGATAGCTGGAATATTACCAAATACTTAGAGATTAAACAATACACTTTTTAAAAAATATTTATTTTAAAGTCAGAGTTACACAGAGAGAGGAGAGGCAGAGAGAGAGAGAGAGAGAGAGAGAGAGAGAGAGAAAGAGAGATCTTCCATCCGCTGGTTCACTCTCCTATTGGCCACAACGGCCAGGGCTGCACTGATCCAAAGCCAGGAGCCAGGAGCTTCTTCTGGGTCTCCCACCCGGGTGCAGAGGCCCAAGGACTTGGTCCATCTTCCACTGCTTTCCCAGGCCATAGCAAAGAGCTGGATTAGAAGTGGAGCAGTGGGGTCTCAAACCGGTGCCCATATGGGATGCTGGCACTTCAGGTTGGGGCATTAACCTGCTGTACCACAGCGCTGGTCCCAACAATACACTTTTAGATAACACAGGAATCAAAGAAGAAATATCAACAAGCTTAACTTTTAAGTTAAATAAAACAAAAGCTTTTTGAAATTTAATACTTTAGCCCTTTCAGTGTTGTTTTTTTTTTTTTTTTTTTTTTTTTTTTTTTTTTTTTTTTTACAGGCAGAGTGGACAGTGAGAGAGAGTGAGACAGAGAGAAAGGTCTTCCTTTGCCCTTGGTTCACCCTCCAATGGCCGCCACGGCCGGCGCACTGCGGCCGGCGCACCGCGCTGATCCGATGGCAGGAGCCAGGTGCTTCTCCTGGTCTCCCATGGGGTGCAGGGCCCAAGCACCTGGGCCATCCTCCACTGCACTCCCTGGCCACAGCAGAGGGCTGGCCTGGAAGAGGGGCAACCGGGACAGAATCCGGCGCCCCGACCGGGACTAGAACCCGGTGTGCCGGCGCCGCTAGGCGGAGGATTAGCCTAGTGAGCCACAGTGCCGGCCCTTCAGTATTTTTTTGTTCTACTTAATACTATTGGTTGAACTCTGTAATTAATACACAATTATTCTTAAGTGTTGAAACTTAACTGAAAAGTGATCCCTGTTGAATATAAGAGTGGGAATAAGAGAAGGAAGAGATGTACAGTTTGGGACATGCTCAATCGGACTTGCCCCAAATAGTAGAGTTAGAAATGTGCCAGGGGATTCCAATTCAATCCCATCACAGTGGCATATACCAATGCCATCTCACTAGTCCCAGTGATCAATTTCTGTTCACAGTTGATCATAATGAAAGGACTAAGAGTCAAAGGAAGCACATAAACAAGGCTAGTGTCTGCTAATACTAACTGATAGAATAAAAAAGGGAGAGAACGATCCAACATGGGAAGCGGGATACACAGTAGACTCATAGACTGGCAGATGTCCTAAACAGCACTCTGGCCTCAGAATCAGCCCTTAAGGCATTCAGATCTGGCTGAAGAGCCCATGAGAGTATTTCTGGCATGGAAAGCCAAGACACTGGCAAAAAAAAAAAAAAAAAAAAAAAAAAAAAAAAAACAACAAACAAGAAAAACCACCTAAATGAAAGATCTCTGTGAGTGAGATCCCAGTGGAAAGAACAGGTCATCAAGGGAGGAGAGAACTTCCACTTTGACTATGACCCTGTCGGAATAAGATCGAAGTCGGCTAACTCAAAAGGCTTCCATAGCCTTGGCAACTCATGACAAGAGCCTAGGGTGATTACTGATGCCATAAACAAGAGTGTCAATTTGTTAAGTCAACAACAGGAGTCACTGTGCACTTACTCCTCATGTAGGATCTCTGTCCTTAATGTGCTGTACATTGTGATTTAGTGCTATATCTATTACTCAAACAGTATTTTTCACTTTGTGTTTCTATGTGGTTGCAAACTGTTGAACGCTTTACTTAATATATGCTAAATTGATCTTCTGTATATAAAGAGAATTGAAAATGAATCTTGATGTGAATGGAATAGGAGAGGGATGAGGAGAGGGGAGGGTTGTGAGTGGGAGGGAAGTTATGGGGGAGAAAAGCCATTGTAATCCATAAGCTGTACTTTGGAAATTTATATTCATTAAATAAAATTAAAAAATTTGTGAGATGCAATAAAAGCAGTTCTTAGTTGAAATTATAGCATTCAATGCATATGCTATAGAAGAAAGGTAAAAAAGCAGTAACTTATACATTCACTTTAGGAAATTCGAGAAAAAAGAACAAATTACACTCGAAATAAGTAGAAGAGAAGAAACAATGAAAAGAAACAATTAAAACCAGAGCAGAAGTCAATAAATTTGAAAGCAGGAAGTCAATAGAGACACTCAATGAAAATAGAAGCTGTGATTCTTTAATACTGTAGTGTGCAATTAAAAGTTTGTTAAGCAGGTAGAGCTCATGGTATGAGTATTATTAACACAAAAACAAGCAAAATTGCACAGAGAAATGTTTGGAGGTGGTAGACATGTTCATTACCTTGATTGTGATCATTTCACAGGTACGTGCATATGTCCAAGCCCTTCAAATTGTATATACTGAATATGTGCATTTTTGGTATATCAATTATACCTTAATAAAGGTGTTAAAAAACCTAAAAAAAAAAGGGAACTGTGGTTCTTTGAAAATACAATTAATAGGCCAGCGCCATTGCTCAATAGGCTAAATCTCTGCCTGCGGCACCAACACTCCAGATTCTAGTCCCGGTTAGTGCACTGGTTCTGTTCTGATTGCTCCTCTTCCAGTCCAGCTCTCTGCTGTGTCCCGGGAAGGCAGTGGAGGATGGCCCAGGTCTTTGGGCCCTGCACCTGCCTGGGAGACCAGGAGAAGTACCTGGCTCCTGGCTTCGGATTGGCCCAGTGCCGGGCGGTAGCGGCCATTTAGGGGGTGAACCAACGAAAGGAAGACCTTTCTCTCTATCTCTCACTGTCTAACTCTGCCTGTCCAAAAAAAAAAAAAAATACTATTAATAAGCCTTTAGCCAGTCTTATTAACAAAGAGAGAAGCCATATTTTACTAAGTCAGAATTGAAAGAGGAACCATCACTACTAACAGGAAGATAGTAAAAGGGTAATAAAAAATGTTATGTGAAGCCGGCGCCGTGGCTCAATAGGCTAATCCTCCACCTTGCGGCGCCGGCACACCGGGTTCTAGTCCCAGTTGGGGCGCCGGATTCTGTCCCGGTTGCCCCTCTTCCAGGCCAGCTCTCTGCTATGGCCAGGGAGTGCAGTGGAGGATGGCCCAGGTGCTTGGGCCCTGCACCCCATGGGAGACCAGGAAAAGCACCTGGCTCCTGGCTCCTGCCAGGATCAGCGCGGTGCGCCGGCTGCAGCGGCGGCCATTGGAGGGTGAACCAGCGGCAAAGGAAGACCTTTCTCTCTCTCTGTCTCTCTCTCTCACTGTCCACTCTGCCTGTCAAAAAAAAAAAAAAAAAAAATGTTATGTGGGCTGGTGCTGTGGCACAGTGGATTAAGCTGTCACCTGTAGTGCTAATTCCACATGGGCAGCAGTTCATGAGTTCTGGCTGCTCCACTTCTGATTCAGGTCCCTGCTAATGCCCTTGGGAAAGCAGTGGAAGATGGCCCAAGTCCTTGAGCACCTGCCACCCTTGTGGGAGACCCGGATGAAGCTTCAAGCTTCTAGCATCAGTCTGGCCCAGCCTTGCCATTGCAGCCTTTTGGGGAGTGAACCAGTGAATGGAAGATCTATTTCTGTCCTTCTGTCTCTGTAACTCTGCCTATCAAAAATAATTCATTCTTTTTTAAAAACTTATTTATTTGAGAGGTAGAGTTACAGACCGTGAGAGGGAGAGAAAGAGAGGTCTTCCATCTGCTGGTTTTCTCCCCAAGTGGTTACAACAGCCAAAGCTGGGCCAATCTGAAGCCATGAGCCAGGAGCTTCTTCTGAATCTCCCATGTCAGTGCAGGGGCCCAAGTGCTTGTGCCTTCTTCCACTGCTTTCCCAGGCCACAGCAAAGAGTTGGATCAGAAGAGGAGCAGCCAGTACACAAAATGGCAGCTACAAGGGATGCCTGCGCCAGGCAGAGGCTTAACCTGTGACACAGCACTGGCCCCAATAAATAAATCTTTTAAAAAAAGAAGTTTTCTGAACAATTCTATGCCTAGAATTTGATACTTAAATGAAATGTATCAATTTCTTAAAGATACTATCTGCCAAAATTCACATAAGAAAAAATAGAAAATTTGAATAGGCCTTTATTTTTCAGGGAATTTTAATCAATAGTTAGTAACATGCAACACAAAAAGCATCAAACACAGATGGGATCACTAGTGAATTCTACTAAACATTGAATGAAGATTATACCAATTCTCTATATCTCTTCAAAAAGGTAGTAGGTAAGAAAAATCTTTCTCGATCATTCTGTAGGCCAGGCTTACAGTACTACTGAAACAAGGCAAAGATGTTTTAAGAAAGGAAAACTAAAATAAATCTAATGAAACCAGACGCAGAAGTCCTCAACAAAACATAAGTACATCCAACAGTACCTGAAAACAATTACAGTACATGACCAGGGGTGATTTATTTCAGATAGCTCAAGTGGTTCAATGTTGGGAAATCAATGAATGCATTCCATCACATCAGCTTAGTAAGGAATTCACATGGTCATATCAACAGCAGAAAAAGCATTTGACATGATAAAAGCTCTCTGAAAATTAGGAATGGAGGCAAGAGAATGAGAAATGTTTACAAAATACATATATGATAAAAGGACTGTTGTTCCAAATATACAAAGAACTTAATACTCAACAATGAGACAATGGGACAGCATGACTAAAAAACCAGGTGACATATTTGACTAGATACCTCATCCAACATGACACACAGGTGGCAAACAAATGTTTGAAAAATCTGCAAAATCACACATCATTAGGGAATTGTAAACTGAGACAACAATAAGATGATGGTGTACATCTTATACAATGGCTAAATCCTAAAGATGGATGGATAAAAGTGAATGCTGACAAGGATAGGGAGTTCTGCAAACTATTAATCATTGCTAGTGGGAGTGCAAAAAGTAGACATTTGGAAGAAAGTTTGCCATTTTTTTTATAAAACTAACTTACACTTTTCATGTCACCCAGCAATTACAGTGCTTGGTATTTATCCAGATGAGTTGAAAACTTGTACCTATACAAAAACCTGTCCAAGGATGTTTAGAGCTATTTTATTCATCATTTTAAAAAATTGTGAGCCATCGAGAGGTTCTGCAATAACTGAGTGGATAAGCAACCTATATTACATCCATACAATTGAAAATTATTTAAATATTATTTAGTGTTAAAAAGGAATGCATTGTTGGTGCCAGTATTATGGCACAACAGGTTAAGCCACCACTTGTGATGCTGGCATCCTATCCCAGCCACTCTACTTCTGATCCAGCTTCCTACCAGTGCACCTGGGAAAACAGTGGAAGGTGGCGCAAGTACTTGGGTTTCTGCCACTCATATGGGAGACCAGATACTCCTGGCAGACCTCGCTGTTGCAGCTATTTGGAGTGAGAACCTTTGGACAGATTCCCTCTCTCTCTCTCTCTCTCCCCCTCATCTCTCTCTTTCTCTCTGTCTCTGCCTTTCATATAAACAAACAAATCTTTTTAAAAAAGAAATGAGTACGGGGCCGGTGCTGTGGTGTAGTGGGTTAACGCCCTGACCTGAAGCACCAGCATCCCATATGGATGCCGGTTCTAGTCCTGGCTGCTCCTCTTCTGATCCAGCTCTCTGCTATGGCCTGGGAAAGCAGTAGAAGATGGCCAAGTCCTTGGACCCCTGCACCCATGTGAGAGACCCGGAAGAAGTTCCTGGCTCCTAGCTTTGGATCAGCACAGCTCCGGCCGTGGCGGCCAATTGAGGAGTGAACCATCAGATGGAAGACCTCTCTCTCTGCCTCCCCTCTCTGTGTAACTGTGACTTTCAAAAAAAATAAATAAATCTTTAAAAAAATAAAAAAGAAATGAGTTATTAAGCCGTATTTATCTGTTTTGAAAGTTAGAGTTACAGAGAGAGATCTTCCATATACTGGTTCACTTGCCAGATGGCTGCAATGGCCAGTACTGGGCCAGGCCAAAGCCAGGAACCAGGAGTCTCATCTGAGTCCTCCACATGGGTGGCAGGGGTCCAGACACCTGGACCATCCTCCCCTGTTTTTCTCAGGCCATCAGCAGGGAGCTGGATCAGAGAGTAGCTGGGATATGAACTGGTGCCCAAATGGATTCCGACGTCACAGGCCCTACCTGGTATACCTCATCACTGGTCCCAGTTTTTTAAATTTTAACTAATGAACTGTACTGACTGTGCTTATTGATTGTGGGAGAGGCTGTGTGTGGATGTGTGGAGGATACATGTTGGTACTTTGTACTTTCTACTTAACATTTCTGTGACTCTAAAAGTACTTTCTAAAGATAAAGTCTATGAATTTACTTTGCACTGTATTTATCAAGGCATGGAGTCATTCAAGTTTCAAAGGTGCACCAAAAACTCTTTTGACCCCAGTTTCAAGGCATTGCTGCTGTAATTATTAACTAAATTTATTTGCTAGTTACTTTAATCATAACATATTGACTCACGGCACACAGTCAAAATGTTGGTGAACCCAGTTGAACTGAATGTTTTGCTCAATAGAAGAGGGCAAGACATGTGGTGCTGGGGCTCCAGCCTGAGTTCCACCTTGCATTGTTTATGGGTCCTCGGCCAGGAGACTGACTCTGAAGTTGAACTACCTCATTCCACAAGTAGGAATAATTTTTATCTTTAGCAAAGTTGATAGACTCCAGTGGATATGATGGTTGTGAATTCTGTATAAATTTCAGAACCTCTGTAACCCTGAGCAATAAAATGTTGTGTAGCTAAGTCTTGGAAGACTTAATTTTTCTTACAAGAGCTTAGAAAAACTGTATTAGTAAGTGCAAAAACTATGATGGCATCTTAAAATCAACATGCCTCTGTATAAACATTGTCTTCAGTGATCTATAATGTTTATGACTTAGGTGATATTTAGATCCTCATGAAAACTCAGTGTCACCTCCTGTTCAGTTCTGCATGTTGTGGTCTTTCTTTCCTGTGGGTCAGATTAATGATTTTTTCCTATCTCCCATACTATATTGCATCCACAACTTTTGCTGTGTCTATAATTTTGTTTCCTTGCTGTCCATATTTCATGTTTAATTTGTGACAGTGACAGACCAAAAAATAACAGAAACAGCCTTGTCTGGAGATGACTGAGAGGTGAAGGAAGTCACATTTCCCTGGCCCTTCTCAGTTGAGTGCAGCACTTGGTGGTTTGAGTACAGGCACCAGTGATAGAGAGAGGAGGGGCGTGCTTCAGAGTCTTAAGTGGAAATGTGCCCCCGGCTGATCCTCCAGGCCAGATTCAAATCAGTGGTAACCATGGATTTATGCCTCAGATATACTCCCCTCACCATCGAAGCTTGTATGTACTTTTTAAGATGGCACTTCCTCCCTACTGTTCCTGGGAGCCCTTGGCAGGGGGCTGATGGGAAGCATGCAATGTGCTGTCATTGCATGGGATTAAGTGGACAACCTTCCCCTGCTGGCAGTGCAGGTCACACTCAAATTCTGTGTAGGTAGGCCAGAACTTCTGAGTTGGAACAGAGATGGGGAATCAATGGAAAGCAAAATAACAGGGAACACTATATTTTTGTCTTTATCTGTGGGCCAAACCTCACCCAAAAGAGATATAAAAGTACATCAGGTCATTGGTTACTTTTGTAGATCAAAGGTACACCTCATCAGCAGGGGGTGTTATAAAAGCCTGAGGTTTCCAGCTCTCGGTTGTCTCAGGAAGAAGAGAAGGCTCCGATGGATCCCGTGGTGGTGCTGGTGCTCTGTCTCTCCTGTTTGCTTCTCCTTTCACTCTGGAAACAGAGCCATGGGGGAGGGAAGCTCCCTCCTGGACCCACTCCTTTGCCAATTCTCGGAAATATCCTGCAGATAGATTTTAAAGACATCAGCAAATCCTTACAGAATGTAAGTATACATTATGATGCTCTAGTGGTTTATAAAGGGTAAATAAGTAAACTTAGATTTTAAAGATATAATGTATTTCGGGAGGTAAGTTACTAAAATGTTTTATTTAAAGATGCATTCCCTTGGTATTACAATTTTTGATGTGTCATTGTCAGAAATAGTTGAATGAAGTAAAGCATTTTTCTAGTATAGGAATAGTTAAGTTGTAAAGTGAGTCAAAATAGTAAGATGATATTGCCTTTCTTTGTTTCACAGTCATTTCAGAAATGATTTTTTTTGCCTAAAAGTCAAGGGTAATGGAGTATTATGTGATTACTCTTTTTATTAAAGAAGTTGTTTAGTGTGCATTTTATTCAGATAAACCAAGAGAATTAAACCACAGGAAGCAAATTATTGCTGTCATCAAGAAAATATCTATGGTTCTACAAAAAATTCAAGTCAGTGAAAGAAAGAATGACTTAGGTTGGCTCGGTGGTGATAGAATCCTTTTGGTCTTTACACAGCTGCTGGTTGTGACTGTGAATGCACAACATGGATTGAATTATCTTTCCATGAGATCTGTGTGTCTTTGCCCTGCCTCTGTGGTGGCCACTCTTTCTGTGTTAATAATACTTGCAGATCTTAAACTGGGCTAGGCATTTGGATTATTTGGGTGGCTATAAAATGGAAACATCTAATATTTATCACTACTCTGGTCCCCCTGGGAGGGCTTTGTAGGTGATCTGAAGCAGTGTCATTTGACAGTTGGGTGTTAATCTAGGTTTGAACACTGAGTTCTGACAAAGTGCTCAGGCATTAGTGTCTGACAAAGCACAATTTAAATTTGGGTCTTCTATTTCTTAGTCATGAGACAAAGATTAGAAATTTTGTAAATTTTAGTCTCTTTATCTGTAGAACAGGGTAAATAAGCCTTGCTAGATGTATTGACTAGTTGTGATAATTTGCATGCAAATTTTCCCTGCAATAGCCTGGCTGTTATGAGTCACCATTTGAGTAGCTATAGCGATAATCACCATATTTATATCTAACATCCAGAAATGTTTGATGTTGTACTTGGCAGAACAAAAATATCACCAATATGATGTTTACACCAGTCTGAGTGACGAACACTGTGTAGACCAAATGAGATTTCTTTTGCTAATATTGCATTTTCTTTTTTCTTTCCAGCTGTCAAAAGTCTATGGCAATGTGTTCACTGTATATATGGGCATGAAGCCCACTGTGGTGATGTATGGATATGAAGCAGTGAAGGAAGCCTTGGTTGATCTGGGAGAGGAGTTTTCTGGAAGAAACCTTTCACCAATAAATAAAAAAGTTAATAAAGGATTTGGTCAGTGTTTGCATGCATGTGTGTACATGTGCATGTGTGTGTTTGTCAGTGATGGTGGAAAGGGGTGGGGAGCAGAAATGTGAATGTCTCCTTCTGCACAGCTGGGCCAGTCCACAGGCTTGCCTGTGTCAGCTCCCTTTCCTTGCCTGGGAACCTCCTTTAGTTTCCATTTCTCCTTCTATTAGGAGTCATTTTCAGCAATGGAAAGAGATGGAAGGAGATCCGGCGCTTCTCGCTCATGACCCTGAGGAATTTCGGAATGGGGAAGAGGAGCATTGAGGACCGTGTTCAAGAGGAGGCCCGCTGCCTGGTGGAGGAGCTGAGAAAAACCAATGGTGGGTGACTTTATATGTCCTTAAGACTGTGGCCTTTTCTCTAGTGATGATTACTCTATTTTTTATGTAATTTGAACAAATATATATTATAGCTAAATCTTGCAAAAACACTAAGAGCAATATATAGAATGATTTAACTCTTTATTTCCACATCTCTATTTTAAGTTGGCTTGGTTTTCAGCTTTCCTTATATTCTACCTTTTAATTTTCATATTATCAATGTTCTTTATTTTCTACATTTTATGAAAAGTTGGCATTTGGCATTGTTGTAGATCCAGGGTCAGATGTCTTCTCTCATTCTTAGAGATAGCAAATATTGTGTCCATAGCATGCCCTTGTGTCGGACCCATGTGTGGGCATTGGGGTCACTGAGACACTCAAGGCTGGGAAATGAAAGAATGCCCTCAGAGCTGTAGGCAGATGGGTCATGGTTTTTATTTAGGCAACAGCTGCAACAGTGGCATAGGTGGCCATAACAGTAGTAGCTTTTAAGCAAACACAAGGCTTGAAATCCAAATCCTGGAATCCATAATAACTTTTGTAGCTACCCTTTTCAGTACAGAGTCAGCATTAGGGCCTCTTTATAGCTATATACAACAGTTTGGAATCCAAATCTTGGAATCCAACTTCCACAGAATCCTGTCATCAGCAGTTCCCAATACCGGAGCTTTAGTTAGAAGCTCCTTAGTTTTCTGGAACAACTTTTGCAGCTACCCTTTTCAGTACGGAGTCTGCATCAGGGCATCTTTAAAGCTATACATAAAAGCTTGGAAAGCGGCCGGCGCCGCGGCTCACTAGGCTAATCCTCCGCCTTGCGGCGCCGGCACACCGGGTTCTAGTCCCGGTTGGGGCGCCGGATTCTGTCCCGGTTGCCCCTCTTCCAGGCCAGCCCTCTGCTGTGGCCAGGGAGTGCAGTGGAGGATGGCCCAGGTGCTTGGGCCCTGCACCCCATGGGAGACCAGGAAAAGCACCTGGCTCCTGGCTCCTGCCATCGGATCAGCGCGGTGCGCCGGCCGCAGCGCGCCAGCCGCGGCGGCCATTGGAGGGTGAACCAACGGCAAAAAGGAAGACCTTTCTCTCTGTCTCTCTCTCTCACTGTCCACTCTGCCTGTCAAAAAAAAAAAAAAAAAAAAGCTTGGAAAGCAAATCTTGGAATCCATCGTACACAGAATTTTGCCATTCTCAGGAATCTCCTTGGCTGCCTTTAAATATATGACCCTATGTTAAAACATATGGGATAGGAATTTTACAGAGAGACATGTATCCAAGATTTTACATTTGAGGCACTTAATAAACTTTAAAGAAACACCTAAGAATACAGGCAGTGGATCTTGACACTTAGACATAGCTAAGTTATGTGATATTATGATGCATAATATCACACAATAGAACAAAGTAAATCTTTGGGATCAAGTTTTACCATTAATGTTAATACTGTAGTTCTTCTGAGAACAGAGGTCCTACATGGGAAGTTAGTACACAGTGACTCCTATGATTAATTTACAATTAACACTCTTATGTCTGATGTCAGTGATCACCCGAGGCTCTTTATATGAGCTACCTAGGCTATGGAAGCCTTTTGAGTTCCGCAAACTCCATCATTATTCAGACAAAGCCATATGCAAAGTGGAAGTTCTTTCCTCCCTCTGGAGAAAAGTACATCCTTCTTTGATGGTCACTCTTCTCCACTGGGGTCTCACCCAGGGAGGTTCTCCACACAGGGACACCTTTTTGCACAAGTGTCCTGGCTTTCCATGCCTGAAATGCTCTTGTGGGCTTTTTAGTCAGACCAGAATGCCTTTAGGGCTGATTTTGAGGTCACTGAGTGCCACTTAAAGCAATTGCCACTCCATGATTCTGTTGTACAGCCTCCTTTCCATGTTGGAGCATTTGCTCCTCTTTAATTTTATTTACTATTAGTAGTTAACACTTGATCCTATTGACATGATCACTTTAAAACTTAAGATATTACCATTAGCATCTAGCCCAAGGGGATTTGCAATCTCATAATAAGTTTTAAACTGTACCCTTAGAAGTAAGTTCCTAAGATTGTATGCAGAGCTATACAGCTTTACAGTCTCTCTGTATGACCTGAGAAAATAAAAACAGACACAGCTCTTCACGAGCTTAATTATTCTTAAGCATTTTACATGGATACATTGTATTTGCTATAATTCCTTAATCCCATCTAGTCAAAGGGTCTCTCTTTAAGGGAGTCTCCCAAGGAGCAGATGTAGAACTACCAATAGTTAAATCACCTTGTAACCAGGGGAAACAGGAGGTAAATAGGGCTAAACTTTGGCCCCATTATATCTCTGATCTTCTACCTTAACCGATAGTCTGGCATCTTAGTGCTACTATGCCTATTATAGAGCTTAATGCATATATATCATACCAAGGAAATATAAACTACCCAGTCTGAGAAATGCCATTTCAGACTGTTAGAATCCCACTCTAGAGGTGAAAACAACAAACTGGAATAAGGGGGATCTGCTCTGAAGATGAAAAAAACAGATTAAAATAATGAAAATATGATTTAATCCCACTCCAGAGGTGAAAATAACAAACTAGAATAAGGGGGATCCATTCTTAAGGTGAAAATAACAAACTAAAATAATGAAAATATGATTTAAAATACATAGCTCTATTAACCAGGCATATAGCATGTGGTGGACCATGGGGGCTGCCATCTTGGGGCAGAAGTCTTGCCCTCCATGATGGGAAGTAGAGCGTCCATCCTGTTTGAAGCTCCTCCTCCCTGACACTAACACATTTCTAAGCAACCAGACCAGTTCTCCAACTTGCAATTAGCAATTGAAACTTGTACAATAAGGCCCGGGGCAAAGAGAAATGTTTTAGAACTTTTTTTTAGCTGCTGGTACTAGTTAAAAACTCAACCTTAGTAAAGCATGTAAATTGTCTTTGAAACACACTACAACCACTCTAGAATCCTTAGGAGTTTTTCCTCCATGTAAGTCTGTTTTATCTCTCTTTGCACTAACAACGACACCAAAAGTCCTTAAAACCAGAAACCATGAAAGAAACCCAGCCAGTGCCTTCCTTTTTGAAAGCTACCAGCAAAAGAAAAGAAAAGATGAAGAAAGAAAAAAATCTCGCTTTGCATAGCGAGCGAGCTGCTCTTCTCTCCCAGCATGGGGTGGCTCTGGCCACATGCCAAGTGGTCAACTACCACACTAGGCTCCTCTCCCCACACTGATATCAGCCTGCTTTGAGCCTGTTGTGGTGGCCATCTTAACTCTCAGAGCAGTGCACTGGCCTCCTGAGTGGGCTGCCAAGCGCTCATGCAGGGCAGGGCAGGCCATCCACACACACACACTTGCACCTCTGGCGAGCTGCAAGTTGGTGTGAATCTGTGTGCCGTCCACACACACACTCATGCTCCCGCCGAGCAGCTGCGGGCAGAACCAGCCTTGGATAGCTCGGTGCGAGTCTGGGCGCTGTCGGTGCATGTGCTCCCACTCCTGCCGAGCTGCTGTGGGCTGAAACGGCCTTGGGAAATTCAGTGCAGTGCGGCCTCCAGACTCTCATGCAGGGAGGGGCCAGCACGAGTTGCGATTGGAGGCGCAGCTCCCTGTGGGTGGCCCTGTGGTAGAACTGAGGCTGAGAGGCCAGATCCAGGGCGCCCACAGTGCCCAGATTTGGTGCTGAGCCTGGGGCCACCTTGTGCCATTCTACCCCTGCCTCACGACCATCACCAGGGTTGAAGAAAGTGACACGCCCCTTCCCTGCGAAGGCCATGCATGCATCCCCACCAGGGCAGGTGCTTTGGACCCCTGTGTTCCCATGGCTGGGTGCACAGGAAAGCACCAACTCAGATGGAGGAGGGAGAGGGAGCAGGTAGAGATAGGGTCAGAAGCCACAGGAAATCTGCTCCCACCATGCTGCCTAGTTTTAAAATTTCTGAAAATTCCACATGTTAAAAATTCCTTCTTAAAAATTCCACATATTAAATGTCCCTCCGTGATCACCATATAATATTGGAAATGACCCCCTAAAATATATATCAAAATGTGGCCCCTTAAAGTTCCCCAGAAGCGCCAACTGAGATGCCTGCCAACTTCAAAATCACCTTTAATTATATCTATGATGTGAATTCTGGATTTTAACATATGAAGTTTGTTGAGCTTTTGATTATAACAATTTTATTCAAATGTTGCTCACTGAAAAACAAAACAGAGAAACAAAAAGCCAAAAACAAACTTTCTTCTGCTTTCTTCAATGTAAAATGATGAAACTGGCCTAAATGATGGTCACATTAAAAAAAATTGATTGATAGTTACACAATGTTCTGTAAACGGTTATGTTGAGTAACAATCTACACCTGTACAAGGCTATAGACTTTGTTCATGTAAGCTCAATTGGTGATTATGAATGTTTCCTAGGGCAGGAATGTTTTTTTCTTTCCACATCAAAGAAATAAAAGGACTCCACTCATCAATGTAGCCTCTGTGTTTGCCCATGTCAATTAAATTTGAAAATTTCTAATTTTATTTTAATTTTAGGCAAACAAACCTGTCATAATTTGTGTCCATTTGCCCTAGTTTCTTTTCACGTTCCATGGATGGTTCCCTATCTACATTTGTTCCATCAAACACCTGAATTGTTTCACTTTCTTTTGTGTTCCTGTCTGTAGTTTTCACACATAGTTTCCTCAAGTATTGAATACTTATAAAAGTTTCCTACTTCCTTACTTAACTGTCTTTAAGTCTTCAGAATACATATAATTCTACATTAATAATGTGAGTTATTAGATTTTTTTTTGACAGGCAGAATGGACAGTGAGAGAGAGAGACAGAGAGAAATGTCTTCCTTTGCCGTTGGTTCACCCTCCAATGGCCGCCACGGCAGGTGCGCTGCGGCCAGCGCACTGTGTTGATCCCATGGCGGGAGCCAGGTGCTTTTCCTGGTCTCCCATGGGGTGCAGGGCCCAAGTACTGGGGCCATTCTCCACTGCACTCCCTGGCCACAGCAGAGAGCTGGCCTGGAAGAGGGGCAACCGGGACAGAATCCGGCGCCCCAACTGGGACTAGAACCCGGTGTGCTGGCGCCGCAAGCGGAGGATTAGCCTAGAGAGCCGTGGTGCCGGCCTATTAGATGTTTTAAAAGTGGCCTCTAAGTTTTTTTTTGTTTGCTTGTTTTTTTTTTAGATTTAAAGTATTTATCAGAGTAAAAGGCCTCCAACCAGAGCAGCATGGAGAGGGACTTCCAGAAGAATAAACCCAAAGGGGCAGGTGGCAATGGGCTTTTTAAGTACAATTTCTGAAGGAAAAAGAACTTGACAATCAGATTGGCATTCAGTTACCAGGCAGGGGCAAAAAACATCAAAAGACCTCATTTGCAATTCTCCATCCTGTCTGCCCTGCTAAGAGTGGGAGAGGTAACTTGTTTTCACAATAAGCTGTGAGCTCAGGAAGAGCTCCCTTGCTATTCTCATGGTAAATTTGGAGATTCCAAAGGAAGGAGGGCAGCCTGTTTGTTCTGGGAAGGAAGCAAATATTTTATACCCCAAATTCCATTGGGATCCCCTGACAACCTGTTAACCCATCTGACTTCTCATATTTGCACTCTCCTGAAGATTGAAACTCTAACATCTGTTAGGAGGGACTGGAAGACGATTCTGGCTGCTCCCTGCTGAAAAGGTGCTAGGACAGGGCTTCAGCAGAAGGTGGCTGCTCAGCAGGAGGTATCTTCTCCAGGGGAATGCAGTGCCAGCTTGCAGAAACTGCTTCCAGTGGAGGTTTCATGTGCATGGCCACCTAGAATTTTATTTATTTATTTATTTTTAAAGCCTGGATAAAACAAATCTAACAAGCAGTTTAACTCACAGGATCAAAAACTGAGGATAGAGGCCCTAAGAAAAGTATCTAAACCCTGAGCAAGTTTTTTCATTGAGAGGCAAGTACAAACTGGGAGGAAGGACTTGAAAATTACCAGGTGGGCTTTAAGGCCTTGTCAGTTTGAGGCTCAGACCTGTAAGATTTTACCCTCCAAAAATAGCATTGACCTAGGGTCAGAATCCAGAAGCAGTGATGCTTCCTTCTGGCAGTAGATGTTTTTGGAGAAGCCAGTAAATAAGTGAAAATGGAATGGAATGGAAAAAGAGTATTATTGTTCTAAGCACTTTGAAGATTTTGCTGATCAGTTAGTCTGTATGTAAATATTATTTTAGATCCTAAAATTACCTCTGCTTGTTAGTTCAAAGGCTAAAGTCTTGTATGGATGTTTTGATAGTATTTAAAAGTGTTTCCCATTCTTCAGGCTCACCCTGCGATCCCACCTTTATCCTGGGTGCTGCTCCCTGCAACGTGATCTGCTCTGTGATTTTCCAGAACCGTTTTGATTATAAAGATGAGACTTTTCTTAACTTGATGGGAAAATTCAATGAAAACTTCAGGATTTTGAATTCCCCGTGGCTACAGGTGAGACCAGGGTCCTCTGTTTCTGACAAAACATTTTTCCTCCTTTCGCTGATGAGCTCAGAATTGTACATTGTTGTGTAGTCTCTCCACTGTTCAAACACTCACTTCACAGCATGGTCCATAGAATTTTGTCTGAAAATTAATTCTTTCTCCTTTTTGTTTTCTTTTCATTTTTCCCAGTGGCTCCTTTTTCCCTTCTCTATGCTTTTCTTATATAGGCTGTAGTTACTTGTTTAGTGACTTTACTGTTTCTAAAAAGTACAAATGTTTGTTGCAAGGTGTCCAGCGTGTAACAAATCTTCCAGGCAGATGAATCAATTAATTCACAGGCTTTTATTGGGGTTCCGCTCCCGGGGGAGGTTCTCTGGTCCCAACAGAGCAACAGAGCGGGGGCTGGGGAAGTCGCGTGTCAGAGATTGGGAGAGCTCCTTTTATAGTTTCAGGGCATGGGGGTTAAAGGTAGAGGCGGGTCTGATCCTCATTGGTTGACCTCTAGGCACCCACAGGGACCTTGACAAGGATTTTTATTCCCCGCAAGTACAGGTAGGGACTTCTCCATTCCCGGAAGTATAGGCCTTCCTTCCATGTGGATCCCAGAGCTACCACCCCGACCTTTTGATGATAGGAAAGGGGGTGATGATGAGTCTCTCTGGCTACTTCCTGCTGACTGGGGACATCGTTTACAGGGGCCCTCGGGGGGTATCTTGGGGCTCTGCAGGGATAGGCATGTATGGAGGGAGAAGCATCTGGTTGACTGCCTGGTTGCTGAAGGCCTTGGTTCATTCCATTATCACCTGCTGTAAACACTTAAACAGACACTGTAGTATACAAGTCAGGGTGAGAATAACAACCGATGATCCTAAGAGTGGCATTAACCAGGTAATGAAAGGATTTCATAGAGGAGAGGAAACGAGGGGGGTGGTGTCTTTGGACCCTTGTGAGGATTGTTTGATGGATATGGTTTAAATCTGATCCCAGCCAAGACCGGGAGAAAGGCCACTCAACTTTTGCAGGTAGAGGGTTTTGTCTGTAGAGAAATTCTGAATAATCATACAACATTAAGTGGAGGAGAGGACCATCAATACACACAGATTGGGAGTAGAGCCACTGATTTTAGAGTAGAGGTTATGATTACAAAGGAATGAGACCCAAGTGGGCTAGACAGGGTCTAGAACAAAGGACAGAATCATTACTAGAGGACCCAAGAAAGGTGCTGTGTAAGCCACAACTAAGTTTGCTGACTGAGAGGCAAATAGAACCTGACAGAAGGGGCTTGATAATAATCTGGTGGGCTTTAGGCCTTGTAAGTTAAGAGGCCCAGACCTATCTCTTCATAGGGTACATCCTAAGGGAGGTGTGAACCTCCTTGGGGAAGGCACCCTGTTGACTTCCATTACCCAGCTGGTCTGGGAGGAGAGCTGGCCAGGTAAAGGCAGGTGGCATCTCTAACAGCAAATTTACAGTTCTGCCTATAATGTTGCTGACCCTACTTGGCCGTCCCCTCAGCTGTGGTGGTCACTTTGGAAGCTGGGCTGAGTGAAGGGCTTTTAAGCTTAGAGTCAATAAGACCTGTGGCTCTGACCTGAAGTCCTTTGACTCCAGGGCAGGTCCATTTCCAGTGATCCAACTCTCGGCTGGCAGAGCTGCCAGGGCTCTTCACAAGCTGATTGCTGCTGAAGCCCAGGCTTACCAGATCGATAGCCACTGCAGTGGACTGGCCTATTGGGTCTCCTTGAGGGCAGAACACTGTACAGAACATCCATTAATAGGCTACCACCCATCTTTACATTTCTGATGCCTGGCTTTCTCTTCCTCCTGGTTTTTGTTAAAGCAGACCAGAGGATGCAAGTCAAGGGGGTGCTCAAGTCCCATCTCTAATCTAAAAATCAAATCGTGCACCTTTGAGAGTCCTTCAGAATAGAATTAGTTTCCTACCTCAAAGAGAATAGAGAAATGAGAGAACAAGTTGGACTTAGAATAGAGAAATGGGGGTGCCAGTCCCAGATCACTTACTGACAATAGCAATATCAAATGAAAACTTAGAAAGCAGTTTCAATCATTAGATAACAAAAATAGCAGCTTCAATACTAGCTTTTTAAACTCTTTAACTGTTTTTTAATTTACCAATTGATTCGAATTACTTTCTGCTCTTAGCAACCTCAGCTAACCATACTTTGTCTCAGTTGGTATCTATAATACATTATTGGCTTCATCTGTTTACATCACCGTCCCAAAGTACTGAATAAAATAGAAATGGCTGGAAAAAGTCCATCAGAATCTGTAAGAGGACAGCTAAACACAGAACCAACAACACTTTAGTTTTATGAGCAGCAAATCTGATATATAAAACTGTGAATGACAAAAGACTTTAAGTTGCCACGTTTAAAATTATAAACTTATTATAAACTCAACAAGAGGCAATTGCTTACTTCACATAGCATTTTTGAAAGCATCTGTAGGATTTTACAGAACATTTAACTCTTTAGGTCTCTGTGGCTTTCTCATTAAGATCCAAGATTTCTTTCTTTCATAACCTGTGACTTCCACACACCCTCTTCAACTTACTTGAAACATTCCATCATTTCCATTCCAGTCTAGAGTAAACTAGCCATAAGGATGAAGTCAATCTTACAAACTTTGTCCTTTCTTTATTCAAATTAACTCTTTCCAAGCCAGTGCCGTGGCTCACTAGGCTAATCCTCTGCCTTGCGGAGCTGGCACACCAGGTTCTAGTCTCGGTCGGGGCACCAGATTCTGTCCTGGTTGCCCCTCTTCCAGGCCAGCTCTCTGCTGTGGCCAGGGAATGCAGTGGAGGATGGCCCAAGTGCTTGCCCCCTGTACCCCATGGGAGACCAGGATAAGTACCTGGCTCCTACCTTCGGATCAGTGCAGTGCGCTGGCCACAGCGCACTGGTCGTGGCGGCCATTGGAGGGTGAACCAATGGCAAAGGAAGACCTTTCTCTCTGTCTCTCTCTCTCAATGTCTGTCGCTCCCCCTCTTCGTGGAGGAACGACACAGGACCCTGCGCTGTTCTTTCGTCTGCTCGGCCCTCCCCGGGTTTGCTGCTGGTTCTTCCCGGGTTGGCTACTATCCCTTCCACCTCTGTGGAAGGGCAGTTCCCCCTGGCCACATTCCCCACTTCCGCAGGGGAGCGGCACACCGCCGGCCGGCTCTCTGGGGGCTGCACGGGTTCCCTTAGATGTTCCCCATAGATGTTCCTGGTGCATGCCGTCTCTCTCCTCCTTTATAGTCCTCCTCCGCCAATCCTAACTCGGCTGCCCACACGCCGAGTACGCTGCTCTCCAATCAGGAGCAAGTCCTACAGTTAATTGGTTGAACTGGAGGCAGCTGTGCGGAAGCTGTTTACTTCTCTCCCAGCGCCATATTGTGGGAGAGCAGATGCATAGAATAAGTCTTAATTCCAGTAACAGTCTAGTCCGGTTTGCTCCCCACAAATGTCCACTCTGCCTGTCAAAAAAAAAAAAAAAAACAAAACTCTTTCCTTTTAACCTTCCTTACCAAATGCACATTTCTATAACATTTTTAACACAAATTTAACATGCTGAATATACAAGAGTTTACAATAAATTAGCAGTTACACCTAAATGACTTAAGATGATGATATGATATATCTCTATTTGAATTCAATTAAAATTAAAATTGCATTCATCTAAAACAAGTACTAATTACCCATTGCTGTTTCATTGACTACTGATTACCCAGAAACCTGTTAAAAGAAATTACAAATTAAGTTCAGCAAGTTACAAAGCGATATTTTCTTTTTTTTTATTACTTCTTTTTTTCAGTTTTTTTTTATTTAGTAAATATAAATTTCCAAAGTACAGTTTATGGAATACAATGGCTTCCCCCCCAATAATTTCCCTCCCACTCGCACCCCTCCCATCTCCTGCTCCCTCTCCCATTCCATTCACATAAAGATTCATTTTCAATTCTCTTTATATACAGAAGATTGATTTAGTATATATTAAGTAAAGAGTTCATCAGTTTGCACCCACACAGAAACAAAAAGTGTAAAATACTGTTTCAGTACTAGTTATAGCATTACTTCACATTGGACAACACATTGAGGACAAATCCCACATGAGAAGTAAGTACACAGTGACTCCTGTTGTTGACTTAACAATTTGACACTCTTGTTTATGGCGTCAGTAATCTCCCTAGGCTCTAGTCATGAGTTGCCAAGGCTATGGAATCCTGTTGAATTCGCCAACTTTGATCTTATTCCCACAGGGTCATAGTCAAAGTGGAAGTTCTCTCCTCCCTTCAGAGAAAGGGACCTCCTTCTTTGATGACCTGTTCTTTCCACTGGGATCTCACTCACAGAGATCTTTCATTTAGGTCTTTTTTTTGCCAGTGTCTTGGCTTTCCATGCCAGAAATACTCTCATGGGCTCTTCAGCCAGATCCGAATGCCTTAAGGGCTGATTCTGAGGCCAGAGTGCTATTTAGGACATCTGCCATTCTATGAGTCTGCTGAGTATCCCGCTTCCCATGTTGGATCATTCTCTCCCTTTTTGATTCTATCAGTTAGTATTTGCAGACACTAGTCTTGTTTGTGTGATCCCTTTTACTCTTAGACCTATCAGTGTGATCAATTGTGAACTGAAGTTGATCACTTGGACTAGTGAGGTGGCATTGGTACATGCCACCTTGATGGGATTGAATTGGAATCCCCTGGCACGATTCTAACTCCACCATTTGGGGCAAGTCTGATTGAGTATGTCCCAAATTGTACATCTCCTCCCTCTCTTATTCCTACTCTTATATTTAACAGGGATCACTTTTCAGTTAAAATTTAAACACCTAAGTATAATTGTGTGTTAATTACAGAGTTCAACCAATAGTACTAGACCAAAACAAAGAAAAAATACTAAAATGGATAAAGTATTAAATTGTACCTCAACAGTCAGGACAAGAGCTGATCAAGTCACTGTTTCTCATAGTGTCCATTTCACTTCAACAGGTTTCCCCTTTGGTGCTCAGTTAGTTGTCGCCGATCAGGGAGAACATATGATATTTGTCCCTTTGGGACTGGCTTAATTCACTCAGCATAATATTTTTCAGATTCCTCCATCTTGTTGCAAATGACAGGATTTCATTATTTTTGACTGCTGTATAGTATTGTATAGAGTACATGTCCCATAATTTCTTTATCCAGTCTACTGTTGATGGGCATTTGGGTCAGTTCCAGGTCTTAGCTATTGTGAATTGAGCTGCAATAAACATTAATGTGCACACAGCTTTTTTGTTTTCCAATTTAATTTCCTTTGGGTAAATTCCAAGGAGTGGTATGGCTGGGTTGTATGGTAGGGTTATCTTCAGGTTTCTGAGGAATCTCCAGACTGACTTCCATAGTGGCTTAACCAGTTTGCATTCCCACCAACAGTGGGTTAGTGTCCCTTTTTCCCCACATCCTCTCCAGCATCTATTGTGGTAGATTTCTGAATGTGAGCCATTCTCACCGGGGTGAGGTGAAACCTCATTGTGGTTTTGATTTGCATTTCCCTGATTGCTAGTGATCTTGAACATTTTTTCATGTGTCTGTTGGCCATTTGGATTTCCTCTTTTGCAAAATGTCTATTGAGGTCCTTGGCCCATCTCTTAAGTGGGTTGTTTGTTTTGATGTTGTGGAGTTTCTTGATTTCTTTGTAGATTCTGGTTATCAACCCTTTATCAGTTGCATAGTTTGCAGATATATTTTCCCATTCTGTTGGTTGCCTCTTCACTTTCCTGACTGTTTCTTTTGCAGTACAGAAACTTCTCAATTTGATGCAATTCCAAATGTTAATTTTGGCTTTGACTACCTGTGCTTCTGGGTGTTTTCCAAGAAGTCTTTGCTGGTACCTATATCTTGCAGGGTTTCTCCAATGCTCTCTAAAAATTTGATGGTGTCAGGTCATAGATTTAAGTCTTTAATCCATGTTGAGTGAATTTTTGTGTAAGGTGAAAGGTAGGGGTCTTGCTTCATGATTCTGCACGTGGAAATCCAATTTTCCGAGCACCATTTATTGAATAGACTGTCCTTACTCCAGGGATTGGTTTTAGAGGAGGGGCGGTGGTGGTGGCAGTGGCTGGGAGAGTAGTCGCACCATGGGAGGGGTGGCCCAGCCCCCCTGTGCTGTGCCCGCGAGGGCATCGAGGGCCATGACACCGGTGTGCCCCCACAGGGGGAGCCCCCTCGCGGGGGACCCCCACTGGGGGGAGCGCCGGGAGGGGGGAGAGCATGGCAACACAGGTCTCACTCCCTTGGCCCTGTGATTTGGTGAGCTGCTGCTGTCAGGGCGGGGCTGTAACACCCGGGGAGGGGATCGCACCTGCCACTGCAGTGGTGGAAGGTGGCAAGATGTTCCCCCCCCGCCAGCTACCTCTCCACGGGGACCTTCCCAGCCATCAGGGAGCTGGTCGTGGCACACCGCTGTGGTGGAAATGCAGCTGTCACCGGTCAGGGGGCGGTCCCCCGCCAACACCACCCCAGGCCCCGCCGGCCCACCCCAACACCTGCAGGCCCACCCCCAATGAAGGGAGAAGACCAGCATGGGAGGGGGAGTGGGTGGAGTGGTTGGGAGGAATGGGGAGCGGGAAAGATCCTCGGAGACCACCAGCACAGCTGGACCACGCCGCTGGCTTGAATCCTCTGGGCAGGCTGGGCGGACCCCACCCGTTTACCTCTTAATGGTTTCACGTCCTCTTGAACTCTCTCTTCAAAGTTCTTTTCAACTTTCCCTACAGTACTTGTTGACTATCGGTCTCGTGCTGGTATTTAGCTTTAGATGGAGTTTACCACCCGCTTTGGGCTGCATTCCCAAGTAACCCGACTCCGGGAAGACCCGGGCCCAGTGTGCCGGGGGCAGCTACTGGCCTCACACCGTCCATGGGCTGGGCCTCGATCAGAAGGTGATATTTTCAAAGGTAGTGATCTTCCTAGATTCAAAGAGAAATTCCTTCAAACTCAGTGTCTTTTTACAGTTACAGTTTTCCTACGTGGGGCTTAGGCACTTGACCTAAAACCCAGCAGCCTGGGGGGGGGGCAGAAATTCTCAAGGTAATTAGGCCATGCCTGGATGGAGTAGAAGATTTAGGAGGCAGGCCAGGGGGCATTTTGAGTCCCACCCTCAAGATTGGCCAGATCCCATGCTCTCCCCGGTAGCCCGTATCTACTGAAATTCTGTCAAGGTGTCCCCTGTCCCGGACTTCAGCAGATGGATTAGAAGTCAGTCCTCTATGGGGCCAAGCCAGCGGTGGGACATCTCTGTCTGGACAGAGAGCTAGCCAGAGATCACAGAGACTGGGCCAACCCAGAGGAGGGAGGGAGAGCAAGGGAGGAGTTACTTACAGTTGGTTGACTGTGGTCTGTAGTCAGTCTGGGGCACCAGACAGGTTCAAGGAGTGAGGAGGCCTCAAACCCAGAAAGAGGAGGCGCCAACCTCAGCTCCCAGGTTTTGGCGCCAACTGCAAGGTGTCCAGTGCGTAACAAATCTTCCCAGGCAGACGAATCAATTAATTCACCGGCTTTTATTGGGGTTCTGCTCCCAGGCGAGGTTCCCTGGTCCCAACAGAGCAACAGAGCGGGGGCTGGGGAAGTCGCGTGTCAGAGATTGGGAGAACTCCTTTTATAGTTTCAGGGCATGGGGGTTAAAGGTAGAGGCGGGTCTGATCCTCATTGGTTGACCTTTAGGCACCCACAGGGACCTTGACAAGGATTTTTATTCCCCACAAGTACAGGTAGGGACTTCTCCATTCCCGGAAGTATAGGCCTTCCTTCCATGCAGATCCCAAAGCTACCATTTGTCTTGTGTGGTCTCTGAATTCTCTGCTCCCTTTGCTTGTGTTCAGCTGGTTTTGACAGAGATTACTCTTATGGTGAAAGTGAAAAAATGAGAAAGAGATGGAGACATATATACAATGAGAAAGAATGTGAGAGAGATAGAGATAGAGAGACAGAGACACACAGAGAGAGAAGGTAAAGGAAATAAAGAGAGAAAGAAAGGAAAAAAGAAAGAATGAGAAAAAGAGGAAAGAATGGAGCTGTGTTGGGGCATTCTTCATCTCATGCTTTAATTGTTAGTTAAACTGAACCCAGGTATCAGTCACAGGTGAAAGTTCAGGGTTTTCTCAAGTCTTTTTTTTTTTTAATTTAATTAATTTATTTGAAAAGCAGAGATATAGAGAGAGACAGAAACATCTTCCATCTGCTGGTTCACTCCTCAAATGCCTGCAATGGCTGGAGCTGGGCCAAGCCAAGGACAGGAGCCAGGAGCTTTTTCTGGGTGTCCCACATGGGTGCAGGGATCTAAGGACTTGGGCCATCTTCTGCTGCTACCCAACGCTCATTAGCTGAGAACTGGATCAGAAATGGAACAGCTAGGATTTGAACTGGTGCCATATGGGATGCCAGCGCTTAGGTGGAGGTTTAAACTTCTATGCCACAGCACCAGCTCCCATTTTTTTTAATAAAAAATTCATTTGCTTTCATTTTACTTGAATGGCAGAGAGAATGAGAGAGACAGAGACACCCAAAAACTGATTTTCTGTCCTCTGATTCACTCTTCAATTGCTCACAACAGCCAGACTTGTGCCAAGCTGAAGTAAGGATCATAAGACACAAAGAAGTTTTTCTGTGGGTGTCATGGACCCAAATACTTAAGGCTTCACCTATTGCCATGCAGGGCCTGCATTAGCAGGAAGCTGAAATTAGAAGTTGATCTGGGACATGAACAGAGGTACTACAATAAGGAATGTGAGTGTCCCATGTGACGTTTTAACCACTACACCCAGTGCCCACTCCTCCATGATTTTTTCTTTGAAAAGTGAAAAATTCCTTCATTTTTTATTCTTGACTGTATTCTCGCCATTTACAGGTCAATGCATTTGATATAATGAAAAAAATGACAAAGCTTCAACAGTTAAAAAACCTCAAGAATATACATCTAATTGATACCACATTGCATTAATCAACAGCTGAACTTTTGGCAAATTGTGGCTATGACAAGGTTTCCTATTTAAGCTGCAGTGACTTTTCTGACTGTGTGTCATTGTTCCTTCTGTGGCAGATTTTTTACTGTTGCTGATGCACCTGGGATGACTGTTTCAAACTAGCCTGCAACTTTCCCTATAACTTCTTGCACTCTCATGCTAAGAACTATAGCCCCTTTTTGCTGTTTTTTAGAACCTTCTACTACCTGATCCACCATTTCCACCACCAACTCCATAACCACCACCAAAGGGACTACCCAAGTTACTTCCTTCAAAACACCTTCTTTCATGGCTCTATAATTTATTGCTGCCATCCACTAAACTTCCAAAACCAATGTAGTTCCCACTACCATGATAGTAACCTCCAAAATATTCTTCCTTCATTGTAACCATCATATTTTCCTCTATCAGTTTCACCCCTTTGATTTCCATATCTTGTCCATCATAGTCTCCTCTGCTACTACAACCAGGACCACCAACATCATCTCCCAATCCATTGTATCCACCATAACCTTTTCTATAATATCCTCTGCTGTCATCACTTCCACCACAATTGCTTCCTCTTCCACCCAAATTTCTACCATGGCCAAAATTAGCCCTACCATCTCCAGAGTTTCCTCCATGACCCATAGAGTTGCCAGATCCCCCTCCATGGCCTCTTGATGATCCAATAGCAGACTTGATCTCTTGTTTTGTAAAGATCTTTTCCATCTCACAACTCTGCCAGCTAATAGCACAGTATTTCTGAATAACAATTTTATTAACTGTGTCAAGACCATTAAAAGTTACAAATGCAAATCATCTCTTTTCTCCAGTCTGCCTATTTTCACTAACTTCTATGGTTTTAATAGTTTCATACTTCTAAAAGTAGTCTCTCAAATTATGTTCTTCTGGGTGTTCTTTAATACCAGCAACAAAAATCTTCACTGTTAGGTGGGCACCAGGTTTTTATGAGCTCCTTTCTAGAAACAGCTGTCTTTGGTTCCATTCCATACCTATCAACCTTGTGTGGTTGAGCACACATTGCTGCATCTGCCTCTTGCACACAAGAGTAAGTCATGAAACCAAAGCCTCTGGAACATTTCATCTGGAGGTCTCTGAGTACCACACAATCTGGGAATGTTCCCCATTTCTCAAAACGTCTCCTTAATCTGTGGTTTCAAAGATCAGATCATTACCAGTTTCTCTGCTTCTTTGGAATCATGGACCTCCATATTCAGGTTGGATTTTCCTCACCCAACTCTAGTTTAACATATCCCTCAGTTCTTTTCTTAGTCTATGTCTGTCCAGGTTATGTTTGTAGTTTCATGAATTTCTCAGTATATGGGGGCACTTTTGAATGCCCTAATTGTCTATTTTCTCCCTAGCTCGTCTTCCCTGGATCTTAGTGCTCTATCGTGTATCTCAGTTGTAATATTTTGCTGCAGGTTGTCTATTTGCCTTACAAGGTTTTGAAGAAATGGTTGCTTCTTTTCCACCCTGAGTGAATTCTGAATTAGATGAAACAGTGACAAGTGTCTTGATCATCTTTAGGATGTTCTCAGACAGATTTAGATCAGAGGAACACCACCTCTTCTTCTGGAGCCATGGACCAGAATCTCATTAGGAACAAGGCTGCCCTTGCCAAGATCACTATCAATTCAAAGAGGGAGATAGGACAATGGCAAATATAAATGTCACAATGATTTTCTACCATTTTAAACTTATTTTTTTCTTACATTTAGCTTTCTATCATTGCTCTAAACCTTTGACTGTTGTCTAGAGTTCTGGTAATGTTGACTGAGACTGGTTTTGCTTGATTTCTCAAAATGTTTGTCAGGAAATCATACTTTTGAGCTATCTATTGTGACATTTTTGTCACATTGCAAAGTGAATATTTGACACTACAGTCTTGTCCATATTGTAGAGTAATGGAGTAGATACCTGGGAAATAGAGCTGATATCTTTATTTTATCGAGAACAGAATATAAATGTCTGGAAATGGAGCTGGAATTCAAGCCCTTGGCTGATGGTTTTTCCATCAAACCTGAAAGCCCAGTTTCCAGGTAATCCTTGGGTGATTGTCCAACAGCATGCCCAAGGTCCTAAATGAGGATCCTAGGTTCTTATTTAAAAGCTTTTGCCACCCACATGCTTATGTACAATTCACCTTAGAGAACTCTTCATTATATTCTTTGGCTGAGATATCCTAATTAGGAATGTCAAGGAGGTTGAATGTTTGGGGGCACAGGTGCCACTGGGAAGCTCAGAATGGGTAGGTTTGTTTGACAAAGCAGGATTAACTGACAAAATGTTTGGTTTGGGATAGATGCCAAGCCTTCCTTCCCTCTGTGTTCATCTACAGAATGTGAATGATCACAATTCATGCCAGTCTATATTTTGAGGTTGTAGGGAAGAGTTGAGGTATAAAAATGAGAACTGACATAAAATAATGAGAAATGAATGAGAAAAGAGATTATTGTCATCTTTGATCATGGGGCCAAGATTTTCTACCTTATACCTCTCTGTCAGCACTAAGGATTAATTTACCTAAACATTCAAATGCTGCTGCTTGAAGTAGAAGTATTTCCTTTACTATAGTTTTAAAACAGAGGTTTGTGTGTTGTGTTGTGTATATGTCATCAATAAAGGTGCTTAATTTAGTAATTTTTTTTAAGGTCTGCAATATTTTTCCAATTCTTATGGATTATCTCCCAGGGACTCACAAAACAATACTTAAAAATTTTGATTATGTAAGAAATTTTGTTTTGGAGAAAACAAAAGAACATCAAGAATCTCTGGACATTAACAACCCTCGAGACTTTATTGATTGTTTCCTGATCAAAATGAAACAGGTAAAATGTTATTTATTTGCATTCTGTGGATTATTGATAATTTCTGTATTTGTTGAGGCTATCCGAATGTTCAGATAAGAAATATGTGGCCAGCACTATAAGTACCTGCTGTGCTTATGGATCTTGACTAAGCATTGTAGAAAGTTAAAATGAATTGTTAAACAGCTAGAATATATGGGCTGTGTTTTAGATAATAATTATCTGAGGCCACACAGAATATACACACTTTAGTTAATATGGAAATCAAATAAGTTAAAAAATTTAAAAAAAATCAAACCATAAAGTGAATGTAATCATGTTAATATCCTACAGAATGTGGGAGAATGAGAATCAAGGTTTTAATCTAGCTAGGTTTCCTGCATGTCTTGAGGTTTCATTAAAAAAAGTTATTTGAACAGCTGGTGCTGTGGCATAGTAGGTTAAGCCTCCAACTGCAGTGCTGGCATACCATATGTTTTTTGGTTCTATTTCTGGCTGCTCCACTTCTGATCTAGCACCCTGCTAATGTGCCTGGGAAGATGGTCCAAGTGCTTGGACCACTGTGCCCACATGGGAGAGCCAGAAGAATATGCTACAGGTTTTAAACAGATTTTTAAGATAATTAAAAAACATTTACTAACATATGTATTGCAAAAATGTGATTGATTTAATAGAGGATCAAATTCTAAATTAAAACTACATTTTTTAAATAAGGTAACACATCAGATTTCAGCCTTAGTTACTTTTAAGCAGTGTTGAACTATTTTTCATGGACAGTTTATGAAAATATGTTTGTTAACAAACCCAACTAGTTTTTCTATAAAATTTTGGTTGCTGAGAGTACCAAAGTTTACATTTAGACACATTTATCTCATTTGCCTTTACCCAATTTACATTTAGCAGTTATACCTAAATGACTTAAGATGATGATATTGTATTATATCTCCATCTGAATTAAGGCCAAAATTTAATTCATATGGAATTCTACCCTTTTTATAAAACTCTAGCTATAAATCAATGACATTAAACCAGAGATTGCAAAATCTACTTTAGGGACTGTAACAAGTATTGATTACCCATTACTGTTTCATCAAGTACTGATTACCCATTGCTATATCATTGGAACCTGTTAAAACAAATTGCAAAATAAGTTCAGTAAGTTACAAAACAATATTTTTATTTATCTTATTTAAATTTTAAAAAGATTCATTTATTTATTTGAAAGTCAGAGTTACACAGAGAGAGGAAAGGCAGAGAGAGAGGGAGGTCTTCCATTTGCTAGTTCACTCCCCAGTTGGCCACAATGGCTGAAGCTGCACTGATCCGAAGTCAGGAGCCGGGAACTTCTTCCGGGTCTCCCATGTGGATGCAGGGGCCCATGGTCTTGGGCCATTTTCCACTGCTTTTCCAGGCCATAGCAGAGAGCTGGATTGGAAGTGAAGTAGCCAGGACTTGAGCCAGTGCCCTAATGGGAAGCCGGCACTTCAGGCCAGGGTGTTAACCTGCTGTGCCACAGCACCGTCCCCATGAAGCAATATTTTTAAAGGCAGTGATCTTCCTGGATTGGAAGAGAGAAATTTCTTCAAACTCAATGTCTAGTTACAGTTGCTTTTTTATCCTAAGAACAACTTAGACCAATGATGCCCTAGTCAACAGTCAGCCACTTGGGACTGTCTCTGAAACAAATGTTCAGGCAGCTGGCAGACAGTTCTCAAAGGTGACTGTGGGCCAGGGGTTGCTGTGCCAATGGCACTGGAGTGGAGGTCAAAAGACATGATATTCCTGTCTGGCTTGTTTGTGGTGAAACAAAAGAGCCATCAAAGGGTAGGATACCTAATTTGTTTTGCAGTAAACAGGGAACTCAGAAGGATGGGATCACCACTCCCTTGCTATTTTTAAGGTAAAATTGGTACAGGAGGGGGAGGGGCAAAGACTAGCTGGAGGACAAGGGCTGGAGGTTGAAAGCATAGAGACAACCATTCCCAAACTTGCCCTTGCTTCTCCGTGAGGATCACTGGTAAGACAGGAGGATTAGTCTAGGTTATAATTATTTTTATTTTTGTTGTAGAGATCTTTCACTTCTTTGGTTAAATTTATTCCTAAATAGTTATTTTTTTGTGGTGAGCATTTCTTTCTCTCTCTCTAATTCTGAATTAAAATAAAGAAATCTATTTTTAAAAAGATTGGTTGATTTATTTGAAAGGAAGTTTACAGAGAGGCAGAGGCAATGAGAGAGAGAGAGAGAGAGAGAGAGAGAGAGAGAGAGGTCACTCTTCCATCCACTGGTTCACTCCACAGATGGCTGGAACAGCTGCAGCTACGCCAATCTGAAGCCAGGAGCCAGGAAATTCCTCCAGGTCTCCCACATGGGTACAGGAGCCCAAGGTCTTGGGCCATCTTCTACTGCTTTCTCAGGCCATAGCGGAGAGCTGGATAGGAAGAGGAGCAGCTGGGACACGAACTGGTGCCCATATGGGATGCTGGCACTGCAGGTGGTGGCTTCACCCGCTATGCCACAGCACCTGCCCCAGCCATTTGCCACTTTAAAATGAGTCAATTTATTTTTATATCATTGAGTAGATTTCCTTATATATTTTGAATAATAGTTCCTAACCCAATGTATCATTCAAACTTCTCCCAGTGTGTGAATTGTTTCTGTTTTTGGTGATCACTAGGAGATAAAGATGTGCTTTGTCCTGTAGGTGCTACAAGATAGTAAAGATAGAAGATAGACTATGTAGTTGCAGCTGAACACATAGGGGTGTTGATGTATATTCCAGTTCCTTCTGTCCTACCAGTAGAGCTGAGATTGGGTGTTTGTCTTTCACCCTTTCCACTTTTCCAGGGAGAGGATTTGTAGTAAATATCTGCACTCGTGTTCTGACTGCTCCCTATGATCCTTGGGAGATAATTGCTGGATATGAATCCGTTTTATTTATATGTTTTTCTTTTCTGTGATCCAAGGAAAATCAGGAATGAAAAGATCCATAAACTTCTAGAAATGGGTAGCTGAGGATGCAGTGAGAACCAAAAAAATGTGGCACTCAAGTGCTTGGATGAGCCCTTACAGGATGAATGGGTACACCTGTAGATATCATTGGAGAACTTTGAGGAAGGAGGCTAGGGGAATGTCAAACTCTGCTCAGGATTCCCGAGGTTTGCTTTGTTGTTCTGTTAGCTTCATGACACAGGCTCACTAGAAACTCTTCTGTCAACAGTGATGTCACTGATGGTATATTCTAGCATAGGGAGAAATTTGGATCTTTATGTTTTATCCCCTGCCCTAATCCAGGAGGATGAAGCCGGTGGGAGTGTATGCATCCCTGTATAAAACTGCCACTTTTTTTGGGTGAGATCTGGAAACCCAGGAATACCGTTTCTCCAAGAGTTAGTGAGTTAAGAGTCAAACCATGGGAAAGCTTTGTGTTAGGGCATTGTGTGTTTCTTCCTCGGGAAGAAGCTCAATTTTGGGCTGGCGCCACGGCTCAATAGGCTAATCCTCTGCCTGTGGTGCTGGCACACCGTGTTCGTGTTCTAGTCCTGGTCGGGGCACTGGATTCTGTCCCGGTTGCCCCTCTTTCAGGCCAGCTCTCTGCTGTGGCCCAGGAGTGCAGTAGAGGATGGCCCAAGTCCTTGGGCCCTGCACCCCATGGGAGACCAGGAGAAGCACCTGGCTCCTTGCTTCGGATCAGTGCGGTGCGCCGGCCGCAGCGGCCATTGGAGGGTGAACCAAGGGCAAAGGAAGACCTTTCTCTCTCACTGTCCACTCTGCCTGTCAAAAAAAAAAAAAAAAAAAAAAAAAAAAAGCTCAGTTTTGGTGATTCCTTCTGGATTGTATGACACAGTGCATGGGGTGGGATTAATATCTGAGTTTACCATAGCTGTTTCCACCAGCTTGATGTGGATATTTTTCCAGTGGCCATATATGTTGGGTCTCTCGACTTACCTAGTTTTCTCTCATAGGGAATTAATTGGTGAGTTTGTTTATTTAGAGTATCCACAGATGGAGGGAGGCTGAGAAGCTTCTACCATGTTGGTATCCCATTCTAAAAATTGCAGTCTCTTGATTCTAGCTTATAGCATTTTTCTCCATGTGGTCTTAATTTTCCTATTTCATTGGATTAAGATTTTTGTCTGAAAACAAATAAATGAAAGTTCAATTAAAATATCTTCTAAAACAGTGTGTTTATCTGGCATTCAGGGAGTCTAATGTTGGTTAGTTCAGAACTTGCACCATAGACCTGAACTCATGGACTCAGGTGCCTGGCATTTTTTAAAAAAGATTTATTTATTTTGCTTGAAAGTTTGAATTACACAGAGAGAAGGAGAGGCAGAGAGAGAGAGAGAAAGGTCTTCCATCTGCTGAGAATGTAGCAATTGGCCGCAACAGCCAGAGCTGCGTTGATCCGAAGCCAAGAGCCAGGAGCTTCTTCCGGGTCTCCCATGTGGGTGTAGGGGCCCAAGGGCTCAGGCCATTTTCCTCTGCTTTCCAAGGCCATAGCAGAGAGCTGGATTGCACTCATATGGGATCCTGGCACTGCAGGTGGCAGCTTTACCTGCTACGCCACAGCACCAGCCCCTTGGCATTTTTTTTTTTGTCACTACACTTAGTCCATGTTCTTTCCCAGTGATGCTGAAATACTCATGTTCCTAAATGATATCTATACCATCTCCCCTGTCATATACTCATATCTGTTTTGATAAACAGGGATAAAAGAGGGTGTGACATCAGTATCTTGCTTCTAATGTTACTGATGAGAAACATTTCAGTTGGCCAACACAACTATAAAAGGGACTTGGAAGTGAAATTTTAAGGCAAGCGTGGGATAATCAGTTAATGAAAAGAAAAGATTGGGTGAATTAATCTACATTCTGTGCCATACATATTATTGTTATAGTATTTTTGAAAAAAAAAAACTTTTAATCTTAGAATAGTTTTAAATTTACAAAACAAAAACTGTGAAGTAGTATAAGGGTTCTCATTACTTCATGGTCAGGTTTCCCTGTTGTGAACATCTTATATTACTATGATATATTTGCCACAATCTTTAAACCACACCAAATTTTTCCTACTATTAACATCTCCCATGTTAGCATGAAATACTTGTTATCATTGATGGACCACACCAAGCTTCCTTTACTTTTTTTTAGAAAAAAGATTTATTTATATTTGAAAGAGAATTACAGAGAGAGGAGAAGAGAGAGAGAGAGAGAGGCCAGAGAGAGAGAGAGAGAGAGGAGAAAGAGGAGAGAGGGAGAGAGATCTTCCTTCTACTGGCTCATTCCCCAATTATTCTGCAATTACCAGGGCTGGGGCAGGCCAATGCAAGGAGCCAGGGGCTTCATACAGGTCTCCCACAAGAATGCAGGGGTCCAAGTTCTTGGGCTGTCCTCTGCTGCTTTCCCAGGTGCATTAGTATGGAGCTGGATTGGAAGTAGAGTATCCAGGATATTAACTGCTATCTATATGGGATGCCAGTATCTCAGGCAGCAGCTTTTACACACTATGCCACAATACTGGAGTATCCCTTACTTTTTTTTTTTTTTATTTGACAGGTAGAGTTATGGACAGTGAGCGAGACAGAGAGAAAGGCCTCCCATTGGTTCACCCCTGAAATGGCTGCTACAGCTGGTACTGCATTGATCTGAAGCCAGGAGCCAGGTGCCTCTTCCTGGTCTCCCATGTGGGTGCAGGGCCCAAGCACCCAGGCCATTCTCCACTGCCCTCCCAGGCCACAGCAGAGAGCTGGACTGGAAGAGGAGCTACCAGGATTAGAACCCCGCACCCATATGGGATGCTGGCGCCGCAGGTAGAAGATTAACCAAATGAGCCATGGCGCTGCCCTTACCTTACTTTTTTCAAATCAAAACTCCTCTATTTGTCTTGCCTCTTCCCATACTTTTTTTTGGTTCACATTGAGTTTTTTTGGTTTTGTTTTGTTTTTAGCTTCCATATATGAGTGACGACATGCAATGTTTTTCTCTGTATGTCTAACTTGTTTGACTCACCATGATGTGCTCTAGTTCCATGCAGTTGAGATAGTTTTAATACTGCCCTTTCCACTTTGTAAATTTGGTAGTCTTTACGGAAACCTGAGTTCTTTTAGATTGACTGTGATGAAATATGCTGGCAAAATATCAAATAATCAAATAATTCCTAGGAAAAGCACAACCAACAGTCTGAATTTACCATTGAAAACCTGATGGCCACAGTGACTGATGTGTTTGCTGCTGGAACAGAGACCACAAGCACCACCCTGAGGTATGGACTCCTGCTCCTGATGAAGCACCCAGAGGTCACAGGTAAGTTCATGATGAATGCACAAGGCTGATATCAGCAGGTGTAGGGAAGCCAGTGCTGGTGCCCTCCCTCTTGTTTCTCTTAGAGAAGCTTCATCATTGAAATTCTGTGCTACCAGCTGTAATTTGTACAACTGTGATCAATGGATAACAATGAGAGAGATGTGCACAATAGGGGATAGTGACTGAGAGCAGTGAGGATCGTGTGAGCAGTAGTAAAATTCATAACTCTGGGCTGGTGACGTCATATCTAGATAAGGTGTCTGGGCTCCATGGGAAGGGGTTTGCTGCAGGCACAGACATCATGAACTGACCTGGGACTATCTGCTTGTTTTTTCCTGAAGAACGGAACACTTTGAATTGTAGATTTTTTTCACAGATCTCTCATTATTCTGAAAATGTATTCTTACGCTGGGGCAAGCAAACCTATGACTGAAAGTTTATTTATTGAAATATAGAAGATATGCCAGAAATTTGAGGAGATGACCTGAGAAAATTTCCACACTCTGGGAATTATATTCAAAGATTAAGTTTATAAGAAAATTGTACACAATTTGGCAGAAGTTGTGCCTAAGGGATTCATGAATCCAGGAATCTGAGTCCAGGAAAGCATTTGCCTATATTTTTATCTTTTGCAAACCATTTTTAAAATATTTATTTTATTTACCTTTAAGCAGGTTAACTACTCAGATTATGTTTTTCTGGTTTGGAACTCCATTGAAATGATGATAAATTAATTGCAGATGAGAATTCTTCCTGTTAAAGTACTTTACTGTACATCTGAAGCACACAGAGCAGATGGAGGGGTGATACCCAGTTCTCTAGAGAGCCTGAAGCTCCAGCCTAAGTGCCATAAAAAGATTCATCCTGAATGAGCAGGCAGTCTGTGCCCCCACACTTCCCCCCGCCCAACCCTTGGGAAGAAGAGAGTCCCAGAAGGTATAGAGAGGTAAAGCAGAAAACAGGAGGCTCTCCCTGTCCTGGTTCCATCCTCATCTCAATTTATCTGAGAGCTGTTGTCTCCCACGGGGAAGGAAGTTGTGTTCTCCAGAGAAACTGAACCTAAGAGGCCCAGCATAGGGACATCAGTCAGAGCCAGGGAAGGAGGGAGGTGCAGGGCAGACAAAGTCCCCTGGAACGTGGATGCCCTCAGCCACTTTGTGCGTCTTGTCCCTGTAACCCAGCAGCCCTGTGTAAACAGTAGAGAAGGAGTAGCACCAGCGAAAAGACATCCATTTATTGCCATCGAGATAGAAAGTTCTCGCCAAATGCCCATAAACTGAATGAAATGAAAATATCCACCCCAGATGCAGGGCCATGGAATTTCAGAACACGAGGATTAAAAGGTAAATACTAAAGCCATTCAGAGGCAAATGAAGTCATATATTAAGACTGAGTATGAGAATGGCCTTAGATTCCTTGAATAGCTCTCACCTTGTGTATTGTTGTGTTTTGACACCTACAGATTGACAAATAATTCATTTTCAGACAGATACTAGAGGTTGTGTTCCATGCAAGTATTTGAAACCAAATGATAGAAAGTCTTGGGCACCAGAATCAGGAGAGCTCATAGGCAGGGTGAGGGATGGTGATGGACAGCAGACCTGGAAGCAATTCACAGTGGACCTGGGGACAATGTGGGTGTGAAGGGAGACACCAAGGACAAAACAGAAGTGATTGTTTATTTGTGGTTCTCAATAATTAGAGAAAATTAATATTAGACATTTGCAACACACATGAGCATTTGTAAGAATTCTAAATTAGCATCTGAAATTAGGAATTAAAATGATCACTTTATTTATATATATTTTTAGATTTATTTATTAATTTGAAAGGCAGAGTTACAGAGAGGCAGAGGCAAAGAGATATCTTCCACTTGTTGGTTTACTCCCTAAATGGCTGCAACAGCTGATACTGGGCTGCTCAACAGCCAGGAATCTGGAGTTTCTTCCAGGTTTCCCACATGGGTGCAGGAGCCCAAGGGCTTGGGCCATCCTCCACTGCCTTCCCAGGCCATAGCACAGAGCTGGATCAGAAGTGGAGCAGCTAAGACTTGAACCTGATGCCCGTATGGGATGCTGGCATTGTAGGCAGTGACCTTACCTGCTACATCACAGTGCAGGCCCCTAAAATATACACTTTAAGCATGAATGTACAAAAAGATGAAACATGATCATAATTGCCTTATCCATAACCAAATTATTGTAAATCATAATGTACATGTGTGTCTATAGGTGGGTATCTTTGTGTATTTTGTATGAGATGGTGATGGGGAGATTTGTCCTCATATCTTACAAGCAAGTTTCAGAATATTTTAAAATAGTTAAAATCAAGAATTAGAGTCATTATTTAAAAATGTGAATGCAATCCTCAGAAGTCTAAAAGTAGATACTGTATGATCCTGGTATTCCACATCTGAGTATCTGTTGAAAGGAAATTGACCCAGCATATCCAAAAGGTACCTAAAGTCCTATTGTGTTGCTGCACTATTTATAATATCTTAAATATGGAATCCACCTTGATGCCCATCAACAGTTTAATGGATACAGAAAATGTGATACACACATGATGAAATGTTATTCAGCCTTAAAAAAGAATATCTTTTATTTTATTTTTAAAGATTTATTTATTTATTTGAAAGAATTACAGATCATTTATCTGTTAGTTCACTTTCTAAATGGCCACAATGGCCAGTGCTAGACCATGCTGAAGCTAGGAGCCAGGAACTTCAGCCAGGAGTCTTGCATGGTTGCTGGGGCCCAAGCGTGTGGGCCATCTTCTACTGCTGTAACCAAGCCAATAGCAGGGAGTTGGGTTGGAAGTGGAGACCTGGATGAAGCAACTGGCTCCAGGCTATGGCTTGGCCCAGCCATGGATGTTGCAGTCATCTAGGGAGTGAACTAGTGGATGGAAGATCTCACTCTATTTCTCTCTCTCTCTTTCCATCTCTCTCTGTCTCTCCTTCTCTCTCTGTAACTCCAACTTTTAAATAAATAAATAAATAAATACATCTTATTTAAAAAAACAAGGATGTTATAATGGTTGAACAAGAATATATATATAGATTGTTTGGTACAGAGTAGGACTTAAAATTTTTACTTAAATTTTACTACTTTATATAAATCATGGGATTAGTGTTTTATCAAGAGAATGAAATCTATGTATTACTGTGTAATCATAAATATGTGCATATCTAAAAATATGTTATTTTCATAGAAAAAATTGAAATCCGTGCATAGTCTTTCATAATAAGAGTTTTCCATGAACTTTTTGAGCTTCTTCACCTGTGCCTATAACACAATGATTCTTTCTGTAGGTTCTGTGTACTATGATCATTTAGGACTGCTTGGACAACTTCACCTGCTTCACTTAGCCCTCACCTGCTATGAGAAATGTGCCGTGTTCTCCTATTCAAGATTTCTTACTTGTGTCTTCTCAGCTAAAGTGCAGGAGGAGATCGAGCGTGTGATTGGCAGACACCGGAGCCCCTGCATGCAGGACAGGAGCCGCATGCCCTACACGGATGCCACGGTGCACGAGATCCAGAGATACATTAACCTCGTCCCCAACAACGTGCCCCATGCAACAACCTGTAACGTTAAATTCAGAAACTACTTCATCCCCAAGGTAAGTTTATTTCTTCTGCACTGCATATCTATGCTTTTGTTGTTTCCAAACAAGAGTCTAGCACCATTCCTCTACTGGCACAATATGAGAGCAGCACAAAACTCTTATGCTGGGTAGCTGTGTAGGCTTTCTGCTGTTTGTGGTTTGAGGCTGTTAAAAACTGGATAGAGGCTAGCACTGTGGCATAGTGGGTGAAACCATTGTCTGCCACACTGGCTCCCACATGGGTGCAGCTTAACCTACTATGCCACAGTGCTAGCCCCTGCATAACACATCTTGATCTCTGGAGCCTTACAACTTTTGTTCTGTTTTTATAATAGGTTTGCTATTTTTAGGTGCTTAAATTTCTAAATAAGTGTTAAAAGTGCCAACCATTGATTTGTTCTCCAAATGCCTGCAATGGCCAGTCCTGGGTTGAACTTGGGAGCTGTGAATATAGCCTATGTCTTCCACATGGATGGCAGGAACTGCTATTTCAGCCATCAACAGTACCTCCTAGGATATGTACTAGCAGGAAGTTTGATTCAGGGGGTGGAGCTGGGAACTAACCCCTGATACTCCAATGTGGGATGCAGGTGTCTTAACTGCTGGGTTAAGCACAATGTTTCTGTTCTTATTGTGCCCATTAGTTCTGTCTAATGGAGTGCCTAATATGCATTGGTTAAATGCTAGGTGTAACATATGAAAAAATTCAGTCTCTTCTGAGGTTCATTTCTCTCTCTCCCTCTCTCTCTTTTTTTTTTTTGACAGGCAGAGTGGTCAGTGAGAGAGAGAGACAGAGAGAAAGGTCTTCCTTTTGCTGTTGGTTCACCCTCCAATGGCCGCCATGGCTGGCGCTGATCCGAAGGCAGGAGCCAGGTGTTTTTCCTGGTCTCCCATGGGGTGCAGGGCCCAAGCACCTGGGCCATCCTCCACTGCACTCCCTGGCCACAGCAGAGAGCTGGCCTGGAAGAGGGGCAACCGGGACAGAATCCGGCTCCCTGACCGGGACTAGAACACGGTGTGCCGGCTCCGCAAGGCGGAGGATTAGCCTAGTGAGCCACGGCGCCAGCTCATTTCTCTTTTACTAGGCAGACAGATTGATGTAACACCACTTGACTATTCAGGACAGGAAATACAGACAGTCAGGTATTGATTGTAGATGTCAGCTTACTTCTCTGGGGTTCTCTCATCTGAAATACTTATATCATTTGTCTTTTTAAAAAAATATTTTAGAGGCTGAGAGATAGTAAGAGTGAAGAGAGAGAGAGAGAGAGTTCCTATTTTCTGGTTCATTCCCCTAATGCCTGGGAAGACTGGTTTGTGCAGCTGGAATTGCCATCCAAAAGCCTCCCGTGTGGGTGGGAGAAGCACAATCACTTGCATGAGTCATTACTTCTGCCAGGCTGAGCATTAGCAGAAATCTGAATTTAGGAGCTGGAGTTGGGAATGGGACCTAGGTATTTTGATATGGGATATATGTGTTTTAAGTGCTAATTGCACCCTGCTAGGGTTTTGTTTAGTAATAGAGGGCTAGAAATCTTTCATCCTCAATGCTACAACACTAAAACCTGGAACTTCTTAAATATTTTATTTAAGTTATACAAGTTTCATATATTTCACATACACAGATTTAGGAACAGAGAACACATCCACATTACCACTCTTGATTTTTACAAAGATTTATTTTCAGTATATGTAATGAATCTATAGTTAACCCTACTCTAAGTAAAAGAGTTCAACAGGCTGGTGCTGCAGCTCACTAGGCTAATCCTCTGCCTCCGGCGCCGGCACTCCGGGTTCTAGTCCCAGTTGGGGCGCTGGTTCCGTCCTGGTTGCTCCTCTTCCAGTGGCGCGGGAGTGCAGTGGAGGATGACCCAACGCGGGAGTGCAGTGGAGGATGACCCAAGTGTTTGGGCCCTGCACCTGCGTGGGAGACCAGGAGGAAGCACCTGGCTCCTGGCATCGGATCAGTTCAGCATGCTGGCTGTGGCGGTCATTTGCGGGGGTGAACCAACGGAAGGAAGACCTTTCTCTCTGTATCTCTCTCTCACTGTCTAACTCTGCCTGTCAAAAAAAAGTTCAACAAATAGAATGAAGAGGGGGAAAAAAACCCCCTCTGTTCCTCAATGGGGAATATCTATTGCATTATAAAGTAAAATATCCTAAAGTGCAAGAATTCAAATTCTTCATATCTGCTCTATGCTTGAGAATGTGTAAAGGGAGTAATTTCTGAAAAATTTGTCATTACTAAATTGCTTCTAAAGGAATCAAATTTCAAACTATGGACGTGCTCATCAGTAATGTCAAGGCACATTCAGACTGTATAGCTGAGTAAAGACATATGTATATGTGTTTGTACTGGATAATATCCAAATTAGTTTAGTCTACACACAAATCAAAGTGTAGTGCATGCTGTCCTTTGGGTTTAGAATAGAGAAAATTGAGAAGTGGCGTGATCATACTTATCTGCCTAATGAAAATGATATGCATGTTATCTTTGGAAGAGCACATTTCCTAGAAGGTAAAAAACTAGTTTTTGGAATGGCTATTTCTGGGTATTTTAGATGTGTTTGTGTGCTTATATGAGAATGAGACGTGCTTTTCACTGTATTTTTTGTGACATAATATATCATTTCATTTTATTTTAAAATATTTAGCACATAAAATTTAACATATTACGTGAAATCACATGATGTTTTGATACATATGTAATGTCCAAATCAGGGTAAATATGTGTATCTCCTCAAACATTTGAAAACATTCAAAATCCTTTCTTCTGTTTTTTTAAATATACAGTTTTATTTTTCTCTATAGTCACCCTACTGTACAATAGAATATTGGAGCTTGATACCCTAGCCATATTGAATTTCTGTTTTATTTATAAAATTTAGCTTAAAATTATTTCCATCTTATCGCTCCCCCTCTTCGTGGAGGAATGACACAGGACCCTGCGTTGTTCTTTCGTCTGCTCGGCCCTCCCCGGGTTTGCTGCTGGTTCTTCCCGGGTTGGCTACCGTCCCTTCCACCTCCGTGGAAGGGCGGTTCCCCCTGCCACATTCCCCACTTCCGCGGGGGAGCGACACACCGCCGGCCGGCTCTCTCGGGGGCTGCACAGGTGTTCCCTCAGATGTTCCCCTTAGATGTTCCTGGTGCATGTTGTCTCTCTCCTCCTTTATAGTCCTCTTCCACCAATCCCAACTCTGCTACCCACACGCCAAGTAAGCTGCTCTCCTCCAATCAGGAGCAGCTCCTGCAGCTTGTCAAGTTGGTGAGAGGCAGCTGGGTAGAAGCTGTTACTTCCTCTCCCAGCGCCATATTGTGGGAGAGCAGATGCATAGAATAAGTCTTAATTCCAGTAACTTAGTCTAGTCCGAGTAGCTCCCCACACATCTCTTCTAAATATCTCTTGGATTATTGAATCATTTCCCTGTATTTTGCTAAAACTCATTGAATTTCCATGAAAAAGCTGTTGAATTCCTCATGTGAGAATCTTCAGATTTTAACATTATCTAGTTGGTTTCTTTCATTTTATTCCTTACATGGCATCATAGTTCCCTGAAACTTCTTGATCCTTGTTCACATATGATATCATCTGAGCATTAGTCCCTTCTAACCAAGAACCATTCTTTTTCCTCTAATATATTAGAAGAGTCCAGGCCACCTTTCAGACAGAACATTTCTCATTCTAGCTTTGTGTGAATGTTTAGTTGGAGACTAGAGATGTGTTTTGGGCAAGAATATTACACAGGTAGGTAGTGTTGTGTACGTCACACCATGACTTGGGGGACGTAATTTCAGTTTGTTGCAGCATTGGTGTTGCTAAGGTCTTCTTTGGTGGGGATGACTGCGAGATTTCACCACTGCTGAGATTTATTTTTTTCATATGCAATTAATAAATAAAACCTATGTTATGAGACTTTAAGTCTACATGAATATTATATTTCCTAAATGGAAATTCAGCTATTAATTATTATTTTTTAACTTTTATTTAATGAATATAAATTTCCAAAGTACGGCTTAATGATTCCCATGGCTTTCCCCCCCAATAATTTCCCTCCCACCTGAAACCCTCCCCTTTCCTGCTCCCTCTCCCCTTCCATTCACATCAAGATTCATTTTCAGTTCTCTTTATATACAGAAGATCAGTTTAGCATATATTAAGTAAAGATTTCAACAGTTTGCACCCACACAGAAACACAAAGTGAAAAATACTGTTCGAGTACAAGTTATAGCATTAAATCACAATGTACAGCACATTAAGGACAGAGATCCTACATGAGGAGTAAGTACACAGTGACTCCTGTTGTTGACTTTACAAATTGACACTCTTGTTTATGACATCAGAAATCACCCTAGGCTCTTGTCATGAGTTGCCAAGGCTATGGAATCCTGTTGAATTTGCCAACTTCGATCTTATTCCGACAGGGTCATAGTCAAAGTGGAAGTTCTCTCCTCCCTTCAGAGAAAGGGACCTCCTTCTTTGATGACCTGTTCTTTCCACTGGGATCTCACTCACAGAGATCTTTTATTTAGGTCATTTTTTTTTCCAGTGACTTGGCTTTCCATGCCAGAAATACTCTCATGGGCTCTTCAGCCAGATCCAAATGCCTTAAGGGCTGATTCTGAGGCCAGAGTGCTGTTTAGGACATCTGCCAGTCTATGAGTCTACTGTGTATCCCGCTTCCCATGTTGGATCGTTCTCTCCCTTTTTGATTCTATCAGTTAGTATTTGCAGACACTAGTCTTGTTTGTGTGATCCCTTTGACTCTTAGTCCTATCAAAATGATCAATTGTGAACAGAAATTGATCACTGGGACTAGTGAGATGGCACTGGTACATGCCACCTTGATGGGATTGAATTGGAATCCCCTGCTATGTTTCTAACTCTACCGTTTGGGGTAAGTCAGCTTGAGCATGTCCCAAATTGTACATCTCTTCCCTTATTCCCACTCTTAAATTTAACAGGGATCACTTTTCAGTTAAGTTTCAACACTTAAGAATAACTGTGTATTAATTACAGAATTCAACCAATAGTATTAAGTAGAACAAACAAAAAAATACTAGGAGGGATAAAGTATTACGTTGTTCATCAACAATCAGGGCAAGGGCTGATCAAGTCACCGTTTCTCATAGTGTCCATTGCACTTCAACAGGTTTCCTTTTTTGTGCTCGGTTAGTTGTCACCTATCAGGGAGAACATATGATATTTGTCCCTTTGGGACTAGCTTAATTCACTCAGCATAATGTTTTCCAGATTCCTCCATTTTGTTGCAAATGACTGGATTTCATTTTTTTTACTGCAGTATAGTATTGTATAGAGTACATGTCCCATAATTTCTTTATCCTTTCTACTGTTGATGGGCATTTGGGTTGATTCCAGGTCTTAGCTATTGTGAATTGAGCTGCAATAAATATTAAGGTGCAGACCGCTTTTTTTGTTTGCCAATTTAAATTCCAAGTGTGGGGAGCAATTCGGACTAGACTAAGTTACTGGAATTAAGACTTATTCTGTGCATCTGCTCTCCCACAATATGGCGCTGGGAGAGAAGAAAACAGCTTTTACACAGCTGCCTCCAGTTCAACCAATAAACTGTAGGACTTGCTCCTGATTGGAGGAGAGCAGCGTACTCGGCGTGTGGGCAGCCGAGTTAGGATTGGCGGAGGAGGACTATAAAGGAGGAGAGAGACGGCATGCACCAGGAACATCTAAGGGGAACATCTAAGGGGAACCCCTGTGCAGCCCCCGAGAGAGCCAGCCGGCAGTGTGCCGCTCCCCCGCGGAAGTGGGGAATGTGGCCAGGGGGAACCGCCCTTCCACGGAGGTGGAAGGGATAGTAGCCAACCCAGGAAGAACCAGCAGCAAACCCAGGGAGGGCCGAGCAGACGAAAGAACAGCGCAGGGTCCTGTGTCATTCCTCCACGAAGAGGGGGAGCGACATAATGGTGCCGTGACTCGGATATGAAGCCTAGGCAGGGTTTAGTGTCGTTCCTCCACGAAGAGGGGGAGCGACACCAAGGAGTGGCATGGCTGGGTTGTATGGTAGGGTTATATTCAGGTTTCTGAGGAATCTCCAGACTGACTTCTATAGTGGCTTAACCAGTTAACATTCCCACCAACAGTGGGTTATTGTCCCATTTTCCCCACATCCTCTCCAGCATCTATTGTTGGTAGATTTCTGAATGTGAGCCATTCTAACTGGGGTGAGATGGAACCTCATTGTGGTTTTGATTTGCATTTCCCTGATTGCTAGTGATCTTGAACATTTTTTCATGTGCCTGTTGGCCATTTGGATTTCCTCTTTTGAAAAATGTCTAATGAGGTCCTTGGCCCATCTCTTAAGTGGGTTGTTTGTTTTGATGTTGTGGAGTTTCTTGATTTCTTTGTGTGGGGAGCAGCCCGGACTGGACTGAGTTACTGGAATTAAGACTTATTCTATGCATCTGCTCTCCCACAATATGGCGCTGGGAGAGAAGTAAACAGCTTCCGCACAGCTGCCTCCAGTTCAGCTAATAAACTGTAGGACTTGCTCCTGATTGGAGGAGAGCAGCGTACTCGGCGTGTGGGCAGCCGAGTTGGGATTGGCGGAGGAGGACTATAAAGGAGGAGAGAGACGGCATGCACCAGGAACATCTATGGGGAACATCTAAGAGGAACATCTGAAGGAACACCTGTGCAGCCCCCGAGAGAGCTGGCCGGCGGTGTGCCGCTCCCCTGCGGAAGTGGGGAATGTGGCCAGGGGGAACTGCCCTTCCACGGAGGTGGAAGGGATAGTAGCCAACCTGGGAAAAACCAGCAGCAAACCCGGGGAGGGCCGAGCAGACGAAAGAACAGCGCAGGGTCCTGTGTCGTTCCTCCACGAAGAGGGGGAGCGACATAATGGTGCCGTGACTCGGATTAGGAAACTTAGGACGGATAGGAAACTTAGGACGGATAGGAAACCTAGGATGGATATGAAACTTAGGAGGGAAGAAACGGGAAGAACTGGAAAAATACCGGAGAGAGAGACTAGCAAACAGCCTAGGGAAAAGCCGGACGAAAAGGGTGCCGGAAGAAGCTATTGAAAGCCTAGGCATAGATTCAGATACGGACTACAGGGGGAAGCTGGGAGAAATCTCTAAGGTCGAAGGCGAAAGTGAAAGCTAGAACAAACAGACTGGGATGCGGACTGTGGGGAGAGGCCAGGAGAAATGAGGGAGGAATATTGTTGGAAGAAAGCTTGGGGAAACATACCGGGTAGAGAAAAATGTTAGGGAAATTGAAGCCGTGGGGGGCAGGCCAAGGCGGACACGAAAGCCACTTTGGGATTCTCAAGTTAGCCCGGGAATAGGGGGCGAAAAGTTGAAACCAGAAGCTGAAACGTAAGCCAGATTGGGATCCGTCTGATTAGCCCGGGGAGCAAAGGACGGGAAGCCAAACCGTGGGGCGGAGATGTAAGCTGGGTTGAATTCGCCAGGCTAGCCCGGGGAACTTAGATTGAATGCTAGTGGCGGACACGTAAGCTATGCTGTGTGACTCGCGGAAGCCGCCGCGTGCAGAGAGAGCACGGGGCGTGAATAGATAGGGAACGGGGCTGGCGCGAGGCCGTGGTTCAGACGCGAAAGGGTTAAGTGCGAGACTGCGGAGTGTGCACGCAAAGCGGGCTGAAGCGGCTCAGCCGGAAAGCCGCAGAGAAATAGCCTCGGGGCGGAGCCTGCCGGCAGGGCGAGGTGCCGGGAAGCTGCGGGGATAAGAGAAACAGAAGTTTTAGAAGTAAAGTGAGAGAAATAGGAATGCTGGAAGATAGAAGTGGAATGGGAGAAATAGGAATGCCCGGAGATAGAGAAATAGAGAAATAGAAAGGCCTCCCCTCAACATGGCAATAAGAAAGCTTGGATTCGGTCTGCCTGATTAAGTGAGGCAATGAGCACCTGCGGCGGCTAGCAGCTTATGCGCCGCAGGTCACCGAAGACAGGCACGAATTAACATCAGTAAGGCCTCCTCACAACAAATGGGAGAAATAGGAATGCCCGGAGATAGAGAAATAGAGAAATAGAAAGGCCTCCCTACAACACTGCAATGTGAGAGCTTGGATTCGGTCTGCCTGATTAAGTGAGGCGATGAGCACATGCGGCGGCTGGCAGCTTATGCGCCGCAGGTCACCGAAGACAGGCACGAATTAACATCAGTAAGGCCTCCTCACAACATGGCGAAGAGAGGACCCGGATTCGGTTTGCCTGATTTGATAGGACTTGTAAGAGCCTGTGGCAACTCTAGCAAGTAGAGCAGAGTGTGTGCCGCGGGACACCGAAGACAGGCGCGTATCAACGCCAAAAAATAAAAAGAAAGGGGGATCTGTGGGGAGTAGCCCGGACTGGACTGAGTTACTGGAATTAAGACTTATTCTATGCATCTGCTCTCCCACAATATGGCGCTGGGAGAGAAGTAAACAGCTTCCGCACAGCTGCCTCCAGTTCAGCTAATAAACTGTAGGACTTGCTCCTGATTGGAGGAGAGCAGCGTACTCGGCGTGTGGGCAGCCGAGTTGGGATTGGCGGAGGAGGACTATAAAGGAGGAGAGAGACGGCATGCACCAGGAACATCTATGGGGAACATCTAAGAGGAACATCTGAAGGAACACCTGTGCAGCCCCCGAGAGAGCCGGCCGGCGGTGTGCCGCTCCCCTGCGGAAGTGGGGAATGTGGCCAGGGGGAACTGCCCTTCCACGGAGGTGGAAGGGATAGTAGCCAACCCGGGAAGAACCAGCAGCAAACCCGGGGAGGGCCGAGCAGACGAAAGAACAGCGCAGGGTCCTGTGTCGTTCCTCCACGAAGAGGGGGAGCGACACTTTGTAGATTCTGGTTATTAATCCTTTATCTGTAGCATACTTTGCAAGTATTTTGTCACATTCTGTCGGTTGTCTGTTCACTCGCCTCTTTCTTTTGCAGTACAGAAACTTCTCAACTTGATGCAATCCCAATAGTTGATTTTGGCTTTGACTGCCTGTGCCTCCCGGGTCTTTTCCAGAAATTCTTTGCCTGTGCCAATATCTTGAAGGGTTTCTCCAATGTTCTCTAATAACTTGATGGTGTCAGGTCGTAGATTTAGGTCTTTAATCCATGTTGAGTGGATTTTTGTGTAAGGTACAAGGTAGGGGTCTTGCTTCATGCTTCTGAATGTGGAAATCCATTTTTCCCAGCACCATTTATTGAATAGACTCTCCTAGCTCCAGGAATTGGTTTTAGATGCTTGATCAAATATAAGTTGACTGTAGATGTTTGGGTTGATTTCTGGTGTTTCTATTCTGTTCCATTGGTCTGTCCATCTGTTTCTGTACCAGTACCATGCTGTTTTGATTACAACTGCCCTGTAATGTCCTGAAATCTGGTATTGTGATGCCTCCGGCTTTGTTTTTGTTGTACAAATTTGCTTTAGCTATTCGAGGTCTCCTGCATCTCCATATGAATTTCAGCATCATTTTTTCTAGTTCTGAGAAGAATGTCTTTGGTATCTTGATTGGTATTGCATTGAATCTATAAATTGCTTTTGGTAGAATGGACATTTTGATGATGTTGATTCTTCCAATCCATGCATGGGACATTTTTCCATTTCTTGGTATCCTCTTCTATTTCTTTCTTTAAGATTTTGTAATTCTCATTGTAGAGATCTTTAACGTCCTTGGTTAAGTTTATTCCAAGGTATTTGATTGTTTTTGTAACTATTGTGAATGGGATTGATCTTAGCAGTTCTTTCTCAGCTGTGGCATTGCCTATGTATACAAAGGCTGTTGATTTTTGTGCATTGATTTTATATCCTGCTACTTTGCCAAACTCTTCTATGAGTTACAATATTCTCTTAGTAGAGTTTTTGGATCCCCTTAATAAAGAATCATGTCGTCTGCAAAGAGGAATAGTTTGAGTTCTTCCTTCCCAATTTGTATCCTTTTAATTTCTTTTTCTTGCCTAATGGCTCTGGCTAAAACTTCCAGAACTATGCTGAATAGCAGTGGTGAGAGTGGGCATCCCTTCTGGTACCAGATGTCAGTGGAAATGCTTCCAGCTTTTCCCCATTCAATAGGATGTGTTATTTTAGGCAGGATTCACCTATCATTAACAGTTCCCTTACATCTTTAATTTAAAATAAACATATTGTGTCAAAAGGATGGAGAGCAAATAGATGTTCGTGTACTTGTTGGAATCATTCCAGGAGTCTTGTTAAGATGTTCTCTTAAAATGCCCTGTGAGGAGTTTCCAAATACTCCTGACTTTTGATGAATCAGCACAGGCTTTCCTTTTAGCTGACTGACCATGTGTGAGATCTGTGCGAACTGAGTGAGTTAGAGCAGCAAGTGAGGACAGGCACCCAAGTGCAAGCTTTGTGGTATGTGGGTTGGCTGCAGGGTGATTGGCACCCAATTTCCCAAATGCTCAGTACATCCAATGTTCTTGGAGGGCACGGAGGAAAATCTTTGCTCCTGATCTTCTTCTTCTTCTTTTTTTTTTTTTTTTTTTTGACAGGCAGAGTGGACAGTGAGAGAGAGAGACAGAGAGAAAGGTCTTCCTCTGCCGTTGGTTCACCCTCCAATGGCCGCCGCGGCCGGCGCGCTGCGGCCGGCGCACCGCGCTGATCCGATGGCAGGAGCCAGGAGCCAGGTGTTTTTCCTGGTCTCCCATGGGGTGCAGGGCCCAAGCACCTGGGCCATCCTCCACTGCACTCCCTGGCCACAGCAGAGAGCTGGCCTGGAAGAGGGGCAACCAGGACAGAATCCGGCACCCCACCTGGGACTAGAACCCGGTGTGCCGGCACCGCAAGGTGGAGGATTAGCCTAGTGAGCCGGGGCGCCAGCGCTCCTGATCTTAATCTCATCCTTGTTTCTTACTTGTCCTGGCTGGAAATGTCATGGTATTTCTTTGCACATGGATTTCCTTGTCCTTAGAGATTGACTTTGTGATTTCCATCTTTCTTCCATGCCTTGGCTTCTTCTCTGTTTTTTTTTTTTTTTTTTTTTCAGGGCACGGCCGTGCTAACATCACTGACTTCTGTGCTACATGATAACCAAGAATTCCTGAAGCCAGACAAGTTTGACCCTGGCCACTTCCTGGATGCCAGCGGCAACTTTAAGAAAAGTGACTACTTCATGCCTTTCTCAACAGGTAACAGAAATTTATTTCCATTTGATCCTGGGGGACAGGATACATTTTGGGGATCAATTGAAGTTAAGGTATTGTTTCCTCCTGAGCGGTAGATTTGCTTTTATACAGGATCAGGAGTACCACTCCTACTGTCCACGTTCCTTCCTTTTTCATGACATTTCCTCATTATAGAGCCAGGTTAGTGGGAGTTTGGGGCTTCATGTTGTTGACCCAGTTCTCTCAAAGTGAAAAACCCCAGGATAGAGTAATTGAATTCTGCCTCTATCTATACCTGGGCACACATGTGCTCCTCTTAGAACGTGGATCTCATTTAGACTTTCTTCAGTTATTGTAAGAATGTTATATGGGTAAATAACTTTGAGATTCTTCTGTGTATTGGTCTTTACTTTGAGCTATAAGAATGTCTGCTTTTTACAGGTTTATTTATTTATTTATTTGAAAGCAAAATGAAAGAGAGAGGAGAAGGGTAGAGAGAAAGAGAGGGAGAGAGGGAGAGAGAGAAAGAGAGAATGAGAGAGAGGTATATCTTCCATCTGCTGCTTCTCCAAATGGCCTCAATGGCCAGGGCTGAGCCAGGCTGAAACCAGTATCCTGGAACTCCATCAGGGTCTCCCACGTGAGTCCATGTATACAAGTCATTGAGCCATCTTCTACTGTTTTACCAGGTAATGTATCAGGGAACTGGATCAGAAGTGAAGCAGCTGGGAATCAAACCAGCACCCTTATGAGATGCTGGCATTGCTGGTTGAGGCTTACCCCGCTCCGCAACAATGTAGGCCTAGAGTTCTAGCTATTTAATTAGTAGCTCGAGCACACAAAGTGCTCATAAGTGTCTTTCTTACACATTAGGGAAGGAGGTGACTAGAGGATTGCAACACCATAGTATAAGTGCTTTGAAAGGAAAGCACAGCCGGGCGCCGTGGCTCACGAGGCTAATCCTCCGCCTTATGGTGCTGGCACACCGGGTTCTAGTCCCGGTCGGGGCGCCGGATTCTGTCCCGGTTGCCCCTCTTCCAGGCCAGCCCTCTGCTGTGGCCAGGGAGTACAGTGGAGGATGTCCCAAGTGCTTGGGCCCTACACCCCATGGGAGACCAGGAGAAGCACCTGGCTCCTGCCATTGGATCAGCGGGATGCGCCGGCCGCAGCACGCCAGCCATGGCGGCCATTGGAGGGTGAACCAATGGCAAAGGAAGACCTTTCTCTCTGTCTCTCTCTCTCACTATCCACTCTGCCTGTCAAAAAAAAAAAAAAAAAAAAAAAAAAAAAAAAAAGGAAAGCACAGGTTAACAAGGAGGCTGAAGGGAAACTCTTTTCTGCTCACTGACATCCCATGGTTCTAATAGGAGAAGGGAAATTGAACTGCCTCAGAGGAGGCTTACAGAAAGGAAAGGAGAAAATCAGGACACCTACAGAGGAAATGCACATCAGGAAGAGGACATTCCTGTGGATTGCTGAGGTCAGAACTGTCCAGAAAATTTAGGGACAGGGAAACCTTGGGAATGGGGAGGATACTCTGAAAGAATGCAGGGCACCTTCATCTTGCTACACTCAATGTCATTCACCTGGGATATTTGATCTCCACAGCGAAATTGTCTGAGCTGAGTCTCTACACCTGTAGTCTCCATTTTTTTCTCTGTGTTTTTTCAGTGCTTTGGGTTTGGCATTGTAATGGCCTGTTAAGGTTTGAGCTCTTCTTTTAATGAACTCAACATTTTATCTGTGTAGAAAAAAATAGAGAAAAATACTCAAAGTGATCCATGTTTCAGTGGATCAGGAATATGATGAGGAAACCCAGAGGAAGAACTTGGCTTTACAAACATTACAATCAGGAAGAGACATGAGACACAAGTTCCAAAGGAAGCAGCAGAAGGGAGTTTCTTAGATCCCTGGGGTAGCATGGCATACAGTTTGAAACTCCATGGAGGACTGGAGATTGATTTAAAGCAGATATGCCATTGCTTAGTAGATGTGTAGAATGGAAGGAGTGATGTTGAGCATCAGACCATGAACAGATTGAGAAGGTCCATATCAAGCCACTTGGACCTCATTGTTGGGTACAAACATGAGAGCCATTTATGGATTTAAATTGAGAGTAACCAGTTTAGATATATGGTTTTGAAATTGTCCTGGGGAAAGAAAGTCCTTGGCTGAATCCTGCTCGAGTTTCAAAGGGCTTAAAACATGAGGGCGCTTTAAATTAATTGAACATAGAATTGAAATGTTTATTTTGATTGAAATTTTTGTTTTCCATGCACAAGAGTGGTCTTCAATAATTCCTTGCAAATGGGTAATATGGAAAATTTATGATAGACTTAACTTGGTTTTGAGTCCTAATAAACTTACCTTTTCATGCTATTTTATCATGAACTTTTTGAAGTACACTTGTATATGATAGTCAGTCCCTCAACCCAACTACCTTTAACCCACTGCACAAGAAATGTGTGTTTCTTTTCTAAATTCAAAGTGTTTGTAATTTGTCAATAGTTAATGAAATGTTTGACACAGAGCTGATATTCAATACACATTTGTAGAGTGAGCGATGCCTGATATAATAAGATTTTCGTGGATAACAAGTGTTTATCCTTTGTTCCACGTGTATGCCCAGCCATCTTCCCAGTCATCCTGTCTTCCATTCACCCATGCATCTACTCAGTCCCTGAGCAAGCAGGCACTGCATACTTCTTGAGGAAATTTCACAACTCAGTGTTTAGGTAAAGAATCCTCTGTGCTTGTTATTTTCAGGAAAGCGAGTGTGTATGGGAGAGGCCCTGGCCCGTATGGAACTGTTTTTATTCCTAACTGCCATTTTGCAGAACTTTACTCTGAAGCCTCTGGTTGACCCAAAGGACATTGACACCACCCCACTTGTCAGTGGGCTAGGTCGTGTGCCACCCTTGTACCAGCTCAGCTTCATTCCTGCCTGAAGAAGGGCAGGCCACGTGGCTGCTGCAGAGCTGTCATCTGCAACTCCTCTCTTCCAGAGCCGCCTCCAACTCCTTTGCCTATCATGGGTCCCTCCCCTGTTGTATCCTCTGACATTTATTCATTTTCAAGGTCTAGCCTCCATTAGGAAACGTTTTCTGGATCCCTTCATAAATGTGTATCTGCCATTCCTTACAGTGTGTAATTCTTGGATTAACCACCTCATGGGTTACTTCATGTCTAATGCTGAATTGCTATTATGTTATCACTGCGAAATTGAGCAAGATGATTGGCATTTGATGATTCAGACATGTTTCCCCTCTATATGTTCAAAATAAAAGCACTATTGAATGTTGAATCAGTTTTCAGATTTTCTTTTTTTGTACCTAATGTGAATAACATATGAAAAAAAAATGAAGTTCCAAGAGGTCACGCTGGTCCTTATAAGGATAGGCACAAACACACACAGTATCATTTACATTGTACCTACAAATATGAAATGCTTGTGTTTGTGTCTGATAAAATGTGTATATGATCATTTGAAGAAAACTACAAAGCAGAGGAAACCAAAGATGATGTAAATAAATGGAGATATATTTCATCAGCATGAATATGATGTTATTATTGTTATGTTGTCTTTTGATTTGATCTATGGACATAATGTGATCTCAACCAAATAACAGGCATATTCCTTTTTAGATATCAACATCTGAATTTATAATTAATAAGAAGTAGTTAAAAACCCAGGATATGCAATTTTTAAGGAAAATAAGTCAAAGGGCTGACCTTGCTTCATCTGATTTCAAGACTCATTAGAAATGTATGGTAATCATGATAGCACCAATGTGGCTCACTAGGCTAATCCTCTGCTTGCGGCACCGGCACCCCCGGTTCTAGTCCCGGTTTTGCGCCGGATTCTGTCCTGGTTGCTACTCTTCCAGTCCAGCTTTCTGTTGTGGCCCGGGAGTGCAGTGGAGGATGGCCCAAGTGCTTGGGCCCTGCACCAGCATGGGATACCAGGAGAAGCACCTGGCTCCTTGCGGAAAGTGAGCGCTCACGACGGCGCGCAAGCGCCTGGCTCCTTGCTTCAGATCAGTGCAGTGCCATGGCCATAGCACGTTGGCCTCAGCGGCCATTGGAGGGTGAACCAACGGCAAAGGAAGACCTTTCTCTCTTTCTCTCTCACTGTCCACTCTGCCTGTCAAAAAATAAATAAATAAAAAAATGAGAAAATATGCATGGTAATCAAATCTGTGGGGTATTGGTGAAAGAACATGGAAGCTTCTCTAGGATTGACCACATACTAGGCCATAAAGCAAGTCTCAGCAAATTCAAAAGAATTAGAATCATACCATGCAGCTTCTCAGACCATAAAGGAATGAAGTTGGAAATTAGCAACTCAGGAATCCCTAGAGCATACGCAAACACATGGAGATTGAACAACATGCTCCTGAATGAACAATGGGTCATAGAAGAAATCAAAAGAGAAATCAAAAACTTTCTGGAAGTAAATGAGGATAACAGCACAACATACCAAAACTTATGGGACGCAGCAAAAGCAGTGTTAAGAGGAAAGTTTATCACAATAGGTGCCTACATCAAGAAATTGGAAAGACACCAAATAGATGAGCTTTCAATTCACCTCAAGGATCTAGAAAACCTACAGCAAACCAGACCCAAATCTAGTAGGAGAAGAGAAATAATTAAAATCAGAGAAGAAATCAACAGGATTGAATCAAGAAAAACATTACAAAATATTAGGCAAACGAGGAGCTGGTTTTTTGAAAAAATAAACAAAATTGACACCCCATTGGCCCAACTAACTAAAAAAAGAAGAGAAAAGACCCAAATCAATAAAATCAGAGATGAAAAAGGAAATGTAACAACAGACACCACAGAAATAAAAAGAATCATCAGAAATTACTACAAGGACTTGTATGCCAGCAAACAGGGAAACCTATCAGAAATGGATAGATTCCTGGACACATGCAACCTGCCTAAATTGAACCAGGAAGACATCAAAAACCTAAACAGACCCATAACTGAGACAGAAATTGAAACAGTAATAAAGGCCCTCCCAGAAAAGAAAAGCCCAGGACCACGTGGATTCACTGCTGAATTCTACCAGACATTTAAAGAAGAACTAACTCCAATTCTTCTCAAACTATTCAGAACAATCGAAGAAGAGGGAGTCCTCCCAAATTCTTTCTATGAAGCCAGCATCACCTTAATTCCTAAGCCAGAGAAAGATGCAGCACTGAAAGAGAATTACAGACCAATATCCCTGATGAACATAGATGCAAAAATCCTCAATAAAATTCTCGCCAATAGAATGCAACAACACATCAGAAAGATCATCCACCCAGACCAAGTGGGATTTATCCCTGGTATGCAGGGATGGTTTAATGTGCACAAGACAATCAATGTGATACACCACATTAACAGACTGCAGAAGAAAAACCATATGATTATCTCAATAGATGCCGAGAAAGCATTTGATAAAATACAACACCCGTTCATGATGAAAACTCTAAGCAAACTGGGTTTGGAAGGAACATTCCTCAATACAATCAAAGCAATCTATGAAAAACCCACAGCCAACATCCTATTGAATGGGGAAAAGTTGGAAGCATTTCCACTGAGATCTGGTACCAGACAGGGATGCCCACTCTCGCCACTGCTATTCAATATAATTCTGGAGGTTCTAGCCAGAGCTATTAGGCAACAAAAAGAAAGTAAAGGGATACAAATGGGGAAGGAAGAACTCAAACTATCCCTCTTTGCAGATGACATGATTCTGTATTTAGGGGACCCAAAGAACTCTACTAAGAGACTATTGGAACTCATAGAAGAGTTTGGCAAAGTAGCAGGGTATAAAACCAATGCACAAAAATCAACAGCCTTTGTATACACAGACAATGCCATGGCTGAGGAAGAATTTCTAAGATCAATCCCATTCACAATAGCTACAAAAACAATCAAATACCTTGGAATAAACTTAACCAAAGACGTTAAAGATCTCTATGATGAAAATTACAAAACCTTAAAGAAAGAAATAGAAGAGGATACCAAGAAATGGAAAAATCTTCCATGCTCATGGATTGGAAGAATCAATATCATCAAAATGTCCATTCTCCCAAAAGCAATTTACAGATTCAATGCAATACCAATCAAGATACCGAAGACCTTCTTCTCAGATCTGGAAAAAATGGTGCTGAAATTTATATGGAGGCACAAGAGACCTCGAATAGCTAAAGCAATCTTGTACAACAAAAACAAAGCCGGAGGCATCACAATACCAGATTTCAGGACATACTACAGGGCAGTTGTAATTAAAACAACATGGTACTGGTACAGAAACAGATGGATAGACCAATGGAACAGAATTGAAACACCAGAAATCAACCCAAACATCTACAGCCAACTTATATTTGATCAAGGATCTAAAACTAATTCCTGGAGCAAGGACAGTCTATTCAATAAATGGTGCTGGGAAAATTGGATTTCCACGTGCAGAATCATGAAGCAAGACCCCTACCTTACACCTTACACAAAAATCCACTCAACATGGATTAAAGACCTAAATCTACGACCTGACACCATCAAGTTATTAGAGAACATTGGAGAAACCCTTCAAGATATTGGCACAGGCAAAGAATTTCTGGAAAAGACCCGGGAGGCACAGGCAGTCAAAGCCAAAATCAACTATTGGGATTGCATCAAGTTGAGAAGTTTCTGTACTGCAAAAGAAACAGTCAGGAGAGTGAAAAGACAACCGACAGAATGGGAAAAAATATTTGCAAACTATGCAACAGATAAAGGGTTAATAACCAGAATCTACAAAGAGATCAAGAAACTCCACAAAAACAAAACAAACAACCCACTTAAGAGATGGGCCAAGGACCTCAATAGACATTTTGCAAAAGAGGAAATCCAAATGACCAACAGGCACATGAAAAAATGTTCAAGGTCATTAGCAATCAGGGAAATGCAAATCAAAACCACAATGAGGTTTCACCTCACCCCGGTTAGAATGGCTCACATGCAGAAATCTACCAACAACAGATGCTGGCGAGGATGTGGGGAAAAAGGGACACTAACCCACTGTTGGTGGGAATGCAAACTGGTCAAGCCACTATGGAAGTCAGTCTGGAGATTCCTCAGAAACCTGAAGATAACCCTACCGTTCAACCCAGCCATCCCACTCCTTGGAATTTACCCAAAGGAATTTAAATTGGCAAACAAAAAAGCGGTCTGCACCCTAATGTTTATTGCAGCTCAATTCACAATAGCTAAGACCTGGAACCAACCTAAATGCCCATCAATGATAGACTGGATAAAGAAATTATGGGATATGTACTCTTTAGAATACTATACCGCAGTAAGAAACAACGAAATCCAGCCATTTGCAACAAAATGGAGGAATCTGGAGCACATCATGCTGAGTGAAATAAGCCAGTCCCAAAGGGACAAATACCATATGTTCTCCCTGTTAGGTGACGACTGACTGAACACCAAGAGGGAAACCTGTTGGAGTGAGGTGGACACTATGGGAAACGGTGGCTTGATCAGCATAGCCCTGACTGTTAATGAACAACTTAATACATTATCCCTCTTGGTAGTTTTTTTTATCTGTTCTACTTAATATATCTGGTTTAGATCTGTAATTGATGCACAGTTATTCTTAAGTGTTGAAAAGTAACTGAAATGTGATCCCTGTTGAACATGGTGGTGGGAATGGGAGAGGGAAGAGATGTATAATTTGGGACATGCTCAGGCTGACTTGCCCCAAGTGGTGGAGTTGGAAGCATACCAGGGGATTCCAATTCAATCCCATCGAGGTGGCATGTACCAATGCCATCTCACTGTTCCAGGTGATCAGTTTCAGTTCACAGTTGGTCATGGTGGAGGGACTGGGAGTCAAAGGGAGCACATAGACAAGTCTAGTACCTGCTAACACTAACCGATGGAGTAAATAAAGGGGAGAGTGATCCAACATGGGAAGTGAGATACTCAGCAGACTCATAGAATGGCAGATGTCCTAAATAGCACTCTGGCCTCAGAATCAGCCCTAAAGGCATTCGGATCTGGCTGAAAAGCTCATGAGAGTATTTCAGGCATGGAAAGCCAAGACACTCTGGCAAAAGATCTCTGCGAGTGAGATCCCAGTGGAAAGAACAGGTCATCGAAGAAGGAGGTACCTTTCTCTGAAGGGAGGAGAGAACCTCCACTTTGAATATGACCTTGTCTAAACAAGATAAGAGTCGGAGAACTCAAGGGGCTTCCATAGCCTTGGAAACTCATGACTGGAGCATAGGGAGAGTACTGATGCCATAGACAGGAGTGTCAATTGGTAAAGTCAACAACAGGAGTCACTGTGCACTTACTCCTCATGTAGGATCTCTATCCTTAATGTGCTGTACATTGAGATTTAATGCTATAACGAGTACTCAAACTATATATTTCACTTTGTGTTTCTATGGGGGTGCAAACTGTTGAAATCCTTACTTAATGCATACTAAACTGATCCTCTGTAAAAAAAAAAAAAAAAAAAAAAAAAAAGAAATTATCAGTTCCCAACTTGACTTTCACTGGGATTAAACATGACAATAGGTCTGCTCTGATTTCATCATCATTTAAAAAAAAATCATCTATTATTTTTCACTTTATGTTTCTGTGTGGGAGCAAACTGTTAAAATCCATACTTGATGTATACTAAGCTGATCTTCTGTATATTAAGATAATCGAAAATGAATCTTGATGTGAATGGAAGGGGAGAGGGAGTGGGAAAGGGGAGGGTTGTGGGTGGGAGGGACGGTATGGGAGGGAAGCCATTGTAATCCATAAGTCGTACTTTGGAAATTTATATTCATTAAATAAAAGTTAAAAAAAAAAAGAAAGAACAGACAAATAAGTTAATGGAAACAGAGCAATACAAATATAGTCAACTAACTTTTGAATAGAAGCAAAGGCACCTCCATGGTGAAAGGACATCCTTTTCTCAAATGGTGCTTGAAACTGGACATTCTCATACAAAAGAAAAAAGAATATTCAAATTGGCCTTATATTCTTCACAAAGTTAGTTTAAAATACATCATAAAACTAAGTGTAAAATGTAAGTATAAAATTCTAATAACATTACATAGGAGAAAATCTTGATGATCTTGCTTTGGTAAAAGTTTCCTAAATAGAACAACAAAAGCATTATTCCTGAAAGGATGAACCGGTGCACTAATCTTCAATAAAATAAAAATTTTTATACTGCAAAGAATACTGTTAAAATAAAGAGAAGAAAAGCTACAGAGTGAGTGTGTGAAATATTTCTAAGTGGTGTATCTGATGAAGGACTGTTAATTCAAAATATACAAAGAACTCTTAAAACTCAACAGTGAGGGCCGGCGCTGTGGCTCAATAGGCTAATCCTCCACCTTGCGGCGCCGGCACACTGGGTTCTAGTCCCGGTTGGGGCGCCGGATTCTGTCCCGGTTGCCCCTCTTCCAGGCCAGCTCTCTGCTATGGCCAGGGAGTGCAGTGGAGGATGGCCCAGGTGCTTGGGCCCTGCACCCCATGGGAGACCAGGAAAAGCACCTGGATCCTGGCTCCTGCCATCGGATCAGCGCGGTGCGCTGGCTGCAGCGGCGGCCATTGGAGGGTGAACCAACGCCAAAGGAAGACCTTTCTCTCTGTCTCTCTCTCACTGTCCACTCTGCCTGTCAAAAAAAAAAAAAACAAAAAAACAAAAAAAACTCAACAGTGAGAAATGGACAATCTGCTTAAAAAATGGCCAAAAGTTTGATCATATACTCATTCAAGAAGGCAGATGCTAGCAGGGTTTGGAGAGTGCTGTACATCATAAATCATTAAGAAGCTGTAAACTAAAACAATAATGAGACAACACTAAACACATGCACAACGGTTCTAATCTAACACCCATCAAAGCAAATGTTGACAAGAATGTGGAACAACCGGGAGTATTCCTCATCATTAGTGTGCATGCAAAAGGGGCAAATATTTGGAAGACAGTTTGACATTTTCTTATAAGACTAAAGTATGCTTACCATGGCTTCCCAGATTTTGTGCTCCCTTGTATTTATTCAAGTGAGTTGAAAACTTCTAGCTGCCTCCCAAGACCTGCACACGGGTGTTTATAGCAGCTTTATACATCATTTACAAGAGTTGGAAGCCACCAAGATGTCTCTCATTAGTTGAGTGGTTAGAAAAACTGTAGTGTATAAATAAAGTACAATATTATTTAAATGTAACTTAATGTTAAAAAGAAATAAATTACTAATCCATGAAACTATCTGGAAAAGCCTTATGGATATAGAAAGTGACTGAAGTCAGTATGCACAGGTTAAATACTATGATTTCCTACTGAAAAGAGGAGGAGAGCAGAGATAGTGACCTCTCAACATATAACATAATTTCCTTAAAGAGCAGCTGAGCTATTTTATCCAAAATAACTTGATGTGTTGTTTTTTTTTTTTTTTAAATGAGTTTAAAACTGTGTATTAGGCAGAAGATGGCTTCTCTCTTGATTTTGTATGAAACATTAACAGAGACGGGGACTTACTCAAGTTCCAAAGTTTGTACCCCAAACTTTTTTATTTTGGTTTTATTAATCTACTCTTTAATTATTAACTAAATTCGTGTTTATTTTGAAAGTCATTGATTAGGCTGAAAAACAAAATAGTGACTCATAGTACAGAATCAATAGATGTTGGTGAACCCAATTGATCTGAATGTTTCAGTTGGTCAAAGGGAGCGAGACATGGGACATGTGGGATGCAGACTGAGTTCTACCACCTCTAGTTTGTGTCTCCTAGTTTGGGGAACTGATTCTGTGAAACTCTGCTTCCTCCTCTATTAAGTGGAGATAATTTTACATTAGGCAATTGTGGTAGAATCCGAATGATATTATTATTATTATTATTATTTTATTATATGTGCAAATTGTCAGGACCTCTATAATCATGACCAATAAAACACTGGGTCTTGAAAGACTTAATTTTTTTACTCAAAGGGCTTAGAAATAACTGAACTAGTAAGTTGTAAGAATAGGATGATATCTTAAAATCTGTGTGCTTTGCATGAGCATTGTCCCAATCACTGGCTTAACCTGCTGCTGGCCCCACACCTGTGCTTCATGAAGGCAGTCGGTGGTGTTGACTCAGAGTAACTAATGTTTGGGGTTTGGTTTGTTTTGCTAACATGGTTGCCCAGGTAGCAGTGGCGTGAGCCATTGTATACTACATAGGACATCAGAAGATCTCACCTCCAATCTGTTTTTTCGTTCTATGTAAGCTCTGTGTCCCTGGCCAGATCTGTTCTCCAAAAGTCTATATTTCCAGCTAAAAATAAGATATAGTGATCCCCATTTTCTAGCATATTTTGCATGTAATAGTGAAAAGCATTCCCATTTATTTACCTCATAACTTGGCATATGGTTGGTTGCTAAACTATGTTTACTATTTTATGTTTAGGCACCTGTAATGCTGGTAGATTGTACTGAGTGCTTGAAACGAATCTGCTCTCAAGACAAAATGTCCTAGATTTTGGAGTAGCACAAAACAGACATTAGTGCACATGTCATAGATTATTTTGATTTTCCTCAAAGTCAAAAATTACGAACTGCTCATTAAACTAATTTGCTTGCATCAAACAATTTACTTTAGTTGTTCTCTGTCATGATTGCTAGAGGTTTTTAAGGGGATGGGTCTCCTCTTCCCACCTCTTCTCCTTCTCTTCTTCGAACAAAGGACTTTTTGGATGTAAATATGAAAAATTCCTTTCTGAGTTTTCCCCCTGAAGTTATCAGCCAGGAGGAAGCCTGGCTGGCCTAGCCCCAGTTAGAGGAAGGATGGTTATCCGGTAGAAGGGTAGGACCCCCTGGAAGGTCATCAGGATGCTGATTATCAGGATCTGGCAGAACGTTTGAAGTGCAGATACTGGGCTGTACCTGGAAGGTTATTGGGATGACTTTGGGATGACTTTGAGATGCGGATGCTGGACCTGGATGTCAATGCCTTAGGCCTTTGTCACACACACATAAGCTCATTTTTGACTTCCTACCTAACATTTCCCCCTCAAGAGGAATACCCATAATTCTTTTTGCGAGAAGTTTCGTCTTCTGTAGCTACTTCAAAGCTGACATATGGGCGTCAAGATGGATATGTGTGTTTCCTCTTTCTATCTGTCCTATGGTGTGCGACAGTGGCCTTGGAAAGACTGCCCTGCTCGGTCCAGAGGGCTGCTCAGGTCATCCGATGGAATGAGCTGGAAGCCTTGTCTGACGACCATTTGAAATTCGACAGCTTTTATTCTGTTAGAGACAGAACGAACAAAGGCATTAAAACACATGGTCCAAAGAGAAGCAGCAACAGAAGTTATAGGGCCAAGGAGAGGAAATATCCAGGATTTCCATGACCAGATGTCAGGCCAGAAATCCAAGCCCTGCTTGACCTGGAGCTGTTTGGTTTTGTCCAGGAAAGTACGAATTTGGGTTTGTAGCTGTCCAGTCTGATTGACCCAGAAACAGCATTCTTCCTGGAGCATGGCACAGACACCTCCCTGAGCGGCAGTTAGCATGCCCAACACTCGTCTGTTTTGGAGAACAACTGCAGCCAAGGAGTTGATCTGATTTTGGAGAGTGAAGGGGGAGGCTGCTATGTGGGTGTTAAGACCAGCCAGTTCGGAGGAGAGGCTAGTATCCGTGTTGTTTGCTGATACTGCCCCTGTTGTGCCTGTAGCAACTCCTGCCACTCCAGCCACTATGCTGATCCCTACCAGGACAGGGATCAGAGGGAGAATTCTCTTGGAGAGTCAAGAAGTAGTGTGTAAGGGAATCCGTTAGCAACAGATATAGTAGAGAGGACATAGGCCAGGGTACAGAGCCCTGTCCAGTTAGAAGGTAAGCATTGGTAAGCAAGAGTCCCACAGACAAAGTATATCCCCGCTGTGGGAGAGAGGCATCCAGAGAAGTGGTATATTTCAGTAGTGGTGCGTCTGAAGAAGTACATGGCAACAAAGGAAGCTGCAGTTAGTGGACTAAAACGTGGGATGTTGTTGTGGGAAGTACTGCTCATCCGATCTTCCCAGAACATTATCCGTCTAGAGGTGTTGATGAAAGTCTGGGCCAACTTGCTATCCACGTGAATGAGGGAGCAATTATCTATTCCCATGCTGCCCCAATTAAAATCGGCCATTAGAGCAAAATGTTTACATGACAGAGGTCTTCCCTGGCAGAAGCCCCCAGTGTAATGGAGCTGATGTGCCACAGATATGTTAGGAGGAGAGGAGAAGAGCAAGGGGGCTTGAGTGAGAGTGCCCGATCCTTGGTGTGTACCGTTACAGTAAAGTTACAAAAAGAGCTATCTAGGGATCCCATAGGGTGTACCTGTGGAAACTCAGGAGAGCTGAGGCAAAGGGGGCTTTTGCCCTTAGTGTGACCTTAGTATAGATAGGTCCTATAACAGGGTGTGAGAGCCTGTCTTTTCTAACTGATGTGTGAACACCCTGATGCCCAGTAGAAGTTGAGTAGTACATAAATCCTTCTGTCTGAGCCCATTCCGTTAGAGAGGTTGGCCATGCTTCCCCAGATGAGCCCTGTATCTCCAAGCAAATCCAGCAGGAGCGGCAATAGGAAGTGTTGGCCAATAAATCAACTGCAGCCTGGAGTGGCCTAATAAAGGGCGAGGCATCAGTTAGGAGTCCAGGTGGGAAGCATGCCAGTAGGAGGAAGAAGGGAAGACTTTGGGAGTGCATTTTTACTTGTCTGGGCTCCTTTTAAAGAGTAGGTGCAACTCTTCCAGAGGCTCTGTTGACCAGGCTTTTTTCGGTTCAGGATCCTGCTGGTCTTCAGAGCAGTATGGCTTCACCCTGGTGTGGTGGATCCAGCTGGGGATGCCAGGCACTTTGATCGCTGTAGGTGTGGAAAGTAAGACAGTGTATGGTCCTTTCCATGTAGGAGTAAGCTGGGACTTGGGAGAGCCGTCTTTCCAGGTTTTAAGTAGGACCTGCGTTCCTGGCTCATATAAGTGGGATGGGCTGGTGTCCTGGCCTGTGTGGAGCCCAAGATCCCAGATTGCCTTTTGGAATTGAGCCAAGGAAATAAAGTATTTGATGGCATTGTTGGTTTCTGTATCTACCAGGATGTCTGAATGCAGAAAGGGCCTCCTGTAAAGAGCCTCAAAGGGGCGTAGGGAGAGCTGGGAGGTGGGTGCTGTCCTAATTCTGAGTAGAGCAGTGGGAAGGACAGAAATCCAGTTTTGGCTAGTTTCCTGGCAGAGTTTGCCTTTGTTTTTCTTTAGAGTCTGGTTGGCTCTTTCTACCTTACCAGAAGACTGATGTCTCCATGCAGAGTGAAGGTGCCAGGTTATTCCTAGGGCCTTACAAATCCCTTGTATAATCTGGGAGATGAAGGAAGGCCCATTGTCGCTTTGTAAAGATTTTGGGAGACCAAAGCGAGGAATAACTTCCTTCAGGAGAGTTTTGGCCACTTCCTGAGCTCTTTCAGTTCTGGTTGGGAAGGCTTCTACCCATCCAGTAAAGGTGTCTGTAAGTACAAGCAGTTACCTATAGCCTTGGCAGGGTGGCATCTGTGTAAAATCTATTTGCCAGTCTTCCCCGGGGTACGTTCCTTTTCGCTTCATAGGTTTAATTAAAGGTGGAGGTCGAGACCCCTGGGAGTTACTTTTAGCACAGAGAAGACAATTCTGACAGACTCTGTGGATGGTTTTTGTCAGGCCCTTTCCACAAAATAATTTGTCACACAGCTTTTTAAGTTTATCTCTCCCAAAATGACAAGAGTCATGAAGCCCTTTTATGACTTTCCATTGTGATGCCTGAGGAAGATATGTTATTTCTTCCTGCTGGTACCATCTTTCTGTACAGTATGAATTAAATTGTCTCTAGCGAGATTTGCATGTGCTTGCCCTGCCTTTTTGGTGACCCCCCACTTCACTATTTTTATGTCTTCTTCTTTTTTAGCATTTATTTATTTATTTAAAGGGCAGAATTAGAGAGAGAGAGAGAGAGAGAGAGAGAGAGAGAGAAATCTTTCTTCCACTGGTTCACTCTTCAAAAATCTGCAATGGCCATAGCTTGCCTGATAAAAGCCAAGATTCAGGAGTTTCATTCATGTCTGCCACATGGGCAGCAGGCCCATGCACTTGGGCCATTCTCTACTGCTTTTCCCAGGAGCAATAGCAGGGAGCTGGAGCAGAAGTGAAGCAGCCAGTACTCAAATTGTCACCATATGGGATGCTGGCATTGCAGAACCACTTTGCCAAAATGCTGGCCGCTGCCTGCCCATTCTCTTTCTATGTTAATAATACCAGCAGATCTTAAAATGGGCTGGGCATTAATATCATCTGGGGTGACTTTTAACAAATGTAGATTTCTCTAATATTTACCACTACAGAGTCTGATCTCCATGGGAAGAACTTTGTAGATGATCTGAAACAGTGTTGTACAGCAGCTGGGTGTGGGTCCAGATTTGAACATGGAGTCCTGACAAAGTGCTGAGAAATCAGTAGCTGACAGAGCACAGTTTAAATTTGGGTCTTCTATTTATTAGTCATGTGACAAAGAATTAGACAGTCTGTAAATTTTTGTCTGTCTGTAAAACCAAGTAAATAAGCCTTGCTCAATGTGTTGACTAGTTCTGATGATTTGCAAACTGATTTCCCCTGCAACAGCCTGGAGTTGTGAGTCACTGTTTGAGGAGCTACAGTGATCATCACTGTGGTTATTAATAACATCCAGAAATGTTTGAAATTGTATTTGATGAAGAAAAATATCAACAATCTGATGTTCTTACCTATCTGAACGATGCACACTATGTGGATCAAATGAGATTTCTTTTGCTAATAATATTTGCATTCATTCTATTTTCTCTTTCCAGCTGTCAGAAGTCTATGGCCCTGTTTTCGCTGTGTTTTTGGGCTTGAGGCCCACTGTGGTGATTTGTGGATATGATGCGGTGAAAGAAGCCTTGGTTGATCTGGGAGAAGAGTTTTCTGGAAGAATCGTTTTCCCAGTGACTTCAATAGTTAATAAAGGATTTGGTCAGTGTCTCTGTGTGTGTTGTGTGTGTGTGTGTGTGAGTATGTGTATGTATGTGTGTGCCTGTGCCTGCATGGTAGTGATAACTGTAAGAAGAGTTGGGAGCAGAAATGTCGAGGTCTCCTCCTGCACAGCTGGGTTGATCCACAAGCCTTTCAGGTGTCTTTGTCTGGGATCCTCCTTTAGTTTCCATTTCTTTTGCTCTTAGGAATCATTTTCAGCAATGGAAAGAGATGGAAGGAGACCCGGCGCTTCTCTCTGATGACCCTGCGGAATTTTGGGATGGGGAAGAAGAGCATTGAAGAAAGAGTTCAAGAGGAAGCCTGCTGCCTGGTGGAGGAGCTGAGAAAAACGAGTGGTGGGTGATTCTATGACCTTAAGAGAATGGAGTGTTCTCCAGTGATGGTCCTGGACACAGTCAAGTATGTCAAAATCTTTCATTCTGGGTCCTCATTGTCAGCTCCCTGGAGGAGCAGAGACTGATTGAAGCCCAGAGCTAAGGGATTTTGGCACCTTTGGTTGTGTTTCATTCAGTGACCATGCCTACAGAGTTGAGTATAAAAGCCTGTTCTTATTTTTTTCTTTCCTTGCTTTGTTTGTTTGTAACACTTCAGGTTTTTTTTTTTTTTTTGACATAAAGAAATATTTTTTTCCTGTAGCACAATTGTGGGGTAGTATTCCGGAACTTTTCACCAGGGGATACTAGTCTGGCACGTGGTGGAAATGACTACTTCACATCCTTATGGAACATGAAAAGGTGATGGATCACTTAACTGGCCTATATTTGTAGGATGAGCCTCCCTGACAGATCCAGGGGTGGTTTCAAGGCCAGGTCTATAATGCCTACCTGTTATGGTGTTTATGTATTATTTTAATTTCCCACATACCTCTCTATACAACCCTTATCCATCATGGTACCCCTCTGGACAAATAACTGTTTTATTATTTATTTATTGTTTTAAAAATTTTATTTATGTATTTGAAAGCAAGAGTTACAGATAAATAGGAAGAGACTGACAGAGAGAGATCTTCCATTTGCTGTTTCATGCCCCAGGTGCCCTCAACAGTCAGCACCAGGCCAGATGAAACCAAGTGCTTCATCTGGGTCTCTCATGTGGGTATCAGGGCCCATACACTTGGACCATCTTCTGCTAGTTTCCCAGACCATTAACAGGAATCTGCATCAGAAGTGGAGTAGCCGGGTGGTGAAGCAGTGCCCATGTGGGTTTATGGTATTGCAGGCTGTGGCTTTACCCACTATGCCACAAATCTAGCTCCAAATAACTTTTTTTTTTGGACAGGCAGAGTGGACAGTGGGAGAGAGAGACAGAGAGAAAGGTCTTCCTTTGCCATTGGTTCACCCTCCAATGGCCACCGTGGCTGGCGCGCTGCAGCCGGCGCACCGTGCTGATCCGATGGCAGGAGCTAGGTGCTTCTCCTGGTCTCCCATGGGGTGCAGGGCCCAAGTACTTGGGCCATCCTCCACTGCACTCCCTGGCCACAGCAGAGAGATGGCCTGGAAGAGGGGCAACCGGGACAGAATCCAGCGCCCCGACCGGGACTAGAACCCGGTGTGCTGGTGCCGCAAGGTGGAGGATTAGCTTAGTGAGCTGTGGCGCCGGCCCCAAATAACTTTTAAAACTATCAGCAACTTTTGAAAAGATTTTTAAAATTCATTTGAATGGCAGAATTAAAAGGTGGGGAATAGAGAGGTCTTCTATCTCTTAGTTCACTCCCCAAATGACCACAATGGCTGGGGCTTGGCTGGTATGAACCCAGGAGCCAGGAGCTTCTTCTAGGTCTCCCACATGAGTGCAGGAGCACAAGCATTTGGGCCATCATCTGCTGCTTTCCTGGGCACATTGGCAGGGTGCTGGAATGTAAGTGGAGCAGCCGGGACTGGAACAGGTGCTCATATGGGATGCCGATGCTATGGGTGGCAGTTTTAGCAGCTATGCCACAGTGTATGTCCCTATAGTAATTCTTGATGACTTTTTTTTACTTTTGTGTTATCCATTGTAATACCTTTGCTTTCATCTCTGGCTTTTTTAATTTGTGTTTCTGCCCTCCACCTCTTTTTGGTTATTTGGGCCAATAGTTTATCATTTTTAAATTTTTTTTAAAACAGCTCTTCATTTCATGATCTTTAGTATCTTTTTCAATTTCAATTTTGTTTATTTCTTTTCTAATTTTTATTATTTCTTTCTTCCTACTAATTTGGGGTTTTGTTTATTCTTGTTTTTCTAGTTCCTTGAGATGCATTGCTAGATCATTTATTTGATGCCTTTCCAATTTCTTGATGTAGGGCTATAAGCTTTCTTATTAACAATGCTTTTGCTATATAACAGAAGTTTTGCTGTGTTGTATTGTCCTCTTCATTCATTTTTAGAATTTGTTTTGCTTTCCCTTTTGTTTTTTCTCCTATGACACACTTTTCAGTCTCTATGTATTTGCATATTTTTTAGAGTTTCTTAAGTTGTTAAACTCTAGCTTCCTTCCATATGGCCAGAAACCTGGTATTATTTCAGTATTTCTTGAATTTGCTGAGACTTGTTTTATGGCCAAGCATATGGTCTATTCTAGAGAAAGTTCCATGCACTGAAGAAAAAAATGTGTATTCTGCAGTTATGGGATGAGAGGTTCTGTAAATATCAGTGAGATCCATTTGGCATATTGTAAATATTAGCTCTGCTGTTTCTTTGTTGATTTTCTGCCTAGTTGATCTGTGCATTGATGAAAATCATAGTTTTCTTTGAAAGCTTAGTACCTGGTATATTTTAATTGAAAAAGAGCCTGTCGAGAGCAGTTAAGTAAACAGATTTTTTTAAGATTTATTTTATTTATTTGAAAGACAGAGTTACAGAGAAAGGTAGAGACAGAGAGAGAGGTCTTCATCCTCAGGTTCACTCCCTAGATGGCCACAATGGCTGAAGCTGTGTCAATCTGAAGCCAGGAGCCAGGAGCTTCTTCCGGGTCTCCCACGCAGGTGCAGCGGCCCAAGGACTTGGGCCATCGTCTGTTGCTATCACAGGCCATAGCAGAGAGCTGTATCTGAAGAGGAGCAGCCGGGACTAGAACCAGTGCCCATATGGGATGCTGGTGTTTCAGGCCAGGGTTTTAACCCGCTGTGCCACAGCCCAGGCCCCATAGATTTTTCTATTATTTAATCCCTATCATTTATATACTTTTTTAAAAAAGATTTATTTATTTATTTGAAAGTCAGAGTTACACAGAGAGAGAAGGAGAGGCAGAGAGAAAAAGAGAGAGAGATCTTCCACCTGCTGGTTCTCTTCCCAATTGGCTGCAAAGCTGGAACTGCGCCAGTCTAAAGCCAGGAGCCAAGAGCTTCTTCTGGGTCTCCCACACAGGTGCAGGGGCCCAAGCACTTGGGCCATCTTCCACTGCTTTTCTAGGCCATAGCAGAGAGCTCGATTGGAAGTGAAGCAGCCGGGACTTGAACCTGTGCCCGTATGGGATGCTGGCACTGCAGGCGGCAGCTTTACTTGCTATGCCACAGCGCCAGCCCCTTTTATACACTCTTATTTCAAGTCATCTTTAATTATATCTATGATGTGGATCCTGAGGCTTTTCCATAAAAAGTTTCTTGATTTTTTTTTTTTTTTTTTTTTTTTTTTTGACAGGCAGAGTGGACAGTGAGAGAGAGACAGAGAGAAAGGTCTTCCTTTGCCGTTGGTTCACCCTCCAATGGCCGCCGCTGCAGCCGGCGCACCGCGCTGATCCTGGCAGGAGCCAGGAGCCAGGTGCTTTTCCTGGTCTCCCATGGGGTGCAGGGCCCAAGCACCTGGGCCATCCTCCACTGCACTCCCTGGCCATAGCAGAGAGCTGGCCTGGAAGAGGGGCAACCGGGACAGAATCCGGCGCCCCAACCGGGACTAGAACCCGGTGTGCCGGCGCCGCAAGGTGGAGGATTAGCCTATTGAGCCACGGCGCCGGCTCTCTTGATCTTTTGATTAGAACAATTTTATTGAAATACTGTCTACCAAAACAAAACAAAATAGGAAAACAAAAACAAAACTCTCCTTTACTTTTTTTTTTATTATGAAACATGATGAATTTGCCTAAGTGATCATCATATTAAAATATTCATTATGACACAGCATTCTGTTGATGGCTATATAGAGCAATAATCTAGAATTCCACAAGACCACAGCTTTGTCCAAATAAATCAATTGGGCAGGCTGATTGACTATTTTTATTTTACTTTATTTTTTAATGATTCATTTATTTATTTGAGAGGCAGAGGTACTGGCAGAGAAGGGAGAGACATGGAAAGAGGTCTTCCATCCATTGGTTCACTCCCTAAATGGCGGCAGAGGCTGGAATTGGGCCAACCTGAAGTCAGGAGCCAGGAGCTTCTTCTGGGTCTACCACATGGGTGCAGGAGCCTAAGCACTTGGGACATCTTCCACTGATTTCCCAGGCCATAGCAGGGAACCTATTGGAAGTGGAGCAGCCAGGCCTGGAACCGGAGCCCATATAGGATGCTGGCACCACAGCTGGAGGCTTAACGCAGCATTCCACAGTGTTAGCCCCTAGCCTGATTTGTTATTATGGACATTGTTTCCATGAGCAGGAATTATTTTTTCTCTGTATATCAGAGAAATCTGGGACTTTATTCCTCAATTCAAGCTTTGAGTTTGCCTTTGTCACTTAAATTTGAAATAAAGATTTCTAATTTCATTTCAATTTTCTGCAAAAATATTTGTTTTATAACTTGTGTTCATTTGGGCTTGAGTTTTTTCAAGTTCCATGGATGGTTTGCTGGCTAAGTTTGTTTCATGAAACACTTGAATTGTTTGGTACACTTTCTCTTTAGTCTTTCTGTCTGGAGTTTCTATGTGTCCTTTCTTCAATTATCGAAGGTCTATAAAAGATGCCTGTTTCCCTCCTTAATTGTCTATAAACTGTAAGAATAGGTGAAGTTTTACACTTATAACTTGAGTTATTAGGTGCCTCTAGGACTTTTTCTTTTTTCCTCCAAAAGAACCTTGCCTAGGGTCAGAATCCCATACCCAGAAGCAGTGATGTTTTCTTCAAGCAGTGGGTGTTTTTGCGGTAGTTGGAAAGCCATCATTAAATAAACTAGGATGGGGAAATTGTAGTGTTGTTCTAAGCACTTTGAAGATTTTGCTGATCAGTTAGTTAGTCTGTATGTAAATATTATTTTCGATTCTAAAGTAGCCTCTGCTTGTTAGTTCAAAGCCTAAAGTCTTGTATGGATGTTTTGATAGTATTTAAAAATGTTTCCCATTCTTCAGGCTCACCCTGTGATCCCACCTTTAACCTGGGCACTGCTTCCTGCAGACCGTTTTGATTATAGAGATCAGACTTTTCTTAACTTGATGGAAAAAATTAATGAAAACTTCAAGTTTTTCAATTCCCCCTGGGTACAGGTGAGACCATGTTGCCCTCTTTCTGAGAGAACATTTCTCTTCTTCTTCTTCTTCTTCTTTTTTTTTTTTTTTTTCTTCAGGCAGAGTGAACAGTGAGAGAGACAGAGAGAAAGATCTTTCTTTGCCCTTGGTTCACCCTCCAATGGCCGCTGCGGCCGGCGTGCTGCAGCCGGCGTGCTGCGGCCGGCGCACCGCGCTGATCCGATGGCAGGAGCCATGTACTTACCCTGGTCTCCCATGGGGTGCAGGGCCCAAGCACTTGGGCCATCCTCCACTGCACTCCCTGGCCACAGAAGAGAGCTGGCCTGGAAGAGGGGCAACCGGGACAGAATCTGGCGCCCCGACCGGGACCAGAACCCAGTGTGCCGGCGCTGCAAGGCGGAGGATTTGCCTATTTAGCCGCGGTGCAAGCGAAAGATAAATTCTTTCTTTTTGTTTTTCTTTTTGCCAATGACTCCTTTTGCTTCTTCTTTTTTTTTTTTTATTTTTAAGCTATAGATATATTTGACTTTTCCCCTCTAAATATGCTAAAGGTGTATGTTGCTTTCTTGTGAGGTCCCTGCATTCTCTGTTCCCTTAACTTGTGTTCAGCTGCTTTGACAATGGTTACCTTGAAGGTGAAAATGAAAAGTAGAAACAGAGGGACATAGATACATATACACAATGAAAGAGAAAGAGAGACAAAGAGAGAATAGAGTGAATGGAAGAAAGGAAGGAAGGGAGGTAGGAAGGAAGAAAGAAGGAAAGAGGAAATGAAATAAGAGAAGAAACAACATCGTCACTTCTGGGACAGGAATGTGTTGGGCACTCCTTACCTCAGTCATATTGGTTAAATGAAACCCAGTAGTCAGTCACAGGTGAAAGCTCAGCATTTCCTCAAGTCTTGCCTTTTTTAAAAGATAATTTATTTGAAGTAAGAGTCAAATATATATGACTCTGAGGCACACACACACAGACAGACAGAGAGAGAGGGTGAGAGAGAGTGGGAGAGGGAGAGGGAGAGGGAGAGGGAGAGGGAAAGGGAGAGAGCTTCCATCTGCTGCTTCACTCAACTTAAGCCCACAATGGCTGGAACTGGGCCAGGAAAAGCCAGGAGCCAGGAGCTTCTTTGGGGCCTCTCACATGGGTAGCAGGGCCCCAAACACTTGGACCATTGCTTGTTGCTTTCCCAGGACATTAACAGGGAGCTAGATCAGAAGTGGAAGAGCCAGTCTCAAACTAGTGCCCATATGGGAAGCCATGCTGCAGGCAGCAGCTTTACCTGCCACACCGCAATGCCGGCCTCAGGTCTTTTATTTTTTAATATAAAATATTTATTTGTTTGTTTTCATTTACTTGAATGGAAGAAAGCTTGGGAGAGACAGACAGAATCAGACATATTCTACCTGCTGTTTAACACTTTAGTTACACATAGAGGCTAGCTTGGGCCAAACAGAAGTCAGGATCCTGGAACACAATCCAATTTCTTGGTAGGTGACATGCACCCAAAACTTCAGTCATAATCTGCTGCCTCCCAGGGCATGCACTAGGAGGAACCTGAAATTGGAAGTTGATCTGTTACTTGAGCACAGGCACTACAATATGGTATTCAAGTAGTCCAAGTGACATCTCAAAACTGCACCCCAGGCTCACTCATCTGTTCTTTTTGTTTAATAAATTAAACTTTCCTTATTTTTTTTTATTCCTGGTACCACTACCACAATTTACAGAGCAATATACCTGATGCAATGAAAATAAAAAGAAATGACAAAGCTACTACATGTAGAAAAACCTCAGGAATATACAGCTAATCAACAGTACATTGTATTAATCAACAGCTGCACTTTTGACAAGTTGTGGCTATGATTTCGTGGAGAAGAAGGGTTTCTGTTCATGCTGCAGTAGCTTTTCTAAATATTGGTCATTGTTCCTGCTGTGACAGATTTTTTGTATAGTTCCTATAGAATTTGGGCTGATAGCCTCCAAGTTATCTGCTCCTTTCCTGATAACTCTTTGCTCTCTGTCCTGTTCATAATTGTAGCCCTTTCATCCTATTTTTAAGAATCTTCTGCTACCATATCCAGAAATTCTACCACCAGCTCCATGAACACCACCATAGGAACTTCCTGAGCTTCTCCATTCAAAATGCCCCCATCATAGGCCCATGATTGACTGCTGCATCATCTTGAACTTCCAAAACCATTGTTGTGCCCACCACCGCCATAGTTACCTCCAAAATTCCCTCCTTCATTTTACCCTCACATCCTCCTTCTCTAGCATATCTGTCCCCGTATCTGTCCACCACAACCAGTAGCCTCTTCTGCTACTGCCGTCAGCACCAGCACCGCGCTTGCCTCCATGGTCTCCAAATCCCTTCTGTCCACCATCACCTCCTCTGTACCCTCTCTGCCGCCACCACCCCAATGTCATAGCCTCCTCTTCCACCAAAATTTCCACCACTGCCGAAATTACATCCACCACCTCCAGAGTTTCCTCCATGATCCATTAAGTTGCCAGACCCAGCTCCTCAGCCCTTGTTGATCTGGCAGCAGCCTGCAGCTTTTGATTAGAAAGGGTTTTTTTTTTTTTTTCACCTCAAAACTATGCCCACTTAAAGAGTGGTATTTCTGAACAACAATTTTATCAACTGTTAGAAAATACAAAACTTTTCCCCCCACTCTACTATGTTGAATAACTTCTTTTTTTTTTTAAAAAAGATTTATTTATTTATTGAAAGTCAGAGTTACACACAGGGAAGGAGAGGCAGAGACAGACAGACAGACAGACACACACACACACACACACACAGAGAGAGAGAGAGAGAGAGAGAGAGAGGTCTTCCATCTGCTAGTTCACTCCCTAATTGGCCACAACATCTGGAGCTGTGTCAATCCGAAGCCAGGTTCCAGGAGCTTCTTCCAGGTCTCAAACACAGTGCAAGGGCCCAAGGACATGATCTATCTTCTTCTGCATTCCCAGGCCATACCAGAGAGCTGTATTGGAAGTGGAGCAGCTGGGCTTCTAACCAGTGCTCATCGGGGATGACAGCACTGCAGGCGGCAGCTTAACCCACTGCACCACAGTGCCATGTACCTGCATAACTTCTATGATTTCAGTATTTCTATACTTTTCAAAGTAGTCTCTCAAATTACATTCTCCTCTATTCTTTAATAACACCGACAAAAATCTCACATTATCACATAATCTAGGAATGTGCCCCAGAATATATTTCATGTAGTTTAGTGATACAATCATAAGAATATAATGATTTTTCTGCCTCAATTCCACCTCCTTCTATCTTCCTTCCTTCCTTTCTTTTTAATTTTTGTAATAACATATTTATAATTATGTTACAGTCACAGAGGTTTTTTTTAAACATAATTTTAAACCATAGTCTGGTGTATTATGTATATGTTTTCAATAAAAATGTTTAATTCAGTAATTTTTTTTTATTTTATGATCTGTACTACTTTTCTAATTCTTCTTGATTGTTCCCAGGAAGTCATAGAAAAATTATTAGTAATAATACTTATGTAAAAAATTATGTGTTGGAGAAAATAAAAGAACACCAAGAATCTCTGGACATTACCAACCCTTGAGACTTCACTGATTGTTTCCTGATCAAAATGGAACAGGTAAAATGTTGTTTATTTATGTGCATTTGGTGGCTGATTGACTATTTGTGTACTTATAGAAGTTGTTCAAATGGTCAGAGAAGAAACACTTGCCCAGCACTTGAAGTATCCTTGTGTGTATGGAACTTGACTAAGGGTCATGGGAGAGTTAAAATTGAGATGCTAAACAATTGGAATATATGGGCTCTGCTTTAGGTATTAATTTCTTGAGGAAATACAGAGTGCCACCCTTAGTTACTATGGACAACAAAGAAGTTGGAAAATTGAAAGTATCAAACCATATGGTTAATGTGAACCCAATCTTATGTTAATGTGCATGGAAGAATGAAAAGCAAGGGTTTCACCTAATGGCTTCCTGCATGCCTGAGGTAGGTTTTCACCTTCAAATATTTGCAGTGAGGTGCAGTAGAAGGGGTTTAAGTGGGAAGAGGTTGTAATGAGAGATTCTGAAGTGTTTGGTGGCAAATGTTGGAAAGCAGTCTTACATGACTGTAAGAAAAAATGAATTGGGCAGATAAGGCATTGTAAGTGTCTGTCAAGTAACTTGCAGGCCTGAATGTTGGCAGGGGGAGTTTTGATATGAACAGGTATAGAAATGACCCAGGGGCCAGCATTGTGACATAGAGGGTAAAGCCATGGCTTGCAGTCCTGGTATCCTTTATGGTAGCAGGTTCGAATCCCAGTTCTCCACTTTAAATCAGTTCCCTGGTAATGCACCTGGGTAGGCAGCAGAGGATGGCTCAAGTGTTTGGGCTCCTAAAACCACATAGGAGACCTTGAAGTGGCTCCTGGCTCCTGGCTTTGTCCTGGCCCAGTCAGGTATACCAGTTCTCCCAGAGTTGGTGACTAAAAACCCAAAACCACAGAGAAGATTTGAGTTAGAGAATTTCATGTGTGATCCAAAACATTCTTGTGTCTGGAAGAAACTGAGCTTTGGGGATTCCTTTTGCATTGTATGACACAGTGCATGGGATGTGGGTAGTATCTGAGTTTTCCAGAGCATCTCCCACCAGTTTGATGTGAATATTTTCTCAGTTGTCATGGATGCTGAGTCTCTTGACTCATCTGGATTTCTCTCACAGTGAGTTGATTTGAGAATAATGTTTATTTAGAGCATGCATGGATGGATGTAACCGAGGAGTCTCTACTATGTGTGATGCCAAACTCTGAAAATTGCAATGTCTTGATTCTAGCCTATCCTATTTTCAACATATGACCCTAATTCATCCATTTCTATTAATCAAGATTTTATCGGCTAACAGTAAAGTAATGCTCAATTAACAATAGTTTCAAAAATTGTGTGTTTATCTGGCATTCAGGGAATCATGTTGGTTAGTTCAGAACTTGTACCACAGACCTGAAGCTGCATGGAGTCAGGTGCCTGATACGTTCTGTCATCACACTTAGTCAGTGTACATTTCCAGCGATGCTGAAATTCTCATGTCAAAATGACATCATCACCAGTTCCACTTCATATACTTATATGTATTTTGATTTAGAGAGAGAAAAGAGCATGTGACATCAAGTGAAAAATATGTTGCATGGCTAATATGGCTTTACGAGAGGCTTGGAAATGAAATTTTGAGATAATCAATAGATAATGGGTAAATAAAATGAAGGTTGGGTTAGTTGATCTACATTCTCTGTCATACTATGTAGTTGTTATAGCTGTTTTTTAACTTTCCATTTTAGAATAGTTTTAAATTACAAGATGAAAATTTTGAGGTAGTCAAAGAGTTTTCATGACCCCATACTCAGCTTTCCCAGTCATTAGCATTTTATATTGGTGTGATATGTTAATCACAATCTATAAGCTATACCTGTCTTTCCCTATTATTAACATTTCCCGTATTTGGGTGAAATACTTGTCACCATTAATGGAGCACACCCAGCTTCCCTTATAACTTTAATCCAGAATTCTTTTATCTGTCCCGCCCCTCCCAGCCTCTAGTAATCAACATTTTGTCTTCAGATGAAGGACTTTTTCTTTTTCTTTTTTTTTTTAAAGTTCCCATTAGTGAGGGAAAATATGTGGTATTTGTCCTCTTTGTAACTGCTTTCACCTACCAACATGTTCTCTAGTTTCATCCAGTTGATTTAGTTTTTTAAAAATATTTAAAATTTTATTTTAAAATTAATTAATTAATTTTTTAAGGAATACAATTTTCATAAGTACAACTTTAGGAATATAGTGATTCTTCCCACCATACACACCCTCCTGTCCACTCTCCCACTGCTCCTTCTCCTCCCTCTCCCCTTCCCAGTCCCATTCTTCATTAAGATTCATTTTCAATTAAGTTTGTACATAGAAGACCAACTTTATATTAAGTAAAGATTTCAACAGTTTGCACAAACACACACAAAACACTGGGACCAATTATCATATTTAACTCTCATAATATAATACAACTTTTTGAAGACAGAGGTCCTGCTGGGGAGTTAATGGACAGTGTCTCCTGTTGTTAATTTAACAATTAACACTCTTATGTATGACTTCAGTGATCACCTGAGGTTCTTGATATGAGCTGCGTAGACTGTGGAAGCCTATTAAATTCAGAACTCCATCAGTATTTAGACAAGGCCATTAACAAAGTAGAAGTTCTAACCTTTTAAAGAAAAGTACATCCTTCTTTGATGGCCACTTCTTTCCATTGGGATCTCACTCACAGGGACCTTCATGTAGAATATTCTTTTGGCTGCAGTGTCTTGGCTTTCCAAATGCTCTCACAGACTTGATTTAGTTTTAATATTTCAGTTTTCCCTTTGTAAGTTTGATTATCTTAATTAAGCCTGAGATATTGTGGATTGATTGTGATGAAATATGCAGATAAAAATATAAAATATTCAAATAATTTCTAGGAAAAGCATAACCAACAGTCTGAATTTACTGTTGAAAACCTGATGGCCACAGTGACTGATGTGTTTGCTGTTGGAATGGAGACCACAAGCACCACCCTGAGGTATGGACTCCTGCTCCTGATGAAGCACCCAGAGGTCACAGGTATGTTCATGATGAATGAACAAGGCAGATATCAGCAGGTGTAGGGAAGCCAATGGTGGTGTTAACCCTCCTGTTTCTTTTAGAGAAGCTTCATAATTCAAATTTTTGTGCCCCAGCTGTAATTTGTGCAAATATGGTGAAGGGATAAAAATGAGAGATATGTGCACAACTGGATATATATTTGGGGCAGTGCAGGCAATGTGAGGTGTAGCATAGCCATAAAACTCTGGGATGGTGACAGTTGGTGTCTAGACTTCATGGAAAGATATGTAACAGGCACAGGTGTCATGAACTGGCCTGGGATTTTTTTTTCTTTCTTTCATTTATGAAGAATCTAATAGTTTGAATGGTATATGGTTTTTTCACAGATCTTTCATTACTCTAGAAATGCACTGTATTTTTGCTGGGTCCAGGAAGGTCAATTTTTTATTTATTGAGGAGATGGCATGAGAATATATTCAGTCTAAAAAAGCACTTTAAAAAGTTGAGTTTTTAGGAAAATTGTACACAAGTTAAAGAGTACATCTGCCTAGGGAATTTATTAATCCAGGAATCTGAGCCCAGAAAAGTGCTTGCATGTACGTTTATTATTTTTTTTACAAACAATTAAAAATGATTTAGTTGCCTTTAAGCAGGTTCTATTTCTATGCATCATTGTAACTACACAGATTATGCTTTTGTGGTTCAGAATCCCATTGAAATGTTGACAAATTAATTAGAGATTGCAATGGCTCCTGTTGAAGTACCTTACTGTACATCTAAAACACAAAGAGCAGAGGATGGGGTTTATACAGTTGTGTAGGGAGATTGAACCTCTTGCCTCAGTGCCATTAATAGGAAGATTTGTCCTGAATGAGGTGACCAGTCTGTGTCCCTACATTCCCACAAGTCTCAGTATTGAGAAAAAGGCATTGTTCAAGTAGGTAGAGTAGATTGGAGCAGGAAATAGGAGGCTCTCCCTGTCCTGGTTCCATCCTCATCTCAATTTTTCTGAGAACTGTTGTCTCCAACAGGAAAGGGAGGTTTGTACTCCAGAGAAACTGAACCTAAGAGACCCAGCATAAGGACATCAGTCAGAGCCAGGGAAGGAGGGAGGTGCAGGACAGATCAGAATCTCCCAAAAGCTGGCGCTGTTGCACAGTGGGTTAAAGCCCCAGCCTGCCGTGCTGGCATCCTGGTTGCTCCTCTTCCTGTCCAGCTCTCTGCTATGGCCTGGGAAAGAAATACAAGATTGTCCAAGTACTTAGGCCCCTGCACCACATGGGAGACCTTGATGAAGCTCCTGACTCCTGGCTTTGGATCATCACAGCTCTGGCCATTGCAGCCATTTGGAGAGTGAATCAAGGGAATGGAAGACCTCTCTCACTCTCTGTCTCTACGTCTCTGTAACTCTGTTTTTCAAATAAATAAAGGAAAAATAAATCTTAAAAAAAGAGTCTCCTGGAACGTGGATGCCCTTAGCCACTTTGTCTGTCTTGCTCCTGTAACCCAGCTGCCCTATGTAAACAGTAGAGAAAGAATGGCACCAGTGAAAATACCTCCATGTTTTGGCCATGTAGATGGAAAATTCTCAGTAAATGTCCATAAAATGCATGAGATGGAAAATGAAAATTCTCACCAAATGGCATAAAGTGAATGAAATTTATCCACCCCTGACAAAGGGTTATGTAACTGTGAACACTAGGCATAAAAGCTAAATAAGCCTTTCAGAGACAAGTGAGATAAAGATTGAGTATCAGAGTGGCAGTAGAATCCTTAAGTAGCTGTCATATTGGGTATTCTTCTTTTAAATAACATTTATTTCTTTGTTTGAAAGTCAGAGCTATAGAAAAGGAGGAGAGAGATCATCCATCCACTGGTTCACTTCCCAAATGGCCACAACTGCTGGAGCTGGGCTGATCTGAAGCCAGAAACCAGGAGTTTTATCCGATTCGCCCATGTGGGTGCGGGGACCCAAGCACTTGGGCCATCTTCCACTGCTTTCCCAGGCCATCAGCAAGGAGCTGGATTGGAAAAGGAAGAGCCTGTACTTGAACCGGCTCCCATATGGGATGCTGGCATTGTAGGCAGGAACTATACTCACTGCACCACAGTGTTGGCCCCATCTTGTGTATTTTTATATTTTGAGACCTGCAAATGGACAAACAAGTTGTGCTCTGCTTTCAGTTTCTCAGAGTGATATTAGAGGCTGTGCTGCATGCAGACATCTGAAACAAGTGGCAGCGTCTGAGCCCAGGAACCAGGGGAGCTCATGATGGAGGCTGCGAGGGTGAGGGAGGGTGATGGGTACCAGACCTGGAAACTAGCACTTCTGATTGGACCTGGTGGATAACGTGGGTGTGAGGGGGGAGACCCAGAGGATGAAAGAGAATGGGTTATTTGAAGTTGTCAGAACATTAACACTAGCAGTACCTATGAGCGTATGCAAGAATTCAAAACTAACACCCGAAGTTGGGAATTTAAATAGACACTTAAAGCAAGAATGCACAAGAGAAACATGATAATAGTTGTCTTGTGTGTGATCAACACACTGTAAGTGGTGTAAACAATGAACGTGTGATATGAACATTCTGGAAAATGGAGTGAGGCGAAGCACATGTGTGCAGGTGTATGTCTGTAGGTGCGTGTCTTTATATTTTTTGCATGAAGTGGAGATGTAGATGTATGTCCTCCTGTCTCTTACTAGCAAGTTTTAGAAACTATTGAAAATAGATAAACTCAAGAATTTGTCATTATTTAAAAATGTGAATGTAATCCTCAAAAATCTAAGAACAGATATTGTATGTACCAGGTATTCCACTCTAAATATATATAGAGAGGAAATCAATTTAGCCTATCTAATTCCTATATTTATTGCTGCAGTATTTATAATACCTTATAGAATCAACCTACTACATGCCTAGCAATAAATTAATGGATAAAGATAGATGATATACATACATATATATAAATATATATAAACATGTATATATATATATATATATACAATGAAATATTATTCAGCCTAAGAAGGAATTATATCCTATATTTATATCAAAATATGTGGAAATGGAGGCTATCATAATAACTGAGATAAGCCAGACTCAGAAAAACAAATATTACATTGCTTTCTCATATGTGGTACTTCCAAAATGTCAGTTTCTGATATCAAATCTCAGTGGAAATGCTTCCAACTTTTCCCCATTCAATAGGATGCTGGCCGTGGGTTTTTCACAAATTGCTTTGATTGTATTGAGGAATGTTCCTTCCATATCCAGGTGCTTAGAGTTTTCATCATGAAAGGGTGTTGTATTTTATCAAATGCTTTTTCTGCATCTATTGAGATAATCAATGGTTTTTCTTCTGCAGTCTGTTAATGTGGTGTATCACATTGATTGTTTTGTAAACACTGAACCATCCCTGCATACCAGGGATAAATCCTGCTTGGTCTGGGTGGATGATCTTTCTGATGTGTTGTTGCATTCTATTGGCCGGAATTTTATTGAGGATTTTTGCATCTATGTTCATCAGGGATATTGGTCTGTAATTCTCTTTCCATGCTGCATCTTTTTCTGGCTTTGGAATTAGAAAGAATTTGGGAGGATTCCCTCTTTTTTGATTGTTCTGAATAGTTTGAGAAGAATTGGAGCTAGTTCTTCTTTAAATGTCTGGTAGAATTCAGCAGTGAATCCATCTGGTCCTGGGCTTTTCTTTTCTGGGAGGGCCTTTATTACTGTTTCAATTTCTGTCTCAGTTATGGGTCTGTTTAGGTTTTTTATGTCTTCCTGGTTCAATTTAGGTAGGTTGCATGTGTCCAGGAATCTATCCATTTCTGATAGATTTCCCTGTTTGCTGGCATACAAATGCTTGTAGTAATTTCTGATGATTCTTTTTATTTCTGTGGTGTCTGTTGTTACATTTCCTTTTTCATCTCTGATTTTATTGATTTGGGTCTTTTCTTTTTTTAGTTAGTTGGGCCAATGGTGTGTCAATTTTGTTTATTTTTTCAAAAAACCAACTCCTGGTTTGCCTAATATTTTGTAATTTTTTTTGAATTCAGTCCTGTTGATTTCTTCTCTGATTTTAATTATTTCTCTTCTTCTACTAGATTTGGGTCTGGTTTGCTGCAGCTTTTCTAAATCCTTGAGATGTATTGAAAGCTCATTTATTTGGTGCCTTTCAATTTCTTGATGTAGGCACCTATTGTGATAAACTTTCCTCTTAACACTGCTTTTGCTGCGTCCCATAAGTTTTGGCATGTTGTGCTGTTATCCTCATTTACTTCCAGAAAATTTTTGATTTCTCTTTTGTTTTCTATTATGACCCATTGTTCATTTAGGAGCATGTTGTTCAATTTCCATGTGTTTTCATATGCTCTATGGATTCCTGAGTTGCTAATTTCCAACTTCTTTCCTTTATGATCTGAGAAGCTACATCGTATGATTCTAATTTTTTGAATTTGCTGAGACTTTTTTTATGGCCTGGTATGTGATCAGTCCTAGAGAAGGTTCCATGTACTGCTGAGAAGAATGTAAATGCTTTATGTGTAGGATGAAAAGTTCTGTATATATCTGTTAGATCCATTTGTGCAATAGTGTCCTTTAAATCTATTGTATCCTTGTTGATCTTCTTTCCAGTTGATCTGTCTATTTCTGAGAGTGGAGTATTGAAGTCCCCCAGTACTATTGTATTGGGGTCTAAGTCTCCCTTTAAGTCCCTTAACAAATCTTTTAAATAAACCGGTGCCCTGCAATTAGGTGCACATACATTGATAATCGTTATATCTTCCTGTTGAATTGATCCCTTAATCACTATATAGTGCCCCTCTTTGTCTCTCTTAACAGTTTTTGTGTTAATGTTTATGTTGTGTGATATTAAGATGGCTATGCCTGCTCTTTTTTCATTTCTGTTGGCATGGTATATCTTTTTCCAGCCTTTCACTTTCAGTCTGTATGGATCTTTGTTGGAAAGATGTGTTTCTTGTAAGCAGCTAATAGATGGGTTTTGTTCCTTAACCCAATCAGCCAATCGGTGTCTTTTAACTAGACAGTTGAGGGCATTAACGTTCAATGTGACTATTGATAAGTAGTAACTTTGCCCTGCCATTTGCCAAAGATATTTTCTAATATATGCTTTGAATTCCCTGTGATCTTTTGCTGTGAGGTTTCCTTCCTTTACCTTCTTTCATATTGATGACCTTGTTTCTGTGTTTCTGTATGTAACACATCTTTAAGCATCTTTTGCAGGGCTGGACGAGTGGCGACAAATTCTTTCAATTTCTGTTTGCTATGAAAGGTCTCTATTTCACCTTCGTTCACAAATGCGAGCTTTGCAGGATATAATATTCTGGGTGGGCAGTTTTTCTCTCTTCGTCCCTGGGCTATGTCTCGCCATTCCCTTCTAGCTTGTAGGGTTTCTGATGAGAAGTCTGCTGTGAGTCTGATTGGAGATCCTCTGAGAGTAATCCGACGTTTCTCTGTTGCACATTTTAGGATCTTTTCTTTAGGTTTCACTGTGGTGAGTTTGATTACAACGTGTCGTGTTCAGGATCTCTTTTGGTCATGTTTACTAGGGGTTCTATGAGCTTCCTGTACTAGGATGTCTCTGTCCTTCTCCAAACCCCGGAAGTTCTCTGCAAGTATCTCACTAAAAAGGCCTTCTAATCCTTTCAATCTCTCCATGCCTTCAGGAACTCCTAGAACCCGAATGCTGGGTTTTTAATAGTATCCTGTAGATTCCCAACAATATGTTTTAGATTTCTAATTTCCTCTTCTTTTGTTTGGTTTGATTGTATACTTTCCTGTGCTCTGTCTTCTAAGTCTGAAATTCTCTCTTCTGCCTCACTAATTCTGTTTTTAAGGCTCTCTAGTGTGTTTGTCATTTGATCTATTGAATTCTTCAATTCATTTTGGTTTCTCTTCACTACCACCGTTTCATGTTCTACTAGTTTCTTCATTTCATTTTGTTTCCTCCTTAGGATTTCATTTTCATCAGAGAGATTTCTACCCTGTCCAGTAAGTATTTCTGGAGTTAAATAATTTATTTTTCATAACTTCTAAAGTTCTTATCATAAATTTTTTGAAATCAGTATCTTGCATTTCTTCCATCTCATCATCTTCATAATCTTGAATTGTGGTGTCTTGTTCATTTGGGGATGTCATAATATCTTCCTTGTTCTTTTGCTTGGCATGTGGAGATATTCTTTGATTTCTTCTTCTTCTTTTTTTTTCCTTGCTGTGGTGTTTTTTCTTGTTATACTATGACTCTAGATTAAGTGGACTGTCTGCTTTTGATGGATCCTTAGAGGCTTGTGATTGATTTGGCCAGAGAGCTCTGTTCAGTTCTTCAGGGTTAAGGGTGTGCCAAAGGTGATACATCGAGATTAGGCATGGTAAATCTTCTCTCTCTCTTTCTCTCTATCTCTCTCTCTTTTTTTTGTTCAGAAGGTAAGTAATTCTGCATAGGTGAGTGGAATTGAAGCTAGTCTGTGTCAGAGCTCTGGCCTCTGTGGGTATAATATTCATCTGCTCTGTCCCAAGTACCGCACAAAGCATCTGTGCAGTCCTCAATGTAAGCTCAAATTCCCCTGCAATCTCCACCAGGTTGCCAAGGTTACTGAGTTTGTGTCGTCTCCCAAGAGTACTCACCTCTCAGGCACAGCATTTATGTATGTGCAAAATGGCCCCTGCTCTTTGTCTTGCTCGCCTTTGTAAGGTGAGTGGAGATAGAGAATCGTGTCTGTACTGGTCCTATTTATTTATTTGTTTATTAATTATTTATTTATTTCTCTCTCTCCAGTAGTTAGTCTGGTGCACTTTCCACCACAGGACTTCAAGCCTTGTTACCTCTAGGCTCTTCCTGCTGCTTCCCCACCATTGTCTCGGGCTACTGAGGTTTCACCTCACATCCCTTTCTAACGCTGGTGCATAGACTCGGTGGCTGAGGTCCTGAGCTGTAGGTGCCTGTGCCCTCCACGTAGGTCCACAGTGTCACCCTAGTTCCGGAAGAGTTTCCTCCACAGTTTTTTCCCCTAACTCTTCCCTGAAACTACAGTGTCTGCACTTTTATTAAACTATCTTTTCCTGGACTATCAGTGTGTTCCATCCGTATTCTGCCATCTTGGAGCACTCCCGCATGGTATATTGGTTTTTGACTAACCTATATGTCAGTCCTGTAACAGAGAACTTTATTGATAGCTTTCCTATGAAATGAGCTCCTGTGGTTAGATTATTATATCAGATGAGATCTTTAATTAGGAAATGTTTTATTTCTACTTTCTCTTTGACTTCTCCATTCTCTAATCTTGAGTTTTAATCTTCATTCTCTGAATGTGTGTCATGATTTTTAATGTAATTGTTTAAAAAATTCCATATCTAAATCCATATATAACCTTTCTTATTTCTTGTTAAATCAGTATGTAAGAGAGGAATTTGAGACAGACACATCCATTTTTGCAGTTCATTTTCTCTCTACTTCTGGAGGATTCTTATTCCCACATGGTTATTCTAGTAATTATCTTTGTGACACCCCTCTCCCCTTTTGTGGCCTGTAGGTTGTGTTGCTTAGAATCATAGCCACCCTCAAAAACATGGTGATTTTTGGTATACCCTTTTCTTTCCTTTGATCTCAAAGTGAAGTTAGATAAGCCAATATGAACTAGTTTGTGTAAACAAAATTTAACATTAAGAAAATGAAATTTAGCATTTACATAATGAGGTATTTTAAAAAGATAATCAGATTTACCTTTAGGATTAGAGATGGAAATGGTAGTATTTTGCCTGAGAACAATCACGTAATTGTAAATACGGGAAGTTAATCTTGTTATACTTGAACTGCTGGCAATGAATACTTCAAATATTTATTTTCTGTTTAGTGGTATCTGCTCTATAGAGATCAGAATGCCCAAGACTTTATAAGCTTTATAAGGTCATTTAGGTTTCCAAATAAGAAAAATTGTCAAGCTAAGCTGTGCTGAGCATAAGTAATATTTTATCTCCATTTAAGAAAAAGTTAATCTAACTGGGCTAGCATGAATTACTATTTATTAGACATGGAAAAGAAAATGCATAATATTTCCAATCATGAAATAACTTCGAACATGGACTTGAATTCTCCCTTCCTTAAAATCTTTTTTATTGGCATTTTCATTGTCTCAGTATGAAAACCTTCAATGATCAGGGTGAGATTCTTGATCTGGAACCATTCCGTGCCGCTTTTTCCTCTCTCACAGTGTGTGGCTTTACAGTGTGTGTCACTCACCAGGATCCATCTCATTGGAATGCTGATACTTAGTCGCATACCTTGCCATTTTCAGGAAAATGGTCTTATAAGAGTATGCTTTTCTCAAAGCATCTGTGTTCTTAATATGGAAAATACCAGCTGGCGCCACAGCTCAATAGGCTAATCCTCCACCTTTGGTGCCAGCACACCGGGTTCTAGTCCCGGTCGGGGTGCCAGATTCTGTCCCGGTTGCCCCCGTTCCCGGCCAGCTCTCTGCTATGGCCTGTGAGTGCAGTGGAGGATGGCTCAAGTGCTTGGGCCCTGCACCCCATGGGAGACCAGGAGAAGCACCTGGCTCCTGCCTTTGGATCAGCGCGGTGCGCCGGCCTCAGCGTGCCCACCACGGCAGCCATTGGAGGGTGAACCAACCACAAAAGGAAGACCTCTCTCTGTCTCTCTCTCTCACTGTCCACTCTGCCTGTCAAAAAAAAAAAAAAAAAAAGGAAAATACCAGTAAATTGATGGATTCAAAATATAAATGGGTTTATGACGCTAATCATATGCTCAAAATAACTTTGATAACTTATTGCCCTGTAAGTTAAGCCTCCCATTACCACCAGAAAAATCCTGTTTTACCTACTAATTCGAGCAAAAGTAGTATGTGACCTCATGAACTTTTTAGTTAATGAGTAGCAAGCTTCTCATAGGGGGTGTTTATCCTACCTCTCTGGGGATATGGGCCTGGTTACATTCCTCAGTTTGTCCCACATTTTGGAAAGGCTATATAAGACACTTGCTGGGAAGGAGAGACTAAAGCTGTGAGATAATCCTCTAGTCTTGGATAGAAATGAGGAAAGACTCTAAATGTCACCTGTAGTGGAACTTTGCTACTCAATGCGAGAAGATAGTGGACAGAGTGCTCCTATTGCAGTGTTTCTGGCAAGTCCTCCCTGAAATGCACACAGAGTTCTCAGTTTCCTGGGCCTTGAATCCCATGGTGCTAGGAGATACTCACTTGTTTCTGCAGCTCTTCCCCAGTGTGGGAAGAAGGGGTAACTGGACCATCCACGAAATTTTTTGTTCAAGACACACTAGAGACCCTCCTGTCTATCCAGTAAGTGATAATAAAGCTGCTAGGGAAAGCCTTAAATTGGAAGACGTGGAGGTGGTAGAAAACCTCTCCTTGTAGGAAAAGACATGCACTTAGGTAAAGCAGAGCTGGAACTGCTGACTAATACTCAATGGAACTTCCACTTGCTCTAAAACCAGGGAAATCTTAGGTGATTGGGTGTACTATATCTATAGCTACACATAGTCTATAGGTAAATGCTTTTTCAGTGAGGATCTTCCTCTCCGTTGGTGATCCTCTGGTTTTGGCTGTACCAAGTTGTGCATATTCTTGCTGTGTTGTACCCAGTTGCTTTATATTAATAGTGCAACTTGAACTGGGGAGGGTGGGTGGGTGAACTTGGTGGTGTGGGAAGGGGAGGAGGGCGATAAGTATTTTAAAGACATCAGCTCACTGTGCTGAGAGAAGGAACAAACTCAAGGAAACCTCTGATCTATAAATTCAACTGCTGCATTTTTTATAAATACATGGAAATGTCCTGTTGTAATATTTGATCTTGGAAATAAAAACAAAAACTTTTCAGTATTAAAGGGATATAGACATAGTATATATATAGATATAGTATCAAAGGGATATAGAGCATAAAGGCACTTTTAATTAATGGAAAATAGAATTAAAATGTTTATTTTGATTGAAATTTTTGTTTTCCATGCACAAGAGTGGTCTTCAATAATTCCTTGCAAATGGGTAATATTGAAAATTTAAAATTGGTTTAACTTGGTTTTGAGCCCTAATAAACTTATCTTCATGCCATTTTATCAAGAGCTTTTTGAAGTACACTTTTATATGACAGTCCTTCCCTCAACCCAACTACCTTTAACTCACTGCACAAGAAATGGAACTTCTGAAAGCACTTGGTCTAAATTCAAAGTGTTTGTAATTTGGCAACAGTTAATGAAATGTTTGACACAGAATTGATATTCAATACACATTTGTAGAGTTAGGGATGCCTGATATAATAAGATTTTTTGTGGATAACAAGTGTTCATCCTTTGTTCCATGTGTCTACCCAGCTATCCTCCCAGTCATCCTGTCTTCCATCCACCCATGCATCTACTCAGTCCCTGAGCAAGCAGGCACTGCATACTTCTTGAGGAAGTTTCACAATTCAATGTTTTTAGGTGAAGAGTCCTCTGTGCTTGTTATTTTCAGGAAAGCGAGTGTGTGTGGGAGAGGCCCTGGCCCGCATGGAGCTGTTTTTATTCCTGACTGCCATTTTACAGAACTTTACCCCGAAGCCTCTGGTTGACCCAAAGGACATTGACACCACCCCACTTGTCAGTGGGCTAGGTCGTGTGCCACCCTTGTACCAGCTCAGCTTCATTCCTGCCTGAAGACGGGCAGGCCACGTGGCTGCTGCTGAGCTGTCATCTGCAACTCCTCTCTTCCAGAGCCGCCTCCAACTCCTTTGCCTATCATGGGTCCCTCCCCTGTTGTATCCTCTGACATTTATTCATTTTCGAGGTCTAGCCTCCATTAGGAAACGTTTTCTGGATCCCTTCATAAATATGTATCTGCCATTCCTTACAGTGTGTAATTCTTGGATTAACCACCTCATGGGTTACTTCATGTCTAATGCTGAATTGCTATTATGTTATCACTGCGAAATTGAGCAAGATGATTGGCATTTGATGATTCAGACATGTTTCCCCTCTATATGTTCAAAATAAAAGCACTATTGAATGTTGAATCAGTTTTCAGATCTTCTTTCTTTTGTACCTAATGTGAATAACATATGAAAAAAAAAGGAAGTTCCAAGAGGTCACGCTGGTCCTTATAAGGATAGGCACAAACACACACAGTATCATTTACATTGTACCTACAAATATGAAATGCTTGTGTTTGTGTCTGATAAAATGTGTATATGATCATTTGAAGAAAACTACAAAGCAGAGGAAACCAAAGGTGATGTAAATAAATGGAGATATATTTCATCAACATGAATATGATGCTATTATTGTTATGTTGTCATGTTTTTCATATGATCCATGCACATAACATGATCTCAACCAATAACAGGCATATTCCTTTTTAGATATCAGCATCTGAATTTATAATTAATAAGAAGTAGTTAAAAACCCAGGATATGCAATATTTAAGGAAAATTAGTCAATGGGCTGATCTTGCTTCATCTGATTTCAAGACTCATAAGAAATATATGGTAATCAAAACTGTTTGGTATTGGTGAAAGAATAGACAAATAAGTTAATGAAATTGAATAGAGTTGGAAACAGAACAACACAAATATAGCCAACTTAATTTTGCAAAGAAGTAATGGCACCACGACGTTGAAAGGACAGCCTTTCTCAAATGGTGCTCAAAACCTGGACATTCACAAATAGAACATCAAAAGTATTATACATGAAAGGATGGAATGATGAGCTGATCTTCAATAAAATAAAAATTATACACTGCAAAGAATACTGTTAAAATAAAGAGCAGAGAAGCTACAGAGCCAGTGTGTGAAATATTTATAAATGGCATATCTGATGAAGGACTGTTAATTCAAAAATACAAAGAACTCTTAAAACTCAACAGTGAGAAATGGACAATCTGCTTAAAAAAAGAACAAAAATTTCATCATATATTCATTCAAGAAGACAGATGCCAGCAGGGTTTGGAAAGTGCTCAACATCATCTATCATTAAGAAGTTGCAAACTAAAATAATAATGAGACAACACTAAACACCTGCACAATGGTGCTAATCTAACACTCAACAAACCAAATGTTGACAAGAATGTGGAGCAATTGAGAGTATTAGTCATCTTAGTGGATATGCAAAAGGGGCAAAAGGGGCAAATATTTGGAAGACAGTCTGACATTTTCTTATAAGACTAAAGTACGCTTACCATAGTTACCAGATTTTGTGCTCCTTTGTATTTATCCAAATGCATTGAAAACTCATAGCTACCTCCCCAAACCAGTACAAGGGTGTTTATAGCAGCTTTATACATCATTTACAAAAATTGGAAGCCATCAAGAAGTCTCTCATTAGTTGAGTGGTTAGAAAAACAGTAGTGTATAAATAAAATACAATATTATTTAAATTAAATTTAATGTTGAAACAAATTAGTAATCCATGAAAATATCTGGAAAAGACTATGGTGATATGCAAAAGATGATTTGTGGGCAAGGGTTTGGGGTGAGCAGAGGGACGGATAAGCAGAGAGAGAGGATTTTAAGGCAGTGAAGCTATTCTGTGTGATTGCACAATGGTGCACATATTGCATCATACAGTAGTCAACATAAGTGAATGTGTAACACAAACTGAACCCTATGTAAAGTATGAACTTGTGTTGTATGTACTGGTGTTGGGTTCTTGATTTTATGTGATGGCCAACACTTTGAGGTTATTAACTAGGGTACACATGTGGGATGATGGGGTCATATGTAGTGGACACTGTTTCTTCTATTTAGTTTTTCTATAAATCCCAAATTATGTTCTAAAACTAAATTCTATAAATTCAAAAAAAACCTACTCTACTCCATAAACAAATTTTATATTTGTATTACTCTGTGACTGTTGAAAGCCTGATGGTGGTACTCTCCAGATCATTTGGGTAGAGTTGGGAATTCCATATGATAGGTTGAGAAGACACTGAGAGGTTCAAGATGGTGGGGGCTGGGTGGTCCTGGGAGCTGAGCAGAACAGTTTCTTTTTTTCCTTAATGAAAAAGTAAACCACACAGATTGTTGATATGGGGCAAAGAGCTGCATCATCCACCAAGAGTGGAAAATTTATGAACCCCGCAGACCAAACCGAAAGGAAGCCCAGAAGAGAGATTAAAGAACAATAAATAATGCATGATGGTACAAGCTGCAGTTTTGAAGATGAAGGATCCCAAACAAATTATCTGAGACATGGAAAACTTGGATGAAATGGAGTTTAACCCAGTGCAACAGCCACAGTGAAATGAGAAAGTACTGAAAGACAAGCATAAAAATCTATATTAAACTTTTGAACCTAATCTCCAACTTTATGAAAAAGAGAATCCAGATATTTACAAGGAATTGAGAAAGCTAGAAGTAGCATATGAACAGAAGAGGGCACAACTTAGCCAGTATTTTTATGCTGTCAAGAAGGCTCAGCATGTTGAAGTGGAGAGTATTGCTTTGCTAGATATGCCGCATGCTCCTTCCAACATCTTGATCCAGGATAGTCCACTTCCTGGTGCCCAGCCCTCCTCCAACCTTAAGAAAACTTCAGCCGATGGACTTCCAACTCGGGCAGTTTCTATACTTCCTGTTCTTGGACGTGTTGTTCCATGTTTGCCCCCTGCTAGAAAACCTCCTGGCTCAACCCCTGGCCCACCTCCTCCACAGGTCCTACAGATGTATGGCCTTAAAGTGGGCTTTACCCTGGACCTTCCCTCTCGTAGGCAAGACGGAGACATGCTATGTAGTCCTGAACTTGCTCAGCAGGGTCATGATGATGACGTCTCCAGCACAAGTGAAGACCGTGGTTATCCTGAAGATATGGGTCAGATAAGCATGATGACAGCACTGATGACAGTGACACAGACAGATCAGACGGAGAGAGTAGGGGGATGAATCTACATCATGATGATAATGAACGAGACGACATTGAAGAAAAAATCAGGTCTGAGTGTGCAATTTTCTAATATTCTTGGAAAATCAAGGAGGAAAAAGAACATGAAGGAGCTGGCTCCTCTTCAAGCCATGATGCTCCGAATGGCAGGTCAAGAAATCCCTGCAGAGGGACGAGAAGTAGAGAAATTTTCAGAGGACGATGATGAAGATTATTCTGCAGCAGAAGGGCAATCACAAAAACGGCCTAAAGAAGCTCCCATTCTGATGGCACGTCTGCATCTAAATCAGCAGCAGGCTCCCCCACAGTCTGTTCCTCCGTCTCAGGTACAAGCACCTCCCATGCCAGGACTCCCTCCTCTTGGACCACCACCTGCTCCACCTATACGGCCTCCTGGGCCACCTGCAGTTCTTCCTCCTTGACCACCTCCAGGGGCTCCTTCATTCCTGACCGCTCCAAGGGCCTTACTCCTACTTTTCCCTCCAGGACAACCACCAGGCAGACCCCTGGTCCTCCACCTCATCCTGGCATGATGTGCCCACCTTTGGTGCCTCCACTTGGACCTGCCCCACCTGGGCTTTTCCCACCAGCTCCCTTGCGAACACAGGGTTCTGAGTGCTCCACCCAATTTGATTCAGTGACCAAAGGCGGGTGATACAAGTGCAGCCTCCTGAGATGAGATCCACAGCAGCCTTTAGTGCCAAGCCACAGATCACTAATCCCAAGGCAGAGATTTCTCGATTTGTGTCCGCTGCACTGAGAGTACATTGGGTGAATAAAGGGGCTACTGCTGCTCGCTAAACAAGGTCAGAGGATGATTCTGCTGTGCCTCTTGCCAAAGCAGCCCCCAAATCTGGTCCTGCTGTTCCTGTGTCAGTACAATCTAAGGATAATATTTATGAAGCTTTCATGAAATGATGGAAGGGCTACTGTGACAGCGTTTGATGCCTTAGCAGGCTTCTGATACAGCAACAACTCCTGGAGAAAGAGGCTGTTATTGGACTTAGGGGAAAGAGCTGCTTCCATTGTCAGTGTATTTTCTAATTTCAATTCAAGGAATGTCCTAAAGTCTAGCCATGTTCAGAATTTACTGTACACAAGAGAGGGAGTTGCATTCAGAAGAGATGGGCTGTTGAAGCAGTGCTGCTGGCATCCCTTCCCTGTCACACCACCATTTCATCCTGTTTCGCCCCTTCTCCAGCTCTTTGGAAATTTGTGATCAGGGGAATCTTAGTTATTATTTGTTTTGGCTCTCTTCTTGTGTGCTGTGGGCCCTGGAATAGAGATCCCTGAAAAACCAGTTTATTTCATCTTACATTAAATGGTTGAGTTATTTTGATCATTTACCTGTAACTAAATTGTAATATTTACTTGTGAAATGAATCACAAAGTCATTTCCTTTCCTTACACAAAGCAGGATACGTGGACAAAAATTACAATTCTTTTGTTAAATTTATTTTCTACTGACCTAAACTTTGTGTGTTTCATGGAAAAATAAAAAAAAAAGTTCTACATCAAAAAAAAAAGATACTGAACAGGAAGTTTTTTAAAAATTTTTTTAAAGATTTATTTATTTATTTATTTATTTGAAAGACAGAATTACAGAGAGACAGAGGCAGAGAGAGAGAGAGTTCCTCTATCCTCTGGTTCATTCCCCAAATGGCCTCAATGGCTGGAGCTGTGCTGATCCGAAGCCAGGAGCCAGGAGTCAGGAGCCAGGAGCCAGGAGCCAGGAGCCAGGAGCCAGGAGCTTCTTCCGGGTCTCCCATGTGCGTACAGGCGCCCAAGGACTTGGGCCATCCTCCACTACTTTATCAGGCCACAGCAGAGAGCTGGATTGGAAGTGGAGCAACCGGGACTAGAACCGGCACTCCTATGGGATGTTGGCACTGCAGGTGGCGGCTTTACCTGCTACGCCACAGCACAGGCTCCTGAACTGAAAGTTTTAAGTTTGGCATTCTAGACAAGGTGTTTTTTTCATAAAGATTTATTTTTATTATTTATTTGAAAGTCAGAGTTATACAGAGAGAAGATAGGCAGAGAAAAAAAAGGAAAGAACGAGAGAGTGAGTGAGAGGTTTTTCATCTGATAGTTCACTTCCCAATTGGCCACAATGGCCGGAGCTGCGCTGATCCCAAGCCAGGAGCCTGGATCTTCTTCTGGGTCTCCCACTTGGCTGCAGGGGCCCAAGAACTTGGACCTCCTTCTACTGCTTTCCCAGGCCAGAGCAGAGTGCTGGATCTGAAGTGGAGCAGCTGGGTCTCGAACCAGCGCCCATATGAGGATGCCAGCGCTTTAGGCCAGGGCATTAACCCTATGTGGCACAGCATTGGTCCCTAGACAAAGTGTTGTACTGGTGGACTGGTGACACCATTTCACTAAGTCACTAATTGCTCCTTCATAAAAATAAAAAAAAAATTTGGACCCATTGATATTAAAGGTCCCTTTTATCTTTAAATTAGCTACAAGCATGGGGTAAGATGCTACTTGGGACTCTTTTGTACAAGATTGCTCTGGTTCCAGTTTTTGTTCTGCTCCTGGCATCAGCTTCTGCTAATGCACATCCTGGGAGGCAGCAGGCGATGGCTCATGTACTTGGGTCCCACGTGGGAGCCATGATTGATTTCCTGGCTGTTGGCTTAGGCCTAGCTAAGCTTCCATGCTTCATGCATTTGAGGAGTGAACAAGTACATGGACGATTTCTCTCTCCCTCTCTGTTTGGCTGTATTTCAAAAAACAAAAACAAAAAAGCCTCTGATTCCTTCAATCTATAAATAGAAAGGACCTCAGCTCATCTCAAAGATAGTGACCTCTCAACATATAACATAATTTCTATGAAGAGCAGCTGAGCATTTTATCAAAAATAACTTAATGTGTGTGTTTTTTTAAGATTTTAAAACCATGAATTAGGCATAAGATGGCTTCTGTTTTTATTCGGTATGAAATATTAATAAAGATGGGGACTTATTCAAGTTCCAAAGTTTATACCCCAAACTTTTTGATTTTGGTTTTTTCATCTACTCTTTAATTGTTAACTAAATTCTTGTTATTTGGAAAGACTTTGATTAGGCTGAATCACAAAATAATGACTCATAGCACAAAATCAATAAATTTTATTGAACCCAATTGATCTGAATGTTTCAATTGGTGAAAGGGAGCAAGACATAGGACGTGTGGGGTCAAGCCTAAGTTCTTCCAACTCTAGTTTGTATCTCCTAGTCTGGGGAACTGATTCTCTGAAACTCTGCTTCCTCCTCTATTAAGTGGAGATAATTTTACCTTAGGCAATTGTGGTAGAATCTAAAGGATATTATTATTTATTATATTATTATTTTATTATATGTGCAAATTGTCAGGACCTCTGTAATCATGACCAATAAAACACTGGGTCTTGAAAGACTTAATTTTCCTTACTGAAAGGGCTTAGAAACAACTGAACTAGTAAGTTGTAAGAATAGGATGATATCTTAACATCTGTGTGCCTTTGCATGAGCATTGTCCCAATCACTGGCTTAACCTGCTGCTGGCCCCACACCTGTGCTTCATGAAGGCAGTCGGTGGTGTTGACTCAGAGTAACTAATGTTTGGGGTTTGGTTTGATTTACTTATGTGGTTGCCCAGGTAGCAGTGGCGTGAGCCATTGTGTACTGCATAGGACATCAGAAGATCTCACCTCCAATCTGTTTTTTTTTTTTTTTTTTTTTGTTCTATGGGGGCTCTGTGTCCCTGGTCAGATCTCTTATTCTCCCACAGTCTGCATTTCCAACTGAAAAGTAAGAAATAGTGATCTCTGCTTTCCAGTGTGTTTTGCCTATAATAATGAAAAGCATTCACATTTAGTTAGCTAATAACTTGGCATATGGTTGGTTGCTAAACTATGTTTACTATTTTATGTTTAGGCACCTGTAATGCTGGCAGAGTGTACTGAGTTCTTGAAAGGCTTCTGCTCTCAAAGACAAAATGTCCTAGATTTTGGAGTAGCACACAACAGACATTAGTGTACATGTCATAGATTATTTTGATTTCCCTCAAAGTCAAAAATTACCAACTGGTCCTTAAACTAATTTGCTTGCATCAGACAATTTACTTTAGTGGTTCTCTGTCATGACTGTACTAGCACCACTTGGATTTTTAAAATTTTACCTTAAAATACCAATACCTGGGCTCCAGACCAGTGCAATGAAAGCACAACCTCCAATCTGGGCACAGGAAAGAAAGAGCACATGACTGAGGAACATTTCATGTGTGTCTCTGTAATTGGGATAATGTATCCTCGGTTGAGAGTATGTAGTTCATGCGGGTGTTAGGTCACATTATGCACCAATGGTCACAAGTGAATTGAATCTTGGTCAACTAACTGGAGTCCAAAAGTACTGAGCACCTCCTCTGATAGTCTTGTCAAAGCTGCATAACCACAACTGAATCTTGAGGAATCGTCAGACAATCTCAGAAGAGAGATGATTTAGAAACTCCTAGGTTGTACCCTCAAATAAACAAGGTCAAAAAGTCAAGGGAAGATTGAGGAACTGTTGCAGGTTGTACTTGATGGAGGATGTCGCTCCCCGTCTTCGTGGAGGAACGACACTAAACCCTGCCTAGGCTTCATATCTGAGTCACGGCACCATTATGTCGCTCCCCCTCTTCGTGGAGGAACGACACAGGACCATGCGCTGTTCTTTTGTCTGCTCGGCCCTCCCCGGGTTTGCTGCTGGTTCTTCCTGGGTTGGCTACCGACCCTTCCACCTCCGTGGAAGGGCAGTTCCCCCTGCCACTTTCCCCACTTCCTCGGGGGAGCGGCACACCGCTGGCCGGCTCTCTCGGGGGCTGCTCAGGTGTTCCCTTTAGATGTTCCTCTTAGATGTTCCTGGTGCATGTTGTCTCTCTCCTCCTTTATAGTCCTCTTCCACCAATCCCAACTCTGCTACCCACACGCCGAGTACGCTGCTCTCCTCCAATCAGGAGCAGGTCCTACAGTTTATTGGTTGAACTGGAGGCAGCTGTGTAGAAGCTGTTTCTCCCTTCTCAGCGCCATATTGTGGGAGAGCAGATGCATAGAATAAGTCTTAATTCCAGTAACAGTCAAGTCCGAGTTGTCGCTCCCCCTCTTCGTGGAGGAACGACACAGGACCCTGCGCTGTTCTTTCGTCTGCTCGGCCCTCCCCGGGTTTGCTGCTGGTTCTTCCCGGGTTGGCTACTATCCCTTCCACCTCCGTGGAAGGGCAGTTCCCCCTGGCCGCATTCCCCACTTCCGCAGGGGAGCGGCACACCGCCGGCCGGCTTTCTCGGGGGCTGAACGGGTTCCCTTAGATGTTCCCCATAGATGTTCCTGGTGCATGCCGTCTCTCTCCTTCTTTATAGTCCTCCTCCGCCAATCCTAACTCGGCTGCCCACACGCCGAGTACGCTGCTCTCCAATCAGGAGCAAGTCCTACAGTTTATTAGCTGAACTGGAGGCAGCTGTGCGGAAGCTGTTTACTTCTCTCCCAGCGCCATATTGTGGGAGAGCAGATGCATAGAATAAGTCTTAATTTCAGTAACTTAGTCCAGTCCGGATTGCTCCCCACACGAGTTGCTCCCCACAGAGGAGGCCTGACAATTGCAGGAAGTAATTCAGGATTGTGAGTTGGATCTGAGTGAATATGAAGGACTTTATGAAACACTCATGGAATTGAGGATTTGATAGTTCTAATGCATCATTATGAGTTTTCTGGTTTTGAAGTTTGTATTTTGGTTATATAGAACAATTGTCTGAATTTTAAAGGAAATTTATATTGAATACTTTCAGTTTTAAAAATTCTGTCAACAATTTGCTTGGAAATGTTCTAAGTAAATAAAATTTTTTGTATGGATCTCTGATCAACTTGTTGGTCACACAGACACGTTCCCTTACTGATAACTTATGGAGCTACCATATACATTTAGGGTGCATGAAATATTTTCTCTGTAAACTATGATTAAAGGTAAATGTTTATTAAATTATAAACAGTTCTAATTCACTATTATGATTAAGTTGAGTTTCTCATTCCACTCCAATTGTGGAGGCCTGCCAGTGATGCCCTTCTGACCATTCATTTGGGCAGTCATGGGACATCCCTTAGACGTGAGAGTCGCTGAGCTAGGAATTGAAACATAAGTTCTAAAACAGAGTTTTGAAGTGATATGTTAGGGAAACTTCACCTCAAGTCTTCACATTCCTAAAATTAATGTAGGGGTTACATTTGTGGATACCTGAGTCCCCTTTTGATCTAATTATGCATGAGTCTTTCCAATTCTGCTAAGAGAAAAGGCCAGTTTCAGGTTTTGTCAGCAAAAAAAGATAATTGTGTAAATTGATAACTATGAAAATATGTTCAATTCTGATAATAATTTTATTATGTATTTATTCAAATATGTTGTACATCATACATATAAGGAAAATAAATTGTCATAGTTATGACTGCAGTTATGAATTTAGGACAAATACAATATTATCTTTAGAGGTTGTCCCTTTGTAGAACCATTGCATTGGTAATCTTGTAAGGCTTGCCTTCCAGTGCTATTTAAATCTTCTTGACGAATCAATGTTATCTCCTGATCAGGACTGTCCATGATGGTTCCTGTGTATCCTGGAGCTGCTTGAAGAAGTCTTTGATCCCAATCACTACTGAAGTTCATGCCTGTGAGTCTGTTCACAGTCTCTTTTTCAGTTGTCCCTTATCTTACTCAGACATTTTTCTCATAATGTCAGGTCAAGAAATCAACACTGGAGCCAGCACTGTGGCCCAGTGTGTTAAAGCACTGGTTTGCAGTGCTAGCATCCCCTGGGGTGCCAGTTTGAGTCCCAGCTACTCCACTTCTGATCCAGTTTCCTGCTAATGGCCTGAGAAAACAAGGAAGATGGACCAAGTCATTGCCCCCTGCACCTGTGTGGGAGACCTGGAAGAAGCTCCTCGCTCCTGGCTTCAGATTCACCCAGCTCTGGCCATTGCAGCCATTTGGGGAGTGAACCATTAATGGAAAACCTCCCTCTCCCTCTCCCTCCAACTCTCTCTGTAACTCTGTCTTTCAAATAAATAAAATAAATATTTAAAAAAAAACAAAGCAGGACTAACATCATTGGAATTGATGGGGAGCTGGGATAAGCTGCCCTTTCCCCACCCTTTCCACTCAGTTCTCTGAGATTGGTTTTAGCCTCAGTTACACTGAGAAAGTTTCACTCCACACTGACTGGAAGTGGAGAAACCCTATCTTTATTCCCTTTGTGAATGTAGGGCTCTGTTGCTTAGTGAACAATTTGGAGTACCCTCAGAGTAACATTTTATTTCCAAAATTGCTTTGAAGAAGCTGAGATGTGAGCCAAAAGGCACCATCAAAGACATCAGTTCCAATCCCAATTCTGCCATGTGTGAGCTATGAGACTTTAGAGGTGTCCTGTTCTGAGAGTCTCCCTCTCCTCATTAGAAAACAAAAAGAAGAACATGTGTCCTCAAGTACTTTGTTTAAATGTTTAATGGCGAAAGGTATGACTGTTTACTTGATAGATATTCAATCATTCAAGATGTAGAGTATAAAATATCTAAGTTCAAACTTTTAGTATTGTATTTTTAGTTTAGTACTTTAAAATATTTGAAGAAAGTATTTGCTTTCTTGGAAAATATTATTGTGTTCCAGGAAGTGCTATAGGATAGACATTTTATATACAAAGGATGGTAACACAGGTACCCTCGATGTCATATATTCCCAACAGACATCAACATAGTAAATCAGAATGCTGGACAATTTTTAAACAAATAACTAATTATATTAGCTCTCAACTCAGGTTGGTGTTAGCCACCTGCATTTGCTGACGTAAGTCTTAAAAGAGTGCCTGTTCCTCACCATACACTTGGTCGACCAGAACCTGAGTGGTACTGGAGGTAGGGGAATGCAAAGGAAAGCAGAGCAAGAGGAAAGAAGACCTAACAAAGTCCACCCCAAAGAGGTATTAAGTGCATTTAACTTATTGTTTACTCTTGTAGGTCTAAGGCACACATTATTTGCAGGGAAGTTCTAAAAGCCTGCGATTGCCAGCACTCAGTTGTCTCAGGAAGAAGAGAAGGCTCCCATGGATCCCGTGGTGGTGCTGGGGCTCTGTCTCTCCTGTATGCTTCTCCTTTCACTCTGGAAACAGAGCTTTGAGAAAGGGAGGCTTCCTCCTGGCCCCACTCCTTTCCCAATTCTTGGAAATGTCCTGCATCTGGGTTTTAAAGACATCAGCAAATCTTTAACCAGAGTAAGTACACATTATCATACTTCAATGGTTTGTAAAGCTTAAGTAATTAACCTCAGATTTTAAATAAAATATATTGCTGAAAGCAAATGACTAAAATATTCTGTTTAAAAGAAAAAGTGCCTAGAGATTATAATATTTGATGTGTCATTGTCAAAGATAGTTGAATGAAGTAACACAATTTGCCAGTATGGAATTGCTTAAGTTCTGTAGGATTGAAAGTTCTGTATATATCTGTTAGATCCATTTGGGCTATAGTGTCGTTTAAATCTACTGTATCCTTGTTGATCTTCTGTCCTGTTGATCTGTCTATTTCTGAGAGTGGAGTATTGAAGTCCCCCAGTACTATTGTATTGGGGTCTAAGTTTCCCTTTAAGTCCGTTAATAAATCTTTTAGATAAACTGGTGCCCTGTAGTTAGGTGCATATACATTGATAATTGTTATATCTTCTTGTTGTATTGATCCCTTAATCATGATATAGTGCCCCTCTTTGTCTCTCTTAACAGTTTTTGTGGTAAAGTTTATGTTGTGTGATATTAAGATGGCTACGCCTGCTCTTTTTTCATTTCTGTTGGCATGGTATATCTTTTTCCAGCCTTTCACTTTCAGTCTGTATGGATCTTTGTTGGAAAGATGTGTTTCTTGTAAGCAGCTAATAGATGGGTTTTGTTCCTTAACCCAATCAGCCAATCGGTGTCTTTTAACTGGACAGTTCAGGCCATTCACGTTCAATGTGACTAATGATAAGTGGTAACTTTGCCCTGCCATTTGCCAAAGATAAGTTCTAATTTATGCTTTGAATTCCCTGTGATCTTTTGCTGTGAGGTTTCCTTCCTTGGTTTCCTTCCTTTACCTTCTGTCATATTGATGACCGTGTTTCTGTGTTTCTGTGTGTAACACATCTTTAAGCATCTTTTGCAGGGCTGGACGAGTGGCAACAAATTCTTTCAATTTCTGTTTGCTATGAAAAGTCTTTATTTCACCTTCATTCACAAATGATAGCTTTGCAGGATATAATATTCTGGGCTGGCAGTTTTTCTCTCTTAGTACCTGGGCTATATCTCGCCATTCCCTCCTAGCTTGTAAAGTTTCTGATGAGAAGTCAGCTGTGAGTCTGATTGGAGATCCTCTGAGAGTAATCTGACGTTTCTCTGTTGCACATTTTAGGATCTTTTCTTTATGTTTCACTGTGGAGAGTTTAATTACAATGTGTCGTGGTGAGCATCTCTTTTGGTAGTGTTTATTAGGGATTCTGTGAGCTTCCTGTACTAGGATTTCTCTGTCCTTCTCCAAACCTGGGAAATTTTCTGCTAATATCTCACTAAAAAGGCCTTCCAATCCTTTCTCCCATTCCATGCCTTCAGGAACTCCTAGAACCCGAATGTTGGTTTTTTTAATAGTATCCTGAAGATTCCTGACAATATGTTTTATTTATTTATTTTTTTTTTTTATTTTTTTTATTTTTTTTATTTTTTATTTTTTTTTTATCTTTTATTTAATGAATATAAATTTCCAAAGTACGTCTCATGGGTTACAATGGCTTTCCCCCCCATACCGTCCCTCCCACCCACCACCCTCCCCTTTCCCACTCCCTCTCCCCTTCCATTCACATCAAGATTCATTTTCGATTATCTTAGTATACAGAAGATCAGCTTAGTATACCTTAAGTAAGGATTTCAACAGTTTGTTCCCACACAGAAACATAAAGTGAAAAATAATAGATGATTTTTTTTTAAATGATGATGAAATCAGATCAGACCTATTGTCATGTTTAATCCCAGTGAGAGTCAAGTTGGGAATTGATAGTTTCTTTTCTTTTCTTTTTTTTTTTTTTTAACAGAAGATCAGTTTAGTGTACATTAAGTAAAGATTTCAACAGTTTGCACCCCCATAGAAACACAAAGTGAAATATACTGTTTGAGTACTCGTTATAGCATTAAGCCTCAGTGTACAGCACATTAAGGACAGAGATCCTACATGAGGAGTAAGTGCACAGTGACTCCTGTTGTTGACTTTACAAATTGACACTCCTGTTTATGGCATCAGTAATCTCCCTATGCACCAGTCATGAGTTTCCAAGGCTATGGAAGCCCCTTGAGTTCTCCGACTCTTATCTTGTTTAGACAAGGTCATAGTCAAAGTGGAGGTTCTCTCCTCCCTTCAGAGAAAGGCACCTCCCTCTTTGAAGACCTGTTCTTTGCACTGGGATCTCACTCACAGAGATCTTTTTGCCAGAGTGTCTTGGCTTTCCATGCCTGAAATACTCTCATGGGCTTTTCAGCCAGATCCGAGTGCCTTTAGGGCTGATTCTGAGGCCAGAGTGCTATTTAGGACATCCGCCATTCTATGAGTCTGCTGAGTATCTCACTTCCCATGTTGGATCACTCTCCCCTTTATTTATTCTATCGGTTAGTGTTAGCAGATACTAGACTTGTTTATGTGCTCCCTTTGACTCTTAGTCCTTTCATTATGATCAATTGTGAACTGAAATTGATCACTTGGAATAGTGAGATGGCATTGGCACATGCCACCTTGATGGGATTGAATTGGAATCCCCTAGTATGTTTCCAACTCTACCAATTGGGGCAAGTCAGCCCGAGCATGCCCCAAATTATACATCTCTTCCCTCTCTTATTCCCACTTTTATGTTTAACAGGGATCACATTTCAGTTAATTTTCAACACTTAAGAATAACTGTGTGATAATTACAGAATTAAACCAGTCATATTAAGTAGAACAGACAAAAAAGAAAAATACTATGAGGGATAATGTATTAAGTTGTCCATTAGCAGTCAGGGCTATGCTGATCAAGTCACCATTTCTCATAGTGTCCATTTCACTTCAGGAGGTTTCCTTTTTGGTGTTCAGTCAGTTGTCACCGATCAGGGAGAACATATGGTATTTGTCCCTTTGGGACTGGCTTACTTCACTCAGCATGATGTGTTCCAGATTCCTCCATTTTGTTGCAAATGACTGGATTTCGTTGTTTCTTACTGCGGTATAGTATTCTAAAGAATACATATCCCATAATTTCTTTATCCAGTCTACCATTGATGGGCATTTAGGTTGGTTCCAGGTCTTGGCTATTGTGAATTGTGCTGCAATAAACATTAGGGTGCAGACCGCTTTTTTCTTTATCAATTTAAACTCCTTTGGGTAAATTCCAAGGAGTGGGATGGCTGGGTCGAACGGTAGGGTTATATTCAGGTTTCTGAGGAATCTCCAGACTGATTTCCATAGTGGCTTAACCAGTTTGCATTCCCACCAACAGTGGGTTAGTGTCCCTTTTTCCCCACATCCTCGCCAGCATCTGTTGTTGGTAGATTTCTGTATGTGAGCCATTCTAACCGGGGTGAGGTGAAACCTCATTGTGCTTTTGATTTGCATTTCCCTGATTGCTAGTGACCTTGAACATTTTTTCATGTGCCTGTTGGCCATTTGGATTTCCTCTTTTGAAAAATGTCTATTGAAGTCCTTGGCCCATCTCTTAAGTGGGTTGTTGGTTTTGTTTTTGTGGAGTTTCTTGATCTCTTTGTAGATTCTGGTTATTAACCCTTTATCTGTTGCATAGTTTGCAAATATTTTTTCCCATTCTGTCGGTTGTCTCTTCACTCTCCTGACTGTTTCTTTTGCAGTAAAGAAACTTCTCAATTTGATGCAATCCCAATAGTTGATTTTGGCTTTGACTGTCTGTGCCTCCCGGGTCTTTTCCAGAAATTCTTTGCCTGTGCCAATATCTTGAAGGGTTTCTCCAATGTTCTCTAATAACTTAATGGTGTCAGGACGTAGATTTAGGTCTTTAATCCACGTTGAGTGGATTTTTGTGTAAGGTGTAAGGTAGGGGTCTTGCTTCATGCTTCTGCACGTGGAAATCCAGTTTTCCCAGCACCATTTATTGAATAGACTGTCCTTGCTCCAGGAATTAGTTTTAGATCCTTGATCAAATATAAGTTGGCTGTAGATGTTTGGGTTGATTTCTGGTGTTTCAATTCTGTTCCATTGGTCTATCCATCTGTTTCTGTACCAGTACCATGCTGTTTTGATTACAACTGCCCTGTAGTATGTCCTGAAGTCTGGTATTGTGATGCCTCCGGCTTTGTTTTTGTTGTACAAGATTGCTTTAGCTATTCGAGGTCTCTTGTGCCTCCATATGAATTTCAGCATCATTTTTTCTAGATCTGCGAAGAATGTCTTTGGTATCTTGATTGGGATTGCATTGAATCTATAAATTGCTTTTGGGAGAATGGACATTTTGATGATGTTGATTCTTCCAATCCATGAGCATGGAAGATTTTTCCATTTTTTGGTATCCTCTTCTATTTCTTTCTTTAAGGTTTTGTAATTTTCATCGTAGAGATCTTTAACGTCCTTGGTTAAGTTTATTCCAAGGTATTTGATTGTTTTTGTAGCTATTGTGAATGGGATTGATCTTAGCAGTTCTTTCTCAGTCATGGCATTACTTGTGTATACAAAGGCTGTTGATTTTTGTGCATTGATTTTATATCCTGCCACTTTGCCAAACTCCTCTGAGTTCCAATAGTCTCTTAGTAGAGTTCTTTGGATCCTCTAAGTACAGAATCATATCGTCTGCAAAGAGGGATAGTTTGACTTCTTCCTTCTTGATTTGTATTCCTTTGATTTCTTTTTCTTGTCTGATGGCTCTGGCTAAAACTTCCAGAACTATGTTAAATAGCAGTGGTGAGAGTGGGCATCCCTGCCTGGTGCCAGATTTCAGTGGAAATGCTTCCAACTTTTCCCCATTCAATAGGATGCTGGCTGTGGGTTTTTTATAAATTGCTTTGATTATATTGAGGAATGTTCCTTCTATACCCAATTTGCTTAGAGTTTTCATCATGAAAGGGTGTTGAATTTTATCAAATGCTTTCTCTGCATCAATTGAGATAATCATATGGTTTTTCTTCTGCAGTCTGTTAATGTGGTGAATCACATTGATTGATTTGCGAATGTTGAACCATCCCTGCATACCAGGGATGAATCCCACTTGGTCTGGGTGGATGATTTTCCTGATGTGTTGTTGTATTCTGTTGGCCAGAATTTTATTGAGGATTTTTGCATCTATGTTCATCAGGGATATTGGTCTGTAATTTTCTTTCAGTGCTGCATCTTTCTCTGGCTTAGGGATTAAGGTGATGCTGGCTTCATAGAAAGAATTTGGGAGGATTCCCTCTTCTTCGATTGTTCTGAATAGTTTGAGAAGAAATGGGATTAGTTCTTCTTTAAATGTCTGGTAGAATTCAGCAGTGAATCCATCTGGTCCTGGGCTTTTCTTTGTTGGGAGGGCCTTTATTACTGTTTCAATTTCTGTTTCAGTTATGGGTCTATTTAGGTTTTCGATGTCTTCATGGTTCAATTTTGGTAGATTGCATGTGTCCAGGAATCTATCCATTTCTGATAGGTTTCCCTGTTTGCTGGCATACAGGTCCTTGTAGTAATTTCTGATGATTCTTTTTATTTCTGTGGTGTCTGTTGTTACGTTTCCTTTTTCATCTCTGATTTTATTGATTTGGGTCTTTTCTCTTCTTTTTTTAGTTAGTTGGGCCAATGGGGTGTCAATTTTGTTTATTTTTTCAAAAAACCAGCTTCTCGCTTGGCTGATTTTTTGTAATGTTTTTTTGGATTCAATCCTGTTAATTTCTTCTCTGGTTTTAATTATTTCTCTTCTCCTACTAGATTTGGGTTTGGTTTGCTGCAGTTTTTCTAGGTCCTTGAGGTGCGCTGAAAGCTCATTTATTTGGTACCTTTCCAATTTCTTGATATAGGCACCTATTGCTATAAATTTGCCTCTCAATACTGCTTTTGCTGTATCCCATAAGTTTTGATATGTTGTGTTGTTGTCTTCATTTACTTCCAGAAAGTTTTTGATTTCTCTTTTGATTTCTTGAATGACCCAGTGTTCATTCAGGAGCATGTTGTTCAGTCTCCATGTGTTTGCATACTTTCTGGGGTTTCCTGAGTTGCTAATTTCCAGCTTCATCCCGCTGTGGTCTGAGAAGCTGCATGGTATGATTCTAATTCTTTTAAATTTGCTGAGATTTGCTTTATGTCCTAGTATGTGATCAATCCTAGAGAAGGTTCCATGCGCTGCTGAGAAGAATGTGAAGTCTGTAGATGTAGGGTTGAAAGTTCTGTAGATATCTGTTAGATCCATTTGGGCAATAGTGTCAATTAAATCTGCTGTTTCCATGTTGATCTTCTGTCCGGATGATCTGTCTATTTCTGAGAGTGGAGTATTGAAGTCCCCCAGTACTATTGTATTGGAATCTAAATCTCCCTTTAAGTCCCTTAACATATCTTTTAAATAGACCGGTGCCCTGTAATTAGGTGCATATACATTTATAATAGTTACATCTTCCTGTTGAATTGAACCCTTAATCATTATATAGTGTCCCTCTTTGTCTCTCTTAACAGTTTTTGTATTAAAGTTTATTTTGTCTGATATTAATATGGCTACACCTGCTTTTTTTTGGTTTCTGTTGGCATGGAATATCTTTTTCCAACCTTTCACTTTCAGTCTGCATGCCTCTTTGTTAGAGAGATGTGTTTCTTGTAGGCAACAAATAGTTGGGTTGTGTTCTGTGAGCCAGTCAGCTAAACGGTGTCTTTTAACTGAAGAATTCAGACCATTAATGTTCAATGTGACAATTGATACGTAGTGACTTTGCCCTGCCATTTTCCCGGAAATATTTTCTAGTATATGCTTTGAGCTTCCCATGCTCTTTTACTGGTAGGTGTTCTTCCTTTCCCTTCTTTCATATTGATGGCCGTGTTTCTGTGTTTCTGAGTGTAGCACATCTTTAAGTATCTTTTGCAGGGCCGGACGAGTGGCCACAAAGTCTTTCAATTTCTGTTTGCTATGAAAGGTCTTTATTTCACCTTCATTCACAAATGAGAGCTTGGCAGGATATAATATTCTGGGCTGGCAATTTTTCTCTCTTAGCACCTGTGCTATGTCTCGCCATTCCCTCCTAGCTTGTAGGGTTTCTGATGAGAAGTCAGCTGTGAGTCTGATTGGAGATCCTCTGAGAGTAATCTGACGTTTCTCTCTTGCACATTTTAGGATCTTTTCTTTATGTTTCACTGTGGTAAGTTTAATTACCACGTGTCGTGGTGAGGATCTCTTTTGGTCATGTTTATTGGGGGTTCTATGAGCTTCCTGTACTAGGATATCTCTGTCCTTCTCCAAACCTGGAAAGTTCTCTGCTAGTATCTCACTAAAAAGGCCTTCCAATCCTTTCTCTCTCTCCATGCCTTCAGGAACTCCTAGAACTCGAATGTTGGTTTTTTTAATAATATCCTGTAGATTCCCAACAATATTTTTCAGGTTTCTAATTTCCTCTTCTTTTCTTTGGTTTGACTGTATGTTTTCCTGTGCTCTATCTTCTAAGTCCGATATTCTCTCTTCTGCTTCACCCATTCTGTTTTTAAGGCTTTCTAATGTGTTTGTCATTTGATCTATTGAGCTCTTCATTTCATTTTGATTTCTCTTGACTATTACACTTTCCTGTTCTACTAGTTTCTGAGTTTCATTTTGACTCTTCCTTAAAATTTCATTTTCACGAGAAAGATTTTCAATCTTGTCCATTAAGGATTTCTGTAGTTCAAGGATTTGCTTTTGAAAACTTCTAAATGTTCTTATCATAAATTTTTTGAAATCCGTATCTTGCATTTCTTCTATCTCATCATCTTCATACTCTTGGCTTGGGGTGTTTTGCTTATTTGGAGGCATCATAGTGTCATCGTTGATCTTGCTCCCTCTATTTCTGTGTTTGTTACTCGGCATAGTTAATTCTTCTTGCGTCACTGTGCGCTTTTTTTTTCTTTTTTTTTTTTTTTTATACTGTGTCCGTGTTAAGTGGACTGCCTGCTGTTGGAGGAGCCTTGGAGGCTTGAGATGGGTGGGGCCTGAGAGCTCTGCCTGGTTCTTCCAGGTTAAGGGTATGCAAAGGTGACACCCTCAGGTTATGCGTGGTAAATCTCTCTCTTTTTATTTATTTATTTATTTTATTTATTCAGGGGGTAAGTAACACTGCAGGGCAGGGCTGTGCAGAATTGATGGTATTTAGCTTCCAGTCTTTGGCTCCTCTGGACTCCCACTGGGTTGCCTAGGCTACTGAATTGTAGTGACTCAGTTCCTTAACTCTCCCCCACTGATATGTAAATCCAAAGAGGAGGCCTGCTCTTTGTCTCTTGGGAATTCTTCAAGTCTTGCAGGCTTGTAACCTTTGCAAGGTTAGGGGGAAGAGAAACCCCGAAGCTTTTTTTTTTTCTTCTTTCCGGTAGTGAGTTTGCTGCACTTTCCGGCCCCCCTCTAGATTCTGACCCCCGTTTCCCCACCAATGTCTCGGGTTATTGAGCTCACCTCCCCTTCCAGCGCCGATGTGTGGACTCGGAGCCCTGAGCGTCTCAAGTCTCCCCGCTGTTTTCTGTGTGGCGTGCACTCTCCTTGGAGCACTGTCGCGCAGACCCTCGACAATATGTTTTAGATTCCTAATTTCCTCTTCTTTTCTTTGGTCTGACTGTATCCTTTCCTGTTTTCTGTCTTCTAAGTCTGATATTCTCTCTTCTGCTTCACCCATTCTGTTTGTAAGGCTCTCTATTGTGTTTTTCATTTGATCTATTGAATTCTTCACTTCAGTCACTATCACAGTTTCCTGTTGTACTAGTTGTTTCGTTTCATTTTGATTCCTCCTTAATATTTCATTTTCACGAGAGAGATTTTCTATCTTGTCCATTAAGGATTTCTGTAGTTCAAGAATTTGTTTTTGAGAACTTCTTAATGTTCTTATCAATTTTTTGAGATCTGCTTCTTGCATTTCTTCTATGTCATCATCTTCATAATCTTGAATTGGGGTGTCTTTTTCATTTGAGGGCGTCATGGTGACTTCCTTGTTTTTATTACCTCGGTTTTTGCGTTTGTTATTTGGCATATTGGAGATATTTGGTTTCTTCACTGTGGTGCTTTTTCTTGTTATACTATGACTCTAGATTAAGTGGACTATCTGTTTTTGATGGAGCCTTAGGGCTTGAGATGGGTGTGGCCTGAGAGCTCTGTTTGCTGTGCCAAAGGTGACACTCCCAGGTTAGGCGTGGTAAATCTCTCTCTCTCTCTCTCTCTTTCTTTTTTTGATTCAAAAGGGACATAATTCCTCACAGCTGAACGAAGTTGGAGGTAGTTAGCAGGCAAATGATATACCTACAGGAGCCAGAGTTCGGAAGCTCTTTCCCAAGGACCACACAGGGAATCTGTTCGGCCCTCAGAATGGGCTCAAATTCTCCTTCAGTCTCCCACTGGGTTGCCAAAATTACGGAATTGTAGCGTCTCTGGAGAGTGCTTATGTGAATTCCATGAGTTCTCTCCCCCACCGTCTCTTTTTTCACAGTCTCAGTTCAGTAGCACCACAAATTTACTAGGTCCTAATCTCCTGTTAATTCGCCCCACCCAGAGTCAGGTTTTTCTGCTAGGCTCAGGGCCGGTGCAGACCTGAGGTCGCTCTGCTTATGACGTATGTCCAAGATGGCGCCTGCTCTTTGTCTTGCTTGCCCTTGAGAGGTGAGCAGAGAGAGAGAAACCCGTGTCCATACCAGTCACCTTTTTTTTTCTCTCTCTCTCTCTCTCTCTTCCAGTTAGCCTGGTGAACTTCCCCCCCCGGGGGTCGTTCCCTCTAGTCTCCTCTCTCCGTTTGCCTGCCGGTGTCTCAGGCTATTGAGGTTCGGCTCACCTTGCGTTCCAGCGCTGGTGTGTTGAGTCTGCCACTGGTGAGCTGAACTGTGGGCTCCCACGCTCTCCACGCAGGTCCGCTGTGAATCACGCATTCCGGAAGAGTTTCTTCTGCTGTTTCCTCCCCTACTCTTCCTTGAACCTGCAGTATCTCCACTTTTATTAAACTATCTCTCCCCGGACTATCAGTGTGCTCCCTTCCTATTCCGCCATTTTGCCTCCTCCAGGGAATTGCTTAAGTTCTGAGGTCTAGTCAGGCTAACAAAATGCTAGATAGTCTATAAATTTTAGTCTCTGCCTGTAAAACCAAGTAAATAAGCCTTGCTCAATGTGTTGACTAGTTCTGATAATTTGCAAACTGATTTCCCCTGTAAGAGCCTGGAGTTGTGAGTCACTGTTTGAGGAGCTACAGTGATCATCACTATGATTATATATAACATCCAGAAATGTTTGAAATTGTATCTGATGAAGAAAAATATCAACAATATTATGTTCTTATATGATGTTCTTTCCTTTCTGAACAGTATACACTATGTGGACCAAATGAGATTTCTTTTGCTAATAATATTTGCATTCATTCTATTTTCTCTTTCCAGCTGTCAGAAGTCTATGGCCCTGTGTTCACTGTGTATTTGGGCATGAGGTCCACTGTGGTGATTTGTGGATATGATGCGGTGAAAGAAGCCTTGGTTGATCTGGGAGAAGAGTTTTCTGGAAGAATCGTTTTCCAGTGACTGCAAAAGTTAAGAAAGGATTTGGTCAGTGTTTTTGTGTTTGTGTGTGTGTGTGTGTGTGTGTGTGCCTGCATGGTATTGATAACAGGAAGAAAAATGGGGAGTAGAAATGTCGAGGTCTCCTCCTGCACAGCTGGGTCGATCCACAAGCCTTTCAGGTGTCTTTGTCTGGGATCCTCCTTTAGTTTCCATTTCTTTTGCTCTTAGGAATCATTTTCAGCAATAGAAAGAGATGGAAGGAGACCCGGCGCTTCTCTCTGATGACCCTGCGGAATTTTGGGATGGGGAAGAAGAGCATTGAAGAAAGAGTTCAAGAGGAAGCCTTCTGCCTGGTGGAGGAGCTGAGAAAAATGAGTGGTGGGTGATTCTATGTCCTTAAGAGAATGGAGTGTTCTCCAGTGATGGCCCTGGACACAGTCAAGTATGGCAAAATCTTTCATTCTGGGTCCTTATTGTCAGTTCCCTGGAGGAGCAGAGACTGATTGAAGCCCAGAGCTAAGGGAGATTTTGGCACCTTTGGTTGTGTTTCATTCAGTGACCATGCATACAGAGTTTAATATAAAAGCCTCTAATTTTTTTTTCTTTCCTTGTTTTGTTTGCTTGTAAATCCTCATTTTTTTGGACATAAAGAAATATTTTTTCCTGCAGCATAATTGTGGGGTAGTATTCCAGAACATTTCACCAGGGGATAATAGTGTGGCATGGTAGAAATGACTAATTCACATCCTTATGAAACATGAAAAGGTGATGGATCACTTAATTGGTCTATATTTGTAGAATGAGCCTCACTGACAGATCCAGAGGTATTTTCAAGGCCAAGTCTTTAATGCCTACCTGTAATAATGTTTTACTATTATTTCCATTACTTACATGACTCTTAGTACAGTCCTTATCCATAATAGTACCCCTGTGGACAGATAACTGTTTTATTATTTATTGTTTTAAAAATTTATTTATGTATTTGAAAGCAGAGTTATAGATAAAGAGGAAGAGACTGACAGAGAAAAATCTTCCATTTGCTGGTTCACTGCCCAGATGTCCTCAATAGTTAGCACTGGGCCAGACTGAAACCAAGTGATTCATCTGGGTCTCCCATGTGGGTACAAGGGCCCATATAGTTGGACCATCTTCTACTAGTTTCCCAGGCCATTAACAGGAAGCTGAATAAGAAGTGGAGTAGCCAGTGTTAAACCAGTGCCCATATGGGTTTATGGTGTTGCAGGCTGTGGCTTTACCAACTGTGCCTCAATGCTGGCTGCAAATAAATCTATCAGCAACTTTTGGAAAGATTTTTAAAATTTATTTGAATGGCAGAGTTAGAGAGGGAGGGGAGAAGGATAGCGAGGTCCTCTATCTGTTAGTTCACTCCCCAAATGACCACAATGGCTGAGGCTGGGCTGGTATGAACCCAGGAGCCAGGAGCTTCTTCCATGTCTCCCACATGGGTGCTGGAACACAAGCATTTGGGTCATCATCTGCTGCATTCTTGGGCACATTAGCAAGGTGCTGGATTGTAAGTGGAGCAGCCCGGACTGGAACAGTTGTTCATATGGGATGCTGACACTATAGGTGGCAGCTTTACCTGCTATGCCTCAGTATAGTACAGTACAGTAATTCTCGATGACTTTTTTTTTTTTTACTTTTGTGGTATCCATTGTAATATCTTTCTTTTCATCTCTGACTTTATTAATTCAGATATTCTGTGCTCCACTTCCCCTCTTTTGTTATTTGGGCCAATAGTTTATCATCTTTATTTATTCATTTTTTTAAACCTGCTCCTCATTTCACTGATCTTTTGTATCTTTTTCAATTTCAATTTTGTTTATTTCTTTTCTAATTTTTATTTTCTTTCTTCCTACTAATTTTGAGTTTTGATTATTCTAGTTTTTCTAGATTTTTGAGATGCATTGCTAGATCACTTATTTGCTGCCTTTCAAATGTCTTGATGTAGGCACTAATTGCTATAAACTTTCCTCTTAACAATGCTTTCGCTATATCATGTAAATTTTGTTGGTTTTTTTGTCATCTTCATTCATTTCTAGGATTTTCTTTTGCTCTCCTTTTTTTTTCTATGACACACTGTTCATTAACAAGCATGTTGTTCAGTCTCCATGTATTTGAATATTTTCTAGAGTTTCTTAAGTTGTTAATCTCTAGCTTCATTCCATTATGGCCAGATACCTGGTATGATTTCAGTATTTTTTGAATTTGCTGAGGCTTGCTTTATGGCCAAGCGTATGGTCTATTCTAGAGAAAGTTCCATGCACTGAAGAAAAGAATGTGTATTCTGCAGTTATGGGATGAGAGGTTCTGTAGATATCAGTGAGATCCATTTGGCTTATGGTGAATATTAGCTCTGCTGTTTCTTTGCTGATTTTCTGCCTAGTTGATCTGTCCATTGATGAAAATCATAGTTTTTTTTTGAAAGCTTAATACTCCAGAGTATTTTAGTTGAACAAGAGCCTGTCCAGAGCAGTTAAGAAAACAGATTTTTCTATTATTAATTCGCTATTCTTTATAACTTCCTGTTTCTTGTCATCTTTAATTATATATGTATTGTGAATCCTGGGGCTTTTACATATAAAGTTTCTTGATCTTTTGATTAGAGCAATTTTATTGAAATATTTTCTACCCCAAACAAAATAAAAGGAAAACAAACAAACAAACAAAAGTCTCCTATGCCTTTTTTAATATGTAAAATGATGAGTTTCCCTAAAGGGTGGTCACATTAAAATATTCATTGTGACACAGCTTTCTGTCGATTTCTGTGTAGAGCAATTATCTAGAATTCCATAAGACCATAAGCTTTATCCAAATAAATTAATTATATAGCCTGATTGGTTATTTTTACTTTACTTTATTTTTTAAAGCCTGATTTGTTATATGGACATTGTTTCCAAGGGCAGGAATTATTTTTCTTTCTATATCAGATAAATCAAGGACTTCATTCATCAATTTAACTTTTGAGTTTACCCTTGTCATTCAAATTTGAAATAAGGATTTCTAGTTTCATTTCAATTTTATGCAAAAAGATTTGTTTTATACTTTGTTTTCATTTGAGTTAGAGTTTTTTTCAAATTCCATGGATGGTTTGCTGGCTATGTTTGCTTTGTGAAACAGCTGAATTGTTTTGTACACTTTCTCTTTAGTCTTTCTGTCTGGAGTTTGTATGTGTAATTTCTTCAGTTGTGGAGGCTCTAAACACGATGCCTGTTTTCTTTCCTTAATTGTCTATAAACTTTAAGAATAGGTGAGGTTTTACACTTATAACTTGAGTTATTAGGTAGCCTCTAAGACTTTTTCCTTTTGCCCTCCAAAACAACTTGACATAGAGTCAGAATCCTATACCGAGAAGCAGTGATGTTCTCTTCAAGCAGTGGGTGTTTTTGCAGTAGTTGGAAAGCCATCTTTAAATAAACTAGGATGGGGAAATTGTAGTGTTTTTCTAAGCACTTTGAAGATTTTGCTGATCAGTTAGTCTGTATGTAAATATTATGTTCGATTCTAAAATTGCCTCTGTTTGTTAGTTCAAAGCCTAAAGTCCTGTATGTATGTTTTGATAGTATTTAAAAATGTTTCCCAGGCCAGCGCCGCAGCTCACTAGGCTAATCCTCCGCCTAGCGGCGCCGGCACACCGGGTTCTAGTCCCGGTTGGGGTGCCGGATTCTGTCCTGTTGCCCCTCTTCCAGGCCATCTCTCTGCTGTGGCCAGGGAGTGCAGTGGAGGATGGCCCAAGTGCTTGGGCCCTGTACCCCATGGGAGACCAGGAGAAGCACATGGCTTCTGGCTCCTGCCATCGGATCAGCGCGGTGCGCCGGCCGCAGTGCGCCGGCCGCGGCGGCCATTGGAGGGTGAACCAACGGCAAAGGAAGACCTTTCTCTCTGTCTCTCTCTCTCTCACTGTCCACTCTGCCTGTCAAAAAATAAAAATAAATAAAAAAAATTTTAAAAAAATGTTTCCCATTCTTCAGGATCACCCTGCGATCCGACCTTTATCCTGGGTGCTGCTCCCTGCAACGTGATCTGCTCTGTGATTTTCCAGAACTGTTTTGATTATAGAGACCCGAATTTTCTTGCCTTCATCGACAAATTCAATGAAAACTTCAAGATTTTGAATTCTCCATGGGTACAGGTGAGACCAAGTTCCCCTCTTTCTGAGAGAACATTTCTCTTCTTTGCACTGATGAGCTCAGAATTTATATGCAGTCTCTCCACTTTTCAAACATTCACTTCAGCATGGCCCTTAGAATTTTTTCTGGAAGGTAAATGCTTTCCCTTTGTTTTTCTTTTTGTTTTTGCCAATGACTCCTTTTGCTTCTCTCTCTTTTTCTTTTGTTGGCTATAGATATTTGTTTATTGACTTTTCTCCACTAAATATGCTAAAGGTGTATGTTGCTTTCCTGTGAGGTCCCTGCATTCTCTGTTCCCTTAGCTTGTGTTCAGCTGCTTTGACAGAGATTACCTTGAAGGTGAAAGTGAAAAATACAAACAAAGAGCTATAGATACATATACACAATGCAAGATAAAGAGAGAAAAAGAAAGAATAGAGTGAATGGAAGAAAGGAAAGAGGGGAGGTAGGAAGGAAGCAGGAAAGAAGAAATGAAATAAGAAACAACATTAAGTCACTTCTGGGACAGGAGCTGTGATAGGCACTCCTTACCTCACTCATATTGGTTAAATGGAACCCAGTTGTCAGTCACAGGAGAAAACTCAGCATTTCCTCAAGTCTTGCCTTTTTTAAAAAATGAGTTATTGGAATGTTAGAGTAATATATATATATATATATATATGACTCTGAGACAGAGAGACAGAGACAGAGACAGAGAAACAGAGACAGAGAGAGCTTTTCCATCTGCTGGGTCACTCAAAATAAGGCCACAATGGCTGGAATTGGGCCAGGATGAAGTCAAGAATCAGGAGCTTCTTTGGGGTCTCTCACATGGGTAGCAGGGCTCCAAGTACTTGGGCCATCTTCTGTTGCTTTCCCAGGATATTAGCCGGGAGATAGATCAGACGTCGAATAGCCAGACTCAAACTAGTGCTGTATGGGACACAGTGCTGCAGGAAACAGCTTACCTGCTTCACCACAATGCCAGCCTCAAGTCTTTTATTTTTTTAATATAAAATGTTTTTTTTTTCATTTATTTGAATGGAAGAAAGCTTGGGAGAGACAGACAGAATCAGACATATTCTACCTGCTGTTTAACACTTTAGTTACACATAGTAGCCAGCTTGGGCCAAGCCGAAGTCACGGTCCTGGAACACAATCCAATTTCTTGGTAGGTGACATGCACCAAAACTTTAGTCATCATCTGCTGCCTCCCAGGGCATGCACTAGGAGGGATCTGAAATTGGAAGTTGATCTGTTACTTGAGCACAGGCACTATAATATGGTATCCAAGTGTTCCAAGGGACATCTAAGTACTGTGCCCCAGGCTCACTCCAATGTTCTTTTTGTTTAAAAGATTAAACTTGCTTTATTTTTTTATTCCTTTGTACCACTACCACAATTTATAGAACAATACACCTGGTGCAATGAAAGGACGAAGAAATGACAAAGCTACAACATGTAGAAAAACCTCAGGAATGTACAACTAATCAGCAGTACATTGTATTAATCAACAGCTGCACTTTTGACAAGTTGTGGCTATGATTTCCTGGACAAGAAGGGTTACTGTTCATGCTGCAGTAGCTTTTCTAAATTTTGGTCATTGTTCATTCTGTGACAGGTTTTTTGTATAGTTCCTATAGCATTTGGGCTGATAGCCTCCAAGTTATCTGCACCTTTCCTGATAACTCTTTTCTCTTTGTCTTGTTCATAATTGTAGCCCTTTTCTCCTATTTTTTAGACTCTTTCTACCACCAGCTCCATGAACACCACCATAGGAACTTCCTGAGCTTCTCCATTCATAATGCCCCCTATTATAGGGCCATACTTGACTGCTGCATCAACTTGAACTTCCAAAACCATTGTTGTGCCCACCACCGCCATAGTTACCTCCAAATTTCCCTCCTTCATTTTACCCTCACATCCTCCTTCTCTAGCATATCTGTCCCCGTATCTGTCCACCACAACCAGTAGCCTCTTCTGCTACTGCCGTCAGCACCAGCACTGCACTTGCCTCCATGGTCTCCAAATCCCTTCTGTCCACCATCACCTCCTCTGTACCCTCTCTGCCGCCACCACCCCAATGCCATAGCCTCCTCTTCCACCAAAATTTCCACCACTGCCAAAATTACATCCACCACCTCCAGAGTTTCCTCCATGATCCATTAAGTTGCTAGACCCAGCACCTCAGCCCTTGGTGATCTGGCAGCAGCCTGCAGCTTTTGTTTAGAAAAGGTTTTTTTTTGTTGTTTCATCTCAAAACTATGCCCACTTAAAGAGTGGTATTTCTGAACAACAATTCTATCAACTGTTAGAAAATCCAAAACCTTTCCCCCACTCTACCTATGCTGCATAACTTCTTTTTTTTAAGATTTATTTATTTATTGAAAGTCAGAGTTACACACAGAGAGAAGGAGAGGTGAGAGAGAGAGAGAGAGAGAGGTCTTCCATCTGCTGGTTCACTCCCTAATTGGCTGCAACATCTGGAGCTGTGCCAATCTGAAGCCAGGAGCCAGGAGCTTCTTCCAGGTCTCCCACACTGTACAGGGGCCCAAGGACTTGAACCATCTTCTACTGCAATCCCAGGCCATAGCAGAGAGATGGATCGGAAGTGGAACAGCTGGGTCTCAAAATGGTGTTCATATGGGATGATAGCACTGCAGGCGGTAGCTTAACCCACTACACCACAGTGCCGTGCCCCTGCATAACTTCTATGATTTCAGTATTTATACTTTTCAAAGCAGTCTCTCAAGTTATATTCTCCTGTATCTTCTTTAATACCACCGAGAAAAATCTCACATTATCACATAATCTGGGAATGTGCCCCATTTCTCAAGACAGCTCTCTCAAGCTATTGTCTGTATTTTCAAAACATAGACCATCAATAGTTTCCTCAACTTCAATGGTTTCTTTGGAGCATGGGCCTCCATTTTTTTTTCTTTCTTTTTTTTTTTTTTTTTTTTACAGGCAGAGTGGACAGTGAGAGAGAGAGACAGAGAGAAAGGTCTTCCTTTGCCGTTGGTTCACCCTCCAATGGCCGCCACGGCCGGCGCACCGCGCTGATCCGAAGGCAGGAGCCAGGTGCTTCTCCTGGTCTCCCATGGGGTGCAGGGCCCAAGGACTTGGGCCATCCTCCACTGCACTCCCTGGCCACAGCAGAGAGCTGGCCTGGAAGAGGGGCAACCGGGACAGAATCCGGTGCCCCGACCGGGACTAGAACCCGGTGTGCCGGCGCCGCAAGGTGGAGGATTAGCCTAGTGAGCCGCGGCGCCGGCCAGGGCCTCCATTTTCAAAACAGTCTTTCCTCATCAAGTCAACTCAAGTTCATTATCTCTTTCAGTTCTTTCCTCAGCCTATGTTCTGAACAGGAATGTTAACATTTTTCTAAATTCTACAGCATACGTGGGCACTTTTGAATGATCTAATTGTCCAAGTTATTCTCCCCCAGCTTTTCTTCCCAGGACCTTAGTGCTCCATTGTGTTCCTCAATTATAGTTATTTGCCACAGGTTGGCTGCAGGGTGTCCATTTGCATTACCAGATTTGGGAGAAATGTCTGCTTACTTTCCACCCTGAATGAATTCTGAATTAAATAAGAAATGTCTTTTATCAGTTCTTCAGGTGGTTCTCAGAAAGGTTAGCACAGAGAAACACAATATCTTCCTCTGGATCCAGGGAGCAGAGTCCCTCCCCTGGGAGCAGTTGAGTTAGAGAGGACAGAGGACAAGGGCAGATAAAATTGCCACAAAGTTTTATTACTAGTTTTAATTACATTTTTTAATTCAGTTTTCTTTTATACTGACACTTATCGATTATTTCCCAGAAGTCATAAATAAAATTTTGACTGTTGCCTAGAGTTCTCATAAAGTGAATTCCGACTGGTTTCAATGGGTTTCTCAAAAATTTTGTGCAGTATTTGGACTTTTGAGCTGCCTATGTGCAATATTTGTTGGTATAAAATGTTGAAGTGAATTTCAAGCACCAAAGTCCTGTCCATATCATAGCATCATTGAGTGCCTGCCTGGGAAACTGAGTTGAGGCCTTTATATATACAGAAGAGAACCAACGTTTGAATATGGAGCTGGAACTCAGGCTGCTTGTCTAGTGGTTGTTCCATTAAAGCTGAAAACCTCAATTTCAGGCGGTCAGTGGGTGACTGACTAACTATAGGCTTGTTGAAAAGCATTCGCTTACCCACATGGTTGGCCTATACTGAGCTCTTAGAGAAGTTTTCACTACATTCTTTGGCTGAAATAGCCCAATTTGGTATATCAAGGAATTTGAACATTTGGGAGCATAGATACTGCCAGAAAGCTTTGGATGGTTAAAGTTTTTGATGCATAAAACACTAGCTGAGAGAGTGGAATTAAGTGATAAAAGGATTGGGTTTGATGTGGATGATCTGTGAGAAAACCTCACAATCATGCTCTTTGCTGGGTTGTTACACTGTGTGACAGTATAGAAGTAACTTAACTTCTCTAGTGCAGAGGTTTTGAGTCATAGAGTTCTGAGCTGGAATCCATCAATGTGATGGCTCACAGTTCAAGCTAGAGTATATTTTGAAGTTAGAGGGAAGAGTTACTGTATCAGATGAGAACTATATAAAGAAGATAAAGGTAATGTATGATTAAAGAAATTACTGTCATTTTCGATCATGGGGCCAGGGTTTTCTCCCTAACATCTGTCTGTCAGCGCTGAGTATTACTTTACATAAATAATCAAATGCTGCTCCTCAGGGAACAAGCTATTTATTTTAAAAATTATTAACATAAGGAGAATATATTTCATGTAGTTTGTTGATAAAATTCTAAGAATATAATGATATTTTCTGCCTCAATTCCACCACCTTCCATCTTCCTTCCTTCCTTCCTTTTTAATTTTCGTAATGAAATATTTTTAATTATGTTACAGTCACAGAGTTTTTTTTTACCAGAATTTTAAAGCATAAAATGGTGTATTGTGTATATGCCTTCAATAAAAATGTTTAATTCAGTAATTATTTTTAAATTTTAAGGTTTGCAATACTTTCCCTATTCTTCTTGATTGGTTCCCAGGAAGTCATAGAAAAATGATTAGTAATTCTACTTATGTAGCAAATTATGATTTGGAGAAAATAAAAGAACACCAAGAATCTCTGGACATTACCAACCCTCGAGAATTCATTGATTGTTTCCTGATCAAAATGGAACAGGTAAAATGTTATTTTTGTCATGTTTTTATGTATTTTTAAACTATATTTAATAAATATAAATTTCCAAAGGACAACTTTTTTTCTTTTTTTAAACTTTTATTTAATAAATATAAATTTCCAAAGTACAGCTTTTGGATTATAGTGGCATTTTCCCCCAACCACCCACAACCATCCCATCTCCCACTCCCTCACCCATCACATTCACATCAAGATTCATTTTCAATTATCTGTATATACAGAAGATCAATTTTGTATATACTAAGTAAAGATTTCAACAGTTTGAACCCACATAGACACACAAAGTATATAGTACTGTTTGAGTATTAGTTATGCCATTAATTCACACAGTACAACACATGAAGGACAGAGATCCTACATGAGGAGTAAGTGCACAGTGACTCCTGTTGTTGATTTAACAACTGACACTCTTGTTTATGGTGTCAGTAATCACCCTAGGCTCTTGTCATGAGCTGCCAAGGCTATGGAAGCCTTTTGAGTTCACCGACTTCGATCTTATTTAGACAAGGTTATAGTCAAAGTGGAAGTTCTCTCCTCCCTTCAGAGAAAGGTACCTCCTTCTTTGAAGACCCATTCTTTCTACTGGGATCTCACTCACAGGGATCTTTCATTTAGGCCATTTTTTATTTTGCCACAATATCTTGGCTTTCCATGCCTGAGAAACTTTCATGTGCTTTTTAGCCAGATATTATTCCTTAAGGGCTGATTCTGAGGCCAGAGTGCTGTTTAGGACATCTGCCATTCTATGAGCCTGCTGTGTATCCCGCTTCTCATGTTGGTTTGTTCTCTCCTTTTTAATCCTATCAGTTGGTATTAGCAAATTCTAGTCTTGTTTATGTGATCCTTTTGATTCTTAATCCTAACATTATGATCAAATATGAACAGAAACTGATCACTTTGACTATTGAGATGGCATTGGTACATGCCGTCTTCATGGGAATGAATTGGAATTCCCTGGCACGTTTCTAACTCTACCATTAGGGTAAGTCTGATTGAGCATGTGCTGAACTATACATCTCCTCCCTCTCTTATTCCCACTCTTGTATTTAACAGGGATCACTTTTCATTTAAATTTAAATACCTAAGAATAATCATGTGTTAATTAAAGTGTTCAACCAATGGTATTAATTAGAAAAAAATACTAAAAGGAATAATATAGTAAGTTGTTCCTTGACAGGACAAGGGCTGATCAAGTCACTGTTTCTCATAGTGTCCATTTCACTTCAACACGTTTCCTTGTAGGGGCTCAGTTAGTTGTCACCGAACAGAGAGAATATATATATATATATATATATATATATATCCCTTTAGGACTGGCTTATTTTACTCAGCAAAATGTTTTCCAGATTCCTCCATTTTGTTGCAAATGACTGGATTTCATTTTTTTTACTTCTGTATAGTATTCTATAGAGTACATATCCCATAATTTCTTTATCCAGTCTTCTAATGATGGGCATCTAGTTTGATTCCATGTCTTAGCTATTGTGAATTGAGATGAAATAAACATTGAGGTGCAGATAGCTCTTTTATTTGCCAGTTTAATTTCCTTTGGGTAAGTTCCAAGGAGTGGGATGTCTGTGTTGTATGATAGGGTTATAGTCAGGTTTCTGAAGAATCTCCAGACTGACTTCCATAGTGGCTTTACAAGATTGCATTCCCAGCAACATTGGGTTAGTGTCCCTTTTCCCCCACATCCTGCCAGCATCTGTTGTTGTATTTCAGCCATTTTAACTGGGGTGAGGTGATTCCTCATTGTGGTTTTGATTTGCATTTCCCTGATGGCTAGTGATCCTGAACATTTTTTCATGTGTCTGTTGGCCATTTGGATTTCCTCTTTTGAGAAATGTCTATTGAGGTCCTTGGCCTATCTCTTAAGTGGGTTGTTTGTTTTGTTGTTTTGCAGTTTCTTTTTTTTTTTAAATTTTTTGACAGGCAGAATGGATAGTGAGAGAGAGAGACAGAGAGAAAGGTCTTCCTTTTGCCATCGGTTCACCTTCCAATGGCTGCAACAGCCAGCGCATCGCGCTGATCCGAAGGCAGGAGCCAGGTGCTTCTCCTGATATCCCATGCGGGTGCAGGGTCTAAGTACTTGGGCCATCCTCCACTGTACTCCTGGGCCATAGCAGAGAGCTGGCCTGGAAGAGGGGCAACCGGGACAGAATCTGGCGCCCCAACCGGGACTAGAACCCTGTGTGCCGGTGCCACAGGCAGAGGATTAGCTAATTGAGCCTTGGCGCTGGCCTGTGTGGTTTCTTGATTGCGTTGTAGATTCTGGTTATTAAACCTTTATCGGTTTCATAGTTTGCAATTATTTTTCCCCATTCTGTTGATTGCCTGTTCACTTTCCTGACTGTTTCTTTTGCAGTACAGAAACATTTCATTCTATGTAATTCCAGTTGTTAATATTGGCTTTGACTTTCTGTACCTCCGGGGTCTTTTCCAAGAAGTCTTCTCCTGAGCCTATATATTGCAGGGTTTCTCCAGTGTTCTCTAATAATTTGATGTTGTCGGTTCACAGATTTAGGTCTTCAATCCATGTTGAGTTGATTTTTGTGTAAGATGTAAGGTTGGGGTCTTGCTTCATGCTTCTTCACATGGAAACCCAGTTTTCCCACCACCATTTGTTGAATAGACTGCCCTTTCTCCAGAAATTGGTTTTAGCTCCTTGATCAAATATAAGTTGGCTGTAGATGTTTGGATTGATTTCTGGTGTTTCTATTCTGTTCCTTTGGTCTATTCATCTGTTTATGTAGCAGTACCATGCTGTTTTGATTATAACTGCCCTGTAGTATGTCTTGAAATCTGGTATTGTGATGCCTCTGGCTTTGTTTTTGTTGTACAAGATTGCTTTGGCTATTTGATTTCCTGTGCCTCCATATGAATTTCAGCATCATTTTTTCCAGATCTGAGAAGAATATCTTTGGTATCTTGATTGGTATCTCATTGCATCTATAAATTGCTTTTGGGAGAATGGAAGTTTGAGAAGAATTGAAGTTAGTTTTTCTTCAAATGTCTGGTAGAATTCAGCAGTGAATACATGTGATCCTGGCCTTTTCTTTGTTGGGAGGGCCTTTATTACTGATTCAATTTTTTGTCTCAATTATGAGTTAAGTTTTCTATGTCTTCATGGTTCAAATTAGGTAGGTTGTATGTGTCCAGGAATCTATCCATTTCTGTTAGATTTCCCTGTTTGCTGGCATACAACTTTTTGTAGTAATTTCTGATGACTTTATTTCTTTGGTGTCTTATGTTACATTCCATTTTTCATCTCTGATTTTATTTATCTGAGTCTTTTCTCTCCTTTTTAAGTTAGTTCTGCATGGATTTCTGTAGTTCATGCATTTGTTTTTGATAACTTTTAAATGTTCTTATCAAATTTTTTGAAATCTGTATCTTGCATTTCTTCTATTGCATCATTTTCATAATCTTGTATTGGAGTGTCATGTTCATTTGGGATCATCATGATGTCTTCCTTGTTCTTGTTTCTTCAGTTTTTGGATTTGTTGTTTGGCATTGTGGAGATATTCTTTGGTTTCTTCTTTTCTTTTTTTCACTGTGGTGGCTTTTCTCATTATACTATGGCTCTAGATTAAGTGGACTGTCTGCATTTGGTGAATCTCTAGAGGCTTGTGGTGGGTGTGGCCAGAGATCTCTGTTCAGTTCTTCAGGGTTAAGGGTGTGCCAAATGTGACACACCCAAGTTTGGTGTGGTAAGTCTTCTCTCTTTGTCTCTCTCTCTCTCTCTGTCTCTCTCTCTTTTATTCAGAAAGAAAGTAATTCTGCTCTGCTGAGCTCTTCTCCTTGATGGCAATCAGTGCCTGAGTGCTAGCCCCTGTGTGTATAATATTCATCTGCTCTGTCCCAAGGACACCACAAGGGTTCTGTGCAGTCCACAGTTTAAGCTGATTCCCCTGCAATGTCTCTCACCTGGTAGCCGAGGCCGCCCAAGTTTGTTGTGTCTCCCACTGAGACTACTCACATCTCAGCCACACTGTGAGTTCTCCCACACACCCACAGTTGTTTTTTTTTTTTTCCACAGTCCCAGTTCATAAGCTCCACACATTCACTAGGTCTTAGTCTTCTGTTATTACTTTCCACCAGAGCCAGGTTTTTCTGCTTGGTTGAGATCGGGCACAGCCCTGAGCTGGCGCAGCTCTTACGTATGTCCAAAATGGCGCCTGCTATATTGTCTTGCTTGCCTTTGTAAGGTGAGTGGAGAGGGAGAATCGTGTCCATACCAGCCCCCTTTATTATTATTTTTCTCTCCTCTAGTTAGGCTGGTGTACTTTCCCCCATGGGGCTTCAAGCCTCGTTCCTTCTAGGCTCTTCCTGCCGCTTTTCCAACAATGTCTCTTGGTACTGTGCTTTTGCCTCACCTCCCTTTCCAGCACTGGTGCATATGCTCGGCAGCTGGGGTCCTAAGCTATGGGCGTTCGTGCCCACCACATAGGTCTACCATGTCCTACTAATGCCGGAAGAGTTTCCTCTGCAGTTTTTCCATTAAGTATCTCCACTTTTATTAAACTATCTTTTCCCAGACTATCAGTGGACTCTCTCCCTATTCTGAAAATGTCATTAATTTATCTGCATGTGGTGGCTGATTGATAATTTGAGTACTTATAGGGGATGTTCAAATGTCAGAGAAGAAATACTTGACGAACACTTAAAGTTTACTTGTGTGTATGGGACTTGACTAAGGGTCATGGAAGAGTTAAAATTGAGATGCTAAACAATTAGAATATATGGACTCTGCCTTAGCTATTAATTTCATGAGGAAAGACAGAGTGCACACCTCAGTTACTAGGGACAACAAAGAAGTTGAAAAATTGAAAGTATCAAACCACAGGGTTAATGTGAACCCAATCATATGTTACTGTGCATGAAAGAATGAAAAGTAAGGGTTTCACCTAGTGGGCTTCCTGCATGGCCCAATGTTGAGTTTAATCTTCAAGTATTTGCAGTGAGGTGCAGTAGAAGGGGTTTAGATGGGTTGAAGGGTATAATGAGAGGTTCTGAAGTGTTTGATGGCAAAGATTTGGAAAGCAGACTTACATGACTGTAAGCAAAAATGAATTGGGCCAATAAGGCATGGTAAGTGTCTGTCAAGTAACTCGCAGCCCTGAATGTTGGCAGGGGGAGTTTTGATTTGATCAAGTATAGAAATGTCACAGGGGCAGCATTGTGACATAGATGGTAAAGCCATGGCTTGCAGTCCTGGCATCCTTTATGGGCGCCAGTTCGATTCCCAGCTCTCCACTTTTCATAGAGCTCCCTGCTAATGGATCTGGGTAGGCAGCAGAGGATGGTTCAAGTGTTTGGGCTCCTAAAACCACATAGGAGACCTGGAAAAAGCTGCTGGCTCCTGGCTTTGTCCTGGCCCAGCCAGGTATACCAGTTCTCCCAGAGTTGGTGACTGAAGAACCAAATCATGGAGAAGATTTGAGTTACAGAATTATATGTGTGATCCAAAACATTCTCGTGTCTGGAAGAAACTCAGCTTTGGGGATTCCTTTTGCATTGTGTGACACAGTGCATGGGATGTGGGTAGTATCCAAGTTTTCTCGTAGAGAGAGCAAAGAGCATGTGACGTCAAGTGAGAAATATGTTGCATGGCTACTATGGCTGTAAGAGAGGCTTGCAAATGAAATTTGGAGATGATCAATGGATAATGGATAAATAAAATGAAGGTTGGGTTAATTAATCTACATTTTCTGTCATACCAAATAGTTGTTATAGTTGTTTTTTAACTTTCAATTTTAGAATAGTTTTAAATTTACAAAATGAAAATTGTGAAGTACTACAAAGAGTTCTCATGGACCCCATACTCAGCTTTCCCAGTTATTAACATTTTGTATTGGTGTGATGTGTTAGTCACAATCTATAAGCTATACCTATCTTTCCCTATTATCAACATTTCCTGATTGTCGGCAGCAAGATGGTGGAATAGGAAGGGAGCACACTGATAGTCCGGGGATAGACAGTTTAATAAAAGTGGAGATACTGCAGGTTCAAGGAAGAGTAGGGGAGGAAACTCCTCCGGAACTAGTGATTCACAGTGGACCTGCTTGGAGAGCGTGGGAGCCCACAGTTCGGGACACCAGCGGCAGACTCAACACACCAGTGCTGGAACGCGAGGTGAGCCGAACCTCAAATAGCTCGAGACACCGGCAGGCAAGTGGAAAGAGGAGACTAGAGGGAACAAGGCCTGAACCCCATAGGGAAAAGTTCACCAGGCCAACTAGAAGAGAGAGAGAGAGAAAAAAAAAGTCAGATTACTTTCAGAGGATCTCCAATTAGACTCACAGCAGACTTCTCATCAGAAACCCTACAAGCTAGAAGGGAATGGTGAGACATAGCCCAGGTACTAAGAGAGAAAAACTGCCAGCCCAGAATATTATATCCTGCAAAGCTCTCATTTGTGAACGAAGGTGAAATAAAGACCTTTCATAGCAAACAGAAATTGAAAGAATTTGTCGCCACTCGTCCAGCCCTGCAAAAGATGCTTAAAGATGTGTTACACACAGAAACACAGAAACACGGTCATCAGTATGAAAGAAGGTAAAGGAAGGAAACCTCACAGCAAAAGATCATAGGGAATTCAAAGCATATATTAGAAAATATCTTTGGCAAATGGCAGGGCAAAGTTACCACTTATCAATAGTCACACTGAACGTTAATGGCCTGAACTGTCCAGTTAAAAGACACGGATTGGCTGATTGGGTTAAGGAACAAAACCCATCTATTTGCTGCTTACAAGAAACACATCTTTCCAACAAAGATGCAAACATTTTCCGTATTTGGGTGAAATACGTGTCGCCATTAATGGACCACACCCAGCTTCCCTTATAACTTTAATCCAGAATTCTTTTATTTTTCCCGCCCCTTTCAGACTCTAGTAATGAACGTTTTGTGATCAGATGAAGGACTTTTTCCTTTTTCTTGTTTTTTAAATTTCCATTAGTAAGGGAAAATATGTGGTATTTGTCCTCTGTGTAACTTTTTCACTTAACACCATGTTCTCTAGTTTCATCCAGTTGATTTAGTTTTTAATTTTTTAAAAAAATTTTATTTGTAAATTAATTTTTTAAGGAATACAAATTTCACAAATACAACTTTAGGAATATAGTGATTGTTTCTACCATACCCATGCTCCTGGCCACTCTCCCACCCTTCCTCCTCCTCCCTCTTCCCTTCCCAGTCCCATTCTCCATTAAGATTCATTTTCAATTAACTTTGTACATAGAAGACCAACTGTGTACTAAGAAAATATTTCAACAGTTTGCACAAATAAACACAAAAAAAGCTGTTTGGGACAAGTATCACATTTAACTCTCATATACAACTCTTTGAGGACACAGGTCTTGCATGGGGAGTAAATGGACAGTGACTCTTGTTGTTAATTTAATAATTAACACTCTTATGTATGATTTCAATGACCACCTGAGGTTCTTGATATGAGCTGCCTATCTTTAAGTAAGCCTGAAATAATTTGGATTGATTGTGATGAAAATGCTGATAAAAACATCAACTATTTAAATAATTTCTAGGAAAAGCACAACCAACAGTCTGAATTTACTGTTGAAAACCTGATGACCACAGTGCTTGATGTGTTTGCTGCTGGAACAGAGACAGTGAGCACCACCCTGAGGTATGGACTCCTGCTCCTGATGAAGCACCCAGAGGTTACAGGTATGTTCATGATGAATGAACAAGGCAGATATCAGCAGATGTAGGGAAGCCAGTGCTGGCGTCCTCTCTTATTTCTCTTAGAGAAACTCCATTATTGAAATTTCTGTGCCACCAGCTGCAATTTGTGCAAATATGGTGAAGGGATAAAAGTGAGAGAAATGTGCACAATTGGGTATATATTCAGGGCAGTGCAGGCAACGTGAGGAGTAGCATAGCCATAAAACTCTGGGATGGTGACAGTTGGTGTCTAGACTTCATGGAAAGATATGTAACAGGCACAGGTGTCATGAACTGGCCTGGGATTTTTTGTCTTTCTTTTCTGAAAAATCTAATAGTTTGGTATATGGTTCTCTAACAGATCTTTCATTACTCTAAAAATGTACTGATCTTTTGATGGGTCCAGGAAGACCTATTTTTTATTTACTGAGGTGATGGCATGAGAAAATTTTCAGTCTGAAAAGCACTTTAAAAGGTTTTTTTTTTAGGAAATTTGTACGCAAGTTAAACTGTACATCTCCCTAGGAAATTTAGTAATCCAGGAATCTGAGTCCAGAAAAGTATTTGTTCATTCTTTTATTTTTTACCAAACATTAAAAAAGATTTAATTTCCATTATTTTTTAACTTTTATTAAATAAATATAAATTTCCAAAGTATAGCTTTTGGATTACAGTGGCTTTTTCCCCCCGATAACTTCCCTCCCACCAGTAACCCTCCCATTTCCCGCTCCCTCTCCCATCCCATTCACATCATGATTCATTTTCAATTATCTTTATATTCAGAAGATCAATTTAGTATATACTAAGTAAAGATTTCAACAATTTGCACCCACACAGAAACACATAGTGTAAAGTACTGTTTGAGTACTAGTTATGCCATTAGTTCACATAGAACAACACATTAACGACAGAGATCCTACATGGGGAGTAAGTGCACAGTGACTCTTGTTGTTGATTTAACAATTGACATTCTTGTTTATGGTGTCAGTAATCACCCTAGGCTCTTGTCATGAGTTACCAAGGTTATGGAAGCCTTTTGATTTTGCCAACTCTGATCTTATTTAGACAAGGTCATAGTCAAAGTGGAAGTTCTCTCCTCCCTTCAGAAAAAGGTACCTCCTTCTTTGATGGCCCATTCTTTCCACTGGGATCTCACTCACAGAGATCTTTCATTTAGGTTAGTTCTTTTTTCGTCACAGTGTCTTGGCTTTTCATGCCTGGGCTTTTTAGCCGGATCTGAATGCCTTAAGGGCTGATTCTGAGGCCAGAGTGCTGTTTAGGACATCTGCCAAACTATGAGTGTGCTCTGTATCCTGCTTCCCATGTTGGATAGTTCTCTCCTTTTTAATTCTATCAGTTAGTATTAGCAGACCCTAGTCTTGTTTATGTGATCCCTTTGACTCTTATTCCTAATATTATGATCAATTATGAACAGAAACTGATCACTTTGACTAGTGATTGGCATTGGTACATGCCACCTTGATGGAATTGAACAGCCCTTCTCCTGACTGTTGAGGAACAACTTAATACTTTATCCCTTTTATTATTTTTTGTTCTGCTTAATACTATTGGTTGAACTCTTTAATGAACACAGAATTATTCTTAGGTATTTAAATTTAACTGAAAAGTGATGCCTGTTATATATAAGAGTGAAAATAAGAGAAGGAGGAGATGTACAGTTTGGCATATGCTCAATCGGACTTGCCCCAAACGATAGAGTTGGAAACATGCCAGGGGATTTAATTGCTTTTAAACAGGTTCTATTTTTATGCATCATTGTAACTACACAGATTATGCTTTTTTGGTTCAGAATCCTATTAAAATGCTGAAAAATTAATTACAAATAGAATTCTTCCTGTTAAAGTACCTTACTGTACATCTAAAACACAAAGAGCAGAGGATGGGGTGATATCCAGTTGTGTAGGGAGATTGAACCTCTTGCCTAAGTGCCATTAACAGGAAAATTTTCCCTGAGTGAGATGAGCAGTCTGTGTCCCTACATTCCCACATGCCTCAGTATTGAGATAAAGCCAGCATTCAAGAAGGTAGAGGCAGATTGGAACAGAAAACAGGAGGATCTCCTTGTCCCGGTTCCATCCTCATCTCAATTTTCTGAGGACTGTTGTCTCCAACAGGAAAGGGAGGTTTGTACTCCAGAGAAACTGAACCTAAGAGGCCGAGCATAGGGACATCAGTAAGAGCCAGGGAAGGAGGGAGTTGCAGGGCAGATAAGATTCCCCTAAAGGCTGGTGCTGTCAAAGCCTGCAGTGCTGCCATCCCATATGGGTACGTTTCAAGTCCGGGTTGCTCCTCTTCTAGTCCAGCTCTCTGCTATGGCCTGGGTAAGCGATAGGAGATGGTCCAAGTTCTTGGGACCTGTACCCATGTGGGAGACCAAGAAGAAGCTCCTGGCTTCTGATCGGCAAGGTTCTGGCCATTACATCCATCAGGGGAGTGAGCCAATGGAATGGAAGACCTCTCTATCTCTCTCTCTACCTCTTTGTAACTCTGTCTTTCAAATAAACAAAGAAAAAATAAATCTTAAAAAAAGAGTCCCCTAGAACAGGGTGCCCTTAACCACTTTGTCCATCTTGCTCCTGTAGCCCAGCAGCCAAATGTAAACAGTAGAGAAAGAGTAGCACCAGTGAAAAGACTTCCATTTTTGGTCATCTAGATAGACTATTCTCACTCAATGTCCATAAAATGCACGAGATGAAAACTGAAAATTCTCACCACATGGCATAAAATAAATGAAATTTATCCACCCCTGACAAAGGGTTATGAAATTGTGAACACTAGGATAAAAGCTAAATAATAAAACCTTTTAGAGACAAATGAGATAAATATTGAATATCAGAATGCCAGTAGAATCCTTGAATAGGAGTCATATTGTGTATTCTTTTTAAAAAAATATTTATTTATTTATTTGAAAGTCAGAGTTATAGAAAAGGAGGAGAGAGATCTTCCATCCCCTGGTTCACTTCCCAAATGGCCACAACTGCTGAAGCTGGGCTGACCTGAGGCCAGGAGCCAGGAGCTTTGTCTGGTTCTCCCATGTGGGTGCAGGGACCCAAGCACTTGGGCCAGCTTCTCCTACTTTCCCAGGCCATCAACAAAGAGCTGGATTGGAAATGGAAGAGCCTGTACTTGAACCAGCTCCCATATGGGATGCTGGCATTGTAGGCAGCAGTTTTACTTGGTGCATACAGTGTTGGCCCCATCTTGTGTATTTTTATATTATGAGACCTGCAAATGGACAAACAAGTTGTTCTCTGCTTTCAGTTTCTCAGAGTGATACTAGAGGCTGTGCTGCATGCAGGCATCTGAAACAAGTGGCAGAGTCTGAGCCCTAGGAACCAGGGGAGCTCATGATGGAGGCTGTGAGGGTGAGGGAGGGTGATGGGCACCAGACCTGGAAACTAGCACTTCTGATTGGACCTGGTGGATAATGTGGGTTTGAGGGGGAGACAAAGAGGAGCAAAGAGAGTGGCTTGTTTGAAGTTGTCAGTAATTAGAACATTAACACTAGTAGTACTTATGAGCATGTGCAAGATTCCAAACTAACACTTGAAATTGGGAATTTAAATAGATACTTCAAACATAAATGTACAGGAGAAACATAATAGTTGTCTTGTGTGTGATTAATACACTGTAAGCAGTGTAAACAATGAACACTGATGTAGTAAAAACTGTGATATGAAAATGGAGTGAGCATGAATTACATGTGTGCTGGTGTGTGTGTATATTGTGAACATAAATTTCAGAAGAAACTTGTAGAATGTTTCCATACAAACATCTTAAGGTATGAGCAGATGAGAGATTCAAGTTGCAAATTAACTCACACAACATACAAATTCATGTCGACATATGGATCTATTTATAGATTCCTATTTAAAGCATTATATATTATTTTGAATTAAAATTAGTTTTTGATTCTTTTTTTTTTTGACAGGCAGAGTGGACAGTGAGAGAGAGAGACAGAGAGAAAGGTCTTCCTTTGCCGTTGGTTCACCCTCCAATGGCTGCCGCAGCCGGCACACCGGGTTCTAGTCCCGGCTGGGGCGCCGGATTCTGTCCCAGTTGCCCCTCTTCCAGGCCAGCTCTCTGCTGTGGCCAGGGAGTGCAGTGGAGGATGGCCCAAGTGCTTGGGCCCTGTACCCCATGGGAGACCAGGATAAGTACCTGGCTCCTGCCATCGGATCAGCGTGGTGCGCCGGCCGCAGTGGCCATTGGAGGGTGAACCAACGGCAAAGGAAGACCTTTCTCTCTGTCTCTCTCTCTTACTGTCCACTCTGCCTGTCCAAAAAAAAAAAAAAAAAATAAGGATATTATAATGGTTGAACCAAAAATACATAGAATTTTTTGGGTTACACAACAGGATTTTTAAGTTTTTTATTTCCATTTTACTATTCTACAGAAATCTTTTTTTTTATCTTTTATTTAATGAATATAAATTTCCAAAGTACGACTCATGGATTACAATGGCTTCCCCCCCCCATACCGTCCCTCCCACCCACAACCCTCCCCTTTCCCACTCCCTCTCCCCTTCTATTCACATCAAGATTCATTTTCGATTATCTTAATATACAGAAGATCAGCTTAGTATACCTTAAGTAAGGATTTCAACAGTTTGCTCCCACACAGAAACATAAAGTGAAAAATAATAGATGATTTTTTTTTAAATGATGATGAAATCAGATCAGACCTATTGTCATGTTTAATCCCAGTGAGAGTCAAGTTGGGAATTGATAATTTCTCTCTTTTTTTTTTTTTACAGAAGATCAGTTTAGTGTACATTAAGTAAAGATTTCAACCGTTTGCACCCCCATAGAAACACAAAGTGAAATATACTGTTTGAGTACTCGTTATAGCATTAAGCCTCAATGTACAGCACATTAAGGACAGAGATCCTACATGAGGAGTAAGTGCTCAGTGACTCCTGTTGTTGACTTTACAAATTGACACTCCTGTTTATGGCATCAGTAATCTCCCTATGCACCAGTCATGAGTTTCCAAGGCTATGGAAGTCCCTTGAGTTCTCCGACTCTTATCTTGTTTAGACAAGGTCATAGTCAAAGTGGAGGTTCTCTCCTCCCTTCAGAGAAAGGCACCTCCCTCTTTGAAGACCTGTTCTTTCCACTGGGATCTCACTCACAGAGATCTTTTTGCCAGAGTGTCTTGGCTTTCCATGCCTGAAATACTCTTATTCTACAGAAATCTTTAGCATGGTATTGTACGTAGAGAATGAAATCTGTGAGTTATTTTGTAATCATAAATAAATATAGGCATATCTAAAAAAGATAATTTTATTTTGTTGAAAAAATTGAGATACATGCATAAGTTTTCATACTATGAATTTTCCATGAGTTTTTTCTAGTTCCTTATCTGTGCCTAGAATACAGAGATTCTTACTGTAAGTCTCTGTACTATGATCATTTAGAGCTGTTTGGACACCTTTATCATGATTCACTTAGCCGTCAGCTGCTATGAGAAATGTGCCACATTCTCATTTCCAAGATTTCTTACTTGTGTCTTCTCAGCCAAAGTGCAGGAGAAGATTGAGTGTGTGATTGGCCGACACCGGAGCCCCAGCATGCAGGACAGGAGCCGCATGCCCTACACGGATGCTGTGATACATGAGATCCAGAGATACGTTAACCTTGTCCCCAACAACGTGCCCTGGGCAACAACCTGTAACGTTGCTTTCAGAAGCTATCTCATCCCCAAGGTAAGCTTGTTCCTGCTGCACTGCAGGTTGGTGAACTTGTTCCCACACTCCGAGTACAGCACCAATCCTCTAGCAGCACCACAGGAGAGCAGTGCCATGATCTTAGGTATGGTTGCTTGATAGGCATCCGCTGTTGCAGTTTGCGGCTATAAAAATCTGTATAACACGTCTTGATATCTGGAGTCTTATAAGTTTGTCACGCTTTTGTAACAGGTTCTTGCTACTTTTAAATGGTTACATTTCCAAATAAGCTTAAAAGTATTAGCTTCTCAATGTTTCAATACTCTTTAGAGATTTCTTCTGCTTATTATTTTTAAAGTATACTTATTTATATAAAGGGAACAGATTTTATGTATTTAATATATACAGTTTTAAGAACATAATGATACTTCCCATCCTCTCTCCCTCCAGGGCTCCCATAGTTTCTCCTCCTTATTTTATTATTTTTCTTTTATTTATTTGATAACATTTTCAACTTATTTTGTAATAACAAGCTTAATCCCCCACTAAATTAAGAATCTGTAGATCAATTTGGAGTCAGTTAATGACCTAGCAGTTAGAGTTTTTAGATTCATAGATATAGTTATGTCGCAATTTATTTGTCATTTCTTTAATTTTCTCATTATTGTTTTATTTTCAGTGCTGAGGCTTGCACATTTATAATCTTTTTCCCTAAATAAGTGATAGTTTAGAGTTTATTGTGATGATTTGCTTTTGAAAGTAGCCTTTTGATTTCTTCATTTCTGATATATTGAAATATTTTTGAGTTTATTACTATTCTGATAACATGATATCTAGCAATCTTGTTAAATTCCTTTGTCATTACTAATGATTTGTAGATTCCTGTGTATTTCTATGTACACAGTTTTTCAGTCTGGCTTAATGTTTTTCATGTTTTCAGATTCTCAATATTGCATTATTTAACTGGAATGAGTTTTAGGACAGTGTTGAGTAGATGTCATGAATGTGGCTATCCCTGATATGTTTGAACTCCAGGAAGGGTGGAGATTTAATATCTTACCATTGAGAATGCTGTTCATTACATATTTTATGATTTTTATCATATTAAGAAAGTTGGCTTCTCCTATTTTCTTTTTTGTCATGACTGCTTATACAGTTGAAGTAAGTGTATTCTCTGCATCTATTAATATACCCATATATTTTGGGCTGTCTACATGCAGTAGGTAATAATATAGTATATATTTATAAATGTATTGATTAACACTCATACATACACAGCTAGATTGGATTTACTAGATTTGTTCAGGAAGTTTGTATTTATACCTGTGAGACAGAAAATATTTTTGTTAAATTTTTGATGTGAAGATGATGTGGACCTCATAAAATAAGGTAGGAATGTTCTCTACTGTGCGTTTATTTTTATTGCCTTTCCCTTCTTTCCTATTCCTTTTCAAAAAAATTATTTGCTGGGGACAGAGAGAGAGAGAGAGAGAGAGAGAATCTAATCCATTGGTTCATTCCCCAAATGCCTGTGATGCCCAGTACTGGACTGAACCTGGGAACTGGAAATGCAATCCATGTCCCCCACATGGGTGGCAGGAACTCAACTATTTGAGCCATCACCAGGGTCTTCCAAGACTATCAGAGAGCTAGATTCTAGGTACCCCAATTGTGGGATGTAGATGTCTTAACTGCTAGGTTAAAAATCGTACTTTGGAAATTTATATTCATTAAATAAAAGTTAAAAACAAACAAACAAACAAACAAAAAAACATGCCCTTTCTGTTCTCATTGTGCCCATTAGTTCTATCTTTGAGGTGCCTAAATTGCTTGGTTAAATGCCAGGTATAACATATGAAAAAAACAGTCTCTTCTGATGTTCATCTTTGAGATCAGAGAGAATGATACAATACTTCTGGCTTCATTCAGAACTGGAAATGAATACAGTCAAGTGTTGATTGTAGATGTCAGCTGAATTTCTCTGAGGTTCTCTCATTTTGGAAATACTGTCTCTTTTTTCAGCAATAGTGGAGAGGCTGAGAGACAGTAAGAGTGAAAAGAGAGAGAGAGTTTCTGTTTTCTGGTTCACTTCCTTAATGCCTGGGAAGATGCTTGTGGAGCTGGGAATGCCATCTAGACCTCCCACATGGGAGGAAGGAGCATAATTACTTGAATGAGTCATCCCTTTATTGGGCTTAGCATGAGCACAAATCAGGAGCCAGAGTTGGGAATGGGACTTAGGCAGTTTGATTTGGGTTGTATGTGTCATAACTGATGACTAATTGTCTACTCCTCAAGGTTTTGTTTAGTAATACATGGCTAGAAATATGCTATACTGAGAAGTACAACATGGGTACATTTTTATGTGGTGGCTCAAATTTTATTGAACTGATGTGAATCCATTTCTTTTCCTTATTTGTCCTACTCTGTGTGAATTTTAATATATTTGATTGTAAGCTGTGTCCCATATTTCTGAGAGTATCATGAAATTGTGCAAACACCCCCTACAATCCATCTGAAAGTCCGCATAAAACTGAATTTGAGAACAAACTGCGTTTTAAGGATTTCAAATGAAGAATTGTGTTACTACACCTTCATGAATACATGTGTTCATTTTAGAAGGTAAAATAGAAGTAGGGAGAGGGTAAGATTTACCCTATAGATAATTTTGAGAAGGCTCTTAAGAACCAATGTGGGGAAGAAAATCCCCCCTGAGTGGCAGAATGCTCACTGGAATTTTGTGTGCCATGATCACATCTTCTTCGAGATTTCCACGTAATTTCATTGCCAGAGGAATGCATGGTCAGAATCAGAGTCACATGCTTCTGGTAGAGAGTGGAAAGAGTCTCACTGTGTAGAAAATGACTCAGGCACTATGTTCCAGCAACTAAATCCTGAAAATGGAGAATTCAAGGTGGTATTCATTGCCAATTACCTGCTACAAAAGTCACGAGGACTATAGTATGAACTCTGGTTCTGATACTGCTAGTTATCATTTAGGAAAAAGTTCTCAACCCCATGAACTGAGTTTTCCTTACTTTTGGACTGTTGATAACGCTATATTATGTTTGTTGTCAGAACTGAACCAGGTAACATCTGCAAAATATAAGTTAAAACTATTAATTATTTTCATCTATTAGGCAGATGAAGTCAAAGACTCAGAAAAAGCTATATTTGTGAGAAGGAGTGCATATTAATGCATTTTTATGTTTTGCTGGAAGGAATATCAGAAATATTTGGAGGGTAACTTGCAATATCTATTGTGTTATGAAATATAATATCCTATAATGCAAGAATTCAAACTATTTGTATGTACTTTATGATTTGGAATGTGAAAAGGGAGGAATGTCCAAAAAATTAGTCATTTCCCATTGCTTCTAAAAAATTGATTTCAAGCTATACTAGTGTTCATCAATAGTGTAATGTCCCATTCATATTGTATAGCTGAATAAATACTTATGTAGATGTGTTAATATTGGACAATATCCAAATTATTTTATACTACACAAAAGCAAGGTATAGTAGATGCTGTTCTTTGGGGTTAAAATATTAAAAAGTTACAAGTGGCATAAACATATTTATCTGCCCATTGATCATGATATGCATAACATCTCTGGAAGGGCATATTCCCTAGAAGACACAAGAACTAGTTGATTGGAATGGTATATTTTGGGGCATTTTAAATGTGTTTGTGTGGTTAAATAAGAATGAGATGTGCTTTTCACTATATTTTCTGTGACATAATGTTTGATTCAATTTTATTTTAATATTCTTTAAAATTTTTGGCCATAATTAAATTTAACACGTTTTGTTGTATCACATGTTGTTTTCATATATGTGTACTGTTCAAATCATGGTAAATATGTGTATTTCCTCAAACATTTGTAAATATTCAAAATCATTTCTACTTTTTAAAAAAATATAGTTGATTATTTAAAATTTCTTTTTATTTATACGAGGTGGACAAATTTAATGTATTTCATATCTATAGATTTTAGAGCATATGATACTTCCTACCCTACTTTCCCTCCTGCATGTGCTCCTAACCTCTATCTTGCTTCCTTTATAAATTTTTCTTTTATTTTTTACAATGACTTACTTTCAGTTTATTTTATAATCACAAGCTTAACCTCTACTATGTAAAGAATTCAACAAGTGAAAGTAGAAACTCTATAGTCATCCTACCCTTCAATAGATTAGAACTTGTTATTCCTACCTATGATGAATTTCAGTTTAATTTTTAAAAGATTTATTTATTCATTTCAAAGTCAGAGTTACAGAGATAGAGAAGGAGAGGCGGCGGGGGGGGTTCTTCCATCCATCTCCAATTGGCTGCAACAGCCAGAGCTGTGTTGATCCAAAGCCCGGAGCCAGGCACTTCTTCTGGGTCTCCCACGTGAGTGAAGGGGCCCAAAGACTTAGGCCATCTTTTACTGCTTTCCCAAGCCATAGCAGAGGGCTGGATCAGAAGTGGAGCAGACGGTGGTCAAACCATTGCCCAAATGGGATGCCAGCACTGCAGGTGTCAGCCTTACCCATTATGCCACAGCTCTGGCCCCTCAGTTTAATTTCTAAAATTTACCTTAAAAATTATCCATATCCCAGCCCGCCGTGGCTCACTAGGCTAATCCTCCGCCTTGCAGCACTGGCACACCGGGTTCTAGTCCCGGTCGGGGCGCCGGATTCTGTCCCGGTTGCCCCTCTTCCAGGCCAGTTCTCTGCTGTGACCAGGGAGTGCAGTGGAGGATGGCCCGAGTACTTGGGCCCTGCACCCCATGGGAGACCAGGGTAAGTACCTGGCTCCTGCCATTGGATCAGCGCGGTGCGCCGGCCGCAGCACACCGGCCGCGGCGGCCATTGGAGGGTGAACCAACGGCAAAGGAAGACCTTTCTCTCTGTCTCTCTCTCTCACTGTCCACTCTGCCTGTCAAAAAAAAAAAATTATCCATATCCTAAATTGCTTTGTTACAGTATTGAGTAATTTCTCTGTATCTCATGAAATGCATTGAATTTCCATGAAAAAACTTTCGAATTCTTCATTAGAGAATATTCAGTTTCCAACTGTTATGAAGTTGGTTCCTTGCACTGTGGGGAGCAACTCGGACTAGACTAAGTTACTGGAATTAAGACTTATTCCATGCATCTGCTCTCCCACAATATGGCGCTGGGAGAGGAGTAAACAGCTTCTACGCAGCTGCCTCCAGTTCGACCAATAACCTGCAGGAGCTGATCCTGCTCCTGATTGCAGGAGAGCAGCGTACTCGGCGTGTGGGTAGCAGAGTTGGGACTGGTGGAAGAGGACTATAAAGGAGAGAGACAACATGCACCAGGAACATCTATCTGAAGGAACACCTGAGCAGCCCCCGAGAGAGCCGGCCGGCAGCGTGCCGCTCCCCCGCGGAAGTGGGGAAAGTGGCAGGGGGGCCCGCCCCTCCATGGAGGTGGAGGGACGGCAGCCAACCCGGGAAGGGCCAGCAGCCAACCCGGGGAGGGCCGAGCAGACCAAAGAACAGCGCAGGGTCCTGTGTCGTTCTTCCACGAAGAGGGGGAGCGACATTGCACCTTAATTTATTCCTTAGATATCAACGTGGTCCCCTGAAAGTTCTTTTTGTTTAAAAAGATTTATTTTTATTTGAAAGGCAGAGTTAAAGAGAGGCAGAGGCAATGGCAGAGAACTGTGAGAGAAGTCTTCCATCTGTGTGTTCATTCCCAGATAGCCACAATGGCTGGAACTGTACTGATCCAAAGCCAAGAGCCAGGAGCTTCCTCTGGGTCTCCCACATGTGTAAGGGGCCCAAGGACTTGGGCCATCTTCTACTGCTTTTCTAGGCCATAGCAGAGAGCTGGATTGAAGTGGATTAGCTGGGACTCAAACTGGCACCCACATGGGATGCCTGCACCGGAAGCCATGGCCTTAACCACTACGCCACAGTGCCAGCCTGTCCCTGAAGGTTCTTGATCCTTGTTCACATATGATGATATCATCTGTGCATTAGTCCTTTCTAGTCAGGAACAGATTTTTTCCCCCTCTTTTGTTCCCCTCAAAAATGCAGTTTTGAAGAGTCCAGGCCACCTGTCAGATAAAGCATTTCTCAGTCTAGTTTGTTATGAATGTTTTCTTGGAGACTAGTGTGTGCTTTGGGCAAAAATATTACACAGGTGATGTTGTGTATATGCACTTCCTGGAGGACATGAGTTCAGTTTGTTGTAGCGTCGGCATTATTAATGTCTTCCTTGATGGGGATGATGCCAGATTTCTCAATTGCTGAGATTCTGCTTTTCATTTACAAGTGATAAAATCTATAGCAGGTGACTTTAAGATGTAATGAATATTCTGTTTCCCAAAATGAAAATTCCCCTAACAATTATTAATAATCTCTATCTGCATTAATGATTCTATTTGAATTTTTGCAATTAAAATCCACTATTGTTTCATTTTTTCTTTTTTCATTGAATTAAAATTTTTTTAAAAATTTATTTAGGAGGCAGAAGGAGAGAGAGAGAGAATGAGAATGAGCTCATCCACATACTGGTTCACTTGCTAAATGCTTGGGGTTTAGAACTGAATCTGAGTCACCCATGTGGTGGCAGAGACTCAAGTACTTGGGCCTTACTTGCTGCCTCCCAGGGTGCACATTAGCAGGAAGCTAGATTACAAGCAGAAAGAAATCTCAAAGCCAGGCAATGTGATATTGGGTGCTGGCATCCCATGTGACATAAACCACTGTGCCAAACATCGATGCTGACTTCCATGATTTTTTAGGCAGGATTCATCTGTACTGAATAGTTTCCTTACATCTTTAATTTAAAAGAAACATATTGTGTCAAAAGGATGGAGAACAAATAGCTGTTCGTGTACTTGTTGGTGTCATCCCAGGAGTCCAGTTAAGTTAGACTAGACCTTCTCTTAAAATGCCCTGTGAGCAATTTCCAAATACTCCTGACTTTTGTTGAATCAGCACAGACTTTCCTTTTAGATGACTGACCATGTGTGAGGTCTGTGCACACTGAGTGAGGGATTAGAGCAGCAAGCGAGGACAGGCACCCAAGTGCAAGCTTCGTGGTGTGTGGGCTGGGCTGCAGGGAGATTGGCACCCAATTTCCCAAGTGCTCAGTACATCCAATGCTCTTGGAGGGCACTGAAGAAAATCTTTGCTCTTGAACTTGAACTCATCCTTGCTTCTTACATGTCCTGGCTGGAAATGTCACTGTGTCTCTTTACACATGGATTTCCTTACCCTTAGAGATTGATGTGGTGACTCTTCCTCATCACTGCCGAATAATTAGGCGGGCTGCCCGCAGCTTGCCTTGGCAGAGGAGGGGAAGTGCATCACCTGCCACTAAGCCTTCCTGAACCCTGAGGGACAATCAGACGGTAGGGAGTCCAGTCGAAGCAGGATCTGCCTTTATTGTAAAAGGGAGGTGTTTATATAGCTGGGGTACAGAGCAGATGTGGGCAAGGGGTGGGGTGATGTGATGCAAAAGGGTTTTAGCCACTCCTATTATACCACCTCAATCATTAAGCAAAAGTGTTTGGGGCTGGGTCATTTACTGCCAGGGATTTTAAACTTAAAGACAGGTTTTCAAATTTGAGGCAGGCTTAGGAAGTTCCTCTAGGCCTCTTCAGATTCAGCCTCCCTCACAGCTCCCCCTTTTTGTTTTAACACGTGGTCCCTGTCTTAGGTTGCCCCCAGCTGTCCTTGCCCTTACCTGTCATTGGTAACCTAGGCAGCTTGGCCATGAACCCTGTCTTAGGTTGGTACAGGATGCTGAGTGCTTTACCCATCTTGGGGTGTCGTGTGACTTGTAATTATGGGAGCGTGGTGAGCCTTCTCCACCACCTGTCTTAGGTTGTTCCAGTCCATCCTGAATCTTACCCTTCATTGACAATGTGGAGAGCACCGGGGGCACTTCCCCAGTTTAGGGGATTGGAGCCCTCTGTGGCTACCAGCCTCTGGTAATGAACCTCAATCTGTCGCACCCTTGTTGTCTCTATGTGCTGTTGTATAAACTGTTTAAGCCAATTCATTATGCATGGGCCAATAGTGGATTAAAAGCAGGGCAAGAAGCAGTTCAAGAAGAGGGAGGAGGTAGGGCAGGAGTCCATTAAGGCCCGTCCAAAAGGGGCTTTCTTGGAGTTCTCTTCATCTTTTTCCAGGTCCTCCTGGAGTGTTTTGATGATTGTGTTTGGGTCATCGAATCCCCCATCACTGGGCTGGGCACTTATGGTCAGGATCGCAGCGAAGAGTAGCATCCACATCATCACCTGCCTCTGGATCTCCGTCCGTTTCTGGAAGAGGGAAGACAAGGGGATCTCCCTCAGGGGCGTACTGCTCCCTGGGTGGGTTGTTACTTGTATTGGGCATAGGCCTGATATTTCTGGCCGGTATCCAAATCAGAGTCAACTCTCCTATGGGGAACACACAGCCAAATCCTCTTCCCCACTGAATCAGTGGGTCAGGCCCTCTCCAGAGTTGGGTGAGAGGGTCTCTCCATCTAACAAGCATCTGTGGTTTAGGGGTTAAATGTCCCCAATGTTTTTGGAACCTTGACTCCCTTGACTATTTTGAAAAATTTAAAATATTGATGGTAAGCAAGGCTTTATGTAACTGTAGATGGGGGGGTAGCCACTCCCCCTTTTTGTTATAATGACTGTTCCTTGAGGCATTGATGGTTATTTTCCACAGTAGCCTGTTCCTGTGGGTTGTGAGGAATTTTAGTAGAGTGTTGAATCATTTTACATCTTGGTAGCACTTTTAATCTAAACATCCCGATTGGTTATTATCTCTGTAAGATGAGAGATATATCTTTTGACATCTCCAGGGGCCCTTTTGGAGATACCAAAAGTTTAGAGAATTTAGAACTTTGATTTTTAGAAAGTTTGTAAAAGGTGCCAAGAGAACTTAGAGTATCTGGTTAAAATAGAATTTTTTAACATCATGAAATGACAGCCATTTATTTAATTAGGGCAATTTTAACTCCTTTAGACCAGATCTAATGATTTTTAATGTAGCTTTTTAAAGACTTAATGCTTAATCTGAACTTAACAGAGACAGTAGAGTATACAATAGATTACCTTGACAGAACATGAATTTTAGGTTTCTTGTTGTTGAATAAACCAGAAATAAAAACACCTTGAACATAAGAGTTAGCACATTAAATTATCACATAACTCAGAACTATTTAACAGAGTTAAAAGAGCTTACAGGACCTAAATCTAGAAATGGCAGAGTAACCAATTAAGCAGACACTGTTAAAAAGAGACATTACAGTTTTTGTAAAAACAGATCTGTAAAAGAAACATGTTTAAAACATATTAAGGACATGTAAAGACTTGTATACACAGAATATAAGACCATGTTAGCTGGAAAGCAAAAACATGAATACAACATAGGTCTGACATCACTTTTAACATTTTAATACACTTTGTATAATTTGAATTGACTCAAATAGTTGTTACTTTAACAAATTTAGAGTCCCATCCTTTGAGAGTTCCAGGGATCCGACTAGAAGCCCCAAAGTTGGAAGACTCCATTTAGAATTTAAACTGTTAGAGAGTCAAACTGCTTAGCCAAAAATTAGTATGTTTAACCGAGCATTTTAACCAAGGCTGTGGGGTAGATCTGATTAGGGTTAGGTAATCATTCAAACATTAAAGACAGGCAAATCCAATAAAACACAAAACCTTCAAAACATGTGCAAACTCTCATCAGATAAGTTAGCTACAGCAGCACAGAAAAGATCTGATCATCAGCATATGTTTCCATTAACTGCAAAGAGAAAGACCCATCAGGTTGGAAAGTGTTAATGGATTAAGGTTCTTGTTTCCTTAGGTAAGGCCAGTAGTAGCCAAAGGCATTTTCCCTTCCCCCCTCCTAGTGAGGAGGGCATTGAATTGTAAATGGAGAGGAAAAAAAGCAGCCCTCGGGAGTGTTCTCCCTAGAGATATCTGGCCATGCCTGCATGGCTGAGGCAGGCCATGTTGCCTGGAACAGAGTGCAGAGAAAGGCCATGGTCCCCCATTTACAAGGAAGACTGTGCACGCCGGGGTCTAGCAGGACTGGCTGTGGGGTTGGGTAGGCACGCTCTTCACAAGATGGCAGCACTACGCCCTCTGTAGTTGGAGGTGTAGTGGGTTGAGGCCACGTTGGGCCTTTTGTTGTGGACAATCTTTTTTAAAGTGACCTTGCTGTCTGCACTGGAAGCAGGCCCCAGGGGATTTCACAGATTTCCCCCTTCTCTTATGGCAAGGGCCTGGGTGAGTGCCTCAGTTAAGGTGGTGGTCTGCATCTGGAGGGCCATGGCCAAGTTTTTGGTCTGGTGTTGCTGCGTGCCCAAATCCTGTGATGCTATCACCCACCGGCTAAGTGAGGCATCCCTCAGCCCTGCACAGGCTGTGCGGTGATCTGCGTTCATCCCTTCCCAGACCATCAGCTTTATAAACTGTTCCCTAAGGTTTCCTGTAGGGAGCTTACATTTAACACTTTGTTCCACCCTATTGATGAAGTCTGCGAGGGGTTCACCAAGTTTTTGTCTAACCCCTCCCAAGGGTGACTCTGTTGGTCCTTCATCCAACTTCTGCCAGGCCACCAATCCCGCCTATTGCACCTGGTCCCGATATGGGGTGGCTACCGCAGCTTGTTGAATGCCCATAGTATAGCCCTCCCTGGTTCCCGTGAGCATGGGGTAAGTAATAGGGATTGGTGGGTGTGCCTGCCTATTAGCTTCGGCCAGAGTCTTGCATTCCTCTTTGTAATATGCCACCCATTTAATGAATTGTGGGCCACTGAGGGTAGCCCTTGCAGTCAAGCCAATCCGTAGGCAAGAAGGGGTGATATGCTATGTCCTGAGGAGAGTAAGCACCCATGGTGAATTGGGGCCGTCCTCAGCAACTGCCTTGCGGAGTTCCTTGAGGTCCTTAGCCTCTTAGGGGTACCATGCTTGTGGCCTAGCTCCCCCAGGCTGTAAGTTGACTGGGAAGACCTGGGTTTTAGCTGGTGCTGGTCGTGAATTGCCCCCTCCCACCCGAGGAGAAACAGGGGGATGATCCAATCACACGCCCAATCCCCTCCAGGATCGTGCCATGACTTGAGGTCCTCCCTTGCAGCTGCGTAAGGTCCTCACCTCAGCTGCCACATGTGGACATAGGAGGGAGGAAGTTCCATTTGTCCCTGAGCCCTTTCACAGGGAGGGGGAGCTGTGGCTGTAGGCACATCTACGCCCGCCTCCCCTGCCCCTGCCTTTGTCAGGCTCAGAGCAGCTTGCTGTTCATTAAAGTCAGCCCAGGCTTCCTCCTCCCTGCGCTCTTCATCTGTGGTGGACACCTGATCCAGCCCACCCTCCCGGGGGCTAAGGGGTGAGCCCTTCTCCAACCCTTGGGATGGCTGAACAGGACCTACAGCTCCCGACATAAGGCCCTTATCATTTCCCTGTTGGGAGAATGCCTTATAGCGTCACAGCAGGCTAGGGAGGAGGCTTTACTGCCTTGTTCCCTTACTGGGGGGGGGGGGGCAGGCCCTCCAGGTGAAATGAGACTTTGAGAGCCGAGACGGTAGGGAAGAACCCCAGCAGAGAGGTGATCCCCAAATGTTTCTCTTTATCTATGGCTATTTTTTCAACCCTTGCCCATGTAGTCCAGGAAAAGAGGTTAGCGCTAGGCACCCAAGGGGCAATGGAGACGATGGTTTCCCAAGTCTGAAGTGCCAAGCTATCTGAGAATTCCAAGCCTCTGGACCTGAGCATAAGAATTAGGGCTTTCAGGGCTGGGTCATTCTCAGCTGAAGTTGCGTTACCCATGTCTGAGGGTTTCACTTACCCTGACAAACCACTTGGCCTCAGCCAAGTCCTGTTCGTGCCCCGTGTGGCCCACATTGGGTGCCAGCTGTGGTGACTCTTCCTCATCACCACCGGAGAAATAGGCAGACTGCCCGCAGCTTTCCTTGGCAGAGGAGGGGAAGTGCATCACCTGCAACTCAGTCTCCCTGAACCCCAGGGGACAATCAGACGGTAGGGAGTCCAGTTGAAGCAGGATCTCCCTTTATTGTAAAAGGGAGGTGTTTATATAGCTGGGGTACAGAGTGGATGCAGGCAAGGGGTGGGGTGATGTGATGCAAAAGGGTTTTAGCCACTCCTATTATACCACCTCAATAATCATTAGGCAAAAGTGTGTGGGGCTGGGTCATTTACTGCCAGGGATTTTAAACTTAGAGACAGGTTTTCAAATTTGAGGCAGGCTGAGGAAGTTCCTCTAGCCTCTCCAGATTCAGCCTCCCCACAGATTGACTTTGTGATTTCCATCCTTGCTTCCATTCCTTGGCTTCTTCTCTGTTTTGTTTCTTTTTTATTTGACAGATAGAGTTAGACAGGCAGAGAGACAGAGAAAAAGGTCTTTCCTCCGTTGGTTCACCTCCCAGATGGCTGCTACGGCCAGAGCTATGCTGAACCGAAGCCAGGAGCCAGGTGCTTCTCCTGGGCTCCCATGCGGGTGCAGGCGCCCAAGCACTTGGGCCATCCTCCACTGCCCTCCTGGGCCACAGCAGAGAGCTGGCCTGGAAGAGGAGCAACCAGGACTAGAACCCGGTGCCCATATGGGATGCCAGGGCTATAGGTGGAGGATTAACAAAGTGAGCCATGGCGCCAGCCCCGGCTTCTTCTGTTTTTTTTTTTTTTTTTTTTTTTTTTTTTTTTTCAGGGCACGGCCGTACTAACATCACTGACTTCTGTGCTGCACGACGACAAAGGACAAAGAATTCCTGAACCCAGACCGGTTTGACCCTGGCCACTTCCTGGATGCCAGCGGCAACTTTAAGAAAAGTGACTACTTCATGCCTTTCTCAGCAGGTAACAGAAATTTATTTCCATTTGATCCTGGGGGACAGGAAAAATTTTGGGGATCAGTCGAAGTTAAGGTAGTGTGTCCTACTGAGCAGTAGATTTGCTATCAATTCGTGATCAGGAATACCACTCCTACTGTCCATATGCCTTCCTTTCCCATGATAATTCCTCGTTATGGATCCAGGTTAATGGGGCTTAGGGGCTTCATGTTGTTGACTCAGTTCTCTCCAAGTGAGAAACCTGCAGGCTAGAGTAATTGAATTTGGCCTCTATCTATACCTGGGTACACATGTGCTCCTCTTCGAACATGCATCTCATTCAGACTTTCTTCATCTATTGTGAAAATGGTGTATTTGTTGATAACTTTGAGAATCTCCTCTGGGGCAAGCACCAAGGCTTGTTTGGTTAATCTTACACCTGCAGCGCCAGCATCCCATATGGGCACTGGGTTCTAGTCCTGGTTGCTTCTTTTCCAGTCTAGCTCTCTGCAATGGCCCAGGAAGGCAGTGGAGGACTTCCGAAGTGCTTGGGCCCCTGCACCCATGTCAGAGACCAGGAAGATGTACCTGCCTCCTGGCTCCAGATCAGCGTAGCTCCGGCCATGGTGGCCATTTTGGGAGTGAACCAATGGAAGGAAGACCTTTCACTCTGTCTCTCTCTCTCACTGTCTAACTCTGTCTGTCAAATAAATAAATAGAAAAGGAGAATCTTTTCTGTGGTGGTCTTTACTTTGAATGAGAATGGGGATTTCTTTCTTTTTTTAAAAAAAGGCTTTTTTTTTGAAAACAAGTTAGAGAGAAAGGGAGACAGAGAGGGAGGGAGGGAGAGAGAGAGAGAAAGGGAGAGAGAGAGAGAGAGAATCTTCCATGTGTTGGTTCTGCTCCCAAGTGACCTCAGCAGCCAGGGCTGGGCCAGGCAGAAACCAGGATCCTGGAGCTCCATCAGGGTCTCCTTAGTAGGTACAAAGATGCAAGTTCTTGGTCCATCTTCTACTGTTTTACCAGGCAATGTATCAGGGAACTGGGTCAAAAGTGAAGCAGCTAGAAATTAAACTGGCATCCTTATGAGATACTGGCATTGCTGGCAGTGGCTTAACCTGCTTTGCAACAAAGTTGGCACTGGATTATAGGGTTTTAACTAGTATCCCAGAGCAAACAAAGGAGGATTGCAACACCATAGTATAAGTGCTTTGAAAGGAAAGCACAGGTTGCTAAGGAGGCTGAAGGGAAACTGTTTTCTGCTCACTGACATCCCATGGTTCTAATAGGAGAAGGGAAATTGAACTGCCTCAGAGGAGGCTTACAGAAAGGAAAGGAGAAAATCAGGACACCTACAGAGGAAATGCACCTCAGGAAGAGGACATTCCTGTGGATTGCTGAGGTCAGAATTGCTCAAAAAATGTAAGGACAGGGAAAGCTTGGGAATGTGGAGGATATTCTGAAAGAATGCAGGGCACCTTCATCTTGCTACACTGAAGATCATACACCTGGAACATTTGATCTCCACAGCTAAATTGTCTGAATTGAGTTTCTACATCTGTAGTCTGTTGCTCCCCCTCTTCGTGGAGGAACGACACAGGACCCTGCGCTGTTCTTTTGTCTGCTCGGCCCTCCCCGGGTTTGCTGCTGGTTCTTCCCGGGTTGGCTACCGTCCCTTCCACCTCCATGGAAGGACGGTTCCCCCTGCCACTTTCCCCACTTCCGCGGGGCAGCGGCACACCGCCGGCCGGCTCTCTCGGGGGCTGCTCAGGTGTTCCTTCAGATAGATGTTCCTGGTGCATGTTGTCTCTCTCCTCCTTTATAGTCCTCTTCCACCAATCCCAACTCTGCTACCCACATGCCGAGTATGCTGCTCTCCTCCAATCAGGAGCAGGTCCTGCTGTTTATTGGTTGAACTGGAGGCAGCTGTGTAGAAGCTGTTTACTCCTCTCCCAGCGCCATATTGTGGGAGAGCAGATGCATAGAATAAGTCTTAATTTCAGTAACTTAGTCTAGTCCGAGTTGCTCCCCACAGTAGTCCACATTCTTTTTCTCTGTCTTTTCAGTGCTTTGGGTTATGCATTATAATGCCAACATGTTGTGGTCTAAGCACCTCTTTTAATGACCTCATATATTATCTCCATTAAAAAAAAGAAAATCATATTCAAAGTGATCCATGGCTCAGTGGATCATGAATATGATAAGGAAATCTGGTGGAAGAGTTTAGGATTACACAATTTATAACGAAGAAGAGACATGTGACATAGTTTCCAGAACTGATATTCAATACACATTTGTAGAGTGAGGGACACTTGATATAATCAGATGTTATGTGGATAGCAAGTGCTCATCCTTTATTCTGTGTGTGTATCCAGGAATCCTCCAGTCATCCTGTCTTCCATCCACCCAGCTCTCTTCTCAGTCCTGGAGCAATCAGTCTCAGCATACTTCTTGTGATAATTTCACAATTCAATGTTTAAGTAAAGAATCCTCTGTGCTTGCTATTTTCAGGAAAGCGAGTGTGTGTGGGAGAGGCCCTGGCCCACATGGAGCTGTTTTTATTCCTGACTGCCATTTTACAGAACTTTACCCTGAAGCCTCTGGTTGACCCCAAGGACATTGACACCACCCCACTTGTCAGTAGATTTGGCCGTGTGCCACGCTTATACCTGTTCATCTTCGTTCCTGTCTGAAGAAGGGCAGGTGATGTGGCTGCTGCTGGGCTGTCATTTGCTACTCTCCCTCCTCCAGAGCAGCATCCAACTCCTTCGCCTATCATGGGTCCCTTCTCTGTCATGTCCTCTGACATTTATTCATTTCTCAAGATCTAGGCTCCATTAGGAAGAGTTTTCTGGGTCCTTTCTCAAATGTGTTTCTGCGCTTCCTTATAGTCTGTAATTCTTAGATTGACCACCACATGGGTTAATATCTGTCTAATGCTTAGTTGTTATTATATAGCCACTGTGAAATTGTGCAAGATGATTGGCATTTGATAATTCAGACATGCTTCTCCTCTACATGTTCAAAATAAAAGCATTTTTAATTTGAATCAGATTAAATTTGAATTTCAGATTTTATTCTTTTTGTATATAATGAGAATAACAAAACAAAATGAAGTTCCAAAAGCTCATGCTGGTCCTTATAATGTTAGGCACAAAAATACACAGCATCATTTACATTGCTCCTACAAATACGAAATACTTGTGTTTATGTCTGACATAATATGTATATGATCATGTGAAGAAAATTACAAAGTAGAAGAAACCAAAGATAATGTAAATAGAAATATTTCATGAACATGAATATGATGTTATTATTTTTATATTGTCAGTCTTTTTGTTTTGATCTATAGACATAATGTGATTTGAGTCAAAATATAGGCAGATTCTTCTTTCAGATTCCAACAGCTGAGTTTATCATTAATAACGAGTGGTTAAAAACTCAGGATATGCAATATTTAAGAAAAAATTCAATGGGCTGAACTTACTTCATTTGACATCAAGACCTATTAGAAATTCATAGTAATCAAAACAGTGTGGTATTCGTGACAAAATAGATAAGTTAGTGGAACACAGTTGAGTTGGAAATGGAGCTATCCAAATATAGCCAATTAAAGTTTGAACAGGAGTAAAAGCAACTCCATGGAGAAAGGACAACCTTTTTAAAAATGTGGCTGAAAAAATGAACATTCTCTAGAAAAAAAATAAGAGTATTGAGATCTGTCTTATCCTCTTCACAAAGTTAGTTTAAAGTACATTATAAGCCTATTTGTAAAATGCAAATGTAAAGTTCTAATAGTATTACATAGAAGAAAATCCTGATGATCTTCTTTTGGTAAGTTTCCTAAATACATCAAAAGAGCATAATTTGGAAAAGGATGAACTTATCTTCAAAAAAATAAAAATATTTTCACTGCAAAGGATATTGTTAAAATAGAGATGAAAAGCTATAGAATGAGTGTGTGAAATATTTATAAATGACATATCTAATGAAGTACTGTTAATTCAAAATATACAAAGAAGTTTTAAAACTAATAGTGAGAAATGGACAATCTGTTTTCAAAATGGCCAAAAATTTGATCATATACTCATTTAAGAAGGCAGATGCCAGGAGGTTTTGAAAAGTGCTCAACATCATGCATCATTAAGAAGTTGCAAACTGAAACAATACTGAGACAACATGAAACACCTGCACAGTGTTTCTAATCTAACACTTATCAAGCCAAATGTTGACAAGACTGTGCAGCAATCAGGAGTATTAGTCATTTTAGTGGGTATGCAAAAGGGGCATATTTTTGGAAGACAGTTTGACATTTTCTTATAAGACTAAAATATGCTTACCATGTGTTCTAGCTCTTGTGCTCCTTGGCATTTATTCAAATGATTCAAAAGTTTATAACTACCCCCAAAGCTGCACAGGAATTTTATTACAGCTTTATTCATCATTTACAAAAATTGGAAGCCATCAAGAGGTCTATCTTTAGTTGAATGGGTAGAAAAACTGTAGTTTATAGATAAATTACAATATTATTTAAATGTAATTTAGTATTAAGAAGAAACAAATTACTAATCCATGAAAATATGTGGGAAAACCTTATGGATATAGTAAGTGATAGAAGCCAATACGCACAGATTAAATACTATGATTTCCAATGTATGTTATTATGGAAAAGGAAAACTATGGTGATATGCAAAGATCATTTGCAGCCAAGGGCTTGGAGTGAATAGAGGGACGAATAAGCAGAGAAGAGAGGATTTTAATTCAGTGGACACATTAGTCAAAGTTATTGAATATGTAACACAAACTGAACCCTATGTAAAGTATGAACTTGGTTGATGATGATGATGTTATGTTCTGGGGTATAGATTGTGATGGTTTGGGCATATATTGTGGGCACTGTATGTTTTCTACTTAGTTTTTCTATGAATTTCAAAGTATGTTCTAAAACTCAACTCTATAATTTAAAAAAAAATCTACTGTACTCCATATTTCTATCCATGGTAAGGTTTACAATACTCTGACTGTTGAAAGCCTGATGGTGATACTCTCCAGATCATTTGGATGGAGGTAGGAATTCCATGTGATAGGATTTGAGAAATCACTGAACTGGAAGTTTTAAAACCAGGATTCTTAGACAAAATCTTATACTTTTCCATTGGTGGCACCATTTCACTGAGTCACCCACTGCTCCTTCATAAAAATCAAAGCAAATTTTGGACCAGTTGATTTTAAATATCTCTTTTATCTTTAAATTAGCTACAAACAGGTGCATGAATTTGCTCAGTGGTTAAGATGCTACTTGGGACTACTGTATACCAGATTGCCCAGGTTCTAGCTTTTGTTCTACTCCTGACATCAGCTTCTGCTAATGCACATCCTGGGAGGCAGTAGACGATAGCTCAAGTACTGAGCTCTCATATGGGAGATCATGACTGATATCCTGGCTCTTGGCTTAGGCCTGGCCAAGCTTCCGTGTGTCACACTTTTGAAGAGTGAACAAGTACATGGACAATTTCTCTCTATCTCTGCTTTAAAAAAATGGCCTCTAATTCCTTCATACTATACAAAGGCAGGACCTCAGCTCAACTGAAAGGAGGAGAAGCAGGGCAATAATAGTGATGTCTCAACTGTAATTAATCGCTGTAAAGAGCAGCTAAGTTCATTTTATCTAAAATAAGTTGATATGTTTTTTTTTTTTTGAAGGAGTTTAAAGCTACATGAGGATTGGGTTAAGATGGTGGAGTAGGGAGGGAGCTTACTTCTCTAGTCTAGGAGAAGATAGTTTTATAAAAGTGGACAGAGTGCAATCTCAAGGAAGAGTTAGGGAGAAAACTGCAGAGGAAAATCTATGCAAATTAGAGAGGCACAGTGGACCTACGTGGAAAGCGTGGACGCACACACCTCAGAACCCCAGCAGCTAAGAGCCTCTGCACCAGCTTTGCAGAGTGAAGTGATACCAGAGTGCAGTAGCCCAAGCAACTGGTGATAAAGCTGCAGGAAGAGCCTGGGGGGAATCTGGCTTGGAGCTCTGTGGGGGATTGTGGACTTTCAGACTAGAGGAGAAAAAAAAGGGGGGGGACACATTTTCTCTCCCCCATCACCCTGCTATGGCATCCTGTAATAAGCCGATATAGAGTGGGTACTTTTTTCAACATATATAATAGCTGTGCCAGCTTGTGTCTGCACTCAGCAACCAGCCAAGTGGAGACTCCTGAGTCTGGTGGGGAGAACTGCCAAGGGGATGAGTGCTCATGACCGTGGAGGGTTGTGTGCTGGAACTGTGAAAACACTGAGGCTGCACGGGAGGACTCGGAGTGTGGTTGGCAAGTTGGGCAGTCACTCTAGGAGGCTCTGCACACTCAAGGCTCCCTAATTACATATGAGGGACATTGCAGGGGTATCTGAGCTAACACTGAGGACTGCACAGACCTTTGAGTGGTCCTTGTGACAGAGCAGACAAATATTATACACACTAGGGCTAATGCCCAGAACTGTTCTCCTTTGAGGAGAGGAGCCCAGCTGAATCCAGGCCAACAGAGCAAAACAAAGCTCCCCTCAGATAAAAAAAAAAAAAAAAAAAAAAAGAGGATATTTACCATGCCAAAACCTGGGTATATAACATTAAACATGCTCTTCATCCTGGAGAACTGAACAGAGCTCCCTGGTCACACCCACCACACCCTTCTAGGTATTCACTGAAAGCAAACACTCCCAGTAAAAGAACAAAGGAAGGCACAGGCAAAGACTTATTGGAAAAGATCCCAGAGGCACAGGCAGTCAAAGCCAAAATTAAAAATTGTGATTACATCAAATTGAGAAGTTTCTGTACTGCAAAAGAAACAGTAAGGAAAGTGAAGAGGCAACCAACAGAATGGGAAAATATATTTGCAAACTATGCAACTGATAAAGGATTGATAACCAGAATCTATGAAGAGATCAAGAAATTCCACAACAACAAAACAAACAACCCACTTAAGAGATGGGCCACGGACCTCAACAGACATTTCTCAAAGGAGGACATCTAAATGAACAACATACACATGAAAAAAATGTTCAGGATCATTTTAAATCAAAACCACAATGAGGTTTCACCTCACCCCGGTTAGAATGGCTAACATACAGAAATCTACCAACAAAAGATGAAGGCAAGGATGTGGGGAAGAAGGGACACTAACCCACTATTGGTGGGAATGAAAACTGTTAAAGCCACTATGAAAGTCAGTCTGGAGATTCCTCAGAAACCTGAATATAACCCTACCGTTCGACCCAGCCATCCCACTCCTTGGAATTTACCCAAAGGAAATTATATTGGCAAATAAAAGAGCTGTCTGCACCTCAATGTTTATTGCAGCTCAATACACAATAGCTAAGACCTGGAACCAACCTAAATGCCCATCAGCAGTAGACTAGATAAGAAATTATGGAATATATACTCTATAGAATACTATACAGCAGTCAAAAAATGAAATCCAGTCATTTGCAACAAAATGGAAGAATCTGGAAAACTTCATGCTGAGTGAAATAAGCCAGTCCCAGAGGGACAAATACCATATGTTCTCCCTGATCGGTGACAACTGACTGAACACCAAAAGGAAACCTGTTGAAGTGAAATGGACACTATAAGAAACAGTGACTTGATCAGCCCTTGTCCTGACTGTTGATAAACAACTTAATACTTTATCCATTTTAGTATTTTTTTTGTTTGTTCTACTTAATATTATTGGTTGAACTCTTTAATTAACATAAAATTATTCATAGGTGTTTAAATTTAACTGAAAGGTGATCCCTGTTAAATATAAGAGTGGGAATAAGAGATGGAGGAGATGTATAGTTTGGCACATGCTCACTCGGACTTGCCCCAAGCAGTAGAGTTAGAAATGTGCCAGGGGATTCCAATTCAATCCCATCAGGGTGGCATGTACCAATGCCATTTCACTAGTCAAAGTGATCAGCTTCAGTTCATATTTGATCATAATAATAGGATTAAAAAGAAATCACATAAACAAGACTAGGGTCTGCTAATACTAACTGATAGAATTAAAAAGGAGAGAATGATCCAACATGGGAAGCGGGATACACAGCAGACTCATAGAATGGCAGATGTCCTAAACAGCATTCTGGCCTCAGAATCTGCCTTTAAGGTATTGGGATCTAAATGGCCTCCACTCTCCATTTAAAAGACACAGACTGGCTGAATGGATTAAAAAACAAAACACATCTACTTGCTGCTTGCAAGAAAAACACATGAAGACTGAAAGTGAAAGATTGGAAAAAGATATTGCATGCCATCAGAAATCTAAAAAGAGCTCGTGTAGCCATCTTTTTTTTTTTTTTTTTTTTTTTTTGACAGGCAGAGTGGACAGTGAGAGAGAGAGAGAGACAGAGAGAAAGGTCTTTTTTTTTTTTTTTTTTTTTTTTTTTTTTTTTTTGACAGGCAGAGTGGACAGTGTGAGAGAGAGACAGAGAGAAAGGTCTTCCTTTTTGCCGTTGGTTCACCCTCCAATGGCCGCCGCTGCAGCCGGCGCACCGCGCTGATCCGATGGCAGGAGCCAGGATCCAGGTGCTTTTCCTGGTCTCCCATGGGGTGCAGGGCCCAAGCACCTGGGCCATCCTCCACTGCACTCCCTGGCCATAGCAGAGAGCTGGCCTGGAAGAGGGGCAACCGGGACAGAATCCGGCGCCCTGACCGGGACTAGAACCCGGTGTGCCGGCGCCGCAAGGCGGAGGATTAGCCTATTGAGCCACGGCGCCGGCTCGTGTAGCCATCTTAATAGCAGACAAAATAAACTTTAACACAAAAACTTTTAAGAGAGACAAAGAGGAGCACTATATAATGATTAAGGGATCAATTCAACAGGAAGATGTACTATTATAAACGTATATGCACCTAATTAGAAGGCAATGGGTTATTTAAAAGATATATTAAAGGACTTGAAGGGAGACTTAGACTCCAATACAATAGTACTGGGGGACTTCAATTCTCCACTTTCAGCAAGACACGGATCAACCAGACAGAAGATCAACAAGGAAACAGCAGATATCATTGACACTATAGACAAAATATATCTAACAGATATCTACAGAACTTTTCATCCTACACTTGAAGACTACACATTCTTCTCAGCAGTACATGGAATCTACTCTAGGATTGACCATACTGGGCCATAAAGCAAGTCTCAGCAAATTCAAAAAAATTGAAATCATGCCATGCATCTTCTCAGACAACAGTGGAATGAATCTGGAAATTAGCAACTCAGGAATCCTAGAGCATATACAAACACATGGAGACTGAATAACCTGCTCCTGAATGGATAGTGGGTCATATATGAAATCAAAGGGGAAATCAAAAACTGTCTGGAAGTAAATGAGGATAACAACACAACATATCAAACTTCTGGGATACAGCAAAAGCAGTGTTAAGAGGAAAGTTTATAGCAATAGGTGCCTACATCAAGACATTGGAAAGGCACCAAATAAATGAGCTTTCAATTCATCTCAAGGATCTGGAAATACTGCAGCAGACCAGACCCAAATCTAGTAGGAGAAGAGAGATACTGCAAATTAAAGAAGAAATCGACAGAATGGAATCAAAAGATTACAAAAGATCAGCGAAACAAAGTGCTGGTTTTTTGAAAAAATAAACAAAATTGACACACCATTGGCCCAACTAACTAAAAAAAGAAAAGGCCCAAATCAATAAAATCAGAGATGAAAAAGGGAATGTGACAACAGACACTACAGAAATAAAAAGACTCATCAGAAATTGCTACGAAGAGTTGTATGCCAGTGAACAGGGAAATCTATCAGAAATGGATAGATTCCTGGACACATGCAACCTACCTAAATTGAACCATGAAGACATAAAAACAAAAAAAGACCCATAACCAAGTAAGAAATTGAATCAGTAATAAAGACCCTCCCAACAAAGAAAAATCCAGGACCAAATGGAATCATCGCTGAATTCTACCAGACATGTAAATATGAACTAACTCCAATTCTTCTCAAACTATTCAGAACAATTCAAAAATGGGGAATCCTCCCAAATTCTTTCTATGAAGGCAGCATCACCTTAATCCTTAAGCTAGAAAAAGATGCAGCATTGAAAGAAAATTACAGGCCAGTACCGCAGCTCTCTAGGTTAATCCTCCACCCTGCAGTGCTGGCACACTGGGTTCTAGTCCCGGTCAGGGCGCCGGATTCTGTCCTGGTTGCCCCTCTTCCAGGCCAGCTCTCTGCTGTGGCCAGGGAGTGCAGTGGAGGATGGCCCAAGTCCTTGAGCCCTGCACCCCATGGGAGACCAGGATAAGTACCTGGCTCCTGCCTTCCGATCAGCGCGGTGCGCCGGCTGCAGTGTGCCAGAAGCGGTGGCCATTGGAGGGTGAACCAATGGCAAAGGAAGACCTTTCTCTCTATGTCTCTCTCTCACTGTTCACTCTGCCTGTCAAAAAAAAAAAAAAAAGAAAGAAAGAAAGAAAGAAAATTATAGACCAATATCCCTGATGAACATAGACACAAAAGTCCTCAATAATATTCTGGCCAATAGAATGCAACAACACATCAGGAATATCATCCACCCAGACCAAGTGGGATTTATCCCTGGTATGCAGGGGTGGTTCAACATTTTCAAATCAATCAATGTGACACACCACATTAACAAACTGCAGAATAACCATATGATTATCTCAACTGATGCAGAGAAAGCATTTGATAAAATATAACACCCTTTCATGATGAAAACTCTAAGCAAATTGGGTATAGAGGGAGTTTTCCTCAATACAATCAAAGCAATTTATTAAAAACCCACGGCCAACATCCTATTGAATGGGGAAAAGTTGGAAGCATTTCCACTGAGATCTGGTACCAGACAAGGATGCCCACTCTCACCATTACTATTCAATATATTACTGGTAGTTTTATCCAGAGCAATTATTCAAGAAAAGAAAAGAAAGGGATACAAATTGGGAAGGAGATTTAAAACTATCCCTCTTGCAGATGATATGACTCTTTTCTAATGGATCCAAAGTACTATACTACGAGACTACTGGAACTCATAGGAGAGTTTGGCAAAGTAGCAGGATATAAAATCAGTGTACAAAAATCAACAGCTTTTGTATACGCAGGCAATTCCATGGCTGAGAAAGAACTGCTAAGATCAGTCCCATTCACAATAGCTACAAAAACAATCAAATACCTTGGATTGAACTTAACCAAGGATGTCAAAGGTCTCAACAATGAGAATTACAATTCTTAAAGAAAGAAAAAAGAGGATACCAAAAAAAAAAAAAAGGAAAAATCTTCCATGCTCATGGATTGGAAGAATCAATATCATCAAAATATCCACTCTCCCAAAAGTAATTTATAGATTCAATGCGATAATAATCAAATACCAAAGACATTCTCCTCAAATCTGGAAAAAATGAAGCTGAAATTCATATGGAGACCTTGAATAGCTAAACCAATCTTGTACAACAAAAACAAAGCTGGAGGCATCACAATACCAGATTTTAGAACATAATATAGGGCAGCTATAATCAAAACAGCATGGTACTGGTACAGAAACAAATGGATAGACCAATTGAACAGAATAGAAACACCAAAAATGAATCCAAACATAAATAGCTAACTTATATTTGATCAAGGAGCTAAAACCAATTCTAGAAGCAAGGACAGACATTTGAACAAATGGTACTGGGAAAACAGAATTTCCACATGCAGAAACATGAAGCAAGAGCCCTATCTTACACCTTACACAAAAATCCACTCAACATGGATTAAACACCTAAACCTACGACACAACACCATCAAATTATTAGAGAACATGGAAAAACCCTGCAAGATATAGGCACATGCAAAGACTTCTTGGATAATACTCCAGAGGCACAGGCAGTCAAAGCCAAAATTAACTATTGGGATTACATCAAATTGAGAAGTTTCTATACTGCAAAAGAAACAGTGAGTAAATTGAAGAGGAGACTGACAGAATGGGAAAAAAATATTTGTAAAATATGGAACCGATAAAGGTTTAAGAACCAGAATCTACAAAGAGATCAAGAAACTCCACAACAACAAATAAACAACCCACTTAAGAGATGGGCCACGGACCTCAACAGACATTTTCAAAGGAGGACATCTAAATGGACAACAGACACATGAAAAATGTTCAGTATCACTAGCCATCAGGGAAATGCAATTCAAAACCACAATGAGGTTTCACCTCACCCTGGTTAGAATGGCTAACATACAGAAATCTAACAACAACAGATGCTGGTGGGGATGTGGGGAAAAAGGGACACTAACCCACTGTTGGTGGGAATGAAAACTGTTAAAGCCACTATGAAGACAGTTTGGAGATACCTCAGAAACCTGAATTTAACCCTACCATACAACCCAGCCATCCACCCCTTGGAATTTACCAAAAGGAAATTAAATTGACAAACAAAGGAGCTGTCTGCACCTCAATGTTTATTGCAGCTCAATACACAATAGCTAAGACACGTAAACAACCTAAATAGCACTCTGGCCTCAGAATCAGCCCTTAAGGCAGTTGGATCTGTCTGAAGAGCCCATGAGAGTATTTTAGGCATGAAAAGCCAAGACACTGTGGCAAAAAAAGGGGGGGGGACCTACATGAAAGATCTCTGCAAGTGAGATCCCAGTGGAAAGAATGCACCTTCAAAGAAGCAGGTACCTTTCTCTGAAGGGAAGAGTGAACTTCCACTTTGACTATGACCCTTGTCTAAATAAGATCGATGTCTGCCAAACTCAAAAGGCTTCCATAGCCTTGACAACTCATATCTAGAGCCTAGGGATATTATTGACACCATAAGCAGGAGTGTCAATTTGTTAAATTAACAACAGGAGTCACTGTGCACTTACTCCTCATCTAGGATCTCTGTCCTTAATGTGTTGTTCAATGTGAATTAATGCTATAGCTAGTACTCAAACAGTATTTTTCACTTTATGTTTCTGTGTTGGTGCAAACTGTTGAAATCTTTACTTAATATATACTAAATTGATCTTCTGTATATAAAGAGAACTGAAAATGAATCTTGATGTGAATGGAATGGGAGAGAGAGTGGGAGTTGGGAGGGTTGTTGGTGGGAGGGAAGTTATGGGGGGGAAGCCATTGTAATTCATAAGCTGTATTTAGAAATTTATATTTACTAAATAAAAGTTAAAAATGGCAATAAAATAGCTGTCTGCACCCCAGTGTTTATTGCAGCTCAATTCACAATAGCTAAGTCATGGAGTCAACCTACATGTACTTCAATAGAAAACTGGATAAAGAAATTATGGGATATGTATCCTATAGACTATACCAGTGGAGCCAGCGCTGTGGAGCAGTAGGTTAATCTGCTGCCAGCAGCACCAGCATTCCTTCTGGCTGCTCCACTTCCAATACAACTCTCTGCTATGGCCTGAGAAAGCAATAGAAAATGGCCCAATTCCTTGGGCCCCTGCACCTACATGGGAGACCAGGAAGAAGCACCTGGCTCCTGCCTTCGGATGGCGCAGCTCCAGCTGTTGCGGCCATCTGGGGAGTGAACCAACAGAAGGACAAACTTTCTCTCTGTCTCTCCCTCTCATTGTTTGTAAGTCTACCTCTCAAATAAATAAATGAAATCTTTTTTTAAAAGGAATACTATACAGCAGAAAAATAAATGAAATCCTGTCATATGGTACAAAGTGGAGGAATCTGTAAAACATCATGCTGAGTGAAATAAGTCAGTCCCAGAGGGGCAAATATCATACGTTCTCCCTGATCAGTGATAACTAATTGAGCCCCTAAAAGGAAGCCTGTTGAAGTGAAATGGACACTATGAGAAACAGTGTCTTGATCAGCCCTTGTCCTGAGGAACAACTTACTATTCCATTCCTTTAGTAATTTTTTGTTCTACTTAATACCATTGGTTTAACTCTTTAATTGACACACAATTATTCTTAAGTGTTCAAATTTAACTGAAAAGTGATCCCCATTAAATATATGAGTGGGAATAAGAGAGGGAGCAGATGTACAGTTCAGCACATGCTCAATCGAATTTACCCCTAATGGTAGAGCTAGACACGTGCCAGGGGATTCCAATTCAATCCCATCAAGGTGGCATGTACCAATGCCATTTTAATGTCATAGTGATCAGTTTTAGTTCATAATTGATCAAAAAGATAGGATTAAGTGTCAAACAGATTACATAAATAAGACCAGTGTCTGCTAATACTAATTGATAGAATAAAAAAGAGAGAATGGTCCTAAATGGGAAGCAGGATACACAGCAGACTCATAGAATGGCAAATGCCCTAAACAACACTCTGGCCTCAGAATCAGCCCTTAAGGCATTTGGATCTGGCTAAAAAGCCCATGAGAGTATTTCAGGCATGGAAAGCCAAGACACTCTGGCAAAAACTGACCTAAAGGAAAGATCTCTGTGAGTGAGATCCCAGCAGAAAGAATGGGCCATCAAAAAGGAGGTACCTTTCTCTGGAGGCAGGAGAGAACTTCCACTTTGACTATGGCCTTGTTTAATTAAGATTGAAGTTGGTGAACTCAAGAGGTTTCCATAGCCTTGGCATCTCATGACAAGAGCCTTGGGTGATTACTGACATCATGATAAGAGTGTTAATTGTTACATCAACAATGAGTCACTCTGCACCTGCTCCCCATGTAGGATCTCTCTCCTTAATGTGTTGCACTATGCGAATTAACAGCAAAACTACTATCCAAACAGCACTCTATGCTTTGTTTGTCTGTGTGGGTACAGTCTGTTGAAATCTTTACTTAGTATATACTAAGTTTATCTTCTGTATATACAGATAATTGAAAATGAATCTTGATGAAGAATGGGATGGGAGAGGGAGTGGGAGATGGGATGGTTGTGGGTGGGAGGGAGGTTATGGTGGGAAAAGCTGCTGTAATTCAAAATTTGTACTTTGGAAATTTATATTTATTAATTAAAACTTGAAAAAACCATATAACTATCTCAATAGATGCAGAGAAACATTTGATAAAATACAACACCATTTTATGATGAAAACTCTTAATAAATTGGGTTTAACAGGAACATTCCTCAACACAATAAAGACAATCGAAGACAAACCCACAGCCAGACTTTACTGAATGGAATCAAGTTGGAAGCACTCCTGCTTAGATATAGAATCAACAAGAATTCTCACCTTCACCATTGCTATTCAATATAGTCCTAGAAGTTTTATCCAGAGCCAAGAAAAATATCAAAGGGATTGGGAAGGAGGAAGTCAAACTATCCCTCTTTGCAGATGACATGATTCTATATATAGGAGATCCAAAGGCTACTTCAGGAGACTGTTGGAATTCAAAGAAGAGTTTGATAAAAAGCATGATATAAAAGCAGTACACAAAAATCAACAGCTTTTGTACACACAGACAATGCCAAAGCTGAGAATGGACTTCTAAGATCAATCCCATTGACCACAGCTACAACAAAAACCAAACACCTTGGAATAAATTTAACCAAGGATGTAAAGATCTTTATGACGAGAAGTACAAAACATGAAAAAAACAAATAGAAGAATATAGAAAATTAGAAGAATTTTTCCTGCTTATTGATTGGAAGAATCAATATCATCAAAATGTCTTTACTTCTGAAAACAATCTACAGATTCAAGGTGATACCATCAAAGTACCAAAGACATTTTTCTCAGATATAGAAAATATGGTACGGAAATTCACATGGAAACATAGGAGACCCAGAAGAGCTAAGGGAATCTTTTACAACAAAAATGAAGGTAAAGTCATCACAATACCACATTTCTAGGCATACTACAGGGCAGTTATAATCAAAACAGCCCAGTACTGGTACAACAATGGATGGATAGACTAATAGAACAGAATAAAAATGCCAGAAATCAGTTAAAGAATCTACAACCAACTAACACCAATCCATGAAGCAAAAGCAGTCTCTTCAACAAATGTTGCTGTTAAACTGCATTTCCACATGCAAGACTTTGAAGCAAGACCTCTACCTTACACCTTACAGAAATATCCACTCAAAATGATTAAAGACCTAAATCTATGACCTGCTACCATCAAAGTATTAGAGATCATTGTGTAAACCCTGCAAGACGTTGGCACAGGCAAAGAGTTCTTGGAAAAGACCCCAGAGGCACAGGCAGTCAAAGCCAAAATTAACAATTGGGGCTACATCAAACTGAGCTTTTAGGCATGGAAAGCCAAGACACTGTGGCAAAAAATGTCCTACATGAAGGATCTCTGTGTGTGAGACCTCAGTGGAACGAAGTGGCCATTAAAGAAAAGATAGTTTTCTCTAAAAGGAGAGACCTTCCACTTTGCTTATGGCCTTGCCTAAATCTGGTGGAGTTTGTGGATTCAAAAGTCTTCCATAGCCTTGGCAGTTCATGTCAAGAGCCTTAGGTGATCACTGATGTCATACATAAGAGTGTTAATTTTTAAATTAACAACAGGAGTCACTGTGCATTAACTTCCCATGCAGGACTTCTGTCCTCAATGAGTTCTATTATGAGAGTTAACTGTAAAGCTTGTTCTCAGTTTTGTGTGTGTGTGTGTGTGTGTATGAATTGTTGAAATCCTTACTTAGTTGGTCTACTGTGCATAAAATTAATTAAAAATGAATCTTAATGGAGAATTGGACTGGGGATGGGAGAAGGAGAATGATGAAAGCTGGGAGGGTGAGTGGGAGGGCAGGTATGGTGGGAAGAATCACTATTTTCTTGAAGTTGTACTTATGAAATTTGTATTCTTTAAACAAAAGGTATTGTTTATTCTTTAAACAAAAGGTTTCTTTGTGAAAAAAAATGTGAAATAGTTTGAAAATGGCTTCTTCTCTTAACCCTGTATGAAGGTTTTATGAAAATGTGGATTTATTTAAGTTCCAAAGTTTTTTTTTTAACTTTTATTTAATAAATGTAAATTTCCAAAGTACAACTTATGGATTATAATGGCTTCACCCCCCATAACTTCCCTCCCACCCACAACCCTCCCAATTCCCACTCCCTCTCCCCTTCCATTCACATCAAATTTCATTTTCAATTATCTTTATATACAGAAGATCAATTTAGCATATATTAAGTAAAGATTTCAACAGTTTGCACCCACGCAGAAAAACAAAGTGAAAAATACTGTTTGAGTACTAATTATAGCATTAAATCACAATGTACAGCACATTAAGGACAGAGATCCGACATGAGGAGTAAGTGCACAGTGATTCCTGTTGTTCACTTAACAAATTGACACTCTTGTTTATGGCATCAGTAGTCACCCTAGGCTCTTGTCATGAGCTGCCAAGGCTATGGAAGCCTTTTGAGTTTGCAGACATCGATCTTTTTTAGACAAGGGTCATAGTCAAAGTGGAAGTTCTCTCCTCCCTTCAGAGAAAGGTACCTCCTTCTTTGATGACCTGTTCTTTCCACTGGGATCTCACTCACAGAGATCTTTCATTTAGGTCCTCTTTTTTTTTTTTGCCAGAGTGTCTTGGCTTTCCATGCCAGAAATACTCTCATGGGCTCTTCAGCCAGATCCCAATGCCTTAAGTGCTGATTCTGAGGCCAGAGTGCTATTTAGGACATCCGCCATTCTGAGTCTGCTGTGTATCTTGCTTCCCATGTTGGATCGCTCTCTCCCTTTTCAATTCTATCAGTTAGTATTAGCAGACACTAGTCTTGTTTATGTGATCCCTTTGACTCTTAGACCTATCATTGTGATCAAATGTGAACTAAAATTGATCACTTGGACTAGTGAGATGGCATTGGTACATGTCACCTTGATGGAATTGTATTGGAATCCCCTGGCATGTTTCTAACTCTACCATTAGGGGTAAGTCCGATTGAGCATATGCCGAACTGTACATCTCCTCCCTCTCTTATTTCCACTTATATATTTAATGGGGATCACTTTTCAGTTAAATTTAAACACTTACAAATAATTGTGTGTTAATTACAGAGTTCAGCCAATAGTATTAAGTAGAACAACAAAAAAAATACTAAAAGGGATAAAGTATTAAGTTATACCCCAAACTTTTTGATTTTGTTTTTTCATCTACTCTTTAAGTATTGAGTAAATTCTTGTTATTTTGAAAGCCACTGATTAGGCTGAATCACACAATAATGACTTATAGCACTGAATCATTAAATGTTGGTGATCTCAGTTGATGTTGGTGAAAGAGAGCAAGACATGAGACATTTAGGATCTAGCCTAAGTTCTACCACCTCTAGTCCGTGTCTCCTTTCCTGGGAACTGACTCTCTGAGACTCTGCTTCCTTGTTTCTTAAGTGGTGATAATCTTACCTTAGGCAATTTTGGTAGAATCCAAAGGATATTATTTTTATTATCATATTATTATATGTTCAAATTGTCAGAATCCCTGTAATTACAAACAATGACATATTGCATAACTGAGTCTTAGAAGACTTAATTTTTCTTACTGAAAGGGCTTAGAAACAACTGAACTAGTAAGTTGTAGAATATATGATGATATCTTAAAACATACATGACTTTGCATATACATTGTCCCAATCACTGGCTTAACCTGCTGCAACATGTTGTTGCCCCACACCTTTGCTTCATGAATGCAGTCAGTGGTGTTGACTCAGAGTAACTAATGTTTGGGGTTTGGTTTGTTTTGCTAACATGGTTGCCCAGGTAGCAGTGGTGTGAGCCATTGTATACTGCAAAGGACATCAGAAGATCTCATCTCCAATCTGTTTTTTTTTTTTTTTTTTTTTTTTGTTAAATATGAGCTCTATGCCCATGGCCAGATCTCCTATTCTCCCATAGCCTGTATTTGCAGCTGAAAAGTAAGAAATAGTGATCTCTTCTTTCCAGTATTTTGCATGAAATAGTGAAAAGTATTAACATTTTTTTAGCTAATAACTTGGCATATAGTTTATTACTGAATTATATTAGCTATTTCATGTTTAGGCACCTGTACTGCTGGTAGAGTGTACTGAGTGCTTGAAAGGCTTCCACTCTCAAGGACAAAGTGTCCTAGATTTTGGAGTAGCAGACAACAAACAATTAGTGCATGTGTCATAGATTATTTTGATTTGCCTCAAAGTCAAAAATTATCAACTGGTCATTAAACTAACTTGCTTGCATCAAATAATTTGCTTCAGTGATTCTCTATCATGACAAAACAGTAAATGTGTGGATTGATAATTATAAAAATATAGTTGATTCTGATAATTTTATTATGTGTATATGTCAAAATATCATCTTGTGCACCTTATATATATATATATATGTGAGAAATATAAATTGTAGCATTTATGACTGCAGTTATCAGTGTGGGACAAATATAATATCTTTACAGATTATCGCTTTGTAGAAGCATTGTCTTAGTGATCTTGTAAGATTTTCATTACAGTACTGTTTAAATTATTGTGACCAATCAGTGCTATCTCCTGAATAGCACTGCATGTGTTGGTCTTTGTTCTGGAACTGTTTGAAGAAGTCCCTGATCCCATTCACCATGGAAGCTCATGCCTGCGAGTTTGCTCATAGTCTGCATTCTTGGTTGTCCCATATTTTACTCGGTTATTTCTCACGATTCCAGGTCCAGGTCAAGAAGGCAACACTAACAACAGCATCTGGAATTGATGAGGAGGTGGGAGAAGCCACTGTTTCCCCAGCCCTTTCCACTCAGTTCTCTGAGATTAACTTTTGCCTCAGTTACACTGAAAAAGTTTCACTCTGCAGTGATGGAAAGTGGAGAAACCCTATCTTTATTCCTTTCCTAGAGAATGTAGGCCCTGTTACAGTGTAGTGTACTTTCTTTTTTTTTTAATTGACAGGTAGAGTTATAGACAGTGAGAGAAAGACAGAGAGAAAGGTCTTCCTTCCGATGGGTCACCCCCCACCCCCAAATGGCCACTATGGCTGGCACTGCATCGATCCGAAGCCAGGAGCCAGGTGCTTCTTCCTGGTCTCCCATGTGGGTGCAGGGCCCAAGCCCTTGGGCCATCCTCCACTGCGCTCCAGGGCCACAGCAGAGAGCTGGACTGGAAGAGGAGCAATTGGGACTAGAACCCAGAGTCCATATGGGATGCTGGCGTCACAGGCGGAGGATTAAGCAAGTGAGCCACAGCGCCGGCCCCGCAGTGTAGTGTACTTTCAGAGTAAAAGCTCATTTCTAAAATTGCTCTTGAGAAAGCTGAGGTGTGAGCTAAAAGGCACCATACTGGACATCAAAGCTTCTCAGTTCCAATCCCAGTTCTGCCATGTTTGAACAATGGGACACTACAGATTTCCTGTCTCTGAGCTCCTCCTCTTCCTCGTTTAAAAAGGAAAAAGAATAATGCCTACACTCAAGTGATTTTTTTTTAGGGGTTTAATGATGAAAGACATGACTATTTACTTGATACGTGTTGAATTATTCAACATGCTGATGCATGAGTTACTTTAGGTATAATGTTTAGTATTGTAATGTTACTGTAGAATCTAAAATAATTGAAGAATTGTTCACCTTCAAGGAAAATAATCTAGTGTTTCAGAAAGTGTTACAGGATAAACATTTTATATACAAGGTGTGTTATACACAGGTTGCCCTCAATGTCATATATTCCCAACTAACATCAGTTTAATAAGTCAGAATGTTGGACAATTTTTCTATCCAAAAAGTTATTACAGTAGCTCTCAATTTTGAATGCTCATTGGAACCACCTGGAGTTATTAACATAAGTCATAAAAAGTGATTGTGCCTCACCATAAAATAGGTGGACCAGGACTTTTAATGTGGAATAAGGATAGGGGAAGCAATGGAAAACAGAGTAAGAAGAAATAGTGCCTTATTTTCATAAGCCAAAGTCCATTCAAAAGAGGCATTAAGTGCATTTGGCCCATTGTTTGCTTTTATAGGTCAAAGGCACACATTATTTGCAGGGAGTGTTCTAAAAGCCTGAGGTTTGCAGCACTCAGTTGTCTCAGGAAGAAGAGAAGGCTCCCATGGATCCCGTGGTGGTGCTGGGGCTCTGTCTCTCCTGTTTGCTTCTCCTTTCAGTCTGGAAACAGAGGCATCGGGGAGGGAAGCTTCCTCCTGGACCCACTCCTTTTCCAATTCTTGGAAACATCCTGCAGTTAGATTTTAAGGACATGAGCAAATCTATAACCAGAGTAAGTACACATTATCATACTTCAATTGTTTCTAAAGGTTAAGTAATTAACTCCAGATTTTAAATACAATATATTACTGGGAGACAAATTAGTAAAATATTTGTTTAAAAGAAATACTTCTTTGGGATTATGATTTTTGATATGTCATTGTCAGAAATAGTTCAATGAATTGATGCAATTTGCCAGTATAGAAATATTAAAGTTCTAAGGTAGAGTCAAACTAATAAAATGCTACTGTCTTTGTTTCACAATCATTTTAGTAATGATTTTGTTGTCTAAAAAGAAATAGTAGTGGAGTGTTTTATTATAAATGACTTTAATGAAGAATCATCAAATGTTTACTTTTTGTATTCTGTTTTGATAAACCAAGGGAATTAAAGCAGAAGGAAGCAAATTATTACTGGTGTCAAGGAAATATCTTTGGTTCTAAAAACATATACATGAAAGAAACAAAGAATGAGTTAGGGTATGTTGAGTGGCAATGGCACAGTTCTGGACCTGCACAAAGTTGCTTTCTGTGACTGTGATTGTACAGTAGGGGTTAAATTGTCTGCCAGTGAGATACGCTGGTCCTTGCCGTAACTCCATGATATCCGCTCTCTTTCTGTGTTAATAATACCAGCAGATCTTAAACTTCTGGGCACTAGGATTATCTGGGTGATTTCAACAAACGTAGATTTCTAGTATTTATCACTTCTGAGTCTGATTCCCTTGGGAAGAGCTTTGTGGATGATCTGGAGCAGCGTGGTACAGCAGCTGGGTGTGGGCCCAGATTTGAACGTGGAGCCCTGATAAAGTGCTGAGGCAGCGGTGGCTGACAAAGTACAGTTTAAGTTTGGATCTTCCATTTATTAGTCATGTAACAAAGAATAGAAATTTTAAAAATTTAATCTATCTGTAAAACAGAGTAAAAAATCTTGCTCAATATGTTGACTAGTTGTGATAATCTGCATACTATTTTGCCTTGCAATAGCCTGCCTTTCGGGAGTCACTGTTTGCGGAGCTATAGCAGTCACCACCATGCCCATATATAACATCCAGACATGTTTGATGTTGTATTTAACAGAACAAAAATATCCATATGATGTCATACCCATCTGAGTCATGCTCACTATGTAGAAAATGAGATTTCTTTTGCTCATATTTGCATTTTCTTTCCTATTTTCAGCTGTCTGCAGTCTATGGCCCTGTGTTCACTGTGTATTTGGGCATGAAGCCCGCTGTGGTGATATGTGGATATGATGCAGTGAAAGAAGCCTTGGTTGATCTGGGAGAGGAGTTTTCTGAAAGAGATGTTTTCCCACTGACTGCAAAAGTTAATAAAGGATTTGGTCAGTGCTTGCATGCTTGTGTGTGCATGTGTATGTGTGTGTTTGTCAGTGATGGTGGAGAGGGGTGGGGAACAGAAATGTGAATTGTCCCCTCCTGCACAGCCGGACCGGTCCACAGGCTTGCCTGTGTCAGCTCCCTTTCCTTGCCTGTGTCAGCTCCCTTTCCTTGCCTGGGATCCTCCTTTAGTTTCCATTTCTCCTCCTCATAGGCATCATTTTCAGCAATGGAAAGAGATGGAAGGAGATGCGACGCTTCTCGCTCATGACCCTGCGGAATTTCGGGATGGGGAAGAGGGGCATTGAGGACCGAGTTCAAGAGGAAGCCCGCTGCCTGGTGGAGGAGCTGAGAAAAACCAATGGTGGGTGACTCTTTATATGTCCGTAAGAGAATGCTGTCTTTTCCGGTTGTCACCTGAGGAAAAGTCGTGGAAGCCATGGGGTTCTTGCCTTCAAGCAAGAAAGAATTCAGGTGTGAGACAGAGAGCAGAGTGATAAGGCTTTATTAGGGACAGAGCATCCATCAGGACGGAAGGGACAGAGAGACAGCGTCCAGTCACTTGGACTGGGGGAGAGCGAGGTTACCTGGTTGAATGGGGAGAATACACCTGTGCAGGCCAGGTGGGTGACTCAGAACAGAGGCAGAGGGCTGAGTAGGCAGTCTGATTGGACTCCCTAGGTTTCTAAGGGAGTCTGTTTACCCACCTCCCCCTCTCCTCCAGGATAAAGGATGGAGAGTCCTGGCAGTAGGGTTTGTTGGGTGAAAATTAGCAGATTCCTCCCCAGATTTGCTGGCGCAGGGCAGATGGGGGGCTTCCATGAAGGTTTTATTACCTCATGTTATCAGGTCAGGTAACCCATTTGGTCCTGAGGAGAGAGAATTCTACTGCTTTCCTTGAGGGAAGGGCTGGGACCATCTGGGAGGTTATCAGCGTCTGAGCAGGACTATGAAGTGCAAGATGCTGGGCTTCTGGAGCTTCCGCAGTAGGTGCTGGTCTTCAGGCCTGTCTCACACACACATAGGCTCAATTTCTGACTTCCTACCTAACACAGTGATGGCCGTGGACACATTGCAAGAATAATAAAATCTTTCATTCTATGTCCTTGTTGTCAGCTCCCTAGAGGAGCAGGGACTATTTGAAGCTGAGAGTCAAGGGTGATTTTGTGCACGTTTGGTTGTGTTTCACACAGTGACCTTGCATACAGAGTTGGGAATAAAAGCCTCGTCTTACTTTTTCTGCTCTTAGTTGCTTTGTTTTTTAACTCTCATTTTTTTTTGGGGGGGGGGAATGAAGTGTGATTGTTTTTCTGTAGCATAAATTTGGGGTAATGTTCTAGAACATTTCACCAGGGCATACTAGTTCAGGGTGCATGGTGGGAATGACTTCATCACTTTCTTATGGAATATGAGAAGTTGCTAAGTGCTTTCACTTAATTGATCTACATTTATAGGATGAGCCTCATTGACATGTCCAGGGGATTTTTATGGCCCATGTTTACAATGCCTACCAGTAATGATATTTTTTCTATTTTAACTGCCTATGATCTCCTTGTACAGTCCTCATAAATCACACTTTTCCTGTGGATGAAATAATTGTCTTAAAATTATCAAATATAAGCTTAATGTTATTTAAATGCTTATTGTATTGTTTCATATACTTTGAATCAATATATACTATAGCTAAATTCTGCAAAATTACACAAAGAACAATATATAGAATGATTTATTTAACCATTCCATCATCTCTAATTTTAAATTGGCTTCATTTCAGCTTTCCCATATTTCATCTTCTTAATTTGTAAATTAATCACTTTAAAATTTTCTATATTTAATGAAACATTGACTTCTTTTTTTTTTTTTTTTTTTGACAGGCAGAGTGGACAGTGAGAGAGAGAGAGAGACAGAGAGAAAGGTCTTCCTTTGCCGTTGGTTCACCCTCCAACGGCCACTGTGGCCAGCATGCTGCGGCCGGCGCACCGCGCTGATCCGAAGGCAGGAGCCAGGTGCTTCTCCTGGTCTCCCATGTGGGTGCAGGGCCCAAGGACTTGGGCCATCCTCCACTGTACTCCCTGGCCACAGCAGAGAGCTGGCCTGGAAGAGGGGCAACCGGGACAGAATCTGGCGCCCCAACTGGGACTAGAACCTGGAGTGCTGGCGCCGCAAGGCGGAGGATTAGCCTATTGAGCCGTGGCACCAGCCTGACTTCTGGCACTGTTGTTGATCCAGGGTAGGACGTCCACTCCAATGGGTGGTTCATTCCTAAATACAGCAAATATTGTGTCCATAGCATGCCCTTGGTACACAGACCAATCTATGTAGAGCCCATACTTCCAAATGTCTCTATTATCAAACTCTCACATACCAAACCAATACTCTTCTGGCCTTAGGTCCTTCTAGGTCCAGGTACTAGAACACTAGAGACCTTCATACCCTGACCATAGCCCAGGGGTTTTTATGTCATTTAGATTATCTAATTCTAAACTTAATCAACATAATCCCTTGCCTCACTCATTCCTTCCCATAAAACCCTGATAAAGGGTCAGCTCTTTTCCCTGCTTCCTCTTGTTCCTTCCCAGCCATTCCTGGTTTTCCCTTGCATTCCCTCATGCTTTTTTCTTTTGGAAACTGTGCAGAACCACTTGTCTTTTCAGTAGCCCTCACCTCTTGTTTTGCTGGCCTCATCATATCTGACTAGAAACAAAACCCAAAGTGCATTTAAAAGCAATTGATTTGGGGTTAGAACTTTTATGATAATTATTTAACCCCACTGCCAGCTCCACTCATGCCCGAAGAGCTTGTTACAAACAGTCTGATGCCCAGTTTGGTTCCATAGGTTATCTGATTCTTAATTATGTTTACTAAATGAATTAAAAGGTAGAAAATGAAGTTTCTCTCTCTCTCTCTCTCAGAAAATTCAAATTCATAAACCCAAGGTATTTTTCATCATCTAGGTTAAAATAAAAGTTATATGAAAGCTTAGTGCTCTGCTGTATTTTAGCTGAAAAGGAGCCTGACCGGAGAAGTTAACTAAACAGACTTTCTATTATTTAATTCCCTGTCACTTCTTTTTTAAAATAATTTTATTTATTTATTTGAAAGGTAGGGTTGGGGAGGGGAGGGGAGAGGGAGAGAGGGAGGAGAGGGAGGAGAGGGAGGAGAGGGAGAGAGGGAGAGAGGAAGAGAGGGAGAGAGGAGAGAGAGAGAGAGAGAGAGAGAGAGAGAGATATTCTATCCACTGGTTCACTTCCCAAATGGCTGAAAGGGCTGTGGCTGGTCTAGACCAAAGAAAGGAACCAGGAGCTTCTTTTGTTTCTCCCATGTGAGTGCAGGGGCCTAAGGACTTGGGCCATTTTCTGCTGTTTTCCCAGATGCATTAGTAGAGAGCTGGATCAGAAGTGGAGCAGCCTGGACTCACATGGCACCCATACAGGATGTTGGTGCTGTAGATGGTGTTTTCATCGGCTGCGCCACAACACCGGCCCCCTATCCTTTCTTTATACATTCTTGATTCAGGTCATCTTTAATTACATTTAGCAGCTGAATCCTGGGATTTTTACATACGAAGATTATTGATCTTTTGATTAGAACAATTTTATTCAAATGTTGCCCACCAAAAACAGAAAACAGACAAACAAAAAAACCCTAAAACTCTGCTTTAACTTTTTTTATATGCAAAGTGATGAAATTGACCTACATGATGGCCACACTGAAAAAATTCATAGTGACAGAGGTGACACTGATGCAGCCAGCTAAGCTGCCTTCTGCAGTGCCAGCATCCCATATGTGCTCAAGTTTGCATCCTGGCTGCTCCAATTCCAATCCAGCTCCCCGCTAATGCACCTGAGAAAGTAGCAGATGGCCCAAGTGCTTGGATCCCTGGACCCATGTGGTAGACCTGGCTTCTGGCTTTGGCTTGGCCTACCACTTAATGTTGTGGCCTACCACTTAATGTTGTGGCCATTTGGGAAATTAACCATCATTAATTAGCCAATCTCTGTCTGTCTCTCTCTGTCTCTGTCTCTCTATTTCTCTGTCTCCCCCCCCCCGTGTGTGTAACACTGTCTTTCAAATAAATAAATAAAATCTTAAAAAATTCATAGTGACACAGTGTTCTGTTGATGGCTATGTGAAGCAATAATCTAGAATTCTACAAGGCCACAGGTTTTGTCAGATAAACTAAGTGTGCAGCCTGATTGGTGATGATGGACATTGTTTCTTAGGGCAGGAATGATTTTTTTCTTTCTCCATCAAAAACATCAAAGGCCCTCACTCATCAATTTAACCTTTGTTTGTCCTTATCACTTAAATTTGAAATGAAGATTTCTAATTTCCTGTTAGTTTTATGCAAGCAAAGCTGTTGTATAATTTTGTTCATTTGGGCTAGTTTCTTTTCACATTCCATCGATGGTTTTCTGGCTATATTTGTTCCATCAAACACCTGAATTGTTTCATACACTTTCTCTTTAGTCTTCCTCTCTGAAGTTTCTATATATAATTTCTTCAATTATTCAACGTTTATAAAAGTTCCCTGTTTCCTTCTTTAATTGTCTGTATGCTCTCAGAACTGGTAGAGTTCTACACAAGCAATTGGAGTTACTACGTGGCTTCTGTTTTTCCTTCTAAAATAACGTTGATCTAGGATCAAATCCTGCACAAAGAAGCAGTGATGTTTTCTTCAAGCAGTGGGTGTTTTTGCAGAAGTTGGAAAGCCATCATTAAATAAGCTAGGCTGGGGAAACTGTAGTGTTGCTGTAAGCACTTTGAAGATTTTGCTGCTAAGGTAGTCTGTATGTCAATATTATTTTAGATTCTAAAGTTAACTCTGCATGTTAGTTCAAAGGCTAAAAGTTTCATATGGATGTTTTGAATGGTATTTAAAATAGTATATAAAATAGTATTTAAATATATAAAAGATAGTATTTAAAAATGTTTCCCATTCTTCAGGCTCACCCTGTGATCCCACCTTTATCCTGGGCGCTGCTCCCTGCAACGTGATCTGCTCTGTGATTTTCCAGAACCGTTTTGATTATAGAGATCAGACTTTTCTTAACTTGATGGGAAAATTCAATGAAAACTTCAAGATTTTGAATTCCCCCTGGGTACAGGTGAGTTCAGGTTCCCCTCTTTCTGAGAGAACATTTCTCTTCTTTTCATTGATGAGCTCAGAACTGAAAATTGATATGCAGTCTCTTCTTTTCACTTCACAGCATGACTTAGCATTTTGTCTTGAAGATAAATTCTTTCATCATTTTTGGCCATGGACTCCTTATGGCCTCCATTTTTTCTTTTCTCTGTAGTAGCTATTTGTTTAGTGACTTTTCTACATTTTCTAAAAAACAGTATATGTGTATGTCTTATGTTATTTCTACATTCTCTCTTATCTTAGCTTGTGTTCAGCTGGTTTTGACAGAAATTATCTTGAAAATGAAAGTAAAACATGAGAAAGATATGTACGCACAATTAGAGAAAGAGAGAAAGAAAGGAAGGAAAAGGAAGAAAGAGAAAGGAAGGAAGGAAAGAAGGAAGGAAGGAAGAGAGGAAGGAAGGAAGTAGAGAAGAAAGAAGATTAAACCTTTTCTGGGACAAGACCTGTGTTGGGACACTCCTTAGATCACTTTTGTTGGCTAAACAGAACCTAGGTGTTAGCCACAGGTGCAAGTTCAGCGTTTCCTCAAGTCTTTTCTTTTTTAGTTAAAAACTATTTATTTGTTTTCATTTTTCTTGGATGGCAGAGAGCCTGGGAGAGAATGAGATAGAGACAGACAGAATTAGACTTTTTACCCACTGATTTAACTCTTCAGTTGCCCATAGTAGCCAGCACTGAGCCAAGCTGAAGTCAGGATCCTGCGACACAATCCAATTTCTCTGTGGGTGCCATGGACCCAAATACTTCAGCATAAAATGCTGCCTCCCAAGGCTGCATTAGCAGGAAGCTGAAATTGGAAGTTGAGCTGGAGACACTGCAGTGAACACACACACTACAATATGGTATGTGAGTGTCCCAAGTGACGTTTCAGTCACTGCACCTAATGTTCACCCTCTGTTCTTTTATGTTTTTGGTAAAAAGTTCAACATTCTTCATATTTTTTATTCCTAGTACCACTACCACAATTTATAGAAATATACTTGATGCAATGAAAAGAAAAATAAATGATGAAGCTACAACAGATAAAAAAAAAAGCCTCAAGAATGTATACCTATTCAGCACTACATTATATAATCAATAGCTGCACTTTTAGCAAATTGTGGCTATGACATCCAGGAAAAGAAGGGTTCCATGTTTAACCTGCAGTAACTGTTCTGACTTTGGGTCATTGTTCCTTCCTATTTGTTTTTTATGTTTCCTAATGCATTTGGGAGAATAGTCTCAAAGTAACCTGCAGGTTTACCCATTACCCTTTGCTCTCTCTCCTGCTAAAAATTGTAGCCCTTTTTATGCTGTTTTTAGAATCTTCTACCACCATATCCACCACTTCCACCACTAATTCCATAAACACCACCATAGGAACTTCTTGAGATTTTCCCACCAAAAATACCCCCTTTCATAAACCCATAACTTGATTGATGCATCCACTTTAACTTTCAAACCATTGTGATGCCCACCACCACCATAGTTACCTCCAAAATTCCCTCCTTCATTTTACCATCACATCTTCCTTCTCTAGCATATCTGTCCCCGTATCTGTCCACCACAACCAGTAGCCCCTTCTGCTACTGCCACCAGTACCTCCACCATGCTTATCTTCACGGTCTCCGTATCTTCTCTCCTCCAACACCTCCTCTATAACTTCCTCTGCTGCCACCGCCCCCAACCACATAGCCCCCTCTTCCACCAAAGTTTCCACCACTGCCGAAATTACATCCACCACCTCCAGAGTTTCCTCCATGATCCATTAAGTTGCCAGACCCAGCACCTCAGCCTCTTGGTGATCTGGCAGCAGCCTGTATCTTTTGTTTACAAAGGTTTTTTTTTGTTTCACCTCAAAACTATGCCCACTAATAGAGTGGTATTTCTGAACAACAATTTTATCAACTGTTAACAAAAGTCAAACCTCTTTTTTCCCCTACTCTACCTATGTTGTATAACTTCTGTAATTTCAGTATTTTCATGCTTTTCAAAGAAGTCTCTCAAAGTATGTTCTCCTGTATCTTTAATATCACCAACAAAAATATCCTTCACTGTTAAATGGGCACCAGGCTTTAATACATCCATTCTAAAAACATCTCTCCTTGGTTACACTCCATGCCCATGAACCTTATGCAGGGCATGTCCCCAGTTTTCTAAATGCCTCAGTATACATAGGCAGTTTTGAATGCCCTAATTGCCCAAGTTAGTCACTCTCCAGCTCTTCTTCCCAGAGTCACGTGCTCTATTGTGTACCTCAATTGTAGTCCTTTGCTACAGGTTAGCTGTAATTTTCCATTTGCCTGTCAGGGTTTTGGAGAAGTACCTGCTTCTTTTCCACCCTAAATGAATTATGCATTAGATGAAGCAATGGCAAATGCCTCCTTTCAATTCTGTAGGTTTCTCTCAGGCAGGTCAGAACAGAGACACAACCTCTTCTTCTGGAATTAGGAATCAGGGCCCCTCCCTGGGAACAAGGCTGCCCTGTCAAGACCACTGCTGAGTCAGGCAGGGAGGTAGAACAAGGGCAAATAAAAATGAAACAAAGCTTTCTTACTATTTTAATTTAGTTTTTCTTTCATTCTAATTTCTTTTGTTGCTGTATATTTTTCACTGTTGTCTAAAGTTCTGGTCAACTTATTCAGGCTGGTTTTACTCAATTTCTCAAGAGCTTTGTGGAGGGATAGGAGTTTTGAGCCATCTTTTGTGACATTTTCGCTGATATCAAATGATGAAGTGAATGTTTGACCAATACAGTCCTGTCCATATCATAGCCTCATAAAGTGACTGCTTGGGACATCAAGTTGAGCCCTTTATTTACAGAAAAGAGACCAAATATCTCAATACAGAGCTGGCATTCGAGCCCCTTGGATGGTAGTTTTTCCATCAAATTTGTAAACTCAGTTTCTGGACAGTCATTGGGTGATTGCCCAACAGCATGCCCAGGGATCTCAGTTTGGTCTCAGACCTTTGCTACAAAGCTTTTGCTGCTTACAAGGGTGTTCCACAATCAACACTTAGAAAAATGTTCATCATATTCTTTGCCTGAAATACCCTAATTTGGTATGTCAAGGAGATTGAATGTTTGGGAGTGTAGATGTTGCCAGGAACCTCTGAATACTGAAGACTGTTTTGTGCATCAAACACTAGTTGAGAAAGCAGGGTTAGCTCACAAAATGATTGGGTTTGGGGTGGATGATCCATGAGTAAACATCACAGTTATGCTTTTTCTTGAGCTGGTACATTATGTGATATTATAGAAGTAACTTAACCACTCTGGTGCAGAGGTTTTGATTCGTAGAATGCTGACCTGGATTCCATGTTGCCTCTGCAACCCTCCCATTCATACAGCTATTCCTGCAGCTGCTTGCTCATAGTAGAAATCGCAGGAAGTAGCTCTGTGTTTGGTTTCTTGCCCTCTGAGTTAATCTACAAATATGAATAGAAGCAATTCTCAGCAATCTTTATTTTGAGATTCTTGGGAAGAATGGGTGTAAAATGAGGATTGACATAATATGATAAAGGGTGGGGCTGGGCGTGTGGCATAGTGGGTAAAGCTGCTGCCTGGTGATGCCAGCATCCCGTATGGGCATGGTTCATATCCCAGATGCTCCACTTACCATCCAGCTCCCTACTAATGTGCCTGGCAAAAGCAGTGAGAACGGCCCAAGTGCTTGGACCCCTGCACACATATGGGAGACCCCCGATGGGGCTCCTGGCTCCTTGATTCGGACCAGCCCAGTCCTGGCCATTGTGGCCATTTGGGGAGTGAGTAGATGATTGGGAGATCTCTCTCTATGTCTCCCTCCCTCTGTAGCTCTACCTTTCAAATGAATAAATAAATCTTTAAAACAAGTTCAAAGTAATGTATTAATGAAAAAATTATTGTCATCTTTGATTGTGAGGCCAAAGTTTTTCCCTTATGTCATTTTGTCAATACTGAGTGTTACTTTACTTGAACAATTACATGCTGCTGCTTAAAGTACAGACTGATTTAAAAAATTTGTATGAATATAAAGAGAACTTATTCATGTAGCTCATAGGAAAAGTCTGAGAATAAATTGATATTTGTCTGCCTCCCATTTTTGATGCTTTCTTTTAAATTTTTGTGATAGCATATTTTAATTTATGTTGTACTCACAGGGAGCCCTTTTTTTAACTTTTATTTAATGAATATAAATTTCCAAAGTACAGCTTATGGATTACAATGGCTTTCCCCCCATAACTTCCCTCCCACCTGCAACCCTCCCATCTCCTGCTCCCTCTCCCCTTCCATTCACATCAAGATTCATTTTCAATTCTCTTTATATACAGAAGATCAGTTTAGCATATATTAAGTAAAGATTTCAACAGTCTTCACCCACACAGAAAAACAAAGTGAAAAATACTGTTTGAGTACTCGTTATAGCATGAAATCTCAATGTACAGCACATTAAGGACAGAGATACTACATGAAGAGTAAGTGCACAGTGACTCCTGTTGTTGACTTTACAAATTGACACTCCTGTTCATGGCATCAGTAATCTCCCTATGCTCCAGTCATGAGTTTCCAAGGCTATGGCAGCCTTTTGAGTTCGCCGACTCTTATCTTATTTAGACAAGGTCATAGTCAAAGTGGAAGTTCTCTCCTCCCTTCAGAGAAAGGTACCTCCTTCTTTGAAGACCTGTTCTTTCCACTGGGATCTCACTCACAGAGATCTTTCATTTAGGTTTTTTTTTTTTTTTTTTTTTTTTTTTTTTTTTTTTTTTTTTGCCAGAGTGTCTTGCTTTCCATGCCTGAAATACTCTCATGGGCTTTTCAGCCAGATCCGCATGCCTTAAGGGCTGATTCTGAGGCCAGAGTGCTGTTTAGGACATCTGCCATTCTATGAGTCTGCTGTGTATCTTGCTTCCCATGTTGGATCACTCTCCCCTTTATTTATTCTATCGGTTAGTGTTAGCAGGCACTAGACTTGTTTATGTGATCCCTTTGACTCTTAGTCCTTTCATTATGATCAATTGTGAACAGAAATTGATCACTGGGACTAGTGAGATGGCATTGGTACATGCAACCTTGATGGGATTGAACTGGAATCCCCTGTTGTGTTTCTAACTCTACCATTTGGGGCAAGTCAGCTTGAGCATGTCCCAAATTGTACATCTCTTCCCTCTCTTATTCCCACTCTTATATTTAACAGGGATCACATTTCAGTTAAGTTTCAACACTTAAGAATAATTGTGTGTTAATAACAGAATTCAACCAATAGTATTAAGTAGAACAAACAAAAAAAATACTAAGAGGGATAACGTATTACGTTCTTCATCAACAGTCAGGGCAAGGGCTGATCAAGTCACCATTTCTCATAGTGTTCATTTCACTTTAACAGGTTTCCTTTTTGGTGCTTTGTTAGTTGTCACCGATCAGGGAGAATATAAGATATTGGTCCGTTTGGAACTGACTTATTTCACTCAGCATGATATTTTCCAGATTCCTCCATTTTGTTGCAAATGACTGGATTTCATTGTTTTTTTTACTGCTGTATGGTATTCTATAGAGTACATATCCCATAATTTCTTTATCCAGTCTACTGTTGATGGCATTTAGGTTGATTCCAGGTATTAGCTATTGTGAATTGAGCTGCAATAAACATTAAGGTGCAGACCGTTTCGTTTCCCAATTTAATTTCCCTTGGGTAAATTCCAAGGAGTGGGATGGCTGGGTTGAATGGTAGGGTTATATTCAGGTTTCTGAGGAATCTCCAGACTGACTTCCATAATGGCTTGACCAGTTTGCTTTCCCACCAACAGTGGGTTAGTGTCCCTTTTTCCCTACATCCTCTCCAGCATCTATTGTTGGTAGATTTCTGAATGTAAGCCATTCTAACCGGGGTGAGGTGGAACCTCATTGTGGTTTTGATTTGCATTTCCCTGATGGCTAGTGATCTTGAACATTTTTTCATGTGTCTGTTGGCCATTTGGATTTCCTCTTTTGCAAAATGTCTATTGAGGTCCTTGGCCCATCTCTTAAGTGGGTTGTTTGTTTTGTTGTTGTGGAGTTTCTTGATCTCTTTGTAGATTCTGGTTATTAATCCTTTATCTGTAGCATAGTTTGTGAATATTTTTTCCCATTCTGTCAGTTGCCTCTTCACTCTCTTGACTGTTTCTTTTGCAGTACAGAAACGTTTCAATTTGATGTAATCCCAACAGTTAATGCCTGCACCTCCAGGGTCTTTTCTAGGAAGTCTTTGCCGGTGCCAATATCTTGCAGGGTTTCTCCAGTGTTCTCTAATAATTTGATTATTCTATGCCAACAGAAATGAAAAAAAAAAAGCTGGTGTAGCCATATTAATATCAGCCAAAATAAACTTTAACACAAAAACTGTTAAGAGAGACAAAGAGGGACACTATATAATGATTAAGGGTTCAATTCAACAGGAAGATGTAACTATTATAAATGTATGTGCACCTAATTACAGAGCACCAGTTTGTTTATTTAAAATGTATGTTAAGGGACTTAAATGGAGACTTAGATTCCAATACAATAGTAGTGGGGGACTTCAATACTTCACTCTCAGAAATAGACAGATCAACCGGACAGAAGATCAACAAGGAAACAGCAGATTTAATCGACACCATTGCCCAAATGGATCTAACAGATATCTACAGAACTTTCAATCCTACATTTAAAGATTTTACATTCTTCCACTTTGACCATGGCCTTGTCTAAATATGATCAGAGTCAGTGAACTCAGGGGGCTTCCATAGCCTTGGCAGCTCATGACAAGAGCCTAGGGTGATTACTGATGCCATAAACAAGAGTGTCAATTTGTTAATTGAACAACAGGAGTCACTGTGCACTTACTCCTCATGCAGGATCTCTGTCCTTAGTGTGCTGTACATTGAGATTTAATGCTATAACTAGTACTCAAACAGTATTTTTCACTTTATGTTTCTGTGTGGGAGCAAACTGTTGACATCTTAATGTATGCTAAACTGATCTTCTTTATATAAAGAGAATTGAAAATGAATCTTGATGTGAATGGAAGGCGAGAGGGAGTGGGAAAGGGGAGGGTTGCGGGTGGGAGGGACATTATGGGGGGGAAGCCATTGTAATCCATAAGCTGTACTTTGGAAATCTATATTCATTAAATAAAAGTTTAAAAAAAAGATTTTACATTCTTCTCAGCAGTGCGTGGAACCTTCTCTAGGACTGACCACATACTAGGCCATAAAGCAAGTCTCAGCTAATTTAAAAGAATTAGAATCATCTCAGACCACAGTGGAATGAAGGTGGAGATTAGCAACTCAGGAATCCCTAGAGCATACGCAAATACATGGAGATTGAACAACATGCTCCTGAATGAACAATGGGTCATAGAAGAAATCAAAAGAGAAATCAGAAACTTTCTGGAAGTAAATGAGGATAACAACACAACATATCAAAACGTATGGGATACGGCAAAAGCAGTGTTGAGAGGAAAGTTTATAGCAATAGGTGCCTACTTTAAGAAATTGGAAAGGCACCAAATAAATGAGCTTTCAATGCATCTCAAGGATCTAGAAAAACTGCAGCAAACAAGACCCAAATCTAGTAAGAGAAGAGAAATAATTAAAATCAGAGAAGAAATCAACAGGGACTCTTTTTTTTTTTTTTTAAAGATTTATTTATTTCAAAGTCAGAGTTACACAGAGAGAGAAGGAGAGGCAGAAAGAGAGAGAAAGGTCTTCCATCCTCTGGTTCACTCTCTAATTGGCCTCAATGGCCTGAGCTGTGCCTATCCTAAGACAGGAGCTTCTTCCAGGTCTCCTATGTGGGTGCAGGGGCCCAAGGACTTGGGCCATCTTCTACTGCTTTCCCAGGCCATAGTAGAGCGCTGGATCGGAAGTGGAGCAGCCAGGACTCGAACCAGTGCCCATACAGGATGCTGGCACTGCAGGCAGTGGCTTTACCTGCTATGCCACAGCACAAGCCCCAGGGAGCCTTTTCTAATCAGGGTTTTAAAGCATAGTGTAATGTATTGTGTATATGTCTTTAATAAATATGTTTAATTTAGTAATTATTTTTTAATTTTATAGGTCTGCAATACTTTCCCTATTCTTATTGACTGCCTCCCAGGAAGTCCCAGAAAAGTAATTAATAATCTTAGTTATGTAAAAAATTATGTTTTGGAGAAAATAAAAGAACACCAAGAATCTCTGGACATTAACAACCCTCGAGACTTCATTGATTGTTTCCTGATCAAAATGGAACAGGTGAAATGTTATTTATTTATCTGCATTTGTGGCTGATTGATAATTTGTGTACTTATTGGGGATGTTCAAATGATCAGAGAAGAAATACTTGGCCAGCACTTGAAGTATCCTTGTGCGTATGGAACATGACTAAGGGTCATGGAAGAATTAAATTGAGATGTTAAACAATTAGAATATATGGACTCTGCTTTAGGTATTAATTTCATGAGGAGAGACACAGTGCACACCTCAGTTACTATGGAAAACAAATTGAAAAACTGAAAGTATCAAAGCATATGATTAATGTGAACCCAATCATATGTTACTGTGCATGGGAGAATGAAAAGCAAGGGTTTCACCTAGTGGGCTTCCATTATGCCATGAGGTTTGGTTTTCATCTTCAAGTATTTGCAGTAAGGTGCAGCAGAAAGGGTGTCAGGTGGGTCGAAGGGTGTAATGAGAGGTTCTGAAGTGTTTGGTGGCAAAGATTTGGAAAGCACTTTTACATGACTATAAGCAAAAATGAATTGGGCAGATAAGGCATTGTAAGAGTCTGCCAAGTAACTTGCAGGCCTGAATGCTGGTAGGGTGAGTTTTGATCAGGTATTGGAATGACCCAGGGGCCAGCGTGGTGGTATAGCTGGTAAAGCGATGGCCTGTAATGCTAGCATTCTGTATGGGAGCTCCTTTGAGTCCCAGCTGCTCCACTTGTGATCCAGCTCCCTCCTACTGTGCCTGGGAAAGCAGTGGAGGATGACTTGAGTGCTTGGGCCTGAAACCACATGAGAGACCAGGAAGAGGCTTCTGGCTCATGGCTTTGGCCTGGCCCAGCCCTGGCCATTTTGGCCATTTGGGGAGTGAACTTGAGGATTTAAGATCTCTCTCTCTATCTTTCTCTCTTTCTGTAGGTCGATCTTGCAACTAAATAAATAAATAAATAAATCTCTAAAAAAAGGGAAATTACCTAGAACAAGAGTGGGATGCAGGTAAAATGTAGCACTAATTGACCTGGAACATCACTAGAAAGATCTGTAAGAAAAAATGGGTCTCAAGGCCCAGCTATGAGATCTGTCTTTTCTTTGGATTTCGGTGACAGTCTGGACTATGCAAATGTGAATTCTGAACTACAGTGAAGTTTTCCAATTTGTCATCTTCTCAGAGATTGATAGATATCAGCTTCAGTTAGAGGAGAGGATAGGAACCACATGATAGAAGAAGCAAATTACCTTTCTTATCTTTCTTCACTTTGTTAGGGCAATGATTCTTATCTTTCTGGGGTCCAGTTAATTTGAAAATCACGTTTAAATTATGGGTACCTTACTAGGAGAATGCATTCTCCATATTTGGCACACATTTGGAGATATTTCCTTAATGTTACGAAGCCTGTCCTTTTAATCCCAGTTTAAGGAGGACTTTAAGGTCCCTAGCATTTCAATTACCAGTGGTTAATTCCTCAGTACTTATTTGTAAACTGCTTTGTACTTTGGACTTAGCATAGTATTTGGAATCAGACTTTTTTATATTTGAATGAATATATTTCATATACTATCTGATCATAAATTTTGAGTACACTTTAATAATCTTTGTATTTTCAGGGATTTCTATATTCACACCACTATCAATTTCAGCACATTTTCATTACCCTGAAAAGAAAATGGATATTCTAAGTTATTTTTATTACATTTTGCAAATTTTCTTTTCACTTTCTTGCTAGTGTCCTCTGAAATATGATGTTCTTGATTTTTGTGAAATACAATTTATTTTTCATTTTTTGTGATATTGATGTCATATCTATGAAATGATTTGCTATCTGAAGGTCAGGAGCACTCAATTCATGTTTTCTTGTAAGAGTTTTGTAGTTTAATTGATTTCTTTATCACTATATACTGAGATTATTTGTTTCTTTTTATTGTTTCATTTATTTATTTAAAGCTAGAGGGAAAGGAGAGAGAGAGAGGGAGAAAGAGAGGGAGAGAGAGAAAAGTTTTCCATCTGATGAGTAACTCTCCAATGCCTACAGCAGCTGGGACTGGACCAAGCTGAAGTCAAGTCCCTGAGGCTCATTCCAGATCACCTACATGGTTGACCAGAACCCAAAGACTTGAGCCATAATTTAGTCCCTTCCAGTTCACACATTATCAAGAAGCTGAAAGGGAAGGGAGGCAGAACTCAGATCAAAGCACTCTAATATGGACTGTGAATGTCTCTGGTGGTGTCTTAATTGCTGCACAAAATATCAGTCCCTGCTTTCACAGTTTTTGACATAAATTCTATTTTATCTCATGTAAGTATAACTATCCCTACTATCCCTGCCCTTTTTTTCCGCTTTGCATAAAATATCTTCATCTGGATACTTTCAGACTATGATATCCTCTGTTATGAACTGTCTTATAGGAAACATGTATCTGTATCTTGCTTTTTAAATCCACTCAGTAACAGCATGCCTTTCTTTTTTCCTAGACTTTAAAAAATTATGTGTTAACTGTCACAAATCAGAGAAAATGTGTGGTATTTGTCTTTTTGTGACTTGCTGATTTCACTAAGCATAAGGATTTCCAGCTGCATCTATTTTGTTATCAAAGGCAGGATTTCTTTTTTTTTATGGCTGAGCACTATTCCATAGTTTATATATCTCGCATTTTCTTTATCCAGTCACCAGTTGATGGGCAGCTGGGTTGATTCCATATCTTAGCTATTACGAATTGAGCTGCAATAAACATGGAAGTACAAATAACTCTTTCATATGCTGATTTCATTTAGTGTGGGTAAATTCCCAGGAGTGGGAAGGCTGGGTCATATGGTAGATTTATTTTCAGAAATCTGAGGAATCTCGATACTGTCTTCCATATTGGTTGTACTAGTCTACATTCCCAACAGCAGTTTTCCTGACATCCTTGCCAGCATTTATTATTTTTTGATTTTTTAATGACAGCCATTCCAACAGGGGTGAAGTGAAACCTCATTGTGGTGTATATTTGATTTTCCTGATGGCTAGTTGATCTTGAACATTTTTTCATGCGTTTGTTGGCCATTTGTATTTCATCTTTTGAAAAGTGTCCTTAGCCCATTTGTTAGCTAGATTGTTTTATTGTTCAGTTTCTTGAGCTCTTCATAGATCCTGGATATTAATCCTTCATCAGTTGCATAGTTTGCAAATATTTTAATATTTTCTCCAAGTCTGTTGGTTGCCTCTTCATTCTTTTGAGTGATTCTTGTGCAGTGCAGAACTTCTTAGCTTGATGCAATTCCACTTGTCTATTTTTTCTTTTATTGGCTGTGCGTCTGGGTTTTATTTCCACCAGAAAGTCTTTTCTTATGCTAATATCTTTTTTTAAGACTTAAAGTGATGACTTTATTCTAAAAATGACTTCAACCCTTCTAGCTCACATATTGGACACATGTATGGTCTATGTTTTCAAGTATGTATTTCTAACAAACACTCAAGTTTCTCACATTATATGTACTATGTCTTATGAAGCCATTATAACATTCTTTTCCCCTTACATGAGTTTGTAACCAATTGAAAAATAAATATCCATAAATTAGTCAATAAAGAGCAAAATATCATCCTTTTAAATCAATGACTTTGGTTTTGATTTATAACAGCAATAGAGGAAGTGGCTAGGATATATGAAAATAGATGTACTAACGATAAACCTTAGTATTACACCAAACTGTCTCATCACAGCCTGCTCTGGTCATAGTTACCCTCACTCAGTAGAATAAGGCCTTCAGAGAAGCAGTGGCTCATGATGAAGAACTATAATACTAGCTCTCTGTTGGATATGGCTGGCACAGACTTGGTTCCTTTCCAGCTCACTAGCCCTGCCTCGTCCCCGAGACTGAGATCTCAAAGTGTTAAACTAAGAGATGTCTCACCATATGGAAATACAGACTAGAAAAGGAAATTCTTTTTTTTTTCAACTTTTATTTAATAAATATAAATTTCCAAAGTACAACTTTTGGATTATAGCGGCTATTCCCCACATAACCACCCTCCCACCCGCAACCATCCCATTTCCCACTCCCTCTCCCATCCCATTCTTCATCAAGATTCATTTTCAATTGTCTTTATGAACAGAAGATCAGCTTAGTATATACTAAGTAAAGATTTCAACAGACTGCACCCACACAGAAACACAAAGTATAGAGTATTGTTTGAGTAGTAGTTTTACCATTAATTCACATAGTACAACACATGAAGGACAGAGATCCTACATGGGAGCAGGTGTACAGTGACTGCTGTTGTTGATTTAACAATTGACACTCTTATTTATAACATCAGTAATCAACTGAGGCTCCTGTTATGAGCTGCCAAGGCTATGGAAGCCTTTTGAGTTCATAAACTCTGATCTTATTTAGACAAGGCCATAGTCAAAGTGGAGGTCCTCCCTTCAGAGAAAGGTGCTTCCTTCTTTGATGGCCTGTTCTTTCCACTGGGATCTCACTCACAGAGATCTTTCATTTAGGGCATTTTTTTCCACATTTTTCTTCTTGGCTTTCCATGCCTGAGAAAATCTCATGGGCTTTTTAGCCGGATCCAAATGCCTTAAGGACTGATTCTGAGGCCAGAGTGCTGTTTAGGGCATTTGCCATTCTATGAGTCCGCTGTGCATCCCGCTTCCCATGTTGGAATATTATCTCCTTTTTTATTCTATCAGATACTATCAGCAGACACTAGTCTTGTTTATGTGATCCCTTTGACACTTAATCCTATCAATATGATCAATTATGAACTGAAACTGATCACTTTGACTAGTAAGATGCAATTGGTACATGCCACTTTGATGGGCTTGAATTGGAGTCCCCTTGCACGTTTCTAGCTCTACCATTGGGGTAAGTCCGATTGAGCATGTGCTGAACTGTACATCTCCTCCTTCTCTTATTCCTACTCTTATATTTAACAAGGATCACTTTTCAGTTAAATTTAAACACCTAGGAATAATTGTGTGTTAAAGAGTTCAATCAATAGTATTAAGTAGAACAAAAAAGGAATAAAATAGTAGGTTGTTCCTCAACCTACTGAGGCTGATCAAGTCATTGTTTCTCTTAGTGTCTGTTTCAGTTCAACAGTTTTCCTTTTAGGTGCTCAGTTAGTTGTCACCGATCAGGGAGAACATATGATATTTGTCCCTTTGGGACTGGCTTATTTCACTCAGCATGATGTGTTCCAGATTCCTCCATTTTGTTACAAATGACCAGATTTCATTGTTTTTTACTGCTGTATAGTATTCTATAGAGTACATGTCCCATAATTCCTTTATCAAGTCTTCTGTTGTTAGGCATTTAGGTTGATTCCAGGTGTTAGATATTTTGAATTGAGCTGCAATTAACATTGAGGTGCAGACAGCTCTTTTATTTGCCAATATAATTTCCTTTGGGTAAATTGCAAAGAGTAGGATGGCTGGGTCGTGTGGTAGGGCTATATTCAGGTTTCTGAGGAATCTCCAAACTGTCTTCCATAGTGTCTTTACCAGTTTGCATTCCCACCAACAGTGGGTTGGTGTCCCTTTTTCCCCACATCCTCTCCAGCATCTATTGTTGGTAGATTTCTGAATGTGAGCCATTCTAACCGGGGTGAGGTGAAACCTCATTGTGGCTTTGATTTGCATTTCCCTGATGGCTAGTGATCTTGAACATTTTTTCATGTGTCTGTTGGCCATTTGGATTTCCTCTTATGAAAAGTGTCTATTGAGGTCCTAGGCCCATCTCTGTGGTGGGACAGTGAGAGAAAGAGAGAGACAGAGACAGAGAAAAAGGTCTTCCTTTTCCATTGGTTCACCTCCCAATGGCCACTGTGGCTGGCGCACTGCAGCCGGCGCACCGCGCTGATCCGAAGCCAGGAGCTAGGTGCTTCCCCTGGTCTCCCATGCAGGTGCAGGGCCCAAGGACCTGTGCCATCCTCCACTAGCAGAGAGCTGGACTGGAAGAGGAGCAACTGGGACAGAATCCGGCGCCCCAACCAGGACTAGAACCCAGTGTGCCGGGGCCGCAGACCGAGGATTATCCTATTGAGCCGCGGCACCGGCCCCTGTAGTATGTCTTGAAATCTGATATTGAGATGCTTCCAACTTTGTTTTTGTTGTACAAGATTCCTTTAGCTATTCGAGGTCTCCTGTGCCTCCATATGAATTTCAGCATCATTTTTTCCCAGATCTGAGAAGAATGTCTTTGGTATTTTGAGTGGTATTGTATTGAATTATAAATGGTTTGGAAGCATGAACATTTTGATGATATTGATTCTTCCAGTCCATGAGCATGGAAGATTGTTCCAATTTTTGGTATCCTCTTCTTTTTCTTTCTTTAACGTTTTGTAATTCTCATCATAGAGATTTTTGACATCCTTGGTTAAGTTTATTTCTAGGTATTTAATTGTTTTTTGTAGCTATTGTGAATGGAATTGATCTTTGAAGTTCTTTCTCAGCCGTGACATTGCCTGTGTATACAAAGGCTGTTGATTTTTGTGCATTGATTTTATAGCCTGCTACTTTGCCAAAGTCTTCTATGAGTTCCAATAGTCTTTAGTAGAGTTCTTTGCATATCTCTATTGTTAATTTTTCTGGAGTTCCTGTGACTGATTTTGTGCATTAGGTAAGATAACTGCCTCTCCCAGTCTTGTTAGATTGGTGTTGTATAGAAGGAGCTCACAAATCTGTCAGGCAGGCATTCTAATATGCCAAGTAAATCTTTATGATTTTTAAACTGCTTTCTCTGGTTTTGGTGGTCACAAGTAGATTAAGATGTGCTTTTTCCTTCCATACTACACGATAATAAATGTAGAAACCAGACTCTCTAGGTGTAGCTGAAAATGTCTGGGTATAGAAATGGGTTCTAGTCCTTCTGTTCTCCCAGTGAAGCTGAGAGCAGGTATTTATTTATGAGTTTCTTTCCGCTTTGTCAGGGAGAGGATTTGTGACAAATACCTGCACTAATATTCTCACTCCTCTCTATGATTCTGGGAAAATAACTGCAGGATGTGGATCCATTTTATGTGCATATCTTTCTTTTTTGTCATTTAAGGAGAGTCATGAAATGAAAGACCCATAAAGTTTTAAAAACAATTAGTTGAGGATGCAGTGAGAACCATAAAAATTGTGTCACATAGTGCATGGATAAGTTATTTTTTTAAAAAAATTATTTATTTATTTATTTATTTGAAAGAATCACACAGAGAGAGGAGAGGCAGAGAGAGAGAGAGGAAGAGAGAGAGAGAGAGAGAGGTCTTCCATCTGCTGGTTCACTCCCCAATTGGCTGCAACAGCTGGAGCTGTGCCGATCCAAAGCCAGGAGCCAGGAGCCAGGAGCTTCTTCCGGGTCTGCCACGTGGGTGCAGGGGCCCAAGGACTTGGGCCATCTTCTACTGCTTTCCCAGGCCATAGCAGAAAGCTGGATCAGAAGCGGAGCAGCAGGAACTGGAACTGGCACCCATATGGAATGGCGGCACTGCAGGTGGCGGCTTAACCCATTACGCCACAGCATGGGCCCTTATATGCATGGTTTAAAACCTTCTCATCTCGAGGAGGAGGCAAGATGGCGGAATAGGAAGTGAGCACACTGATAGTCCGGGGAGAGATAGTTTAATAAAAGTGGAGATACTGCAGGTTCAAAGAAGAGTAGGGGAGGAAACAGCAGAAGAAACTCTTCCGGAACGTGTGATTCACAGCGGACCTGCGTGGAGAGCGTGGGAGCCCACAGTTTGGCTCACCAGTGGCAGACTCAACACACCAGCGCTGGAACGCGAGGTGAGCCGAACCTCAATAGTCCGAGACACCGGCAGGCAAATGGAGAGAGGAGACTAGAGGGAACGACCCCCGGGGGGGGGGGGTGTGGAAGTTCACCAGGCTAACTGGAAGAGAGAGAGAGAGAAAAAAAAAAAAGGTGACTGGTACGGACACGGGTTTCTCTCTCTCCGCTCACCTCTCAAGGGCGAGCAAGACAAAGAGCAGGCGCCATCTTGGACATACGTCATAAGCAGAGTGACCTCAGGTCTGCATCGGCCCTGAGCCTAGCAGAAAAACCTGACTGTGGGCAGGGCAAATTAACAGGAGATTAGGACCTAGTAAATTTGTGGTGCTACTGAACTGAGACTGTGAAAAAAGAGACGGTGGGGGAGAGAACTCACGGAATTCACGTGAGCACTCTCCAGAGACGCTACAATTCCATAACTTTGGCAACCCAGTGGGAGACTGAAGGAGACTTTGAGCCCACTCTGAGGGCCGAACAGATTCCCTGTGTGGTCCTTGGGAAAGAACTTCCGATCTCTGGCTCCTGTGGGTATATCATTTGCCTGCTAACTACCTCCAACTTCGTTCAGCTGTGAGGAATTACGTCCCTTTTGAATCAAAAAAAGAAAGAGAGAGAGAGAGAGAGATTTACCACGCCTAACCTGGGAGTGTCACCTTTGGCACAGCAAACAGAGCTCTCAGGCCATACCCATCTCAAGCCCTAAGGCTCCATCAAAAACAGATAGTCCACTTAATCTAGAGTCATAGTATAACAAGAAAAAGCACCACAGTGAAGAAACCAACTATCTCCAATATGCCAAATAACAAACGCAAAAACCAAGGTAATAAAAACAAGGAAGTCACCATGACGCCCCCAAATGAAAAAGACACCCCAATTCAAGATTATGAGAAGAAATGCAAGAAGCAGATCTCAAAAAATTGATAAGAACATTAAGAAGTTCTCAAAAACAAATTCTTGAACTACAGAAATCCTTAATGGACAAGATAGAAAATCTCTCTCGTGAAAATGAAATATTAAGGAGGAATCAAAATGAAATGAAACAACTAGTACAACAGGAAACTGTGATAGTGACTGAAGTGAAGAATTCAATAGATCAAATGAAAAACACAATAGAGAGCCTTACAAACAGAATGGGTGAAGCAGAAGAGAGAATATCAGACTTAGAAGACAGAGAACAGGAAAGGATACAGTCAGACCAAAGAAAAGAAGAGGGAATTAGAAATCTAAAACATATTGTCAGGAATCTGCAGGATACTATTAAAAAACCCAACATTCGGTTTCTAGGAGTTCCTGAACGCATGGAGAGAGAGAAAGGATTAGAAGGCCTTTTTAGTGAGATATTAGCAGAAAATTTCCCAGGTTTGGAGAAGGACAAAGAAATCCTAGTACAGGAAGCTCACAGAACCCCTAATAAACACGACCAAAAGAGATCCTCACCACGACACGTTGTAATGAAACTCACCACAGTGAAACATAAAGAAAAGATCCTAAAATGTGCAAGAGAGAAACGTCAGATTACTCTCAGAGGATCTCCAATCAGACTCACAGCTGACTTTTCATCAGAAACTCTACAAGCTAGGAGGGAATGGCGAGATATAGCCCAGGTACTAAGAGAGAACAACTGCCAGCCCAGAATATTATATCCTGCAAAGCTATCATTTGTGAATGAAGGTGAAATAAAGACTTTTCATAGCAAACAGAAATTGAAAGAATTTGTTGCCACTCGTCCAGCCCTGCAAAAGATGCTTACAGATGTGTTACACACAGAAACACAGAAACACGGTCATCAATATGAAGGAAGATAAAGGAAGGAAACCTCACAGCAAAAGATCACAGGGAATTCAAAGCATATATTAGAACTTATCTTTGGCAAATGGCAGGACAAAGTTACTACTTTTCATTAGTCACATTGAACGTGAATGGCCTGAACTGTCCAGTTAAAAGACACAGATTGGCTGATTGGGTTAAGGAACAAAACCCATCTATTTGCTGCTTACAAGAAACACATCTTTCCAACAAAGATCCATACAGACTGAAAGTGAAAGGCTGGAAAAAGATATACCATGCCAACAGAAATGAAAAAAGAGCAGGCATAGCCATCTTAATATCGGACAACATAAACTTTACCACAAAAACTGTTAAGAGAGACAAAGAGGGACACTATATAATGATTAAGGGATCAATACAACAAGAAGATATAACAATTATCAATGTATATGCACCTAACTACAGGGCACCAGTTTATCTAAAAGATTTGTTAACGGACTTAAAGGGAGACTTAGACCCCAATAGAATAGTACTGGGGGACTTCAATACTCCACTCTCAGAAATAGACAGATCAATAGGACAGAAAATCAACAAGGATACAGTAGATTTAAACGACACTATAGCCCAAATGGATCTAACAGATATATACAGAACTTTCAATCCTACAGCTAAAGATTTTACATTCTTCTCAGCAGTACATGGAACCTTCTCTAGGATTGACCACATACTAGGCCATAAAGCAAGTCTCAGCAAATTCAAAAGAATTAGAATCATGCAGCTTCTCAGACCATAAAGGAATGAAGTTGGAAATTAGCAACTCAGGAATCCCTAGAGCATACGCAAACACATGGAGATTGAACAACATGCTCCTGAATGAACAATGGGTCATAGAAGAAATTAAAAGAGAAATCAAAACTTTTCTGGAAGTAAATGAGGATAACAGCACAACATACCAAAACTTATGGGACGCAGCAAAAGCAGTGTTAAGAGGAAAGTTTATATCAATAGGTGCCTATATCAAGAAATTGGAAAGGCACCAAGTAGATGAGCTTTCAGTTCACCTCAAGGATCTAGAAAACCTAAAGCAAACCAGGCCCAAATCTAGTAGGAGAAGAGAAATAATTAAAATCAGAGAAGAAATCAACAGGATTGAATCAAGAAAAACATTACAAAATATTAGGCAAACGAGGAGCTGGTTTTTTCAAAAAATAAACAAAATTGACACCCCATTGGCCCAACTAACTAAAAAAAGAAGCAAAAAGACCCAAATCAATAAAATCAGAGATGAAAAAGGAAATGTAACAACAGACACCACAGAAATAAAAAGAATCATCAGAAATTACTACAAGGACTTGTATGCCAGCAAACAGGGAAACCTATCAGAAATGGATAGATTCCTGGACACATGCAACCTACCTAAATTGAACCAGGAAGACACAGAAAGCTTAAACAGACCCATAACTGAGAAAGAAATTGAAACAGTAATAAAGGCCCTCCCAACAAAGAAAAGCCCAGGACCAGATGGATTCACTGCTGAATTCTACCAGACATTTAAAGAAGAACTGACTCCAATTCTTCTCAAACTATTCAGAACAATCGAAAAAGAGGGAATCCTCCCAAATTCTTTCTATGAAGCCAGCATCACCTTAATTCCTAAGCCAGAGAAAGATGCAGCACTGAAAGAGAATTACAGACCAATATCCCTGATGAACATAGATGCAAAAATCCTCAATAAAATTCTCGCCAATAGAATGCAACAACACATCAGAAAGATCATCCACCCAGACCAAGTGGGATTTATCCCTGGTATGCAGGGATGGTTTAATGTGCGCAAGACAATCAATGTGATACACCACATTAAGAGACTGCAGAAGAAAAACCATATGATTATCTCAATAGATGCCGAGAAAGCATTTGATAAAATACAACACCCGTTCATGATGAAAACTCTAAGCAAACTGGGTTTCGAAGGAACATTCCTTAATACAATCAAAGCAATCTATGAAAAACCCACAGCCAACATCCTATTGAACGGGGAAAAGTTGGAAGCATTTCCACTGAGATCTGGTACCAGACAGGGATGCCCACTCTCACCACTACTATTCAATATAGTTCTGGAGGTTCTAGCCAGAGCTATTAGGCAAGAAAAAGAAATTAAAGGGATACAAATTGGGAAGGAAGAACTCAAACTATCCCTCTTTGCAGAGGACATGATTCTTTATTTAGGGGACCCAAAGAACTCTACTAAGAGACTATTGGGACTCATAGAAGAGTTTGGCAAAGCAGCAGGGTATAAAATCAATGCACAAAAATCAACAGCCTTTGTATACACAGGCAATGCCATGGCTGAGGAAGAACTTCTAAGATCAATCCCATTCACAATAGCTACAAAAACAATCAAATACCTTGGAATAAACTTAACCAAGGACGTTCAAGATCTCTACGATGAAAATTACAAAACCTTAAAGAAAGAAATAGAAGAGGATATCAAGAAATGGAAACATCTTCCATGCTCATGGATTGGAAGAATCAATATCATCAAAATGTCCATTCTCCCAAAAGCAATTTATAGATTCAATGCAATAACAATCAAGATACCGAAGACCTTCTTCTCAGATCTGGAAAAAAATGGTGCTGAAATTTATATGGAGGCATAAGAGACCTTGAATAGCTAAAGCAATCTTGTACAACAAAAACAAAGCCTGAGGCATCACAATACCAGATTTCAGAACATACTACAGGGCAGTTGTAATCAAAACAGCATGGTAGTGGTACAGAAACAGATGGATAGACAAATGGAACAGAATTGAAACACCAGAAATCAACCCAAACATCTACAGCCAACTTATATTTGATCAAGGATCTAAAACTAATTCCTGCAGCAAGGACAGTCTATTCAATAAATGGTGCTGGGAAAACTGGATTTCCACGTGCAGAAGCATGAAATAAGACCCCTACCTTACACCTTACACAAAAATCCACTCAACATGGATTAAAGACCTAAATCTACGACCTGACACCATCAAGTTATTAGAGAACATTGGAGAAACCCTTCAAGATATTGGCACAGGCAAAGAATTTCTGGAAAAGACCCGGGAGGCACAGACAGTCAAAGCCAAAATCAACTATTGGGATTGCATCAAATTGAGAAGTTTCTGTACTGCAAAAGAAACAGTCAGGAGAGTGAAGAGACAACCGACAGAATGGGAAAAAATATTTGCAAACTATGCAACAGATAAAGGGTTAATAACCAGAATCTACAAAGAGATCAAGAAACTCCACAAAAACAAAACAAACAACCCACTTAAGAGATGGGCCAAGGACCTCAATAGACATTTTTCAAAAGAGGAAATCCAAATGGCCAACAGACACATGAAAAAATGTTCAAGGTCAGTAGCAATCATGGAAATGAAAATCAAAACCACAGTGAGGTTTCACCTCACCCTGGTTAGAATGGCTCACATGCAGGAATCTACCAACAACAGATGCTGGCGAGGATGTGGGGAAAAAGGGACACTAACCCACTGTTGGTGGGAATGCAAACTGGTCAAGCCACTATGGAAGTCAGTTTGGAGATTCCTCAGAAACCTGAATATAACCCTACCATTTGACCCAGCCATCCCACTCCTTGGAATTTACCCAAAGGAGTTCAAATTGGCAAACAAAAAAGCGGTCTGCAGCCTAATGTTTATTGCAGCTCAATTCACAATAGCTAAGACCTGGAACCGACCTAAATGCCCATCAACGGTAGACTGGATAAAGAAATTATGGGATATGTACTCTTTAGAATACTATACCGCAGTAAGAAACAACGAAATCCAGTCATTTGCAACAAAATGGAGGAATCTGGAACACATCATGCTGAGTGAAATAAGCCAGTCCCAAAGGGACAAATACCATATGTTCTCCCTGATCGGTGACAACTGACTGAACACCAAAAAGGAAACCTGTTGAAGTGAAATGGACACTATGGGAAACGGTGACTGGATCAGCATAGCCCTGACTGTTAATGAACAACTTAATACATTATCCCTATTAGTAGTTTTTTTGTCTGTTCTACTTAATATGACTGGTTTAATTCTGTAATTAATACACAGTTATTCTTAAGTGTTGAAATTTAACTGAAATGTGATCCTGTTAAACATAAGAGTGGGGATAAGAGAGGGAAGAGATGTGCAATTTCAGAGATGCTCAAGCTGACTTGCTCCAAATGGTAGAGTTAGAAACATACCAGGGGACTCCAATTTAATCCCATCAAGGTGGCATGTACCAATGCCATCTCACCAGTCCAAGTGATCAATTTCAGTTCACAATTGATCATAATGAAAGAACTAAGAGTCAAAGGGATCACATAAACAAGTCTAGTACCTGCTAATACTAACTGATAGAATAAATAAAGGGGAGAGTGATCCAACATGGGAAGCGAGATACTCAGCAGACTCATAGAATGGTGGATGTCCTAAACAGCACCCTGGCCTCAGAATCAGCCCTAAAGGCATTTGGATCTGGCTGAAAAGCCCATGAGAGTATTTCCGGCATGGAAAGCCAAGACACTCTGGAAAACAAACAAACAAACAAACAAAAAACAAAAACAAAAAACAAAACAAAACAAAAAAAACCCTAAATGAAAGATCTCTGTGAGTGAGATCCCAGTGGAAAGAACAGGCCTTCAAAGAAGGAGGTAGCTTTCTCTGAAGGGAGGAGGGAACCTCCACTTTGACTATGACCTTGTCTAAACAAGAGTCGGTGAACTCAAAAGGCTTCCATAGCCTTTGAAACTCATGACTGGTGCATAGGGAGATTACTGATGCCATAAACAGGAGTGTCAATTTGTAAAGTCAACAACAGGAGTCACTGTGCACTTACTCCTCATGTAGGATCTCTGTCTTTAATGTGCTGTACATTGAGACTTAATGCTATAATGAGTACTCAAACAGTATATTTCGCTTTGTGTTTCTATGGGGGTGCAAGCTGTTGAAGTCTTTACTAAATTGATCTTCTGTAAAAAAAAAAAAAAAGAAGAAGAAATTATCTATTCCCAACGTGACTCTCACGGGATTAAACATGACAATAGGTCTGATCTGATTTCATCATCATTTAAAAAATCATCTATTATTTTTCACTTTATGTTTCTGTGGGAGCAAACTGTTGAAATCTTTACTTAATGTATGCTAAACTGATCTTCTGTATATAAAGAGAATCGAAAATGAATCTTGATGTGAATGGAAGGGGAGAGGGAATGGGAAAGGGGAGGGTTGCGGGTGGGAGGGACATTATGGGGGTGGAAGCCATTGTAATCCATAAGCCGTACTTTGGAAATTTATATTCATTAAATAATAGTTAAAAAAAAAGAAATGATAAAAAAAAACAAAAACCTTCTCATCTCAGGAAGAAACTCAGTTTGGGGGGTTCCTTCAGGATTATATGACATAGTGCATGGGATAGGGTAGGTATCTGATCCCCCACAGCATCTCCTGCCAGTTTGATGTGAATATTTTCTCAGTTGAATGGATGTTGGAGTCTCTTGACTTATCTGGACTTCCCTCACAGTGAATTGACTTGTGAATTTATGTATTTAGAGCATCCATGGATGGATGGTGACTGAGGGGCCTCTACCATATGTGATGCCAAACTCTGAAAATTGCAATGTCTTGATTCTAGCCTATATTATTTCAACATATGATCCTAATTCACCCATTTCTATGAATTAAGATTTTATCTGAAAATAAAATAATGCTCAATTAGCAATAGTTTCAAAAATCGTGTGTTTATCTGACTTTTAGGGAGTCTCATGTTGGTTAGTCAAGAACTCGAACTATAGACCTGAAGCTCCATGGACTCAAGTGCCTGATATTTTCTGTCACCACACTTACTCCATGTGCCTTCCCAGTGATGCTGCAATACGCATGTCCAAAGTGACATCATTACCAGTTCCGCTGTCTTATACTCCTATGTATTCTGATTAAGAGGGAGAAAAGAACATGGTGACACCAGAAGTTCATTCTCTTATGTTATTGATGAGAAATATGTTGAATGGCTAACATCGCTGTAAGAGAGATGCTTAAATGCAATTTTGAGTTAAGCAAGGGATGGGTGAAAGAAACAAAGACTGGGTGAACTAATTTACATTCTCTGCCTTACCATCTAGTTGTTATAGTTTTTCTTAAGCTTTTGATTTTAGAGTAGTTTTAAATTTACAAAACAAAAACTGTGAAGCAGTACGAAGAGTTCTCTGATACCTCATACTCAGCTTTCCCTGTTGGTAACATCTTATAATGGTATATGTTTGTCACAATCCATAAGCTATACCCAGTTTTCCCTATTATTAACTCCCCCCATACTAGTATAAAATATTTGTCACCTTTAATGGACCACATCCAGTTTCCTCTGCATTTAAAATCCAAATCCTTTTAATCTATCCCACCCCTCCCAGCCTCCAGGAATTAAACTTTTGTGTTCAGATAAAGGCCTGTCTTCCTTTTTTCCTTCCTTCATTTCTGTTCCCATTAATGAGGGAGAACATGTGATATTTTTTTTCTCTAGCTAACTGCTTTCTTTTTTAAAAAATTATTTATTTATTTGAAAGGCAGAGTTATAGAGAGGCAGTGGCAAAGAAAGACAAAGAGGTCTTCCATGCGCTGGTTCGCTCTCCAGATGGCTGTAACGGCCAGAACCTTGCAGATCAGAAAGCAGGAGCCAAGAGCTTCTTCTGGGTCTCCCACGTAGGTTAAGGGGTCAAAGGACTTGGGCCATCTTCTACCACTTTCCCAGGCCATAGCAGAGAGCTGGACAGGAAGTGGAGCAGCTGGGACTGGAACCAGTGCCCCTATGGGATGCTGCCACTGCAGGCGGCAGCTTTACCTGGTATGCCACAGTGCCGGCCCAGCCAACTGCTTTCATTTAACATCATGTCCTCTAGTTCAATCCAGTGGATTTGGTTTTAATATTTTAGCTTTTACTATATAAGCATGCTCATCTTTAAGTAAATCTGAGTTTCTATGGATTGATTATGATAAAATATGCTGGCAAAACATTAAATATTCAAATAATTTCTAGGAAAAACACAACCAACAGTCTGAATTTACTATTGAAAACTTGATGACCACAGTGACTGATGTATTTGCTGCTGGAACAGAGACCACAAGCACCACCCTGAGGTATGGACTCCTGCTCCTGATGAAGCACCCAGAGGTCACAGGTAAGTTCATGATGAACGCACAAGGCCGATATCAGCAGGTGTAGGGAAGCCAGTGCTGGTGCCCTCCCTCTTGTTTCTCTTAGAGAAGCTTCATTATTGAAATTTCTGTGCCCCCAGCTGAAATTTGTGCAAATATGGTGAAGGGATAAAAATGAGAGAAATGTGCCTAGTAGGGAAGTGACTGAAGGGGTGAAGACAATGTGAGCAGTAGCAAAGTCATACAACTCTGGGTTGGTGACAACACACTCCAAACAAAGTGTCTGGGCTCCATGAAGGGGGTTTGCAGCAGGCACAGGCATTATGTCCCGGCCTGGGACTGCCTTGCATTTTTTTCTAAGAAGAGAGCGGTTTGATTGGTAGGTGGTATTCCCACAGATCTTTCATTATTCTCAAAATATAGTGTTCTTATCCTGGGGCAATGAAGACTGAGTATTTATTTATTGAAGTATTGTGAATATACTAGAAATGTGAGGAGAAGGCCTCAGAGAATTTCCACAGTCTGGGAAGTATTTTATAAGGTTAAATTTTTAGAAAAATTAACCACAATTTAGGAATAAGTTGTGCCTAAGTGATGTTTTAATCCAGGAATCTGAATACAAAAAAGCATTTGCCCATACTTTTATCTTTTACAAACTTTTTTTTTAAATTGAAATTTATTTTCCTTTAAGTAGGCCCTGTTTCTACACATCAGTAACTACTGAGATTTCTCTGGTTAGGAACTCCATTGAAATGATGATAAATTAATTACAGATGAGAATTCTTCCTGTTAAAGTACTTTACTGTACATCTGAAGCACACAGAGCAGATGGAGGCGTGATACCCAGTTCTCTAGAGAGCCTGAAGTTCCAGCCTAAGTGCCATAAAAAGATTCATCCTGAATGAGCAGGCAGTCTGTGCCCCCACACTTCCCCCCGCCCAACCCTTGGGAAGAAGAGAGTCCCAGAAGGTATAGAGAGGATAAAGCAGAAAACAGGAGGCTCTCCCTCTCCGGGTTCCATCCTCATCTCAATTTATCTGAGAGCTGTTGTCTCCCACGGGGAAGGAAGTTGTGTTCTCCAGAGAAACTGAACCCAAGAGGCCCAGCATAGGGACATCAGTCAGAGCCAGGGAAGGAGGGAGGTGCAGGGCAGACAAAGTCCCCTGGAACGTGGATGCCCTCAGCCACTTTGTGCGTCTTGTCCCTGTAACCCAGCAGCCCTGTGTAAACAGTAGAGAAGGAGTAGCACCAGCGAAAAGACATCCATTTATTGCCATCGAGATAGAAAGTTCTCGCCAAATGCCCATAAACTGAATGAAATGAAAATATCCACCCCAGATGCAGGGCCATGGAATTCCAGAACACGAGGATTAAAAGGTAAATAATAAAACCTTCAGAGACAAGTGAAGTCATATACAAAGAATGAGTATGAGAATGGCCTTAGAATCTTTGAGTAGCTCTCACCTTGTGTATTGCTGTGTTTTGAGACCTACAGATTGATATTTGGTTCTTTGCTTTTGTTTTCTCAGTCAGACACTAGAAGTTGTGCTCCATGCAAGTGTCTTAAATAAAGTGACAGGAAGTTATAAGTTCCAGGAATTAGGAGAGCTCATGATAGAGGCTGTGAGGGTGAGGGAGGGCGATGGCCACCAGACCTGGAAACAATTCACAGTGGACCTGGTGGACAATGCGGGTGTGAAGGGAGACACTAAGGACAAAGCAGTGGTGACTGTTTGATGTTGTCAGTAAATAGAAAATTAATGCTATCAATTTAAAATATATACAAGCAATTGCACTAATGCAAAATTCCTATCTGAAATTGGGAATTGAGGTTTGAATGGCTGTGAGGGGCATGGCCAGGGAGTCTAAGGATACCCTAGGCTCACCAGCACTTGGGTGGCCTGAGGCTCCCAGATACCATGAGGGCAGATTTTAAGATTATAGCATCTAAACATCACAATGTTAAAAAAACGGAGATTTTGTAATGATAGTGAGGATCATTCTGCTAATCTGCCTAGAAAAAAGGATCTCTAATTTCACTAAAAACACAAGAAAGAAGTTAAGAAATCTCCTGAACAATTGAGTACTTACATAAGTAGAACAGTTGGACAAGCTGTGGAAATGGAAGATAAACTACATAAGGTGATACATTGCAGAAAGTTCTTCATCCCTTTCCAAATCCTTGTTACAGAGAAAAACAGTCCCCTAGCAGTGGGGGCTGTGACATGGCAAATAAAGAATGAACTGGCTGTACGGTCCAATTGCCTAAACAATTACACCATGGTAGTTCAACATACTTGGCTAATTTCAGGGACACTAGTTCTTCACAGCCGGGAAGTCCATCATTAAAATATAGCAGGTTTTTTTCCTTGGGTTTCTCAGGACCATGAAACAGTGGCCCAAGTTTACTCAGTAGGAATCTGAGATTGAATTTAGCATTAGCTTTCTGGAGACATTGTGGTGGAAGTGAATGTGTAGCTTGTTTAGTGAGGATAGAAGGTCTTGGAGTTGTAGCAGATTGCCTTCTCATGCTCACCTATAGTTTACAGGAAGAAAATCACTGTATCGCCCTTGACTGCTATGTGGAAGTGTTGCCTATAGTAACATAACATCATCGCTTAAAAACAGATTTGAAGAATATGCAACAGTTGGTTTAAACCAGCTTCAGTCATAAAAATGTGGTGGACAGAACTGTCATCCAAATCAGAAATCATAAGTGATGGAAATATCAGATTTTAAATAATAGTTAAGTGTAATGTGGGAAAAGGAAAACCATCTTACTTTGGTTCCAGCATGTATATGAAATGTAGCTAAGAATATAGATCCTTTTTTATTAAAGCTGCATTGAGATTTTTTTTCTACTAGAGAGTGTTTTTTTTTTAACTTTTATTTAATGAATATAAATTTCCAAAGTACAGCTTATGGATTACAATGGCTTCCCCCCCATAACGTCCCTCCCACCCGCAACATTCCCAACTCCCACTCCCTCTCCCCTTTCATTCACATCAAGATTCATTTTCAATTCTCTTTATATACAGAAGATCAGTTTAGCATACATTAAGTAAAGATGTCAACAGTTTGCTCCCACACAGAAACATAATAAAGTGAAAAATACTGTTTGAGTACTAGTTATAGCATTAAATCTCAATGTACAGCACACTAAGGACAAAGATCCTGCATGAGGAGTAAGTGCACAGTGACTCCTGTTGTTCAATTAACAAATTGACACTCTTGTTTATGGCATCAGTAATCACCCTAGGCTCTTGTCATGAGCTGCCAAGGCTATGGAAGCCCTCTGAGTTCACTGACTCTGATCATATTTAGACAAGGCCATGGTCAAAGTGGAAGTTCTCTCCTCCCTTCAGAGAAAGGTACCTCCTTCTTTGATGACCTGTTCTTTCCACTGGAATCTCACTCGTGGAGATCTTTCATTTAGGTTTTTTTTTTTTTTTCTTTTTTTCCCCAGAGTGTCTTGGCTTTCCATGCCTGAAATACTCTCATGGGCTTTTCAGCCAGATCCAAATGCCTTAAGGGCTGATTCTGAGGCCAGAGTGCTGTTCTATGGGTCTGCTGTGTATCTCACTTCCCATGTTGGATCATTCTCTCTCTTTTTTATTCTATCAACTAGTATTTGCAGACACTAGTTTTGTTTATGTGATCCCTTTGGTTCTTAGTCCTATCATTATGATCAATTGTGAACAGAAATTGATCACTGGGACTAGTGAGATGGCATTGGTACATGCCACCTTGATGGGATTGAATTGGAATCCCCTGGTATGTTTCTAACTCTACCGTTTGAGGTAAGTCAGCTTGAGCATGTCCCAAATTGCACATCTCTTCCCTCTCTTATTCCCACTCTTATATTTAACAGCAATCACTTTTCAGTTAAGTTTCAGCACTTGAGAATAATTGTGTGTTGATTACAGTATTCAACCAAAAGCATTAACTAGAACAAACGAAAAAAATACTAAGAGGGATAACATATTAAGTTGTTGTTTTGAATAGATATCCTGAGACTATATGATATCCGAAACTAGTCTCTTCTGAAAACTGTAAATTGTGAAATAAATAAAATTATTTCTTTTAAAAAGCCACATATTAAAAGCGGTAGTGAAATTCGTAAAATCTACTTAATGTTGCAGGGAAATAGTATCCAGAAGGAGCACCTTCAACTTCAATGAGGTGAAAGTGCACCAGATTGTTCCCCTTTACTGCACTTGGGATTTCATGGCATTGTTTAAGAACTACTGGGGCCGGCGCCATGGCTCACTAGGACAATCCTCCGCCTTGCGGTGCTGGCACACCAGGTTGTAGTCCCGGTCGGGGCGCCGGATTGTGTCCCGGTTGCTCCTCTTCCAGGCCAGCTCTCTACTGTGGCCAGGGAGTGCAGTGGAGCATGGCCCAAGTGCTTGGGCCCTGCACCTTATGAGAGACCAGGATAAGTACCTGGCTCTTGCCATTGGATCAGCATGGTGTGCCGGCCACAGCGCGCCGGCCACGGCGGCCATTGGAGGGTGAACCAACGGCAAAGGAAGACCTTTCTCTCTGTCTCTCTCTCTCTCCTTGTCCACTCTGCCTATAAAAAAAAAAGAACTACTGGGTCATACTGCAGTCATGCATATGAATATAATTTATACTTTGAAAAAGTAAGACAGGACTTCTTCCTAGAAACTACAAAAACAGATCATTTTTAAATATTGTGTTTTACTTAAAAGACACTTAGGCTGGCACTGCGGCTCACTAGGCTAATCCTCCGCCTACGGCGCTGACACCCTGGGTTCTGTCCCGGTTGCTCCTCTTCCAGTCCAGGCTGTGGCCCGGGAGTGCAGTGGAGGATGGCCCAGGTCCTTGGGCCTTGCACCCACATAGGGAGACCAGGAGGAATCACCTGGCTCCTAGTTTCAGATTAGTGCAGTGCGCTGGGCGCAATGTGCCAGCCATAGCGGCCACTTGGGGGGTGAATCAACGGAAAAAGGAAAACCTTTTTCTCTGTCTCTCTCTCTCTCTCTCACTGTCTAACTCTGTCAAAAAAAAAAAAAAAAAAAAAAAAAAAAGACACTTAAACCGGTGCAGCTACTTCCTTATATTGAAAAAACCTTGGAAGTGAAAACATCAAAACAAATAATCAATATTAAATTTTTTTTGCTCACACTGAGATGCTGTGTGAGCAAAACACCTTAATTATTACTGTGCCAGTGTATTATGATGCCAATGTTTTTGGCATGATGAAATCCTGGAATTAAATCAAGGGTTTACATAAATATTTCCCACAATTTTCTAAACTTGAGAATATTTTTAGTCTCTGATTATTTTTGCCAGAATTATCATGTCATGTATGCTTGTATGTATTGTTCCTATATAAAGAAAAAAGTGAATATGTGTTTGCATGAATATTTAACTGGAAATGTATATGGAGTTAGCTACTTTATAATAACATTTTAATTGTATATTGATTTCTAATATGTTTCATTTCCATGTGATTTAGACTTCCTTCATTTGAGTAAATTCATTAAATATTTTTTAAAAAAGAAGAGATTGGAATAGACGCTTTAAACATGAATGTACAAAAGATAAAACATGATCATAATTGTCTTGTCTGTGATCAGTGCACTGTAAATCATGGTGGTGTAAACAATGAACAGTGATATAGTAAAAACTGCAATACAAAAATACTGGAAAATGGAGTGAGGCAAAGTACATGTGTACAAGTGTGTTTTTGTATATTTTGTATGAAGAGATGATGCAGATGTGTAAGTCCTCATGCCTCCTACTAGCAAGTTTTAGAAATCATTTAAAATAGATAAAATAAAAATTAGAGTCATTTAAATATGTGAATGTAATCCTCAAAAATCTAAAAATAGATACTGTATGATCCTGATATTCCACATTTTGGTATATAGTCAGAGGAAATCAACTCAGCATATCAAAAAATATTTAAATTCCTAGGTTTATTGCTGCAGAATTTACAATACTTTAGACATGGAATAAACTTTGATGCCTATCAACAGAGTAGTGGGAAAAGAAAACATGATATACATGCACATGCACACACACATATGTATATACACACACAACACACACATACACATATATACACACATATACACAGACACAATGGGATGTTATTCAGCTTTAAAAACAATGGTGTCTTATATTTTAGAGCAAAATGGATGGAGCTAGGGGCTATCATATTAACTGAAATAAGCCAGACTCAGAAAAACAAACATTATATGTGCTTTCTCATATGTGGTACTTCCAAAATGTCATTTTGAATGTAGAATAGTGAGCATTACAGTTGAGGGTGAGGAGTCAGGGATAGAGAGAGGCTGGACAACAGGTTCCCAGACACAGCTCCACAGAGGGGACGAGCCCCAGTGTTCTGCAGCATGGGGGGCAGCGGGGTGACTGTAGTTCTGGGTTACTTCTTCTGTCTTCTATGAATTGTAGAAGAGAGGACCCTGAAGACTGTAAACACAAAGTGATGATGAAAGACAGAAATGTTTTGATCAGGACCTCCTGTATACATTTACTGAAATACAAAACCCAATAAATATGTATAGTGATTAAATGTTAATTCAAAAATTAAAAAAAATGATAGAAATGCTAATTTAAACTGATTTACTTATCACACATTGTGAATATATGTATCAAATTATCACACTGTATCCCATAAATATGAACAGTTGTATAATAGAAACAAGAGTATGAACATAAATTTCAGAAGAATCTTCCATAATGTTTGGAAACAAGCACTTTGGAGTATGTACAGAAGAGTTTTCTCCTTTTCTGGGGGAGGGGGGCATTTTTTTTAACTTGTATTTAATTAATATAAATTTCCAAAGTACAGCTTATGGATTACAATGGCTCCCCCCCCCCATAACTTCCCTCCCACCCGCAACCCTCCCCTTTCCCTCTCCTTCCCCCCTTCCATTCACATCAAGATTCATTTTCAATTCTCTTTTTATACAGAAGATCATTTTAGCATATATTAAGTAAAGATTTCAACAGTTTGCACCCACATAGAAACATAAAGTGAAAAATACTGTTGGAGTACTAGTTATAGCATTAAATCACAATGTACAGCAAATTAAGGACAGAGATCCTACATGAGGAGTAAGTGCACAGTGACCCCTGCTGTTGACTTAACAAATTGACACTCTTGTTTATGGCATCAGTAATCACCCTAGGCTCTTGTCATGAGTTGCCAAGGCTATGGAGGCCTTTTGAGTTTGCAGACATCGATCTTATTTAGACAAGAGTCATAGTCAAAGTGGAAGTTCTCTCCTCCCTTCAGAGAAAGGTACCTCCTTCTTTGATGACCTGTTCTTTCCACTGGGATCTCACTCGTGGAGATCTTTCATATAGGTTGTTGTGGTTTTTTTTTTTTTTTTTTTTTTTTCTTCCCCAGAGTGTCTTGCTTTCCATGCCTGAAATACTCTCATGGGCTCTTCAGGCAGATCCAAATGCCTTAAGGGCTGATTCTGAGGCCAGAGTGCTGTTAAGGACATCTGCCATTCTATGAGTTTGCTGTGTATCTCGCTTCCCATGTTGGATCGTTCTCTCCCTTTTTTATTCTATCAACTAGTATTTGCAGACACTAGCCTTGTTTATGTGATCCCTTTGGTTCTTAGTCCTATCATTATGATCAATTGTGAACAGAAATTGATCACTGGGACTAGTGAGATGGCATTGGTACATGCCACCTTGATGGGATTGAATTGGAATCCCCTGGTATGTTTCTAACTCTACCGTTTGAGGTAAGTCAGCTTGAGCATGTCCTGAATTGCACATCTCTTCCCTCTCTTATTCCCACTCTTATATTTAACAGCAATCACTTTTCAGTTAAGTTTCAACACTTGAGAATAACTGTGTATTGATTACAGTATTCAACCAAAAGCATTAAGTAGAACAAACAAAAAAATACTAAGAGGGATAATGTATTAAGTCGTTCATCAACAGTCAGGGCAAAGGCTGATCAAGTCACCGTTTCTCATAGTGTTCATTTCACTTTAACAGGTTTCCTTTTTGGTGCTCAGTTAGTTGTCACCGATCAGGGAGAACATGTGGTATTTGCCCCTTTGGAACTGGCTTATTTCACTCAGCATAATGTTTTCCAAATTCCTAACAGGGATCACTTTTCAGTTAAAATTTAAACACCTAAGAATAATTGTGTGTTAATTACAGAGTTCAACCAATAGTACTAGAACAAAAAAAAATACTAAAATGGATAAAGTATTACATTGTACATCAACAGTCAGGACAAGAGCTGATCAAGTCACTGTTTCTCATAGTGTCCATTTCACTTCAGCAAATTTCCCCTTTGGTGCTCAGTTAGTTTTCAAGTTGCAAATAAACTCACACACTGAACACACAAATCAATACCCAGATACAAGTGTGTTTATAGAATTCTCTTTAAATATAATATATCACTTTGCTATGAAACTCATTTTTGATCTGTCAAGGTAATTTTTGGAGTTAACATTCTGTACATATTTAAATTTAAAGCATTTTTAATATCTGTTTGTATTTGTTATACCATATGTTAATGTGCAGGTGTGCACAAATTTCTCTTAATGCCTAGTCTGTAAGAGAGTGAAATCAAAATACTTCAACATGTCAACGGAAGATGGCATTAAATATAAGTTTATTTTCTTTTTGGACAAGTTGCATAGGTAAGATTGTTGCTATGGTTTAATTATCATGTGTATATCTCACAAGAGAGAGCAAATCAAATAAAATATGCAGGATGAGAAAAGCAGGATGATATAGCCAATGGAACATATGATCAGAGTCTGCTGTGATGTGGGTAAATTACTTGAGGTTGATCATCTCATGTCTTTTTTTAAAGTTTTATTATTTATTTATTTATTTGAAAGTCAGAGTTACACAGAGAGAGGGGAGGCGGAGAGAGAGAGCTTCCATCCACTGGTTCACTGATTTACTCCCCAATTGGCCTCAACTGCTTGAGCTGCGCCAGTTCGAAGCCAGGAGCCAGGAGCTTCCTCCAGGTCTCCTATGTAGGTGCAGGGGCCCAAGGACTTGGACTATCTCTACTGTTTTCCTAGGCCATAGCAGAGAGCTGGATCTGAAGTAGAGCAGCCGGGACACGAACCGGCGCCCGTATGGGATGCTGGCACTGCAGTAGGCGGCTTTACCCGCTACGCCATGGTGCCGGCCAATCATGTCTTCTTTTTATGATGTGGATTTAACATTAAGAAGGATAGGGCTGGCGCTGTGGCTCACTTGGCTAATCCTCCACCTGTGGCGCCGGCACCCCGGGTTCTAGTCCCGGTTAGGGTGCCGGGGTTTGTCCCGGTTGCTTATCTTCCAGTCCAGCTCTCTGCTGTGGCCCGGGAAGGCAGTGGAGGATGGCCCAAGTGCTTGGGCCCTATACCCGCATGGGAGACCAGAAGGAGGCACCTGGCTCCTGGCTTTGGATCTGCACAGTGCCGGCATTAGGGGAGTGAACCAATGGAAGGAAGACCATTCTCTCTTTCTCTCACTGTCTATAAAGCTACCTGTCAAAAAAAAAAAAAATAAACATTAAGAAGGATGTTATGATGATTGAATCAAAAATACATGGATTGTTTGGTACATAGTAGGATTCTGAATTTTTTATTTACATTTTACAATTCTATGTAAATCTTTAGCATGGCATTTTATCAAGAGAATGAAATGTATGTGTTACTTTGGAGTCATAAAAATTATGTATATCTACAAAAGATAAGCTGATTTTTGTGGAAAAAATTGAAATATAAGCATATGCTTTTCATAATTAGATTTTTCCATAAATGTTTTGTTGTTCCTTATCTGTGTCTTTAACACAATGATTCTTTCTGCAAGTCTCTGTGTGCTATGGTCTTTTAGGGTTGCTTGGACACCTTCATCATGATTCACTTAGCCCTCAGCTGCTATGAGAAATGTGCCACGTTCTCCTATTGAAGATTTCTTACTTGTGTCTTCTCAGCTAAAGTGCAGGAGGAGATTGAGCGTGTGATTGGCCGACACCGGAGCCCCTGCATGCAGGACAGGAGCCGCATGCCCTACACGGATGCCACGGTGCACGAGATCCAGAGATACACTGACCTCATCCCCAACAACGTGCCCCGTGCAACAACCTGTAACGTTAAATTCAGAAACTACTTCATCCCCAAGGTAAGTTTGTTCCTTCTACACTGCCTGTCTATACTTTTGTAGTTTCCAAACAAGTATGGCTAGACAAGAATGTCATAAATTCCTCTATAGGCACAAAATGAGAGCAGTGCAAAACTCTTATGCTGGGTAGCTTCATAGGCTTTTTGCTTTTTGTGGGTTGAGTTATAAAAAACTATGTACACACTTTGGTCGCTGGGGCCTTATTGTTTTGATAACATTATGTCTAGCAGCCTTGTTAAATTCATTTATGGTTACTAATAACTTGTAGATTCATGTGTAATTTCTACATACACAATTCTGCAATCTGGTTTAATGTTTTTTTTTTCCTCATTATTTTTCAGTTCTCATTATTGCACTGTTTAACCACAATGGGTTCTAGAACAGTGTTGAGTAGAAGACATGAATGTGGGCATCCCTGGTTGATATGTGATTTCCAGTATACAAATACAGAAGACCAACTCTATACTAAGTAAAGAGCTCAACAATTTTGCATGAAAAAAGAAATAAATTATTCCTCAACAGTTGAGACAAGGGCTGTTCAAAGTTAATGCATCTCAAAGTTAATTTCACTTGTTTTATTTTTTTAGAAACTTAGTTAACTTTAAAGAATGACACATCTTTTGCGAGCACTTAGGCATAACTTATGAGACCTAAGAATATCCTCCACTTAATAAATTGAAAGAAAGTCAGTCCTTGAGAAAGAGTTTTATCTTTAATTGAAGAAGCACCTTAAAAAAATCAAGTAATGGAGTTGGGCACAGGCATAACTAAAACTTATGAGATATAAGAATATCCTCCACTTAATACACTAAAATGAAATAGATCTTTGAGAACAAGTTTTACAGTAAACTCTCATAATACCACTATTTGAGGATAGAGGTCTTATATGGGAAGTTAATGCACAGTGGCTCCTGTTGTTAACTTAACAATTAACACTCTTATGTAGGATGTCAGTGATTATGCGAGGCTCTTGACATGAGCTGCCTAGGCTGTGGAAGCCTTTTGAGTCCACAAACTGCATCAGTATTTAGACAGGACCATAAGCAAAGTGGAAGTTCTCTCCTCCCTTCAGAGAAAAATAAATCCTTCTTTGATGACCACTTCTTTCCACTGAGATCTCACAGAGGTCCTTCATGGAGGACATTTTTTTGCCACCCTGTCTTGGTTTTCCATGCCTGAAATGCTCTCATGGGTTTTTCAGCCAGACCAGAATGCCTTAAGTGCTGATTCTGAAGTCAGAGTGCTGCTTAAAGCAATTGTCATTCTATGAGTCTGCTGTGTGGACTGCTTCTCATGTTGGAGCATTCGTTCCTTTTTAATTCTGTTATTGTTACCAGACCCTTAATCCTATTTATATGATCACTTTAACATTTAACCCTATTCCACATATTTTTGATGTGAAGGTAATGTTGACCTCATAAAATAATATAGGTAATGTTCCCTACTGTAAGTTTATTTTTATTTTCTTTCCCTTCTTCCTTATTCTTTTTAAGAAACATTATTTGTAGGGGAGGGAGAGAGAGAAAGAGAGAGAATGTAATCCATAGGTTCATTCCCCAAAATTCTGCAAAATGGCCATTGTTGTTCTTAACCTGAGAACTGGGAATGCAATCCATGTCCCCCTTATGGGTGACAGGAACTCAACCAGGGCCTCCCAAGGATTTGCACTAGCAGGAAACTGGAGTCGGGTACTGAAGCTGGGAACTGAACCCTAGTACTAAAATGTGGGACACAGACGTCTTAACTGATAAATTAAACATGCTCTTTCTGTTCTTATTATGTCCATTTTAAATTCTGTCTTTGGAGTGCTTAATATGTGTTGGTGAAGTGCTACATTAACATATGAAAAAATAAGTCTCTCCTGAGGTTCATCTTCTACAAAAGGTCCATCTGTCCTTCACTAGGCTGACAGAATATTGTTTGTCTTTTTAAAAAGAATAGTTGAGAGGCTGAGAGCAGTAACAGTGAAAAGAGAGAGAGTTTCTGTTTTCTGGTTCAATTCTCTAATGCCTGGGCAGACTGGGTTGTGGATCTGAGAATGCCATGTAGGCCTCCCACATGGGCAGCAGGAGTGTGATTCCTTCTTATCATTTATGCCAGCAGTAGCAGAAATCTGGATTTAGGAGTCAGAGTTGGGAATTAGACCTAGGTATTTTGATACAGGTTGTAGGTGTCTTAACTGCTGCCTACTCTGCCAGGTTTTGTTTGGTAATACAGGGCTAGACATTTTTTATCCTCAGTGTTACAACACCAAAATCTGGGGAATTTTAAAATAAATTGAAGTCAGCACAGTTTTATTTGGTGGCTTACATTTTATTTGAACTGATACGAATCTACTTCTTTTCCTTATTTGTCCTGCTCTGTGTGAATATTTTAATATTTTATTAGAGTGTGTTTGATTACATGGTGTTCTCCACATTATTGAGAGCATCATAAAATCTGTGCAAACATCTTGTAAAATCTTTCTGAATGTCTACGTAATTCTGAATTTAAAACACTGGGTTTTAAAGGTTTCAGATAAAGAATTGTATTATTACATCTCTAATAAAACACACGTTCATATTTTAGGAGCTGTAATAGAAAAGCAGGAAGAGGGTAAAATTGACTCCTATAGAAAATTTTGAGAAGGTTCATTTGAACAAATATGGGGAATAAAAATTTCCCCCAAGTTGAAGAATGGTCACTGGCATTACGTGTGCCATGATTAAATCTCTTTCCAGCTTTCCAGGTAATTTGAGTGCCAGCAGGATGCATGGGGAGAATCATAGCTTCATGCTTATGTAGAGATTGGAAGGAGAGTTACTTGTGTAGAGAAATGAGGTAGGTAGTATGTTCTTCCAACTATTTCCTGAAAATGGAAAATCCAAGTGGTATTCAGATATGCAAATTACTGCTACAAAAGGCAGAACTTTAGTATGAACTTTGGTTCTGATACTGTTAGCCATCATTTAGGGAAAAGGTTTTTTTTTTTTTTTTTTTTTTTTTTTTTTTTTTTTTTAAAGACAGAGTTGAAGAGAGAGTTAGAGACAGAGGAGGTCTTCCATCCATTGGTTCACTCCCTAGATGGCACGAAGGCTGGAGCTGTGCCAATCCGAAGCCAGGAGCCAGGAGTTTCTTCCGGGTCTCCCACACAGGTGTAGGGGCCCAAGCACTTGGGCCATCTTCCACCGCTTTCCCAGGCCATAGTAGAGCTTCTGATCTGAAGTGGAGCATCCGAGACTTGAATCGGCACCCATATGGGATGCCAGTACTGCAGGGAGCAGCTTTACTCACTACTCCACAGCACCAGCCCCAACATGATGTTTTGATACAGGGGTAACGTCAAAATCAGGGCAAATATAAGTATCTCCTCAAACATTTGAAAACATTAAGAATCCTTTATTCTGTTTTTTTTTTTTTAAAGAAAGATGTACAGTACCTGTTTTTAAACTATAGCTACCTTATTGTACATTAGAACTTGTTATTTGATAAACCCAATCTTCATTGATACTATCTGAATTATTGCATAATGATGATTTCTCTGATTTTTCATGCCTTATTTTTACACTGATTTTTGAAAAAAATATTTTTATTTATTTGAGAGATGCAGGGAAAGAGAAGGGGGGAGAGAGAGGGGGAGAGAGAGGGGGAGAGAGAAAGAGAGAAAGAGAGAAAGAGAGAGAGAGAGAGAGAGTCATCTATGTACTGTTTCACTCTCCAAATGTATGAGATTCAGAACTCAGTTTGAATTTCCCAAGACTCAAGTACTTGAGCCATTACTTGCTGTCTCTCAGGGTGCACTTTAGAAGGAAGCTGGCATTTCAAGCAGAGCTGAAACTAAAAGCCAGACATTGCAATATAGAATGTGGGCATCTCAAGTGACATAAAATCACTACTTTAAGCATCAAGCCTGACATTTTTTTAAAATGTAGGATTCACTTGTAATGAAGAGTTCCCCTACATTTTTAAATTGAAAAATAAATATTGCATTAAAATAATGAGGAATAAATAGATTTAAGTGTACTTGTTGGTATCATCCTAGAAGTCCTATTAAGTTTCATCAGGTTATCACCTAAAATGCCCTATGAGCAATTTCCAAATACTCCTGACTTTTCTCAGGTCAGCACAGGCTTCCTTTTTAGATGAAAGCCCATATATGAGTTGTGTGAAAACTGAGCGAGGGATTAGAGTAACAAGTAAGGACAGGACCTGTGTCCAAACTTTGTGAAAAATAGAGGGCCTGCAGAGGGTTTGACAAGCGCGTTCCCAAGTACTCAGCCCATCCAATGCTACTAGAGGGTGCTGAGGACAATCTGCTTTTGGGCTCAAACTTTTTCCTGTTTATTTCATTTTCTGGCAGGAAATGTCAGTGTACGTCTTTGCACATGGATTTGCTATCTACAGGCAAATGGCTTGAATGAGGTGATTTCCATCCTTTCTTCCGTTCCTTGGCTTCTTTAGGATTCAGTTTGTCTGCTTTTTCCAGGGCACAGCTGTAATAACATCACTGACTTCTGTGCTGCATGATGACAAAGAATTCCTGAACCCAGACCGGTTTGACCCTGACCACTTCCTGGATGCCAGCGGCAACTTTAAGAAAAGTGACTACTTTATGCCTTTCTCAGCAGGTAACAGAAAGTTATTTCCATTTGAACCTCAGGGACAAGACAGATTTTGGGGATGAGTTGAAACTTAGGTTGTTTGTTCCATAGAGCTGGTAGATTCGCTCTTTGTACGTGAACAGGTGCACCACTCCCATGGCCCATGCCTTTCTTGTGGTACATTCTTATTTTACAGCCAGGTTAGTGGAGTTGTGGGGTGTTGATCCAGTTCTTCCAAACTGAGAATGCTGAAGTGTAAGTTAATCAAACTCTGCCTCTAAGTGCATCTAGCTACACATGTGCTCCTCTTAGAATGTGCATGTCATTAGGCTTTCTTCGCCTATTATGAGAACGGTATATGGGCTGATAACTCTGAGAATCTTCTCTGTGGTGACCTTCATTCTGAGTAAGCTGTAGGGATATAATTAATATCTCAGATCATAAGATGATTTCTTAAGAGGCTCCCGTCCAAGTCAGGAACTATATGTTCTGGAATAGCCAGAATATTAGAATCCAGAAAACGAGTGCTTTGAGAAAGGAAAGCACAGGCTGCTAAGGAGACTGGATGGGGTAACTATCTTCTGTTCATTGACATCCTGGAGCTAACTGACAGCAGAGGAGAAGATTGAATTGCCTCAGAGGAGACAGCAAGGAAAGGAGCGATGCAGGGCACTGTTAGGAAGACAATGGACTTCAGGAGCAGGGCGTTCTCTGTAGATCCAGGGGGTCATATAAATCTAGGAAGGGGAAATTCTGGGAATGTGGAGGGTGCTCTGAGGTGATCGCAGAGTACCTGAATCTTCCTACACTCATGATCATACACCTTGGACATTTAGTCTCCACAGCTAAATTGAGTGTACTGAGTCTCTACATGGAATCCCATTTCCTTTTCTCTGTGTCTTCAATCTTTTGGGTCTGGCATCATACACGTCAGCATGTGAAGGTCTGGGCTCTTCTTTTAATGAAATCGCATTTTTTTATAAAAGATTTTTATTTATTTATTTAAGAGGCAAAGCTACAGACAGAGAGAAGAAGATGAGAGAGAGAGAGAGAGAAAGAGAGAGAGAGAGAGAGGTCTTCCACTCACTGGTTCACTCTCCAAATGGCCATAACGATTCTGAAGCCAGAAGCCAGAAGCCAGAAGCCAGGAGCTTCTTCCAGGTCTCCCATGTGGGTGCAGGGGCCCAAGTATTTGGAACATCTTCTGCTGCTTTCCTGGGCCATTAACAGGGAGATGCTATTGGGATGATGGCACTGCAGGTGGAGGCCCAACCCACTACAACACAGTGCTGGTCCCTGAAAACACATTTTTATCTGCATAGAAAAATAGAGAATAATGTTTAAGGTGATCCATGTTACAGTGGATTGTGAATATGATGAGGTAACTTAGAGGAAGAACTTGGGATTACAAATATTGTAAAGAAGAAGAGTCATAAGACATAGGTTCCAAAGGAAGCAGAGGAGAGGCGATCTTAGATCAATGGGATAGTGCTGAATGAAGCTTGAAACTTCATGGTGGACTGGAAATTGATGAAGAGGGGAGACTACAATTGAGTAGAGTGGAAGGAGTGATATTGATCATCAGTCCATGAACAGATTGTGAAGGTCCAAATCAAGCCATTTGGACCTCATTCTAAGGTAGGGACATGAGAGCCACTTATGGTTTTAAACTCAAAGAGTGATCCATTTAGACATATGGATTTGAAATTGCCCTGGGGGGAAAGAAAGGCTTTGAATATTCTGCCACAGTTTCAAAGGGACATAAAATATGAGGGCACTTTTAGGTTTATGGAAAATAATGTGAAATTATGTCCATCTTGATGAAAAACATTGTTATCCAAGCATTAGAGAAGTCCTCAATAATTCTTTGCAAATGCATAATATGCAAAATTTTTGATGGATTTCAACTGTTTCTGAGCCATAATAGACTTACATTTCCATTCCATTTTATCATGAGTTTTCTGAAGTATATTTGTATATGAGCAACCTCCACTCAACCTTTCTCTCTTCAACCCTCTGCACAAGAAATGTGTGTTTCTTAAAAAATCTGGTCTAAACTCAAAGTGTTTATAATGTGGCGATGTTAATGAGATGTGTGGCACAGAACTTATATTCAATAAACATTTGTAAAGTGAGGGACACCTGATATAATCAGATGTTATATGGATAGTAAGTGCTTATCCTTTGTTCCGTGTGTGTATCCAACAATTCTCCCAGTCATCCTGTCTTCCATCCACCCACCCTTCTGCTCAGTCCTTGAGCAAGCAGTCACTGCATACTTCTTGTGATAATTTCACAACCCAGTGCTTGGGTAACAAATCCTCTGTGCTTTTTTTTTTTCTTCTCAGGAAAGCGAGTGTGTGTGGGAGAGGCCCTGGCCCGCATGGAGCTGTTTTTATTCCTGACTACCATTTTGCAGAACTTTACCCTGAAGCCTCTGGTTGACCCAAAAGACATTGACATCACTCCACTCTCCACTGGGTTTAGCCGTGTGCCACCCTTGTACAAGCTCTGTCTCATTCCTGTCTGAAGACAGGTGATGTGGCTGCTGCTGGGCTGTCATCTGCTATCCCCACCCCTCCAGAGCAGCTTCCTACTCCTTCGCCTAGCATGGGTCCCTTCTCTGTCATGTCCTCTGACATTTATTCATTACTCAAGACATAGCCTCCATTAGAGAGGTGTTTTTTTTCTTTTTGGTGTCTCTTTATAAATGTGTATCTGCTATTCCTTATCATCTGTAACTCTTGGATTGATCACCATAGGGACTAATACCTGTCTAATGCTGAGTTATTAATATATTATCACTATAAAATTGAGCAAGATGGTTGGTATTTGACAATTCAGAATCATTTCTCCTTTATGTTTTTTCAATAGAAGCATTATTAAATGTTGACTCAGTCTCAAATTTTCTTTCTTTTGTACATAATGTGAGAAGAAATGAAAGAAAACAAAGTCCCTAGAGGCCATGCTGGTTCTTATATTGATTGGCACAAATCTGCAAAAATAGAAGAAGAGCAGTCTCTTGAATGTCACCTAGAGGTGCTGGAGACTTGGATGTGAAAGAAAGAAACTATGTTCAGGAGTAGTTACCACCTGCTGGGAATTTTTTTCCAAGGTTTAAACTAATTTATATTAGTAATTACACCAAACATTGCTTTCCTTTTTTTATTCCATCTTGTCCTTTTTTCTTTTTAAAAATTATTTATACAACGTGAACAAATTTCTTATATTTCATATATATAAATTTAGGGGCATAGTGATACTTCCCACACTACCCACCCTACTGCCCATGCTCCTATCCTCTCTCTTCCTTCCGTTTTATTCTTTCTTTTAATTTTTACAGTGTTGGAGAATTTTAAGAGGATTAGCTGAAGGAGCTTAAAGTATCCAAATACATGCCCCTGATTTGATGATATAGTTGACACTATAAAAATTTTTAAATATTTTTAATATTTGTGCTTACAACTGACATTCAAGTATGTATACCTGCTCTCATATTGCAAATTGTATATGTGTTATTCTTTCCTCCCAGAAAACAGAATTCCTAGAAAGTCTCATGAGATCTTATTAATTTGCTCCTTTCGACCACATTTTTTACACTTAGCAGATATATTATGTAATATGGTATCGTGGTACTCTAATCATTAGCTTCATTTCATCTCCAAGATATACAACACTGAACCTTTAAGACATTTAAAAATACATGATTATCATTTTTCCTTCTATATTCATAGAACCTAGAAACAAAAAAGTGAAAGTTAACACATTATCTTCATTTAACCTTTGTTGATCTTTAAATGACAAGTTTTAATATGTTAGCTCTGGTGTGAAAAAACAAGCAATATTGTGAACTTTTTTCATGTCCTGTTTTATTGATTTTTGTACTAATTTTTAAATTATTTTATTTTTTCTTCTCTTTTTTGGAAATAACTAAATCTTCATTTTCCTAAAGTAGATACTTAAATTACTGGGTTTTAAAAATTCTTATTTTTAATGCTTGCCTTTAATGCTCTAAATTTCCCCCTAAGCACTATCTTTACTCCACAAGTTGTTTACCAATCACCAGCAAGCAGGAATCTCTTCTTTAACTTATCTGATATAAAGTCCCAGAAATATCTTTTACCCTCTTTATCATAATGGTTCAGAAAACATAAAACCTGGAATGATATTTTGATATTTCAAATGATTCTGGAGGCTGCTTGCCTCATAGAAAATGTTGTATCTAGGGAACAGTGGATTGATTGAATTCAAAATTATACTTTACAGGACAATTTATGACATAGGCTTTGGCAGTAAGTTCTTTATTAAGACAGCAAAAGAGTAGGCAAGAAAAGAAAAACTAGATGAATTGGACTGCATCAAAATTAACTTTGTGTGTAAAGGCAAGCTAACAACAGAGTGAAACACAATGGGAGTGCATATGTAGACAGAAGAAGCCCTGAATTGCAATAACAATAATAAAAGCAGCAAACAGTCCGAAGCAGTGGCTAACTTGGCTAATCCTCAACCTGCGGTGCCAGCATTCCATATGGGTACTGGGTTCTAGTTCTGGCTGCTCCTCCTCCATCCAGCTCTCTGCTGTGGCCAGGAAGGCAGTGGAGGATGGCCCAAGTACTTGGGCGCCTGCACCCACGTGGGAGACCAGGAGGAAGCACCTGGCTCCTGGCTTTGGATCGGCATAGTTCTGGCCATGGCGGCCATTTGGGGGGTGAACCAATGGAAAAAGGAAGACCTTTCTCTCTGTCTCTCTTTCTGACTGTCTATCTGTCAAATGAAAAAAAAAAAATATGCAGCAAACAACCAACTGACAAACTTGGAAAAGAAGTTGAATACACTTTTCCATAAAGAAGCTATGGCTCTGCCAATAAGCACATGAAAAATGTACTGTATTGAAATTGGACATGACCCCCTAAAACTTATACAAAAACTGGCCCTTTAAAGTTCCCCAGAAATGCCATCTGGGATGCCACGTATACTACCGGAATTTGGGGTACCATATGTTTTCACCATATGTTTATTAATAAATCCCCAATATTAATAAGCCCAAGAGGGTTCTTGCCTAATATTTAGAGAAGAATTCTAAATACCAGCACAGATAAACGAGGCAGCATGGTACATTTTAAGCTTTTATTTAGTGCGAAAGATGCATAGGAGAGTGAGAGCTTTATTTAAGACAGAGAGGTAAATATGGGTTCATACTGAGCACCAGGAACCAGTCACATGGAGGAGCATCTAGGCCAGAATGCCTAGGGCGCATGGCCCCAAGGCCATGCACCCTGGAGGCGCAGGGCTAGAGCAAGCCCCCTCCTGGCAAGAGGCCAGGGAAGAAGAGAAGGGCCAGGACATACCATATCCTAGGCTTTTAACCCAATTCCAAAGGGGAGTGGTTAATTAACCCGATTGGCTGGTGGGCACCCAGGTGTGGCCAGGTAGGGTGATGAGGTCACACAGGGGTATGGCGAAGTCGTGGTCTTCCAACTTACAAACCTAATCCATTTTAACCTGTATGCCTGCCTACTTCACTATCATTAATTATTAGAACAATGAAAATCTAAAGCACAGTGAGATATAACCTTTTACCTACTGGGATTGTCGTTATGAAAAACCAAAACATAGTAAGTCATTGTGAGAAACTGAGAAAATTGAAAGTGTTTTTCACTGCTGCCAAGAATGTAAAATGATGCAGCCACTGTGATATAGTGTAGTGGTTCCTTAAAAATTTAGAAATTGAATTACTGGAGGCAGCAAAGTGGTGGCAGAGTAAGATCTACTACTAATAATATCCTGACAGAGACACCATTCACACACAAGTCTGTTGTTACAAGAGTTTGGTAGATGGGGCCGGCGCTGTGGCTCACTTGGTTAGTCCTCCACCTGCAGCACCGGCATCCCATATGGGCTCTGGGTTCTAGTCCTGGTTGCTCTTCTTCCAGTCCAGCTCTCTGCTGTGGCCTGGGAGGGCAGTGGAGGATGGCCCAAGTGTTTGGGCTCTTGCACCCACATGGGAGACCAGGAAGAAACACCTGGCTCCTGGCTTCAGGTCGGAGCAGCGCCTGGCCATGGCAGCCATTTGGGGAGTGAACCAACGGAAGGAAGACCTTTCTCTCTGTCTTTCTCTCTCACTGTCTATGACTCTACCTGTCAAATAAAAAAAAAAAAAAGAGTTTGGTAGACAAGTAAGAGACTACAGTGCTTGATTTTAGTATACTAATAAAAGATACACTGAAGAAGGCAGGAAAGAGGCAGTTTCCTGTGTTACCCCTCCATAAAATGCATTGGGGAGAGAGGTTAAGAGAAGTTTCTGGCCCCTGGCTTTGTCCTGGCGCAACCTCAACCGTTGTGGCCATTTGGGGAGAGAACGAGCAGTTGGAAGATCAATCTCTCTCACCCACCCTTCATCTCTGTCTGACTCTGACTTTCAAATAAATAAATGAACCTTAAAAAAAAGAGAAAATAATGATTACAGCTTAGATGCTGTAGAAGCCTTCACTAAAGTGCCCATCTAGGAACAAAGGCACCAAAAGCACTTCATATTCAACCAGTACTCTAGGACACATTGCCAGCAGAAAGTCTTACTAAGGAAGGCATTATATAAAATTGGTGGAAGCAACTGAGCTACCAGATGCACAAAGATTAGTATAGGAGCTCAAGAAGCATGAAAAAATGAGGTGATATAATGCCTTCAAGAGAACACAACGATCCTCTAGTAACACTCCACACAGAAAAGCAAAGTGATGAATTTCCTATATAATAACTTAAGAGAATAGTTTTAAGGAAACTTAATGATGTGCAAAAGAATCAGATAATTCAATAAGCTTAGAAAGCCCATTCATGATAACATGAGAAGTTTATTCAAAATGTAGAGGTCATAATAAAAATCATTAATCTTCAAGCAAATGAATCAATTAATGAAGTTAAAATATGTTAGAATGCCTCATGGGCAGAATTGAGGTGGAGTGTACCTCAGCATAATAAGGGGCATCTATGACAAATCCACAGTCAACTTCATATTGAGTGGGGAAACGCTGAAATTTCTGACTCTAAGATGAGGAACAAGAAAGCAGGTATAGTCTAACTACTCTTCAATTTAGTATTGGAAGTGTTAGCCACGGCAATTAGATGAGGAGAAGAAATAAAGAGCATCTGCAAAGGAAGGAAGGAGTTGAAATTATCCCTGTTTACAGAGGACATGATTTTATATAGAGAAAATCTTTTTAAGACCACCAAGAAGCTGTTAGAACCGATGAAAAATTAATTAAAATTGCAGACTAAAAAAATACAAAAACAATAGCTTTAAAAATATATCAGTAAAAAGACTGCAAAGGAAGAACTCCAGAAGCAATCCCATTTACAAAACCTACAAATAATTAAAAACTGGGAGTAGAATGGAAGAGGCTGGTGATGGAGATAAGTTGTTCATATATAAAGGAGTGCAGGTTATAAGAATAATAATTTCTTTTAAAAATTTTTTATTCACTTAATTTTTAATTATTCAAAAGACAGAAAGAGAGAGAGAGAGAGAGAGAGAGAGAGAGATTATCCATGCACTGGTTCACTTCTCAAATTCCCAAGACAGCCAGAGCTGAGCCAGGATGAATCCAGGAATCAAAAACTTCATCCAGGTCTTCCACATAAGTGTCAGGCACCCATGCAGTTGAGCCATCACTGTTACCTCCCAGGTATGCATTAGTAGGAAGCTGGAATCAGGAGCAGAGCAAGGACTCAGTTCCAGGAGTTCTGATATGGGATGTGGATGTCCCAAGCTGTGTCAACCTCTGTGTCAAAAGCCTTCTAATGTTTTATGGCACAGTTGGATAACGGTGATTAACAACAATGGATTCAATATTCCAAAATAGCCAATAGAATGCATTTTGAATGTTTCCAACACAGATAAATGATACGTCTGAAGTGACAGATATGCCTATTACTGTGATCTAATCATTAGAAATTGTATACATTTATTGTAATTCTACATGATACCCCCAAAATATATGCAGTTACCTTATGTTAAATAAAACTATAAAATTCAAGAATTGAATAAAATATGGTCCAATAATTAAATTTTTGGTATATGCCAATAATTAATGAAATGAGCATATCAAAGGGACAGTTATACACATACGTTCATAGTATCATTCACAAATGAGAGAAGGTGAAGACACTCCAAGTGTCCATTGAGGATAAACAAAATTTAGTGCATGCATAAAATGGAATACTATTCAGCCTCAAAGCCAAAAAAATTCATTTTTTTAAAATAAAGATTTTATTTATTTATTTTAAAGTCAGAGTTACAGAGAGAGAGAAAAGGACAGACAGAGATCTTCCTTCCATTGATTTACTTCCTAGATGGCCACAACAGCTTGGGCTGGGCCAGGCTGAACCCCGGAGCCAAGAGCTTTATCTGGTTTTCCCATGTGGGTGCAGGGGCACAGGCACTTGGGTCATCTTCCACTGCTTTTCCCAGGCCATTAGCAGGATGATGTATAGGAAGTGGATCAGCCTGGACATGAACAAGTGCCCACATGGGTTGTCGGTGTTTCAGGCAGTGGCTTTATCCACTAAACTACAACGCCAGCTCCAGCAAGAAAATTCTGACACAGGCTACATCATGAATAAACCTAAGGGCATTATGCAAGATGAAATAAACCCTTCAGAAAAAGACAAATAAATTCATAGAGATAAAAGGTATCTGTGAGCTATTACATGTGCACTGACAGTGGAAAGTTGAGAATGGGGAATTACTTTTTGATGATACCAAGCTCAATCTTACAAGATGAAGAGTTCTGAAGAAAACAGTTCTTGTTGAATAGTAATGTGAATGTAGTTAATTTCACCAAATTGTACACAAAATTAGTTAAAACAGCATACCTTACATTACATATTTCCTAGTCCAGTTGAAAAATGCTGTTGGCTGGTGATTGCCACAGTCAGTGGCTGGAGGAGATGCCATATTCTTGGAGCAAGGCACTCAGAACATGCAGGCAAGAAACACCATCTTAATAAGGTGAGTAGAGGCTGCTGTGGCCTGTGTGCCACTGGGGGATTTTATCTGAGGAATAACTCCATGGTCCCCGCTTTGAGTATGGCCTGGAGGGTTGCGGGGTACAGAGCACCCACTTAGCCCTATGAAGCATTCCTCTTCCCTACTTTATCAAGACCTCCAAGCTCTACTTGCCTGAAGACCTACCTCTACTGGCTCTTCCTGTGGGCAGGGAAAGCTTGTGAGACTGAGAATGGATCCCTTGTTCTCTGTGATTATGGGAGACCAGTGCTCTGTTACTGTGGGAATTTCTGTGATTTTGCCATAGGACATGTGATATGGTATGGCTGGGTCTTTGAGCAATCACTGTTTGGTATCAGAGGTTCAAGATTCTGTGCTCATATTGAGAAGAGCGCATAACCTTTTTGTGATTCATGCACGTGCATGGGTGAGCTGCCTAGGCACTGTGGGCTCATCCTGGGTGGTTGGCTCACCACCGTAGAGAGTGGCTGATGCTATGATCAGAACAGATGACATGATCATACCCTCCCCCCTGCTGACGATAGAGGAGATCTACCATGCCAAACTTGGGTGTCCACCCTGGACTCTTGCCCCACACTTGACCACTGGGTGGAGCTTCCTGGCCCCATCAGAATATGCCTCTGGATGTCTTCTGAAGGAACAGAAACTTTATTAATCCACTGAAGCATATTTCAAAGATAAAAGCCATACTAGGAGAAATCCAACAACTGTTCCTACAATGCCTAAAAATAAATGTAGAAATATGGAAAACATGAATAAGGAAGAAAATATGACTCACCAAAAAGGACACAGCAATACTTCAGTAGCAGACTGTGAGAATGAATGAAATACCCAAAAAGTAATTCAAAAGAATGATCATAAGATTACTCAAAAACACAGAGAAACAAACACATGAGTTAAAGAAATCTATCCACTACATGGATGAAACATTCTGTTGAAAGACAGAGATAATGAAGAGAAATCAAACTGAAATATTAAATATGAAGAATTCAATATGTCAAATAGAAGAAACAGAGGAAAACCTTTAACAACAGACTTGGTGAAGAAGAAAGAATATCTGAGCCAGAAGATCTTCATTGGGAAGATCTCAGAAAAAAAACCACACAAACAAAATTTAAAAAAAGAAAGGAAAAGAAGAAAAAAATTGAAAGTAATGTTTTAGATTTATGGAGTACTATCAATTGGCCAAAAATACCTATGTTGGGAGTTCCTGAAGGTATGGAAAGAGAGAAAAGAAAGAGTGGATTTGAAGAACTATTCAGTGAATTAATAGAAAAGTTTCCCCAATTTGGAGAACAATATGGACATTCAAGTACAGGAAGCACTTAGGACTCCTAATAGACATGATCAGAAAAAATCATCACCATGACATATTACAGTCAAACTTTCAGAAATAAAACATAAAGAAAAGATTCTAAAATGTGCATGAGAGAAACACCAGATTACCTTCAGAAGATCTCCATTTAGACTGACAGTTGATTTCTCATTAGATACTCTACTGGCTAGGAGAGAATGGAGAGTCATAGTCCAAATCCTAAAAGAGAAAAACTGTCAACCCAGAATACTATACCATATAAAACTCTCATTTATAGGTGAAATAAAGACCTTCAAAAACAAACAGAAATTGAAGGAATTTTTCACCACTCATCCAACCTTACAAATGATGCTTAATGATGTGCTACACACAGAAACAGAGAAAGATTGTCATCATCTTGAGACACTACGTAGGCAGAAAATCTAGTAAAAGTAGAAAGGAAATTCGAAGCTAACAATAGAAATATTTATGGAAAAATGGCAGGACCATGCTGTTACTTATCAATAATTACCTTGAATATTATTGGCCTAAATTCTAAATGGCCTAAAGTCTCCAATTAAAAAATACAGACTGGCTGAATGGATTAAACAAAAGATCCTTCTATTTGCTGTCTCCAAGAAACATACCTCACCAACAAAGATACACACAGACTGAAATTGTAAGGATGGAAATTGATATTCCATGCTAATGAAAAAGAAAAAATGAACAGAAGTAGTCATCTTAATATTAGACAAAATAGAGTTTAACACAAGAGCATTAAAAGGGACATAGGAAGGCATTATGTAAGGTTTAAGGGATCAATCCAACAGGCAGATGAGACTAAAGTAAATGTATATGCACCCAATGCTAGGGCAACTGTCAACTTAAAATGAATGTTAATGGCTCTAAAATGGGACAAAAGCTCCAATACAATAATAATGAGTGACTTCAACACACCACTTTCACCAATGGACAGATGAAGTAGACAAAAAATCAACAAAGAAACAACAGAGCTAATCTACACTCTAGACAAAATGGACTTAATTGATAGCTACAGAACAATTTACCCCACAGCTGTAGAATACACATTCTTTTCATCAATGCATGGAACTTTCTCTAAAATAGGCCATATGCTAGCCCATAAAGCAAGTTTCAACAAATTAAAAAAAAATTGAAACCATGCCATGTATCTTTTCTGACTACAATGGACTGAAGCTGGATATTAACAACTTAATGAAGACTAGAAAATATGAAAACACATGGAGATTGAACACATGTTCCTGAATGAACTGTGGGTCTTAGAAAAAAAAAACAAAGAGAAATTCAAAAAATTCCTAGAAATGAATGAAGATGACAACACAACATATCAAAACTTATAGAAACAGCAAAAGCGATGTTAAGAGGGAATTTTATAGAAATTAGTGACACATCAAGACATTGGAAAGGCATCAAATAAGTAATCTAACTATACAGGTCCACGACCTAGAAAAGCAAGAACAAAACAAACTGAATGTTAGTAGGATGAAAGAAATAAGCAGAATTAGAGAAGAAATACATAAAATTGAAATGAAAAAAAGATGCAAAAGATCAGTGAACTGGAGAGCTGGTTTTCTGAAAAAATAAACAAAATTAATATACTGTTGGCCCAAATAAGGAAAAAAAAGGAGGAGACTCAAATTAATTAAATCAGAGTACAAAATAGGTGTTAGAATGGATATCACAGGAAAAAAAGAATCATTAGGAATTACTACAAACAGGTATATGACAACAAATTGGAAAATCTAGAAAAAATGGAAAGATTTCTGGACACACACAATCTACCAAAATTGAGTCATAAAGACATAGAAATCTTAACTAGACCAATAACAAAGAAAGAGACTGAATCAGTAATAAAGACCATTCCAACAAAGAAAAGTCCAGGGCAGAATGGCTTCGTTGCTAAAGTCTATCAAACTTTTAAAGATCTAATTGCAATTCTTCTCTAACTATTCAAAACAATTTAAAGTGAGGGAATCTTCCAAACTCCTTCTATGAGACCAGCATCACTTTAATTCCAAAACCAGAAAAAGATGCAATAAAGTAAGAGCAATATCTCTGATGCACACAGATGCAAAAATCCTCAGCTAAACTCTACCTAATAGAATCCTACAACACACAAGAAAGATCATTCACCTGGACCAAGTGGGATTTATTCCTCGACCAAGTCAGATGCAGGGATGGTTTAACATATGCAAATGAATAAATATGAGATATCATATTGATAAATTGAAGACTATAAAGCATATGATTATCTCAATGGATGCAGAAAGAGCATTTGGTAATATTTGGTAAAATATAACATCCTATCATGAGAAAAAAAAATCCTAAGCAAATTGGGTATAGAAGGAACATTCCTTAACACAATCAAGGCAATATATGAAAAATCCACAGCCAGCATCATACTGAATGGGGAAAACTTGGAAGCATTTCCACCAAGATCCAGAACCAGATACGGATGCCCACTTGCATCATCACTATTCAAGATAGCTCTGGAAGTTTTAGCCAGAGCCATTAGGCAAGAAAAGGGAATCAAAGTGATACAAGTTGAAAAGGAGGAAATGAAAGTATTCCTGTGTGCAGATGACATGATCCTCTGTAAAGAGGAATCAAAAGACTCCATTAAAAATTATTAGAACTCATAAGAGGGTTTGGTGAATTTGCAGAGTAAAATCAACACACAAAATTCATTAATCTTTGTATACACTAACAATGCTATGGCTGAGAAAGAACTTGTAAGATAAATGTCACTCACAACAGCTACAAAAAATTCAAATACCTTGCCATAGAGTGAATGTGAAAAATTTCTACAACATGAATTGCATTGTGAAAGATTTTCACAATGAAAATTGCAAACATTATGGAAAGGAATAATGAAGACACACAAAAAAATGTAACAATCTTCAATATTCATGAATTAGAAGAATCAATATCACAATATTCATACTATCCAAAGCAATTTAAATATTGAATGAAATCTTAAGGAAAATACCAAGGACATTCTTCTCTGACCTAGAAAAATCTATCCTAAAATTCATGTTGAAAGACAAGCAATCCTGAATAACTAAAGCAATCTTAAACAATAAAAACAAAGCCAGAGGTATCACAATACCACATTCCTAGGCATACTACAGAGCTGTTATAATCAAAACACTTGGGCACTGACACAAAAATAGATTGTGGGCTGATGGAACAGAATAGAAACCCCCAAAATTAATCCACACATCAACAACCAACTAAGCTTTGACAAAGAAGATGAAATCACTCCTTGTGGGCTGGTTCTGTGGCATAATAGGTTAAGCCCCTGCCTGTGGCAGTGGGTATCCCTTATGAGTGCCGTTTTGTGTATCAGCTGCACCTCTTCTAATCCAGCTCTCTGTTTATGGCCTGGGAAAGCAGTGGAAGATGTCTCAAGTGCTTGGGTCCCTGCACCCACATGAAGGACCTTGGGAAGCTCCTGGCTCCTGGCTTCAGAGCAGCCCAGCTCTGGCCCTTTGCAGCCATTTGGGGAGCAAACCAGCGGATGGACGACCTCTCTCTCTCTGTCTCTCCCTCTATGTCTATGACTTTGCCTCTCAAATAAATAAATAAATCTTAAAAAATTACTCCCTGGAGAAAGGACACTATCTTCAACGAATGGTGTGGGGAAAATTGGATCTCTGCATGTGGATGTATGAAACAAGGCCCCTACATTACACCCCATAATAAGTCAAATCACAATATATCAAGATTCTAAACTGAAGATGTGAAACCATTAAATCACTGGAGAAAAACATAAGGGTAACACTGCAAGACATTGGCTTAGGCAAAGACCTCTTGGATTATATCCCAGAAGCACAGGCAGTAAAAACAAATATATACAATGGGAATACATCAGGTTAAGAAGCTTCTGCATTGCAAAGGAAACAGTCAACAAACTGATGAGACCACCAACAGAATGGGAGAAAGTATTTTTTTTTTTTTTTTTGGCTTCCTATGATTCTGGCTTTCTTTTTTTTTTAACTTTTATTTAATGGATATAGATTGTCAAAGTACAGCTTATGGATTACATTGGCTCCCCCCACCCTGATGACTTCCCTCCTACCCACAACATTCCCCTTTCCTGCTCTCTCTCCCCTTCCATTCTTATCAAGATTCATTTTCATTTTGTTTATATACAGAAGACCAATTCAGTATATATTAAGTAAAAATTTCATCAGTCTGCACCCACACAGAAACACAAAGTGTAAAATACTGTTTCAGTATAGTTATAGCATTACTTCACATTGGACAACACACTAAGGACAGATCCCACATGAGACGTAAGTACACAATGACTCCTGTTGTTGACTTAACAATTTGACACTCCTGTTTATGGCATCAGTAATCTCCCTATGCTCCAGTTATGAGTTTCCAAGGCTATGGAAGCCTTTTGAGTTCACTGACTATTATCTTATTTAGACAAGGTCATAGTCAAAGTGGAGGTTCTCTCCTCCCTTCAGAGAAAGCTACCTCCTTCTTTGAAGACCCGTTCTTTCCACTGGGATCTCACTCACAGAGATCTTTCATTTAGGTCTCTTTTTTTTGCCAGAGTGTCTTGGCTTTCCATGCCTGAAATACTCTCATGGGCTTTTCAGCCAGATCCACATGACTTTAGGGCAGATTCTGAGGCCAGAGTGCTGTTTAGGACATCCACCATTCTATGAGTCTGCTGTGTATCTTGCTTCCCATGTTGGATCACTCTCCCCTTTATTTATTCTATCGTTAGTATTAGCTGCCACTAGACTTTTTTATGTTTTCCCTTTGGTTCTTAGTCCTATCATTATGATCAATTGTGAACAGAAATTGATCACTGGGACTAGTGAGATGGCATTGGTACATGCCACCTTGATGGGATTGAATTGGAATCCCCTGGTATGTTTCTAACTCTACCGTTTGAGGCAAGTCAGCTTGAGCATGTCCCGAATTGCACATCTCTTCCCTCTCTTATTCCCACTCTTATATTTAACAGAGATCACATTTCAGTTAAATTTCAACACTGAAGAATAACTGCATATTAATTACAGAATTAAACCAGTAGTATTAAGTAGAACAGACAAAAAATACTAAGAGGGATAACATATTAAGTTGTTCATTAAGAGTCAGGGCTATGCTGATCAAGCCACTGTTTCTCATAGTGTCCATTTCATTCAACAGGTTTCCTTTTTGGTGTTCAGTCAGTTGTCACCAATCAGGGAGAACATATGATATTTGTTCCTTTGGGACTGGCTTATTTCACTCAGCATGATGTGTTCCAGATTCCTCCATTTTGTTGCAAATGACCGGATTTCGTTGTTTTTGACTGCTGTATAGTATTCGATAGAGTACATATCCCATAATTTCTTTATCCTGTCTACCACTGATGGGCATTTAGGTTGGTTCCAAGTCTTAGCTATTGTGAATTGAGCTGCAATAAACATTGAGGTGGAGACAGCTCCTTTGTTTGCCAATTTAAATTCCTTTGAATAAATTCCAAGGAGTGGGATGGCAGGGTTGAATGGTAGGGTTATCTTCAGGTTTCTGAGGAATCTCCAAACTGACTTCCATAGTGGCTTGACCAGTTTGCATTCCCACCAACAGTGGGTTAGTGTTCCTTTTTCCCCACATCCTCTCCAGCATCTGTTGTTGGTAGATTTCTGTATGTGAGCCATTTTAAACAGGGTGAGTTGAAACCTCATTGTGGTTTTGATTTTGTTTCCCTAATTGCTTTTGACCTTGAACATTTTTTCATGTGTCTGTTGGCCATTTGGATTTCCTCTTTTGAAAAATGTCTATTGAGGTCCTTGGCCCATCTCTTAAGTGGGTTGTTTGTTTTGATGTTGTGGAGTGTCTTGATCTCTTTGTAGATTCTAGGTATTAACCCTTTATCTGTTGCATAGTTTGCAAATATTTTTTCCCATTCTGTCGGTTGTCTCTTCACTCTCCTGACTGTTTCTTTTGCAGTACAGAAACTTCTCAATTTGATGCAATCCCAATAGTTGATTTTGGCTTTGACTGCCTGTGCCTCCCAGGTCTTTTCCAGACATTCTTTGCCTGTGCCAATATCTTGAAGGGTTTCTCCAATGTTCTCTAGTAACTTGATGGTGTCAGGTCGTAGATTTAGGTCTTTAATCCATGTTGAGTGGATTTTTGTGTAAGGTGTAAGGTAGGGGTCTTGCTTCATGCTTCTGCACGTGGAAATCCAGTTTTCCCAGCACCATTTATTGAATAGACTGTCCTTGCTGCAGGAATTAGTTTTAGATCCTTGATCAAATATAAGTTGGCTGCAGATGTTTGGGTTGATTTCTGGTGTTTCAATTCTGTTCCATTGGTCTATCCATCTGTTTCTGTACCAGTACCATGCTGTTTTGGTTACAACTGCCCTGTAGTATGTCCTGAAATCTGGTATTGTGATGCCTCAGGCCTTGTTTTTGTTGTACAAGATTGCTTTAGCTATTCGAACTCTCTTGTGCCTCCATATAAATTTCAGCATCATTGTTTCTAGATCTGAGAAGAATGTCTTTGGTATCTTGATTGGTATTGCATTGAATCTATAAATTGCTTTTGGGAGAATGGACATTTTGATGATGTTGATTCTTCCAGTCCATGAGCATGGAAGATTTTTCCATTTTTTGGTATCCTCTTCTATTTCTTTCTTTAAGATTTTGTAATTCTCATTGTAGAGATCTTGAACGTCCTTGGTTAAGTTTATTCCAAGGTATTTGATTGTTTTTGTAGCTATTGTGAATGGGATTGATCTTAGCAGTTCTTTCTCAGTCATGGCATTGCCTGTGTATACATAGGTTGTTGATTTTTGTGCATTGATTTTATACCCTGCTACTTTGCCAAAGTCTTCTATGAGTTCCAATAGTCTCTTAGTAGAGTTCTTTGGATCCTCTAAGTAAAGAATCATATCATCTGCAAAGAGGGATAGTTTGACTTCTTCCTTCCCAAAATGTATCCCTTTAATTTCTTTTTCTTGTCTGATGATTTTGGCTAAAACTTCCAGAACTATGGAAAATAGCAGTGATGAGAGTGGGCATCCCTGTCTGGTGCCAGATCTCAGTGGAAATGCTTCCAACTTTTCCCCATTCAATAGGATGCTGGCTGTGGGTTTTTCATAAATTGCTTTGATTACATTGAGGAATGTTTCTTCTATATCCAATTTGCTTAGAGTTTTCATCATGAAAGGGTGTTGAATTTTATCGAATGCTTTCTCTGCATCTATTGAGATAATCATATGGTTTTTCTTCTGCAGTCTGTTAATGTGGTGAATCACATTGATTTGCGAATGTTGAAACATCCCTGCATACCAGGGATAAATCCCACTTGGTCTGGGTGGATGATCTTTCTGATGTGTTGTTGTATTTTATTGACGAGAATTTTATTGAGGATTTTTGCGTCTATGTTCATCAGGGATATTGGTCTGTAATTTTCTTTCAGTGCTTCATCTTTCTCTGGCTTAGGAATTAAGGTGATGCTGGCTTCATAGAAAGAATTTGGGAGGATTCCCTCTTCTTCGATTGTTCTGAATAGTTCTGGAATTAGTTCTTTAAATGTCTGGTAGAATTCAGCAGTGAATCCATGTGGTCCTGGGCTTTTTTTTTTTGAGGGCCTTTATTACTGTTTCAATTTCTTTCTCAGTTATGGGTCTGTTTAGGTTTTCTATGTCTTCAAGGTTCAATTTAGGTAGGTTGCATGTGTCCAGGAATCTATCCATTTCTGATAGGTTTCCCTGTTTGCTGGCATACAAGTCCTTGTAGTAATTTCTGATGATTCTTTTTATTTCTGTGGTGTCTGTTGTTACGTTTCCTTTTTCATCTCTGATTTTTTTGATTTGGGTCTTTTTGCTTCTTTTTTTAGTTAGTTGGGCCAATGGGGTGTCAATTTTGTTTATTTTTTCAAAAAACCAGCTCTTCGCTTGGCTGAGTTTTTGTAATTTTTTTTGGATTCAATCATATTGATTTCTTCTCTGATTTTAATTATTTCTCTTCTCCTACTAGATTTGGGTCTGATTTGCTGCAGTTTTTTTAGGTCCTTGAGATGCGCTGAAAGCTCATTTATTTGGTACCTTTCTAACTTCTTGATATAGGCATCTATTGCTATAAACTTGCCTCTCAATACTGCTTTTGCCGTATCCCATAAGTTTTGATATGTTGTGTTGTTATCCTCATTTACTTCCAGAAAGTTTTTGTTTTCTCTTTTGATTTCTTGAATGACCCAGTGTTCATTCAGGAGCACGTTGTTCAGTCTCCACGTGTTTTCATACTTTCTATGGTTTCCTGAGTTGCTAATTTCCAGCTTCATTCCGCTGTGGTCTGAGAAGCTGCATGGTATGATTCTAATTCTTTTAAATTTGCTGAGACTTGCATTATGGCCTAGTATGTGATCAATCCTAGAGATGGTTCCATGCACTGCTGAGAAGAATGTGAATTCCTTAAATGTAGGATGAAAAGTTCTATAGATATCTGTTAGACCCATTTGGGCAATAGGATTGATTAAATCTGCTGTTTCCTTGTTGATCTTCTGTCTGGATGATCTGTCTATTTCTGAGAGTGAAGTATTGAAGTCCCCCACTACTATTGTATTGGAATCTAAGTCTCCCTTTAAGTCCCTTAACATATCTTTTAAATAGACCGGTGCCCTGTAATTAGGTGCATATACATTTATAATAGTTTCATCTTCCTGTTGAATTGAACCCTTAATCATTATATAGTGCCCCTCTGTCTCTCTTAACAGTTTTTATATTAAAGTTTATTTTGTCTGATATTAATATGGCTGCACCTGCTTTTTTTGGTTTCTGTTGGCATGGAATATCTTTTTCCAACCTTTCACTTTCAGTCTGCATGCATCTTTGTTAGAGAGATGTATTTCTTGTAGGCAGCAAATAGTTGGATTTTGTTCCTTAATCCATTCAGCCAGTCTGTACCTTTTAACTGAAGAGTTAAGTCCATTCACGTTTAATGTGACTATTGATACATAGTGACTTTGCCCTGCCATTTTCCCGAAGATATTTTCTAGTATGTGCTTTGAGCTTCCGATGATCTTTTACTGGTAGGTTTTCTTCTTTTACCTTCTTTCATATTGATGGCCATGTTTCTGTGTTTCTGAGTGTAGCACATCTTTAAGTATCTTTTTCAGGGCCGGATGAGTGGCGGCAAACTCTTTCAATTTCTGTTTGCTATGAAAGGTCTTTATTTCACCTTCATTCACAAATGAGAGCTTAGCAGGATATAATATTCTGGCCTGGCAATTTTTCTCTCTTAGCACCTGTGCTATGTCTCACCATTCCCTCCTAGCCTTAGTGTTTCTGATGAGAAGTCTGCTGTGAGTCTAATTGGAGATCCTCTGAGAGTAATTTGACGTTTCTCTTTTGCACATTGTAGGATCTTTTCTTTATGTTTCACTGTGGTGAGTTTCATTACAATGTGTCCTGGTGAGGATCTCTTTTGGTCATGTTTACTAGGGGTTCTATGAGCTTCCTGTACTAGGATGTCTCTGTCCTTCTCCAAACCCGGAAAGTTCTCTGCTAGTATCTCACTAAAAAGGCCTTCTAATCCTTTCTCTCTCTCCATGCCTTCAGGAACTCCTAGAACTCGAATGTTGGTTTTTTAAATAGTATCCTGTAGATTCCCAACAATATTTTTTAGATTTCTAATTTCCTCTTCTTTTCTTTGGTTTGACTGAATGTTTTCCTGTTCTCTGTCTTCTAAGTCCGATATTCTCTCTTCTGTTTCACTGACTCTGTTTTTTAGACTTTCTAATGTGTTTGTGGTTTGATCTATTGAGCTCTTCATTTCATTTTGATTTCTCTTCACTATCACACTTTCCTGTTCTACTAGTTTCTGCGTTTCATTTAGATTCTTCCTTAAAATTTTCATTTTCACGAGAGAGATTTTCAACCCTGTCCAATAAGGATTTCTGAGTTCAAGGATTTGCTTTTGAAAACTTCTAAATGTACTTATCATAAATTTTTTGAAATCCGTATCTTGCATTTCTTCTATCTCATCATCTTCATAATCTTGGCTTGGGATATTTTGTTTACTTGGAGGCGTCATAGTGTCATTGCTGATCTTGTTCCCTAGATTTTTGTGTTTGTTGCTTGGCATTGTTAATTCTTCTTCCCTCACTGTGAGTTTTTTTTTTTTTTTTATACTATGTCTGTGTTAAGAGGACTGTCTGCTGTTGGAGGAGCCTTGGAGGCTTGAGATGGGTGTGGCCTGAGAGCTCTGCTTGGTTCTTCCTGGTTAAGGGTGTGCAAAGGTGACACCCTCAGGTTATGCATGGTAAATCTCTATTTATTTATTTATTTATTTATTTTATTTTATTTTATTTTTTTATTCAGGAGGTAAGTAATACCGCACGGCTGAACAGAATTGATGGTATTTAGCTTCCGATCTCTGGCTTCTACCCAAAGAGTCTGTGCGGGCTCAGTTTCTCCTGCAGACTCCCACTGGATTGCCTAGGCTACTGAATTGTAGTGCCTCAGTTCCTTAGCTCTACCCTTTTGTTATGTATATCCAGAGTGGGGCCTGCTCTTTGTCTCTTGCTCGCCTTTGCAAGGTTGGCAGAGAGAGAAACTCGTCTGTACCTGTACCCCCCCCACCTTTTTTTTTTCCTTCTCTCCTGTAGTCAATATGGTGAACTTTCCTGCCTCAAGCCCACTTCCCTCTAGATTCTGTCCGCCATTTCCCCACCAATGTCTTGGGTTACTGAGCTCACCTCCCCTTCCAGCGCCGATGTGTAGACTTGGAGCCCTGGGCATCCCTGCTCTCCCCACTGGTCGTCTGTGTCACATCCACTCCCCTTCCAGCAGTGGCGCGCAGACCCTGCAGCTCCCGCGGTTAAGCTTCCGTGCAGTGGGCGACCTTGCTCTCCCCGTAGGTCCTCCGAGTCACAGCCACTAGATCTGGAAGAGTTTCCTCTGCAATTTTTTCCTGATGCTTTTTCTGAGGCTACTGTAACTCCACTTTTATTAAACTAAATTTTCCCGGACTATCGGAGTACGCCCTCACTATTCTGCTATCTTGGCTCCGCTCCCTGAGAGAAAGTATTTTTAAACTATGCAACTGATAAAGAGTTAATATCCAAGACCATAAAAAACTCAAGAAACTAAACAACAACAAAAACAAAGAATCTAGTGAAGAAATGGGAAAATGGCATGAAGAGTCATTTTTCAAAGGATGAAACACAAGTGGCCAACAGACACAAGAAAAAATACTCAAGATCAATAGCCTTTAGGGAAATGCAAATAAAAAAGACAATAAGATTTCACCTAACACCAGTTAGAAATATTATTATCCAAAAATCAAAAAATAACAAATGTGGGGCTGGCACTGTGGCACAGTGGGCTAAAGCTCCAGCCTGAGGTGCTAGCATCCCATATGAGTTTGAGTCTTGGCTGCTCCACTTCTGATCTAGCTCCCTAGAATAACCATTATGGAAAATAGTATGAAATAAGTTAGTCTCCAAAGGACAAATATCGTGTTTTCCATGATATGTGGTAGTTAATATAGAATACAAAAAAATGAATAGGAATGAAATGGACATATTGTTATTTGTTGTTTTTAGCTCTTGAAATTGTGGAACTGTGGTCTTTCCACTTGTTACTTGTTTAATATTATGGTTAGTGTTGCATTAAGTCTGTAATTATATAGTGGACTAAAATTATGTTTTTGCAAAAATTAAATAAAAAATGGAAGGATGGAGGGGGATTGAAGGAGGGAGGGAGAGTGAGAGGTAGGGAAGTATGGTTATCTTCTTAGATAAATAAAAGAAATAAAAGAAATTTATTCTTTTTATATTAATAAAATTAGGAAAAAACACTATTTGCATTCTCCATCTAGTTACTAGCTATATCATGAATAGAGTACAATAGGATGAGAATAACTTAAATGATGTTCATTAAATAAGAAAGCCTGAAAATTATCATCTGAGGATGCAAAACATTCCTTGTGAACAGAACCATAAGGCCTGTGTTGGCACAAAAGCTGTGTACCCAGAGACCTCTGGTGTGTGTCCAATAGGATAACTCTCCTCTACTTTCATGGGCTGTATTCTTGTAATTTTTCTAGGCTGAAGCTGTGCAGTTTGTGGGAGGGTGAGACTGTAGAAGCTACTCTGCCATGGGCAGAAAGATTAGTTTCCCCACTGTATCTCTGAACTTAAATGAAAGGGCCAAACATTCCCTCCAGTGCCCCACATATGCTACACAAAAATGAGTTCTTGCCAGCAGCAACTGACAGATAATTTGTCTTGATTTCAATTCCTTGGCCTCTGTGAGTCTATAGACACTTCAGACGATGAAGCATGGGGAGAACTGGCTGCTCCTCTTCTGATCCATCTCACTGCTAAAGGCCTGGGAAAGCAGTAGAAGATGGAACAAGTACTTGGGCCCCTGCCACCCATGTGAGAGACCCAGATGAACCTCTTGGCTCCTGGCTTTGGTCTGGCTCAGCCCTGGCCACTGTGGCCACTGGGGAACGAGCCAGTATACGAAGACCTCCCTCTTTGTGTCTCTCCCTCTCTCTTTGTGACTCTGACTTTCAAATAAAGAAACAAATCTTTAACAAAATCTTGAGAAGTATAACTTTTAAGTGGAAGAGACTGCTAGAAATTACCTGACACTAGTAATGAAATAAATACTATTCAATATGTAACAGGTAAGCATGTTCGACATAAAATATGGGTCCCCAGAAGTGATAATCTTCCCAGAGGTGCATAAGCTGAATTTGATCATTGAGTAACATCAAACAAACTCAGATTGAGGGATATTAATAAGCATTTTGCCAATAGCCTCAAACTGTGTCAATGTCATAGATGTCAAGAAAAGCATGAAGAATTATTTGAGTCAGACACTGGCTAGAGACATAACAACTAGGCGTAACATGTGGCTCTTTAAATGGTTTTAGTATAGTTTGATAGGAAAATCACTGTGTTTAAAGGAAATATATACTGAAAGACTCAGGTCTTTGGAAAATGTAAGAAAGGTGTTCCTTTACTACTAATGGCAACAACATGAATGAACATCAAAAAGATAATATTAATTGGAAAAACTCTTGTCTGTGGAGTTTTTCACTAATTTAGTTAAATTTATTCCTAAATATTTGTTTTAGTGTGGCTATTCTCTATGGTATTTCTTTTTTGATTTCTCTTTCTGTAGGTTCATTGTTAGCATACAAAAAGCTACTGTTTTTTGCAAGTTCTCCTTTTTTTCTTTTACTTGACAGGTAGAGTTATAGATAGTGAGAGAGGCAGAGAGAAAGGTCTTCCTTCCTTCGATTCACTCCCCAAGTGGCCTCTATGGCTGGCACTGCACTGATCTGAAGCCAGGAGCCAGGTGCTTCCTCCTGGTCTCCCATACGGGTACAGGGCCCAAGCACTTGGGCCATCCTTCGCTGCCCTCTCGGGCCACAGCAGAGAGCTGGACTGGAAGAGGAGCAACTGGGACTAGAACCGGCGCCTATATGGGATGCGCTGCAGGCAAAGGATTAACCAAATGAGCCATGGCGCTGGCCCCTGTGAGTTTATTTTTAACCTGATTCTATACTGAAATAGGTTTATCAACTCTAGCAGCTTTTTGGTGGAGTGTTTAGATTTCCCGGTGCACAACACCATGTCTTTTGCAAACATAGATAATTTCACTTCCTCTTTTCCAGCTTTGATGCCCTTTATTTCTTTCTCCTCCCTAATTATTTTTGCTAACATTTCCTGTGCTATGTAGAGTAAGAGTGGTGAAAGAGGACATCCTTGCCTTGTTCCAGATCTGAGGGGAAATGCTTTCAAACAGTTTGATTTTGGCTGTTTGTATGACATATATAGCCTTTATAATTTTGAGGAATGTTGCTTCTATACTGAATTTGTGCATGGTTTTTGTCATGAAGAGATGTTGAATCTTATTAAATGCTTTCTCTACATCTATTGAGATAACCCTATGGTGTTTATTTTTCACTCTATTGATATGATTTATGACATCTATTGGTTTGCAAATGTTGAACCACCCTTGCATTTCTGGGATAAATCCCAATTGATTGTGATGAATGATTTTTTGGGGTAGTTTTAGATAAAATTTGCTAGTATTTTCTCGAGAATCTTTGCAACTATGTTCATTAAGGTTATAGGTCTATAGTTTTCTTTTCATGTCCTGTCTTTGGTTTTGGTATCAAAGTAATGTTGGTCTCATAAAACAAACTCAGCACGTTCCATCCTGTTTAGTAGTTAGAGGTAGTTTGAAGAGTATTGGAGTTACTTCCTTTTTGAATGATTTATAGAATTCAATAGCAAAGCCATCAGGTCCCAGACTTTTCCTAGATGGCAGACTTTTGATTACTGCTTTGATCTCATTGCTGATTATGGTCTGTTTAGGTTATCCATATATTCTTGAGTTAATCTTGGTAGGTTAAGTTTTCTTCCAAATCCAGTTGATGGGTTATTCAAAGAATTTGGAATTATGTCATCTAGGCAAAAATATCTGCCCTTTGTCCTGGATGAAGAGTTTATGGAGATGAGAGCTTACTCAACTTCTAAAGGTTATACCCCAAACATTTTGATCCTGATTTTGTTCAACTACTGCTTTAATTATTAACTAAATACTGTTTATTTTGAAAGTCTCTTGTTAGGCAAAATCACAAACTATTCATTTATAGTACACCATCAGTGAGTGTTGGTGAACTCAGTTGAACTGTCTTACTTGGTGCAAAAGAGCAGGACATGGCACACTTGAGATCTAAGCTAAGCTTTACCACCTATTTTCTCCGTGTCTTGTTTTCTTTACTCTCATGCACCTTTTTTCTTGTTTTTATTGGAGCCAAATTGGGCCTCCATTTAATACGAAGGCTGTGTCCTATCTATCTATCTATCTATCTATCATATATTTACTTACCGTACTTGAAAGGCAAAGAGAGAGAGAGCAAGAGCCAGCCAACCATACACACACACACACACACACATGCATACACACTGATCTTCCATCTGCTGGCTCACTCCCCAAAAACCCACCGTAGCCGGGAATGGATTTGTCTGAATCAAGGAGACTGGAATTCCATGGGGTCTCATCTTCCAAAAGGGTAACAGGGCCTAAGACCTTTTCTCACATCTGCTCCTTCCCTGGATGCATTAGGAGGAAGCTGGATCAGAAGCAGAGGAACCAGTATTTGAATGTTCTCTCCAATATCGATTTGGACATGGGTGCCCCAATCGTTGGCTTAACCCTCAGCAACACAATGCTGGTCCTACACCTATGCTCCATGAACAGTCAGTGGTGTTCATTATGAGTAACTAATGTTTGGGGTTTGGCTTGTTTTGCTAACATGGTTGTCCAGGTAGCTGTGGTGTGAGCCATTGTGCACCATAATGGGCACCAGAAGATCTCAGTTCAAATCCCTTTTTTGCCATTGGGGATCACTGTGATCTTCCCAGGTCTTTCAGATTCTCCACTTCTATTTGAAAAGTAAAAATAAGTTCTGCTTTTCAGTGTGTTTATAATAGTGAGAAGCATATGCACTTGTTCAGCTAGTAACTTGGTGTATATTTGGTTACTGAAGATGAATGAATCATGTTAGCTGTTTTATGTTTAGGCACCTGTAATACTGTTAGAGTGTGCTGAGTGTTTGATAGGCTTCCACTGCCAAGGAGACAGTGTCCTAGATATTGGAATAGCACACAAGAGACCCTTAACGTACATGTCATAGAGTATCTTGCTTTCCCTCAAAGTCATAAATTACCAAATGGTCATTAATCTAAGAATCTTGAGTATTCAGTAATTTATTTGCATTAAATCATTTGTCTCAGTGGTTCTCAATATCAACGTACATGGGAACCACTTGGATTTTATCTTAAATTACCAATACCTGGTCTGCAATCCAGTACAATGGAAGCACAATCCGCAAGGTGAGCACAGGAAAGAAAGAGAACATTTCCTTGTGTATCTGTAATTGGGGAAATGTGCCTCAGATGAGAGTATAAAGTTCATCAGGGTGATAGGTTACATTATGCATCAATGGTCACAAGTGAATTTGAAATATTTGCCAACCAACTAGATCCAAAGAGAAGTGGAAGCACCTCCTTTAACAGCCTTGTCAAAGTTGAATAGCCACAGTCTAATCATGAAGAATCCTCAGACAATCCCAGGTGTTTTACAAACTCCCAGAGTATGCCCTTCAAATCCAAAAGGGTCAAAGAGGTCAAGGGAAGATGAAGGGATTGTTGCAGGCTGTACTTGGCTAAGGAGGCCTGGCAATTAGTCACAAAAAGGGATTTAGGATTCTGAGCTGGATCCAGGAGGAATACAAAGAACTGATTCATGACATACTCATGGAAATGAGTACTTGATGGTTTTAGTGCATCAATATGGATTTCGTATTTGAAGGCTATATTTTGGTTTTATCAGAGAATTGTTTCCTTTATTCAACTTTCATTTAATAAATATAAATATCCAAAGTACAACTTCTGGATTATAGCGGCTTTTCCACACATAACCTCCCTCCCGGCCACAACCATCCTATCTCCCACTCCCTCTCCCATCTCATTCTTCATCAAGATTCATTTTCAATTATCTTTATATACAGAAGATCAACTTAGTATATACTAAGATGTCAACAGACTGCACCCACACAGGCACACAACGTAGAAAGTACTGACTGAGTACTAGTTATACCGATAATTCACATAGTACAACACATAAAGGTCAGAGATCCTACATGGGGAGCAGGTGCACAGTGAGAGCTGTTGTTAATTTCACAATTGAGACTCTTATTTACGACATCAGTAATCACCCGAGGCTCTTGTCATGAGCTGCCAAGGCTATGGAAGCCTCTTGAGTTCACCAACTTCGATCTTATTTAGACAAGGCCATAGTCAAAGTGGAAGTTCTCTCCTCCCTTCAAAGAAAGGTACCTCCTTCTTTGATGGCCTGTTCTTTCCACTGGGATCTCGCTCACAGAGATCTTTCATTTAGGTAATTTTTTTTGCCACAGTTTCTTTGCTTTCCATGCCTGAAAAACCCTCATGGGCTTTTTAGGTAGATCCGAATGCCATAAGGGTTGATTCTGAGGTCAGAGTGCTGTTTAGGGCATTTGCCATTCTATGAGTCTGCTGTGTATCCTGCTTCCCATGTTGGATCCTTCTCTCCTTTTTAAAAGTATTGTTTCTTAAAGAAAAAAAAAAAACAGAACTGTATAGGGAATCCTTTCAGTTTTAGAACTCTGGTCAGTAATTTACTTGCAAACATTCAAAGTATATAAATTTTTTTGTATGGTCCTGTGAAGTATCTTTCAGGAGACATTATGGTTATAGGATTAATAATAACCTTAAGACCACTTAGTCATCTTATAGGACCAACAATATGTGTCACTCAGCAGAATGATGCACCCTGACCTGGAGAGTTCCCAGAGGGAAGAGTCCATCAGCACAGATGCAACTGCAGAACAGAACAACACCAACAGAACTGCCAAGAGCTGATACTTTCCAACTTCTCTATACATTTGGGAATTTAAATCTTACATAAAATATGTAATAACGTGAATATATATTTGTTCATAAATATACATATATAATTGTTTACATGAAATTAGCAATGGGCTCACATATAAATGATAAAAATCCACCACAAAAGAAAACTTGATGTTGCCAAAGGACATCTCAAAAAAGTGCCCAGTATCCTGAAGCTTTCTGGGAATGAAAATTGAAATTACAACGAGATATGTATCCACATTGGTCAGAGTGGTTAAAATGAAGAATGAACATGCTGCTTGGGGAAGAAATTGAAGGAATTGTTACTCGTATTAAGTATAATTACATATTGCTTAAATTGTTTGGACTATTCATTGCAAGTAGTTATGAAAACTGAATTAATATATGTATCTTTTCCAATTGTTTTTAGAGATATACTGAATGGAATAATAATGATTAGGATAATAACAGCACTGTTCACATCAATTGTGACCTAATCAATTCGGATACACATAGAGGCACAATGAAAAAAATGTGTGGAATAATAAAGTAAAACAGGAGAAAGAAAACAACTTACTCACTACTTTTTTGTATAGTGAATGAATGTCAGATACACTGTAAGAAGTGGAAAAACCAGATACTAAAAAAATAATGTGCCATTCCATTTATACTAAGTCCACAACCAGGCCAGGCCATGTCATTATCCAGGATAGATTTAGGGAGGGGGAAGGTAGTGAACATGAGGAGATATAATGAGATTCTGAGATCCTGGAATAATCACACAGTTCCTTCATAATAACTTACTGAGTTACATTATACATTTAGGATCCATACAAAATTCTCAATATATATTACACTTCAAGGTGAATGTTTGTTGAATAAGAAAGAGGTCTAACTCACAACAGTGCTCAAGTTGAGGTTTGCATTCCCCTCTGACCCTGGAGAGCCTCAAAAGGTGTCCTCCAGAGGTCAGTGATAGGAAATCCTTTGATGTGATAATCATGGAATTGAAACCTAGGTTCTAAAAGAGGGTCTTTTACTGATGTGTTAGGAAAACTTAGCCGGCGCCGTGGCTCAATAGGCTAATCCTCCACCTTGCGGCGCCGGCACACCGGGTTCTAGTCCCGGTTGGGGCGCCAGATTCTGTCCCGGTTGCCCCTCTTCCAGGCCAGCTCTCTGCTATGGCCAGGGAGTGCAGTGGAGGATGGCCCAGGTGCTTGGGCCCTGCACCCCATGGGAGACCAGGAAAAGCACCTGGCTCCTGGCTCCTGCCAGGATCAGCGCGGTGCGCCGGCTGCAGCGGCGGCCATTGGAGGGTGAACCAACGGCAAAGGAAGACCTTTCTCTCTCTGTCTCTCTCTCTCACTGTCCACTCTGCCTGTCAAAAATAAAAAAAAATAAAAAAAAAAAATTAAAAAAAATAAAAAAAAAAATAAAAATAAAAATTACTGATGTGTTAGGAAAACTTCATCCCAAACCTTCACATTCCTAAGATTAAGTAGGGATTATGATGGTGGATATTTGTGGCCCCTTTTGTCTCTAATTATGTATGAATCTTTCTCATTCTATAAAGAGAAAAGGCCAGGAAGGGGTCTCAGTAAAAGGGAGGAGTAACAGACACCCACTGTTCGGTGATAAATTTGTAGCTCTAAAATGGTCATCAATTTCAGTTTATCCAAATCAGGTAATACAACTGCTGTAGAGCCCAGTCAAGAAGCAAAATTGGACTTGCAAGCATTCTACAGAGCCAATTTTTTCCAATTCTCATTTTCATTAACTTGTGCTCCAATAATTGACTAACTTCATGTTTATTTGCAAGTCATTGCTGTGTAAGACAGTAAGTAAATATTGGTGAACCCTGTTGAACTGATTGTCTACTTGTTAGGAAGGTAGCAGGACTCAGGCGATAAGAAATTCAACCTGAGCTCTGCCTCTTGCAGGAACCACAACCAATTATTTGAGCAAGGGGCAGAATTTCTAAAATGGGAATCATCTCATCTTAAGCAAAGGCAGATGAGAGATTCTAAAGAAACATTATAGGTGTGAAAATTCTCTTTAAATTATCAGCATATTTTTAGAGATGAACAATTAAATTTTGCATATCTGAGTTCTTGAGAAAAACCGACTTTTCCTTACTGTATTTAGAAATAGCTGCAACTATCCAGCATAGTGCACCGTCATCTGGGTACAGAAATAGCCTAATGTTCATCACCTGGTGAGTTTATAAAGGAATTCTGAGATATGTACAAGCACCCAGTAGAACATGATTCACCTTAGAAGCAGAGGAGATACTGGCATTTGTGGGAATATGGATGAATTGGGGAACTGCACGGTAAGAGAAATAGCACCAGGAATAGATAGAAAAAGGGTGTATGCAAAATCTAAAAAAAATAGTGTCAAATATAGAAACATGAGTATATTTATCATTGCCAGGGATTTGGTTGAGGAAGACAGAGAAAAATTAGGTGAAAGGTTATACATTTGCAGTTATGGAGGATGAGTAAGTCTGAAGATTTGTAAGCTGGAGTCCACGCCCTCCACCATGCCCCCTGTGTGATCACATGCCCCTATCCAACCCCACCTGAATGCCCACCTGCCAATCAGCTACATAGCCACTCTCCATTGGAAGTGGGGAAAGGCCTGGAGCATGGTGGGCCCTCCCTTTTTTGTCACCCTTCTTGCCTTTGTGTTGCCCTTGCTGCCTGTGCCTTCAGGGCTCAGAGCCTTCGGGCTGCCCGCTCCCTGCTTTCCTGCCTGCATGCTTGCTGCACGTGGCTCCTGGCCTGCTCTCTGCTTGGTATGGACCTCCACTTAGCCTCTAGACTGTTCTTTCTCCCTTAGTTAAAGCCCTCACTCGCCTATTTATTCCCCTCACTGAATAAAATCCTTAAAACTTAAAACAAAAGAGACAATGGGCATCATGGAAGTTATTTAATAATACTTGGAAATTTGCTAACAGAGTAGCTTTTAGGAGTTTTATCAAAAAAGGTAACTGTGTAGATGGTAGATATGAAAATGCTTGATAGTAATTTGATTTAATATATGTATATATATCTCAAAGCATCTTGTTGTGCATCTTGCATACATACAACAAGAATAAATTGAAATAGTTATCAATTTAGGACCAAAACAATGGTATCTTTACAGAACACTCCTTTGTACAAGCAATGTCTAGGTGACCTGGTAAGGTTTGCCATTCTGGTGCCGTGTATGTCCTCCTGCTCACACGGTGTCACCTCCCAGTCAGGCCTGCACATGGCGGTCCTTCTGTGCCCTGGGTCTGTTTAAAGAAATCCTTGATCCCATTCACCACTGGCTTGTTGTTCTGTCCACAGTCTCCCTTTCTAGCTTCTCACTATCTTATCGAGTTTTTTTCAGACAATGACAGGCCAAGAAAGCAACACAGACTGCAGTGTCTTGTACTGCCTGGGAGGTGGGAGAAGTCATAGTTTGTGCACTCCTCTCTATCCAGTTTTCTGAGATTGGCTCTTGCTGCGAATACACGAAGTTTCACCTCTGCAGTGATGGAAAATGGAGAAACTCTACCTTTATTTCTTCTCTACAGAAAGTAAGAACCAGCTACTAACAGAACTATGTGATGTCTCTTCAGAGTAACATTTTATTTCAAAAATTGCTCTTGAGGAACCTGAGATGTGAGCCATAATGCTTCACAATGGACGTGAAAAAGTATCAGTTCCTGTTGCAGCTCTGCCACGTGTGAGCTCTGAGACACTACAGGTGTCCTCTTTTCTGAGAGTCTCCCTTTCCTCATTTGAAAGAGAAAAAGAATATCTGCACTCAAATGATTGTTTTAGGGGTTTAATTGTGAAAGTTGTGAATATTTACATGATAAGTATTCAATATAAAAGTATTAATTATTTTAGTTATGATGTTTAGTATTGTAATGTTAATATAGTTCTCTGAAATATTTTCAATGAAAATAGTCAAGTATTTCCAAATGTGTTATGGGATAAACATTTTATATGCAAAGTATGGTAAACATGATTGCCCTCAATGTCATGAATTCCCAATGTAATAAATAGGAATGTTGAACAATTTTCCAATCAAATAATTTATTACATCAGATCTTAATTTTGGTTGCTCATTGGATCCACCTGGATTTGTTTACAGAAGCCTTTTCAAAAGAGGGCTTGTGATCTACCATACACTGATTTAGATAAGAATTTCTGGGTTGGATTGGGGATGAGGAAAGTATTGGAAAGTAGAGCAAGGGGAAAGACAGTTTACTTTCATCGTTTCAGTGGACCAAAGTCCATCCAGAAGAAACACCAAAGTACATCAATCCACTGGGTACTTTGTGGGTCAAAGACACACATCAATAGTAGCGAGTATTATAAAAACCTGTGATTGCCAGCTCTCAGTTGTCTCAGGAAGAAGAGAAGGCTCCCATGGATCCTGTGGTGGTGCTGGGGCTCTGTCTCTCCTGTTTGCTTCTCCTTTCACTCTGGAAACAGAGCTATGGGGGAGGGAAGCTTCCTCCTGGACCCACTCCTTTTCCAATTCTTGGAAATATTCTGCAGATAGGTATTCAAGACATCAGCAAATCCTTCACCAAAGTAAGTACACATTATGATGCCCCAATGGTTGGTAAAGGGTAAGTAATTAATCTCAGATTTTAAATAACATATATTTCAGGAGGCAAATTACTAAAATATTATGTTTAAAGGAAATGCTCCCTTGGGATTACTATTTTAATGTGTCACTGTCAGAAATAGTTGAATCAAATAATGTATTTTGCTAGTAGAGAAATATTTAAGTTGTAAGGTGGAGTCAAAATAATTAAATGTTACTACCTTTCTTTGTTTCAAAGTACTTTTAGCAATGATTTTGTGTCCTAAAATTAATGCTAACAGATTGTTTGGTGATCATCGATTTTATTAAAATTATAATCCAGTGTTTATGAATTGTATTTTGTTTTGATAATTAAGCTGCAAGGAAGTAAATTATTGCTGGTGTCAAGAAAATATTTATAGTTCCACAACAAGTACAAGTGAATGAGTGACAGAATGAGTTTGGGTCAGCTGTGTCCTACTGGAGCAGGTTTGGACCTGCACAAAATTGTTGTCTGTGATTGGGATCATGGATTAATTGTCCTTTTGTGAGATCTGCACCTCCTTGCCCTGTCTCTGTGGTGCCCACTGTCTTTCTGTGTTAATAATAGCAGCAGATTTTAAACCACATTGGGCATTAGGATTATCTGGACGACTTTAACAAATGCATATGTCTAGTATTTCTCAGTGATTAGTAAGATCCTCATCGGAAGAGCTTTACAGATGATATGAAGCAGAGTATTATGGTAATTTGATGTTGGTGTAAATTTGAACATTGAGTCTTAATAAAGTGCTTCAACATCAGATGTTGAAAAATCAACATTAAGGTTTGGGTCTCGTATTTATTAATCTTGGGACATAGATTTTGAAATTCAATACATTTTAGTCTATCTGTAAAACAGAGCAAATAAACCTTGCTCAATGTGTTGACTAGTTGTGATAATCTTTCCCCCTGCAATAGCCTGGCTGTTGGGAGTCACTGTTTGCAGAACTATAGCGGTCACCACCATGTTCATCTCTAACATCCAGAAGTGTTTGAGATTGTATTTGACAGAATAAAAATATCAATATGATGAATCATGCACCTCTGTAGACAAAATGAGACTCCTTTTTCTCATGTTTGCATTTTCTTTCCTGTTTCCAGCTGTCAGAAGTCTATGGCCCCGTGTTCACTGTGTATTTGGGCATGAAGCCCACCGTGGTGATACATGGATATGAAGCAGTGAAGGAAGCCTTGGTTGATCTGGGAGAAGAGTTTTCCGGAAGAATCGTTTTCCCACTGACTGCAAAAATTAATAAAGGATATGGTTAGTGTTCTTGTGTGCATGTGTTTGTGTGTGTGTGTGTGTGTGTGTGTGTCTGTAGGGTGGTGCTAAGGGGTATGGAGAGGGTGGAGAACAGAAACCTAGGTGGCTCCTCCTGCAGTGCTGGGCCAATCCACGAGGCTTTCAGCTATCAGCTTTCTATTCCTCACCTGAGGTTTTCCTCTTACTTTACATTTCTCTTCCTGTTAGGAATCATTTTCAGCAATGGAAAGAGATGGAAGGAGACCCGGCGCTTCTCGCTCATGACCCTGCGGAATTTCGGGATGGGGAAGAGGAGCATTGAGGACCGAGTTTAAGAGGAGGCCCGCTGCCTGGTGGAGGAACTGAGAAAAACCAACGGTGGGTGATGCTCTATGTGCTTAAGAGTGTGGCCTTTTTTTTTTTTTTTTTTTTTTTGACAGGCAGAGTTAGACAGTGAGAGAGAGAGAGACAGAGAGAAAGGTCTTCCTTCAGTTGGTTCACCCCCTCAAAATGGCCACCACTGCCGGTGTGCTGGCACCAATCCGAAGCCAGGAGCCAGGTGCTTCCTCCTGGTCTCCCATGCGGGTGCAGGGCCCAAGCACTTGGGCCATCCTCCACTGTCTTCCTGGGCCACAGCAGAGAGCTGGACTGGAAGAGGAGCATCTGGGACTAGAACCCAGGGTGCCGGCGCCGCAGGCGGAGGACTAGCCAAGTGAGCCGCGGCGCCGGCTCCGAGTGTGGCCTTTTTTAGTGATGACCCTAGACATAGTGCAAAGACAGCAAGATCTTTCATTCTGGGTCTTGGTTGTCAGATCCCTGCAGGATCAGGTACTGATTGAAGCAGAGAGCACATTTGGTTGAGTTTCACAAAGTGACCATGTATACAGTGTTGGAAATAAAAGCCTCTTCTTTCATCCTTGCTTTGTTTCAAATCCTCATTTTTTGGAGATAAAGTGTAATTTTTTTACATAGTGTAATTTTGGGTAATACTCTAGGACATTTCCCCAGGGATACTCTCCAGGGTGCATGGCAGGAATGGCTTCATCACTTCCTTAAGGAGCATGAAAAGATGACAGATGCTTTCATTTAATTGGTCTCAATTTATAGGATGAATTTCACTGGCAAGGCCCCTGTCTACAATGGCTGCCAGTGCTGATCTGTGTCTATATGATTTTATTTGCTTATGTGTCTCTTAGTATTGTCTTCATGCTTTCTCTGTGGAGAAATAACTATTTTAAAACTGTTAGTGAAAATTATTTAGTTTTACTTAAATGCTTGCTGTGTGGTTTCATATATTTTGAATGAATGTATACTATAGGCAAATCCTGCAAAATACACAAAAAGCAATACACAGAATGATTTATTCAACTCTTTTTATTCCATCCCAAATTGTTGGCTTTGTTTCCATCTTTGCTTATTTGAAAATTAATAATAGTTGCATTTAATTAAATAATTAGAATAATTAAAAATTTTAATCATCTCATTTGCAGATTAATAATGTTTTTTATTTTCTATATTTTATGAAAACATGACATCTGGCAGTGTTGTGGGTAAGATGTCCACTCCAGTGGGTGATTCATTCCCACAGATAGCAAATATTGTGTCCCTAGCAAGCTCTTGATACACAGAACAACCTCTCCAGAGCCCACACTTGCAAGTGTCTCTGTTACCAAACTCTCACACGCCAAATCAATATTCTTCTCACCCTGAGTCTTCATAGTTCTGGGTACTGGACCCATGCCCTTTTCATAGCTCAGGGATCTTTGAAGTTATTCAGATGATCTAATCCTAAATGTACTCAACATAGCACTTTGCCTCACTCATTCCTCCCCATAAATCTGGGTATAAGTTCAGCCCCCTGTTTTCCCCTGGCTCCTGCCTAACTGCACCTGGTGCTTCTCTGCCTGCCACATGCTTCTTCATGCTTCTCCACCTCCTGTAGAGAATGTCCTGTCTTTTCAATGCCCTTCCTCTCCTGTCCTGCTGGCCTCAGCACAGCTGACTAAAAACAAAATCCCAGGTGCAAAGAAAAGCAATTGATTTGTGGTTAGAGCTTTTATAATAATAATTTACTCCCCACTGCCAGCTCCACTCCTCTATGAAGGTCTTGTTACAATCAGTTTGATAATCCAGCTTGGATTCCAAAGAACTCTAATTTTCAATTATGTCTACTTAATGAAGTAAACATTTTTATCTTTTTAAAAAAAGATTTATTTACTTATCTGAAGGACAGAGATACAGAGACAGACAGATAGATAGATAGATAGAGATCAATTTTCCATCTACTGGTTCACCCCCAAATGGCCACAATGGCGAGGCCTGGGCCAGATTGAATACAAGAGCCAGGAGCTTCTTCCAAGTCTCCCAGTGGATACAAGGGCTTAGGCCCTTGGGCCATATTCCTTTGCTTTCCTAGTCACATTAGCGGGGAGTTGGATTGAACCGGGACTTGAACCGGTGCCCATGGGATGCTGATACTGCTGGCGGTGGGTTAGCCCACTACATTGCAGCGCTGGTACCTGAAGTAAATATTTTTTTTTAAGAATTATTTTATTTATTTGAAAGACAGAGTTACAGAGAGATGTAGAGCCAGAGAGAAAGAGGTCTTCCATTCCACTGGTTCACTCCCTAAATGATTGCAATGGCCAGAGCTGAGCTGATCTGAAGCCAGGAGCCAGAAGCTTCTTCCAGGTTTCCTACGCGGGTGCAGGGGTCCCAGGACTTGGATCATCTTCTACTGCTTTTCCAGGCCATAGCAGAAAGCTGGATCAGAAGAGGAGCAGCCGGGACTCAAACTGGTGCCCATATGAGATGCAGGCACTGCAGGCTGGGGCTTTAACCCACGGCACCAGAGCGCCAGCCCCGTAGTAAATATTTTAAAAAAAATTATTTGATGGAGGGGCCAGCGTTGTGGTACTTTGGGTTAATGCCCTGGCCTGAAGCACCGCATCCCATATGGGTGCCGGTTCGAGACCCGGCTGCTGCAGTTCCCATCCAGCTTTCTGTTATGGCCTGAGAAAGCAGTAGAAGATGGCCCAAGTCCATGGGCTCCTGCAGCTGTGTGGGAGACCTGGAAGAAGCTCCTGGCTCCTGGCTTCAGATTCACAGATCTGGCCATTACAGCCATCTGGGGAGTGAACCATTGGATGGAAGACCCCCCCCCCCCCACCTCTCCTCTGTGTAACTCTGACTTTCAAATAAATAAATAAATAAATCTTAAAAAAATTATTTGATGGAACAAGAACATAAACCTCAGCCATTTTAGGTCCTTGTTACCCCTGCCTTCTTTCTAGAGACCAGTTCAGTCTCATATGCTGTACTGTTCCCCAACCCATCACTTGCATTCTTCTCCAGGTTTGGAAGCCAGTGAGAAGAATCAGTATGGAGAAGCTCATCTCTGCCTACTGTCCCCCCATCCCCACCTCAGCTCACCTGAGATATAAAAGGGCCCAGCCTGCTGGGGTCTGGGCCTCTGCCATGTATTCTGTCTGTGAGCACAATGGCAGTTGGTTGACCTCTGCAACTTTATTTTCTCTAATAAATTTGGTCTGGCTGCGGGTTTGTATTCCATCTCCTCTCTGTTCTGCGCCTCTTTTCCTAACATTATGGATCCCCTTGTGAGGAGGGGAGCTTAGGATCTGGCTTCTGGGTAAGAGCTGTGTCTCCTTTCCCCCTTCTTCCGAAATCTCTTGCCTTCTCTCTGTGGCATGCTAAATCTTCATTTTCCTTTAAGAGGGCGACCATGGATGCCTGGGAATAACCTGGTGGATGACTGAGAGCCTCTGACCAGAGCAAGTCTCTGGTGAGGCTCGAACATCCCCAGGTGAAAACCAGACCCTGACAGCCCGATAGGGTTATTATCTCCCTTTCTACTTTCTTTTCTGACCTGGCTTCTCCTTGGAGTGTGGGGGGAGGGTGCAACATACAGGATTCCCTGGAATCTAACCAAACACCATTAAACAACTGCCTTGTCTCATATTCCTTCTCTTTAGTCTTTGCAGTTTCTACGCATAGTTTCGTCAATTATTCAATGTCTCTAAAAGGTCCTTAGCCTATTCCTTCCTTAATTGTAAGTTTTCAGAATGTAGTTCTACAGTGATAACTTATTAGGTGTTTGAAAAATGGTCCCCCAATTTTTTCCTTTTGCCCTCCAAAATAACATTGACCTATGGTCAGAATCTTGTACACAGAAGCACTAAGGTTTCTTTCTGGCAGTGGGTGTTTTTGGGGAATTGGAAAACCTTTTTAAATAAACTTGATGGAATAGTGAATTCAAGTTTATGGGGGAAAGAACAGTGTTATTCTAAGCACTTTGAAGATTTTTTGATAAGGTAATTTATATGAAAATATTGTTTTAGATTCTAATATTTAATCTGCATGTTAGTTCAAAGGCTAAAAGATTTGCTTGGGTGTTTTGATAGTATTTAAAAATGTTTCCCGTTCTTCAGGCTCTCCCTGCAATCCCACATTTATCCTGGGTGCTGCTCCCTGCAACGTGATCTGCTCCGTGATTTTCCAGAACCGTTTTGATTACACAGACCAGGATTTTCTTAGCTTGATGGGAAAGTTGAATGAAAACTTCAAGATTCTGAATTCTCCCTGGGTACAGGTGAGACCAAGTTCCTCTCTTTCTGAAAGATGAGTTCAGACATAGGTGTACAGTCTCTCCACGTTAATATCACAGCTCAGTCCATGGAATTTTGTCTGGAAGTTATATTCATTCTCCTTCTTGTTTTACTTTTCTTTTTGCTTTTGCCAGTGACTTCTTTGACCTTTTTCTGAACAAGAAAAGTTTCCTGTTTAAGCTGCAGAAACTTTTCTGACTATGGTCATTGTTCCTTCTGGGGCAGATTTTTTTTTTTAAGATTTATTTATTTATTTGAAAGGCAGAGTTACAGAAGGAGAGGGAGAGAGAGAGGGAGGTATCTTCCATCCACTGGTCCACTCCCTAAATGGCTGCAATGGGCTGGGCCAGTCCGAAGGCACAAGCTAGGAGCTTCTCCTAGGTGTCCCATGTAGATGCAGGGGCCCAAGCGTTTGGGCCATCTTCTAGTGTTTTCCCAGGCCATAGCAGAGAGCAAGATGGTAAATGGAGCAGCTGGGACTTGGACCGGCACCCATATGGGATGCCTGCATTGCAGGTGGCAGCTTTATCTGCTACACCACAGTGCCAGCCCCCTGGGAGCAGAATTTTTACAGTTCCTAATGCATTTGGGGTGACAATCTCAAAGTCGCCTGCTGCTTTACTGAGAGCCCTTTGCTCTCTCTCCTGCTATGAAACATAGCTCTTTGTTTCTGTTTCTTGGAACGTTCTGCAACCATGTCTACCACTTCCTCCAGCAGATCCATATACTCTATCATAGAGACTGCCTCAGTTTCTGCCATCAATAATGCAACCTTTCATGGGTCCATAATTTGATTGTTGCTGTCCATTATAACTTTCATAACCATTGTAGTTCCACCACCACCGCAGTTATCTCCAAAATTTCCTCCTCCTCCGTTGTCACCATCCCATTCTCCTCCTCAGTCATATCAATCACCTTGGTTTCCATGTCCTTTTCCACCACCACTATAACCCCCTCCGCTGCTATAACCAGGACCACCACCTTAGTCGCCACCTTCACCTGCAAATCCATGCTATACACTGTCACCTCCTCCATGATTTCCTGTGCTGCCACCAAGCGCCACAGCCTGTTCTTCCCCCAGGTTGCCACCATGGCCACGATGAGCTCTACAACCTCCAAAGTTACCTTCACGACCCGTAAAGTTGTCAGATCCACCTCCACAATCTCTTGGTGACCTGGCAGCAGGCTGCATCTTCTGTTCAGAAAGGCCCTTTTTGCCTGACAACTATGCCCACTAATAGTCTGGTATTTCTGAGCAACACTTTTATCAACAGTAGTGTGATCATCAAACTTCACAAAAGCAAATCCTCTTTTCCCCACTTAGCTTATTTTCCATAACTTTCTTGGTTTCAACTTTCCATACTTCTCAAATTAGTCTCTCAAACTATATTTTTCTGTATTTTCATTAATACCACCAACAAAAATCTTCTCCGTTGTTAGATGGGCACCAGACTTTACAAAATACTCTCTAAAAAGAGCTCTCTATGTATCCACTCCATGCTCATCAACCTTGTGTGTTTGAACATATGTTGCTGCATCCCCCTCTTCAACACAAGACTAAGTCATATAAACCAGAGTCTCCGGAACCTTTCTCTGGAGATCTTTCATTAACACACAATCTAAGGATGTACCCTCTTTCTCAAAATGTTCTCTCAAATTCTCCTCTGAGTTTTAAAGGTCAGGTTTCCTCAATTTCTCTAGTTCCTTAGGAGCATGAGCTTCCATTTTATGGCCAGACTTTCCTCATCTAACTCAAGTTCAGTATACCCCTCAGTTCTTTTCTTAGCCTATATCCTTGCCTGGCTATGTTTCCTGTTTTCTAAATTTCTCAGTATACATGGGTACTTTTGGATGCCCTAATTGTCCAAGACACACTCTCCCCAGTGTTTCTTGCCGGGTACTTAGTGCAATATGGAAATTTTTTGTAAACCTTTTCCCCAGATTGGCTGCAGGTTGTTTTGGAGAAATGCCTACTTTTTTTTTTACTACCCTGAGTGAATTCTGAATTAAATGAAACAAAGACAATTGCCTTGTATCAGCCCCTCAGGATATCCTCAGACAAGTAGGAATAGAGAAACACTTAGTTCTTCTTCCTGAGCCGGGGCAAAATCCCACCTGGGAACAGGGCTGCTCTTGCTAATATTACTGTCAAGTCAAGAAGGGAGGTAGGACAATGAGAAGCAAAATGTCATACAGCTTTTCTACTATTTTTAACTTATCTTTTCTCTCATTCAGCTTTCCCTTGTTGCTGTATATCTTTGACTGTTGTTTAGAGTTCTGGTAAAATTGATTCAGATTGGTTTTGATTGATTTCTCAAAATTTTGTGGTGGGATGGGACTTTTGAGCCATCTATTGTGACATTTTTGCTGATATCAAATGATGAAGTGAATGCCTGAAAACCAGGGTTCTATACATATTGTATCATCATGGTTTTTTGCTAGTGGTACACTGTGTGATAGTATAGAACAAACTTAGCTACTCTAGTGCAGAAGGTTTGATTCATAGAATGCTGATCTGGATTCCATGGTGTTTTTGCAACCCTCTCATTCATAAAATAGTAATTCAATTCTTGCTCCTGGTAGAAATAGTAAGGAGTGGCTCTGTGCTTACTTTCTTTCCTCATCTACAGAATGTGAATAATAGCAACTCTTGCCAGTCTGTATTTCGAAGTTGTAGGGAAGAGTTATTGTATAAAATGACAGAACTGGCATGAAGATGATAAAAATAATATATGAATATATATATGTGTCATCTTTGAACTTGGGGCCAAGGTTTTCTCCCTTACATGTCAGCACCAAGGTTTACTTTACATGAACAATGAAATGCTGCTGGTCAAGGTAGACCTTTTTCCACCATAGTTTTTTTTCTTTTTTTTTTTTTTTTTTAATTTTTCTTTTGACAGGCAGAGTTAGACAGTGAGAGAGAGAGAGACAGAGAGAAAGGTCTTCCTTCAGTTGGTTCACCCCCCAAATGACTGCCGCGGCCGGCGCTGCACAGATCCGAGGCCAGGAGCCAGGTGCTTCCTTCTGGTCTCCCATGCGGGTGCGGGGGCCCAAGCGCTTGAGTCATCCTCCACTGCCTTCCTGGGCCACAGCAGAGAGCTGAACTGGAAGAGGAGCAACCGGGACAGAACCGGCGCCCCCAACCAGGATTAGCCTAGTGAGCTGCGGCGCCAGCCCACCATAGTTTTAAAGCCTAGATTGAAGAATGTTTTGTGTTCTGTATATATCTTTAATAAAAATGTTTAACTTATCATTTTTTTTTATTTTAAGATGTGCAATAATTTCCTTATTCTTATTGATTATCTCCCCGGAAGTCATAACAAAATACTTAGAAATAATATTTATATAAGAAACTATGTTTTGGAGAAAATAAAGGAACACCAAGAATCCCTGGATATTAACAATCCTCGAGACTTCATTGATTGTTTCCTGATCAAAATGGAACAGGTAAAGTGTTGTTTATTTGCCTGCATTTGGTAGCTTATTGATAAATTGCTTATTTATTGAGAATGCTCAAATGATCAGAGCAGAAACACTTGGCCAGCACTGGAAGCATCTTTGTGTGTATGCATCTTGGTTAAGGATCATGGAAGAGTTAAAAGTGAGCTGTTAAACAATTCAAATATATGGTTGTGCTTTAGATACTGATAGCCTGTGGAAAGGCGGAATGTGCATCTCAGTTAATATGGAAAATAAACAATTTAAAAAATTCAAAGAAGCAAGGGTTTAACCTGGTGGACTTCCTGCACGTCCTGAGGTTTGATTTTCATCTTCAAATATGTACGTTTAGGTACAGAAGGGGTTTTACTTGGGAGGAAGGGTTTAATGATAGGTTCCAAAGCATATGTTGGTAAAAATTTGGTGTGTTTTGAATTTTTTTTCTTTTGTATGTCTCTTATAAACATTTACTTTGTGGTCACCTCGCAATTCTATGAAACACCTTATACTTAAGAGGGCTATTTTATGCCCACAATTAATATAGGTGGCATATGAAAACCCTACACTTTAACTATACTCCTCTTCATCCAATATTGCACAAAAAGATGTAAAATGTACAATTTTTAAAAATTTGTATTACTTAAGAAATTATTGTAACTATTGCTATTTTTTATAGTTTGATCTTTAAATTTCTTTCCTGGATATACAATTAATTTATACCCCATCTATATAGAACTAGAATGTTTTGAATACAGTGTACTTACTCTGGACAGTGAGTTTTGTACTTTCATATATTTTTGTGTTATTGATTAACATCTTCTTATGCTTGAGAAACTCCCTTCAGTATTTCTTGTATGTGCGTCAGTGATCTGTCTTTGTACTGTTGGTCCTTTCTTCTATTCATTTATTTTATTTTTTTAAAAAGATTTTATTTTATTTATTTGAAAGACAGAGTTACAGAGAGACATAAAGGCAGAGAGAGAGAGAGAGAGAGAGAGAGGTCTTCCATCCACTGGTTCACTCCCCAGATGGCCACAATGAAGCCAGGAACCAAGAGCTTCCTCTGAGTCTCCCACATAGGTGCAGGGGCCCAAGCACTTGGGCTATCTTCCACTGCTTTCCCAGGTCATAGCGGAGAGCTGGATCAGAAGAGGAGCAGCCAGGACTAGAACTGGTGCCCATATGGGATGGCAGTGCTTCAGGCCAGGGTTTTAACCCGCTATGCCACAGTGCTGGCCCCCTTTTTTCTATTTAATCTAATCTACCTTCATCTCTTTCAATTCAACTTTTCAGGCAAGTTATAATAATCTTAAGCTCTATGATTTCTTTTTAGCTCTTTTTAATACTTTCTATTTTTGTGGAAATTCTCCATTTGTTCATACATTGCTCTCCTTACTTTGGCCAGCATTTTTATAGTGTCTTTTTTAATTCTTCATCAGATAAAGAAAATATCTCCATTTCAGTATAATTGGTTTCTTGACATTTATGTGTCTCCATTCTTTTTTTTTATTTATTTTTAATTTTATTTACACATAATTTTTTTTACAAAACTTTTATTTAATAAACATAAATTTCAAAAGTACAACTTTTTGGATTATAGTGGTATTTCCCCCCATAACCACCCTCACACCTGCAAACCATCCCATCTCCTACTTCCTCTCCCATCCCATTCTTCATTAAGTTTCATTTTTAATTATCTTTATATACAGAAGATCAACTTAGTATATACTAAGTAAAGATTTCAACAGTTTGCACCCACACAGATACACAAAGTATAAAGTACTGTTTGAAGACTAATTTTACTGTTAATTCTCATAGTGCAACACATTAAGGACAGAGATCCTACATGGGGAGTAAGTGCACAGTGATTCCTGTTGTTGATTAAACAATTGACACTCTTATTTATGACGTCAGTAATCACCTGAGGCTCTTGTCATGAGATGCCAAGGCTATGGAAGCCTCTTGAATTCACCAACTCCGATCTTATTTGGACAAGGCCATAATCAAAGTGGAAGTTCTCTCCTCCCTTCAGAGAAAGGTACCTACTTCTTCCCAGTTCTTTCCACTGGGATCTCACTCACAGAGATCTTTCGTTTAGGTCATTTTTTGCCATAGTGTCTTGGCTTTCCATGCCTGAGATACTCTCATGGGCGTTTTAGCTGGATCCGAAAGCCTTAAGGGCTGATTCTGAGGCCAGAGTATATACACACAATGTTAACATTACAAAATAGAAAAGGAATACACTATTGTTTTCTTTTTTTTCTGATTTTTTTTTAATTTTTTATTTAGTAAACATAAATTTTCAAAGTACAGTTTATGGATTACAATGGTTTCCTCCCCCATAATTTCCCTCCCACTCACACCCCTCCCATCTCCCACTCCCTCTCCCATTCCATTCACATCAAGATTCATTTTCAATTTTCTTTATATACAGAAGATCAATTCAGTATATATCAAGTAAAGATTTCATCAGTTTGCACCTACACAGAAACACAAAGTGTAAAATATTGTTTCAGTACTAGTTATAGCATTAATTCACATTGGACAACACACTAAGGGCACATCCCACATGAGAAGTAAGTACACAGTGACTCCTGTTGTTGACTTAACAATTTGACACTCTTGTTTATGGCGTCATTAATCTCCCTAGACTCTAGTCATGAGTTGCCAAGGCTATGGAAGCCTTTTGAGTTCGCCGACTTCAATCTTATTCAGACAGGGTCATAGTCAAAGTGGAAGTTCTCTCTTCCCTTCAGAGAAAGCTACCTCCTTTTTTGATGGCCCCGTTCTTTCCACTGGGATCTCACTTACGGAGATCTTCCATTTAGGTCTTCTTCTTCTTTTTTTTTTTTTTTTTTTTTTCCGCCAGAGTGTCTTGGCTTTCCATGCCTAAAATACTCTCATGGGCTCTTCAGCCAGATCCCAATGTCTTAAGGGCTGATTCTGAGGCCAGAGTGCTATTTAGGACATCTGCCATTCTATGAGTCTACTGTGTATCCCGCTTCCCATGATGGATTGTTTTCTCCCTTTTTGATTCTATCAGCTAGTATTAGCAGACACTAGACTTGTTTGTGTGATCCCTTTGACTCTTAGACCTATCAGTGTGATCAATTATGAACAGAAATTGATCACTTGGACTAGTGAGATGGCATTGGTGCATGCCACCTCGATGGGATTTTTTTTAACTTTTATTTAATGAATATAAATTTCCAAAGTACAGAATATTGATTACAATGACTTCCCCCCCATAACGTCCCTCCAACCCGCAACCCTCCCCTTATCCACTCCCTCTCCCCTTCCATTCATGTCAAGATTCATTTTCGATTCTCTTTATATACAGAAGATCAGTTTAGCATACATTAAGTAAAGATTTCAACAGTTTGCTCCCACACAGAAACATAAAGTGAAAAATACCGTTTGAGTACTAATTATAGCATTAAATCTCAATGTACAGCACACTGAGGACAAAGATCCTACATGAGGAGTAAGTGCACAGTGACTCCTGTTGTTCAATTAACAAATTGACACTCTTGTTTATGGCATCAGTAATCACCCTAGGCTCTTGTCATGAGCTGCCAAGGCTATGCAAGCCCCCTGGGTTCACTGACTCTGATCATTTTTAGACAAGGCCATGGTCAAAGTGGAAGTTCTCTCCTCCCTTCAGAGAAAGGTACCTCCTTCTTTGATGACCTGTTCTTTCCACTGGGATCTCACAGAGATCTTTCATTTAGGTTTTTTTTTTTGCCCTAGAGTGTCTTGGCTTTCCATGCCTGAAATACTCTCATGGGCATTTCAGCCGGATCCGCATGCCTTAAGGGCTGATTATGAGGCCAGAGTGCTGTTAGGACATTTGCCATTCTATGGGTTTGCTGTGTATCTCACTTCCCATGTTGGATCATTCTCTCCCTTTTTTATTCTATCAGCTAGTATTTGCAGACACTATTCTTGTTTATGTGCTCCCTTTGGCTCTTAGTCCTATCATTACAATCAATTGTGAACAGAAATTGATCACTGACTAGTGAGATGGCATTGGTACATGCCACCTCGATGGGATTGAATTGGAATCCCCTGGTATGTTTCTAACTCTACTGTTTGAGGTAAGTCAGCTTGAGCATGTCCCGAATTGCACATCTCTTCCCTCTCTTGTTCCCACTCTTATATTTAACAGCAATCACTTTTCAGTTGTTTCAGCATTTAAGAAGAATTGTGTATTGAGTACAGTATTCAACCAAAAGTATTAAGTAGAACAAACAAAAAAAAATACTAAGAGGGATAACATATTAAGTTGCTCATCAACAGTCAGGGTGAGGGCTGATCAAGTCACTGTTTCTCCTAGTGTTCATTTCACTTTAACAGGTTTCCTTTTTGGTGCTCAGTTAGTTGTCACCTATCAAGGAGAACAAGTGGTATTTGTCCCTTTGGGATTGGCTTATTTCACTCAACATAATGTTTTCCAAATTCCTAACAGGGATCACTTTTCAGTTAAAATTTAAACACCTAAGAATAATTGTGTGTTAATTACAGAGTTCAACCAATGGTACTAGAAAAAAAAATACTAAAATGGATAAAGTATTACATTGTACATCAACCGTCAGGACAAGAGCTGATCAAGTCACTGTTTCTCACAGTGTCCATTTCAATTCAAAAGTTTCCCCTTTGGTGCTCAGTTAGTTGTCGCCAATCAGGTAGAACATATGATATTTGTCCCTTTGGGACTGGCTTAGTTCACTCAGCATAATGTGTTCCGGATTCCTGCATCTTGTTGCAAATGACTGCATTTTGTTGTTTTTGACTGCTGTATAGTATTCTATAGAGTACATGTCCCATAATTTCTTTATCCAGTCTACTGTTGATGGGCATTTGGGTTGGTTCCAGGTCTTAGCTATTGTGAATTGAGCTGCAATAAACATTAATGTGCAGACAGCTTGTTTGTTTGCCAATTTCATTTCCTTTGTGTAAATTATAAGGAGTGGGATGTTTGAATGGTAGGGTTATATTCAGGTTTTTTTTTGTTTTGTTTTGTTTTTTTTGACAGGCAGAGTGGACAGTGAGTCAGAGAGACAGAGAGAAAGGTCTTCCTTTGCCGTTGGTTCACCCTCCAATGGCCGCCGTGGCCAGCGCACCACACTGTTCCGATGGCAGGAGCCAGGAGCCAGGTGCTTTTCCTGGTCTCCCATGGGGCGCAGGGCCCAAGCACCTGGGCCATCCTCCACTGCACTCCCTGGCCACAGCAGAAAGCTGGCCTGGAAGAGGGGCAGCTGGGACAGAATCCGGCGCCCCAACCGGGACTAGAACCCGGTGTGCCGGCGCCGCAAGGTGGAGGATTAGCCTAGTGAGCCGCAGCGCCAAAATGTATCTCCATTCTTAATCTTTCTAGATTCCCTGTGATAGTCTTTTGTGCATCAGATACTGACGCTCCCAGTCTTATTAGATTGACCTTGTGTAGAAGGGTTTTACCAATCTGTCAGACCAGACATTACAAGATGCCTCATAAATCTTTCTCTTTTTATAACAGCTATCTCTGTTTATGGTGGTCACTAAAGGTGAGGATGTGCTTTTCCCTGTGGATACTATAAGATAGGGAAGGCAGCATTCAAACTCTGTACATGTAACTAAAAATGTCTGGGTGTAGATATGTGTTGCAGTCCTTCTATCCTCCCAGTGGAGATGAGAGTGAATGTTCATCTTACACTCTCCACTTTTTTATGGTGAGGATTTGTGAAAAACACCTGTAGTCATATTCTGACTGCTTCCCATGAACATGGGGAGATAACTGCTTGATGCTGACTCATTTTATTTGCATGTCTTTTTTCTTACGATCTAAGAGGAATCATGAATGGAAAGGCCAATAATCTTCTACAAAAAAGTGGCTGTGGATGCAATGAGAACTATAAAAATTATGTCACAGTGCACAGATATGTCCCTTATAGGATAATGGGTATACATATACAGATCACTATGGTACTTAAGGGAAAGATTAAAAAAAAAAAGTCAAACTCCTGCTCAGGATTCCAGGGGTTTGCTGTTTGTTGTCCAGATGCAGACTCATGACAGAAGCTCACACGTCAGCAGTGTCATCATTGGCAGATTATGCTAGCCAGGGAGAAATTTGGATCTTTGTGTTTTATCTCCTTTTCTGCCCTAATCCCAGAAGATGAAACCATTGGAAGTGTTTGCATCCTATATAAAACTTCCTGGAGACCCATGTATGTGTTTTCACAGAGTTCATGAATTAAGAGCCAAACCATAGGGTTTGGTATTATATGAGTGGTCTAAAACCTCTGTTCTAAGAAAGAAAATCACTTTGGGTGATTTCCTTTTTGGGGGTGTATTGTATGTCACAGAGAGTAGAATGGGATCAATATCTGAGTTTGCCACAGTTGTTATTTTCAGTTTCATGTGGATATTTTCTCAGTTGGCAGGTATGTTGGAGTGTCTCCACTTACCTAACTTTCTCTCATAGGGAATAGATTTGTGAATTTATGTTTATTTAGAGTATCCATGAATAGAGGGAGAATGAGGAAACTCTAGCATGTTTGAAGTCAGATTCTGAAAATTACAACCTTTTGATTCTGGCTTACAACATTTTTAAACCTATGGTCCTAATTCACCCATTTATATGAATTAAAATTTTGTCTTCAAACTAATAAATGAAAGCTCAATTAACAATATTAACAATATCTTCAAAGATAGTGTGTTTATCTATGTTCAGGAAGTCTCATATTGGTTAGTACAGAACTAGAACTGTAGACCTTAAACTCCATGGAATCAGGTGCCAAGCAGTTGTTACTGGTTTTCTTAAGCTTTTTAATTTTAGATTTAAATTTACAAAGCAAAAGCTGAGAAGCAGTACAGAATTCTCATATATCCCACACCCAACTTTACCTGTTGTCAACCTCTTGTACTAGTATGATAAGTTTCTCACAATCTATAAGCTATACCCAGCTTTCCTATTAATACCTTACATACTAGTATAAAATGCTTGTCATCATTAATGGACCAAAATGGCTTCAAGGCTCAGGCTTGGCCATACTCAAAGCCAATAGTCAGGAGCTTCATGCAGGTCTCCTATGTGGGTGCAGGGGTCACAGCACTTGGACCATCCTCCTCTGCTTTCCCAGATGCATTAGGAGCTGAACTGAAAGTGGAGCAGCTGGGATTCCAACAGGCACCCATATGGGGTGCCAACGGCTGCTTAACTTGCTATGCCAGAAAGCTGGCCCCCTTTTTAAATTAAAAATACCCCTATCTGTCCTACCTTCTACCTTCAGCCCCTAGTAATCCACCTTTTGTGTTCAGTTTGAGGTGTCTTTTTAGTTCCCTTATATGAGGGAGAACACACAGTGTTTGTCTTTCTGTGTGTAACTGCTTTCACTTAACCTCATGGCCTCTAGATCTGTCCAGCTGATTTAGTTTTAATATCACCCTTTTCACTTTATAAGCATGCTTATATTTAAGTAAACCTGAGTTATTTTGGTTTGATGGTGATGAAATATGCTGACAAAAATATCAAATAATCAAAAAATTCCTAGGAAAAGGACAACCAACAGTCTGAATTTACCATTGAAAACCTGATGACCACAGTGACTGATGTGTTTGGAGCTGGAACAGAGACCACAAGCACCACCCTGAGGTATGGACTCCTGCTCCTGATGAAGCACCCAGAGGTCATAGGTAAGTTCATGATTAAAGGGTGGGCAAACACAGGGAGACATGCTGGGAAGCCACTGCTGATGTCCTCCCTCTTGTTTCTCTTAGAGAAGATTCAGTACTGAAATTTCTGTGCTGCTAGCTGTGATTTAGCAAATATGATGAAGGGATAAAGTGAGAGAAATGTGAATGAGAGGGAGAGCAGTTGAGGACAGTGAAGACAACTTGAGTAGGAGCAAAAGTCATAGAGCTCTGGATTGTCACAAGCCTAGAAAAAATGTCTGGGCTATACAGGATGGGGTTTGCAAAGGCACAGGCATCATTAACTGTCTTCAGAGTGTCTTCCAGGTTTCCCTATGGGTGCAGGGGACAAAGCACTTTGGCCTTCTTCCACTGGTTTCCCAAGTACATTAGCAGGGAGCTGGATTGTAGCTGGATCATCTAGGTTTTGAACCAGCCCCATATGGGATGCCGGCATTGCAGGTAGAGACTTAACATGCTATGCTGCAATGCTGGACCTGGTGAACCGAAATTTCTGAAGAAACTTTTAGAATGTTTCAAAACAAGCATTTTTGGGGGTGTATATGGATGAGAGATTCCAAGTTACAAATGAACCTACACTCAATACACAAATTCATATCCAAATGCAGATCTGTTTATAGAATTCTATTTAAAAATGTATTGTTTTGATATAAAATTAGTCGTTGATTCTTCAGACAGTAATTTTCAGTTAAAATTAAGTAATTAAACTTGAAGCATTTTTCAGATCTATTTGTATTAGTTACACCATTTGCTAATATTCAGGTATATACAGATTTATCTCAATGCCTAGCTTGTAAGAGAGTCATATCAGAGTACTTCAAAATGTTAATTGAAAATGATGTTAAAAATAAGCTAATTTTCCTAGAAAAAATTGAAATCCATGCATAGTTTTTCTTAGAAAGGATATTTCATGAATATTTTGAAGCTCCTCATCTGTGCCTATGACGCAACCATTCTTTCTGTAGGTCTCTGTGTACTATGATTTTTTTTAGGACTGTGTGGACATCTTCCTCATGCCTCACTTAGCCCTCAGTTGCTTTGAGAAATGTACCTCATGTCTCCTATTCCAAGATTTCTTACTTGTGTCTTCTCAGCTAAAGTGCAGGAGGAGATCGAGCGTGTGATTGGCCGACACCGGAGCCCCTGCATGCAGGACAGGAGCCGCATGCCCTACACGGATGCCACGGTGCACGAGATCCAGAGATACATTAACCTCATCCCCAACAACGTGCCCCGTGCAACAACCTGTAACGTTAAATTCAGGAGCTACCTCATTCCCAAGGTATGCTGTTTTCTTTCACTACATGTCTATGCTCTTGTTGTTCCCAAACTCAGAGTTATAACTCCAATCCTCTAACAGCACAACATGAGAGTAGTGCAAAACTCTTATGTGGGACAGCTTGATAGGTTTTTCTGCTGCTTGCTATTTCAGGCTACAAAAAAATGATAGAACATGTCTTGATTGCTGCAGCCTTAAAAATCTGCCTTGTTTTTTAAATAGGTTTTACTATTTTAGGTATTTACATTACCAAATAAACATTAAAAGTATCAAATTGCCGGCACTGCGGCTCACTAGGCTAATGCTCCGCCTAGCGGCGCCGGCACACCGGGTTCTAGTCCCGGTCGGGGCACCAGATTCTGTCCCGGTTGCCCCTCTTCCAGGCCAGCTCTCTGCTGTGGCCCAGGAGTGCAGTGGAGGATGGCCCAAGTACTTGGGCCCTGTACCCGATGGGAGATCAGAAGAAGCACCTGGCTCCTGCCATCGGATCAGCACCGTGCGCTGGCCACAGCGCGCCGGCTGCGGCGGCCATTGGAGGGTGAACCAATGGCAAAAGAAGACCTTTCTCTCTGTCTCTCTCTCTCTCACTGTCCACTCTGCCTGTCAAATAAATAAATAAATAAATAAAAGTATCAAATTGTCAATTATTCCAGCACTCTTTTGGGATTTCTATGAGGGTGGCATTTTATATTCTTAGAACTGTATATGTGAGGCCAGCACCACGGCTCACTAGGCTAATCCTCCACCCGTGGTGCTGGCATTCCGGGTTCTAGTCCCGGTTGGGGCGCCGGTTCTGTCCCGGTTGCTCCTCTTCCAGTCCAGCTCTCTGCTGTGGCCCAGGAAGGCAGTGGAGGGTGGCCCAAGTGCTTGGGCCTTGCACCTGCATGGGAGACCGAGAGAAAGCACCTGGCTCCTGGCTTCGAATCGGCGCAGTGCGCTGGCTGTGGCGGCCATTTCGGGGGGCGAACCAACGGAATGAAGACCTTTCTCTCTGTATCTCTCTCTCACTGTCTAATTCTTCCTGTCAAAAAAAAAAACAAAAAAAAACAAAAAAACAAAACTGTATATGTGAAATACATGAAATCTGTTACCTTTATATACGTAAATAAATAATTCGATTTATAAAAAAAAACTATAGATAATTTTGGGTTAAGTTGGTGACTTGATAGTTTTGATTTTCCAATTCATAGATTTATTTATTTATGCATTTGAGAGATCTTAAATTTTCTCTATATCTTTAGTGCTGTGCCTTGCACAGATATATTTTTCCCCTAAATAACACACAGTTTTAAGTTTATTGTAATAGTTTACTTTTTAATTTGTTTCTGGTATATGGGAATATAATTGACTTTATTTTTTTTAAAGATTTATGTATTTATCTGAAAATCAGAGTTGCACAGAAAGAGAGGAGAGGCAGAGAGAGAGAGATAGAGAGAGAGAAAGGTCTTCTTTCTGATGGTTCACTTCCCAGTTGGTTGCAATGGCCGGAGCTGCGCCAATTCAAAGCCAGGAGACAGGAGCTTCTTCCCTGTCTCCCATGTAGGTGCAGGGGCCCAAGCACTTAGGCCATCTTCTACTTCTTTTCCAGGCCATAACAGAGAGCTGGATCAGAAGTGGAACAGTGGGTTTTGAACCGGCGGCCATATGGGATGCCAGCACTTCAGGCCAGGGCATTAACCCGTTGCACCACAGAGCCGGCCTGATCTTATTGTTTTGATAATGTGATTTCTACCAATATTCTTAAATTCATACATCATTACTGATAATTATAGAGTCAGATGTAATTTCTATGTATACAATTTTGCAATTTATTTTATTTTTTTTCTTTTCTCAAGTTCTTGTTATTGTATTACTTCACTGGAATGATTTCTAGGACATTGTTGAATAAAAGTCATAAATATGTGTACCCCTGTTTCATTTCTGATCCCCAGGAGAGATGACACTTAAATATGAATATATGTGTGTTAATTACATATGTGTGATAATTACATATATATGTGTGCTAATTGCATATATAATACATGAAAAGTACACGTCTAAATTTATTCATTTATATATGTATTTATTCTATCACACTAAAAAGCTAAATATTTTAATCTGTGTCTCCCAAGATAAAGCAATTCATGCTGCCTAACAATTATAGCTCTCATACTCAAGGAATTTTCATTGGCACAACAATGATGCCTAATTACAATTATTAATTCTACAGTCATATACTCTCTGCTATCCTCAAATGTCTTTTATAGCTTTTTCAGGGGGACATCTCCAAGTACAATCAATAAATAAGCATTTAATTTGTTGTCTTGTTCCTTTAGCCCCCTTTAATCCACAACAGTTCATTCACTTTTTTTTTTTTATTTTTAGTAACTGATAGCTCAGGCCACGTGTCAGAAGAAAATGTTTCTCAGTCTCACTTTCTGTGAATGTTTATTGGAGACTAGAGATGCTCCTTGAGCAACAATATTACACAGAGGATGTTGTGTACGTTTCACTGTATGCCGCGGGTCAGTTGTTCAGTTTGATTCAGCGCTGATAATGCTAAGGTCCTCCCTTATTTGGGATACCGGACAGATTTTCCCATGCTGAAATTCTGATTTTCATATGCAATTAGTAAATGCAACTAGTAAATAACCTCATAAACATCCTGTTTCCTAAATGGAAAGTCACCTAACAATTATTAATTGAGAATCCTTACATGTATCAATGTTTCTATCCAAATTGTTGTAAAATGATGATTTCTCTAACTATTCATTCCTTCTATTATTCTATTACAGTTTTTTAAATTACCCTTCCCCCCATTTTTTTTCTGAAAGGCAGTGAGAGGGAGAGAGGGAGGAGAGCGGTCAGCCATCTATGCGCTGGTACAATCTGAGTCTGCAGTGTGCTGGCAGAGACTCAAGTACTTGAGCTGTTACCTGCTGCCTCTCAGGGTGCACATTAACAGGAAGCTGGAATCACCAGCAGGGCTGAAATTCACAGGCAGATAGTGCCACAGAAATGCATGCAGTCCCAAGTGGCATAAAATCACTGTGCCAAACACCTGCCCTGCTGTCTGTTTTTCAGGTAGCATTTAGCTGTAATGAAGAGTTTCCCTACATTTTTTTAAGTGAAAAGATACATGTGGAATCAAAACAATGAGGACTAAATAGATTTCAGTGTATTTTGTTGGCATCATCCCAGAAGTCCTAATAGTTTAGATTAGGCCTTCACTGGAAAAGCTCAATGCACAGTTTTCAAAACCCCTTGATTTCTCAAGAGCCAGCACAGGCTTCCTGTTTAGATAAGTTCCCACATATCACAGATGTGAAAACTGAAGTGAAGGATCCGAGCAGTAGGTAGGGTGTGCAAGCATCTGTGAGCTGCAGAGGGTTTGGCACTGGAGCTCCCAAGTACTCAGCACATCAGATGCTATTCCAGGCCTCTGAGGAAAATCCCTGCTGCTGGGCTAGAACTCATCCTGTCCATGACTTAGTCTTGCTGGAATGTCACTGTAGATTTTTGCACATGGATTTCCTCATCTACAGACAAAGAGCTTGAATGAGGTGATTTTCATCCTTTCTTCCATTCCTTGGCTTCTTTAGGATTCAGTTTGTCTGCTTCTTTCAGGGCACGGCTGTAATAACATCACTGACTTCTATGCTGTACAACGACAAAGAATTCCCGAACCCAGACAGGTTTGACCCTGGCCACTTCCTGGATGCCAGCGGCAACTTTAAGAAAAGTGACTACTTCATGCCTTTCTCAACAGGTGACAGAAATTCATTTCCATCGGAATTTAGGGGGCAAAATACATTTTTAAATTTTTATTTAAGTTCTAAAGGTTTCATATATTTTTATTTTATTTGACAGGCAGAGTGGACAGTGAGAGAGAGAGAGAGACAGAGAGAAAGGTCTTCCTTTGCCATTGGTTCACCCTCCAAGGGCCGTCACGGCCGGCACCCTGCGCTGATCCGATGGCAGGAACCAGGTACTTATCCTGGTCTCCCATGGGGTGCAGGGCCCAAGAACTTGGGCCATCCTCCACTGCACTCCCTGGCCACAGCAGAGAGCTGGCCTGGAAGAGGGGCAACTGGGACAGAATCTGGCACCCTGACCGGGACTAGAACCCGGTGTACCGGCGCCGCAAGGTGGAGGATTAGCTTAGTGAGCCGCGGCGCCGGCCTCATATATTTTATATATATATGATTTAGGAAAATAATGAGATTTATCCTTCTACCCTCCTTCATACCCACTCTCTAACCCTTCCTCCCTCTCCCTCAGATTCCCATTCTTAATTTTCACAATGATCTGTTTTCAGTAACTTAATGATCGTATAGTTAACCATACTCTAAGTAAAAGAGTTCACACATAGAATGAAGAGAAAGAAAATAAAACAAAATACTGTTCCTCAATGGAAGAGACAAGGACAATAAACAATCATCAATTCTCAAAATGTCTATTTCACTCCAATACATTACATTTTTGGTATTCTATTGGTTACTCTGGATCAGGAAAACATATGCTATCTGTCTTTTCACCTTCACTAGGTTTTCTCATCATATTCATGGTCCACTGACATTGCACAAATGATCAGAATAGTGCTCCTAATTGTGCATCTGAAAAAACAGTACATTAAATCTACGATTGATGGATTTAACCATTTTGAACCACAACGTGACCTTATTCCATGGGACATTAAAGTGATCCATTCAAATTTTTAAACTGTGAGAATGACATGTTTAGACATATGGTTTTGAAATTCAGTGTTTGAATGGGTTGTTTGTACACCCCATGTTTATAGCAGCTCAATTGAGGATAGCTAAGATACAGAATCAACCTAGATGTCCATCAACTGATGACTGGATAAAGAAAATGTGGGATACATGCACAGTGGAATACTACTCAGCCATAAAAAGGAAACACTGTCTCTTGCAACAAAATGGATACACTTAGAGAGCATTATGCTTAGTGACTGGCATTATACCAGTCCCAAAAAGACTAAATCATATGTCTTCTCTGATACATGATAGTTAAAATAGAATACAAAAGCCACAACATGTAAGAATTAAACTGATATCTTATGATTTGATTACTGTTTATAGCCCTTGTCTATATTCCTGTGGAACAGTGGTCTTCCTACTTTTTACTTGTTGAATATTATGATTAATGTAATCTTGTGATTATAAAATAAATTGAAAGTATGTTATTGCAAAAAATAAAGAATTGAAGGAGGGGTGATTGAAGGAGGAAAGGAGAGAAATATGGCTAACTTCTTAGAATTGTATCTAAGAGATACATGAAATTATTCTCTTTATATTAATAAAGATTTTAAAAAATCATATTATGAAAAAATTAAAAAAGAAATTGTCCTGGGGAAAGAAAATATATGTTTGAATGTTCATCATTTAATTTTTAAAAGGAATTTATTAATACATTAGATTCTAAGCGTGACAGAAAATACATGATAATTACTACATCACAATTTTCATGTTAATTTTATACTAATACAAAGAGAAGAGATTCAGCACAGCTCATAGATACAATTCTAAGAATATATTGATACTTTCCTTTGTCTCTCTCTCCTTTCTTCCTTCCTTCCTTCCTTCCTTCCTTCCTTCCTTCCTTCCTTCCATCTTTCCTTCCCTCCTTCTTTTCTCTCTCCCTTTCTCCCTTTCTCCCTTTCTCTCTCTTTCTCTCTCTTTCTTTCTCTCTCTCTTTCTTTCTTTCTTTCTTTCTTTCTTTCTTTCTTTCTTTCTTTCTTTCTTTCTTTCTTTCTTTCTTTTCTTCTTCCTTCCCTTCCTTCCTTCCTTCCTTCCTTCCTTCCTTCCTTCCTTCCTTCCTTCCTTCCTTCCTTCCTTTCTTCTTTGTGTCACAATTTTTGAGGTAGCCTTTTAAATTTACATTATAGTCAAAGGCTTAATGTTCCACTATATAAAGAGTTCATCATGTAAAAAGTAAAAAAACAATATTCTGCCAGAAGTTCAAAGAGGTATAAAATATGAGGACACTTCTAAAAGTTTGTGGAAAAATAGAATATTAAAATGATTGTTGTGAGGTAATCCATACATAAGAGAGGTCTTCAACAGTTCATTGAAAATGTGTAAAATGGAAAATCTATAATGGATTTAATCATTTTGAGCCACAATAAAGTTATCTTTTTGATTCCATTTTAGCATGAAATTTTTGAGGAATATTTATATATGAGTTTCCTCATCTTAACTCTTCTCCTGTCACTCACCTCCACAAGAAATTTGTGTTTCTTGAAAATGATTGCTGGAAACTCAGAATGTCAAAAGAGCAGTTATAATGAGGTAGTAGTTGAAGAAATGTGTGACATAGAACTGATATTTAGTAAATGATAATGAGGAATTCCTGATACAAGAAGGTATGTGGATAGCAAGCATTCATCCTCTGTCCATCTGTATACCCAACCTGCCCTTCTATCTTCCGTTCAACTGTGTATTCCATCACTGACCAAGCAGTTACTGCACACTTCCTGTGACAGTTTCACAACGTTATCTTTAGATAACAAACCCTCTGTGCTTGTTATTTTCAGGAAAGCGAGTGTGTGTGGGAGAGGCCCTGGCCCGCATGGAGCTGTTTTTATTCCTGACTGCCATTTTGCAGAACTTTACCCCGAAGCCTCTGGTTGACCCAAAGGACATTGACACCACCCCACTTGTCAGTGGGCTAGGTCGTGTGCCACCCTTGTACCAGCTCAGCTTCATTCCTGCCTGAAGACGGGCAGGCCACGTGGCTGCTGCTGAGCTGTCATCTGCAGCTCCTCTCTTCCAGGCACCATACAACTCCTTCCCCTATCATGGGTCCCTTCCCTGACATATCCTCTGACATTTCCTCATTTCTCAATATCCAACCTCCATTTGGGAGAATTTTTTGGGGTCTCTTCACAAATATGTGTCTACTGTTCCTTATATTCTGTGACTCTTGGAATGACCACCACATAGGCTAATTCCTATCTAATGCTAATTTTTTTTTATGTTATCACTGTAAAATTGAGCAAGATGATTGGTATTTGGCAATTTAGAGCCATTTCTTCTCTTCCTGTTCTAAATAGAAGCATCATTAATTGTTGACTCAGTTCTCAGATTTTCCTTTTTTTGTACTTAATGTGAATAACAAATGAAAAAAAATTCCAAGAGGTCTTGCTGGTCCTTATAACGATAGGCACAAAGATGCCAAAAGTCTAGGAGGGAAGAGAGCTCTCTTGGCTGCCACCTAGAGGTGCTGGAGTTTGGATGTGAAAGACAGAAGCTGTGTTCAGAACAGTTACAAGTTGTCAGGGGAAATATTGAGAGGATCAGCCATAAGGAAGTTTAAATACTACAATTCATGCCCTTCTTTGGTGTTACTGTAATTGCTAAATAATTTTTTTGGAATATTATTAGTATTTGCGTTTTCAACTAAGTTTCAAATAGGCATATATTCTCTCACATTGCTAATCATATATTACGAGTGCTCTTCTCTCCTTCCCCCTAAACAGAATTTCTGTAAAGGCTCACTAGGCTCATTATTTTGTTCCTTTTCACCACATTATATTATACTTTGCAGAAATATAATGGTAATTTTATATCATGACCCTATAATCACTAGTTTCATTTTCTCTCCAAGATATACAAACTGAAAATTTACTTTTCAAAATGTCATTTCTTCCTTTTTTCTTGAACTGCACTAAGTGGGAAGTAAAATCACCCATTAAGCTTTTCTCAGCTTATCCACAAGGGAAAACCATTTAAACAAGGCATACATTTGTAAGAAAACACATGTGTATAGGTGTACAATTATATGTCTGATATTTCTATATGTTTTAATAGGTAAGTACTTACTCATAGAATGACATATATTTATATAAACACATGAGATTAAAAGTGGTTCATAAAATATTGGGCTCCTATTACACTTATTATTATATAGCTTGTTGGTTCTTAATAGTATTCCAATAAAATCAGGCAATAGAAATGGAAACATGGGGAAATGATTGAACAAATTACAGAAGAGGAAATGGAAATACTATTAAACATATGAATAGAGCCTAGAAATAAAAAGTGCAAGTTAGTAATATACTACCTTCACTTAACCCATCTTGATTGTTACATGCAATTTTTTTTTTTCCTACGGGATTTCAAAGACAAAAGATTTCAAAGACAGTCAGTTTATTTTCAGTATGATCAGTCATGAAATTTACTCTCAAAAACATATTGCACCAAATTTTAAGACAAAGGACATTGGACATTAAGAAAGAGGTCCACCCCAGTCTTTATAATCTAGTGCAGTTACTCTTCTTCTTGTGTGTACTCTGCTAGCATTATTACAAAAACCAAGACATGGTCCTAGTTTCTGCAATTTTAGCACAGTGCTTATACAAGAAGGTTTGTTACATGCAATTTTTTAATGTGTTAGCTCTGGCGTGGAAAAACAAGCAATCCTGTGCATTTTTTCATGTTCTGTTATCAATTTCACTGATTTCTGTACTTTTTAAAAAAGTATTTCTTCTTGTTGTTTTGGAAATAACTAAGAGTGAGTATGTAGACAGTGTAGAGATGAACCAAAACTCAACAATGTAACCAGTAACCAACCAATTAAAAAGTGGACAAAGAACTTGAATAAACTTTTCTGTAAAGCAGATATTGAACATATGAAAAGCATATGAAAAGCATATGGCACTGCGTCCCAATTGTTAGGGCAATGAAATTCCAAATCACAGTAAGATGTCATTTTTTTTTATCCAGGAGGATGGCTATTGGGAAAAATCAGAAATGAATAAGTCTTGGTGAGAATGTGAAGAAATTGGAAATATTGTGGACTGCTGGTGGGAATGTAAAATGGTGCAGCCACTATGAGATATGTAGTGATTCCTCAAAAAATTGAAAATTGAATTACTAAAGAGCTCGAGGTGGTGACTGATAAGATTTTCCACTACTAATATCCCCACAGAGACACCACTCACACACTAACCTATATTTACAAGAGCATGGGAAACCAAGTAGGAGACTATAGTGCTTGATTTTAGTGTAGGAAGGAAACAGTTGCCTGCATCACCCCTCCCTGAACTCCAGACATTGTAGTATGGAGAGAGGTGTGTGTGGGAGGGAAAGAGATGTTAGGCAATCCTTAGACTTGAAACCCAGTACCAGGCTTGCTGTGGTGAAACCTAGCACATGATACAAGCTAGTACCTTGGATTGAAGCTCTGGAACTGTGTTAACCAGGTGGCTAAATGATTGCCTCACCATTCCTCTCCAGCCTTGGGCAGGGCATAGAGGAGGAATTCACCTGCTAGGGACTGAGGGCAAGAAAATGAGCACAGGGCACTGCAAATCAAGGAGATGGATGGTGGCCATATAAAGAAGGGAACTAGGCACAGAGTATGTACCATTCTGTCTCCTGAGATCAACCGTTGATCTAAAGGGAACTTTTCTTGGTGGGGAAAGAATAAGCAGGTGGTTCCTGGCTGTGCCTTCTCTTTGCACAAACACCAGAAGCATTTACTACCGGAATACCTTACATTCAGATTGGGGATCTGCTGGGTTACCAAATAACTACATTGCACCAGAGAAAGAGCTCCACCCATATTGTACTCTCCTACATCACCCAGACTCTTTCTGCACAGAAGCATCTTGAGATCCCACTCACCATGGATCCTGTGAGACATCTAGGAAGTTACCTCCATAAATTCTACCAGCTCAATCCTATGGATCAGGCAGGAAGCCTTGCTCACCCTACTATGGCCAAAGGAAGAGCCAGAGGGGCCCACACTGACATACCTAAAGAGGCTGCCAGAAAACCAGTGAGAGGTCCCACCCACCCTTGGTTACAGGGAGAAACTGGGTGACCGTGACCACCCTCTGCAGCCTCAGAAGCAGCCAAGAGACCCTTCACATACATTCACAGTTCTAGGAAAATTCCAGGAAACCTGCCCTGAGCCTCATGTCCCATAGAAGCCCAAGGAAACAGCTGACCAGCCCTAACCACTCGCCCATGACCCTGAGAAAGAGCTACACAATCTTTCTGTGTGTCATGGCCCACCAAGACCCCTGGGAGTGTGTTGGTGGCCCTGCCCAACCTTCTGTGGCTGGAAGAATCAGTTGAGCAGCCATTCTCAGAATCTTGGCCCATTGATGCACTGGGATCAGATGCTTGCCTCTTCCCACCAATCTGGGCCCCAAGAAGTAGCTTGTAGACAAGTTGGGCCTTGGAGACCCTGTGAAACTACCTGTGCAGCCCATGGATACTGGTGGGGCCAGGATACATGCACCCTTATGCATGGACAGGTACCTCACCTTGCTACTCGACACACTATAGGGTAGTCTGTCCATTATTTACAACTTGAAAAAACTGATGGCAATCCCACACGTGCATCCTGGATCAACCAGGCTCAGAGCTGACAGCAAGCCCTTTCTACCTAAGAGAGCTGAATTTCCACTGATAGTTAAGTCCCACAACCTCTGCAGTCTAGACCACTAAGGTATCCCCAGACATTGCCAATAATGATTATAGTTTGGGGCAGGTGTTGTGGTGCAGCTGGTTAAGCCATCACTTGTGGTGCCCATGTCCCATATTGAAGCACCAGTTCAGTTCTCAGTTGCACCGCTTCTCATCCAGGTTTATGCTTATGCCTGGGAGAGCAACAAATGGTGGCCAAAGTAGTGGTTGTTGTCACCCATATGGAGACCCAGATGGAATTCTGGGCTCCTGAATTAGCCTTAGCCTTCCATGATTTTGCGGGGATTTGGCGAGTGAACCACAATGTAGAAAATCTGTCACTGTGTCACTCTTTATGTTAAATAAATAAATAAATAAATAAATAAATCTTGATAAAATGCATCTCTTTGAACTTCTTAGATTGAAAAGGGAACTTGATCACTGTCAACCATTTCAAGCACCTCTTTCCCATGGGCATCTTCCTGCATCATCTTGGCTGAGGTGAGGCAGCTCTCCTCTCTTCAAAAAGGAAACACTGACTATAGCTACAATGCTATAGGGATACTTCACTCAAATGCTCATCTAGAAACAAAGACAATTCAGCATATTCAGCCAATACTCTAGGACACTTCATTAGCCAACAGCCTCTGAATATGAAAGGTTGTGTTTACATAAAAATGTGCACATACTTAATTTCATTAAACTGTACATGAAATATTTTTAAAATAGCGTAACTTATTGTTGCATACTTCTTATCCCACTTGAAAACATGTTATTTACATTATGCTCAATTACTTCTTATACTATCTATGCAGTAAAATAGAATATAATCGCAATAACTTAAATTGTGTACATTCAATAAGCTATCCCCAAACTATAATACAGCTAGGATGCACAGCAGCCTAAGTGAACAGTGATAAGGCAGGTGTTGGCTGCAAAGCTATGCACCCAGAGACCTTGCTCCCTGTAGTTCCTTTCCATAGGTTAACCAATTAGAAAATAGAAAACTTTTCTATTAGAAAATAGAAAACCAATCTGCCTGATTGGTTAACTCCCCAGTGACTCTCATAAAAGTCATGAAGTTGGAGGGCATGCAGGCAGATAAAGTTAGAGTCTGAAATGAGGGATGGGGCACTCTTCTGTCCCAGGAGATGCAGCATCCTGTGCACAAGAGGATCATTAACTGCTTCAAGATTCATATCTAGAAGCTGGAGGTTAATCATAGTTGGGCAATTTTTTTTTTTTTTGACAGGCAGAGTGGACAGTGAGAGAGAGAGACAGAGAGAGAGAAAGGTCTTCCTTTGCCGTTGGATCACCCTCCAATGGCCGCCGCTGCAGCCGGCGCACCGCGCTGATCCGATGGCAGGAGCCAGGATCCAGGTGCTTTTCCTGGTCTCCCATGGGGTGCAGGGCCCAAGCACCTGGGCCATCCTCCACTGCACTCCCTGGCCACAGCAGAGAGCTGGCCTGGAAGAGGGGCAACCGGGACAGAATCCGGCACCCCAACCGGGACTAGAACCCGGTGTGCCGGCGCCGCAAGGTGGAGGATTAGCCTATTGAGCCACGGCGCCGGCGGGCAATTTTTTGACTCCTATCTATAACCTTCTCTCTGCAGATGATGACATTTCTTTCAACCTCCTCATCTCTGAACCAGTGGTCATGACCTGCTTAATTACAGGGTCAGATCTGCAACATAGTAGAAAAGGCATTTTCAACATTTTTTCTGTATCTTCAATTCTTTTCCTTATATTTTATATAATAATTTGCAAAAATTGTTCATCTCCTGCAGCAAATAATGATTTTCCTTGTCAGGTGATAAATCAAATCTTTTTCTTTTTGGTGATAAAATTCAGTCATTTCTGACATAAATAAGAGTGGCAATTGTTAAATCAACAGCACGAGTCACTGTGCACTTGCTCCCCATGTAGGACTTCTGTTCTTAATGTGTAGTACTATAAGAATTAATGATAAAACTAATCTTCAAACAGTACATTTTACGTTGTGTGTCTTTGTGGGTGCAAACTGTTGAAATCTTTACTCAGTATAGAGTTGATCTTCTGTGTAAAAAGATAACTAAAAATGAATCTTAATGAAGAATGGGATGGGAGAGGGAATAGGAGATTGGATGGTTTGCAGATGGGAGGGTGGTTATGGGGGGAAAACTGCTATAATCCAAATTTTAACTTTCAAAATTTATATTTATTAAATAAAAGTTTTCTATTAAAAATTCAGTCATTTCATTTTTTGTCTTCTCAAGATGTATATTGCATCTGTAGTAGAGCATTGCATAGCTCTGAGCTCTGAGTATTCCTAATACCAGGAACACTCTCATAGCAATGACCACAACTAGTGCACCAATTTAAACACTGACTTACACAATTGAGAGATATAACTTTTCAGTGGAGAAGACTGCCAGAAGCTACCTGAACCTAGTAATCAAATAAACATCTTTTTTTTTTTTTTTTTTTCAGGGGAAGTTTTTATTTTTTTATTTTTCAGAATTCTTTTTTTTTTTTTTTCCTGGATTCACATTCACTTTATTTATTTCCTTCTCTTTTTTTTTTTACCTTTTTTTTTTTTTAAACTTTTATTTAATGCATATAATTTTCCAAAGTACGACTTATGGATTACAATGGCTTCCCCCCCATACCGTCCCTCCCACCCACAACCCTCCCCTTTACCACTCCCTCTCCCCTTCCATTCACATCATGATTCATTTTCGATTATCTTAATATACAGAAGATCAGCTTAGTATACATTAAGTATGGATTTCAACAGTTTTCTCCCACACAGAAACATAAAGTGAAAAATAATAGATGATTTTTTTAAATGATGATGAAATCAGAGCAGACCTATTGTCATCTTTTAATAAGTAACAGGCAACAAATTTATCACAAAACTTCAGTCTCCCAAAAATGAGAAGGAAAAATGTCATTCTCTACTATTCTGGCCAGAGGCACAGAAGCTGAGTTTGATCATTAAGCAACATCAAACAAGCACAAAATGAGGCACATTCTATAAACATTTTGCCTATAGACTTAAAGAGTGGCAAGATTATAGTCGTCAAGGAAAGAGTGAAAATTGCTTTAGACTGAAGCTGACAAAGGATATGTGACAACTTGTTGTAAAATGTGATTCCAATTGGACATCCACAATACGTGGAATGTAAAGGATTTTTCTGTGGACTTGTTGGTGAAAGTCAATAAGAATTGGGCTTAGGAAGTACCAGTGAATCTACATAAGTTTTCTGATTTTGATTGTTTTATTACAGTTCTATAGGAAAATCACCTGTTTCAGGAAATATAAGCTAAAATATTTCAGGGTTTTGAAATCAAGTTAGCAAATTACTTCATACAGCTTATGCTAAAGTGATTCTCTGCAAATACTAGTAACTTTTCTATATACATCTTTGATGGTTAAAAATAAACGATACCCTCTGTGGACTCCATGTGCAAAACAAACTAGCCTTTCACACAGGAAGTTCCAGCAGTTCCAGTAGATAGCTGAAGAAATTCTCAGCATCACTAAACATACTGCAAATACAAATTAAAACTTCAATGAGTTTTTGGCATTATAATTCCTTTATTTTTTAACGGTTGGGAAGGTCTTTTATATATAAATATATATATGTATTAAAGATTTATTTATTTATTTGATAGAGTCACACCTAGAGAGAAGTAGAGACAGAGAGAGAGAGAGAGAGAGAGATCTTCCATCCGCTGGTTCACTCCCCAGTTGGCCACTGCAGCTGGAGCTGTACTGATCTGAAGTCAGGAGCCAGGAGCCAGGAGCCAGGAGCCAGGAGCTTCTTCTGGGTCTCCCAAGCTGGTGCAGGGGCCCAAGGACTTGTGCCATCTACTACTGCTTTCTTTGCCATAGCAAAGAGCTGGATCAGAAGTGGAGCAGCCAGGATTCAAACCAGTGCCCATAGGGGATGCTGGCACTGCAGGCGGCAGCCCCACTCGCTATGCCACAGCACAAGCCCCTATTTATTTATTTTAAAAATTTATGAACAACATTTCTATGCATTTTTGCTACAATGTGATGTTTTAGTACATGTATACAATATTTATTGATCCAAAGGATATTATTTAAAATCACTGGCATGATTAAAATAAAAAAAAAGGGATTACACTATGTATTAACAGGAATGTGAATTAACTGTCAATCTCATGGTATAATTAAAATGCATTTAATCATTTCACAGTTTCTGATAAAATTTACTTAAAATGAACACAAGTATATTAAGTCATTTGAAATGGAGATACATACTAAACAGAAATACAAAGTATCATATATAGATATACATAATATTACTATACAAAATAGTCTTATATTGTAAGCAATTCAATGCCCATAAAATATTATAGAAAAAAATCAGTAAGAAAAGTCAAATTTAACCACTACTACTGGCAACAACATAAATGAACATCACAAATATAATATAAACTTTAATAAATAGATAGTAAATAAATACTTTATAGAAGATTGTAGTTATATAAATTTCCTAACAAAGCTATCCTGTAGCATGATATCCACATTTATGGAGTTATCTGTTGGTATTGAGGAGAGGAGACAAAAGAGTACTGGGGGCCAGTGCTTTGGCATAGCAAGTAAAGCCGCCACCTGCAGTGCCAGCATCCCATATTGGCACTGTTCAAGTCCTGGCTGCTCCACTTTCAATCCAACTCTCTGCTATGGCCTGGGAAAGCAGTGAAGGATGACTCCAAGTCGTTGAGCCCTTGCACCAGCATTGGAAAACCCGGAGGAAGCTCCTGGCTCCTGGCTTCAGATTGGCATGGCTCTGGCTGTTGCAGTCATTTGGGGAGTGAATCAGCAGATAGAAAACCTCTCTCTCTCTCTCTCATTCTCTCTGTCTCTCTGTCTCTGTCTCTCTCTCTCTCTCCCTCTCTGTAACTCTGCCTTTCTAATAAATAAATAAATCTTAAAAAAAAAATAAAACAAGAGTACTGGCCTGACGTCAGAATGAGATTGTCATTCTGTAAATGTGAATCAGCCCTTAAAGCATTCTGGTTTTGCTGAAAATCCCATGAGAGGATTTCAGGCATGGAAAGCAAAGACACTATGGCAAACAGTGTCCTAAATGAAGGACCTCAGTGGTTGAGACCTCAGTGGAAAGAAGTGGTTATCAAATAAGGATGTACTTTTCTCTGAAGGGAGGAGAAAACTTCTACTTTACTTATGGCCTTGTCTAAATACTGATGGAGTTTGTGGATTCAAAAGGTTTCCATGACCTAGGCAGCTCATGTCAAGAGCCTTGGGTGATCACTGACATCATACATGAATGTTAATTGTTAAATTAACAACAACAATCACTGTGCACTAACTTCCCATGCAAAACCTCTGTCCTCAGAGTTGTATTATGAGAGTTAAGAGTAAAACTTGTTCTCAAAGATTTATTTTGTTTTAGTGTATTAAGTGGAGAATATTCTTATGTCTCATAAGTTTTAATTATGGCTAAGTGTCCAACTCCATTGCTTGTTTTCTTAAGTGCTTCCTTAATTAATGATAAAACTTGTTCTCAAGGACTTACTTTCTTTTAATATATTAAATGGAGATTATTCTTATGTTTCATAATTATAGTTACTTCTAAGTGCTCTCAAAAGATGTATCATTCTTGGGTGCTTCTTTAAAGTTAATTAAGTTTTTTAAAAAAGAAGTGAAATTAACTTCAGGATGCAATGACTTTGAATAGCCTTTGTCTCTGCTGTTGAGAAACAGTTTTTGTGTGTGTGTGTGCAAATTGTTGAACTCTTTACTTAGTATAGAGTTGGTCTTTTGTGTATAAAGTTAATTGACAATGGATCTTAGTGTAGAATGGGACTGGGAATATGAGAGGGAGGAGGAGGGGGGTGGGAGTGTGGGTGGGAAGATATGGTAGGAAGAATCACTGTATTCCTAAAGTTGTACTTATGAAATGCAAAAAGTTTGTATTCCTTAAATAAAAGGTTTCTTTGGGGAAAAAAGAGTACTGGATGGTGAGTAGTTACAGAACTGGAAGTTGGAAAATTAGGATTCTAATAGAAAGTCTTATACTGATGCATTGATGATGCTTTGTTTACTGAGTCACTATTTGCTCCTTCTTAAAAATCAGAAACTGATGAAATAAAGAGGGAGGGAGAGGGAGGAAAGTGTGGTTGTCTTCTTGCAACTGAGCCAATAGGATGCATGAACTCTGTTCTCTTTATATCAATAAAAATGTTACATTAAACAATGTAACAAATTTTGAACTAATTGATCTCAGAGATCCCTTTTATCTTTTCATTATCTATGAACATGGGGCCAGTGTTGTAACAGTGGTTAGGATGCTGCTTGGGACATCTACATCACATGGGTTCCAGTCCTTGCTGTGCTCCTGATACCTGCTTTGTGCTATTGCAACTCCTAGTGTGCAGCAGGTGATGGCTCAATTCTTTGAGTTTGATCTGGGAGACTTGGATTGAGTTCTGGCTCCTAGTTCTGGCCTAGTCTGGCTGTTCAGAGCTTTTGCGGAATAAACCAGTGAGTGGATGGTAGGCTTCTCTCTTCCTTAAAGATGTTTGCAATCTACACAGAAAGGTCCAGGCAGGACTTCAGCTCAACAGAAAGGAGGAGAAGCAGGACAGGGACATTTATCACTCAAAGTATAACAGGATTGAGAAAAGTATGCTCTTAAGATTGTATATAGGAAATACATAACATTTGTTCTGTTTTTTTTTATATATAAACAAAAAAAGTTTAAAAAGAGAAGGAGAGAGCAGCTGAGCTCATTTCATCCAAAAGAAATTGATGTGGCCTTTTAAGCGCTTAGAACTGTGAACAGGCTGGAAAATTGCTGCTTCTTTTGCCCTGGATAAAGTTCACATCTTGTCTTCATCTCAATGAAGACAAATTCTAAAGGTTGTACGCAAACCTTTCTGACCCTAATTTTAATCAACGATTGCTATAATGATTAACTAAATCCATGTTTATTTTCAAAGGCAGTGATTAGGTGAAATCGTGGAATGCTTAACCAAAGCACATATTCAGTAAATGATAAACCCAGTTGAGCTGAATGTTTTCTTTGTGGAAGAGAGCAAGACATGGGACATACGAGATCCAGGCTGAGCTATACTGATACCGATTTGCTTATTAATATTTCGCATTTTAATAAGCCTTGTGGGTTCTTGCCATGAATTCAGAGAAGAATTCTGAATACTGGCTCAAATAGACCAGGCAACATGAAAAGTTTTTAAGCTTTTTATTCAGTGAGAGAAATGCATAGGGGAGTGAAGGCTGTAAGGGAGAAAGGAAAGTCCGGAAATTAAGCTGAGGCCATACCAAGCAGAGAGCAGGTTGAGAGCCATGTGCGGCAAGCCTTCGGTTAAGAGCAGCTACCACTAGCAGCTTATCACTAGCATCCAAGGGAAGGCAGAGAGGGCAGGGGCCTAAAGGCACGGGGCAACAAGGGAAACAAAGGTCCATAATGGTAAAAAAGGGCAGGGAAGAAAAAAAAGGGCCAGGCCTATAGTATTCCTGTTCCAGGCCTTTCATCCACTTCCAAAAAGGAGTGGTCATATAGCCTGATTGGCAGATGGACACACAGGTGGGGTCAGGTAGCAGCATGAGATCACACAGGGGCATGGTGAAGGTGTGGTCTTCCAGCTCACAAATCTAATCAGTTTTAGCCTATCTGCCTGCTTGCATCACTACCACCCATAGTTTCTGTGTCCTCAGCCAGGAGACTGAGTCCCTGAGACCAGCTTATTCATTCCTCAAGTGGGGGTAATTTTACCTTCAGCAAAGTTAACGTGTGAAAGCTCTCTGTAAATCGTCAAAGCCCCTCTAATCATGACCAATAAAACATTGTGTAACTGCATCTTGAAAGATTTGATTTTTCTTACTAAAAGAGCTCAGAAATAATGCACTAGTCATTTTACAAAAATATGTTAAAAATACTGCTGCTTAAAAATTGTCTTTATTGATATAATAAATTTAATCATCCAAGTGATGTTTTCATCTTCATGAACACTAAATGCCATCTCTTTTCTTTAATTTTATTTAATGAACATAAGTTTCCAAAGTACAGCTTATGGATAACAATAGCTTCCCCTCCCATAACTTCCCTCCCACCCACAACACTCCCCTCTCCCACTCCCTCTCCCCTTCCATTCACATCAAGATTAATTTTCAATTCTCTTTATATACAGAAGATCAGTTTAGCATACATTAAGTAAAGATTTCAACAGTTTGCAGCCACACAGAAACACAAAGTGTAAAATACTATTTGAGTACTAGTTATAGCACTAAATGCCATCTCATGTTCAGTTCTGCATGTCGTGGTCCTGTCTTTGGGGTCAATTTAATGATTTTCTTTTTTTATAAGATTTATTTTATTTATTTGAAAGAGAGTTATGGAGAGAGGCAGAGAGAGGAGAAAGGAGAGAGGAGAGAGAGAGAGAGGTCTTCCATCTGCTGGTTCACTCCCCAGATGGCCACAATGGCTGGAACTATGCCGATCTGAAGCCAGGCGCCAGGAACTTCCTCCAAGTCTCCCACATGGACATGCACACACACAGAGCAGGAGGGCAATCTTCCTTCTACAAATATCCAAAACAACCAGAACTGGGCCAGGCTCAATGCAGGATCTAGGATCACCACCTCTGTCTCCCTAGTGAGACAGAGCCCAGGACTTTATCCATACCTCTTACTTCCCAGGATGCATTAGCAGAATTTGTATTGGAAATGGAGGAGCCAGGAGTCAAACCGGCACTCAATATGGGATGTGGGCCTACCAATCATCGGCTAACACATGTGCCATGATGCCCTCCCCATGCCTGATTAGGAACAGATTCAGTGTGGAGTTCATTGGGAGCTTGGGTTTGGCTTGTTTTGCTGACATGGTTGTCCAGACAGCTGTGGTGTTAGCCTTAGTGCATTATGCCAGCCACCAGAAGATCTCAGCTCAAATCCCTTCTCTTGTGTGACCCTGGGCAGGCATTCTGTTCCCCAAGTGTCTCCCTTTCCCCATTTGAAAATGAAACAATAACACTCTCTGCTTTCCAGTGTCATTTTGTAGTTAATGGCGAAAGGCACACACATTTACTTAGCTGAAACTTTCCAGATGTGTGGTTACAAAAGACATATGAATTATGTTAGCTGCTTCATATTTAGGTAGCTGTAATGCTAGTAGAGTGTAACGAGTAGTTAAAAGGCTTTCAGTGTCAAGGACTAAGTGTCCTAGATTTTGGAATAGCACACAACAGATATTTATAACATAAATGTAATAGAATACCCTGATTTCCCTCAAAGTCAGTGATTCGTAATTATGGTAGCACATTGGAACCACATTTTTTTCTAAAAAAATGTTCCAATACCTGGACCTAGTACAGTGAAACCAAAATCTCCAAGGTCAGCACAGGGACTGTGTTGTCTCTTTCGGATAACCTGTCCTCAGAAGAGAGTATAAATTGCATCTAGGTGATGGGTCACTTGACACATCAATGGTCACAAGCATATTAAATTTTTTGTTACTTAATTGATGGCAAAGGGAAGTGAGAGCACCTCCTGTGATGATCTTGTCAAAGCAGCGTAACCATAGTTTAATGAAGAATCTTTGGCCTATCCTAGTTTGAGAGACATTTTAGAAACACTTGGAATATACTCTTCAAATGTAACAAGGTCAAAGAAGCCAAGGGAAGATTGAGGAACTGTCCCAGGCTGCATTTGATTAAGGAGACCTGAAAATTAGTTGCAAAGTGTGACTTAGGATTCTGATCTGGTTCCTGAATGAATATGTCAGGGAACGGGACAGCCTGGCCAGCTGTGCCCCTCCCAACATGTACAAGCACAAGAAGTTTAGTGCTGGGCTTTTTCCACCCTGCCCGTTGCTAATTGCAAGATCCTGTTTTGACTTTAAACATCCTGTTATTGCATGTTTCCCACACTTACTCTTGCTGAGTTGGTAACATGTTTTCCGTGAAATAGGTGGACGGTGGGCGGGATATATAAGAGGGTTGGAGGAGGCGAAGAAGGTGGGCGTTCGCGACATGTAACGCGAGTCTGCTGAAAAATAAAGTGGAAGCTGAAAAGCCGATAAATGCGTCTGGTGTCTCCGAGGTCTTGCCGGCCTTAACCTATCCGGAAGGTGTACGCCTGCATGAATATAAGGGATTTATTTGTGAAACACTTGTGGAAATGAGGGTTTGATGGTTCTAGCACATCAATATGGATTTCTTGGTTTTGATGATTGTGCTTTGTTTAATTGTGAAAATTGTCTCTCTCTTTTTTAACTTTTATTTAATGAACATAAATTTCCAAAGTACAGCTTATGGATTACAATGGCTTCCCTCCCATAACTTCCCTCCCACCCGCAACCCTCCCCTTTCCCTCTCCCTCCCCCCTTCCATTCACATCAAGATTCATTTTCAATTCTCTTTATATACAGAAGATAAGTTTAGTATATATTAAGTAAAGATTTCAACAGTTTGCAGCCACATAGAAGCACAAAGTGAAAAATACAGTTTCAGTACTAGTTATAGCATTAAATCTCAATGTACAGCACATTAAGGACAGAGATCCTACATGAGGAATAAGTGCACAGTGACTCTTGTTCACTTAACAAATTGACACTCTTGTTTATGGCATCAGTAATCTCCCTATGCACCAGTCATGAGTTGCAAAGGCTATGGAAGCCTTTTGAGTTCACCAACTCTGATCATATTTAGACAAGGTCATAGTCAAAGTGGAAGTTCTCTCCTCCCTTCAGAGAAAGGTACCTCCTTCTTTGATGACCTGTTCTTTTAACTGGGATCTCACTCGCGGAGATCTTTCATTTATATTTTTTTTTTCCAGAGTGTCTTGGCTTTCCATGCCTGAAATACTCTCATGGGCTTTTCAGCCAGATCCGCATGCCTTAAGGGCTGATTCTGAGGCCAGAGTGCTGTTTAGGACATCTGCCATTCTAAGGGTCTGCTGTGTATCTCATTTCCCATGTTGGATCGTTCTCTCCCTTTTTTATTATATCAGCTAGTATTTGCAGACAGTAGTCTTTATGTGCTCCCTTTGGCTCTTAGTCCTATCATTACGATCAATTGTGAACAGAAATTGATCACCGGGACTAGTGAGGTGGCATTGGTACATGCCACCTCGATGGGATTGAATTGGAATCCCCTGGTATGTTTCTTACTATACCGTTTGAATACTTGTGTATTGATTTGAATAGTTGTGTATTGATTACAGTATTCAACCAAAAAGTATTAAGTAGAACAAACAAAAAAAGTACTAAGAAGGATAACGTATTAAGTTGTTCATCAACAGCCAGGGCAAGGGCTGATCAAGTCACGGTTTCTCCTAGTGTTCATTTCACTTTAACAGGTTTCCTTTTTGGTGCTCAGTTAGTTGTCACCTATCAGGGAGAACAGATGGTATTTGTCCCTTTGGGACTGGCTTATTTCACTCAGCATAATGCTTTCCAACTTCCTAACAGGGATCACTTTTCAGTTAAAATTTAAACACCTAAGAATAATTGTGTGTTAATTACAGAGTTCAACTAATAGTACTAGAAGAAAAAAATACTAAAATGGATAAAGTATTACATTGTACATCAACCGTCAGGACAAGAGCTGATCAAGTCACTGTTTCTCATAGTGTCCATTTCACTTCAACAAGTTTCCCCTTTGGTGCTCAGTTAGTTGTCACCAATCAGGGAGAACATATGATATTTGTCCCTTTTGGACTGGCTTAATTCACTCAGCATGATGTTTTCCAGATTCCTCCATTTTGTTGCAAATGACCGGATTTCATTGTTTTTGAATGCTGTATAGTATTCTATAGAGTACATGTCCCATAATTTCTTTATCCAGTCTACCATTGATGGGCATTTAGGTTGATTCCAGGTATTAGCTATTGTGAATTGAGCTGCAATAAACATTAATGTGCAGATAGCTTTTTTGTTTGCCAATTTAATTTCCTTTGGGTAAATTCCAAGGAGTGGGATGGCTGGGTTGTATGGTAGGGTTATATTCAGGTTTCTGAGGAATCTCCAGACTGACTTCCATAGTGGCTTAACCAGTTTGCATTCACAGCAACAGGGGGTTAGTGTCCCTTTTCCCCTACATCCTCTCCAGCATCTATTGTTGGTAGATTTGTGAATGTGAGCCATTCTCACCGGGGTGAGTTGAAAGTTCATTGTGGTTTTGATTTGCATTTCCCTGATTGCTAGGGATCTTGAACATTTTTTCATGTGCCTGCTGGCCATTTGGATTTCCTCTTTTGAAAAATGTCTAATGAGGTCCTTGGCCCATCTCTTAAGTGGGTTGTTTGTTTTGATCTTGTGGAGTTTCTTGATTTCTTTGTAGATTCTGGTTATCAACCCTTTATCTGTTGCATAGTTTGCAAATATTTTTTCCCATTCTGTCAGTTGCCTCTGCACTCTCCTGACTGTTTCTTTTGCAGTACAGAAACTTCTCAATTTGATGCAATCCCAAATGTTAATTTTGGCTTTGACTGCCTGTGCTCCTGGGGTATTTTCCAAGAAGTCTTTGCCGGTACCTATATCTTGCAGGGTTTCTCCAATGTTCTCTAATAACTTGATGGTGTCGGGTCATAGATTTATGTCTTTAATCCATGTTGAGTGGATTTTTGTGTAAGGTGAAAGCTAGGGTTCTAGCTTCATGCTTCTGCACGTGAAAATCCAGTTTGCCCAGCACCATTTATTGAATAGACTGTCCTTAATCCAAGGATTGGTTTTGTATCCTTGATCAAATATGAGTTGGCTCTAGATGTTTGGATTGATTTTTGGTGTTTCTATTCTGTTCCATTGGTCTATCCATCTGTTTCTGTACCAGTACCATGCTGTTTTGATAACAACTGCCCTGTAGTATGCCCTGTAGTATGGTAGTGTGATGCCTCCGGCTTTGTTTTTGTTGTACAAGATTGCTTTAGCTATTCGAGGTCTCCTGTGTCTCCATAAAAATTGTCTCTCTTTTTAAAAAGATTTATTGATTTATTTGAAAGAGTTACACAAAGAGAAGGAGAGGCAGAGAGAGAGAGAGAGAGACAGAGAGAAAGAGATGTCTTCTAGCTGCTGGCTTACTCCTCAGATGGCCTCAATGGCCTGAGCTGCACCGATCTGAAGCCAGGAACCAGCAGCTCCCTCTGGGTATCCGATGCAGGTGCAGGGGTCCAATGACTTGGGGTCATCCTTCACTGCTTTCCCAGGCCATTGCAGAAAGTTGGATTGGAAATGGAACATCCAGGACTTGAACAGTGCCAATATGGGATGCTGGCACTGCAGGTGGAGGCTTTACCCACTGTACCACAGTACCAGCCCCCAAGAATTGTCTCTTTTTGTAAGGTACTATGTATTAAATCCAATCAGGTTTGGAAATTCTTGTCATCAAATTATTTGCAAATGTTCAAGTAAATAAAAGACCTTGTACAGAACTCAGAAGTGTCTGTTATGAGACATATTGTGGTAAGAGAATTAATGGTAGCCATAAGGTCCCTCAATCATCTTTCAGGACCGACACTATGTATCATGTGTCACTTAGCAGTATGATGCACCTGGATGTGGGGAGTTCTAGGAGGAGACCCCTTTGGCATGGATGCAACTCCTGCAAACCTTAAACAGTAAGTAGAGCTTTCCCTTGCAAACATAGGTTAAACTCTCTTTACAGAGGAAAATCCAGAGGAATATACAGAAAATACAGAGGAAACTGACTCAGATTGATTACAAGTATATGAAAGGGGAATGGATTCCCCAGACTTTGAGAATAGATTCTAAATGGAGACCCTCTTGGTAAGGTGGTCACCTGACTCCCAACTTTGTCCTAATCCATTGGTCTGCTCCTGCTGCTGGTCTTGTTGGGAGTACTACCAAAGTACACTGCTTGAACATTACACGGTGTCTAAGACTCACCTTTGATACAAATTGGACTGAAGGGGAAAAGTTAAGTGGTATCAACATATCCCTTAGACTTGACAATTTCCAATTTTCTATACGTTTGTGGTTGATAAATGTTATATAAAGATATAAATAATAAAATATGTGTGTATATGTATATATAGAATTGTATATATTAAGTAAACAATGGTATTATATCTAAACTGCACTAACCCTTCACAAAACAAGATTTGATGTTACCAATGGACAAATAAAAAAGTGGTGGACACCACAAAGCTTTGTGGAAATGCAAATTAAATTAAAATGAGACATTTTCACATACTCATCAGAATGGTTCAAACAAAGGAAGACTGAATATACTAAATGTTTTGAAGAATGTGAAGCAATTGCTAAATTGTAAATAGACTTAACTCTTTTTCAGTAGTTATTAAAACTGAACAAGTGTAAGTGTATTTGTCAGTAGTGTTCATAGGTGTACTAGACACAATTACTTACATTGGCATAATAAAAGATTTGGATAATAACAGAACTATCCACAATAGTCATAACTAGAATCAACTCAGATATACATAATGATACAATGGAGAAAAATAAACTGCAGAATAGTAATCAAATAAAAATCTTGAAATAAAATATAACTTATGGCATACTACTTTTTCAACATGAATTAATTTCACAAACACAATAGCTACTGAGAAAATAGATATTAAAAATGCATAATGTACAATTCCATTTATATTAAGTTTACAAAGAGGCAAAACTAACTTATGACTTGATACTGGGTATATTTTGGAAAGAGGAATAAAGGGGAGAGTGATCCAACATGGGAAGCGAGATACTCAGCAGACTCATAGAATGGTGGATGTCCTAAACAGCACTCTGGCCTCAGAATCAGCCCTAAAGGCATTCGATCTGGCTGAAAAGCCCATGAGAGTATTTCAGGCATGGAAAGCCAAGACACTCTGGAAAACAAAAACAAAACAAAACAAAACAAAACAAAAAACAAAACAAAAAACAAACACCTAAATGAAAGATCTCTGTGAGTGAGATCCCAGTGGAAAGAACAGGTCTTCAAAGAAGGAGGTACCTTTCTCTGAAGGGAGGAGAGAACCTCCACTTTGACTATGACCTTGTCTAAACAAGATAAGAGTCGGAGAACTCAAGGGGCTTCCATAGCCTTGGAAACTCATGACTGGTGCATAGGGAGATTACTGATGCCATAAACAGGAGTGTCAATTTGTAAAGTCAACAACAGGAGTCACTGTGCACTTACTCCTCATGTAGGATCTCTGTCCTTAGCGTGCTGTACATTGAGACTTAATGCTATAACGAGTACTCAAACAGTATATTTCACTTTGTGTTTCTATGGGGGTGCAAGCTGTTGAAAGCTTTACTTAATGTATACTAAACTGATCTTCTGTAAAAAAAAAAAAAAAAAAAAAAAAAAGAAGAAATTATCAATTCCCAACTTGACTCTCACTGGGATTAAACATGACAATAGGTCTGATCTGATTTCATCATCATTTAAAAAATCATCTATTATTTTTCACTTTATGTTTCTGTGTGGGAGCAAACTGTTGAAATCTTTACTTAATGTATGCCAAACTGATCTTCTGTATATAAAGAGAATCGAAAATGAATCTTGATGTGAATGGAAGGGGAGAGGGAGTGGGAAAGGGGAGGGTTGCGGGTGGGAGGGACGTTATGGGGGGGAAGCCATTGTAATCCATAAGTCATACTCTGGAAATTTATATTCATTAAATAAAAGTTAAAAAAAAGAAAGAGGAAAGATAGGGTATATGCAGAGACATAAAGGGTATTCTGACGTCATGAAAAAATTATTTTTCTTGACCAATGTGTTGGTTACACAATACATTTAGTTTGTAAGAATTCATTGAGCTGAATCATCCATGTAGGATGCATGCTGCATTCTCTATATGTATAATGCCTCCAGATAAGCATTTGTTGAATACAAGCTATGTCTAATTCACAATTTGCCCAAGTTGAGGTGTGCATTACTCTGTTGATGGTGAAGGATTTCTTGGAGATTCTCTCCTCACCATTCATTTAGTCAGTGACAAGAAAGTCCTTTGATCTGAGAATCACTGAACTGAAAATTGAAACCTGGGTTCTTAAACAAGATCTAGTATTGATGTAGTAGAGGCACTTCATGTCATGATTTCTTATTCCCTAATTAAGGTAGCCTTTACATTACTGGATCTCTGAGGCCTTTTATCTCTGTAATTATTTCTGTGTCCTTCTCATCCTACAAAGAGAAAGGACCAAGCAGGGGCCCCAGAAGTAAAAAGGATGAACAGTGATTCCACTTCTCAAGCAATAAAGTTATTTCTTTAAACAGATCCTTTTATTTTGTTTTATCCAAATAAGGTATACAATTCTTGTAGAGTCCTAAAATCAAAATTTTACTTGCATAATTTTATAGGTTATGAAACAGACCTTATCTGACCCTCATTTTCATTAACCTGTGCCTCAATTATTGACTCAGTTCATGCTTACTTAAAAGTCAATACTGAATGTCACTGTAAGTTCATATCGGTAAACCTGCTGAATTGACTGTCTGCTTGGTAGGAAAGTGGCATGACTCATGGGACAAGGAATTTGACCTGAGCTCTGCCTCCTTTGGGAGCTGCTTCACTGGCCAAGGGACAGGCAAAGGTAATTGAGGGAATCCAAATTGATATGATAGATGTGAAAATTCTGTGTAAATTATCAGAATCCTTACAAACATGACCAATTATAAATGTTGCATATCTGTAGTCTTTACAAAACTAGATGTCTCTTTATTTTAGTTAGAAATAACCACAATAACTCAGCATTATTCACAGCAACCAGGATACACGCATAGTCTAAATGTTCATCAGCAGGTGACCTGATGAATTCTGATAAACTCTTTGGAACTTTCTTCACCTTAAAAATAGCACACCTTAACAATTATGGCAACGTGGGTGAACTGTAGGACTTTATACTTAAAGAAATATAGCAGACATAGAAAAATATTATAGCATCTCACTTATATGTGGAATCTAAAAAAATCAGTCAATGGATAGAAGCATGAGTAGAATGGTGTTTTTCAGGGGTGGGGAGGAGGTAAACTGGGTAAATGTGGGTCAAAGGTCACATTTGCAGTTAGGGAGGGATAAGTAATTCCAGAGAGCTAATGTATAGCATGAAAACTATAGTTAATAGTGTATTGAATCATGAGAACTTGCTAACTGTGTAGATTCTAGGTGTTACTACCAAAAACAGTAACTTAGTAAAGTCATAGGTATGAAAAGTTGTTTGTGATAATCATTTCACTGGTTTTATTATATTAAAACATCATGTTGTACACCTTACATATTTACAAAAGCATTGAAGTGAAAAAGAAATGACTGTGCTTATCAATATATCAAAATTGTAATGATGTGTTTACAGGATATGCCTTTGTACAAGCAGTGCCCCTGATGATCTAGTAAGGTTTGCCATTCTAGCGCTATTTCCATCCTTATGCCCATTCAAGTCTGTACATGGTGGTCCGTCTATGCCATAGCTCTGTTTGAAGAAGTCCCTGCCTCTCCTGCGCATCTGCAAATCAAGCATGTGGATCTCTCCGTGGTCTCCCTTCCTGACTTTCCATTATCTTTTTGTGTTATTTTTAACAATGACAGCCCAAGAAAGCAACAGAAACAGGTGTATGGAACTGACTAGGAGGTGGAGAAGCCATCCTTTGTCCAGCCCTCTGCACTTGGTTCTCTGCATTGGCTTTTGCTGCAGTGACATTGAGTAAGTTTCACCTCTTTAGTGATGGAAAATAGAGAACCCTGTTATCTACTTCTTGTCTGCAGAGTGTGTGGCCCTGTTACGTAGTGACCAGTGTGGTGTACCTATGGAGTAACATTTTATTTCTAAAATTGTTCTTGAAAAAACTGAGATGTGAGCGGTAATGCACCACAATTAACCTCAAAGGAGCTCAGGTCCTATCCCATTTCTGCTGTGAGTGAGTTGTGGGACACTACAGGAGTCTTGTTTCCCCAGGATCTGCCTTTCTTCAATTGAAAGGCAAAAAAAGTTAATACCTGCCTTTTCATGCTTTTTGGCTTTATTGTTAAGGGTATGAATATTTAGCTGATATATGTTTGGTTATTCAAGATGTGCAAGTCAGAACTATTTTAGCTATTGCATGTTTATTGGCAATGTTAGCATATACATTAAAATATTTTAAAAGGTGTTAATTTTTCCAGGAAACTGTTCTAATATTTCAGGTATTGTTATAGGGTGAGCATTTTATATATAAAAGATGGTATGAATTGATTGCCCTCAATGTCAAATTCATAACTGTCACCAATGGAAGAAATCAGGAAATAATTTATTGCATTGATTCCCAATTGTGGCTTCGCAATGGAACCAGCTGGAGTGTTTTAAAAAGCAGCAAAAATGCCTTCCCCAGCCTACACTAGACAGAACAGGACCCCTGCTCTTGGGTGGAGGAGGGGAGCACTGGAAAACAGAGCAAGAGGAAAGAACATCTTATTTTCACCTTTTTCAGTGGTCCAAAGTCCACTCAGAGAGAATGAAGTACACCTAGTTCATTGGGTACTTTTTAGGTCAAAGGGACACAAAATTAGCAGGAGTGTTATAAAAGCCTGAGCTTGCAGCTTCCAGTTGTCAGGAAGAGAAGGCTCCCATGGATCTGGTGGTAGTGCTGGGGCTCTGTCTCTCCTGTTTGCTTCTCCTTTCACTCTGGAAACAGAGCCATGGGGGAGGGAAGCTTCCTCCTGGCCCCACTCCTTTTCCAATTCTTGGAAACGTCCTGCAGTTAGATTTTAAGGACTTAAGCAAATCTTTAACCAATGTAAGTATACATTACGATGCTCTAATGGTTTGTGAAGGGCAAATAGTTAGCCTCAAATTTTAAATAAATTATATTCCTGGAGGTAAATTACTAAAATATTTTATTTAAGGGAAATATTTCATCTGGGTTATTATTTTTGGTGGGTCATTGTCAGGAATAATAGAATAAAATACTACATTTTGCCAGTAGGGAAATATGTAAGTTGTAAGGTGGAGTCAATACAACAAGATATTGCTGCCTTTGTTTTACAGTAATTTTATTAATGATTTTATTACCTGATTCAATGATAATAAAGTGTTTTGTTACCAGAGAGTTCACTCAAGATGTAATCTACTGTTTATGCATGTATTTTGTTCAGATAACCTAAGAAAATTAAACCAGAGGAAGTGAATTATGGCTGATGTCATGGAAGTATGGTACTACAATAAACACAAGTGAATGATGAAACAATGAGCTAGGATGTGCTGGGTGGTACTGGAATACTTTGGGGCCTGTACAAAGTACTGTCTTTGTCCTGTGAATGTAGAGTGTGGATTGAATTGTCCTTTCATGACATCCGTATATCCTTACCCTGCCTTGCAGTGCCCACTCTTCCTCTGTGTTAATAATATCAGCAAATCTTAACCTAGGCTGGATATTAGCAGTACCTGGGGTGCCTTTGATAAATGTAGATTTCTTCTGTTTATCACTACTGAGTGTGTTCACTGTGAGAAGAGCTTTGTAGGTAATTTCAAGTAGTGTCCTTGGTAGCTGTGTGTTGATCAAATTTGAGCAATAATCTCTGGTGAAGTGCTCAGGCATCAGAGACTGGCAAAGCAGGGTTTGCATTTGAGTCTATTTATTCGTCATGGGACCAGGAATTTGAAATTCTTTTACCTTAGTCTCTTTATCTGTAAAACAGTAAATAAATCTAGCTGAATGTGTTGATTAGTGGTGATAATCTGCATACTAATTTCCCCTGCAAGAGCCTGACTCATGGGAAGCATCTGGTATGGAAATATTTGAAGTTGCTTTAAAGGAACAAAAATATGAACAATATGATGGTACCATTAGTCCCAATCAGGCAACAATATCTACACCAAAGAGTGATTTCTTTTGCTAGTATTATTTTTTTTTCAATTTCCAGCTGTCAAAAGTCTATGGGCCCGTGTTCACTGTGTATCTGGGCATGAAGCCCACTGTGGTGGTGCATGGGTATGAAGCAGTGAAGGAGGCCCTAGTCGATCTTGGACACGAGCTTTCTGGAAGAAGCCGTTTCCTAGTGACTGCAAAACTTAATAAAGGATTTGGTAGGTGTGCTTGTGCCTGTGTGTTTGTTGGCTGGTGGTGAAGGGGGTGGAGAGGACGGAAAACAAATGCAAATGGCTCCTCCAGCAGAGCTGGGCCAATCCGCAAGGCTAACAGGTGTCAGCTTCCGCTTTATTGCCTGGAGTCCTCTTCTAGCTTCCGTTTCTTAACCTTTAGGAGTCATTTTCAGCAATGGAAAGAGATGGACGGAGACCCGGCGCTTCTCACTCATGACCCTGCGGAATTTCGGAATGGGGAAGAGGAGCATTGAGGAACGAGTTCAAGAAGAAGCCCACTGCCTGGTGGAGGAGCTGAGAAAAACCAATGGTGGGTGACTCTTTATATGTCCTTAAGGAATGCTCTCTTCTCTAGTGGTGGCCCTGGACACAGTGCAAGTGAGAAAAATCTTTCATTCTGTGTCCTGGTTGTCAGTGCCCAAAGGAGAAGGGACTTTCTGACAGAGTCAAGGGAACTTTTGTGTATGTTTGAATGTTGTGTTTTATACCCTGACTTACGTACAGTGTTGGGAATAAAATCATTGCATTATCCTTTCCTGCTCCTGCATTGTTTTAAAGCTATCATGTTTTTCAAATAGATAGCGTTTAATATTTTTCAATATAGTAATTGTGTAATAACTGTTTAGAACATTTCATCAGGGGATAGTTTTCCAGAACACCTGGTGGAAATGAATTCATCACATCCTCATGGAACTCAAAGAATTACTGATACTTTCACTTAATTGGTCTATATTTGCAGAAAGAGCCTCACTGACATGTCCAGGTGATTTTCTCCAGGCCTACGACTACGATGTCTGCCAGGAACTATGCTTGTCTATGATTTTCAACACCTAGGCAATGCTGAAAACAGTCCTTATCCATTATACTTTCTCTGTAGATGAGTAACTATTTTAAAATTCTCAGCGAAAGTTATTTAATGTTGTTTAACTGCTTACCATATTGTTTCGTATACGTTGAGTAAAAATCATAAACTACAGCTAAATGCTACAAACTGCACAAAGAACAATATTAGAATGATTGATATTAACTCTTCACTCTACCTACCTTAATTTTAAATTGACTTTTTTTTGAGTTTGCTTATATTCCCACTCATTATTTCCATATTAATCATGTTTTTATTTTCTATATTTTATGTAACTCTGACATCTGGTATTGTTATGGATCTAGACCCAGGGAATGACATCTACCCCAAGGATTGCCTCATTACTAGAGAGAGCAAACATGTGCACATTGCATGCCCTTGATACTCAGACCTACTTCACCATAGTGCATACTTCCATCTCGTTTATGAAACTTACACAGCAAACCAGTATTCTCCTTTATTCTCCCAAGTGATGGACCACTAGACACCTCCACCCTCTGCTCATAGCACAGATGTCTTTGACATTACTCAAATTATCCAACACTATACTTAGTGTAGTATCATGGTCACCCATCCCTTCCAATGAAAACCTCATTAGAACCTGTGTACCCAGCTGTCTCCCTTGATCCTTTAGCCTCTTGACCACCCCAGGTGCTTACTTGCATGGTCCTCATGCCTCTTCCTCTTGGGAACTGTGCAGAACCTCCTGTTTTTTCAATATCCATTAACTCTTCTCCTCCTGACCTCACCATAGCCAAAAAATTTTAAAAATCTCAGGTACATTGATAACCAGTTGGATTCCAGGTTATACATTTATGGTAATTATTTACCTACTACTATTATTTAACTATTACTCAAACAGTACTCTATACTTTGTGTATCTGTGTGGGTGCAAACTGTTGAAATCATTACTTAATATATACTAAATTGATCTTCTGTATATAAAGATAATTAAAAATGAATTTTAATGAAGAATGGGATGGGAGAGAGAGTAGGAGATGCGATGGTTGTGGGTGGGAGGGAGATTATGGGGGAAAACCACTATAATCTAAAAGTTGTACTTTCGAAGTTTATATTTATTAAATAAAAGTTTAAAAAGAGCAGAAAACAACTTTCCACTGCTATAACTGTTTTCATTAGTGAAATGATGGACTTGACCTAACTGACAGTCAAATTCAAAAGTTCATAGTAACCCAGAGTTCTTTTGATGGTTATGTAGAGCAATAGTCTACAATTCCACAAGAGCATGAAGTTTGTCCAAATGAATAAAATGTAAGTGCTGATTGGTGGTGATGTACCTGGTTTCCAAGGGCAGGAATCATTTTTTTCTACATTAAAGAAATAAATGGAATTCATTTTTCCTTTTTTTTTTTCTTGAAATTTAAGTTTGAAGTAAAATTTCTAATTTCAGTTTTAGGTGAACAAATCTATCTTATAATTTGTGTTTATTTGGGTTATGGTTTCTTTTCACATTGCACGGATGGTATTTGCTGTCTGTATTTCTTTCACCAAACAACTTAATTCTCTCATACATTTTCTCTCTTTATTCTTCCTCTCTGCAGTTTCAATTTATAGTTTCTTCAATTATTTGGCATCTATAAAAAGTCACAAGCCAGGCCGGTGCTGCGGCTCACTAGGCTACTCCTCCGCCTTGCGGCACCGGCACACCGGGTTCTAGTCCCGGTCGGGGCGCCGGATTCTTTCCCAGTTGCCCCTCTTCCAGGTCTGCTCTCTGCTGTGGCCAGGGAGTGCAGTGGAGGATGGCCGCGGCGGCCATTGGAAGGTGAACCAAAGGCAAAAGGAAGACCTTTCTCTCTGTCTCTCTCTCTCACTGTCCACTCTGCCTGTCAAAAAACCAAAAAAAAAAAAAAAAAAGTCACAAGACATTTCTTTCCTTAATTGTCAACAAAGTTTCATGATAGATATAATTCTACGCTGACAACTCAAGTTATTAGGTGTTTACAAAAGTGACCTCTAAGTCTTTTTTTCCCTTTTGCCTTCCAAAATAACATTGACCTAAGGCATTGGATGTTAATGGAGTAGCTGGGAAATCATTATAAAACAAATTAGGATGAAATGGTCAATTCAGGTTTACCTGAAAAGTTTTGTGTTGGACTAACTGTGTCAAAGATGTTGTTGATTAGGTAATTTCCATGTAAATATTGTTTTAGATTCCAAAATTACATTTTTTTGAAAGTTCAAAGGCAAAAACTTATGTATGTGTATTTCGTAGTATTTTGAAAATGTTTCTAATTCTTCAGCCTCACCCTGTGATCCCACCTTTATCCTGGGTGCTGCTCCCTGCAATGTGATCTGCTCCGTGATTTTCCAGAACCGTTTTGATTACACGGACCAGGATTTTCTTAGTTTGATGGGAAAGTTCAATGAAAACTTCAAGATTCTGAATTCCCCCTGGGTACAGGTGAGACCAAGTTCCTCTCTTCCTGACAAATCTCTTTTCTTAGCCTATGTCCTGGTCAGGGTATCTTCAGTTTTCTAAATTCCCCAGTATATATGGGCACTTCTGAATGCCCATGTTGTCTACGATATTCTTTACCTACCTTTTCTTCCCAGGTTCATAGTGCTTTATTGTGTATTTCAGTTGTAATCCTTTGCCTCAGGTCAGCTGCAAGTTGTCCATTTGCCCTACAAGGTTTCAGAGATACACTGGATTCTTTTCTACCCTGAGTGAATTCTGAATTAGATGAAACAAAGATAAGTGCCTTGCATTGTTCTTCAGGTGGACCTCAGACAAGTTAGAACAAGAAAAGAAATTTCCTCCTTTTGAATCAGGGGCTTCCTTTCCAAGACCACTGACAAATCAAGGAGGGGGATAGGACAAGGGCAAGCAAAAATGCCACAAGTTTTCCTACCACTTTTAACTTGCACCTTTTTTTTTTTTTTTTTACCTTCAGCTTTCTCCTGTTGCTGTAAAGCTTTTACTATTTTCTAGAGTTGATTCTGACTGCTTTTGCTTGATTTCTCAAAACTTTTGTGGAGGGGTGGGATTTGGAAGTGCCTACTGTACCATTTTGGCAGACATCTCATGATGAAGTGAATGTTTGCATGCCACAGTCCTATCCATATTGTAGCATCATGGAGTGGCTGCCTAGAATATAGAATTGAGTGCTTTATTTTATAGCCAGATGTCTGATTAGAGAGCTGGAATTCAAGCCCCTTGTCCATCAAACCTGAAAACTCAGTTTCCATGAAGTCATTGAATAATTGTCCAAATGAATGCCCAAGGCCCTTGCTGGAGATCCAAGGCCTTTCTTGAAAAATCTTCTGCTACCCACATACTTGTTTACCAGTCAACACTGAGAGAACCCTTCACCACATTCTTTGGCTGAAATACCCTAATTTGGTGAGTCAAGGAGGGAGCATATTTGAGAGCACATATACTACCTGGAAGCTCAGATTAGGGTAGGGATGCTTGATTGCTTTTCTGAGATGCTAGCTAACCAAATGGGGATTAGCTAACCAAATGATTGGATTAGAGGTATAAAACCCGAAATATAAGCAACGCAATTTCACTGTGTGCTGAACTGGAGCAATGTGATGTGACAGAAGTAACTTATCCACTCTGGTGCATGGGTTTTTGAATGTAAAATGTTGATCTGGATTCCACGATGTCTTTGTGACCCTTGCATTCACACAACAATGATTTTTATTCCTGCAGTTGTTTGCTCATGGAATAAATATCAGCGAGTGGTGTGTGCTGGATATTAGGTTGCTAAATATTCCTTGCTTCTGTCATGAATGTCACAGAATGTGAATGATGGCAACTCTTGCTAGTCTTTATTATTTCAGTGTTTCAGGGGGAGAATTAATGATGAAATTAGAGAATCAACAAAGAGATCCATAAAAGTAATGTGTGATACAATAAATTATTTTTAATTTTGATCATGTGCTCCCTTACGTCTCTCTGACTGCACATAGGATTATTTTATTTGAGTAATAAAATATTACTCCTTAAGGTAGAGATTATTTTTATCCATAGTTTAAAGTATAAGTTGACATGTGGTGTATTTGTCTTCAATATGTGCTTTTAATATAATAAATATTTTTAAAATTTTTCAGTTCTGCAATTGTTTTCCTATTCTCTTCGATTATTTCCCTGGGAGTCATAGGAAAGCAGTTAAAAATATTTTTTATGTGAAGAATTATATTACAGAGCAAATAAAGGAACACCAAAAATCCCTGGACATTAACAATCCTCGGGACTTCATTGATTGTTTCCTGATCAAAATGGAACAGGTAAAGTGTGATTAGTTTGCCTGTATTTTGTGGCTCATTGATGATGCATACATAATAGGAATGTTTCAATGGTCAAATAGGAAATGCTTGGCAAGCAGTTTAATTATATATCAAGGGCATGGATCTTGACTAAGCGTCATGGAGAAGTTAAAATTGAGTTGTTAAGCAATTAGAATACATGGGCTCTGTTTTAGGTGCTAATTATTCGAGGCAACACAGAGTACAAATCTCAGTTGGCATTGAGAACAAAATTTTAAAAATTCAAAGTATCAAACCATATAGGATTGTGAACGCAATCATATCCTACAGTATTTGGGAAGAGAAGCAAGGTTTTGGCCTAGAGGGCTTCCTCCATGTCCTGAAGTTGGATATGGATCTTGAAATATTTGCAGTCAAGTATAGGAGAGGGAATTTCAGGTGGGTGAAACTGTGTAATGAGAGGTTCCAAGTCTGAGATGGCAAAGAAACAAAATAACCCTTAATTAGTGTAAGCAAAAATGAATTTGGACAGATAAGACATTGGAGGTGTCTGTCTGTATGCTGGCACTGGGAGTTTTGATTTGACCAAGTAAAGCTATGAGCCAGAACAAAAGTGGAATGCAAGTAAAACTTACAGAAAATGATCCTTTGCATTCGGTAGAGTGACCTGTAAGTGAAGTTGGATCTTAAGGCCTACTTTCAGACTATCTAGCTGACTATTTGCTTTCAGACCACGAGTCTTGTTGGCATTGGATGTCTGGGTCATGTTTATGTATTTATTACTTATTTTTTCCATTCAGCCACTCCATGCTTTTTTATCAGAGAAGGTAACCTTTTCATAGTAATTGTTGATATATTGTGACTGACTGGTGAAATCTTAAAAAATGTTCCCTTATTTTGCAGATTTGTTTTTCCTTAATTCTTTCTGGATATCTTATGTTTTGTCTTGATGTTTTCTGTAGTGATATGTTTTGAAATGCTTAATTTTTACTTGTTATGTTTATTACAGACATTCACTTTCAGGTTATCTCACTGTTAAATGAAGTATCTTGTACGTAAAATGTGGTACTTTATGCCCACATTAATTTTAGTGACATACAGAAACTAACTTTCACTATACTCCTGCCCCATGTTGTATGTTTTGATGTCACAGTCTGTAACTGCATATAATGTATATTCCTTAACAAGCTACTGTATGTATTATTGTTTTTAATAATTTTATCTTTTCAACATATTGTCATTAACTTTTTGAGGTAACATTTTAAATTTAGATTATAGTCAAGCTTAATTGCTCAACTATATAAAGATCTCAGAAAATTAAAAGTAAAGGACCATAGTCCAGGAGGAAAATAAGCAGGGACTGTAAGCAATAATTAAAGGAAAAGATGTTCAACTTCCCTCATATAAATTTTATATAGTCACAGAATCATTAAAACCATGGTAATAAGCAATGTCTATCACATTGTTTGACAGAGATCTAAAACTAAATTTGACAAAGCACTGTATTTGCAGTAAAACTGATACATCTCAGCATTTCCATTTTTGAAAGTTTTTTTTTAAAGAAATTCGGCCTGAGAAGATCATTTAAACATTTATTTAATTAATTTGTTTGAAAGAAGAGAGATAGAGAGAGGAAGAAGGGGGTGGAGGTAGGGATGGAAGGAGGAAGGAATGAAGGGAGGGGAGAGAGAATGAGAGAGAGTGAGCACCAGGAGCCAGAAACTCAAGTCTCTCACCTGGGTGGCAGGGACACACTAATTGAGCCATTACTTGCTGATTCCTGAGTATACTTTCACAGGAAGCTGGAATCTGTAAAGGAGCTGAGTTTTTTTTTAAATTATTTTATTTTTTTTGAAAGAGTTACAGAGAGAGGTAGAGCCAGACACACACACACACACACACACACAGAGAGAGAGAGAGAGAGAGGTCTTCCATTTCGCTGGTTCACTCCCCAAATGACTGCAACAACCAGAGCTGAGCTGACCCGGAGCCAGGAGCCAGGAGCTTCTTCCAGGTCTCCCACATGGGTGCAGGGGCCCAAGGACTTGGGGCCATCTTCTGCTGCTTTCCCAGGCCATAGCACAGAGCTGGATTGGAAGAGGAGCAGCTGGGACTAGAACTGGCGCCCATATGGGATGCCGGGGCTGCAGGCTGGGGCTTTAACCCACTGCGCTACAGCGCAGGCCAAAGGAGCTGAGAATTAAACCAGGCACTTTGAATATGGGTTGTGGGTCTCCTAAGTTTTGTGTTAACCAGTAACCTAATTACCAACTCACCCTTTCATTTTTTTTTAAGACTTTATTTATTTATTTGTGAGATAGGTATAGACAGTAAGAGGGAGAGACAGAGAGAGAGGTCTTCCATCTGCTGGTTCACTCCCCAGATGGCCGCAACGGCCGGAGCTGAGCTGATCCGAATCCAGGAGCCAGGAGCTTCTTCCAGGTCTCCCATGTGGGTGCAGGGGTCCAAGCATTTGAGCCATCTTCTAGTGCTTTCCCAGGCCAAAGCAGAGAGCTGGATCGGAAGAGGAACAGCCGGGACTCAAACTGGTGCCCATGTGAGATGTGGGCACCTCAGGTGGAGGATTAACCTACTGCACCACGGCGCTGGTCCCCACCCTTTCGTTTTTATAAGACAAACTTATTGGGTAGTTTCCCAAATAATTTTTTCCTTCAGGATTTTGAATATATCATTCCACTCACTTCCGGCCTTTGAGGAGTTTGCTGAAAAAATTCATAGCCTTATCAGGGTTATCTTAAGTGTATCAAGTCAGTTTTCCCTTGATATTTTCGAAACATACTCTTTGTCTTTATATTTAGACAACTTGATTGTGATGTGTTTTGGTGTTAGTCTCTTTGGATTCATCTTATGTATGTCCTTTGGGCTTCCCAGACCTGGATTTCTAGTTCTTCCCCAGACGTGGGAAGTTGTCTGCTAAATTTCTTTGAATAGGTTTCAGTCTTTTTCTATCTTTCTTATCTCCCTTGCACACTGATAATGTATATGTGGTTCTGTTTGATTGTGGCTTTTAAGTCTCCTTTACCCTTTTCATTCTTTTGTTTTTTCTTTTTGCTCCTTAGATTTGATGATATTTAGTCAACTGTCTTTGTGTAACTGGTCCTTTCTTCTACTTGATCTAATAGGCTGTCAAAGCATTCCATGGAATTTTTTAGTTCAATTCGGTGGTTTCTATTTGGGACTTTAAAAAATACTTTCTATCTCCGGAAATTCTCCATTTATTTGCACATTGCTCTTCTTACTTTGATGAGCATTTTTATATTGTTATTCAAGAATATCTGTCAGGTAAATAAAGTGTCTCCAGTTCACTGAGATTGGTTTCTGCAGACTTTGCTATTTTATTTGGAACAGATGTCTCTATTTTTAATTTTCCTAGATACCCTTTGGTAGTTTCTGTGCTCTAGATGAGAGATTTGCTTCTCCGAGTGTTGTTAGATTGTTCTTGAATAGAAGAACTCTGTCTGGCCACACACATAAATCTTCATGTTTTCCCCAAATATTTTCTCTGTTTCTGCTGGTCTATGGGAGATTAATGTGTTATACCCTGTAGATACTACACAGTAGTACAAGCAGAAGGCAGACTCTGCTGAACATGTAAGGGCATTAGACATATGTTCCAACCTTTTATCCTCATAAGAGAGTTCATCTTTCACCCTCTCTCTAATTTTATAGGGAATTAATTTGTAGCAAATACTTGCATTTGTGTTCCAACTGCTTTATGTGATCCTGGGACAATAACTGCTGGGTGTGGACCCATTTTGTGTTTACTTCTTTTTTTGTGATTTAAGGAGCATCAAGAATGATAAGTCCCAGACTCCTAGAAATAGGTGGTTAAGTATGTTGTGGGAATTATAAAAATTGTAGCATTCAGTGCATAGATAAGCCTCTTACAGGATGAACTGGGACAACTCTAGATATCACTGGGGATACTCTGGCGAAGCCTAGGGAAATATCAAACTCCTGTTCAGGATTTCAGAGAAATTTAGACTTCTGTGGTTTATCCTTTCACTGCCCTACTCCTAGAAAATGAAACCACTGGGAGTGATTCCATGTCTGTATAAAACTGCCACATTTTTTATGTGGTCTAGAAACCCAGGTACACCTGTTCTCCTAGAGTGAATGAATTAAGATGCAAATCCTGGGAACCAGTGAGGCTGGGCGTTACACGGCTGATCTAAAATCTTTCTTCTTGGAATAAACTCAGTTTTGGGTTTTTCTTCTGTATTGTGTGACATGGTGCATAAGGTGTGGCCCATATCTGAGTTTGTCAGAACTTTCCTTTCCAATTCGGTGTGAATATTTTCCTAGTAGGTAAATATGCAAGATTCTCTTGACTTGTCTTGCTTTCCTTCACAAGGAATTAATTTATAGTTTTATGTTTATTTAGAGCATCCATGGACAGAGTGGGAAAAGCTGCCTGTGGTACCATGTTGTTGATGTCACACTCTGAGAATTATATTTTGATTCTGACTTATTACATTTTTTCAAATATGATATGACCTTAATATCTCCATTTCTGTCGATTAAGATTTTTGTCTTCATACAAAGAAGTGAAAACTCAATTAGCAATAAAAATAATAGTAAAATAATAAAAAGTGGTATGTTTAGTTCACATCCAGGGAGTCTTATGTTGATAGTTCAGAACTAGTACCACAGAGCTGAAGCCTCATGGACTCAGGTGCCTACCATTTTCTATTACCACATTTAGCCCATGTGCCTTTCCATTAATGCTGAAACTCATGTTCCAAAATGAAGTCTTTATCGACTCCACTTCATATACTCACACGTGTTTGGAGTAAGAAGAAGGAAAGAGGAAGTGACATCAGCAGGTCCTTCTCTGATGCTACTGGTGATAAAAACATGGCATGGACAACCCAGCTGCAAGAGAGGCTAAGAAGTGGAAGTTTGAGGCAAACAAGGGAAATAGGCTTAATGAAATGAAGACTGGGCCGCTTAAACTACATTCTCTGCCACACCATGCAGTTGCTGTAGTTTTAATACTGCTTTCTCCATTGTATAAGTTTGCTTACCTTTAGAAAATCTTGCGATCTTTTGGATTGAGTTTTATTAAATATCCTGACAATGTATCAAATACTTATGTAATTTGTAGGAAAAGTGTAATCAACAGTCTGAATTTACTATTGAAAACTTACTGACCACAGTGAGTGATGTGTTTATGGCTGGAACAGAGACAACAAGCACCACCCTGAGGTATGGACTTCTACTCCTGATGAAGCACCCAGAAGTCATAGGTATGTTCATAATTAAGAAGCTGGGCCAACATCAGGAGAGAGATTGGGAAGCCACTGCTGGTATCCTCCATCTTCTTTCTCTTAAAAAAGCTTCATTATTGAGATTTCTGTTCCACCAGCTTGAAATTGTACAAATATATAGGGATAGAATGACCAAGTGTGCACAAAGGGGATAGTGACTGAGAGCAGTGAAGACAATGTGAACAGTCGCAAAATCGTAAAGCTCTGGATTGATGCCTACACACTCCAGATAAGGTGCTGGGCTCCATGGGAGGGCCTTTGAGTAAGCACGGGCATCACAAACTGGCCTGGGATTGTTTTTCTTTTTCTTCTGAAGAGCAGGATACTTTGAATGGTAGCTATGTTCTCAGAGATCTTTCATTATTCTGAAAATGTAGTTTTCTTATGCTGAGGTAAGGATGATCAAAACTCTTATTTGTTGATGTATATTGGATATACTAGAAATTTGATGACATGACCTGAGAAAATTTCCACAGTCTGTGAAGGATTTTTAAAGTTTATATTTGTAAGAAAACTGTATGCAAGTTAGGCAGCACATATACCTGAGGATTTTATTAATCCAGGAATCTGAGTCAAGAAAAGAATTTACCAAGACAAGATTTTTTTCTTTTTTAAAGGCCATCAAAGGGGCCATCAAAGAAGGAGGTACCTCTCTCTGAAGGGAGGAGAGAGCTTCCACTTTGATTATGGCCTTGTCTAAATAAGGTCAGAGTTTGTGGACTCCAGAGGCTTCCGTAGCCTTGGCAGCTCATGACAAGAGCCTTGGGTGATCACTGACATCAATTGTTAAATCAACAAGAGTCTCAATCACTTGCTCCCCATGTCGGACCTCTGTCCTTAATGTGTTGTACTATGAGAATTAACAGTAAAACTAGTCTTCAAATAGTACTTTTTGTTGTTGTTGGTTTTTTTTTTTTTTTTTTTTTTTGTGACAGGCAGAGTGGACAGTGAGAGAGAGAGAGACAGAGAGAAAGGTCTTCCTTTTGCTGTTGGTTCACCCTCAATGGCCGCCACGGCCGGTGCGCTGCGGCTGGTGCATCGCGCTGATCCGATGGCAGGAGCCAGGTACTTCTCCTGGTCTCCCGTGGGGTGCAGGGCCCAAGCACTTGGGCCATCCTCCACTGCACTCCCTGGCCACAGCAGAGAGCTGGCCTGGAAGAGGGGCAACCGGGACAGAATCCGGCGCCCTGACTGGGACTAGAACCTGGTGTGCCGGCAACGCAAGGCGGAGGATTAGCCTAGTGAGCCGCGGTGCCGGCTCAAATAGTACTTTATACTTTGTGTGTCTGTATGGGTGCAAACTGTTGAAATCTTTACTTAGTATAGAGTTGGTTTTCTGTCTATAAAGGTAATTAAAAATGAATCTGAATGAAAAACAAATACCTTCTTTAAAAATTTAATATTTACTTACCTGTAAGCAAGTTCTGCATCTATTTATCATCTATGTATCATATTACCTACTCAGGTTATTGTGGTTCAGAATTCCACTGAAATAATAATAAAGTATATACATATGAGAATGCTTTCTGCTAGAGCGTTTAACATTATTTTGGAACATGCAGAGTAGTTGAAGGGTAATATTCAATACTGTAGCGAGGTTGACATTTATAAATGTTGTAAGAGATTTATACCAAATGAGCAGGACAATGTGTACCACTACACTTCCAATAAGTCTCAGTTTGGGGAAGAGCAGAAAGTTCAAGCAGACAGAGGCAGAACAGAGCAGAGAACGGGAGGCTCTCCCGGCCAATATATTTATCTGAGAACTGTTTTCTTCCCCAGAAAAGGAAGGCATTCTTTCTGGAGAAACTGAACCTGAGTGAATGAGTATTTGAGTGGCACTAAAATTCTTGAATTTTTGTCCTGTTGTGTATTCTTCTATTTGAGACCTCTAATTGACGACCACTTCATCCTCTGCTTTTGTTTGCTCAGAAGGCTACTAGAGGGTGTGCTGTGTCCAAACAGCTACAACCAAGCGAGACGATGTCATGGGCATCAGGAATCAGGCGAGCTCATGAGGTGGAGGCCGAGAGGGTCAAGGAGGGTGCTGGGTACCAGGCTTAGGGAGCAACGACTTCAGAGAGGACCACGTGGATACTGTGGATGTAGGGGAGACACCCCAGACAGAAGAGAAGTAATTGTTTATTTGATGCTGTCAGTAATTAGCAGATCATTACTAGCAATTTGAAACCTGAGCATCTGCACCATTTAAAATTGCATCTGAAATTGAAAATGGAAATAGACATGATGTGCAAAAGATGAAACATGGTCACAATTGTCCTATCTATGACCAACAGATATTCAAACATAATGAAACAATGCACCTCACATCGATATGGTAAAATTTGTGATATGAGCATATTGCAAAAATAGGGCGCTGGGAAATGTGTGTGTATCTGTGTGTCTGGAGCTGGGTGCGTGGATTTGTACATTTTGGATGAGGTGTTGGTGGAGATGTATGTCCTTACCTCTCTCTCCTATTAGCAAGTTTTCAGAAATTAAAAGTTTTTATATTTTTTTTATTTCAGAATGGTTTTAAAGTTACAAAACAAAAATTGTAGTTTTTTTTTTTTCCAAATTTATTTATTTTACTTGAAAGTCAGAGTTAGAGAGAAGAGAGGCAGAGAGAGAGAGAGAGAGAGAAAGGTCTTCCATTCGATGGTTCCTCCCCAATTGCATGCAATGGCCAGAGCTGTGCCGATCCAAAGCCAGGAGCCAGGAGCTTCTTCCAGGTCTCCCACACGGGTGCAGGGGCCCAAGGATGTGGGCCATCTTCTACTGCTTTTCCAGGCCACAGCAGAGAGCTGGACAGGAAGTAGAGCAGCCGGATCTCGAACCGGTGCCCATATGGGATGCCGGCACTTCAGGCCAGGGCGTTAACCTGCTGCACCACAGTGCCGGCCCCAAAAATTATAGTTTTACAAAGGGTTCCCAATATTACACATCCAGCTTCCCTGATTTTTAATGTCTTATATTAGTATATTTGTCATAATTTTTAAATCATATCCAATGTCCCCTATTTTTTCTAAACTCATCTAGGAATTATCTAAAAATAGAAAAAATGAAGAACTAGAGTCATTGTTTAGAAATGTGAACATAATCTTCAAAAAACTAAAAATGGATAGCATATGATCTTACTATTCTACATCTGAGTATAAAGTCAAAGGAAGCTAACTCAGCATGTCAAAAATATCTATGCTTGTTGTTGCATTATTTTGATACGAAATTAAACTTGATGTTCATCAACAGATTACTGGAAAAAGAAAATGCAGTCTATATAGAATAAAAATCTATGCAGCCTTAAAAACAGTGATATTCTATTAACTGGAACAAAATGAATGGAACTGCAGGTCATGATGTTAAGTAAATCCAGACTCAGAAATATTGCACATTCTTTGTTTTATATGGAAGTCATAAAAGTGTAAATCTGATTGTAGAATAGTGATTATTAGAGGTTTGGAAGGGTAGAGAATCAGGGAGGTTGATGACAATACCAAACACGGAGGGAATGAGTTCTGGTGTTTTGCAGCACAGTGGGGTGTCTACAGTTCACCACCGCTTATTATGTATTTTGTGAGCAAATAAAAGACAGGAGCTTGAAGCCTGCAAACATCAAGTCATGACAAGAGAAGGAAATTTAGTCACTTTGTTTCCATCAGCTCATGATGTATACATTTACTGAACTATGATACCCCATCTGTATGTATAACAATTAAATGTTAACCAAAAAATGTAAGACATTTAAGGAAGTGGAAATGCTAACTCACCTAATATGCTCATGACATACTGAACACATGCTTCAAATTGTCAACTGTACCCAAAAACATCAACAATTAAAATAATAAGCCAAGCACAAACAAAAGAAATTTGTACCTAAATTTTAAAGAAACTACTAGAATCTTTCAAAATGAGCACCTTTGGAGTATGTGCAGATCATAGACTCCAAGTTGTAAATAAAGTGACATGCCTAATGCATAAATCCTTACCCACATATGGATCACTTTATGGAATTCACATTTAAAATACCATATATAATTTTGATATAAAATTAGTACTTGTTTCCATTTTTTGTTCTTAAAGAATAATTTCTTGAGTTAATGTATACTAAACACTTGTATTTTGAAGCATCTTTTCCTATCTATTTCTATTTCTTATACTAAAGGCTAATATACAGATGTGTACAGATATATCTTAATGCATATCTTGTAAGAGAGTTATATCACGGTAATTCAAAATGTTCATGGAATATGGAACAAAAAATGCTTGTTTTGTGCAAAAAATTATTTAAATCCATGCATAGTTTCTTCATGGTAAAAAGTTTTCTTGAAGTTTTTGAAGTTTCTCTTCTGTGTCTATAACACAGTGATTCTTTCTGTTAATCTACATGTACTATAACCTTTTATGGCTGCTGGGACACTTTCATCTTGTTTCACTTAACTCTCAGTTGCTACCATAAATGTGCCACGCTTCTCCTATTCCAAGATTTCTTACTGTGTCTTCTAGCTAAAGTGCAGGAGGAGATCGAGCGTGTGATTGGCCGACACCGGAGCCCCTGCATGCAGGACAGGAGCCGCATGCCCTACACGGATGCCACGGTGCACGAGATCCAGAGATACATTAACCTCATCCCCAACAATGTGCCCCATACAACAATCTGTAACCTTAAGTTCAGAAACTATCTCATCCCCAAGGTAAGTTTGCTCCTCCTACACTGCAGGTCTCTGATCTTGAAGTTTCCAGACCTAGTATAGTTCCAGTCCTCTGCAGCACAAAATGAGAGAAAGAAAAACTTATATGAGTGGAAGTCTGATGTTTCAGTGTTAGACTATAAAACATGTCTTTATTTTACTTAAAAATGTTTATATAATGGAAACAAATTGTATGTATTTCATGTATACAGTTTTAAAGCATAATGACACTTCCCAAACTACTCTTCCTCTCTCCCTCACTCCCACCTTCCTCTTTCTTTTCTTACTTTCTTTTATTTTTACAATGACATACTTTCAGCTTAGCTAGAGCCTTGCAAATATGTCCTGTTTTTAAAAGAGATTTTTGCTTTCTTTGGGTGCTTACATTTTCAGATAAGTGTTAAAAGCATTAGTTGTGTCAACTACTCAACACCCTGGGATTTCTATCCAGGTGGCATTAGATCTATAGATCAATATGAGAAGAATCAACGTCTTGACAAGCTGAATTTTTCAATTCATAGACATAATTTTTGTTTTATTTTATTTGGGATTTTAAAAATTTTCTTATATGTTAATTTCAGTACAGTGTCTTTCACACATACACATTTTTCCCCTAAATAAGTGATGGGTTGAGTTTATTGTAAATAATTTACTTCTGAAAATTTCTTTTATACTTTCTTTATTCTGGTATGTGGAAATATAATTGCCTTTATTGTTTTGGTAACGATATACAGCTAACCTGCTAAATTCATTTATCATCGCTAATAATTTGTAGATTCATGTGTAATTTCTATGTACACATTTCTGTGATATGGCTTAATATTTGTCTTTTTCTTATTTTCAGTTTCTCTTTTCCTTATTTCACTGGCTGTGACCTAAAGAACAGTATTGAGTAGGAGTCATGAATATGAGCATCCTTGTTTTGTGTCTGATCCCTGGGAGAGGTGGAGGTTTAACATTTGAGAATGGTGTTGAATGTATATTTGGTGAATAATTTTTAACAGATTAGGGAAGTTTGCAATCTTATTTTCTTTTTTTGTCATGAATGCATATGCACTTGAATTAAGTGGATTGTCTGCATTTGTTTAAATGACCATATATTTTGGACTGCTTATATATAATGTGCAATAAATATAGTATGTATTTATATGCACTAATTAACATACATACACAGCTGGGTTGGATTTACTACTTTGTTAAGGATGTTTGTATCTATATTTATAACACACTGGTCTCAAATTTTTTCCAGAAATTAATTTTGTCATATTTTTATATGAAGGTACTTTTAACTTCATAAAAATGTAGGTAATATTTTCTACTGTGAGTTTATTTTATTGCCTTTTCCTCCTTTCTTATTTTTTTTACACATTTATTTCTGAGAAAAGAGAGAGAGAGAGATCATCAACTGGTTTATTCCGCTAATGCCTCTAATGGTCAGGGCTGTGCTGAAGCCAAGAGCAGGTAACCTAACCCATGTCTCCTACAGGATGACAGGAACTCAACTATTTGAGCTATCACCACTGCCCCCTAGGGTAAGCACTAGCAGGAAACGAATCAGGATCTGGATCTGGGAACTGAACCCAGGTTCTTTGATGTGGGACACAGACATCTTAACTGCTGGGTTAAACATACTCTTCCAGTTCTCACTGCCTGCATTAGTTATGTCTTTGGAGTCCCTAATATGCATTGGTTAAGTGTCAGGTATGCCATAAGAAAACATTCGGTCTCTTGTGAAGTTCTTCCAGAAATGTTTCATCTCCCACACTAGGCAGACAGAGCAATTTAATTCCTCATCTTCACTCAGAACTGTAGATGAATACAGTCAAAAATTGATTATAGGGGCCGGTGCCATGGTGTCCTAGGTTAATCCTCTTAGAAAAGTGTAACACGGGAGAAGGAGGCCCATGATTCTTTGGGATGCCTGATACCAGGTTAGGCTGATGGCCTGTGGCCACTGCAACCAAGCATACATGATGCTATCTGGGATTTAAGTCCAATTACCTGGGACCACTTGTTTCCATAAGGCACTGGGGCCAGACTGGAGGCTCCATCCTCGTTCCTGAGCTCTGGGCAGGGATTCTTAGGATTTTTCCAGGGCTGGGTTTTATCAGCCTGGAATCGAGTCCCAGGAGTCAGTCCTGCTTTCACTACTGTTCTCAGTAGTGCCCTACTCACTTATTTTGGCTGGAATCTTGCTCCTTGCTGTCTGCCCAACCTTGAAGGACCAGTGATAAATGCGGTGCTTGGCCCCTAGACTGGCACATAGTAGGTCACACCTGAGTCTTTGTCACCAGGTCCTGTGAAGGCAGGTGTGCATGCCAGGCCCATGTGTGGCTGGTGGTGATCCATGACAAAATGGTTTTATCTTACCAAGAGGCAGGAGGGGCTCTGCTTGATGCAGAGGGGTGTCTAGAGCACGGGTGGCCTGCAAAATCATTTGTCTGGTTCTGGCAAGGCAACCACAGGCCGAACTTGAAATTCACTAAATCTGTAGCAGGCTAGATTTTATGTTGATAATTTTGTATGGCTGACAAATGATGTTATGGATCTCCAAATGGCCCTTGGCAGAAGACAGTTTTCCAACCCCTGGCCTAGAAGCTCTGTCTGTGAGCGCTGGCATTAGGGAGGATGCTTCTGGGCTTTGTCTGGAGCTGAGGCTCGTCGTGGCAGACCTGGAACAAAAGTGTATGGCAAGGTCCTGAGCTCATTTTCTTGTTCTGCTCCTCGTTGGCTAGAGTCTTGTGTCACTGTCTGGCAAGGACTGGGGGAGGGCTAGTGGAGGCAGTTCACTGGCCACCCAACTAATGAGTGTCCAGGCATTCAGGCTCCAGGTACTGGGCCAAGGGCAGGGGTTGTGGGACTCTGTCCAGCACTGGTTTGGCCCTAGTGATTGGGACCCTGTTAACTATATTGAACACTAGGATTGAGTTTTATCCTGGCCCTTCTTTGTCTGTTATGTGCGTTTTAGGACTGAACCAGTAGATGGGAGATCTCTGTCTATCTGTCTCTTTCAGGTAAAAAAAAGAATGTGTTTAAAGAACAATCAATAGAGTCCAATCTATCAATTATTTATGTTATTTCTTGTGCTTTTGTGTCACATTGAAAATGTTATTTGCAAGCACAAGATCTCAAATACTTATTCTCATTTATTCTGTGAATTGGTGCATAGTTTTTTAACTCTTACCTTCAGGCATAGGATACAATTAAAGTTAATTTTTACTTTTTCCTGTAAAGCAATGATCGCTTATTTTACCTACGGATATCCACTTACATTTGGTGTGATTTGCTGAAAGTATGTCTGCTTATTCTTCTTTTAAATGATGTTTTTTTTTTTTATTTTCATCTACTTGAAGAACAAAGAGGGGAACACACACAAACACAGCCACAGAGAGACAAACTTAAACACACACAGTGAGAGAGAGAGAGAAAGAGGGATCTTTTATCCACTGGCTCTGCAGCAGTCAGGCTAGGTTCTGCTGAAGCCGAGAGCCCAGAACTCTATGTGCATGTCCCCTGTGAGTGTCAGGGGTCCAAGAACTGGAGTCATCATTTGATGTCTTCCAGGATGCATTAGCAGAAAGCTGTGTCAGAAGTGGAACAGTGGGAATTCATACTGGCATTCCAAGGTGGGATGTGGTTACACCACAGGGCAGCTTAACCACCTGGGGCGCAAAGCCTGCTTTTGTTTGTTAAAATAACATTTCCAAGTATTATTTGTGTGAAAAAATGTAAGGTAATAATTTAAAGTAAGTAATATGTATGTGAAAAATTTTAAAAGCAAAATTATAGACCAAAATATGATCAACTTAGATGGTATTTCCCTTAAACTTTGAATCAAAAACTTATAAATTTTAATATGAAGCTATGTACATAAGTATTACATACAGCCTACACATATGAAAAGCATATATGTCTACATTAATCCATATATGTGTCTACTCTATCACATTTAATGCTTATATATAGTATATGTGTTTCCTAAGAACAAGCAGTTTCTGCCACATGACAATTACAACATTCACACAGAAGAGTTCTGTCATATATACAGCAATTATTATAATATAATTACAATTTCCTAGTTATCCTCAGATATATTTTATAGATTTTTTCCCAGAGAGAGCACTTTCCCATTTCAATCAACAGCAAGGCTTCTTTAGTTACCTCATTCCCTTAGTCTCCCGTGATCCATACTAGTTCCTTTTCCTCTTTTGTTTTCCTTGAATGCACCGATAGTTTTGAAAGCCCAGTCCACTTGTCAGTTGAAACATTTTGCAGTCTGGCTTTGTGTGAATGTTTTTTAGAGACTAGAGTTGTGTTGTGGGCTAAAATATTGCATGGGTGATGTGTACCTCCTACTGTTTCCTAGGGGGACACGATCTTACTGCATTCCAGCATTGGTGTTAAAGTCTTCCCTTAGAAAGTAGGGGTGTCTGCCAGATTACCCCATTACGGATAGTCTGTTTTTCATATGAAATTAGTAAATACAATCTATTGCATGGGACCTTAAGACCTTATGGATATCCTGTTTCCCAAATTGAAATTTAGCTAGCAATTATTAATTAATACTCCTTATCTGTATTAATCATTCTATTTGGACCGCTGCAAAATGATTTCTCTAATTTTTCATGTCTTCTTTTTATTTAAGTTTTAAAGGTATTTAATTTTTGTATATTTGAAAGGCAGACTCAGAGAGGGAGAAAGAGAAAGAGAGTGAGGAGGAGAGGGAATGAGGGAGAGAGGGAGTGAGGGAGTGGGGGAATGAGGGAGAGGATGGAGAGAGACAGAGAGAGGGGGAGAGAGAGAGGAACAGAGAGACAGAGTTCTTACATGCTCTGATTCACTTTCCAAATGTTTGAGAATAGGAACTCAGCTTGGGTCTCCCACATGAGTGGCAGGGCCCTAAGAACTTGAGCCATCACTTGCTGCCTCCCTGGGTGCACAGCTAAATTTAGAAGCAGAGCTGACATTCAAACCTGACAGTTGGATGTGGATGTGAGCATTAAAAGTGGGACCTTAACTACTCTATCAAGTACCTGCCCTGGCCTCTATGTTTTTTAAAGTAGGATTCATCTATAATGAAGTTACCCTACATTTTCATATTAAATGAAAAATATTGCATCCAAATAATGAGGACTAAATAGATTTCACTATACTTGCTTATTTTCCAAAGGCCTAGTTAGATGAGACCTCCAACTAATATGACCTTTGAATAGTTTCAAGTACTCCTGGCTTTTCTAGAGTCAGCACATTTAGCTAGCATCAACTTCCATGTTAGAGAAAAATTCACATATGAGATGTGTGGCAACTCAGGCAATGAGGACAGGTACCTGGGTGCAAGCTGGTGATATAGAGGGGAGCTAAAGAGGGTTGACCACTCAGGGTCCCAAGTCCTTAGTACTTTAGTGCTGTTGGAAGGCTCTGAGCAAAATCACTGCTCCTGGGTTTAAACTCATCTTTGTTTATTACTTGGTGTAGCTGGGAATGTCACTGCCCTTCTTTGCACTCAATTTTCCTCAGCTAAAGACCAAAGGGCTTGATTCCTGATATCCAGCCTTTCTTCCCATTCCTTGCCTTCTTTAGGATTCAGTTTCTCTGTCTGTGTTTCACAGGGCACAGATGTACTAACATCACTGTCTTCTGTACTGCATGACGACAAAGAGTTCCCCAACCCAGACAGGTTTGACCCTGGCCACTTCTTGGATGCCAGCGGCAACTTTAGGAAAAGTGACTACTTCATGCCTTTCTCAACAGGTAACAGAAAGTCATTTCTATTTGTACTTTGGGGGACAAGTTAGATTTTGGGGTTCAATTAAAACTTAGGCAGTTTGTCCTGTGGAGCTGCTGGATTTGCCCTTTGTACATGATGAGGGACCTCATGTGACTCCCTTGCTCATGATAATTCTCATTCTAATTATAGAGACAGGTTAGTGTGGCTTTGGGATGTTAATCCAGTCATTTCAAATTGAGGAAGCTGCAGTACAGTTTAATTAGAATTCTGACTATAGACATATGTGGCTACACATGTGCTCCTCATAGAAGGTGAAATTCATTTACACTTTCCATACCTGCATGAGTAAGTTATCTAACCGCATACTTGTGAGAATGTTCTCCCTACACTGAATGAGTTATCGGGACTTAATAAGTAAACAGAGCAACTGAGGTTCTTCAGGAGCTTCCTTCCAAGTTAGGGAAGCAGGTGAATAGCCAGAGCACTATATGTACCCCTGCAGGATAAGCCTTGAACAAGGAAAGCAGAGGTTGCTTCAGAGGCTGGGTGAGAAGCAGTGGACTTGCTGCTGACACTGTAGCTTTGTAAGAGGGGAAAGGAGATTTGAGCTGTCTCCTAGGAGGTGGAGAGCAAGGAAAGGAGAGAAGCAGGACACTGTTTCAGAGGCAATCGACCGCAGGAGCAGGACATTTTCCATAGATCCAGGGAGTCAGAGCCAGCCTATTAGATGCAGGAACAGGGAAACATTGGGAATGTGGAGGATACTCTGAAATGATCACAGCGCGTCTGGATCTTCCTATATGCACGACTGTACACCTTGAACATTCGGTGTCCACAGCTAAAGTGTGTGCTGAGTCTAGTTATGGAGTCTGCTTTATTTTTTTTTCTGTCTTTTCAATGCCAACTGTGGGTCTGGCATTGTTCATATCAGTGTGTCAAGGACTGAGCTCTTCTTTTAATAATTCACATTTTATCTGCATAAAAAGTAGAGAATGATACTCATGGTGATGCAGGCATCAGTGGATCATGGATCTGATCAGAAATATAGAGAGGGAGAGATTGTACTGCCTGAAGGGATCACTAACATCGTAGAGTAAGTGATGTGGGACGCAGTTCCACAGGAAGCAGAAAAGAGCTTCTTAGACCAATGGGATAGCATGAGATGAAGCCTGAAACTTCATGGGGTACTTGACATTGATGACAAGAGCTGAATAGAGGAAACAGAGCATGGGAGGAGTGATATTGAACATCAGAACAGGAATAGAATGTGAAGAGCCAAACCAAGCCATTTGGACCCTATCCCAAGGAAAGACAAGGGAGCCATCTAAAGTTTTAAATTTAAAGAGTGGCATATTTAGACATATGGTTTTGAAATTGTCTTGGGGAAAGAAAGTCTTTGGCTAAATATTCCACCAAGATTCAAAAGGATATAGAATGTGAGGGAACTTTTTAAAGAGTTGGTAGAAAATGGAATTAAAAATACATATACTTTGATGATGAAAATTTTTGTGATGTGTTGTAAGAGAGATCTTCAAAAACTCATGGACAATGCACACGATGAAAAATCCATCTGTCTGAATTATATTTTGCACCAAAATGAACATATCTTTTCATTCTATTTCATTTTGAACTTTCTGAGGCATGCTCATGTATGAACCACCTCTTCTCAATCTTTCTCCCTTCAGTCCTGTGAAGGGAGTTGTGTGTTTCTGGAACAAGGTTGCTAAGAACTAACAGTGTCAAAAGAGGACTTATAATGTGGGAATAGTTAATGAAATGTGTGACACCGAACTAACGTTCAATAAATATTTGTTGAATAAGGCATGCCTGATACAATAAGACGTTAGCTTGCAGTCAGTGCTCTTAATTGACCATCCTGCCAGCCACACTATCTTCAATCCATCCATCTATTCAATCAGTGACCAAGTAGTTGCTACACACTTCTTTTGATAGTTTCAAAATTTAATGTTTAGATAACAAATCCTCTATGCTTGTTTTTTTTCAGGAAAACGAGTGTGTGTGGGAGAGGCCCTGGCCCGCATGGAGCTGTTTCTGTTCCTGACTGCCATTTTACAGAACTTTACCCCGAAACCTCTGGTCAACCCAAACAATGTTGATGAAAATCCATTCTCCAGTGGAATTGTCCGTGTGCCACCCTTGTACCGGGTCAGCTTCATTCCTGTCTGAGGAAGGTCAGGTCACGGGATGCCATGCTTACATCTGCAATTCCCCTTCCTCCAGGACACTCGCCAACTGTTTCCCCCTGTCATGGGGGCCTGCTCTGACCTGGCCTCTGACATTTCCTCATTGCGCAAGATCCATTCTCCATTCGGTGGGAGTCACCTGGGTCCCTTCACAAATGTATGTTTGCTATCACCACACTTAATACTCTTGGCCTGACCACCACATGGGCTTATACTTGTATAATACTATGTTATATGCTGTCACTGTAAATTTGGGCAAGATGATTGACATTGGACAGTTTGGATCCGTATGTCCTCTGCATGCTCTAAATAGAAGCATTATTAATTGCTGAAATCAGTTCTCAAGTTTTCTTCTTTGTACATAATTTGAGTAAAAATTAAAGGAAACAGATTCCCAAGAATCCATGGTGGTCTTCATAATGGTGGGCAAAGAGAGAGAAAAAGGGAAAGAGAACAGAAAGTGCTCTTGACCGCCTCTAGAGATACTGGAGGTTTGGATGTGAAAAATAGAACGTATGTCTGGGAGACATCCAACTTTATGGAAATACTGAGATGAGTCATTAGGAAATGTGTGTGTTAGATTTCACACAATAGCTTGGGTGTTACTATGGACATGGGATAAATTTTGGAATATTTTCAATGTTTTTCTTTACAACTGATATTCAAATATGTATTCCCACTCTCATATTGCTAATCGTATGTTCTGAGTATCATTCTCCTCTCCTTCCAGAAAACACAGTTCCTGGAAAGCTTCACTAGTTCCCAGTATTTTGCTCCCTCCCAACACATTGTTCAACACATAGCATAAATGTGATGTTAAATTGATGCTGTGGTCCTATAATCATTAGCTTCATTTCATCTCCAAGATGTACAAAACTGAAATATAACACATGTGAAATTCTCATTAAACAGTTTTTCTTCTACTCATTTAACAATTTAATTGTATATTATGGGTCTTCAAAAACTTTATGGAAATGTACATTACATAAATGCATAGGATTCAAATTGTTTATACATGTATCACCACTAAGCTCTCAAGTGCCTCGTATGTACCCCCAAGATTGCATTGGACTTGTTGACTATGAGACCCAGGTGTGACCCACCAAGTGTTGGCTTGTGTATCTGGAGGCACCCTCCCTACAACCTTGGGCACACCACAAGATGGTACCAGATTCTTTTGGGACTCAGTGCTAGGGTGGTAATACCAGGCACTGAGCAGGTTTTAATGATCCTTGTCCCAAGGCAAGTGTCTGCAGGCAGAGACTCTGGCCCTACTTCAGTTCCAGGCAGAGTTATGTGGTCCTGATTGAGCAGTCAACATCACCAGTGGCTGGTAGGTGTGGCATTGGACAGTGAGCCCACCTCAGCACAGACTGACCATAGTGGGGTGAGCTTTGTTTCTACTCTCAGGCTGTACTAGTCTTGGAGGACTATGGTCTCCAGAGTTGATCCAGCATTGTGGCAATTATGGGAACATGACAAGGAGCCTGAGACTGTCTTAGGGCCACGAAAAGGCTGAAAGGTAAAATATTCCTTTTAAGTCCCTCCCAGGGTTCACGCTGAACAATGCATCAGTTGTAGATTTGGGAAACATTTGAGTTTGGGGAATACTTATGAGACTGAATCAATAAAAATATAACAAAAGATGCTGACATTGTAGCATAGTGGATTTAACTGCCACCTGCAAAGACAGCATCCTTGTGAGCACGAGTTCAAGTCATACTGTTCCACTTCTGATCCAGCCTCCTACTAATGTGCCTAGAAACAGCAGAAGATGATCCAAATGCCTGGGCCCCTGTCATCCATGTTGGAGAGTCAAATGGAGTTTGAGGCTACTGGTTTCAGTGAGGTAATGATGCAGCCAGTATGAAATAGTATAGCTGTAGCTCAAAATATTACAATTGAATTACTGAAGAGAACAAGGTGTTAGCTTCTCTGCTCATCTTACAGTACACCAGTAATTGTGAAATCAAATTTTGCAAAAACTCAGGAAACCAAGTGAGAAACCATATGCTAGGTTTTAGTATAGTATTACAGAAATACTAACAAAAGCAGGAAAGAAAAAGTCACCAGCATTACCCTCTCCAAACTCCAGATAGAGCAATGTGGAAAGAGATGCCTCTCATGGGAATGAGGGAAATGGGGTTGGGATCATGCTTCAGACGTGTAATTGAATCACAAGGTTGCCATAGTGAAACCTAGTGCAGAATTCAGTACCTTGACCCCTGACCACAGGCCAGAAAATGTGGAATTTGTTTTTGAAACTGTATTAGCAAGGTGGCGACCTGATTGCCTCAAGCACTCCTCCCCATCCTTGGGCATCTCAGTATGAAGGAAGATTCCACCTGCTGGGGAGGAAGGCACAAAAATGAGCACAGAATAGAGGCTGAAACCATAGAAATAGATGTCGGCTTTATAAACAAGGGAACTAAGCACAGAGCTTACGCCATTCTGTCACTTGGCACCAACCCTGTTTCAGGAGGAATTTTTCTCGGTGGGGAAAGGGTGAGCAGGTGGTTCCTGGCTGCACATATTCACTCCATGAACATGGGAAGCATTTTCTGGGGGAGTGCTCCACAATCAAACTGGGGATCTGCTGGATTACCAAACAACTGTACTGCCCTGGCAAAAGAGCTCAGCCCAGGTTGTCTCCTTCCCAACCCAGGCTTCTGCTGCACAGAGCATCTTGATACCCAAACCACTAGGGATCCACAAGAGGTTCCACCAACTCTGCCCAGTGAACAAGAAAGGAGGCCTTGCCCAACCTCCCATGACCCAGAGAAGAACCCAAGTTGCCCACCCTAAGTAGTTTAGCCAATATTTAAGGAAAACAAAGTCAGATGACTGACCTTACTTCTCTGCCTTCATGACTTTTTATAAATCTATAGTAATCAAGATAGTGTGGTACTGATTTTCTAAATACCCTATCAAAAACACCTTCTGTGAAAGGAAAATTTGACTAATTGACTTCATTAAAATAAAAAATACATTTTGCAAAAGATAATGTCAAGATAATGATTAGGAAAGGTATAGAGTGTGAGAAATACTTAGAAAAGACATATCTGATAAAATTATTTCAAAATATTCAAAGAATCTTAAAACTCAACAGTGTAAAATGGACAACTTGACAAAAAACGGGCAAAATATTTGAGCAAATACTTCATTCAAAAAAAACAGATGGTAAACAAGTATTTGAAAAATGCTCAATGCCATCTTTCATTAGGAAAGTTTAAGCTAAAATAACAATGAGAAGGCACTAAACACCTATACAATGGTTCTGATATAAAACATGCATAAAACCAAATGTTGAGAAGCATGTGGAACAATGGAATTACTTTTCATTGTTAGTGGAAATGCAAAAGGTACAAACATTTGGAAGAAACTTTGATGTTTTCGTACAGGACTAAAATATTCATACCATGTTTTCCAGCTCTTGTGCTCCTTGGTATTTATCCGAATGAGCTGAAAGCTTATATTTTCTTACAAAACCTCCACAAAGGTGCTTGTAGCAGTCTTATCCATCTTTGACAAAAGCTGAAAGACAGCAAGGTGTTTTCTTTTTTTTAAAATTTATTTGAAAGTCAGAGTTACACAGAGAGAGACAGAGAGACTGAGAGAGAGAGGGGTCTTCCATCTGCTGGCTGCAACTGCTGGAGATGCACCGATCCGAAGCCAGGAGCCAGGAGCTTCTTCCAGGTCTCCTACATGGGTGCAAGGGCCCAAGGTCTTGGCTTCTACTGCTTTCCTAGGCCACAGCCAAGAGCTGGATCAGAAGTGGAGCAGCTGGGACTTGAACCAGCACCCATATGGGATGCCAGCACTTCAGGTGGTGGCTTTACTTGCTATGCCACAGCATTGGCCCCATGCAAGGTGTTTTCAATACTTTAATGTGTAAGCCAAACTATAATATTTCAATACATTAGAATATTATTTAAATACTATTTAGTGTTAAAAAGAAAATAGCTATTAAGACATGAAAATACAGAGTTAGATATCACTAAGTGAAAGAAGCCATATGTGGATACATGGAGATGGCAGAATAGTGAATGAAGTACTGCTGTAGGCTAGGGGTAAATCGCAAAAATATATATATATATATATATATATATATATATATATATATACACACACACTTGTAGAGAGTACATTCTTAGGGTAGAGTTAGAAAACCGCAGTGGAAATTCTATGTAAGGAAGGGGAACACGGTGGATCCGGTGGATCCCTGTGGAAGTGAGGATGCACAGCAGGAGCCTTGATACAATACACAACCCCAGCAGCTGAGAGCTGGCGAAAGTGCCAGCTTTGGAGAGTGTGGAGAGATCAGACAGCAGCAGCCCCTGCCTCTCGGATAGAGCCAGAGGGAAAGCCTGGCTGGAGTCTGGCCTGGAGGGAGGGAAGGGTGGGAAGTATCAGCATGTTCCTTAATCTGTATATATGAAATACATGAAATTTGTAAAAGTTCCAGGTCTTGGCTATTGTGAATTGTGCTGCAATAAACATTAGGGTGCAGACCGCTTTTTTGTTTATCAATTTAAACTCCTTTGGGTAAATTCCAAGGAGTGGGATGGCTGGGTCGAAAGGTAGGGTTATCTTCAGGTTTCTGAGGAATCTCCAGACTGATTTCCATAGTGGCTTGACCAGTTTGCATTCCCACCAACAGTGGGTTAGTGTCCCTTTTTCCCCACATCCTCGCCAGCATCTGTTGTTGGTAGATTTCTGAATCTCACCAGGGTGAGGTGAAACCTCATTGTGCTTTTGATTTGCATTTCCCTGATGGCTAGTGACCTTGAACATTTTTTCATGTGCCTGTTGGCCATTTGGATTTCCTCTTTTGAAAAATGTCTATTGAAGTCCTTGGCCCATCTCTTAAGTGGGTTGTTGGTTTTGTTTTTGTGGAGTTTCTTGATCTCTTTGTAGATTCTGGTTATTAACCCTTTACCTGGAACCAACCTAAATGCCCATCAATGGTAGACTGGATAAAGAAATTATGGGATATGTATTCTTTAGAGTACTATACCGCAGTAAGAAACAACGAAATCCAGTCATTTGCAACAAAATGGAGGAATCTGGAACACATCATGCTGAGTGAAGTAAGCCAGTCCCAAAGGGACAAATACCATATGTTCTCATTGATCGGTGACAACTGACTGAACACCAAAAAGGAAACCTCCTGAAGTGAAATGGACACTATGAGAAATGGTGACTTGATCAGCATAGCCCTGACTGCTAATGGACAACTTAATACATTATCCCTCATAGTATTTTTTTTTTGTCTGTTCTACTTAATATGACTGGTTTAATTCTGTAATTATCACACAGTTATTCTTAAGTGTTGAAAATTAACTGAAATGTGATCCCTGTTAAACATAAGAGTGGGAATAAGAGAGGGAAGAGATGTATAATTTGGGGCATGCTCGGGCTGACTTGCCCCAATTGGTAGAGTTGGAAACATACCAGGGGATTCCAATTCAATCCCATCAAGGTGGCATGTGCCAATGCCATCTCACTATTCCAAGTGATCAATTTCAGTTCACAATTGATCATAATGAAAGGACTAAGAGTCAAAGGGAGCACATAAACAAGTCTAGTATCTGCTAACATTAACCGATAGAATAAATAAAGGGGAGAGTGATCCAACATGGGAAGTGAGATACTCAGCAGACTCATAGAATGGCAGATGTCCTAAATAGCACTCTGGCCTCAGAATCAGCCCTAAAGGCACTTGGATCTGGCTGAAAAGCCCATGAGAGTATTTCAGGCATGGAAAGCCAAGACACTCTGGCAAAAAGATCTCTGTGAGTGAGATCCCAGTGGAAAGAACAGGTCTTCAAAGAGGGAGGTGCCTTTCTCTGAAGGGAGGAGAGAACCTCCACTTTGACTATGACCGTGTCTAAACAAGATAAGAGTCAGAGAACTCAAGGGGTTCCATAGCCTTGGAAACTCATGACCGGAGCATAGGGAGACTACTGATGCCATAAACAGGAGTGTCAATTTGTAAAGTCAACAACAGGAGTCACTGTGCACTTACTCCTCATGTAGGATCTCTGTCCTTAATGTGCTGTACACTGAGGCTTAATGCTATAACGAGTACTCAAACAATATATTTCACTTTGTGTTTCTATGGGGGTGCAAACGATTGAAATCTTTACTTAATGTACACTAAACTGATCTTCTGTAAAAAAAAAAAAAAAAAAAAAAGAAATTATCAATTCCCAACTTGACTCTCACTGGGATTAAACATGACAATAGGTCTGATCTGATTTCATCATCATTTAAAAAAAATCATCTATTATTTTTCACTTTATGTTTCTGTGTGGGAGCAAACTGTTGAAATCCTTACTTAAGGTATACTAAGCTGATCTTCTGTATATTAAGATAATCGAAAATGAATCTTGATGTGAATGGAAGGGGAGAGGGAGTGGGAAAGGGGAGGGTTGTGGGTGGGAGGGACGGTATGGGGGGGGAAGCCATTGTAACACATGAGTCGTACTTTGGAAATTTATATTCATTAAATAAAAGATAAAAAAAAAGAAATTTGTAAAAGTTCAATAAAATTTAAAAAACCAAATAGATAAAATATGCAATTACAAGAAAGATGCCAAAATGCAAAGCTATATTCTGTGATTTCTACTGTGTAACATTCTGGAAAAGGCCAAACTACTGCGACATGTAAAAGATTATTTTTGAGAAAAATCCTGCGGAGAAGTAGGGATGAGTAAGCAGAGAACACATGATTTTGGGGCAGTGAATTTATTCTGCATGATACCACATGGTGCATATATCTCATTAACACTGATCAACTTTACAGAATGTACAACAGAAGAGGGAACTTTATGTAAAATACAAACTCTGACTAATGTTGTTTCATTGCTTGTTAGAAAAAACCTACTAATGAGAGGTATTAATTACAGGAAAGTCTGTCTGTGGGTATGGGAAGGGTATATGTGGTAACTTCATTTTCTACTTAGATTTTCTGTGAGCCTTAAAGGGCATCCTGGAAATAAATTCTAGGAATTAAAATTAAAAGCAAATGAGGGCCGGTGCCGTGGCTCAGTTGGTTAATCCTCCGCCTGCGGCACCGGCATCCCATATGGCTACCGGTTCTAGTCCCGCTTGCTTCTCTTCCAGGCCAGCTCTCTGCTGTGGCCTGGGAGGGCAGTGGAGGATGGCTCAAGTCCTTGGGCCCTGCACCTGCATGGGAAACCAGGAGGAAGCACCAGTCTCCTGGCTTTGGATCAGCGCAGTGTGCAGGTGTAAGAGTATTAATCTCCTGAATATTTAAACTGAGATTGGAATTTTGTGCAATGGGATTGAAAAGTCAGTGAACTGGAAGTTGAAAACTGGAATTCTAAGACAGGCTTTTATACTGATGACACTGTCACATTGGTGACACTATATTACACTGAGGTACCAATTGCTCAACAACGTAACAAGACTTAGTTCTTACAAATAGAGCTTAGAAATCATGGCACTAGTTAATTTACAGGAAATCTGATGGTATTTTAAAAATCAAAACAAAGTTTGGACTAGTCGATCTCAGACATCCCTTCTATCTTTTAATTATCTATGATATTAAGGTTAGTGTTGGCCAGGACCACGGCTCACTAGGCTAATCCTCCGCCTGTGGTGCCTGCACCCTGGGTTCTAGTCACGGTTGGGGCACCGGATTCTGTCCTGATTGCTCCTCTTCCAGTCCAGCTCTCTGCTGTGGCCCGGGGAAGGCAGTGGAGGATGGACCAAGGTGCTTGGGCCCTGCACCTGTGTGGGACACCAGGATGAAGCACCTGGCTCCTGGCTTCGGATCGGCCCAGTGTGCTGGTTGTAGCAGCCATTTGGGGGGTGAACCAACGGAAGGAAGGCCTTTCTTTCTGTCTCTCTCTCTCTCACTAATTCTGCCTGTCAAAAAAAAAAAAAAAAGATTACTGTTTCATGTAGCTTTTAGTATGTCATTTTGGATTCCTGCATTCCATATCACGTGCTTGAGTTTGAGTCAGCTGTGCCCTCTGTTCCAATTTCTTGCTAATTCATCCCTGAGAGGCAGCAGGTGATGACTCCAGTTCTTGGAACCCTGCACCCATGCAGTTGACCTGCATTGAGTGTCTGGCTCCCAGTTGTAGCCTGACCCAGCATAAGTCATTGTGAGCATCAGAGGCTTGAACCAGCCTGGGAGATTTCTCTGTCTTATCTGTTTCTTTCTCTCTCTTTCTGCATTGCAAAAAAAAAAAAAAAAAAAAATCACGATTTTCTTTAACACTATAAAGAAAGAGTTCCAGGCAGGACCTAAGCTCAAAGGAAAGGAGGAGAAATAGAGCAGGGTCATTTTTTCTTCAAGGAGTAATGTGATTGCTGTAAAGAGAGTGAAGGAGCTCATGGTATCCAAAACAGGTTGATGTGGTTCTGTTGAGTTTAGAACTATGTGAATTAGGCAGAAAATTTCTTCTCTTTGCTCTGGATGTAGCATTCATCAAGATGTCGCTCAAGTTCTAAACTTTTTTGACTCTGATTTTAATCAATTTTTGTGATAATCATTAACTAAATTCATGATTATTTTGAAAGTCACTGAATAGGCTGAGTCATGCACATTCAGTAAATGTTGGTGAACTGAGTTGACCTGAATGCCTTGCTTGATAGAAGAGAGCAAGACATGAGACGCGTGGGGTCAGTTCAGAAGTCTAACACTGGCAGTCTGTGTGTCCTTGGCCGTGGGACTCAATCTCCAAGACCCAGTTTCCTCATCCCCCAAATGGAGACGATTTTACCTTAGGAAAAGGTTGACAGAATCCAAAGGATGTGATAGGCACGAAACTCTCTATTAATTGTCAGAATCTCTAATCATGACTAATAAAACATTGTCTAAGTTGGTCTTGACAAGACTTCATTCTTACAAAGAGAGCTTAGAAATAATGACACCAATCAATGTACAGAAAAGTCTTATGAAATCTTAAAAACATGCTTTTGTGTAAGCATTGCCATTTGTATTCTGGTAATGCTTATCTTCCAGTGAGATGTAAATCCTCTTGAACACTTAATGCCATCTTCTGTCCAAGTTTGCATGCTGTGGCCCATTGTGCTGCAGGTCCATTTATTAATTTCCATTCCTCCCTCCCTCTGCCACATCTATGTGCATTCTTTCCATAATTTACCTGCTTTTCTGTGCATTACATCTTTTTTCATTTCAGACCATGACAGATCAAACCCAACAGAAACAGCCTGGTCTGGGGTTGACTGTGAGGTGAGCATAGTCATAGTTTCCTAAGAATTTCTCTCTAAATTCTCCGAGATTGTCTCTTCTCTTAGATACACCGACCAAGTTTTACCTCTCCAGTGACGTAAACGCAAGAATCCTGTCTTTTTCTTTTTTCTTACAAGCACATCAAGTTTTATTTTAATTGGAGTCAATTAAAGGGGATACTATTTAATATGGAGTTTGCTTCTTTATGAAGAAAGTCAGCTTGGTGTTCATACAGGGTAACTAATATTTGAGGTTTGCTTTGTTTTGCAGAAGTTTTCCTCAAGGCAGTCTCAGTATAGGCCATAGTGCACCAAAATGGGCATCAGAAGATCTTGGTAGAAATCCCCTGGAATAAGCACTGTGGCACACACTTGCCGATGATGTCAGAAAGCTTGGGTTTGATTCCTTTGTTTCACTTTTGAGCCAGGTTATGCTAATGTCATTCTGGGAGGCAGCAGGTGATGGCTCAAGCTCTTGAGTCACTTTCATACACATATCCATGTGGTAAATAGGGGTGGACTTTGGGTCTCTGTCCATAGGCTGTCTCAACCTTGGCTGTTTTGGTGATTTTGGGAAGTGGACCAAGATATAGGAGATAAATCTTTCTCTCTCTCTGTCTCTGCCTTCCAAATTGTTAAAGATAAATAAATAAAGCTTTAGAGATTGTTTACCTGTGCTAGATCTCTTTAGAATGGATTTTATATGAGCATACTCAAAAGTGTGTGGTTATTTTCTTAGAACTGTATCTATGAAATATATGAAATTCATCTTCTTTATATTAATAATTTTTAGAAATGTGGTTCCCAATTTTTCATAGCTGTTGCTTTGTGTTGTGTTTGGTGTGTGGTGGGGGAGCTGTTTGGGAGATTCCTCCCTGCCAGGCACAGCCCTGCTAGATGAAGTTCACATGGCAGAAAGGGAGGGAAGAAGCTCTGTTTGTTTCATTTTGTTTGCCTAGATTAGCCCTGTGGAAAGAATTAAGCAACATTAGAATGTGTGCCATATAGGTTTCCCTATGGAGGAAAAAAAGCATGCTTTCACCATTTTTCTTAAAGATTTATTTATTTATTTATTTATTTGAAAATCAGAGTTACACAGAGAGAGGAGAGGCAGAGAGAGAGAGAGAGGTCTTCCATTGATGGTTCACTCCCCAAATGGCTGCAACGGCCGGAGCTGTGCCGATCCAAAGCCAGGACCCAGGAGCTTCCTCCAGGTCTCCGACATGGATGCAAGGGCCCAAGGACTTGGACCATCCTCCACTGCTTTCCCAGGCCATAGCAGAGAGCTGGACTGGAAGTGGAGCAACCGGGTCTCGAACCGGCACCCATATGGGATGCTGGCGCTTCAGGCCAGGGTGTTAACACACTGCGCCACAGCACTGGCCCCACTTTCACCAATTTTTAAAGATTTATTTATTTATTTATTTTTATTTGAAAAGCAGAGTTACAGAGAGTCAGAGAGAGAGAGAGATAGAGAGAGATACAGAGAGACAGAGAGAGAGAGAGAAAGTCTTACATCCATTGGTTCATTCCCCAAATGGCCATAACTGCAGCTGGGCCCATCTGAAGCCAGGAGCCAGGAGCTCCTTCTAGAAGAACTCCTGCGCTGGTGTAGGGGCCCAAGGACTTGGATCATCTTCTGCTTTCCCAGGTGCATTAGCAGGCAGCTGGATTGGAAGTGGAGCAGCCGGGAATTGATTTGGCAGCCATACGGGAGGTTGGCACTACAGGTGACAGCTTTACCCATTATGCCACGGCACTGGTCCCAGCTTCCACACTTTTTCATAAGGGTTCCTCTTTAGTTTTGACCCTAGCAAAATGTTAAAAATTCATTTTGAGCTAAAAATTATTTAAAAAGTCACCCAAACCAAAATAGACACAAAACCCCAAAATTCCTTTTCTGTCCCTTGTGAACTTTGTCACCCTGGCCAGGTCTTCTGTTTTCCAAAAATCTCTTTCTTCATTTGAAAAGCAAAATTAATATTCCCTCTCTTCCAGTGATTTTTCTACTTATTTAATTGCTGTTGATTTGGTTAGAAACTTTATATTTCTGGTCTTTCAATATGGATATTTATGTTAACTATTTTATGTTTAGGCAATTATATTAGTAGAATATATTAAATATTTGAATAGTTGCTGTGAACATTGAGCACAGTGTCTTAGTTTCCAACATGTCTTCAAGATACAACAGTCACATGCATATATTATATACACACATTTTACATTGTTATACAAATGATAGCCTACTCTGATTTCTATCCAAGTCATAAACTCTGAACTATCATTAATCTGATACCCAGAATTTTGAGTAATTTTCATGCGTCATAAATTACTTCAGTGGTTCCTAATCATGTCAACAGATTGAACCCTTTTTATAAAAAAAAGAAAAAAACACAAAAACAACACCTGGGTCCAGCCCAGTAAAATGAAACTACAATTTCCAGAGTGGGTACTGGAAAGAAAGAATATTGCTAAAGAATATCTCATTTTTATCTCTGTCACGGAGACAAAGTCCACGTGGAAGTGTAAAGTGCATCTAGTTGCCTGAAACGTCAAAGAGGCACAGCCTGAATTAATTGGAGTGCTACAACACTTATCTCAGGAAGAAAAGAGCGCTTCAATGGATCCAGCTGTGGTCCTGGTGTTAGGTCTCTGTTGTTTACTTCTCCTTTCACTCTGGAAGCAGAATTCCTGGAGAGGGAAGCTCCCTCCTGGCCCCATTCCTTTACCCATCATTGGAAATATTCTCCAGATAGATGTTAAAGACTTCAGCAAATCCTTAGCCAATGTAAGTATTCATTCTGCTCCTCCTGGGACCTGCAAAGGGATAGTAGATTGACTTTACTTTTGTTTAAATAAAATTACTTCTGGATACACATTCTTAGATGATTATAAAACACAATACTCTCTGTAAACTTTGTTGTTTTGGCTACAATTTTCAGAAGTTGAGTAGAGAAACATTTAGATCCCCGTATGATAGAATCAAAATAACAAAGTGGCAAAAGTTGGGATTACTGCTGACCTTTGTTTTTTAGCCATTTGCCTGAGGGTAAGTGACAAGAGAAGTGTTTGTGATAGAAATTTCATTCAAGAAATCACCTATCATATTATCCATGTGTTTTATTCAGGATATACATGAACATTGAACTTCTCTGTAGAATCATAAAACTTGATATCACGCACAGGTTCTGGAGTAGTCTGAGTGAATGAAAGAAAGAAGTAAACATTCAGTGCCCAATTGGTGGCATCAGAATTCTCTTAGATTGTGGAAAAACTTGCTGTGTGTAGTCAAGAACGCTAGAGCATGGAAGAAAGTGTTCTTCCCTGAGATGCTGCTTACAATGACCTCACCCTCCCTGTATGGTACTAGCTCTATCCTTCTCCTCCTCCTCTTCTTTCCCTCCTCCTCCTCCTCCTCCTCCTCCTCCTCCTCCTCCTCTTTCTCTTTCTCCCTCCCCTCCCTCTCTCTCTTGCCCCTCCCCTCCCTCTCTCTCTTGCCCCTCCCCTTCTCTTTCTCCTTCTTCTTTTTTTAAAGATTTATATTATTTACTTGAAAGGCAGAGTGACAGAGAGAAAGGGATAAACAGAGAGAAAGAGGTCTTCCATCTGCTGTTGGACTCCCCAAATTGTTGCAATGGCCAGAGCTGCACCTGGCCATAATCAGTAGCCAGAACTCTTTCTTGTGCTCTCACGTGGGTGGTAGGCCTTTATTTACTGGTCACAGGTCAGTGGAAATGAATTTCAAAAATTTCAGACCCATTTCTTTATTTATAAAATAGGGAAAATACACTTGCTGAGTGTGTTGTTGGAGAATTAGCTGTAAACTGTATATCAACTGTCTGGGCCATGTATGGCACATCATAGGGTAATCATAGGTATAATAATCACTACCACATGTAAGTATAAATAGAAATAGCTGTGACAGAACAAAAACATAACATATATAATGATAATATCAGTCTGAATCAGACACATTATGTGGCTGACACATGCTTTTTTTGGTGACATTTGTGTCTCTCCTCAGTTCTCAGAACGCTATGGCCCCGTGTTCACTGTGTATCTGGGCATGAAGCCCACTGTGGTGCTGCATGGATACCAGGCAGTGAAGGAGGCCCTGGTTGATCTTGGAGAGGAGTTTGCTGGAAGAGGCAGTGTGCCTATGCTTGAAAAAGTTAATAAAGGCCTTGGTAAGTGTGTGTGTGTGTGTGTGTGTGTGTGTGTGTGTTAAACAGTGGTAATAGGGTGGAGTGGTTAGAAAACAGAGACTTAAAAAGCTCCTCAGACAGAACTTGGCCATCTGTGTGGCTGCCTCATGTCAGCTTCTTCCTACTTGCTGGGATCTCCCTCCTTCCTAGTTTCTGTTTCTCATTCTGGCAGGAATCATTTTCAGCAATGCAAACACATGGAAGGAGATGCGGCGCTTCTCGCTCATGACCCTGCGGAATTTCGGGATGGGGAAGAGGAGCATTGAGGACCGAGTTCAAGAGGAGGCCCGCTGCCTGGTGGAGGAGCTGAGAAAATCCAACGGTGGGTGACCCTTACCCCACATCACTCACCTCACACTGCACTCTGAATATGCTGCCCTGGGAAACCTCGCAGGCTGGGCGGAGCCTTCATCCTGAGGCCTGGTTGCTGCTCTGTGCTGTGTGTACAGCCTGGTTCTGTGTCTGGTGTGGGTAGAGTTCACTTAATACTCTTCAGTTCCAAGTCAGTTTCTATAATTTCCAATCAGAAATCATGAATATAAGTTTTGAGTGTGTTTTCTGAAAGAATTGAAGAGCAATGTTTTCCCCATAGTCTGAATGCTGTTACCTATCGCAGAACATTTCATGGTGGAAACTTGGCAAACGCATACGGTGGCATTGACCCATCAGCCTCTTATGGGGCAAGAACCGACCCTTGCGGGCGTTCACATCTGCATGCTCAGCTTCACTGACCTGTCTGAGGTTCCCCCAGGCCCGTGCCTAGTGCTGGACTGCAGTGGTGCTGTGTGTAGTTTAACTCCCTAGGCATATCCTAACGAACATTCCTGTACATTTTTATTGTCTATAATCACACTGTTTCAAAAAAATTGCTCATTGTTTCTTGTTGAGTACTACATCCTCTATTGATTTTTGAGTTTTCAGCAACGTATCCTGTAGCATAATTCTGTAAAATGCACAAATACATTTTCATAAAATGATTTTTTAACAATATTTTGGCAGTTAAAACAACAATTTTGTTGACTTTCCTGATGCAGAGAGGCTTTGTTTTCAGTTTTGTTTCTTTCCCCATGTTCCCTGGAGTTTGAGTGAGAAATTGTGCTCCCATTGTCAACTGTGCTACTCCATGAAGTGCTGTTCATGATGAATCTGATCTTTAATTCAGATTCCAAGTTAATTTATATTAAAGTTCTCTCTTCTGATAAGTGAAAACCTGAAAATCAGATTTTCTATGAATATCACACAATTGCCTTCACCAACATACACAAGCATACAGTCCCCAAGGCTTTCTAAATTATCCTCTACCTCATTGGGATAAAATAAAATTTTGTCTAAAATCTTCGAGCCCTTCAATGTTTCTATAATATTTTTAAAAAACCTGAGTGAAAGTAACTAACACAAATTTCTGTTTTCCTGCACTCTGACATGTATCCAGAATGCTTTCAATTCAATATACCTTTATGGAGAGTTGGTACATGTGAATATGGGGGATCCTTACAAATAAAGTATATTGATCATTTGATGTTAACAGTATCCCTGTGAGAGAGAGCCAGACACACACACACACACACACACACACAGAGAGAGAGAGAGAGAGAGAGAGAGAGAGAGAGAGATCACATCTACTGCTTCATACCCCAAATTCCCATAATGAATGGGGCCAGGGATGGACTGGAGCCAGAAGCTGAGTACTCAACTCGTGTCTCCCACATGAGTGGCAGGAATTCAACTGCCTGTGCCATCACCTGCTGCCTCTGTGAGTCTGAATTGTCAAGAAGTTAGGAGTTAGGAGTTAAGCCTAGTGCTGAACCCAGGCACTCCAGTTTGGAATTCACAGCATCTTTACTGGTATCATTCCCACTAGGTCAGTCACTTACCTCCACTGTTCAGTTTTTAGTCTTCTTTCTTGTATTAAATACATGCCTTCTGCTTTTAACCTTTCTTAATGCGTGCATTTACCTATATTCTCTGTCTTCACTTCCTCTGTACTGGTTTAACTGAAGACTTCAGTTTTCATTATTTGTATTATTCATTGTTTTACCTGTAAGAAGTTTCCATGTCCACACTATTTTCTGTTTTCCATTTCAGTGCTTTGTTGTCTACAGACCTTGCTGACAAAAGTGATTCTGGTTTGAAAACTTGAACTATTTTTGAGCATTTTTTCCTTGCCAAATAGCAGATCTCTTGTGTTTAAAGAGTGAATATTAGGGGCTGGCTCTGTGGTGCAGTGGGTTAAAGAGTGAATATTAAAGCAATAAATGTGAATTCCATATTGAAAATCTCATTATTTAGCTAGCTAGGTTGTAATGGGCAACTCAGGCTTACAATAAAGTGATGTGTTGATTTTATGTGTGACATTTTTTTTTTGCTACCCTAGGAATTTGTAGGCAAGACACTGCTTAAAATTTCTAAATTTTTATGAAGAAAAATAAAGTGCTTTATTGGTGTATTTTAATGACATTGTAAAATTGTTTTCAATTCTTCAGCCTCACCCTGTGATCCCACTTTTATCCTGGGCTGTGCTCCCTGCAATGTGATCTGCTCCATTATTTTCCATAATCGCTTTGATTATAAAGACAAGGATTTTCTTAAACTGATGGAAAGATTAAATGAAGATACTAAAATTCTGAGTTCTCCATGGTTGCAGGTTAGTGCAAAATCTTTTTCTTCCTGAGAATCCATGTATATTCGTTTAGCTGACATTTCCAAAGTTCTATTATATGGAGCAAGCTGTGAAATGAGTGTTTGGACATCACAGTCCCACCCAGAGCTTTATTCATCATTGAACAACTGGGGAGGATGACTGAACCATTCATTTACACATAGGAAAATGAACACTCAAATACTAGGCTGGCATTCAACTCCATTAGCTTCTTGCCAAGTGATTTTTCTACTAAACTCCAAGCCCTCTTTCTGCGAAGTCACTTTGGTTACTGACCAAATAATTTCTTATCAATCAAAGGATATCCAGCTCTCCCTTTTATTTGTTTACTTATTTGAAAGTCAGAGTCACAGAGAGAGAGAGAAGAGAGAGCGGGAGAGGGGGAGGAGAGGGGGAGGAGAGAGGGAGAAAGGGAAAGGAAGAGAGAGAGAGAGAGAGAATCTTTCATCTGTTGATTCATATTCTGAATGCCTAACCAGGCTGATGCCAGGAACCAGGGACTTATGTACTTGGGTCATCATATACTGTCTCTCAGGCTAATTAGTAGAAGGTAGATTGAAAGTGGACTCAAACCAGTGCACAAAATAGGATGCAGGCGTCCCAAGCAGCAGCTTTTCCATCACCACAATGTACTCATTTCCTATTATATTTCAGGTTTGTAGGGAAGGATTGATGTTAAAAGAGAGATTCATATTCATATACAAGAAGATTTTGTACTATAAAATGATGTGTGAGTTTAGGAAATGACTAATTTTTGATCCTCTGGTCAGATTTCTGTGTTTTAAATATTTATATAAACACAGAGAATTCCCACAGTTTACAGTAAAAATATTCAACTTAATGGACACCATAGTTTATCAATATTTATAGCCATAATTCCTAAGGCTTGGTATATAAATAAATATATATATATAATGTGTGTGTATATATACATGTGTACATATATGTTTTTAAAGATTTTATTTATTTATTTAAGAGGTAGAGTTACAGAGAGAGCAAGGGAGAGACAGAGAGAAAGGTCTTTCATTCACGGGTTCACTCCACAAATGGCTGCAATAGCCGGAGCTGAGCTAATATGAAGCCAGGAGCCAGCTTTTTTCAGTTCTCCCACATGGGTGCAGGGGCCCAACAACTTGCATCATCTTCCACTGCTTTCCTAGGCCATAAGCAGAGAGCTGAATTGGAAGAGTAGCAGCTGGTAAGTGAACTGGCCTCCATTTGGGATGCTGGTGCTTCAGCCAGAGGCTTAGCCTACTTTGTCAACAGTGCCAACCCCTAAATTAAACCTTTTGACTTTGAGATTTCCAGTTGGATTCCTGGAGATCCCCAAAGGATCTGTCTCTCATCTGCAGAGATAATAGCTAATGAGCCTTATTTGGCTTGTATGGAAAGTACTGTCAAGTTGTAAAATGATGCTAAACTTACTGTGCTATAGTGCCAGCCTTGCATATATATTTTTGATTTAACAAATTATTGTTTTCTCTTTTAGGTCTGCAATACTTTTCCTGCTCTCATTGATTATTTTCCAGGAATTCATAAGACCTTACTAAAAAATTCTGATTATACACGAAATTTTATTATGGAGAAAGTGAAAGAACACCAAGAATCACTGGATGTTAATGATCCTCGGGACTTTATTGATTGCTTCTTGATCAAAATGGAGCAGGTAAACTGTTCATAACATATCGTTATTTGGTTGCTTTTGCATATTGAGGCTCATCGAATAATCCTATATGTAAAAGGGATGTTTACATGGTCAGGATAGTTTGCCAAACACTTTACATATCTATTTTGTGATGAATCCCCAGTATCATAAAAATATTAGGATACTTCATATAAAGTTTCAGGAAATATGGCATTAAAAGGTAAGTTTATTTAGTGTAAGATTTGAAGTTCATGCATTTTCCCATCATGCACATTTTCATAAAATTTTTGAAGACTGGTGATATAAAATTAAATACCTGAGCCTTGTTCTTTAGATAAAAATGATCTAAAGAGAAACATATTTCACATCTCATGTGAAGAGGGAACATCTACACACATTAAAATGAGAAAATATCATGCTGTAATATGAAAATGGACATCACCATGGCACACAGCATAAGGGAAAGGGAAGCATAGCTTAACCTGGGTGAGCTTCCTGCTTATCCTGCAAATTGAAATAGACCTTTAGAAACCTGCAGTGGTGGACAGGGGAAGGAATTTCAAATGGGATGAGTGAGTGGTCTATGTGGAGGTGCTTAGGTGTGCAGTGGGACAGAGTAGGTGCAAGAAATAGACTTAATTGATGCTAGCAATCATGGAGTTAGAGATTGGTGTCCATAAGGCAACCTGCAGGCTTGCATCATGTCGTCACTGCACTGTTTGTTGACAAGGCTATTTTTTCCCCATTGAATTACTTTGGAACCCTGGCCAAAAGGCATTTGACCCTAAGTATGTGTTTATGGGGTGTCAGTAGAATTCCATGGATCTATGAGTCTGTCCTCATGCCAGTAGTATCATCTTGAATTTGTAATTACTGTAGCTTTATATCAAGTTTTCAAGTTGAGGAGTGTGAGTCCTCCAACTTGGTGTTTCTTTTTCAAAACTGTTTTGGCTATTTTAAGTCATTTGAATTTTAATATAAATTTTAGCATAAGCTTGTAAATTTCAACAAAGAAGCCAGTGGATATTTAGAGAGATTGCATTAAATCCATAGATCTATTTAGTTACGTCATTTAAAGACTGAGGGGAAATTCACATGACATAAAAGGAAGCACTTTAAAGTTCACAGTAGTATTAATTAGTGTATTCCCAACACTGTGCAAGCACCAACTCTCTCTATTTTCTTTCTTTTTTTTAAAGATTTATTTATTTACTTGAAAGTCAGAGTTACATAGAGAGAGGAGAGGAAGAGAGAGAGAGAGAGAGAGAGAGAGGTCTTCCATCCGCTGGTTCACTTCTCAATTGGCTGCAATGGCCAGAGCTGAGCCGATCCAAAGGCAGGAGCCAGGAGCTTCTTCTGGGTCTCCCACGCAGGTGTAGTAGCCCAAGGACTTGGGCCATCTTCTACTTTTAAAATAAAGAAATTTAAAATTAGCTGCATAAAATTTTGGAATGTTTTCAGTTTTTATTTGCTCAAACATTTTTCTAGAATTTTTTCTCTTTACTCTTTTCTGGATATCCATAATGTGCATGTTGGAACATTTGAGGGAATTCAAATGAGAGATGAGGCCCCTCATCTCTCTCCAGTTTTCTTTCCTCCTTTTTCTTTATCACTCTCAGGGTGGGCAATTTAAGTTGTCCAGACTTTATGTTTGCTGTTTATGTCTTCTACTTGGTCAAGTCTGCTGTTAACTCATCTGGCAATTTTTTTTTTTATCTTTTAACTGCTGTATTTTTAGTTCCAGAATTTCTTTTTTCTTCTGTAGTTTCTCATTATTGATATACTCAACCTTTTCACACATTTGTCCTATATTGTATTTCATTCTTTATATATAGTTGTTACAGAAACCTGGGGTGGGAAAACTCCCTTCGTTCAAACAGGCACCAGAGACAGTGGAGGATCCGTGTAGTTTATTAATGCCAGTGGGCTCAGCTGGAATCATTCCCTTGAGAACTGAGCAATGATCCCAAGTTTCTTACAATATTTATAGGTTCATCAGCATCATACATCAAACCTTAGCTATTACAGCATTGGTGGGTTTAAATTGCAGCCAATATGATTTAGAACTACACTTCCAGTAGTGGATGGGTCAAGTATGTTTGTAAAAGAGATACCAGGGGCAAACTTATTAGGACAGATCTATGACTGGAGTTTACAGAAGCAGAACTCAAGACATCTTCTCTCCCCAGACAAGACAACAGTGGGCAGCTGTTTCACTAGTTAACTAGGAGAAGCCATTTTTCAAGGTTTGTGTGTGTCTGTGTGTGTGTGTTGGGGGGGGGTGTCTGTTTTTCATTCTTTGTCTCTGGCTGTGGCTGTATTTCCTCTACATAGTTTCCTTAAGCTCTCTGGATATATTAGACATTTAACTTAAAGATTTTATCACAAGTCCAATGTTTTGATTTCACAGGAACGACTTCTGGAAAATAATTTAAAGAAAATTTTAATGCCCCTGGAGAAGTGGCTTGAGCAGACAGGATTGAAACAATGGCCACCCTGTCAGCAATCAAAAGGCACAGCCTCTTATTTGTAATGGAAAATGTCCCTATTGCCCAGCCAGGGTTAGGAAAGCTAGACAGCAACACAGTACACGGTATCCAAATTGCCTGCCAGAGCTGAGGTGTAAGGAATGGTGGCCTCTACTTACATGTGAGATGCCACATTGGTGAATTGTAGCTGGTACTTTCTTCATCAAGTACTGCTGCGAGTGTTTGATTAGATTCCTGAGGCCTGAAGCAGCTTCTTCTGACTGATCATCCAAGGTCATTGAGTTGTTTTTTCCTGGAGGGGCTGATTCCTGAAATTGCTGATCATCTTTGTGACATTGCTCCAGAATGATCATCATAGCAACATTCGTGCTTTAATCTATGATATGGAATGTCTCTCCCTTTACTAAGGTTTTCTTTAAGTTCTTTCATTATTGTTTCATAAAGTGAAGTTCAATTGTGAAAGGCTATGTGCTGGTAACCACTAAATCTAAATCCAATTCGAAAGAAGGATATATTAGTATTGGTTTATGAGCACACTGGGTTTCTTACCAATTTGAGAGTAATCATAATGATGAAATTAGAAAACTGTATGAAGGTGATATTGACAAGCAATATGACTATTTTTGTCTGGTAAATACATGTGTTGTTGGGTTTGTTTTCAGGGTGTCGATTAGATGACACTGGACATGACCCAGGTCATCTAGATGTTATAAAAACATTATGAATGTGATGCTGATTTAGGGACTGGTTAGAAAACTATATCTGTATTTATATGTGTATCTATATATTATCTATCTATCTATCTATCTATCTATCTAAACAATCCTCTGTTCTCAACGTTTAAAATTTCCCTTATTGTCATTTCTCCCTCATATAATCTTTCCTTTTCATTTTTAAAAAAGATTTTCTTTATTTATTTGAGAGGTAGAATTACAGACAGTGAGAGGGAGAGACAGAAAGATCTTCCTTCTACTGATTGACTCCCCAAATGGCTGCAATATTCAGAACTGGGCCAACCCAAAGCTGGGAGCCTGGAACTTCTTCTGGGTCTCCCATATAGGTGAAGGGGCACAAGGACTTGGGCCATCTTCCACTGCTTTCCCAGGCTATAGCAGGGAGCTAGATAGGAAGTGGAGCAGCCTGGACTCTAAATGGTGCCTATATGGGATGCTGGCACCGCAGGCAGAAGAGTAACCCGCCGTGCCACAGCGCTGGCCCCAGTCTTTTCAATACTAAACAAAACTCAAGACTCTTTGTCAATGGCTTTCTCTCTCCTAACTTCCAGTGTGTGAGAAGTTCATTTAGTTAGTCCCTTAGTCATAGCATCTGTATTACTGCATTTATCCATTTGAATGGCAGAGTTACAGAGAGGCAGAGGCAGAGAGAGAAGTCTTCCCTCCACTGGTTTCCTTCTCAGATGGCAGCAATGGTTGGAGCTGAGCCTATCTGAAGCCAGGAGCCAGGAGCTTCCTCCAGATCTCCCACATGGGTGCATTTTATCTGTAGGGAGAGTTTGTGTCTCAGAACTTTGTCTTCATGACCACAGTCGCTTCAATTTGTACGTTCCCACTCATTTCTGCACTTGTCCCCTGGACCACAGTGCCCATTGCCTTCCATCTGGACACAATAGTGCTGACTTCATCTTGTCTTGATGAACCCATTTTCTTTCTTTTTTTTTATTTATTTATTTTTATTTATTTTTAATTTATTTAATGAGCATAAATTTCCAAAGTACAGCTTATGGACCACAATAGCCTCCTCCCCCCACCCCGTGTCTTCCCTCCCATCCACAACGCTCCCCTCTCCCACTCCCTCTTCCCTTCCCCTTCACATCACAATTAATTTTCAATTATCTTTATATACAGAAGATCAATTTAGCGTATGTTAAGTAAAGATTACCACATTTTGCTCCCACACAGAAACATAAAGTGTAAAATACTATTTGAGTACTAGTTATAGCATTAATTAAACACCTAAGAGTAATTGTGTATTAATTACAGAGCTCAACCAATAGTTTTAAGTAGACTATAAAACGCATCTTTTGCATTGTTGTGGCTTCCCCCCGACCTCCCTCCCTCCCGTGGCCCTCCCCTCACCCACTTCCTCTCCCCTCTTCCCCCTTTGATGAACCCATTTTCATTCTGGGTTTTGTTGTCATATTTTCTTTTTGCACAATTGAATTTCATAATGAGTCTGCAGATAATATTGAATCCATATCAGAGTTTGAAAGGAGAATTGCAAATTCTTGATTAGGGCTTGTAATATATTTCATGACATGCTGCTAATTTACTAGTATATTAATGATTAAGATTATGCTTGTGTACAAATAACAGAAATCTAATTAGTAATGGCTTAAACTAAAAGTGAGTTTATTTACCCCAAATACAGGGTTTCTCAGGTTGGGTGAGTCTTGCAATAATAGACACAAAGCATTAAAGTTGCCTTCCATTTTTCGTTGCCATATTTAGGACATAGACCTTCATTTGCATGACTAAATCCTTCTGTCCCAAGATGTCAATTTTGCTTCAATTTTTTTTATTTATCTGACAGGTAGAGTTATAGACAGTGAGAGAAAGAGACAGAGAGAAAGATCTTCCTTCTGTTGAACACTCCTCAGATGACCGCTATGACCGGCGCTGTGCTGATCTGAAGCCAGGAGCCAGGAGTTTCTTCCTGGTCTCCCATACAGGTGCAGGGGCCCAAGTACTTGGGCCATCCTCCATTGCCCTCCCTGGCCACAGCAGAGAGCTGGACTGGAAGAGGAGCAACCGGGACTAAAACCCCAGTGCCCATATGGGATGCTGGCACTGCAGGCAGAGGATTAACCAAGTGAGCCATGGCGCTGGCCCCTTTTGTATTGTTTTGTTTTTTAAGATTCATTTATCCATTTTGAATGGCAGAGTTACAGAGAGGCAGAGGCAGAGAGAGAGAGAGAGAGAAGTCTTCCCTCCACTGGTTTACTCCCCAGATGGCTGCAATGGCTGGAGCTGAGCCTATTTGAAGCCAGGAGCCAGGAGCTTCCTCCGGATCTCCCACATGGGTGCAGAGGCCCAAGGACTTGGACCACCTTCTACTGCTTTCCCAGGCCATAGCAGAGAGCTGGATTGGAAGAGGAACAACTGGGACTGAAACCGGTGCCCACATGGGATGCTGGAATCCCTAGGTGGTGGCTTCACCCGCTATGCCACAGTGCCTGCCCCCTTCAACAGTGTTTTGAATAAGAAGGAGGAAATAGCAGAAGTGGTACCACTAGTCTTCTGCTTATATCCTTTTGTGAAAGAAATGTCATGCATGGCAAAACTAGCTAGTCTCATAAATGGACTTTTTAGCCAATCAAGAAATAAGAGGGTAGTAAATCATGTTTGAGGTCAAATTTTCTATAGTCTCTACCATATTCTATAATATTTTTTTCCTAATATTGCATTTTCAGATTTCTCTGTTAGGTATCTTCTTTAAAAAAAGTGAGTTATTTTGGATTAACTCTAATAAAATACATAGGCAAATAATTTGTCAAATTGCATCAAATCATTTCCAGGAAAAGCACAACCAGCAGTTGGAGTTCACTTTTGAAAGCTTGGTAACCACTGTGTGTGATTTGTTTGGAGCTGGGACTGAAACAACAAGCACAACGCTGAGATACTCCCTCCTGCTCCTGCTGAAGCACCCCGAGGTTGCAGGTACGACTCAGTGAGGAGCAAAGTGGATTCAGGAGAGAAGCTGGGGAGCCGTGGCTACAGTCCTCCACCTGGTTTGTCCTCACTGTTTAAACTCTGGCAACAGCTGTCCTCTATCGAGATATAGCGATATAGCGATAGGCCAACGTTGTACAATGCAGGAGGATATCTGAAAGAAGTGGAGACAGCATGGCAGGAGGAAGAGCAGTGAAGCTCTGGGGCAGTGTCTGGATCTCATGGTTGGAGATGTGTGGCAGGCACAATAGCAGAAATTGGCCTGGGATTGCATTTTTAGATAATAAAAAGCCCCCTTGAACAACAGGTATGTTCTTATAGCCACGCTTCCTGATTCTGACAAGTCAGTGCTCTAATGCTAGGACAGGTGCAAAGAAACTTTTTATTGAAGCACAATTGGTGATTTAGTGAGCCTCCCTGAGTTATTTCCATTCTGGGAAGTATTCTGAAAATTTAGATGTGTAACACGGGTGTTTCCTTTTAGACAAAAGATGCACCTAAAGGAACTTTATTACTACACAAGTCTATTTTCCTAAATCTGGTGTTGGAAAAAAATAGGAATTGTGGCAGGGTTGTCAACAATTTTATGTTTTGCAAACCACTTTATTTAGAAATTTACCAAGAAGAAGTTCTGGTTTGTAGCGGGTAAGAAGCACACTTTTCTTCCTTGTTTCTTGCTTCCATTTAAAGGAGAATTATGTAATTATAAATGAGAATTAGTCCTTTAAAAGTAGAGAGAGGTGAGTACAGGAAATAGCTAAGAATTCTCAACCAAATTCCTGAAACTCCCAAAGCAGATGGAGGGGTTATGATTAACCGGGCAGAGAGAAACAGGTTGCAACCCAGGTGTCAACAGAAGAAAAATCATCAAGAAAGAGAGCTAGTTTATGTCCCTGCACTGCCTGAAGGGTCAGGATTTGAAACCCTGGGTGTCAAAGAGGGTAGAGAAGGGGCTGAGAAAGGAGGCTGTCCCTGTCCCCGTTCCCCCACAACTCACCCTATCAGGTAACTGACGTTCCATCAGGAGAAAGGGGGTCTCAGTCTCTGTGGAAACTGAACTCAGGAAGTCCTGCACTTGGGGCAGAGTTTTGAGGTGCCAGCTGCAAAGGGAGGTTTGGCGACTACTGGAATTCTGAGACTCTTGTTCTCTGCTTCTCCCTTCCTGAAATTCGCCAACCAGATACATCCTTCAGGGAATGAATAGTTGTAGAGAGAAAGCTTCGTATTTGGTCATCTTGATAGAATCTTATCTACAAGTGTCCAGCAAAGTAAATGAAATAGAAAGGTCCACTCAAGACACAAGGTAATGGAGTTTCAGAAGATGCAGGTTAAAGGGGGAAAATCAACCATTTTCAGAGAGATATAAAAGGTCACATATCATAGGCCAGGATTCAGAACAGCACTACAATTCTCATGAGGAACTATTATCTCATTAATACAAAAAGGGTATCTTTAAACCTTCATGCTTGTAAAAAAAATTACTTATCCCCCTTCTCATAAAAATACAGGAGGACGTTTTCTATCCAAATGTCTGAAACCAAGTGAGAAGCCATGGGGTCTAGGAATTGAGAATTCACCCAGGAGGATGGGGGTAAAAGGGAGATGCTGGTACCAGGCTCTGGAGATAACCACTTCAGAGTAGACCAGGTGGATAGGCAGATGTGAGTGGAGACATCAAGTACAAGAAAGAAGTGATCAATAATCTGAGGTTTTCCAATACAAGACAATTATTATTACAAGTTAGAAACATCTACTTGAGCATTGGGAAATAATTTTAGTTAGGAGGGGAAATTAAAAAATGGTGACAAAGTTAAGTCAGAGAAAGTAATAAAAACCAAACATGAAGTTATCTTACCAGAGAACTATATTTACATGGTCAGAATGAGGAAAACAATGAACCTTGTTATAACCAAATTGTGTGGTCTAAATATATATTGATAAATGGAGTGGGAGCTGTGTTCATGGTTGTGTAACTGTTGGTGGGTGTGTCTATATAGAGGATGGAAATAGAGATGGAGATGAAAATTCTTATCTCTTTTACCAGAAAATCATTAAATATTATCTACAATTGATAAGTAAGAATTAGTCATTTTTAGAGAAATATGATTATAAATTCCAGGAGAAGCTACAAAAATGTTCAAACTGGCTGCATTTGGGAAATAGAAGGATGATAAGAGTACTGTTGTAAATATAAACACACTCCAAGCTATGCAACACACACACTTTCCAAAACATGCATATAACCATTGGTATATAAATTTAGCCACACACATTACTTTAAATTTAGTATTTGATTTCTTTTATTTCTGCAAAGAAAATGGTTTCTTGACTCAATTATATTATTTATTTGTTGAAGCATTTTATTGCTTCTATTTATGTTAGTTATCATATGTACCATTTTTAGGGACTGCATGTACCAATATATCATAATGCCTAGTTTTTAAGAGAGTTGTCCTTGCCTATATTATGAGAACTCTCTTTATACTTACAGTTGTCCTTTTAGGCATATAGCTTATAGTTTTGTTGAGATAGCTTCATTATGGTTGATCAAATCTTAAATTATTATGAAAAATGTGCAAACCTTCCTTTTTACTTTTTACTTGTGTTTTACCAGCTAAAGTGCAGGAGGAGATTGAGTGTGTGATTGGCAGGCACCGGAGCCCCTGCATGCAGGACAGGAGCCGCATGCCCTACACGGATGCTGTGATACATGAGATCCAGAGATACATTGACCTCATTCCCACTAACCTGCCCCATGCAGTGACCAGAGACATTAAATTCAGAAACTACTTTATCCCCAAGGTAATTTGATGGTATCGATTCATAGATTTAAGTCCTTGATCAATCCTGAGTGGATTTTTGTGGATAGTATAAGGTAGGGATCTTGTTTCATATTTATGCACTCAGAGATCCAGTTTTCCCAGCACCATTTGTTGAAGAGATTGTCCTTGCTCCAGGGATTGATTTTAATTCCTTTGTCAAAGATAAGTTGGTTGTAGATGTGTAGATTGAATTCTGGAGTTTCTGTTCTATTTCATTGATCTACACATCTTTTTTTTTTCTTTTTTTTTTTGCCAGTACTAGGCTGTTTTAGTTATAACTGCCTGTAGTATGTCTTGAAATCTGGTACTGTGATGCTTCCAGCTTTGTTTTTGTTGTATAAGATTGCTTTAGCTTTTCGGAGTCTCTTGTGTTTCCATATGCATTTCAGCATTATTTTTTTCCTCCAGCTCAATGACCTCTTTATTACTTGGTTTATCTGTGTCTGTTTTATTCAGGGAACGAACATCATAACATCACTGACATCCGTGCTACATGATGAAAAAGAATTTCCTAACCCAAAGGTATTTGACCCTGGACACTTTCTGGATGAGAGTGGCAACTTTAAGAAGAGTGACTACTTCATGCCTTTCTCAGCAGGTAATGAAATACATTTCTAAGGCAACTTCAGGAGACAAGATAACATTTTGTTAAGATTTATTTATTTATTTGAAAGGCAGAGTTACAGAGAGAGAGGGAAGAGAAACAGAGATCCAGAGAGATCTTCCATCCCCTTCCCAAACAGCCACAACAGCCAAAGGAGGGCTAGGCCAGGCTGAAGCCAGGAAATAAGAACTCTATCTGAGTCTCCCATCAAACAGTTGGAATCTAAGCACTTGATCCATTCTGCACTGCTTTCCCAAGTGCATTAACAGGGAGCTGGACTAGACGTGAAGAAGCCAGATGCCAACAAGTTTTTTTTTTTTCCATTGGAGACCAGCATGTCAGGCAGTGGCTTAACTCCCCTCATCACAATGCTGGCACCAAGAGGAAGATAACTTCTTGAGTTCAGCTGGAACTTACATGGTGCCTCCTCGGGAGCTGGTGGATTTTCTCTGTGTCCATGATTAAAAGCAGGACCCCTGATGCCCATGAACTTTCCTTAATTGTGGTGCAGCTTCACTACTGACAAGGTTAGTAGGACTCAGGGGTATTGACTCATTTCTTTCCATGTTTAGAAAGCTAAAATATAGGATGATGGAAATCCTCCCCTGGATGCATAACTGTGGTACCTGAGAGTGCTTTCCAGAAGGTGAAACTGATTAAGATTTTCCTCATACTCCATGATAAAGATATTTAACTGCACAACTTCACTGAATGTCTTCTATGTGGTGTCCCTCACCCTGCAGTGTTGCATACAGAGATTAAAGTATACACAAGCACTGAACACCACTCAAGTGCCTCACATGAAGTTAGAGAACCATTTGAGTAAATGTATCATTGTATTTCAGTGTGATTAGTGCTGTGAGAGAGGAATTCATAGTCTGTAGGGGATAGGAGGAAGTGTATGGGGGAAAGCTACTTAAGTCTTGCTCTGTCATACACCACTGTGAGGCATGGAACGGAGTAAACAGCATTGTAATAGCAGAAATGACATTTCATCTGTCACAAAAGAGGCAGAGGGAATGGGAAGAAGAAAAGGCAGCAATCATTAAGGAAAAAACAGATCAAAGGATCACGATGGTTGCTCTGGTTAAAACTTTTACCAAATAACCATGAACACAGGGAACCATCAGCAATTTGGCAGGATACCCTGCGGTGATTCCAGAACACCCTGCTCTTCCTCTGATCATTGTATATATCTTGGATAGTGGATCTACACTCACCACTTCAACTTGTGTGTTCTCCTTGGCCATGGAATCTCTTTTCTTAATTTTTATGACCTTTGAAGTCTATCTCATAGATGGCACTGATGATACCATGTCAATATCAGAGACTTCTTTCAAGATTTACATTTCAGTCCAAAAGAAAAGAGAGAATTATGATTCTAGGTGATTCATGCTTCAATGAAAGCATGAATATGATGTTGTGGATCCATGTAGAGGGCAAGAATTTTTAATCTGAGTGATCATAAAGCATGTAAAAAGAAAAGAAAACTTGATTTGAGTCCTGAGTGAAGCATAAGGAGACTATTCTTTTTTCAGTAAGAAAGAACAGTATAATGCAAAACTTGAAACTTGATTGTGCATCAGAGATTGATGAAAAATGTGTATAGCCAGATTTAAGAAGAGAGGGTGTGTGGGAATTGGATATCAGATGAAGAACAGAAAAGCAAACGATGTTGGGGGTTCTAAAAAATGCATGGAAATTTGAAATGTCAAATAAGCAGTGATCATGTAAAAATTACTAACAGCTGATTCACAATGGAGTGGATGCTCAATAAATATTTATTAACTGGTGTTTGTTAAGATCAGATATTAGATGGAGAGCAAGTGTGTCTGACCTTGTTCATTTGTCTATATACAGCTTTTCAAACATCCATCCATCCACCCATCCATCCATCAGTAACTGAATGTTTGCTTTGTAGCACTTACAAACACAGTGTTTATTGCCCTGACAGCTATACACTGGAAGTGATCACCTGCTGTATTTGTTATTTTCAGGAAAAAGGAGTTGTGTGGGAGAGGCCCTGGCCCGCATGGAGCTGTTTTTGTTCCTGACCTCCATTTTGCAGAGCTTTAAACTGAAATCTCTGGTTGAGCCAAAGGACCTGGACATCACTGCAGTTGTCAATGGATTAATTTCTCTGCCACCTTCGTACCAGCTCTGCTTCATTCCTGTTTGAAAGGAGACAAACTGGCTACCACTGTGCTGTTTTCTGCAACTCCCTCTCCTCAGAGGTGTGTCAATCCCTTCCTCTATCAGTGACACCCTCTCTAACTTCTCTCACATCTTACTATTCCCTCAAATCAAGTGAACACACAACTGCTCTTAAGGGAATTTTGTAGGGTCATTTCATGAGAACATCTGCTATTCTCTATTCTGCAACATGTACACTGATTTCCACATTTGCTAATGCTTATCAATGCTGCTTTACCAAATATTATCATTGTAAAACAGAAACAAATATTTAAATATGACAATTTAGACTTGTAATTCGGTCTCTATGTTTTAAATTAAAAAAATACTAATCCTAGAGTCAGTTTTCTGTATTCTCTTTTGTGCATCAAGCTGGTAAGAAATAAAAAAAATAGAGTCCCAAAAGGTCATACCCATCTTCATAATGACAAGCAGAAAGAGGAATGAAAGGGAGGAACGTAAAAAGCTGTCATGTCTGAGTGTCACGAAGAGTTGTTGGAAGTGTGGTTTCAGAAGACAGAAACTATTTTTTTAAGATTTATTTATTTATTTGAAACAGTTACAGAGACAGAAGGTGGGGGAGAGGCAGCTTGGAGGGGAGAGAGAGAGAGAGAGAGAGAGAGAGAGAGAGAGTTGTTTTATCCATCAGTTTACTTTCCAAATGGCCATGATGGCTAGGGGTTAGCCAGGAGCTTCATCCAGGTCTCCCACGTGGGTGGCAGGGATACAAGCACTGGGGCCATCTTCTACTGCTTTTCCTGGGCCATTAGCAGAGAACTGGATTGTTCCAATTTTTAGTATATGTGCTGCCGAAGCGAGCACACAGAGAACCAGATTGGAAGCGGGACAAGAAGCTGCAATACAAACCAGTGCTCACATGGGATGCCAGGAGTGCAGGCAGTGGCTTTTCCTGCCACACCACAATGCAGGACCCTGAAAGAAACTATCCTTAGAGCAGTTCTAACCAGTAGAGAAAGTTGAGAAGATCTCTTGAAGCAAAAACAGCATTAGGTTTTACAATTGATGTTCCTTCTTGGTGCTACTGTGAACATAGTATACAAATTTGGAATATTATTTTACTCCCTATTTCCAGTTTAAAGTCAATGATACATGTGCACTGATGTATTGCTGATCATATGTTCTGAGTGCTATTTTCTGTAACAAGATCAAAATCCATGGAAAGCCTTTTCTACTATTTTTTTTTTTATAATCGACCATGTTGTTTTACACTAAACATAATTTTTATGGTAACTTTGGGTATGACCTTAAATTAATCAACCTCATTTCCTCTCCAAACCAAAGGTAACTAAAAATCAAAATCACCTCAAATTGTAATCAGATTCTTTCGTTTCTTCTGTATATGAAATTAGAAGTGGCATCACTCATGACCCTTTCTGAGCTGATCTCCCAGAAAAAGCCACTTTGTCCTGCATTTTAAAGCTAATATTTATTTTTAAATCTTTATTTATTTATTCGAAATGTTGAATGACACAGAAGGAGAGAGAGAATCTTCCATCCTCTGGTTCCATCTCCAATTGACTGAAACAGCTAGGTCTGGGACAGGCTAAATCCAGCAGTCAGGAACTCCATCATGATCCCCCACATGGCTTGCAGATGTCCATGTACCTGGGACATCTTTTCCTGCCTTTCCAGTTGCATTAACAGGGAGGTGGACTGGAAGAGGAGCAGTCAGTACTTGAACTGGCACTCCAGTGTGCCATGTTGGTGTTGAAAGCAGTGGCTGAACCTACTATGCCACAACACCAGCCACAGCTAATACACTATTGTAAAGATTTACATGTTTCTGTACATATATGAATGTGTAGTTACACATTTTCACAGAATATATAGTACTTATCTGACAAGGCAGATCTTGACTAGTAGCCAGAGGCAGGAGAGTCTGAAACCAATGGCTCAGTAAGTGGTGAGTTTGAAAAGCCAGAATACAGTCCCACAGACATCAACTCAGAACCTAGAGGGACAAATGGAAAGAATCACTCTTTAGTATCTCAAACTTCTCAGACACTGACCTTGGCTCATACTCTGACTTTTCATAGTAATAGTACTAATAGTAATACTAGTACTAATAGTAATATTATTACTAATATTACTATTATCACTAATACTACTAATAGTAATCCTAGTACTGATGTTGTGGATTTCATCCATATGACACCTTGTACAGGTGCTACACAGCTTGCATTTTGTTTTCACAAAAATACTATCTCATATTTCCGACTTGTATGCTTTGACATCTGTCTGTCTCTCCATTTGTTCCATTGCCCTCCTTGGAATCTACCCTGTGTTTTAATGTTTCATCATTTTTCCCCCTCCTTTAACTCAGCCACCATTTTTCCTTTCTCTTCACAAATGTTCACTGACAACTTAACATTGCGTGTACATAGGGGCTTGTTGTGAGCACAGTTTCATATCCTATTATTAGAATTAGGAAATATCACATAGGCTGGAGCTTCTCCAAACCCCTCTTATGTCAGGTCCAGCTTCCCTATGGTGAGGCATCACACAGCCTTGTGCAGGTCAGATAGAGGCAAACCCCACAGGAAGACTCACATTCTTGGCACTCATGACCATCACATTCCTGGAAGGCGGCACATCAGTAGTTATAGGTCACCCACCTTTCATACCCATCATCGGAAAACAGTATGTCAGGAAGAACACTTTTGTTACAATTAAGTCTTTTCTCCACCTATCTTCTTCCCCACGCTTTCCTTTCTTTCAGGTCTCTGCAGTCTTGAGGCTCTTTGGTTCCTCGTTTGAAAGTGAACTGTGCAGAGGGAGTAGCTCTCCTTGTGAGCGGTCTTCAACTGTCCTGGGATCTGGATCACTATTGAGTCTACAGGTCCACAGCCTCTGACCCCGATCCCTAAAGGTGTTCAGAGGAAGAGGAAGGCAAGGGAAGTGAGATACAGGTTTAGGGTTTTGGAATTATGGGTAGGAGGTCCCAGAGAGAAGTCTGTGATTACAGTGGAGCTTGAAGAGACACTGTGGTCATTTGTCAGTTTCACCTGTAGGAATGAAGTTCTTCTGATCCTGTGCATACAAAACAGATGAATATGAATATTCATGATTTGAGCAGTAAGGATCATCTTTAACTTGAAATTTTAGTAATTTTATTAATCAGATCAGCCCACTTATCTTCCCACTACCAATATAGATTGTCTATCAATCAGTAAATTTGAATTTAGATGGAATCCATTATCTATGATAGACAATTTTTTAGCATGAGAATTTCTTTAAGCTCACTCATACAGAATTAAGTCTCAGTCTGTTCAGACTGATGTCAGAAAATATCATAGACTTGATAGCTTTTAAAGAACAGAAAATTACTTCTCACATTTCTGGAAGCTAGGAAGTCCAAGATTAGGGCTCCAACATATTCGTTATCTGGTGATGAGCTTCCTGGTTCATAGATGGCATCTTCTGACTGTTTCTTCATGTGTCAGAAGGGATGAAGGAGTTCTCTTGGGTCGCTTGCGTAAAGCAGAAATTTCAACTATGTGGGCACCATCCCTATGACCTAAAAACCTATCAAAGAATTCATCTTCCAATATCATCACCTTGGAGTACCATATTAACATATGCATTGTGGAGAGAATACCTACAATTGGGCCCTAGCAAACTGATTAGTGCATTGCTTTCATTGAGAAAATTTGCAATAGAAATACCACAGCACTGCAGAGCCTCATGAAGTATAAATCTATCCCTGATCTCTCTGCCAGCCCATATCACCCAGCCAAAAGAGCTTTTAAGCCTCTGACTTTTCTACTTACAAGGTTCATAGATGGAATTCCTGTCCCTGGGCTTACTCCAAACATATCAGTTCCTCCTGACTCATGGCTGCCTGGTCTCCCCCAACACAGTAGAGTTTCTTTGTGAGGATTTCTCCAGTACCACCAAAGACTGAACATCAGTGCAAGTGGTTGAAGAGAGAAACGTATGTGGTTCCATGTGAGAATGTTAATGCATGAATATAAATATGATGATGTAATTATGAGAAGAGTGCACATGGGTGTGCACAAGAGTATGAATCAGTAAACCTGTGAGTTTGTGTGTATGTGTGCTTGTATAAGTACATACTGTGGTTAAGCTCATTTTTATCCTAAATCCTGTGAGTCATCACTCCATTAAATTATGGTCTTTTTTTTTTATGGCTCCTGCTTAGCGGTTATCCATTTATAGAAAATCCAGCATATGTCAAGAGAGAAGCTACTGCTAGGGTGTAGCAAGTTAAATATCAATGTGCAACCATTATGAAAGAAAACTTGACCATGAGCCTAATATTAAGTGAATGTTTTAAAGAAATCCATACCTCAGGGTGGAAAAAGTGGGATAGAGATGCTTAAGGAACAGAAGAACGTCTTTAGGAAGAAGAGGATTCCATTTCTCAGAAGCAAAAGTTTCCCTCCCTTCATGGATCTCCAGAGAGCAAGGGTTGGATGTTGACTTAGAACCCACAGGCTGCCTCCCAAGGGTGCTTCTCCTGCTGCTGAATTCACTATAGAGAATGTGTAGGAAGAGGCCTCATCAGCCTTGGATCGTTGACCTGCCGTCACCTGTCCTGAAATATTGACCCCAGGTCCTGGGCACTTCACAGCTCAAAGCTCGGAGGGCGCTGCTTGACTATTGCTGTGCAGACATTGTGTTCTAATGTGATATCTGCATGAGTATTCCTTGACAGAACCAAGTCTTAAATATCTTGCCAAGTGAAAATTTAGACCAACAGAGGAGTGAGGCTACACCAACCATAGGAAACCAGGCATAAGTTTCCAAGAGTGCTTTCCTAGTGACTGTCTTACTTCATCTTACTGCAGTACCACAGAAACTTTACATGTTCCTCTCCCCTCCAAAATCTTCCCAGCAGAGCCATCACACAGCAGTTGTTAGATCCACATTCAGTGCTCATGTTGCTAGGACTAAAACATCATGTATATTATGATTTCTCGTCCTTATCTTTTATAATATTTTTGTTTTCTCTGGATGTGGTAGTATCTATTCACCATTGGGCTTAGTTTTTATAAGAGTCTATATACTTTTCATTGATTTCACTCTAAATCCTCCTTGAGTTGTGAAAATCAACCATACAATGAAATACGTGATACATTTTGCACATTTTCCCCTCTTGGGGGAAGTTCTTCAAACCTTCTCGCTAATTCCAGTTGCTCTGGTTGTTCTTCATTCCTTGAGTTTGGCTCTCCTTGGAGGATTTGCTTTCACCATCATCTGAGGTTTTCCCTTGGACTCTCATAGTTGACTTTCCATTTCTGGATCCAGCTTTTCCTTTTACTTCTTTACTCTTGTTGGACAGAAAACACAATCTTATTTCTGAGGAAAGGTACAGTGAAGGTATTTTTTCTGATATGCTGATCATTATTTATTTGCAAATTTGCAGCTATTTATTTATATATTTATATAAATATATTTATGTATTTATGCAAGTTGGCTGGTCATAGGTTTCCAACTTATAAACAATTTGTCTTAGAAGGTTTAAGGCATTTCCTTGTTGAGCTTTAGTTGATGCTGCTTTTGAGAACTTACGTTTTCCCCTGTGTCTTTATTCTTTGTGTGAGGCTTATTTTTTCTTTGAAATCCAAAAATATTTTGTTTATGGGTATTCAAAAATTTTACCATTAAATGTCTCATTTTTTGTGCCGAACCCTTCCATCTGGAAACTTGTGTCTTTTAATGAAAGGAAAGTCTTTTGAAATTTTTTGGGATCCTAATGAATCCTTTGTTTTCTCTAATGTCTATATATAAGACTTTTATTATTTATATGTTGAGATATTTGAGCTAGTTTTAAAAAATTTTAGTGTTTTTATTCTACTTTATATCATATGTATATTTATATATGTGTATTTATAAATCATAAATTTTGTCAACATTATGTTCTACCTTTTTCTTCAGTGTTCTCTTTTCCATAACTCATGCCATTTCTTTTCATCTGCAGAAAACATATTTTTTTAAATTCATGGGCTACATATCTTAGAGCCATTTCAGGTGAAGCATAAACAACAATCAGAATATCTGGAGTCTCCACATCTTCTTTCCCCCCAACCATAATTTCCCCTATTATTATCTTGCATTTATTTAATTTATTTGGCATGGTTGATTCCCATACACATTCATACCTTTCTTCCTGCATAACCTTTGGCAATCAATGATCTTTTTGCTTACTCCATAACGAAACCTTTCCCTCAGTTTCATATAGCTGGCATTTTAGAGTATGTAGAGTGTAGTCCAGCTTCATTCCCTTAGAAAGATGCATGTAGTGTATGTTTATGTCAATTTCACAACTCATGCATTCTAGGCCATTGACATTGTGATTGGCATTGTGCTGCAACAGGTTACGTCACTGCCTGTGCTGTGAACAAACATTCAAAATGATTGCTATTGAAGTCCTGGCTGCTATACTTCTGATCCAGCTCCCTGCTAATGCAACTTGGAAAGCAGTGCAATATGGCCCAAGTGCTTGGGTCCCTGTCACCCATGTGGGAGACCCAGATAGAGTTCTAAGGTCTTGGTTTTGGCCTTGCCCAGTCCTGGTCATTGTGACCATTGAGAAGTGAACCAGTGGATGGAAGATTCTCTCTCTCTCTCTATGCCTCCAAATACACAAAAATGTATCTTTTTAAAAACTGACACCCTCAGTTACTGCCCATAATAATTACAGCTAGTACAGGCTGTAATCATTGGAGCACAACAGGTTAAGCTGCCACTTGAAGCATAGACATCCACATTGAAGTGCCAGTTCAGGTTTGGATGCAATACTTCTGATCCGACATTTGTTGCTGCACCTGGGAAGGTAGCAAAAGATAGCCCAACTACTTGGATCATTTGTACCCACTGGGAGACCCAGATGGAGTTCAGGGTTCTTGGATAACTTCTCATCTTTCACTGTCTGAAGGATCTATGCAGATCAGAGTACTGAAATCAAGACACACTACCAATTTTTTTGCAAGGACTAAATCTGAACTAGGTGTTGTGAGGCTAGAGTGGAAGTGGGGTCCCTTCTTTCAGGTTTAAGGATGAAGCAGAGAGGCTAATCCTTCTGGTCATGATGGGGTAACTGCATTAGTCTCACTATAGAGTGCAGTGAGATGCCAACTGAACACAAGTTTGTTCATGAAGATATCTAATCTTCAGGATGTATCCCCAGGACACTGTGCCTTCCAGAGATTGGTTCTAAAAAACTAGGGAACCAGATTCAAGTATTCAGGATATGAGGGCCCTCTTTTTTTTTAAGTAAGACTAACCCCTGTGGACCTTGGGCACACATAGATTTGGAAATGAAGTTTGAGGACTTTAAGGAAGACATTGTTAAATTCTGAAATGAGGAATGAGGCATTTTCTTACTGCAGGAGAAGCAGCATCCTGTGCCCAGAGAGTAGGTAACAAATGCTTGCTACCACATGTTTCATTGGAAGCAACTGTCTGAGCATTCATATCTGGAAACTTGAATTAATGAGAGTTGGGCAATACATGATTCATGTCTACAACCTCCTCTCTGTAGATGATAAGGTTTCACTTTGCATCCTAATCTTTCAACCATTGTTTCTGAGCTTTCTAGTAAAACAGCCAGAATCAAATTCTGAGGAAAAAAAAAGGCTTTTTTCAACATTTATTCTTTAATCTATGATTCATTTTCTTACAGTTCACATTTCATTTGCTTGAAATTGTCCCTGATTTTCTGTACTGATTCACATAAGAAAACCAACTTGAAGAGACTCCAATATGGTGGAATAGCAACAGGGTGATCTGCTCTAGGCTAGGCAAAAACAGTAAAAAAAATACATAAAGTGCATTCTCAGGGGAAAGTTACAGGGAAAACTGCAATGGATATTCTGCAGAAGAGGGAGTGACACTGTGAATATGCGTGGAAGGTGCAGACATGCAACAAGGTGTATGGATTCAAGAAACAACCCCATCATCCCTGAGTGGGAAAGGATCCTTTTTGAAAAGCAAGGTGAGATCAGATTGCAGTGGCTTGTGCCACAACTGATATAGCCAGAGAGAGAGCTTAGCAGACTACACTGTATTTGAGTCTGGGCCAGAGCCCTGAGGGGAACAAGGTATCTGCTCACCCAGAGAAAGAAAAGGGGTATCTCTCTGTCTCCACATCTCCCACCGCAATGTCACAACTGGCTGTGAGAGGGTGAATAGCATTCTGGGTGTAACCAGGCAGCACCTGCTGCAGGCCTTGTGGATGCACCCAGCAAGTGGCAGGAACTTTCTCCATTTTGTCAGCAGAGCCAACTGCAGCAGTTCTGCTGTACCCACCCTACAGCGGGCGGGAAGAAAGAATCATTCAGGCATTAGTACCACCTGTAGAATCTCTTATACGTGCCCAGGATGATTGCGAAAGGAGTAGAGCAGCAGCCATGGTTATTACGCATGCATGTGAGATTTTACCATAGGGAAAAATTTGCAGTACCCGCTTGACTTTGAGTCTGGCTAGGAGGATTGACAGGGAATGAGCATCCACATATGAAGATAAGGTGCCCTTAACATCTCAACAAACCATAGGCTCTGGGGCTCTGGAACTCAATCCTCCTAGAAAGAGCACCCACAGGCAATGGGTTCTGGGAACCCTCAGCCTCATTGTGGATGGGACAGGCTAGCTGGGCAGAGTGGAACCATTGCACTCCATGACTGTGGGAGCCCTGAGTGCTGAGACTGTGAGAACACTGTGACTGCATGAGAGGATGTAGGGTGTAGCTGGGTATCTGCAAAATAACTGTGAGTGGTTCCACATGCTCAGAGCTCCCTGATTACCTGGGGTGGGTGTCTGCAGCAGGATCCAGGATAACACTGAAGACTGCACAGATCCTTCCACAGTTCATGTGGAAGCACAAATGAGTATTACACCCACTGAGGGCTAGCACCTGGGCATTAATCACTTTGAAAGAGAGGAAATGAGAGTGTGTTCAAGCCAGCAGAGGTGACCATACAAACTTCTGTTAACTAGAAGAGATCTACTATACCCAACTTGGGTGTTACCCTCATTACTCACCCCATCCTGGAGCACTGACCAGAGCTCCTTGTCCACACACAAAACACACCTCTGGGTTTTTATTGCAATAACAGACATTCCATAAAGTCACAGAGGCATAGTTCATTTTTCATAGTCTCTAGGTCATAGTCTAACACTTAGATACTGAACAACATGCCCTGAATTTGCAGTGAGTAATAGAAGAAATCAAAAGAGAAATCAAAAAGATCCTGGAAATGAATAAAGTTGACAATGCAATGTATCAAAAATTATGGGATATAGCAAAAGCAGTGTTAAGAGGGAAGTTTATAGCAATTTGGTGCCTATATCAAGAAATTGGAAAGACATCAAATCAATGAGTTTTCAACGCATCTAGAGACATAGAAAACCAATGAACCAAACTCAAAATTAGTAGGAGGAAATAAATTATTAAATTATGGGATGCAGCAAAAGCAGTGTTAAGAGGAAAGTTTATATCAATAGGTGCCTACATCAAGAAATTGGAAAGGCACCAAATACATGAGCTTTCAATTCACCTCAAGGATCTAGAAAATCTACAGCAAACCAGACCCAAATCTAGTAGAAGAAGAGAAATAATTAAAATCAGAGAAGAAATCAACATGATTGTATCAAAAAAAAATTACAAAAAATCAGCCAAACGAGGAGCTGGTTTTTTGAAAAAATAAACAAAATTGACACCCCATTGTCCCAACTAACTAAAAAAAGAAGAGAAAAGACCCAAATCAATAAAATCAGAGATGAAAAAGGAAACACAACAACAGACACCACAGAAATAAAAAGAATCATCAGAAACTACTACAAGGACTTGTATTCCAGCAAACAGGGAAACCTATCAGAAATGGATAGATTCCTGGACACATGCAACCTACCTAAATTGAACCAGGAAGATATAGAAAACCTAAACAGACCCATAACTGAGACAGAAATTGAAACATTAATAAAGGCCCTCCCAACAAAGAAAAGCCCAGGACCAGATGGATTCACTGCTGAATTCTACCAGACATTTAAAGAAGAACTGACTCCAATTCTTCTCAAACTATTCAGAGCAATCGAAAAAGAGGGAGTGCTCCCAAATTCTTTATATGAAGCCAGCATCACTTTAATTCCTAAGCCGAAAAAGATGCAGCATTGAAAGAGAATTACAGACCAATATCCCTGATGAACATAGATGCAAAAATCCTCAATAAAATTCTCGGCAATAGAATGCAACAACACATCAGAAAGATCATCCACCCAGACCAAGTGGGATTTATCCCTGGTATGCAGGGATGGTTTAATGTGCGCAAGACAATCAATGTGATACACCACATTAACAGACTGCAGAAGAAAAACCATATGATTATCTCAATAGACGCCGAGAAAGCACTTGATAAAATACAACACCCGTTCATGATGAAAACTCTAAGCAAACTGGGTTTGGAAGGAACATTCCTCAATACAATCAAAGCAATCTATGAAAAACCCACAGCCAACATCCTATTGAATGGGGAAAAGCTGGAAGCATTTCCACTGAGATCTGGTACCAGACAGGGATGCCCACTCTCACCACTGCTATTCAATATAGTTCTGGAGGTTCTAGCCAGAGCTATTAGGCAAGAAAAAGAAATTAAAGGGATACAAATTGGGAAGGAAGAACTCAAACTATCCCTCTTTGCAGATGATATGATTCTTTATTTAGGGGACCCAAAGAACTCTACTAAGAGACTATTGGAACTCATAGAAGATTTTGGCAAAGTAGCAGGATATAAAATCAATGCACAAAAATTAACAGCCTTTGTATACACAGGCAATGCCACGGCTGAGGAAGAACTTCTAAGATCAATCCCATTCACAATAGCTACAAAAACAATCAAATACCTTGGAATTAACTTAACCAAGGACGTTAAAGATCTCTACGATGCAAATTACAAAACCTTAAAAAAAGAAATAGAAGAGGATACCAAGAAATGGAAAAATCTTCCATGCTCATGGATTGGAAGAATCAATATCATCAAAATTTCCATTCTCCCAAAAGCAATTTATAGATTCAATGCAATTCCAATCAGGATACCAAAGACCTTCTCAGATCTGGAAAAAATGACGCTGAAATTCATATGGAGGCACAAGAGACCTCGAATAGCTAAACAATCTTGTACAACAAAAACAAAGCTGGAGGCATCACAATACCAGATTTCAGGACATACTACAGGGCAGTTGTAATCAAAACAGCATGGTACTGGTACAGAAACAGATGGATAGACCAATGGAACAGAATTGAGACACCAGAAATCAGTCCAAACAACTACAGCCAACTTATATTTGATCAAGGATACAAAACCAATCCCTGGAGTAAGGACAGTCTATTCAATAAATGGTGCTGGGAAAACAGGATTTCCACGTTCAGAATCATGAAGCAAGACCCCTACCTTTCACCTTACACAAAAATTCATTCAACATGGATTAAAGACTTAAATCTATGATCTGAAACCATCAAATTATTAGAGAGCATTGGAGAAACCCTGCAAGATATAGGTACCGGCAAAGACTTCTTGGAAAGGACCCCATGAGCACAGGCAGTCAAAGCCAAAATTAACATTTGGGATTGCATCAAATTGAGAAGTTTCTGTACTGCAAAAGAAACTGTCAGGAGAGTGAAGAGGCAACTGACAGAATGGGAAAAATATTTGCAAACTATGCAACAGATAAAGGGTTGATAACCAGAATCTACAAAGAAATCAAGACACTCCACAACATCAAAACAAACAACCCACTTAAGAGATGGGCCAAGGACCTCAATAGACATTTTTCAAAAGAGGAAATCCAAATGGCCAACAGACACATGAAAACATGTTCAAGATCACTAGCCATCAGGGAAATGCAAATCAATACCACAATGAGGTTTCACTTCACCCCAGTTAGAATGGCTCACGTTCAGAAATGTAACAACAATAGATGCTAGAGAGGATGTGGGGAAAAAAGGACACTAACCCCCTGTTGGTGGGAATGCAAACTGGTCAAGCCACTGTGGAAGTCAGTCTGGAGATTCCTCAGAAACCTGAAGATAACCCTACCATACAACCCAGCCATCCCACTCCTCGGAATTTACCCAAAGGTAATTAAATTGGCAAACAAACAAGCAGTCTGCACATTAATGTTTATTGCAGCTCAATTCACAATAGCCAAGACCTGGAACCAACTCAAATGCCCATCAACAGTAGACTGGATAAAGAAATTATGGGACATGCACTCTATGGAATACTATACAGCAGTCAAAAGCAATGAAATCCGGTCATTTGCAAAAAGATGGAGGAATCTGGAAAACATTATGCTGAGTGAATTAACCCAGTCCCAAAGGGACAAATATCATATATGTTCTCCCTGATCAGTGACAACTAACTGATGACCAAAGGGGAAACCTTTTGAAGTGAAATGGACACTATGAGAAACAGTGACTTGATCAGCCCTTGCCCTGACTGTCGATGAACAACTTAATACGTTTTCCCTCTAGTATTTTTTTGTTTGTTCTACTTAATACTTTTGGTTGAATACTGTAATCAATACACAGCTATTCTTAAGTGCTGAAACTTAACTGAAAAGTGATTGCTGTTAAATATAAGAGTGGGAATAAGAGAGGGAAGAGATGTGCAATTAGGGACATGCTCAGGCTGACTTACCTCAAACGGTAGAGTTAGAAACATCCCAGGGGATTCCAATTCAATCCCATCAAGGTGGCATGTACCAATGCCATCTCACTAGTCCAAGTGATTAATTTCTGTTCACAATTGATCATAATGATAGGACTAAGAGCCAAAGGATCACATAAACATGGCTAGTGTCTGCAAATACTAACTGTTATAATAAAAATGGAGAGAACGATCCAACATGGGAAGAGATATACACAGCAGACTCATAGAATGGCAGATGTCCTAAACAGCACTCTGGCCTCAGAATCAGCCCTTAATTCATGCGGATCTGGCTGAAAAGCCCATGAGAGTATTTCAGGCATGGAAAGCCAAGACACTCTGTCAAAATAAAAAAATGACCTAAATGAAAGATCCCTGCTAGTGAGCCCATTGGAAAGAACAGGTCATCAAAGAAGGAGGTGCCTTTCTCTGAAGGGAGGAGAGAACTTCCACTTTGACTACGACCTTGTCTAAATATGATCAGAGTTGTTGAACTCAAAAGGCTTCCATAGCCTTGGCAACTCATGACAAGAGCCTAGGGTGATTACTGATGCCATAAACAAGAGTGTCAATTTGTTAAGTGAACAACAAGAGTCACTGTGCACTTACTCCTCATGTAGGATCTCTGTCCTTAATGTGCTGTACATTGTGATTTAATGCTATAACTAGTACTGAAACAGTGTTTTTCACTTTGTGTTTCTGTGTGGGTGCAAACTGTTGAAATCTTTACTTAACACATGCTAAACTGATCTTCTGTATATAAAGAATTGAAAATGAATCTTGATGTGAATGGAAGGGGAGAGGGAATGGTAAAGGGGAGGTTTGCAGGTGGGAGGGAAGTTATGGGGGGGAAGCCATTGTAGTCCTTAAGCTGTACTTTGGAAATTTATATTCATTACATAAAAGTTAAAAAAATAAATAGATCTAGACAATTATATTCAATTTTTTTTTTTTTTTGCCAAAGAGCAAAATCAGCTCTGTGCAGAAAGTTTAATCATTTCGAAAATGCTCCCAAAACAACTGAACACTCATAGGCCAAAAAGGAAAAGAGAAAAGAAAGAAAAGAGACAGAATACAGACATTGGCTTTTTCTTCTCACAAAGTTAATTCAAAATGGGTCACAAAAATAAATGCAAAATACAAATATAATACTATTAGACATAATATACAAAATATCTAGGTGACTTTGCTCTGCTAATGGTTTTCACTTCAATATCAAAGGCATCTTCTGTGAAAGGAAGAATTGACTAATTGAACTTCATGAAAAAGAAAAATTTCTACTTTACAAAGGATAACAACAAGGTAATGAGGGGAAAATCATGGAATGAGAAATATTTACAAAAAATGTGATAAAATTTAATTAAAATATTCAAAGAACTCTTAAAACTCAGCAGTGTGAGGGCCTAAGTTGTGGTGCAGCAGGTTGGAACCCTGGCTTGCAGTTCTGGCATCTCATAAGAGCACTGACTCGAGTCCCAGTTGCTCCACTTCCAATACAGCTCCCTGCCAATGTGCCTGGGAAAGCTGTAGTAGGTGGCCCAAGTGTTGGACCCCAGCACCTGCACGGGAGACCCGGAAGCTGCTCCTGGCTCCTGGATTTGGATTAGCTCAGTTCCAGCCATTGTGCCCATTTGGGCGGAGAACCAGAGGATGGAAGCCGTCTCTCTGAATCTAAAGATTCAGAAGAATATGGAACCATGGCAACCATGTGGCATTGCTAGTGGGAATGCAAAGGTTGACAATATTTGGAAGACAGTTTGGCAATTTCTTAGAGAAATAATATATGCATATCATGTTTTCCAGCTATTGTGCTTTTTGGTATATATTCAAATGGGATGAAAATTCATATCTACTCAAAAACTTGCACAAGAGTGCTTATAACAGCTCTATTCATCATTGAAACAGCTTTATTCATCATTGAAAGAAATTGGAAGACATCAAGATATGTTCAATAATTAAATGGGTAAACAAACTATAATACTAACATACAATGTAATATTACTTAAATATTATTTAGTGTTCAAAGAAATGAGTTATTAAGCCATGAAAATACATGGGAGAACCTTATGGATATTATAACTGAAATAAACCATATGCAAATGTTTAGGCCTTGATTTTCATAATGTAACATTCTGGCAAAGGCAAAACAATGGTGACATGAAAAATATTATTTGTGGGCAGAGTCCAGTGAGAGTGAGAGATGAATAAGCAGAGAACAGAGGGTTTTAGGGCAGTGAATTTATTCTGTATGGTATCACAATTATGCACATATATTATCAACATTGATCAAATCGATAGAATGAACAAGAGTGAATGATATATAAAGTATGAACTATTGTTGATATTGGTTCAATGCATGTAAGAAACTATAAATGAGAGTTACTAATAGAAGGAAAGCCCGAGTGTGAATGTGGGAAGGGTATATGTATGTGGTCACTGTCTATATTTTCCACTTAGTTTTTCTATGAACCTTATGCTGCATTTCAGAAATAAATTCTAAAAATAAACAACAAAATTCTTGTTCTGACAGTTCTAGCGAAGTTGAACTTTGTATTATTCTACTCTTATTGTAGGCATACCAGTGCTAATCTCCTGAATTTGAATTGAGATCAGAAATTGGTGTAATGGCATGTGAGAAGTCACTGAACTGAAGGTTAGAAAACACTGTGCACTTATTCCTCATGTAGGATCTCTGTCCTTAATGTGCTGTACATTGTGATTTAATGCTATAACTAGTACTCAAACAGTATTTTTCACTTTGTGTTTCTATGTGGGTGCAAACTGTTGAAATCTTTACTTAATACATGCTAAAATGATATTCTGTATATAAAGATAATTGAAAATGAATCTTGATGTGAATGGAAGGGGGGAGGGAGAGGGAAAGGAGAGGGTTGTGGGTGGGAGGGATGATATGGGGGGGGGAAGCCATTGTAATCCATAAACTGTACTTTGGAAATTTATATTCATTAAATAAAAGTTAAAAAAAGAAAAAAAAAGAAAAATGGTATTCTAAGACAATGTCTTTATTGTGCATTTGTGACACTATATTTCACTGAGGTACCACTTGCTCATTCCTAAACATCAAAACAAACTTGGGCTAGTTGATCTCAGAGACCCCTTCTATCTTTGGATTATGTATGGTTGTGGGGCTAATGTTTGTTGCAGCAATTAATATGCAATTTGGGACTTCTGCATTCCTTGGCAGAGCCTGAGTGTCAGTCTCAGTGCTGCTCTCCATTCCAACTTCCTAATAATGCACACCCTGGGAGGCAGCAGGCAATGACTCACATTCTTGGGGCCAGGCTACCCATGTTGTTGACTTGCGTTGAGTTTCTGGCTCTCAGTTCTAGTCTGACCAAGCACCAGTCAATGGGGGCATCAGAGGAGTGAACCAGCAGATGGGAGGTCTCTCTGTCTCATCTTTCTTTCCCAGTCCATCTCTCAACTTTTCAAAAAAATTACACAGGGTATTTTTTTAAACACTATGTGCATATAAAATGTAAAGCCAGGACCACAGGTCAAAGAAAAGGAGGAGAAGCAGAGCAGGGTCACTTATCTTCAAGGAGTAATGTGATTGCTGTAAAGAGACTGACAGAGCTCATTGAACCCAAAACAAATTGGTGTGGTTCTGTTAAAAGTTTAGAACTCTGTGAATTAAACAGAAAATTTCTTCTCTTTGCCCTGGATGTAGCATTCACCTAGAAGTGGAATTGTTCAAGATCTAAACTTTTTTGACCTTGATTTTAATCAATTGTTCTGATAATCATGAACTAAATTTATATTTATTTTGAAAGTCACTGATTAGGGTGATTCACAGAATAGTGAATCACAGCACACACTGAAAATGTTGGTGAGCTCAGTTGAACTGAAGGCCTTTTTTGAAGAAGAGAGCAAGACATGGGACACATGGGGTCAGTTCAGAAGCCTAACATCAGCAGTTTGTGTGTCTTTGGCCTTGGGACTGAAACTCAAAGGCCAAGTTTCTTCATCCCTCTAATCGAATGATTTTACCTTAGGCAAAGGTAACAGAATCTGTCAGAATCTCTTTATTCATGACCAATAAAACATTATTTGACAAGACTTAAGTTTTACAAATATATTATAAAAATATAGCTCTATCCAATTTACAGAAACATCTGATGATACTGTAAAAACATGCCTTTGTATAAACATAGTCATTGGTGATCTAGTAATGCTTATCTTTCAGTGAGATTTACCTTCTCATCAACACAGAGTCACCTCCTGTTCAGGTCAACAGGTTGTGGTTCTTTGAGCTGTGGATCCATTGAATGATTTCCCTTCCTCTCCTCCTCTATTGATAGCATCTGCAAGAGCATTCTTTCTATTATGTCCCTGAATGGCTGCATTATTTCACTTTTCATTTCAGACTATGACAGACCCAAACCAACAGAATCATCCTTGGCCAGAGTCGAACGTGAGGTGAGGGTAATTTTAGTTTTCCAAGCATTTCCAGCAAATTCTTTGAGATTGTCTCTTCTCTTGGTTACACTGACCACGTTTTACCTCTACAGTGATTTAAAGGGAAGAATCCTTTTTCTGTTTGTATGAGCATATGTGGTTTGTTATCTTAGGAGTCCATCAAAGGAACTCCTATTGTCTGCAATGTCTGTTTCATTATGAACATAGTGTGTTGTTTATTGAGAGTCACTAATATTTTAGATTTCATTTGTTTGTTGAAGTTGTTCTAGAGGCTGCCTGTGTGTAGGACATAGTACACAAGATGGGCATCAGAAGATCTCAGTTGAAATCCCCCGGAATAGACACTGTTGCATAGTAGTTCAGCTGCTTTCGACACAGGCATTCAATGTCAGACAGACATTCTCTTTCTCTCTCTTCTCTGCCTTCCAAATAAAGTAAAATAAAGCTTTAAAAGTAATATGAAAATTTATTTAAAAAAAATCCCAAAACCTATAGTAAACACAAAAACCCAAATTCCTTTTGTGTATTTTGTGAGCTCTGTGTCTCTGGCCAAGACTTCTGTTTTCTAGGAATCTCTATTTATTCATTTGAAACATAATAATTAGTATTGCCCTCCTTCTAGCATTTTTCTTTGAAAATTTAGCGATGAAAATCTTTTCAACTGATTTAGCTAGTGACTTGGTTAATTTTGATCTTTCAATATTTATGTCTTATGATAACTATTTTATGTTTAGTTAGCTGTAATACTATTATAGTATATTACATATTTGAATAGCTGCCATCAAGTATCTGAATTTCTGACATATCTTCAAGAAATACACACAAATATATTTTATAAACATATATAATATGTTAATATACAAGCTATAGCATACTCTGATTTCTTTCAGTAATACTCAATTGGTCATTAATCATAGACATATAATTTGCATAATTTTCTGTGTCATAATAAAATCTCTATCATGGCTACACTACACATTGAAACCACTTGTTTTGCTTTTTGTTTTTTAACAAAAATTACCAATACATGAGCACAACCCAGTACAACGAAATTAAAATTTCCTGAGTTGGAAGAGGAAATAAAGAGAATATGACTAAAGAATAGTTCGTTTTTATCTCTGTCACAGAGGCAAAGTCCACTTGGAAGAGAGGATAAGGTGCACTGTTGCTTGACACGTCAGAGAAGCATATTAGTGAGAGTGGTATAAAAGCCTGTGCTTCCTGGCTCACAATTATCCCAGGAAGAAGAGAATGGAGCCAGTTTTGGTCCTGGTGTTGGGTCTCTGCTGTTTGCTTCTTCTTTCTCTCTGGAAGCAGAATTCTGGAAGAGGGAAGCTCCCTCCTGGCCCCACTCCTTTCCCAGTCGTTGGAAATATTCTCCAGATAGATGTTAAAGACATCAGCAAATCCCTAACTAAGGTAAGTATTCATTATGTACCTCTTCCTCCTCCTCTATTTCCTCCTCTCTTCCTCTTCCTCTTCATCCTCCCCCTGCTCTCCTTATCTTCATCCTCCTCTTCCTCTACTCCTCTTCATCCTCGTCCTCTCCTCCTCTTTTTCCTCTCCTCTTCTCCTCTTCTTCATCCCCCTCCTCTCCTCTTCTTCACCCTCCTCCTCTTCTCTTCTTCACCCTCCTCCTCTCCTCTTCTTCACCCTCCTCCTCTCCTCCTCATCACCCTCCTCATCTCTTCTTCTTCATCCTCCTCCTCTCCTCTTCATCCTCCTCCTCTCTCCTCCTCCTCCTTCTTCCTCTCCACCTCTTCATACTCTTGACCTCTTCTTGTCCTCTCCTCCTTCTCTCCTCCTCCTCTTCCTCCTCCTCATCTCCTCCCTCTCCTTCAAGATTTATTTTATTTACTCAAAAGGCAGAGTGACAGAAACAGAGGGACAGATAGACAGAGTAAGAGATCTCTTGGCCAGCCTTGTAGTATAACAGGGTAAGCCTCCACTTCTGATTTTGCATCCCATATGGGTGCTTCTTCAAGACCAGGATGCTCTACTTCCTATCCTTCTCCCTAGATGTACCTGGGAATACCTGGGAAAGTAGCAGAGAATGATGCAATTCATTGCACCCCTGCACCCATATGGGAGACCCAAAAGAAGCTCCTGGATTCTAGCATCAGCCTGGCCCAGCCCTAGCTGTTGCTGTCATTTGGGGAGTGAACCAGCAAATGGAAGATATTTCCCTCTCTGTCTATTCTCCCCTCTCTCTGTAACTCTGCCTTATAATTGAACAAACATAAAAAAGAGATCCCATTTGCTGTTTAACTGCACAAAGAGCTGCAATGATCAAGGCTGAGCCAAACCAACTTGGAGCCAGCATCTCTTCCTGGGTCTCCCATGTGCATGGCAAGTTGTTCTTCAAGATTTGTTTTTATTTATTGGAAAGGCAAAGGTACAGAAAGAGACACCGAGAGAAAGATATCTTGGTTGTTCTCTTTCTGTCTTACTGATACTAACAGATTTCAAACTGGGCTGGGCATTAGGCTTACTTGGGATGCTTTCAAGAATATACATTACTAATGTCATATGGCCACCTGGGTATTGATGTCAAGCCACAAAGATTGACTAAGCAGCAAATAGTCTGTAATGACCAGTTACAGGAAACTGAAAATAAATTTGGAATTCTCAAAGTTTATTTATTGACTTGTACAAATAAAATTGTTAAGTGTTTTGGTAGAGAATAACTGTAAACTGCATACCAACTACCACTGTGATCCTATGCCACATCATAGGTCATTCAGAGTGGCATCCATAATAATCACTATCATATTTAGATATAAATAAAAATATTTGAATCCAAGGCATAATAAAGAAATTACATAGACAATGATAATTTCCATCTGAATCAGACACACTATGTGGCTGACATGTGCTTTCTTTGGTGATATTTGTTTCTCTTCCCAGTTCTCAGAACGCTATGGCCCCGTGTTCACTGTGTATCTGGGCATGAAGCCCACTGTGGTGCTGCATGGATATGAGGCAGTGAAGGAGGCCCTGATTGACCATGGAGAGGAGTTCGCTGGAAGAGGCCATTTTCCTATAGCTGAAAAAGTTAATAAGGGACTCGGTAAGTGTGTGTGTTTGTGTGTGTTGTGTGTGTGTGTGTGTGTTAAACAGTGGTAATGAAATGGAGATCTTAGAAAACAGACTTGAAAAGCTCCTCAGACAGAACTTGGTCATCTGTGTGGCTGCCTCATGTCAGCGTCTTCCTACTTGCTGGGATCTCCCTCCCTCCTAGTTTCTGTTTCTCATTCTGGCAGGAATCCTTTTCAGCAATGCAAACACATGGAAGGAGATGCGGCGCTTCTCGCTCATGACCCTGCGGAATTTCGGGATGGGGAAGAGGAGCATTGAGGACCGAGTTCAAGAGGAGGCCCGCTGCCTGGTGGAGGAGCTGAGAAAAACCAATGGTGGGTGACCCTTACCCCACATCACTGACCTCACATTGCTCCCCCGAATATGCTGCCCTGGGAAACCTCGCAGGCTGGGCGGAGCCTTCATCCTGAGGCCTGGTGTCACTCCCATGGTGGGAGGGGCAGTTTGAAGCAGAGAAATCAGGAGTATGTACGGATCTGTGCTGTGTGTACAGCGTGGTTCTACATCTGGTGTGGGTGTAAAAGTTCATTTAATACTCTTCTGTTCCAAGTCAGTTTCTATAATTTCCAATCAGAAATCATGAATATAAGTTTTAAGTATAATTTCTGAAAGAATGGAAAGGCAATATTTTCTCCATAGTCTGAATGCTGTAACCTATTGTAGAACGTTTCATGGTGGAAACTTGGCAAAGGCATATGGTGGCAAAGACCCATCAGCCACTGATGGGGCATGAACCGCCCCTCGTGGGCGTTCACATCTGCATGCTCAGCTTCACTGACATGTCTGAGGTTCCCCAGGCCCAGTGCCTAGTGCTGGACACCAGTGGTGTTGTGTGCAGTTTTGTCTCCCTAGGCAATTCCTAACAAAGTTCCTGTCACTTACTATTCTCTGTAATCACACTGTTTATAAAAATTGCTCTCCCTTGTTGAGTCTATTTCCTCTGTAGATTTATTTCTTTTGAGTAATATAGCCTGTAACATATTTCTGTGAATACACAAACATGAAACGATTTATTTAACAAAATTTCAACTGTTGATAATAGCTGTTTATATTGACTTTCCTTAGCAGAGTGTGGCTTTGTTTCTGCTTTGCTTTCTCTCTGTGTTTATTTTATTTTGTTTGAGAAATTGTGACATATTTTCCTCCCACAATCAGGTCTACTGCTCCGAGATGTGTTGCTCACATTGTGTCTGATTATCAGTTCAGTTTCCAAATTACCTTGTTTTATAATTCTCTCTTCTAAGCAAAGTGAAATACTGAAAATAAGGTTTTCTGTAGGTAACATATCCATACACACATACATCAAAAATACACAGTTCCCAGGGCTTTCCAAATTATCCTCTACATTATTGGGGTAAAAAAAATTTGTCTAAATATGTGGAGTACTATAAATGTTAAGAAAGCCTGACAGAGAAGCAAGTAACTCAGGTATCCTAATGTCCTGTTCTCTACCATGTATTCTGACCACTTTTAATCAAGATGCCCTTTTGGAGGGGGCTTTGAGGTGTCTATAGCTATGAATTTGGGAGCTCTTTACCTATGAAGTTTACTGATCATTTGATTGTAACATTTGTACTGTACAAGTCTTCCATTTAAAGTGAAAACCTCTCCTGCATATTTATTTGTTTATCTGTAAGATGAGAGACTTGGCTTAACTTACGAGTAATTTTTAAATTTTATTAAAACACATTTTGATGTTGGGTATAGTTGTACAGAACAATATGTTAGCATCTACTAAAAGAGAGCTTTTCTCAAGTATGTTAAATATGGAAAGCAATAAGATATATTGGCTGTTCACTTCTCAAGAAAGGAAATTTCTTTAACATTGAAACTCTTGATAAAGAAGACTCCAGTTACTTTTTGGCTTCTGTATTGTGGGATGTATGCTTGAAATAAAAAAACATTAAAATTCTCACTTTACTCCTTTCAGTAAACATATCCAAACTTAGGGTTTCATTATTTATTTTTCAAAATTTTTTCTTTAAAGTGAAAGTCAACCGTTTTGATAGACACACCACACACACACACACATACACACACACACAGAGAGAGAGAGAGAGAGAGAGAGAGAGAGATCTCATCTACTAGTTCACTCCCCAGATTCCCACATAGCCAGGCCTATAATTGAGCCAGAAGTGGGTACTCGATTAGGTCTCCCACTTGGGTGGCAAGAACTCAGCTACTTGAGCCATCACCTGCTGCCTGCAAGAGTCTGAATTGTCAGGAAGTGGAGTTATGGGTGGGGCCTAGTGTTGAACCCATCTTAGATGGTATCATAAGCCTAAAAATTTAGTTTTTGTTTTTTTCTCATATTACATGGATGCCTTCGGCTTTAACAATTTTTTTCTTTTAAGTATGTGAATTTTCCCACAATGTTTCTTTTTCCCTCTCCTCTGGTTCAACACTTCATTTTTCATTATTTGTGACTATTCGTTATTTTATCTATAAGAAGTTTCCTGGCCCACACTATTTTCTGCCTTCCATTTCAGTGCTTTATTGTCTTAAGACATTGTATACATGCATGATTCTGGTTTGAAAACTTGAATTATTAAGTTTAAAACTGTTTTCATTATCCTTCCCAAATAGCAGATCTCTTGTGATAAAAGGGTGCATAAAAAAACAATATTTGTGAATTGAGTATTGGAAATAGCATTATTTAGCCAGCTAGGTTATAATGTCCAACTCAGGCTTACAGTAAAGTGATGTGTTGATTTTATGTGTGTCCTTTTTTTTACTGTCACAGGAATTTGTAGGCAAGACATTGCTTAAAATTTCTAAATTACCAGGAACAAATATAAAGTGCTTCATATCTATATTTTAATGGTGTTTTAAAATTGTTTTCAATCCTTCAGCCTCACCCTGTGATCCCACCTTTATCCTGGGCTGTGCTCCCTGCAATGTGATCTGCTCCATTATTTTCCATAATCGCTTTGATTATAAAGATGAGCATTTTCTTAAACTGATGGAAAAATTCAATGAAAATGTTAGGATTCTGAGCTCTCCATGGTTGCAGGTGAGAGTGAGATCTTTTGTTCCTGACAAGCCATTTATGTTCCTTTATTTGACAGATGCTAAGTTCTATATGGACCAAGTTGTGAAGAGAATGTTTAGATAGCATTGTCAGCAGAGCTGATGTCATTGAACACTGTGAAAGGTGATGGAAACTTTAATTTACTCACAAGAAAAAGAGTGTCCAAATACTGGGCTGGCGTTTATGTCCATTATCTTCTTGTCCAGTGAATTTTCCACTAAACTCCAAGTCCTATTTCTATGAAGCCACTTTGATGACTGGACAAAGAATATCTTTGTTAATCATTGAGCATCCAGGCTGTTATTTTGTTAAAATATTTATGCATATGATGGCAGGATCAGAGAGAGAGGGAGAAACAAAGGGTAGGAGGGAGAGAAGCAGAAGAAACAGAGGAAGAAGAAAGAAGAGAGAGGGAGAGAGGATACCTTCTATCTGCTGCTCACTTTCTGAACATCAACAGAAACATGGCTAGGACTCAAAGCAGCACACATATGAGATGCAGGCTTCACAAGTGGTAGTTTTACCTGCTGCACCACAATGCCGTCATATCCTATTATATATATATATATATATATATATATATATATTATTTTTTGACAGGCAGAGAGGACAGTGAGAGAGAGAGAGAGAGAGACAGAGAGAGAAAGGTCTATCTTTGCTGTTGGTTCACCCTCCAATGGCCGCCGTGGCCTGTGCGCTGCAGCCAGCGCACCGCACTGATCCGATGGCAGGAGCCAGGTGCTTCTCCTGGTCTCCCCTTGGGTGCAGGGTCCAAGCACTTGGGCCATCCTCCACTGTACTCCCTGGCCACAGCAGAGAGCTGGCCTGGAAGAGGGGAAACCGGGACAGAATCCGGCGCCCCGACCAGGACAAGAACCCGGTGTGCCGGCGCCGCAAGGTGGAGGATTAGCCTATTGAGCCGCGGCGCCAGCTTCCTATTATATTTTAAGTTTGTAGGAAATGATTTTTGAAAAAAAATGAGATTCATGTAAAAGTGTGTGAGTCTAGGAAATTAATTTCATCTTTGATCATCTGGTCAGACTCCTCACCCTCAAATATTTTATAAGTATATAGAAATACGACATATTTACACTAAAAGCTTCCTTCTTAAGATGGACATTATTTTATTCATATTTATAGCTGTAATTCCTATTTATAGCAGGGTTTGCATGTATATATGAATACATATACATAGGTTTAACAAATTATTGTACTCTCTTTTAGATTTGCAATAATTTCCCTGTTCTCACTGACTATTTACCGGGAATTCATAACACCTTAGTAAAAAATATTGAATATACAAAAAATTTTATTATGGAGAAAGTGAAAGAACACCAAAAGTCTCTGGATGTTAACAACCCTCGGGACTTTATTGATAGCTTCTTGATCAAAATGGATCAAGTAAGTTGTTCACAACAGCTTGTTATTTGTTTTCTTGTGTATTTTTAGATTCATTGAATAATTATGTATATACAATGGATAGTTAAATGGTCAGGCTGGTTTGACTAGCAATTTACATATCTATAGAATGAATGAACTCCCAGTATCATGAAAAATATTAGGCTACTTTATATAAATTTTGTGTAAATAAAGAATTAAAAGATAAGTTATTTTGTTGTAAAAAATGAAAGCCAATATATATTTCCCATAATGTACATTATCAGAAATGTTCTGAAGACATATAATATAAAATTAAGTTGTTAAATAATTAGAATACCTCATCCTGTTTTTAGATAAAAATAATCCTGCCAAGGAGAAACATAGTGCATATCTCATATACAAATAAACAATTACAAACAATTAAAAAAATCACAAAGTGTCATGGTGTAATGTGAAGATGACATCATCATTGCACATGTGTAAGGGAGAGGGGAACATAGCTTATTCTGAATATCCCACACATTGAAGGAGGTCATTAGAAATTTGCGGTGCAGGACAGGAGAGGGAATTTCAGCTGGAGTGAGTGATGTGTGTGGAGGTGTTCAGTTGTATAATGGGAAAGAATAGGTAGACGGGAGAAATGGATTTAGCTGAGTGTAACACAATAAATTGTACAGACATGGAGACAGAGGTTGGTGTCTTGAAGACAACCTAGGAGCATGGATCATGTCATCACTGCACTGTTTGTTGAAAAGGCTATCTTTTTCCCATTGAATTACTTTGGCACCCTGGCCATAAGTCAAATGAACATAAATATAAGTTTGTTTGTGGGCTGTCATTTCCATTCCATTGATCTTTGTGTCTGTCATCATGCCAGCTGCTGTATCACCCTGAAGTCTTAACTACTGTACTTTCAGGTAAAGAAGTGTGAGATTTTTACATTGGTTGTTCTTTCTTAAAACTATGTTGGCTATATTAGTTTCAATAAGAATTTTAAGACCGGCACCATGGCTCAATAGGCTAATCCTCCGCCTAGCGGCGCCGGCACACCGGGTTCTAGCCCCGGTCGGGGCGCCGGATTCTCTCCCGGTTGCCCCTCTTCCAGGCCAGCCCTCTGCTGTGGCCAGGGAGTGCAGTGGAGGATGGTCCAAGTGCTTGGACTCTGCACCCAAGGGGAGACCAGGAGAAGCACCTGGCTCTTGCCATCGGATCAGTGTGGTGTGCCGGCCACAGCGCTCCGGCCGCGGCGGCCATTGGAGGTGAACCAACGGCAAAGGAAGACCTTTCTCTCTGTCTCTCTCTCTCACTGTCCACTCTGCCTGTTAAAAAAAATTAAAAAAAAAGAATTTTAGGATAAGCTCATAAATTTCCACAAGGACACCCGTGAATATTTAGAGGGATTGCATTAAATCCATAGACCTTTTCAGTATTTTCATGTAAAAATTGAGGAGAAATTTACATAACATGAAATGAACCATTTTACATTTCACACTGGTGTTACTTAGTGTATTCTCAATGCTGTCCAAACACCAACTCTCTACTTTCAAAACCTTTGCATCACTGCACAGAAACCTATCCTCTCCATTAAATGATCTCTCCCCAAACCCCTACCCTGTCAGGCAGTGAGCTTTAATCTGCTATCTGTCTTGTGGATTTGCATATTATAGATACATCAAGTAAAAGCACTGAATATATGTGACCATTTGTTTCTGGCTTCTTTATTTTAGTCCACCATTGAGAGGTTCACTGTGGCACGTATCAGTACTTCATTCCTTCTTTTGTAGCTGGATGGCATTCCACGTTACATGTACACATACCAGAATTTGTTTATCATTTTGTTGATGGATGTTTGTGTTATTATTTTCTTTTGACTCTTGGAAATAATGCTTCTATGAACATATACATGTAGGTTTCTTTATGGACACACTTTCATTCTTCTTGGGTATACCTAAATGTGAAATTTCTGGGTCCAATGGTGACTTATTTCTTTATAATTACCATGGGAATACTGTTAACATTCTAAATCTGTAACAGTCTATTTTGAATTGATGTTAGCTTCAAATTGCATTCATTAATTCTGTCCCTATCTAGCTCCATCACCCCCTTTCTTTGTAATCTGTGGATTGTATGAAAAATATTTATATCATCTTTAGGTAGAAATAATCTTACTTATTTTCCATTTGAATGCATTTATTTCTTTTTCATATCTAATATCTCTGGCCAGATCTTCTAGAGCTCTGTTGAATAGCAGTGGTGAAAGTACACATTGATTGTATTATTTTCCTCCTTTTTATTTCAGAGAATAAGATTTAGGCTTTAAAAATTTAATGAGATTCAGTTTTGTAATTTTTTAAAATATTCTGTATAATGATAAGGAAGTTTATTTGTATTTTCTGAGTCACTTTTTATCGTGACCAGCATTACATTCTTCAAACTTCTGTGGTTTAAAATTTTATTAAGGCATTTCATATATACAAATTAAGAAACATAGTGATTTTTCCCAACTTATCCTGCATCCCACTTGCACTCCTAACTTCTTTTTCCTCCCCCTCCTCTTCCCATTCTTATTTTTTGGGAACATCTATTTTCAGTTAATTTTTTGCTCATAAAATCAACCCTACACTAGGATAAGAGTTCAACAAATAGCATGAAGAAAAAAAAAAAACCAACACTGTTCCTCAATGGTCGAAACAAGGGTTATTCAAAACCATCACATAAAAGTGTCAATTTCACACCTACAGATTATTGAGTTATGTTATTAGTTGCCACAGATTTCTCCTTGACTTTCCCCTTGGAATGCAGTATCTTCAATTTTTTTAACTATCTTTTCCTAGCCTAGAGCAGTAAGCTCCATTCCTATTCTGGCAACTTGAACTCTTATTGCAAATGCTTTTTAAAAATTTTTTGAGATGATTTTTTTCCACATTCTAATAATGGGTTTTCCTACATTGATTGCTTTTCTTTTAAACACCCATGAATTTCTTGGATAAATTCAATTTGATCAGGCTGTATAATACATAAAGAATTTTAAAGTGTTGCAAAATACACATAACAGAAAAGTTTGTTAAACTAATTATTTTAAGAGGAGCAACAGGCCGGTGCCGTGGCTCAATAAGCTAATCCTCTGCCTCTAGTGCTGGCACACCGGGTTCTAGTCCTGGTTGGGGTGCCGGAGTTCCCCTCTTCCAGGCCGACTCTCTGCTGTGGCCCGGGAGGGCAGTGGAGGACGGCCCAAGTCCTTGGGCCCTGCACCCACATGGTGCACTTTGTTTTGTAACTATCACCACCATCCATACTAGAATTATTTTATTCTATAAAACAAAAACTTCATATCCATTTAATAATAATTTCTTGCTCCCCAGTCCCTGTCAACCACCATTCTACTTTCTGTCTCCTGGTATTAGCTGTTCTAGGTACCTATAACTGAAAACACAAAATGTTTCTCCTTCTGTGACTGGTTTTCCTACTTAGCATTACACACTGTATCTTTTTATGTTATATCCAGTAACATATATTTATAATTATGCTATAATAATTTTATTTAAAATTACATAGAAACTAAAACACTTATATTAAAAACATAAAAATATTAATTTTTACCATTACCTCTATAGTTACTCTTTTTTAATTTTTTTCTTTAAACATTTATTTATTTATTTAAAAGGCAGAGTTACAGACATTATGAGAGAGATCTTCTATCCACTGGTTCACTCCCCAAATGACTGCAATATCCAGAGCTCAGCCAATCCAAAGCCAGGAGACAGGAGCCCAAGCACTTGGGCCATCTCCCACTACTTTCCCAGGAGCATTAGCAGGAGCTGGACTGGGAGTGGAGAAGCCAGGACTTGAAGCGGTGTCTATATGGGAGGTGACTTTACCTGCTACCCCACAGTGCCAGCTGTGCATAGTTACTCTTAATAGGAATACTTATGTCTTAGTAAGTCTTCAAATTCTGAGTTTCTCTTTGTTTTTCCTTATTTATTTTCTTTCTCATTATTGTTATATTCTACTTTTTCACACATATTCTTGTAACTGTATTTCATTCTTTGTATATAATTTCCTTCAGCTCTTTGAGCGTTTTACGAATTGAAATTAAAGATTTTATCCTAAGACCAATGACTTTGTTTCTTCAGAAATTATTTCTGTAAAATCATTTTTTAGAAAGATTTATTTATTTAGTGAATTGAAAAGCAGAGTTACAGAGAGACAGAGGCAGAGAGAGGGAGAAAGTCTTCCATCCATCGGTCCACTCCCCAGAAGGCCACAATGGCTGGAGCTGTGCCGATTAGAAGCTGGGAGTCCAGAGCTTCCTCCAGGTCTCCCAAGTGGGTACAGAGGCCCAATGACTTGGGCCATCTTCTCTTGCTTTCCCTGGCTATAGCAGAGATCTGGATCAGAAGTGGAGTAGTTAGGACTTGAACCGGAGCCCATGTGTTATACCAGGACTGCAAGTGGCGGCTTTATAAAATAGATAAAATGGATCTTTAAAAAAAAAAAACAGATTATGCTTGTGAATAAATAAAAGAAAATGTGGTTAATACTCTCTTAAAAAAACAGTGGGTTCATTTACATCAAATAAACTGTGAGTATTTTGGATTTAGTATGATATCCTGGCGAATAATTTGTCAAATTGCATCAAATCATTCCTAGGAAAACCATTTGGAGTTCACTCTTGAAAGCTTGGTAACCACTGTGTCTGATTTGTTTGGAGCTGGGACTGAGACAACGAGCACAACGCTGAGATACTCCCTCCTGCTCCTGCTGAAGCACCCCGAGGTCGCAGGTATGACTCAGTGAGGAGCAAAGTGGATTCAGGAGAGAAGCTAGGGAGCCGTAGCTACAGTCCTCCACCTGGTTTGTGCTAGAGGAGTCTGTGCCAAAAACTGTACTCTGTGCAGTGTAGTGATCAGAATAAAACAGGGCAACGTTGTACAATGCAGGAGGAGATCCTAGAGCAGTGGAGACAGCATGGCAGGAGGAAGAGCAGTGATGTTCAGGGGCTGTGCTGGATCTCATGGGAGTGATGTGTGGCAGGCACAGCATTGCATTTTCTTTTCATAACAAAAAGACCCCATTGAGGGGTAGGTATAGTCTAGCAGCTACATTTCCTCATTCTGACAATTCAGTGCTCTGATGCAGGGAAAAGGACAAGGAAGCTTTTCTTACTGAAAACCAACTTGAAATTCAGCGAGGCTTCATGAGGTAACTCCAGTGTGGGACGTATTCAAAAGTTTAGCTGCATAAGACAGGTGTTTCCTTTCAGTCAGAAGATGCACCAAAGTAATGTTATTACAACAGAAGTCTATTGCCCTAAAGCTTGCCTTGGATAAAACAATATTGGGAGAGGTGATGTAAATATCATATTTCTTAGACAAATTCATTTAGAATGTTATCTGGAAGAAGTTTAGTTTTGTATGAGGTAAGATAACACATTTTTTCCCTTGTGCAAGCTCCCACTTATCAGACAACTGCACAATTACAAATGTGAAATAATGCTTTAAAGTGGAAGGAGGTGAGTACAGGAACCAGCTCATAACTCTCCAGTAAATGCCAGAAACTCCCAGAGCAGTTTCAGAGATGATCATTGGCTTGCAGAGAGGGAGAGGCTGTAACCCAAGCGGGGCAGAGGAAGGGTCATCAAGGAAGAGAAGCTAGTCTGTGTCCCTATACCCCCAAGGGTCAGGATTTGGAAATCCCAAGTGTCAAAGAGGGTAGAACAAGAGGCTGAGACATGGGGCTGTCCCTGTCCCAGTTTCCCCACAACTCCTCTTCTCAGCTGAGTGAATTTCCCCTCAGGAAAAGAGAGTTCAATTTCTGGCGACACCAAACCTCAGAAGTCCTGTATTCTGGGACAGAGGAATGAGGTACAGGCTGCAATGGGAGGTGTGGAAACTCCTGGAATTCCCAGACCTTGAAATTCCTGAAATTCAGCAGCCCCTCCAGAGGGCAATTAGCTTCAGTGAAGACCTCCATATTTTGCCTTCTTGATAGAATATTATTTCCAAGTCTTGGGCAAAGTAAATGAAATAAAAACATCCACACTATACAAAAGGTTATGAAGTTTCAGAACAGGAGAATAAAAGAGAGAATCATCATCCATTTCAGAGAAATACAAAGTCATATTTAAAAGATTAGGACCTAGAACAGCATCAGAATTCTTACGAATAATTATTATCTCATTAATAGAAAAAGGGTATCTTTAAACCTTCATGTTTGCAAAAAAAATTTACTTATCCCATTTTCCCAGAAAAGCACTAGAGGAGGTTCTCCATCCAAATGTCAGAAACCACATGACAAGTTGTAGGATCTAGGAATCAGAACTCCGTAGGATGGTAACGTCAGGAAGGTGCTGATACAAGGCCCCGGAGATAACTACTGCAGAGTGGACCAGGCAGATAGGCTGATGTGCGTGGAGACATCTAAAACAAGAATGACGTGACCAGTAATCTGAGGTTTACCAATTACCAGAGAATTATTACTAGAAATTTGAAATAAGTCTCTGACCATCAGGAAATTAATCTTACCAGGAGGTAGAAAGTTGTAAATTGAAAAATGGTGACAAAATTTCTCCCAAGAAAGTAATAAAAACAAACACAGAGAATTTTCTCACCAGGAAACTATATGTGATCAAAAATGATGAAAAAAATGAATGCTGGGTGACACCGCAGATCACTAGGCTAATCCTCAGCCTGTAGCACCAGGAACCCGGGTTCTAGTCCCTGTTGGGGCGTTGGATTCTGTCCAGTTTCTCCTCTTCCAGTCCAGCTGTCTGCTGTGGCCCGGGAAGGCAGTGGAGGATGGCCTTACTGCTTGGGCCCTGCACCTACATGGGAGACCAGGAGGAAGTACCTGGCTCCTGGCTTCAGATTGGCACAGCGCACCATCCGTAGTGACCATTTGGGGGGTGAATCAATGGAAAAAGAAGACTTTTCTCTTTCTCTCTCTCTCTCTCTCACTGTCTAACTCTGCCTGTCAAAAAAAAAAAAAAAAAAAAAGAATGTCGATATAACCAAAATGTGTGGTCTAAATATATTCTGCTAAATGGAGTGACAGTTGTGTGTGTGTATTTGTGGTCATGTGTATATATATGGGATAGAGATGGAGTTGAAAATTCTCATCTGTCTTACCAGAAAATATTTCAATATTATGTAAAAGTGAATAAGTAAGACATGCTCATTTTTTTTAAGATTTTATTTATTTCTTTGAAAGTTAGAATTATAGACAGTGAGAAGGAAAGACAGAAAGAAAGGACTTCTGTCTGCTAGTTCACTCCCCAGATGGCCTCAACGGCCGGAGCTACGCCCATCTAAGCCAGGAGCCAGGAGCTTCCTCCGATCTCCCACACGGATGCAGGGGCCCAAGGACCTGGGCCGTCTTCCACTGCTTTCCCAGGCCACAGCAGAGAGCTGGATTGGAAGAGGAGCAACCAGCACTAGAACCGGTGCCCATATGGGATGCCAGCGCCACAGGCGGAGGATTAACCTACTGTACCATAGCGCCAGCCCTGACATGCTCATTTTTAAGAATTATAATTATAACTTGCAGGAGAAGCTACAAGAGTGCTCAAAATGGCTACATTGGGAAGTAGGAGGATGATAGAGTACCACTGCAAATATACACACATTCCAAAACATGCAAATACATACACACACTCCAAAAATTAAAAAAAAAAGTGCATTTCAAGCACACACACACACACATACACCTGTTGTAATATAATTTAAGCTCCATGCATTTTCGAATTTAGATTTGATTTCTGTTTTTCTTTCTTCAAGGGCAGTGTTTTATTGATTTATTTATATTCTGATTTTGGGGGGAGCATTTTATTACTTTTATTTATGATAGTTTCATATGTACATTTATATGGCCCTGTATGTACCAATATATCATAATGGTACTTTGTAGGAGAGTGCATTGTATCTGTTTTATGCTAACTCATCTTATATTTCAGTTGTCTTTCTGGTCTTGTAGTTTACAATTGTGTTAAGATACTTTCATTAAGGTTCATGAAACCCTAAGTAGTTATGACAAATGAGCCAGTTTTCTCATTTTCCCCATTATTTCTTACTTGTGTTTTACCAGCTAAAGTGCAGGAGGAGATTGAGCGTGTGATTGGCAGGCACCGGAGCCCCTGCATGCAGGACAGGAGCCGCATGCCCTACACGGATGCTGTGATACATGAGATCCAGAGATACATTGACCTCATTCCCACTAACCTGCCCCATGCAGTGACCAGAGACATTAAATTCAGAAACTACTTTATCCCCAAGGTAATCTTGTTTCTTTTACATTGAACTTCAGTGCTCTTAAACTTCCCACATCCACAGTGTGGTTCCAGTCCCCTGCCCACATCATGCGAAAGTAGTGGAAAGTCCCTGTGTGTGGTGTCCTGATGGACTCAGTGCTGTTTCCCTCAGATTTTGTGTGGCAGTGTGTGTCTTCCAAATTGCTCCCTCTTTAGCATTGTTTTGCCTACTCTTAGGTGGTTACATTTCCAAATGAATGTTAAAAGTATCAGTTTGTCAATTTCCATGTTTTTCAATTTTTATCAGTGTGACATTAAATCTCCACAGAAATTTGGTAGGAGTTGGCATCTTAACATGTTGAATCTTTCCATTTGTGAATGTAATTTTGATAACATTGGTTTAGGCTCTTTTGCACTTTCTCAGTAATGTTTTGTTTCCAACAGAGTGGTTTAGAAATCATTTCTTAGCTTTTTATCTTGGATAATTAAACTTTTGTTTTTGTTAGAAATATTTTAAACTTTTTTCCATTTTTAACATTATATATTGAAACATACCAGATTTTCTTTTATTTTTTTAAGATTTACTTTATTTATTTGAGAGGCATTGAGAGAGAGAGAGAACTTCTGTCTTTAGGTCCACTTCCCAAGTGGCAGCAAAGCCAGGGCTGTCCAGGCTCAAGTCAGGAGACAGGATGTTCCTCTGGGTTTCCCACATGGGTGCAGGAGACCAGGCACCTAGGCTAATGTATGTTGACTGTATTTTCCTCACTAAATGTACATATTATAAATAAATACACATAGTTGGATTTGAATGACTACTTATTGTTTGGGAACCTCAGTACTTTTATTCATGAGATTGTGTGCTGTAATTTTTCCTCCTGTAGAATTTTCTTTTCAGATTTTTGACACAAAGAATGATAGCATCATTAAATTTATGTGAAAATATTCTCTAACATAGTTCTGTTTTTTAAATTTTAACTTTTTTTAACAGACTCAATAAGTTTTATTGATGCAAACCTAACAGCATAATGATATTATAATTATAACCCCTTCATTCCTTACCTCTCCCTCACCTCTCCCTCTCCCACCCTTCTTCCTTTTCCCTAATTTTTTCAGTTTCTGAGATTGCATATTTTAAATTTACATTACATTAAAAGAAACTTACCAAGTAAAAAATAAAAAGGCCTTATGTTAGTGGGAATATAGATAATGGCTATAAAGAAAAATTGAATGGAAAAATGAACATTTCACCCATATATTGTACCTTTTAAAGTAATCATAGAGCAGTAAAACTGTTGTAGTATAACATTATTGCCACACACCCCCACATCCATTCTGCCGCATTTGTCTTGTTTCTTCCACTTAATTGTATCTTTGCAATGATAAAGTTCTGGTTGAATAGCAGACTTTATATAGGAACGAATACAGAATTTCAGATAATGTTTACCTTCATATAGATAAAATTCTTCTTTCCCCTACTAGGTAGTATGAATGATATAACACTTCCTGCCCTGATTCATAGGCCCTAATGAGCTATGAACACAGTTGAAAACTGATTGTAGGTGTTAGCCTACCTTTCTGTGGTTCACAGATTTCTGGAATCTTGAGAGTGATTTTCATCCTAACTGCTTCTGACACCTGTTTTTTAGTATTTATTCAGGCTTTCTAGCTACTATGTGACAAGCTAATCTACTTGAATTGAAGGTATACAATTGTTAAAATTCATGTAACTAAATCTTTTTTCATGGGGAAAATGGGATGGATTAGCATGCAATTTTTAATGTCATTCTGTGGAAAAGATGGAATTTCTGACTTTAGCAGGGTGTGATATGGTTTGTCATGCTGATGACAGATTGAGTATGAGGGTTAGGATTTCAGTCCACTGTTTCAGCAAAGCACACTATGAAAATACTTTGTTTCTTCATATTGGAGGCTGAGAATAATAATGAGACTTTTTTTTCCTCTATAACTAACAAAGTGGAAAGTAGACTGAGCAGTGGGTTAGAATTTTCAGTCTCCCTCATTCATGGCATCAGCTTTAGGGGACCTGCTGGAGGGGACTGTTGTACTTGCTGGCTGACACTCATCCCTCAGGGTCACCCTGTGGCTGATATCTTTAGAGAACGTAGTGCTCCCAGGTATGAGCCACTCATTCCCTTTGCACTGGGCAGTGTGATGTAGAAATCTGCAGCACTGCATGGATGAGTCTACTGTCGCACAAATCAGTTGAATGATTTCTTCCACCACAGGCTAGAGCCACTGATCTCATGGAGATAATGGTCTAGGACTGAAGTTAGCATTTTTTTATGTGATTGGCCAGATAGCAAATATGTTCCATTTTCCAGGCCATAGGGGTTCTGTGACAGCCCATATAGAATGGAAGTAGTCATAGACAATGTGTAAATGAATGAGGATGCTTTTTCAATTAGTATAGAAACTGAAATTTATGTTTAGACCAATGGCCTATTTTATGTTGATTCTTATTTATGCTGTAATGATCAGGCTTCATTTTTTACTTTATAAGTGTCCAAATTGTTTGAGTAATATTTGTTGAAAATATCTTTTTTATCTTCCTTTTTATTTTATAAACTGTAATATATGTGTATATAAATATATATAGTTCAAGAAGTTTGTGGAAAATGAAAGCAAAATATAATGTATATTTTCCAGCAACATTTAAAAGGCTCTCGTAGCTTCACATATGGTTGTATATATGAAGTGTGTATATATCTGCTTTTATATTCGTATATTTATTTTTACATCAACACTTTAGTATGTATGTCCAATAACAAGGGTTTTTTTTTTTCTCTACAATGACAGTAGCACTCACACTTAGGAGTTACTGATGCAATCGTATTTTATATGGCCTATATTCAAATTTTTCTAGAGTATCATTTGAAGTCTTTAATAGTCATTTGCAATTCAGTATCCAGTCAAGGAACAAGCATACAATTTGATTATCTTGTCCCTTCAGTCTCCTGGAATCAAGAACACTTCCATTCCCTTTGTTTATTTCCTTCAAGACCTTGTCCTTTTTGAAGAATTTTGGAAAGGGATTTAAAGATATTTTGCAGACTGATTTTTTGTGGTTGTTTTTGACAAATTAGATTCCATTTATGATTTTGCAAGAAAGCACGTAAGTGCTACGTATATTCCCTGAACCATAGTGGTGAGCTGAGCCACACCACGAGTTAAGATTAAACTATAATAAAGATCGCCCTCATTTTTAAAATGAAGAAAAGCAAACTGTCCAAAAATGATAAGTAGTCATGGGTTTCTACTTGCTACTGAGCTTGCTTTCCTTTTAGAAGAGGTGATTTTTAAGCAGGTCAGATGTTTATTTGCATACATCCTGTGAACAGGTTTCTGGACCTTTCACAAACCAACCAACTTCTGTCTGAAACCACACATGTGAGATGTGTGAAAACTGAACTGAAGGACATACAGCAGCATGTGGCAGTGGGAACCAGAGTCCAAGCTTGATGAGGAGCACAGTCACAGGTTTTGGCACCCACCCACCCACGTGCTCACATCAAAGATGCTGTCACAGGGCATTTAGCAAAATCACTGCCACTTCTACAAATTCATCTCTGCTCTTTACTTGGTCTGTGTGGCTGGGGATGTGACTGATATTCCAGGGACTTGGGCTTCCCCTTCTGTTGATCAAAAATTGTCTTTCATGATTTCCACTGTTTGTTTTTTTCCAGCTCAATGACTTCTTTATAACTTGAATTATTTGTGTCTGTTTTATACAGGGAATGAACATCATAACATCACTGACATCTGTGTTACATGATGAAAAGGAATTTCCTAACCCAAAGGTATTTGACCCTGGACACTTTCTGGATGAGAGTGGCAACTTCAAGAAGAGTGACTACTTCATGCCTTTCTCAGCAGGTAATTAAATTCATATCCATGGAACTTCAGAGAAGAGGTATTCCATCAGTTGGTTCACTACCCAATTGGCCGCAACAGCCAGAGCTGAGCCCATCTGAAGCCAGGAGCCAGGAGGGAATCTGGCATTTTTCTCATGCACATTTTAGAATGTCTTCTTTATGCTTTATTTTTGAAAGCTTGACCAAAATGTGTCCTGATTAAGATCTCTTCTGATCATTTCTATTTGAGTTTTATGTGCCTCCTATACTAGTATGTCCCAATCTTTCTCCTACTTAATAAAGTTTTTTTGCTATGGGCCTTTTAATCCATTCCCTCTTTCCACACCTTTTGGAAGATTTAAGACACATATGTAAGGTTTTTTGAGAGTATCCCATACATCTTGAACACTATTTTCAGTTTTTCTAATTTCTTCTTCTTGAATTTTTTGGCCCCATCAAGATATTTCCAGAGACTTGTCTTCTAGCACAGAAATTGTTTCTTCTGTCCCACCAAGTCTGTTGCTAAGGTTTTCCATTGTATTTTTTTTTTATTTTACATATTGAATTCCTGTTTTTTCTTCAATATCTCTATCCTCTGGTAAAATTGTTCATCCATGTCAAATATGAATTTCTTTTTTTTGACTTTTATTTAATGAATATAAATTTCCAAAGTATGGCTTATGGATTACAATGGCTTCCCCTCCATATCGTCTCTCCCACCCACATCCCTCCCCTTTCCCACTCCCTCTCCCCTTCCATTCACATGAGGATTCATTTTCGATTCTCTTTACATACAGAAGATCAGTTTAGCATACATTAAGTAAAGATTTCAACAGTTTGCTCTCACACAAACATAAAGTGAAAAATAATAGATGATTTTTTAAATGATGATGAAATCAGATCAGACCTATTGTCATGTTTAATCCCAGTGAGAGTCAAGTTGGGAATTGATAATTTCTTCTTCTTCTTCTTTTTTTTTTTTTTACAGAAGATCAGTTTAGTATACATTAAGTAAAGATTTCAACAGTTTGCACCCCCATAGAAACACAAAGTGAAATATACTGTTTGAGTACTCATTATAGCATTAAGTCTGAATGTACAGCACATTAAGGACAGAGATCCTACATGAGGAGTAAGTGCACAGTGACTCCTGTTGTTGACTTTACAAATTGACACTCCTGTTTATGGCATCAGTAATCTCCCTATGCACCAGTCATGAGTTTCCAAGGCTATGGAAGCCTTTTGAGTTCACCGACTCTTATATTGTTTAGACAAAGTCATATTCAAAGTGAAGGTTCTCTCCTCCCTTCAGAGAAAGGTACCTCCTTCTTTGAAGACCTGTTCTTTCCACTGGGATCTCACTCACAGAGATCTTTCATTTAGGTTTTGTTTTTTTTTTTTTTTTTGTTTTTTGTTTTTTGTTTTTTGTTTTTTGTTTTTTTTTTTTTTTTGCCAGAGTGTCTTGGCTTTCCATGCCTGAAATACTCTCATGGGCTTTTCAGCCAGATCGAATGCCTTTAGGGCTGATTCTGAGACCAGAGTGCTGTTTAGGACACCCACCATTCTATGAGTCTGCTGAGTATCTCGCTTCCCATGTTGGATCACTCTCCCCTTTATTTATACTATCAGTTAGTATTAGCAGGTACTAGACTTGTTTATGTGCTTCCTTTGACTCTTAGTCCTTTCATTATGATCAATTGTGAACTGAAATTGATTACTTGGACTGGTGAGATGGCGTTGGTACATGCCACCTTGATGGGATGAAATCAGAATCTTCTTACTGTTTTTGTGCAATTTTATGTTCATTATTTTGAATTTCTTTACAGGAATTTCATCAAACGCTTCATCTTCACATTTTAATATTGAAGTATTGTTGTGTTTCTTTCAGAGAGTCATCTTGTCTTCCTTTTTCATGTTTCTCATATTCCTGTATTTATTTTTAGGCATTTGTGGTTACACTTGTGGTTTTTCTCCTCTGAGAAAAAGCAGAGTTAGAGAGAGGGAGAAATATATAGTCAGAGGGAGAGAGACAGAGAGAGAGAGAGAGAGAGAGAGAGAGAGATACTAATTTTCCTTTTGAATGTTCTCTTCACAATGGCCACAAAAGCCAGAAAAGGCTCTGTCAGGCAGAAACCATGGGGCAGGTACTCCATCTGAGGCTCCCATGTTTGTAGCAGAGGACCAAACACTTGCATCATTTTGCGCTGCTTCCCCAGGTGCATTAGCAGGAGGCTGGATTGGAAATGGAGCAACCAGGACTCAAAGCAGCACTCATATGGGATGCCAGCATCTCAGGTGGTAGCTTACCATACAGTGTCACAATGGCTGCTCCAAGAGCCAAATAACATTCTGTTATCAGCTGGAACCACATGGTTCCTCCTCTGGAACTGGTAATTTTCCTCTTTGTACGTGATTAGGAGAACCACTTCCGGTGTTTATGAACTTTCCTTGCTCACTGTGTATACTCATTGTTGACAAGGTTACTGGGGCTTTGGGCTGTTGACACATTTCTCCATATTGAGAATCCTAAATTATTGGTTGATTGCATTCTTCCTATAGACACGTAATGGTGGTACCTAAGAGTTCTTCCTAGATGGTAAAAAGTGATTAAGACTTTTATCACACACCATGATAAAGATATTTAACTCCACGCCTTCATTGAAATTCTTCTATAGTTTTCCCTCACCTTGAAGTGTCATGTATAGAGATAAAGCACAGGACAGAACTCAAAGAACTCACACCAAATTGATGACTTTTGTTGAGTAAAGGAAGGGAGAGAGGGAGGGAGGGGGGTATTTTTAGTGCCATGAGAGAAGGATGCATAGTCTGCAGGGGGTAGGGAGGAAGTATATGGAGAAAAGATATATGATTCTTGCTCTCTTATACTCAACTGTGAGGCATAGAATGGAGTATCCAACATTGTAATACCAAAAATAACTTTTCATCTGCCTCAAAAGAAGTAGACATCATGACCAGAAGAGAAAGGTAGCACAGTATTAAGGAGATATTGAACGGAAAAATCAGAATGGTCACTCTAATTGGAAGATGTTTGAAAATCTGCCAAATAACCATGAAGTTAGGGAACCAGTGGAAATTTTTCAGGATACCTGACAATGATTCCAGAGCACCCTGCTATTTTTCCAGTAATTGTCATATGTCTTGGATATTTATCCATATGTCTTCAATATATGTGCTTCCTTAATCCAGGCCTCTCGTTTCTTTATTCTTATGACCTTAGTAGTCTATTTCATATGTGGCACTGTAGATACCATGTTGACGTTAGAGACTGCTTTGATGATTCACACTTCAGTTTTCAAAAGAAAACAAAGAATTATGATTCCAGGTGATTCATGCTTCAATGAATCATAGACATGTTGTTGTGGATCCATATTAGAGGGCAAGAGTTTTCAGTCTGAGTGATCATAATGCATGCAAAAAGGAAAGGGAACTTGACTTGGGTCTTGAATGTAGCATAAGGAAACTGTTCTTATTCAGTCATTAAAAATAGTATAATGCAGGCCGGCACAGTGGCTCAATAGGCTAGTCCTCTGCCTGTGGCGTTGGCACACCCGGTTCTAGTCCCAGTCAGGTACCGGATTCTGTCGCAGTTCCCCTCTTCCAGGCCAGCTCTCTGCTATGGCCCGGGAGTGCAGTGGAGGATGGCCCAAGTGCTTGGGCCCTGTGCCCACATGGGAGACCAGGAGCAGCACCTGGCTCCTGGCTTCAGATCAGCACGGTGCACCAGCCGCAGTGCACCGGCCGCGGCGGCCATTGGAGGGTGAACCAACGGCAAAGGAAGACCTTTCTCTCTGTCTCTCTCTCACTATCCACTCTGCCGTTAAAAAAAAAAATAGTATAATGCAAAACTTGAAACTTGATTGTGAATCAGAGATTGATGAAAAATGTTTATAGCTAGAGCTAAGAAGAGAGGTGGTGTGGGAATCAAATATCAGGGAAGCAAATGATGTTTGGGTCTCTCAAAATACATGGAAATTTGAAATGTCAAATGAGCAGTGATAATTGAATTATTAATGGACTAATTCACAGTGTTGATGTTCAAAAAATATTTCTGAACTAGTGATTGTTAACCATCCACACATGAATCCACACACCCGTCCATCCATCCATCCATCAATAACTGAACATTCTCTTTCTACCAGTTATAAACACAGTGTTTGTTGCATTAACAGTTACACACTGGAAGTGATTACCTGCTGTATTTGTTATTTTCAGGAAAAAGGATGTGTGTGGGAGAGGGCCTGGCCCGCATGGAGCTGTTTTTGTTCCTGACCTCCATTTTGCAGAACTTTAAACTGCAATCTCTGGTTGAACCAAAGGACCTGGACATCACTGCAGTTGTCAATGGATTCGCTTCTGTGCCACCTGCCTACCAGCTCTGTTTCAATCCTGTTTGAAAGGGGACAAACTGGCTGCCGCTGTGCTGTTGTCTGCCATCACCCTCTCCTCAGAGGTGTGTCAATCCCTTCCTTTATCAGAGGCATCCTTTCTAACTTCTCTCACATCTTACTGTTCCCTCAGACCCAGTGAACACACAACCTCCATTAAAGGAATTTTGTAGGGTCATTTCACAAGAATGTCTGCTGTTCCCTATATTCTCCAACACTTACACAGATTTCCACATTGACTAATGTCTATCAATACTGCTTTGCCAAATATTATCACTGTAAAACAGATTTAATATTTAAATATGACAATTTAGACCTGTACTTCAGTCTCCACATTCTAAATTAAAAAAAATAAATAATACTAATCCTAGGGCCAGTTCTCTGTATTCTCTTCTTTTGTGCATCAAGCAGGTAATAAATAAAAGAAAACAGAGTCCCAAGAGGTCACACCCATCTTCATGATGACAAGCAGTGAGAGGGATGAAAGGGAATGAGGTAGAAAGCTATCTTGTCTGAGTATTACCAAGAGTTATTGGAGGTGTCATTTCCAAAGAGAGAAACTATTTTTAAATATTTATTTATTTGTTTGAAAGTCAGAGCTACAGAGACACTGAGAGAGAGGGAAAGGGAGGGCTGAGAAAGAGAGAGTGAGAGAGAGTTCTTCCACCCACTGGCTCACTTGCCACATGGCTGCAATGGCTAGGGTTTAGCCAGACCTAAGTCAGGAGCTTCATCTGGGTCTCCCACTTGGGTGGCAATGATCCAAGCACTGGAGCCCTCTTCTCTTCTTTTCATGGTCCATTAGCAGGGAGCTGGATTGAAAGTGGGACAGGAAACTGCATACAAACCAGTGTCCACATGGAATCCCAGGGTTGCAAGCAGTGGTTTTACTTGCTACACCAATTGCTGGCCCCTAAAATAAACTATTCTTAGAGCAGTTCTAACCTATAGGGAAATTTGAGAAGATCATCTTAAAGGAAGGTGAGCATTAGCTTTTACAATTCATGCTCCTTCAAGGTGCTACTGTGAGCATAAAACAATAATATGGAATATTATTTTATTCCTTATATACAATTTATTGTCAAGTATGCATATACACTGCTGTATTGCTAATCATATGTTCTGAGTGCTATTTTCCAGATTAAGATCAAAATCCATGGGGCCGGCGCCATGGCTCACTTGGTTAATCCTCTGTCTGCAGCAGCAGCAGCATCCCATATGGGCACCAGTTCTAGTCCTGGTTGCCCCTCTTCCAGTCCAGCTCTCTGCTGTGGCCCGGGAGGGCAGTGGAGGATGGTCCAGGTGCTTTGGCCCTGCACCCAAGTGGGAGACCAGGGAGAAGCACCTGCCTCCTGGCTTTGGATCGGCACAGCACCGGCCATGGCGGCCATTTGAGGAGTGAACTAATGAATGGAAGACCTTTCTTTCCGTCTCTCTCTCTCACTCTCTATAACTACCTGTCAAATAAAAAAAAAATGCATGGATAGCCTATCATGGATCTCTGTACAAGACAGGGGCTTTAAGCAGGGACTTCATTCTGTTGGGGATCTGTGCTTGAGAGAATTGCAGCAGAGGCTGAAGATACTCCATGTAGATTTCACTGATGATAAGGGAGCATTTCTCAGTACTTCTGGATATCCGTGGTTGAAGTAGAAGGTGCTGTGATGATTTGAGTACTCACTTCTCTCTCCGTTAAGGCAGAATTTTTTTTCTCATTGGTCATCACAGCAAGACAAGAAGCCTGGCTTTAGCATTCCAACATTAGCTGCAGCATTATTAAAACTCACAATGAGTTTTGTTCAGGCTTACAAGGAGATGAAAATTCAGATATATCTAGTTACATGGACAGGCCCACACCCCTGCTACATCATGTTGTATGTGCTGTGGCAAAAAATCCTGGAAAGAATTCTCAGTTTACAGAATAACAGCAGTTAGTGTCAATTTATGCAAGAAAGCTCCATGTTATGAAATATGAAACCACTTCCTCCAAAACACAGAAGAAGTCAAAACGCAATAGAATTTATTAAGGGAAACTGATGAAAGACTCAGGATTTCCACAGTGAGCTGTGGGACCTGTGTGCAGAGTCAAGCCACTTCTCTGCAGGATGGTTACTCAAACTCAAAAACCTAGAAGCCTCTCTAGGTGAAGAGAATGCAGGAAACGTGGTGGAAGCAAGAGATGTAGAGAATGCTGACCACCCAGGGAAGGGCACAGAGTCAAGTCTGCATTTAGACATTCCAGTGTGCAAGAACACATCTCACACTGACATGCACTGAAGAACAGGAGAAAAAGCCTACTGGTCATTATAAAGATGTCCAGTCATAGGAACAACTTGAGGAGGGATAAAATAAAATGACAATTTCATGAACAGTAAAAAGGGAATATTGTAGGCACTTGCTGGCTAGGCAGACATTCACTAGAGGCTAGAGACAGGACTGTCTGAATCCAATGATTCAATAAGCACTGAGTTTGAAAAGCCAAATACAATCCCATGGAAAACAACTCAAAATCTAGAAAGACAACTGGAAAAAGCCACTTTTTAGTCTTCTCAGACTTTTCAGACACTGACCTTGGCCTCTACTCAGATTTTCACTACTCTAATACAATAATCCAAGTACTAACTGGTTGTGGAATTTGTCCCCAAGGCCTAAGGCCATGGACAAGTGCCATACAGCTTGCATTTTGTTTTCACTAAAATACTATCTCATATTTCTGACTTGTGTGCTCTGACATCTGTCTGTCTCTCCACTTGTTCCATTGCCCTCCTTGGACTCTACCCTGTGTTTTAATGTTTCATCATTTCTTTCCCCTCCTTTCACTCATCCTCCTATTTTTCCTTTCTCTTCACAAATGTTCACTGACAAGTTGACCACTGGGTGTACATACGGGCTTGAGTGAGCACAGATTCAAATCCTATTATTAGAATTAGGAAACATTGTACAGGCTGGAGGTTCTCCAAATCCCTCTTATGTCAGTTCCAGCTTCCCTATGGTGAGGCATCAAACAGCCTAGTACAGGTCAGATTGAAGCAACCCCCACAGGAAGAATCACTTTCTTGGCACTTATGACCACCACATTACCAAAAAGAGGCACATCAGTAATTATGGGTGAGCAACCTTTCACATCACCAACAGAAGACAGTATGTTCAGATTGGACAAAGAGGAAGAACATCTTCATTATGAATGTGTCTTGTCTCCACCTATCTTCTTCCTTGAGCTATCCTCTCTAGGACTTCTGCAGTCTTGAGGCTCTTTGGTTCCTGGTTTGAAATGAGCTGTGCAGAGGACACACCTCTCCCTGAGCAGTATCAGCTTCTGGAGTTCAACAGTCCTGGGATCTGGGTCATTGTTGAGCCTACAGGTCCATAGTCCCGGCCCCTACCCCCTAAAGCTTTTCAGGGGAGGAGAAAGGCAGGATAAGTGAGGTACAGGCTTCAGGATTTGGAATTATGGATCGAGATCCCAAAGAGAAGTCTATGATTACAATGGAGCTTGAAGAGACACTGAGGTCATTTGTTAGTTGCATCTGTAGGAATGAGGTTCTTCTGATCCTGTGCAGAGAAAACAGATGAATATGAATATGCATGATATGAGTGGTAGGCATCATCTTTAACTTGAAATTTTATTAATTTCATTAATCAGATCAGCCCACTTATCTTCCCACTGCCAAGATAGATTGTCTGTCAATCAGTAAATTTGAATTTAGATGGAATCCATTATCTATGATAGACAATTTTTTAGCATGAGAATTTCTTTAAGCTCACTCATACAGAATTAAGTCTCAGTCTGTTCAGACTGATGGCAGAAAATATCATAGACTTGATAGCTTTTAAAGAACAGAAAATTACTTCTCACATTTCTGGAAGCTAGGAAGTCCAAGATTAGGGCTCCAACATATTCGTTATCTGGTGATGAGCTTCCTGGTTCATAGATGGCATCTTCTGACTGTTTCTTCATGTGTCAGAGAGGTGAGGGAGTTTCTAGGGTCTGTTATAAAAGAAAGCAATTTCAATTATATGGGAACCAACCTCATGGCCTAAAAACCTATTAAAGAATTCATCTTCTAATCGAAAATGAATCTTGATGTGAATGGAAGGGGAGAGGGAGTGGGAAAGAGGAGGGTTGTGGGTGGGAGGGACGGTTTGGGGGGAAGCCATTGTAATCCATAAGTCGTACTTTGGAAATTTATATTCATTAAATAAAAGATATAAAAAAAGAATTCATCTTCCAATATCATCACCTTGGAGTTCCATATTAACATACGAATTGTGGGGGGAATACCTACATTTAGACCAGAGCAAACTGATTAGTGCATTGCTTTTATAATTGTTTTATTTGATTATTTTTTATTTATTTGACAGGTAGAGATATAGACAGGGAGAGTGAGAGACAGAGAGAAAGGTCTTCCTTCCGTTGGTTCATTCCCCAAATGGCCAACACGGTTGGCGCTGCACTGATCCGAAGCCAGGAGCCAGGTGCTTCTTCCTGGTCTCCCGTGCGGGTGCAGGGTCCCAAGCACCTGGGACATCCTCCACTGCCTTTCTGGGCCACAGCATAGAGCTGGACTGGATGAGGAGCAACCGGGACTAGAACTGGCACCCATATGGAATGCTGGCACCACAGGGGGAGGATTAACCAAGTGAGCCATGGTGTTGGCCCCGTGCATTGCTTTCATTGAGAAAATTTATAATAGAAATACCTCAGCACTGCAGATCCTCATGAAGTATAAATCTATCCCTGACCTCCTCTCTGCCAGCTCATATCACCCAGGCAAGAGAGTTTACAAGCCTCTGACTTCTCTACTTTCAAGCTTCATAGATGGAATTTCTGTCCCTGGGCTTACTCCAAACGAATCAATTTCTCCTGACTCAAGGATGCCTGGTCTCCCCCAACACAGTAGAGTTTCTCTGGGAAGATTATTCCAGTACCATCAAAGATTGAACATCAGTGTGAGTGGATGAAGACAGAAACAGATATGGTTTCATCCGAGAATGTTCATGTATGAATATAAATATGATGATGTGATTATGAAAAGTCTGTACATATTTGTGCACAAGAGTATGTATCATTAAACTTGTGAGTTTGTGTGTGTGTTTTTGTGTATGTACATAGTGTGATTAAGCTCATTTTAATCCTAGTTTCTGGGAGTCATTGCTCCATTGAATTATTTTTCTATCTTTTATTTTCATGGCCCTTTCTTAGCTGTTACCCATTTATAGAAAATCCAGCATATATCAAGAGAGAAGCCACTGCTAGGGTGTGGTGAGTTAAAAATCAATGTGCAACCATTAAAAGAGAGAACCTGACCACAAGCATAGGAGGGACATAGATTAAGTGAGTATTTTATAGAAATCCATACCTCGGAGTGGAAAGAGTGGGATAGAGATGCTCAAGGAGCAGAAGAACGTCTTTAGGAAGAAGAGGATTCCATTTCTCAGAAGCAAATTATTGCCTCCATTCATGTATTTCCAGTGAGTAAGGGTTAGAGTTTGACCTAGAACCCACAGGCCACCTCCAGGGGGTGCTCCTCCTGCTGATGAATACAGGGATAAGACTCATCAGCCTCTGGATCTTTGACCCTCCATCACCTGTCCTGAAATATGATCCCAGGTCCAGGACACTTCATGGTTCCAAAGCTTGGTGAGTGCTGATTGACTCTTGCTTTGCAGGTGTTGGTGTCCTAATGTGATGTCTGCATGAGTAGCCTTTGCCAGGACAAGGTCTTAAATAGCTCGCCAGGTCAAAATTTAGACCAAGAGAGGAGTGAGGCTACACCAGCCAGAGGAAACGAGGCTTAAGCTTCCAAGAGTGCTTTCCTAGTCACTGTCTTACTTCATCTTAGTGCTTTTCCACAGAAACTCTGCATGTTCCTCTCCCCTCCAAAATCCTCCCAGGAGAGCCATCACACAGCAGTTGTTGGAGCCATATTCAGTGCTCATGTTGCTAGGACTAAAACACCATGTATATTATGATTTCTCTTCCTTATCTTTTATAATATTTTTGTTTTCTCTGGATGTGGTAGCATCTATTCACCATTGGGCTTAGTTTTTAGAAGAATCTATATACATTTCTTTGTTTCCACTCTAAATCCTCCTTGCGTTGTGAAAATCAACCATACAATGAAATACGTGACACATTTTGCACATTTTCCCCTCTTGGGGGAAGTTCTTCAAACCTTCTCGCTAATTCCAGTTGCTCCTGTTGTTCATTCCTTGAGTTTGGCTCTCCTTGGAGGATTTGCTTTCACCATCATCTGAGGTTTTCCCTTGGACTCTCATAGTTGACTTTCCATTTCTGGATCCAGCTTTTCCTTTTACTTCTTTACTCTTTGCATGTTCCTCTCCTCTCCAAAATCTTCCAGCAGAGCCATCACACAGCAGTTGTTAGATCCATATTCAGTGCTCATGTTGTTAGGACTAAAACATCATGTATACTATGATTTCTCTTCCTTATATTTTATAATGTTCTTGTTTTCTCTGGATGTGGTAGTATCTGTTCACCATTGAGCTTAGTTTTTAGAAGAATCTATATACATTTCTTTATTTCCACTCTAAATCCTCCTTGCGTTGTTAAAATCAACAAAACAATGAAATACATGACATATTCTGCACATTTTATCCTCTTGAGGAAAGTTCTCCAAATCTTCTCGCTATTTCCAACTGCTCTGGTTGTTCTTCATTCCTTGAGTTTGGCTCTCTTTAGAAGATTTCAGCGTTCTGAGGTTTTCCTTTGGACTCTCATAGTTGACCTTCCATTTCTGGATCCGGCTTTTCCTTTTACTTCTTATACTCTCTTGTCAGACAGAAAACACAATATTATTTCTGACAAAATTGCGGCAGAGGTAATTTTTCTCATTTGCTGATCATTACTTAGTTGCAAAGTTGAGGCTATTTATTTAATCACAAGTTGGCTGGTTATAGGTTTCTAACTTGTAAACAATTTATCTTATTTTTTAAGGCATTTCCCTACTTTTACTTAATGTTGCTTTTGAGAAGTTGCATTTTCTCTTGTATCTTAATCCTTGTGTGGGCTGTTTGGACTAGTTTTCAAAAATTTCAGGTTTTTTTTTTATTCTACTTTATCTCATATGTACATTTATATATATATGTATTTATAAATCATAAATATTTTCAACATTACATTCTACCTTGGTTTTCAGTGTTGTCTTTTCTATACCATCTCATTTTTTTTTTCATTTTCAGAAAATCTTTTTTTTTAATTCATGGGCTATGTCTCTTAGAGATATTTTGGGTTAAGCATAAACCCCAATCAGAATGTCTAGAGAGTTTTCACCCACTTTTTCCCCCAACCATAATTCCCCTATTACTATCTTTCATAGATTGAATTCATTTGGTATTGTTAATTCATCTACACATTCATACCTTCCTTCTGATACAACCTCTGGCAATCACTGATATCTTTACTTACTCCATAAACCTTTCCCTAAGTTTCATAGCACTGACATTTTACAGTGTGTAGTTTTGAAGTTTGACTTCTTTCCCTTAGAAAGATGCATATAATTTTTGTTGGTGTCTTTTCATGGTATGAATGTCCTAATATCCTCAGGAGTACTGCCTTCCATTGCTCCTTTCATAAGAAATCACTTGTCAATTTCCCATTAACAAAAGAGTGTGAATTTCCCCAACACGAGACAACTGGTTTTAATGGAAACAAAGCAAATTTTGGGGTGCTCTGATAGGTTACAGCAAAGGCTTGTGTGCATTCCACCCCTCGATGTCTCCAGCAGCTTTGCAGATATTTCATTTCCACCTGGCCCTTCCAGATGCAGAGGGTGGTAAAGTAGAATCTGACACTATGTCAGCAAAGCCCTTTCTGGAATGTGTTTGCCAGGCCCTGTGGATACTAGTCAGGCCAATTGCAGGCCCTGGGTATACTCAAGGTCCGTTGCACAGCATGGCTTCTCACTGAGCTAAAAAACAGGAATTACTCAATGATCAAGGTGGACTGTCAGAAGGACATAGAATCCATTCATTAGGAGATAACTGATGCATCAAAATTAGTAATTCTTATCAATTTAAAACTATTGAATGTGTTTGAACATTCTGTTTTAGGTTTATTTTTTCATTTGAAAGTCAGAGTTACAGAGAGAGAGAGAGAGAGAGAGAGAGAGAGAGAACCTTCCATCCACTGGTTCTCTCTCCAGATGGCCACAACAGCAGAGTAGAAACTGATGACTCCCCCACACCTACTTCAAGGAACACAATGCTCTGAGATGCAAATAAACTCACATTATCTAAAGGATCTGTATTGCAACTGGCAGTGCAATTTCACAACTCATGCATTCTAGGCCATTAAGGCACTCACAGACATGGGTGCTTACATTGTGGATCAAGAGGTTATAGCACTGCTTATGACGCAAACATTCAAAATGCTTGTCATTCAAATCTTGGCTGCTTTTCTTCTGATCCATTTCCCTGCTAATGCACCTGGGAAAGCAACAGAAGATGGCCCAAGTGCTTGGGACCTTGTCAACCATGTGGGAGACGCAAATGGAGTTCTAAACAACTGGTTTTGCCTTGCTCAGTCCTGGTCATTGTGACCATTGAAAAGTGAACCAGTGGATGGAAGATCTCTCTGTCTCTCTCTGTCTCTCTCTGTCTCTCTCATTCCCTCTCTCTCTCTCTCTCTCTCTAAGTATGTCTCTAAATACATAAAAAATATATCTTTTTAGAAACTGAAACCCTCAGTTATTGCCCATAATGATTACAACTAGGACAGATGTTGGGACTTAGTAGGTTCAACTCCTCTTGAAGCACAGACATCCCACATTGAAGTGCCAGTTCAGGTCTTAGATGCAATACTTCTGATCCAATGTTTTGTTGATGAACCTGGGAAGCGAGCAAAAGATGGCCCAATTACTTGCATCATTGGTACCCATGTGGGAGACCCAGAAGGAGGTCAGGGTTCTTGGATTCCTTCTCACCTTTCGCTGTCTGAAGGATCTGTGCAGATCAGAGTATTGAAATCAAGACAAACTACCCGATTCTGTTTGCAAGGACTCAATCTGAGATAGGGGATGTGGAGTTAGAGGGGAAGTGGGATTCCTTAATTTAAGTTCAAGGATGCAGTGGGGAAGCTAATCTTTCTGGTAGTGTTGGGATAAGTGCATCAGTCTCACTAAAGAGTGCAGTGAGACGCCACCCCAACGTGAGTTTACTCATGAAGAATTCTGTGCCTTCCATAGATTGGTTCCAAGAAGACTAGAGAGCCAGATTCAAGTTTTTTGGGAAATGAGGGCCCTCTTTTTTTTTTTTTTTTTTTAATGAAGACTAGCCCCTATGGACCTTGGGTACACATAGATTTGGAAATAAATTTGGAGAACACTATGGAAGATATTGTTAAATTCTGAAATGAGAAGTGAGGTGTCCTCCTACCTCAGGAGAAGCAATGTACTGTGCCCAGAGAGTAGGTAACAAATGCTCCCTAATGCATGTTCCATTGGAAGCAGCTGTGTGTGAATTCATATCTGGAAACTGGAATTGAATCACCTTTGATTCATATCTGCACCTCCTCTCTGCAGATGATGAAGTTTCATTTTGTTTCCTAATCCCACAACCATTGTTCCTGACCTTTCTAGTTACTCAGCCGTAATCAAATGCTGAGAAGAAGAAAAGGCTCTTTTCCACTGAAAGAGCAGACATTCCTCTAAGCCACAGGCCTAGTTCAGAGATAAATGCCATCAAGGGAAACACTCAACAATTATCTCCACAAATTCCTGAAAATAACACAGAAACTCATGAAACAACAAAAAGGAAGGGTACATGAACCTTACCCTCCAAGGGACACAACAACACTTCAATAATAGAATGTGAAGATGAAGTGATGGAATGTCTGAAAAATTTGAAGATTAATCACAATATTACTCAGAAGCAATCAGAAGAAAAAATCATAAATTAAAGAAATTGATTCATGACATGAATAAAAATGTTTCCCACAAATTGAGATTTTAAAGAGAAATCAAAATGAAATATTAGAGATGAAGAATTCAAGATCAAATAAAAATGTTTTGGAAAATTTTAAAACAGACATGGTCAGCCTGCGCCACGGCTCAATAGACTAATCCTCTGCCTGCGGCGCCAGCACAGCGGGTGCTAGTCCTGGTCAGGGCACCGGATCCTGTCCTGGTTGCTCTTCTTGCAGTCCAGCTCTCTGCTGTGGCCCAGGAGTGCAGTGGAGGATGGCCCAAGTGCTTGGGCCCTGTACCCTCATGGGAGACCAGGAGAAGCACCTGGCTCCTGGCTTCAGATTAATGCGGTGCACCGGCCGCAGTGTGCTGGCCGCAGCAGCCACTGTGGGGTGAAACAACAGAAAAGGAAGACCTTTTTCTCTGTCTCTCTCTCTCACTGTCCACTCTGCCTGTCATAAAAACAAATAAACAAACAAAACAAACAAACAAAAAAACAAACCAGACTTTGTGAGGCAGAAGAAAGAATCTATGAGCTAGAAGATAAATCTGTGAAATTTTTCAGTCAGACCCCAACATTGAAGAAGAAATTAGAAAAATTAAGAATGTTGATTGAACCAACATATGGGTTTTAGGAGTTCCTGAAGGCATGGATAGAAAGAATGGATTAGAAGGCCTATTCAGTGAAATAATTATACATAATCCCCCCAACTTGGAAAATGAACATCTAAGTACAGGAAGCACATAGAACTTCTAATAGACAAGACCAAAAAAACTCTTCACCATAACACCTTGTTGTCAAACTTTCAACAGTAAAACATGAAGAAAAGAATCTAAAATGTGCAAGAGAGAAATGCCAGATTTGTTTTAGTTGATCTTCAATTAGACTCACAGCTGATATCACATCAGAAACTCTACAGGCTAGGAAAGAATGGAGAGATATAGTCCAAGTCTTAAGAAAAAAAACCTGTAAACCAAGAACATTGTACCCTGCCAATTTTTCACTTATGGGTGAAGGTGTAATAAAGACCTTCCATAGCAAAAAGAAATTGAAAGAATCTGTCACCCTTCATCCAAGCTTACAAAAGATGCTTAAGAATGTGCTACACACAAAAACACAATAAAATATTCATATTTATAAAGGCAGTTAAAGGCAGAAAATGTTCCAGTAAAAGTACAAAAGAAATACAAAGTAAAAAATAAGAATATTAGTGGAAAAATGGCAAGGCCAAGTCATTACTTATCAGTAGTAATATTAAATGTAAATAGCCTCAACCCTCCAGTTAAAAGATACAGACTGGCTGAATGGATTAAAGAACAAGACCCATCGATTTGCTGCCTATAAGAAACACACTTCAACAACAAAGACACATGACAATCTAAGTGAAAGGATGGACAAAGATACTAACAGAAAGCAAAAGAAAAGAGCTGCTGGCCGGCGCTACGACTCACTAGGCTAATCCTCCACCTAGCGGCGCTGGTACACCGGGTTCTAGTCCTGGTCGGGGTGCCGGATTGTGTCCCGGTTGCCCCTCTTCCAGGCCAGCTCTCTGCTGTGGCCAGGGAGTGCAGTGGAGGATGGCCCAAGTGCTTGGGCCTTGCACCCCATGGGAGACCAGGATAAGTACCTGGCTCTTGCCATCGGATCAGCGAGGTGTGCCAGCCGCGGTGGCCATTGGAGGGTGAACCAACGGCAAAAGGAAGAGCTTTCTCTCTCTGTCTCTCTCTCTCACTGTCCACTCTGCCTGTCCAAAAAAAAAAAAAGAAGAAAAGAGCTGCTGCAGCCTTTTTAATATCAGAAAAACAGACTTTAATACAAAATCTGTTACAAGAGACAGATAAAGGCACTACATAATTATTAAGGGATCAATTCAAAAGGAAGATGTGTCTATAATAAATGTATATGCACCCAATCACAGGGCACCTTGCTGTTTAAAATAAATGTTAACAGATCTAAAGGAAAACACAGACTCTCAAACAATACTAATGGGGGAATTTTATCAATGGACAGATCAATCAGACAGAAAATCAATAAATAAACAACAGATAATCAACACTATGGAACAGATGAACCTCACTGATGTTTACAAAACTCTTCATCCCACAGTTTCAGAATACACCTTCTTCTCATCAGTACATGGAATGTTCTGTAGGATAGACTACATGCTAGGCCATAAAACGACACTTAGCAAATTCAAAAAACTGAAATCATGCCATGCATCATCACTGACCAGAATGGAATGAAGCTGGGAATCAACAACTCAAAAATCTCTAGATCATTTACAGACACCTGGATACTGAACAACATACCCTGAATGAGCAGTGATCCCTGTAAAACATAAGAGTGGGAATAAGAGAGGGGAGAGATGTACAATTTGGGACATGCTCAAGCTGACTTGCCCCAAATGGTAGAGTTAGAAACATACCAGGGGACTCCAATTTAATCCCATCAAGGTGGCATGTACCAATGCCATCTCACTAGTCCAAGTGATCAATTTCAGTTCACAATTGATCATAATGAAAGGACTAAGAGTCAAAGGGAGCACATAAACAAGTCTAGTACCTGCTAATACTCACCGATAGAATAAATAAAGGGGAGAGTGATCCAGCATGGGAAGCGAGATACTCAGCAGACTCATAGAATGGCGGATGTCCTAAACAGCACTCTGGCCTCAGAATCAGCCCTAAAGGCATTCCGAATTGGCTGAAAAGCCCATGAGAGTATTTCAGGCATGGAAAGCCAAGACACTCTGGCAAAAAAAAAAAAAAAAAAAAAAAAAAACCACCTAAATGAAATATCTCTGTGAGTGAGATCCCAGTGGAAAGAACAGGTCTTCAAAGAAGGAGGTACCTCTCTCTGAAGGGAAGAGAGAACCTCCACTTTGACTATGACCTTGTCTAAACAAGATAAGAGTCGGAGAACTCAAGGGGCTTCCATAGCCTTGGAAACTCATGACTGGTGCATAGGGAGAATACTGATGCCATAAACAGGAGTGTCAATTTGTAAAGTCAACAACAGGAGTCACTGTGCACTTACTCCTCATGTAGGATCTCTGTCCTTAATGTGCTGTACATTGAGGCTTAGTGCTATAACGAGTACTCAAATAGTATATTTCACTTTGTGTTTCTATGGGGGTGCAAACTGTTGAAATCTTTACTTAATGTATACTAAACTGATCTTCTGTTTAAAAAAAAAAAGAAGAAATTATCAATTCCCAACTTGACTCTCACTGGGATTAAACATGACAATAGGTCTGATCTGATTTCATCATTATTTAAAAAATCATCTATTATTTTTCACTTTATGTTTGTGTGGGAGCAAACTGTTGAAATCCATACTTAATGTATGCTAAACTGATCTTCTGTATATAAAGAGAATTGAAAATGAATCCTCATGTGAATGGAAGGGGAGAGGGAATGGGAAAGGGGAGGGTTGTGGGTGGGAGGGACGTTATTGGGGGGAAGCCATTGTAATCCATAAGCCATACTTTGGAAATTTATATTCATTAAATAAAAGTTAAAAAAAAAGTGCATAACACACAACAAAAGAGAAATCAAAAGAAAAATCAAAATATTTCTGGAAATGAATGAGTGAGACAATGAAACATATCAAAAATTATGGTATACAGCAAAAACAGTTTTAAAAGGGAAATTTATAGCAATTTAGTGCCTACATCAAGAAATTGGAAAGATTTCAAATCAATGAGCTGTCAATGCAAATCAAAGACCTAGAAAAACAACAAAACAAACTCAGAATTGGTAGGATGAATAAAATTTCAGAAAAATAAACAAAATTGAAAGAAAAACAGTACAAAAATCAGTGAAAGGAAAAGCTGGTTTTTTTTTGAAAAAAATAAACAAAATTGACACAACACTAACTCAACCTAAAAAAAATGAGATAAAAGACCCAAATCAAACAATCAGAGATGAAAAAGGAAATGTAATAAAGGATACCACAGAAATAAAAAAAGAATGATCAAGAATCACCACAAAGAGTATGTTTGCCAATAAATCAGGAACCTAGAAAAAATGGGTATATTCCTGGACACATGCAATTTCATAACATTGAGTCATGAAGATATAGAACAATTAAACAGACTAATAACACAGAAAAATATTACATGTTCATGGACTAGTAGAATCAGTATCATCATAATGTCCATACTAACGAAAGCAACTTATAAATTCAATGTGATCCCAACCAAAATACCAAGGACATTCTTGTCAGATTTAGAAAAATCTATGCTAAAACCATATGAAATCACAAGAGAGCCTGAATATCCAAAGCAATCTGACACAAGGAAAACAAAGCCAGAGGCATAACAATACCAGATCTCAAGACATTAAAAAAAAAAACCACCATGGAACAGAATAGAAACTCCATAAATCATTCCACATTTCTACAACTTACTTATCATTGACAAAGGAGCTAAAACCAATCCCTGGAGCAAGGACAGTCTCCTCAAAAATGGTGCTTGGATCTTCACATGCAGAAGAATGAAACATGACCCCTACATTACATCTTGCACAAAAATCCACCCAAAAATGGGTCAAGGGCCTAAATCACAACCAATACCATCAAATTATTAGAGAATATTGGGGAAACTCTACAAGACATTGGCATAGGCAAAGGCTTCTTGGAAAAGACCTCAGACTCACAGGCAATCAAAGCCAAAATTGACAAATGGGACTATATCAAACTGAGAATCTTCTCCACTGCAAAAGAAACACTCAGCAAACTGAAGAGGCAACTGACAGAATGAGAGGAAATATTTACAAACTACCCTACTGATAAAGGCTTAATATCCATAAAGAGATCAAGAAACTCAAAAAAAAGAAAAAAACCCAGTTAAGAAATGGGCAAAGGCCTTGAACAGACATTTTTTAAAGGATGAAATTCAAATGGCCAAAAGACACATTAGAAATGCTTAGGATCCCTAGCCGTGAGGAAAATGCAAGTCAAAACCACAAAGGTCATCTTACCCTAGTTAGATAGTTAGAATGGGTGACATACAGAAATCAACAAACAACGTATTTGGCAAGGAGGTGATAAAAAGTACCCTAATGAACTGTTGGTGGGAATGTATACTTGTGCAACCACTGTGGAAGGCAGTATGGATATACCTCAGAAATCTAAATACAGACCTACCATGTCACCCAGTCATCCCAATCCTGAGAATTTACCCAAATAAAAGAAATCAGCATATGAAAGAGTTACCTGTACCCCCAAGTTTATGGCAGCTCAATTCACAATATCTAAGATATGGAATCAACCCAGATGTCAATCAACTGACAACTGATGACTAGATAAAGCAATTATGGTAAGTGTGTCTGTGTGTGTGTACACATTATGGTATACTATACTACACAGTGGTAAAAAAAAAAAGGAAATCATGTTTTATGCAACAGAATGGATGCAACTGAAAATCATTAAACTTAGTGAAATAAGCCAGTACCAAAAAGACAATTGTCACATGTATTTTCTGATCTGTAGTTACTAATAGAGTACCTTGAAGGCAATCTACAGAAGTGGAATTGATACTGTGCAATATGATGGTTTTGAACAGTCCTTGACTTGACAGTTAAATAACAGTGTATTTTTAATCTTCATACTATTTCTTGAACTCTTAATTTATTATAGATTTAATCTCATAAATTAACTGAAAATAGATGCTTGTAAAAAATAAGAATGGGATTAAGAGAGGGAGGAAGTAGATGAATGAGAATGCAAGTGGTAGGAATGGTAGAGTGGGAAGAATCATTATGTTCCTAAATTTGCACATATGAAATGCATGACGTTTATATTCCTTTTATTAAAAAGCACATATAAAAATATATAATTAAATATTTGTTTATTAAAAAGAAAATTAATGAATGCACTCCATTATCAACTTACTTCAGAGATGTCACATTTGGTAAAATAATTTGGTAAAATCCAACACATATTCGTGGAGAAACTTCTCAGCAAACTAGGAATAGATGGAGGACATTCTCAGTTCAGTAAAGAAGAGACAGCAAATACCCACAACAAACGATATATTAATGGTGAGAAATTTGAAGATTTCTGGCTGAGGTCATGAACAAGGCAGCATTCTCCTCTTGCCACTCCTATTTGGCATCCTACTAAACATTCCATCTAAGGTAATAACAAGAAAAGGAAATAAAATATGCTGAAATGGAATTGATAAATAAAATTGTCATTGTTTGCTGACCATATGACTATGTAGAAAATTTCAAAGATTTTTTTAAAAAAGAAATTAAAGGGATACAAATTGGGAAGGAAGAACTCAAACTATTCCTCTTTGCAGATGAAATGATTCTTTATTTAGGGGATCCAAAGAACTCTACTAAGAGACTATTGGAACTCATAGAAGAGTTTGGCAAAGTGGCAGGGTATAAAATCAATGCACAAAAATCAACAGCCTTTGTATACATAGGCAAAGCCATGGCTGAGGAAGAACTTCTAAGATCAATCCCATTCACAATAGCTACAAAAACAATCAAATACCTTGGAATAAACTTAACCAAGGACATTAAAGATCTCTACAATGAGAATTACAAAACCTTCAAGAAAGAAATAGAAGAGGATACCAAGAAATGGAAAAATCTTCCATGCTCATGGATTGGAAGAATCAATATCATCAAAATGTCCATTCTCCCAAAAGCAATTTATAGATTCAATGCAATACCAATCAAGATACCAAAGCCCTTCTTCTCAGATCTGGAAAAAATTATGCTGAAATTTACATGGAGACACAGGAGACCTCAAATAGCTAAAGCAATCTTGTACAACAAAAACAAAGTGGGAGGCATCACAATACCAGATTTCAGGACATACTACAGGGCAGTTGTTATCAAAACAGCATGGTATTGGTACAGAAACGGATGGATAGACCAACGGAACAGAACAGAAACACCGGAAATCAATCCAAACATCAACAGCCAACTTATATTTGATAAGGATCCAAAACCAATCCCTGGAGTAAGGACAGTCTATTCAATAAACGGTGCTGGGAAAATTGGATTTCCACGTGCAAAGCATGAAGCTAGACCCCTACCTTTCACCTAACACAAAAATCCACTCAACATGAATTAAAGGCTTAAATCTCTGACCCGACACCATCAAATTATTAGAGAACATTGGAGAAACCCTGCAAGATATAGGTACAGGCAAAGACTTCTTGGAAAGGACCCCATGAGCACAGGCAGTCAAAGCCAAAATTAACATTTGAGACTGCATCAAATTGAGAAGTTTCTGTACTGCAAAAGAAACAGTCAGGAAAGTGAAGAAGCAACCGACAGAATGGGAAAATATATTTGCAAACTATGCTACAGATAAAGGGTTGATAACCAGAATCTACAAAGAAATCAAGAAACTCCACAAAAACAAAACAAACAACCCACTTAAGAGATGGGCCAAGGACCTCAATAGACATTTTTCAAAAGAGGAAATCCAAATGGCCAACAGACACATGAAAAAATGTTCAAGATCACTAGCCATCAGGGAAATGCAAATCAAAACCACAATGAGGTTTCACCTCACCCCAGTTAGAATGGCTCACATTCATAAATCTACCCACAATAGATTCTGGAGAGGATGTGGGGAAAAAGGACACTAACCCCCTGTTGGTTGGAATGCAAACTGGTCAAGCCACTATGGAAGTCAGTCTGGAGATTCCTCAGAAACCTGAAGATAACCCTACGTTCGACCCAGCCATCCCACACCTTGAAATTTACCCAAAGGAAATTAAATTGGCAAACAAAAAAGCGGTCTGCACCTTAATGTTTATTGCAGCTCAATTCACAATAGCTAAGACCTGGAACCGACCCAAATGCCCATCAACAGTAGACTGGATAAAGAAATTATGGGACATGTACTCTATAGAATACTATACAGCAGTCAAAAACAGTGAAATCCAGTCATTTGCAACAAAATGGAGGAATCTGGAAAACATTATGCTGAGTGTATTAAGCCAGTCCCAAAGGGACAAATCTCATATGTTCTCCCTGATCAGCGACAAATAACTGAGCACCAAAGGGGAAACCTTTTGAAGTGAAATGGACACTGTGAGAAACAGTGACTTGATCAGCCGTTGTCCTGACTGTTGATGTACAATGTAATACTTTATCCCTTTTAGTATTTTTTTTTGTTCTAGTACTATTGGTTGAACTCTGTAATTAACACACAATTATTCTTAGATGTTGAAATTTTAACTGAAAAGTGATCCCTGTTAAATATAAGAGTGGGAATAAGAGAGGGAGGAGATGTTCAATTTGGGACATGCTCAATCGGACTTCCCCCAAATGGTGGAGTTAAAATCGTGCCAGGGGATTCCAATACAATCTCATCAAGGTTGCATGTACCAATGCCATCTCACTAGTTCAAGTGATCAATTTCAGTTCACAATTGATCACACTGATAGGTCTAAGAGTCAAAGGGATCACACAAACAAGACTAGTGTCTGTGAATACTAACTTATAGAATCAAAAAGGGAGAGAACGATCCAATATGGGAAGCGGGATACACAGCAGACTCATAGAATGGCAGATGTCCTAAATAGCACTCTGGCCTCAGAATCAGCCCTTAAGGCATGTGGATCTGGCTGAAGAGCCCATAAGAGTATTTTAGGCATGGAAAGCCAAAACACTCTGGAAAAAAAAAAAACAGAGACCTAAATGAATGATCTCTGCAAGTGACATCCCAGTGGAAAGAATAGGGCCATCAAAGAAGGAGGTACCTTTCTCTGAAGGGAGGAGAGAACTTCCACTTTGCCTGTGACCCTGTCTGAATAAGATTGAAGTCAACAAACTCAAAAGGCTTCCATAGCCTTGGCAACTCATGACTAGAGCCTAGGGAGATTACTGATGCCATAAACAAGAGTGTCAAATTGTTAAGTCAACAACAGGAGTCACTGTGAACTTAGTTTTCATGTGAGATCTGTCTTTAATGTGTTGTCCAATGTGAATTAATGCTATAACTAGTACTGAAACAGTATTTTACACTTTGTGTTTCTGTGTGGTGGCAAACTGATGAAATCTTTACTTAATATATACTAAACTTATCTTCTGTATATAAAGAGAATTGAAAATGAATCTTGATGTGAATGGAATGGGAGAGGGAGCAGGACATGGATGGGGTGTGAGTGGGAGAGAAGTTATGGGGGGGAAAGCCATTATAATCCATACACTGTACTTTGGAAATTTATATTTACTAAATAAAAGTTAAAAAAAAGAAAGATGAAAATGAGAAAATAAGTTAAAAGCCAGAAAATCAAAATTGAAGAAGAAAATAACCAAAAAATCTCCCAGATCTAATAAGTAATTCTAGTAATGTTTCAGAGTGCAAGTTTAATATGAAGAATTCAATTATTTTATGTTTAGTAGCAATGAACCATTGAGTTTTGAAATGAAATACATAGTATCATTTATATTTAGTATCAACAAATATAAAATACTTGTGTGTAAGTCTGACAAATATACAATATTGTTTGAAGAATATCGCAAATGGATTAAAAAAACATAAATGAAGATATAGTCCATGTACACGAATATGAATACTCATTTTAAAATGCCAGTCTTCTTGATTTGATCTATAGCCACCCACACAAATCCAGTCAAAACATAGGAACATTCTTTTTTTTAGATATTCAACAGTGTGAGTGTAAAGTGTATACAGAGAGCTTAAAAAACTTCATAGCCAATACTGAAGGAACAAGTTAGATAACTGACCCTACTTTCCCTGCCTTCAAGCATTTTTATAAATCTACAGTTTTTAAAACAGTGTAGTATTAGTGTAAAAAGGGACAAATAAATTACTGGAGCATAATAGATAGTCAGTAATAGATCCAGACAAATATATTCAATTGCTTTTTGCAAAAGAGTAAAGGCAGTTCCGTGCAGAAAGTATAGCCAATTCAAAATTCAAAAGTGCTCCTGGGGATGGCCCAAGTGCTTGGGTCCCTGCACCCCTATGGGAGACTAGGAGGAAGCACCTGGCTCCTGGCTTCGGATCAGTGCAGCGCACCTGCCTTAGTGGCCATTTGGGGGGTGAACCAAAGGAAGACCTTTCTCTCTGTCTCTCTCTCTCTCTCACTAACTCTATCTGTTAACTAAAGAAAAAAAGTGCTCCTTGAACAGCTAAGGACTCATAGGCAAAAAAAAAAAAAAAAAAAAAAAAAAAAGTTCTGGCAAGATGGCGGAATAGGAAGGGAGCACACTGATAGTCTGGGGAGAGACAGTTTAATAAAAGTGGAGATACTGCAGGTTCAAGGAAGAGTAGGGGAGGAAACAGCAGAAGAAACTCTTCCGGAACGCGTGACTCACAGCGGACCTGCGTGGAGAGCGTGGGAGCCCACAGTTCGGGACATCAGCGGCAGACTCAACACACCAGCGCTGGAACGCGAGGTGAGCCGAACCTCAATAGCCTGAGACACCGGCAGGCAAGCGGAGAGAGGAGACTAGAGGGAACGACCCCTGGGGGGGGGGGAAGTTCACGAGGCTAACTGGAAGAGAGAGAGAGAGAGAGAAAAAAAAAAGGGTGACTAGTACGGACACGGGTTTCTCTCTCTCCGCTCACCTCTCAAGGGCAAGCAAGACAAAGAGCAGGCGCCATCTTGGACATACGTCATAAGCAGAGCGACCTCAGGTCTGCACCGGCCCAGAGCCTAGCAGAAAAACATGACTCTGGGCGGGGCGAATTAACAGATTAGGACCTAATAAATTTGTGGTGCTACTTAACTGAGACTGTGAAAAAAGAGACGGTGGGGGAGAGAACTCACGGAATTCACGTGAGCACTCTCCAGAGACGCTACAATTCCGTAACTTTGGCAACCCAGTGGGAGGCTGAAGGAGAATTTGAGCCCACTCTGAGGGCCGAACAGATTCCCTGTGGGGATCTTGGGAAAGAGCTTCCGATCTCTGCCTCCTGTGGGTATATCATTTGCCTGCTAACTACCTCCAACTTCGTTCAGCTGTGCGGAATTACTTCCCTTTTGAATCAAAAAAAAAAAAAAAGAAAGAAAGAGAGAGAGAGAGATTTACCACGCCTAACCTGGGAGTGTCACCTTTGGCACACCAAACAGAGCTCTCAGGCCACACCCATCTCAAGCCCTAAGGCTCCATCAAAAACAGATAGTCCACTTAATCTAGAATCATAGTATAACAAGAAAAAGCACCACAGTGAAGAAACCAAATATCTCCAATATGCCAAATAACAAACGCAAAAACCGAGGTAATAAAAACAAGGAAGTCACCATGACGCCCTCAAATGAAAAAGACACCCCAATTCAAGATTATGAAGATGATGACATAGAAGAAATGCAAGAAGCAGATCTCAAAAAATTGATAAGAACATTAAGAAGTTCTCAAAAACAAATTCTGGAACTACACAAATCCTTAATGGACAAGATAGAAAATCTCTCGTGAAAATGAAATATTAAGGAGGAATCAAAATGAAACGAAACAACTAGTACAACAGGAAACTGTGATAGTGACTGAAGTGAAGAATTCAATAGATCAAATGAAAAACACAATAGAGAGCCTTACAAACAGAATGGGTGAAGCAGAAGAGAGAATATCGGACTTAGAAGACAGAAAACAGGAAAGGATACAGTCAGACCAAAGAAAAGAAGAGGAAATTAGAAATTTGAAACATATTGTCGGGAATCTTCAGGATACTATTAAAAAACCCAACATTCGGGTTCTAGGAGTTCCTGAAGGCATGGAGAGAGAGAAAGGATTAGAAGGCCTTTTTAGTGAGATATTAGCAGAAAATTTCCCAGGTTTGGAGAAGGACAGAGAAATCCTAGTACAGGAAGCCCACAGAACCCCTAATAAACACGACCAAAAGAGATCTTCACCACGACACGTTGTAATTAAACTCTCCACAGTGAAACATAAAGAAAAGATCCTAAAATGTGCAAGAGAGAAACGTCAGATTACTCTCAGAGGATCTCCAATCAGACTCACAGCTGACTTCTCATCAGAAACTCTAAAAGCTAGGAGGGAATGGCGAGATATAGCCCAGGTACTAAGAGAGAACAACTGCCAGCCCAGAATATTATATCCTGCAAAGCTATCATTTGTGAATGAAGGTGAAATAAAGACTTTTCATTGCAAACAGAAATTGAAAGAATTTGTTGCCACTCGTCCAGCCCTGCAAAAGATGCTTAAAGATGTGTTATACACAGAAACACAGAAACACGGTCATCAATATGAAAGAAGGTAAAGGAAGGAAACCAAGGAAGGAAACCTCACAGCAAAAGATCACAGGGAATTCAAAGCATATATTAGAACTTATCTTTGGCAAATGGCAGGGCAAAGTTACCACTTATCATTAGTCACTTTGAACGTGAATGGCCTGAACTGTCCAGTTAAAAGACACCGATTGGCTGACTGGGTTAAGGAACAAAACCCATCTATTTGCTGCTTACAAGAAACACATCTTTCCAACAAAGATCCATACAGACTGAAAGTGAAAGGCTGGAAAAAGATATACCATGCCAACAGAAATGAAAAAAGAGCGGGCGTAGCCATCTTAATATCGGACAACATAAACTTTACCACAAGAACTGTTAAGAGAGACAAAGAGGGACACTATATCATGATTAAGGGATCAATTCAACAGGAAGATATAACAATTATCAATGTATATGCACCTAACTACAGGGCACCAGTTTATCTAAAAGATTTATTAACGGACTTAAAGGGAGACTTAGACCCCAATACAATAGTACTGGGGGACTTCAATACTCCACTCTCAGAAATAGACAGATCAATAGGACAGAAAATCAACAAGGATACAGTAGATTTAAACGACACTATAGCCCAAATGTATCTAAGAGATATATACAGAACTTTCAATCCTACAGCTAAAGATTTTACATTCTTCTCAGCAGTACATGGAAGCTTCTCTAGGATTGACCACATACTAGGCCATAAAGCAAGTCTCAGCAAATTCAAAAGAATTAGATCATACCATGCACCTTCTCAGACCATAAAGGAATGAAGTTGGAAATTAGTAACTCAGGAATCCCTAGAGCATACGCAAACACATGGAGATTGAACAACATGCTCCTGAATGAACAATGGGTCATAGAAGAAATCAAAAGAGAAATCAAAAACTTTCTGGAAGTAAATGAGGATAACAGCACAACATACCAAAACTTATGGGACACAGCAAAAGCAGTGTTAAGAGGAAAGTTTATATCAATAGGTGCCTACATCAAGAAATTGGAAAGACACCAAATAGATGAGCTTTCAATTCACCTCAAGGATCTAGAAAACCTACAGCAAATCAGACCCAAATCTAGTAGGAGAAGAGAAATAATTAAAATCAGAGAAGAAATCAACAGGATTGAATCAAGAAAAACATTACAAAAAATCAGCCAAACGAAGAGCTGGTTTTTTGAAAAAATAAACAAAATTGACACCCCATTGTCCCAACTAACTAAAAAAAGAAGAGAAAAGACCCAAATCAATAAAATCAGAGATGAAAAAGGAAATGTAACAACAGACACCACAGAAATAAAAAGAATCATCAGAAATTACTACAAGGACTTGTATGCCAGCAAACAGGGAAACCTATCAGAAATGGATAGATTCCTGGACACATGCAACCTGCCTAAATTGAACCAGGAAGACATCGAAAACCTAAACAGACCCATAACTGAGACAGAAATTGAAACAGTAATAAAGGCCCTCCCAGCAAAGAAAAGCCCAGGACCAGATGGATTCACTGCTGAATTCTACCAGACGTTTAAAGAAGAACTAACTCCAATTCTTCTCAAACTATTCAGAACAATCGAAGAAGAGGGAGTCCTCCCAAATTCTTTCTATGAAGCCAGCATCACCTTAATTCCTAAGCCGGAAAAAGATGCAGCACTGAAAGAGAATTACAGACCAATATCCCTGATGAACATAGATGCAAATATCCTCAATAAAATTCTCGGCAATAGAATGCAACAACACATCAGAAAGATCATCCACCCAGACCAAGTGGGATTTATCCCTGGTATGCAGGGATGGTTTAATGTGCGCAAGACAATCAATGTGATACACCACATTAACAGACTGCAGAAGAAAAACCATATGATTATCTCAATAGACGCCGAGAAAGCACTTGATAAAATACAACACCCGTTCATGATGAAAACTCTAAGCAAACTGGGTTTGGAAGGAACATTCCTCAATACAATCAAAGCAATCTATGAAAAACCCACAGCCAACATCCTATTGAATGGGGAAAAGTTGGAAGCATTTCCACTGAGATCTGGAACCAGACAGGGATGCCCACTCTCATCACTGCTATTCAATATAGTTCTGGAGGTTCTAGCCAGAGCTATTAGGCAAGAAAAAGAAATTAAAGGGATACAAATTGGGAAGGAAGAACTCAAACTATCCCTCTTTGCAGATGACATGATTCTGTATTTAGGGGACCCAAAGAACTCCACTAAGAGACTATTGGAACTCATAGAAGAGTTTGGCAAAGTAGCAGGGTATAAAATCAATGCACAAAAATCAACAGCCTTTGTATACACAGACAATGCCATGGCTGAGGAAGAACTTCTAAGATCAATCCCATTCACAATAGCTACAAAAACAATCAAATACCTTGGAATAAACTTAACCAAAGACGTTAAAGATCTCTACGATGAAAATTACAAAACCTTAAAGAAAGAAATAGAAGAGGATACCAAGAAATGGAAAAATCTTCCATGCTCATGGATTGGAAGAATCAATATCATCAAAATGTCCATTCTCCCAAAAGCAATTTACAGATTCAATGCAATACCAATCAAGATACCAAAGACATTCTTCTCAGATCTGGAAAAAATGGTGCTGAAATTTATATGGAGGCACAAGAGACCTCAAATAGCTAAAGCAATCTTGTACAATAAAAACAAAGCCGGAGGCATCACAATACCAGATTTCAGGACATACTACAGGACAGTTGTAATTAAAACAGCATGGTACTGGGACAGAAACAGATGGATAGACCAATGGAACAGAATTGAAACACCAGAAATCAACCCAAACATCTACAGCCAACTTATATTTGATCAAGGATCTAAAACTAATTCCTGGAGCAAGGACAGTCTATTCAATAAATGGTGCTGGGAAAATTGGATTTCCACGTGCAGAATCATGAAGCAAGACCCCTACCTTACACCTTACACAAAAATCCACTCAACATGGATTAAAGACCTAAATCTACGACCTGACACCATCAAGTTACTAGAGAACATTGGAGAAACCCTTCAAGATATTGGCACAGGCAAAGAATTTCTGGAAAAGACCCGGGAGGCACAGGCAGTCAAAGCCAAAATCAACTATTGGGATTGCATCAAATTGAGAAGTTTCTGTACTGCAAAAGAAACAGTCAGGAGAGTGAAGAGACAACCGACAGAATGGGAAAAAATATTTGCAAACTATGCAATAGATAAAGGGTTAATACCCAGAATCTACAAAGAGATCAAGAAACTCCACAAAAACAAAACCAACAACCCACTTAAGAGATGGGCCAAGGACCTCAATAGACATTTTTCAAAAGAAGAAATCCAAATGGCCAACAGGCACATGAAAAAATGTTCAAGGTCATTAGCAATCAGGAAAATGCAAATCAAAACCACAATGAGGTTTCACCTCACCCGGGTTAGAATGGCTCACATGCAGAAATCTACCAACAACAGATGCTGGTGAGGATGTGGGGAAAAAGGGACACTAACCCACTGTTGCTGGGAATGCAAACTGGTCAAGCCACTATGGAAGTCAGTCTGGAGATTCCTCAGAAACCTGAAGATAACCCTACCATTCGACCCAGCCATCCCACTCCTTGGAATTTACCCAAAGGAATTTAAATTGGCAAATAAAAAAGAGGTCTGCACCCTAATGTTTATTGCAGCTCAATTCACAATAGCTAAGACCTGGAACCAACCTAAATGCCCATCAACGATAGACTGGATAAAGAAAATATGGGATATGTACTCTTTAGAATACTATACCGCAGTAAGAAACAACGAAATCCAGTCATTTGCAAAAAAATGGAGGAATCTGGAACACATCATGCTGAGTGAAATAAGCCAGTCCCAAAGGGACAAATACCATATGTTCTCCCTGATCGGTGACGACTGACTGAACACCAAGAGGGAAACCTGTTGGAGTGAGGTGGACACTATGGGAAATGGTGGCTTGATCAGCATAGCCCTGACTGTTAATGAACAACTTAATACATTATCCCTCTTAGTAGTTTTTTTATCTGTTCTACTTAATATGACTGGTTTAGATCTGTAATTGATGCACAGTTAATCTTAAGTGTTGAAAATTAACTGAAATGTGATGCCTGTTGAACATGGTGGTGGGAATGGGAGAGGGAAAAGATGTATAATTTGGGACATGCTCAGGCTGACTTGCCCCAAGTGGTGGAGTTGGAAGCATACCAGGGGATTCCAATTCAATCCCATCGAGGTGGCATGTACCAATGCCATCTCACTGTTCCAGGTGATCACTTTCAGTTCACAGTTGGTCATGGTGAAGGGACTGGGAGTCAAAGGGAGCACATAGACAAGTCTAGTACCTGCTAACGCTAACTGATGGAGTAAATAAAGGGGAGAGTGATCCAACATGGGAAGTGAGATACTCAGCAGACTCATAGAATGGCAGATGTCCTAAATAGCACTCTGGCCTCAGAATCAACCCTAAAGGCATTCGGAGCTGGCTGAAGAGCTCATGAGAGTATTTCAGGCATGGAAAGCCAAGACACTCTGGCAAAAGATCTCCACGAGTGAGATCCCAGTGGAAAGAACAGGTCATCAAAGAAGGAGGTATCTTTCTCTGAAGGGAGGAGAGAACCTCCACTTTGACTATGACCTTGTCTAAACAAGATAAGAGTCGGAGAACTCAGAGGGCTTCCATAGCCTTGGAAACTCATGACTGGAGCATAGGGAGATTACTGATGCCATAGACAGGAGTGTCAATTGGTAAAGTCAACAACAGGAGTCACTGTGCACTTACTCCTCATGTAGGATCTCTATCCTTAATGTGCTGTGCATTGAGATTTAATGCTATAACGAGTACTCAAACAATATATTTCACTTTGTGTTTCTATGGGGGTGCAAACTGTTGAAATCCTTACTTAATGCATACTAAACTGATCCTCTGTAAAAAAAAAAAAAAAGAAATTATCAATTCCCAACTTGACTCTCACTGGGATTAAACATGACAATAGGTCTGCTCTGATTTCATCATCATTTAAAAAAAATCATCTATTATTTTTCACTTTATGTTTCTGTGTGGGAGCAAACTGTTGAAATCCATACTTAATGTATACTAAGCTGATCTTCTGTATATTAAGATAATCGAAAATGAATCTTGATGTGAATGGAAGGGGAGAGGGAGTGGGAAAGGGGAGGGTTTGGGTGGGAGGGACGGTATGAGGGGGAAGCCATTGTAATCCATAAGTAGTACTTTGGAAAATTATATGCATTAAATAAAAGTTTAAAAAAAAAAGAAAAAAAAAACAAAAAAAAAAGAAAGATAGAAAGAAAGAAAGAAAGAAAGAAAGAAAGAAAGAAAGAAAAAAGGAAAAGGAAAGAAAAGCAAATTATACAAACATTGACCTTTCCCTTGACAAAGTTAATTCAAAATGGGTCACAAAAATAATGTAAAAAACAAGTATAATGCTATTAGACATAACAGAAAAAAATCTAGGTGACTTGGTCTGCTAATAGTTTTCTAATACAATACGAAAAGTACCTTCTAAGAAAAGAAGAATTGTGTAACTGAACTTCATGAAAATGAAAAATTTTTGCTTTGCAAAAGACAATATCAAGTAATGAGGAGAAAAATCATGGAGAAATATTTACAAAAAATCTGATAAAAGACTTAATTGAAATATTCAAAGAACTCTTAAAACAGCATTGTGAAATGTATAGCGTAATTTAAAAGGGAGTAAAATATTTGAACAGAAACTTTGTGCAAAAAGACAAATGGCAACTCAAGAGTGAATGTTATGTAAACTATGAACTTCTGCTGCAGATGTTGGTTCAAGGCATGTAAGAAACCTTACAAATGAGAATTATTAATTGTAGGAAAGCCTGAGTGAGAGTGTGGAAAGGGTTTTGTGGCTACTGTTTATATTTTCTACTTAGTTTTTCTGTGAAACTTAAGCTCCATTTTAGAAATAAATTCTAGAAATGAAATTCTTGTTCTGACAGTTCTAGGGAAGCTGAGTTTGTATTATTAAAGTATTATAGCATATTCTACTATCATAGGTTTAACAGTGTTAATCACCTGAATATTTGAACTGAGATCAGAATCTGTGGAATAGGATGTGTGAAGTCACTGAACTGAAGGTTGGAAAACAGGGATTCTAAGACAAGGTCTTTTACTGATGTATTGGTGACACTATCTTTCAGTGAGGTATCCAATGTTCATTTCTAAACATCAAAACAAATTTGGGCTAGCTGATCTCAGAGATCCCTTTTATCTTGGATAGTATATGATCTTGGGGTTAGTGTTTGGTGTAGCACTTACTACACCATTTGGGACTCCTGCATTCTTTGGCAGAGCCTGAGTTTCAGTCTCAGTGCTGCTCTCCATTCCATCGTCCTGATAATACAATCTCTACCACGCAGCAGGCCATGACTCACATTCTTGGGGCCATGTAACCCATGTGGTTCTTGCATTGAGTTTATAGCTCTCAGTTTTAGTCTGACCAAGCACCAGTCAATGTGGACAACAGAGGAGTGAACCAGCAGATGGGAGGTCTCTCTGTCTCAACTTTCTTTCCCTAGTCCATCTCTCTACTTTTCAAAAAGATTATACAGGGTATTTTTTAAAACACCATGTGTATATAAAAGGTAAAGCCAGGACCGCAGCTCAAAGGAAAGGAGGAGAAGCAGAGCAGGATCACTTATCTTCAAGGAGTAATGTGATTGCTGTAAAGAGACTGACAAAGCTCATTGAACCCAAAACAAATAGGCGTGGTTCTGTTAGGAGTTTAGAACTGTGTGAATTAGGCAGAAAATTTCTTCTTTTTGCCCTGGATGTAGCATTCACCTAGAAGTGGAATTGTTCAAGATCTGAACTTTTCTGACCCTGATTTTTAATCAATTGTTGTGGTAATCATTAAATAAATCATGTTTGTTTTTTAAGTGACTGATTAGAGTGAGTCACGCAATAGTGAATCACAGCACACTCTGAAAATGTTCCTGAACCCAAGTGAAAGGAAAGTCTAGCTTGAGGAAGAGAGGAAGACATGGGACACACGGGGTCAGTTCAGAAGCCTAACATCAGCAGTTTGTGTATCTTTGGCCTTGGGACTGAATCTCACAGGGCAAGTTTCCTCATCCCTCTAATTGAATGATTTTACCTTAGGCAAAGGTAACAGAATCCAAAGAATATGCAGGGTGCGAAACTCTGTTAAGTGTCAGAATCTCTCTATTCTTGACCAATAAAACCTTCTCTAAGTTGGTCTCCACAAGACTTAATTTTTAAAAATACAGTTTAGACAAGAGTGTCAATTGTTAAGGCAACAACTGGATTCACTGTGCACTTACTCCCCATGTAGGATCTTTGTCCTTGATGTGTTGTACAATGTAAATTAATGCTATAACTAGTACTCAAATGGCACTTTACAGTTTGTGTTTCGTGTGGGTGCAAACTGTTGAAATCTTTAATTAATATGTATTAGATTGATCTGTATATAAAGATAATTGAAAATGAATCTTGATGTAAAGGGAATGGGAGAGGGAGCAGGAGGTAAGAGGGTTTTGGGTGGGGCGGAAGTTATAGGAGGGGAAGTCACTGTAATCCAAAAGCTGTGCTTTGGAAATTTATATTTATTAAATAAAAGTTAAAAATACAGTTTAGAAATAATAGCACTAGCCAATTTACAGAAACATCTGATGATACTGTAAGAACATGCCTTTGTATAAGCATAGTCATCAGTGATCTAGTAACATTTATCTTTCAGTGAGATTTAGAGTCTCATCAACACAGTGTCACCTCCTGTTCAGGTCAACAAGTTGTGGTTCTTTGAGCTGTGGGTCCATTGAATGACTTCCCTTCCTCTCCTCCTCTATTGCATCTGCAAGAGCATTCTTTATTATTTCCCTGAATTGCTGTATTATTTCACTTTTCATTTCAGACCACGAGAGACCCAAACTAACAGAATCATCCTTCGCTGGAGCTGAACATGAGGTGAGGGTAGTTTTAGTTTCCCAAGGGTTTTCCCCAAATTTTCTGAGATTGTCTCTTTCCTTAGTTACACTGACTAAATTTTACCTCTACAGTGAATCAACGGGAAGAACCCTGTGTTTTTTCTATTCGTGTGAGCACATGTAGTTTTTTATCCATGGAGTCAATTAAAGGAGTTCCTATTGGGTGTTATGTCTGTTTAATTATGAACATATGTCTGTTTAATTATGAACATAGAGTCACGAATAGTTTAGGTTTCCTTTGTTTGTTGAAGTTGCTCTGGAGGCTGCCTGTGTGTAGGATATAGTACACAAAATGGACATCAGATCTCATAAAAATCCCCCAGAATAGACACTGTGTCGTGGTAGTTCAGCTGCTGCTTTTGACACAGGCATTCAATATCAGAAGCTTGAGTTTGATTCCTGGTTTCACTTTTTGAGCCAGTGTATGCTAATCCTATACCTTTAGCAAGAGATGGTTTCTCAGCTCTTGGGCCCCTTTCACCCATGTGGTAAACCTGGATTGACTTTTGAGTTTCTGATTTGACCTTTTCTGTTGTTGAAATTGCAAGGAATGAACCAAGATACAGGAAATGGAACTCTTTATAACTCTCTCTCTCTCTGCCTTATTTTCAATTACCTATACATAGGAGCAACACAGTACAACGAAATTTCCATTTCCCGAGTGGGCACAGGAAAGAATGCAATGCGACTAAAGAATATCTTGTTTTCATCTATGTCATGGAGGCAAAGTTCACTCAGGAGAGAGGATAAAGTGCATCATTGCTTGACCCGTCAGAGAAGCATATTAGCAAGAGTGGTATAAAGCCTGTGCTTCCCAGCTCACAGTATCCCAGGAAGAAGAGAATGGATCCAGTTGTGGTCCTGGTGTTGGGTCTCTGCTGTTTACTTCTCCTTTCACTCTGGAAGCAGAATTCCAGGAGGGGGAAGCTCCCTCCTGGCCCCACTCCTTTCCCCATCATTGGAAATATTCTCCAGATAGATGCTCAGAACATCAGCAAATCCCTAACTAAGGTAAGTATTCATTATGCTCCTCCTGTGACTAGCTAAGGGTAAATAGATTGACTTTTTTAAAAATAAAATCTATTCCTGGATGCACACTCTTATAACAGAAGATTATAAATCAAAATGCTCTCTGTAAGCTTTGATGCTTCTTCTACCAATTTCAGGAGTTGAGTAGAGAAATATTAGGTACCTGTAGATTGAATCAAAATAATTAAGTGACAAAAGTCGGGAGTACTTCTGACCATCTTTGAGTTTCAGCCATTTGTCTTCAGGTAAGAGATAACGAAGAGCTTCTGATACAAATTTCATTCAAGAAGTCATCTACTGTATTTTACAAGTGTTTTTTTTTTTTCAGAATATCCATGAAAATTGAATTTCTCTGCAGTATCAATAAAAACTGGTATTAAGCTATGGGTTCTGGAGTGGTCTAGGTGAATGAAAGAAAGAAGTAAACATTCAGTGGCCAACTGGTAGCATCAGAATTCTTTTAGATTCTGTGAAACCCTGCAGTGTGACCCAGAATGCCACAGGATGGAAGAAGCTGCTCCTCCCTGAGATGCTGCTTTGCAATGTCCTGGCCTGCCTCTGGGGCTTGTTTTCCTTCCCTCCCCCAACCACCTCCCACCTTCTTTCTCTGCTTCTGATTTTCTAATTCTTCTTCTTCCTACTCCTGCTCTTCCTCCTCTTCCACCTCTCCTCCTTCTTTTTCCTCTTTTTCCTCCTCCTTCTCCTTCTTCTTCTTCCTCTTCTTGTTTTTCTTCTCCTTCCTCCTCTTCTTTCTTCTTCTGATTTGTTTTCTTGACTCAGAAGGCTGAGCAATAGAAACAGAGGTAAAACAGAGTGAGAGATCTCCTGGTCAGTCTTGTAGCATAACATGTTAAGTCTCTGCTTCTGACACTTGCATCCCATATGGGCACCTGTTCAAGGCCAGGCTGCTCCACTTCCCATCCTGCTGCCTGCCAATGTACCTGGGAAAGCAACAGAGGAACATGCAATTCCTTGGGCCCCTGCGCCCACGTGGGAGATCCAGAAGAAGCACGTGGCTTCTGGCATCAGCCTGGCCCAGCCCTAGTTGTTTTTCTCATTTAGGGAGTGACCCAGCACTTGGAGGATCTTTCCCTCTCTGTCTCTCCTCCTCTTTGTAAATCTGCAATTTATTAAACAAACATAAGAAAGAGATCCCATCTGTTCTTTGACTGCACAAAGGACTACAATGGTCAGAGCTGAGCCAGGCCAACCAAGAGCCAGGAACTCTTCCTTGGTCTCCCATGTGGATGGCAGAGTTTCTTTCAAGATTTATTTTATTTCTTTGAAAGGCAAAGTAACAGAAAGAGAGAGACACAGATAGAAAGCTTGCTTGCTCTCTTTCTGCCTTATTAATAGCAACAAATTTCAAACTTGGCTGGGCCAGTTACTTGGCGTGATTTCTAAGTATATACATCACTAGTGTTATCATGGGCCTATTGAGTCAGGATGCTCATAAGATAACCTTACCATGTGATCCTGAATTTGGCTGGGTATTGATTTCAAGCCACAAAAATTGAATAAGCAGTACATAAGTTTCTTTACTGGCTACAGGAAATTGGTAATAAATTTGGAATTCTCAAATGCTAGTTTATAAAATAGTGCAAAAAAACTTGCTGAGTAGATTGTTTGAGAATTAAATGTAAACTGCATACCAACTAATGGACCATTGTATGGCACATCACTATCATATTTAAGTATAAAGAGAAATATTTGAATCCATGGCAGAATGAAGAGAAAACATGTGGGTCAGCACTGAGTTGCAGCAGGTCAAAGTCATGGCCTAAAGTGCCTGCATCCCATATGGGCGCTGGTTCTAGTCCTACCTGCTCCTCTTCTAATCCAGCTCTCTGCTATATCCTGGAAAGCACAGAAGATGGCCCAAGTCCTTGGGCTCCTGCACCCACATGGGAGACTGGAAGAAGCTCCTGCCTCCTGGTTAGCACAGCTCCTGCCATTACGGCCATCTGGGGAGAGAACCAGCAGATGAAAGACCTCTCTCTCTGTCTCTACCTCTCTCTGTAACTCTGTCTTTCAAATAAATTTAAAAAAATCTTAAAAACAGAGATAACATAGACAATGCTAATTTCTGTCTGAATCAGACACACTCTGTGGCTGACATGTGCTTTCTTTGGTGATATTTGTTTCTCTTCCCAGTTCTCAGAACGCTATGGCCCCGTGTTCACTGTGTATCTGGGCATGAAGCCCACTGTGGTGCTTCATGGATACGAGGCAGTGAAGGAGGCCCTGGTTGATCTTGGAGAGGAGTTTGCTGGAAGAGGCCATGTTCCTATGGCTGAAAAAGTTAATAAGGGACTTGGTAAGTGTGTGTGTGTGTGTGTGTGTGTGTGTAACAGTGGTAATAGGGTGGAGAGGATGGAAAACAGAGACTTCAAAAGCTCCCCAGACAGAACTTGGCCATCTGTGTGGCTGGCTGCCTCATGTCAGCTTCTTCCTACTTGCTGGGTTCTCCCTCCCTCCTAGTTTCTGTTTCTCATTCTGGCAGGAATCGTTTTCAGCAATGCAAACACATGGAAGGAGATGCGACGCTTCTCGCTCATGACCCTGCGGAATTTCGGGATGGGGAAGAGGAGCATTGAGGACCGAGTTCAAGAGGAGGCCCACTGCCTGGTGGAGGAGCTGAGAAAAACCAATGGTGGGTGACCCTTACCCCACATCGCTGACCTCACACTGCACCCTTAATATGCTGCCCTGGGAAACCTTGCAGGGTGGGCAGAGCCTTCATCCTGAGGCCTGGTTGCCACTCTCATGGTGGGAGGGGAGGTTTGAAGCAGAGAAGTGGGGAGTTGTTTGGATCTGTGCTGTGTTTCCAGCATGGTTCTGTGTCTTGTGCGGGTGTAAAAGTTAATTTAATACTCTTCTGTTCCAAGTCAGTTTCTATAATTCCAATCAGAAATCATGGATATAAGTTTTGAGTGTAATTTCTGAAAAAATTAAAGAGGAATATTTTTCCCATAGCCTGAATGCTGCTACCTATCGCAGAACATTTCATGGTGGAAACATGGCAAATGCATATGGTGGCAATGACCCATCAGCCACTTAAGGGACAAGAACCGCCCCTCGTGGGCATTCACATCTGCATGCTCGCTTCACTGACATGTCTGAGGTTCCCCAGGCCCGTGCCTAGTGCTGGACACCAGTGGTGCTGTGTGCAGTTTTGTCTCCCTAGGCAATTCCTAGCAAAGTCCCTGAACTTACAATTCTCTGTAATCACACTGTTTATAAAATTTGCTCTCACTTGTTGAGTCTACTTTTTCTACTGATTAATTTGTGTAAATGTATCCTGTAACATAATTCTGCACATATACAAGCACTGTTTCGTGAAATGACTTATTTAACAAAATTTCAACTGTTCATAATAGCTGTTTATATTGGCTTTCCTTTGCAAAGCGTGGCCCTCTTTTCTGCTTTGCTTTCTCTCTGTGTTTATTAGATTTTGTTTGAGAAATTGAGACATATTTTCCTCCCACCATCAGGTCTAGTGCTCCGAGATATGTTACTCAAAATGCATCTGATTATAAATTTCCAAATTACCTTGTTTTTAATTATCTCTTCTAAGCAAAGAAAAGACTGAATACCAGGTTTTCTGTAGATAGCAAACACATATACACAAATACACAGTTCCCAAGGCTTTCCAAATTATCCTCTACCCCGTTGGGGTAAAATAAATTTTTTTTAAATTTTTTATTTATTTATTTTTTTTGACAGGCAGACTGGACAGTGAGAGAGAGAGAGAGAGAGAGAGAGAAAGTTCTTCCTTTGCCGTTGGTTCACCCTCCAATGGACGCCGTGGCCGGTGCACCGTGCTGATCTGAAGGCAGGAGCCATGTGCTTCTCCTGGTCTCCCAAGGGGTGCAGGGCCCAAGCACTTGGGCCATCCTCCACTGCACTCCCTGGCCACAGCAGAGAGCTGGTCTGGAAGAGGGGCAACCGGGACAGAATCTGGCGCCCCGACCGGGACTAGAACCCAGTGTGCCGGTGCCACAAGGCGGAGGGTTAGCTTATTGAGCCGTGGCACCGGCGTAAAATAAAATTTTGTCTGAAAACGTACAGTAACATAAATGTTAAGAAGGCCTGACATAGGTGCAAGTAATTCAGGTATCCTAATGGCCTGTATTCTACCATGTATTCTGAACACTTTTAATTAAGATGCCCTTATTGAGGTAGCTATGAATTTATGAGCTCTTTACCTATAAAGTTCAAGTTGATCATCTGATTCTAGCATTTGCACCATACAAATCTGCCAATTAAAGTGAAAATCTGTCCTGGATTTTAATTTGTTTATCTGTAAAATGAGAGACTTGGCTTAACCTCTGGGTAAATTTTAAATTTTATTAAAACATCTTTTGATATTTGGTATAGTTGTAGAGAACAATATCCTGGGATCTACTAAAGGTCAGCTTTGCTCAAGTATGTTAAATATGTAAAGCAATTACAGATATTGGCTGTTCACTTCTCAAGGAAATTTACTGTTTTCATTTAACATTAAAACTCATGATAAAGAAGACGCCAATTATTTTTTGCTTCATCTAACTAGGATGTATGCTTGAAATAAAATAACTCTCATTCTACTCCTTTACACAAATGAATCCTTCCTAAACTTATTATTTCTTTACTTATTTTTCAATGTTTTTCTTATAAAATGAAAATTATATAGACAGACACACACACACACATACGTATATGCACACACACACACAAACACAGAGAGACAGAGAGAGAGAGAGATCTCATCTACTAGTTCACTCCCCAGATTCCCACATAGCCAGGCCTATAATCGAGCCAGATGTGGGTACTCACTAGGTCTCCCACTTGAGTTTCATGAACTCAGCCATCACCTGCTGTCTCCAAGAGTCTGAAATATCAGGAAATGGAGTTAGGAGTGGGGCCTAGTGCTGAACCCAGCACTCCTCTATATGGAATGCAAATCATCTTAATGGTATCATAAGCAGTAGGCCAATGACTTGCTTCATTTTCTCATTTTTGTATTTTCTCATATTGCATGGATGCCTGCAGCTTTTAAAATATTTTCTTTTCAATACTTGAATTTACCCACAATTTTTCTCTTTGTTTCCTCTCCAATGGTTCAGCACATCATTTTCATTGTGACTATTCTATTCATTATTTTATCTATAAGAAGTTTCCTGGCCCACACTATTTTCTGGTCACCATTTCAGTGCTTTATTGTCTACAGACATTGCACAGGTAACTGACTCTAGTTTGAAAACTTGAATGACTAAGTTTAAAGAAGTTTTTATTTTCTTTCCCAAATAGCAGATCTCTTGTGTAAAAACAGTGCTTATAAAAACAGTGAATGTGAATTGAGTATTGGGAATAGCATTATTTAGCCAGCTAGGTTGTAATGGTCAGCTCAGGCTTACAGTAAAGTGATGTGTTGATTGCATTTGTGTCACTTTTTTTTTTACCGTTACAGGAATTTGTAGGGAAAACATTGCTTAAAATTTCTAAATTACCAAGGACAAAAGTAACAAGCTTCATATCTATATTTTAATGGTGTTTTAAAATTGTTTTCAATTCTTCAGCCTTACCCTGTGATCCCACCTTTATCCTGGGCTGTGCTCCCTGCAATGTGATCTGCTCCATTATTTTTCATAATCGCTTTGATTATAAAGATGAAGACTTTCTTAAACTGATGGAAAGATTAAATGAAAATATTAGGATTCTGAGCTCTCCATGGTTGCAGGTGAGAGTGAGATCTTTTGTTCCTGAGAAACCATTTATGTTCCTTTATCTGACAGGTGCAAATTTCCACATGGACCAAGATGTGAAGAGAATGTTCAGACAGCACAGTCCAAAGCACAGCTGATGTCACTGAACACTGTGAAAGATGATGGAAACTGGGGCTGGTGCTGTGGCATAGCGGGTGAAGCCACTGCCTGCAGTGCCGGTATCCCATATGGGCGCCGGTTCAGGTCCTGGATGCTCTGCTTCCAATCCAGCTCTCTGCTATGACCTGGGAGGGGATGGCCCATGTTCTTGGGCTCCTGCACCCACGTGTGAGACCAAGAGGAAGCTCCTGGCTCCTGGCTTAGGATCAGCGCCGCTAGGGCCCTTGCAGCCAACTGTTGGAGTGAACCAGTGGATAGAAGACCTTTCTGTCTCTGCCTCTCCTTTTCTCTCTGAGTAACTCTGACTTTCAAATAAATAAATAAATCTTTTTTTTAAAGAAAGATAATGGAAACTTTTATTTACACACAGGAAAATGAGTGTCCAAATATTGGGCTGGTGTTTATGTCCATTATCTTCTTGTCCAGTGATTTTTCCACTAAACTCCAAGCCCTATTTCTATGGAGCCACTTCGATGACTAGACAAAGGATGTCTTTGTCAACCAATGGACATCCATGTCATTTTTTTCTTATAATATTTATTTCTTTGAAAGGCAGGATTACAGAGAAAGTGAGAGAGAGAGAGAGAGAGAGAGAGAGAGAGAGAGAGAGAGAGAAATAATTCTTCCATCTGCTGTTTCACATTCTGAATGCCCCCAAAACCAGGGTTAGGCCAGGCAGCTGCAAGGAACCAGGAACTTACGTACTTGAGCCATCACAGATTGTCTCTCAGGCCCAGTAGCAAGAAGTGGAGTAGCTGTGACTCGATGGAGCACACAATGTAGGTTGCTGGCATTCCAAGCAGTGCTTTACCTGCTGGACCACAATGCCCTGATTTTCTATTATCTTTCAAATTTTTTAGCTAAGGATTTGTGGAAAAATGAGATTGATAAAAGGCAGATATTACACTATAAAATTATGTGTGCCACTAAGAAATGACTTTCTTCTTTGATTTTGAATTCTCTCCCCAAATATTTCTATAAGCATATGGAACTACCATATATTTAAATAAAAGTTTCTCCCTGAAAATGGCAACCATATTTTATTTATATTTATAGCTGTAATTCCTAAGTAGGGGTGCAAATATATATATATGTGTATATATAAATGTATATATAATTCAACAAATTATTGTTTTTTGTTTTAGGTCTACAATAATTTCCCTGCTCTCCTTGATTATTTCCCGGGAATTCATAAGACCTTACTAAAAAATGCTGATTATACAAAAAATTTTATTATGGAGAAAGTGAAAGAACATCAAAAACTCCTGGATGTTAACAATCCTCGGGATTTTATTGATTGTTTCTTGATCAAAATGGAGAAGGTAAATTGTTCACAACAGTTCATTATTTGATTTCTTTGTATTTTGAGGTTCATCCAATAATTCTGTATAAACAATGGACGTTAAAATGGTCAGGCTATTTTGACAAGCACTTAAATATCTATTGTAGGAATGAGCTTTTAGTATCCTGAAAAATAGTAAGGGATTTCACATAAAGTTTGCAGAAATAAAGAACTAAAAGATAAGTTTACTTTAGTCTATAAAATGAAGCTTATGGTTTTTAAAAATAATGTACATTTCCATAAATGTTTTTAAAGACACAGAATATAAAATTAAATTGTTAAATGGTTAGAATACCTGGGCCTTGTTCTTTAAATGAAAATAATCTACCCAAGGGGGAACATAATGCACATCTCAGGTGAATTGGAAATAATTAAAAATCACTGACTATCATGCTGTAATGTGAAGATGACATCATCACTGAGCAAGTGTCAGGGAGAGGGGCTTAGCCTGGGTGGGATTTGCGCATATCCTGCACATTGAAGGAGGTCTTTCGAAGTTCTCAGTGCAGGACAGGAGAGGAAATTTCAGGTGGAGTGAGTGGTGTGTGTGGAGGTGTTCAGTGTGCAGTGGGAAAGAGTAGGTGGAAGGAAGACAAAGACTTAGCTCCCTGTAACACAGTAAGTTGTACATATGTGGAGAAGAGATTGGTGTCTAGGTGGCAACCTGTAGGTGTGAATCACCTTGTCACTGCACTGTTTGTTGACAATGTTCCCTATCGCATTACCTTGGCACCCTGGCCAAAGGTCAGTTGTACATAAATCTAAGTTTGTTTGTGGGCTGTCAACTCCACTACATTGACCTTTGGGTCTGTCATCATACCTGAGTACCAACTTGAAGTCTGAATTACTGTAGTTTTCAAGTAAAGAAGTGTGAGACCTTTAAGGTGGTTGTTCTTCAAAACTAATTTGACTATCTTATGTTCCTTGAATTTCAATATAAATTTAGGGTAGACTTGTAAATTTCTATTAAGACTCAGTGAATAGTTGGTGGGATTGCATTAAATCCATAGATCTTTTCAATTATTTTATATAAAACTTGAGGGAAAATTCACATGAATATATGTTCATCAGGGATATTGGTCTATAGTTATTTTTCCTGTTGTATCGTTTTTTAGTTTAATAGTTAAGATGATGTTGGCTTCATAGATGAATTTTGGGAAGATTCCCTCCCTTTCAATAGTTTTGAATAGCTTGAGAGAATTGGAATTAGTTCATCTTTAAATGTCTAGTAGAATTCAGCAGTGTATCCATCCAGTCCTAGGCTTTTCTTTGCTTGGGAGGGTCTTTATTACTGATTCGTTCTCTGCCATGGCCACTGGCATTTTTAGTTTTTCATATCTTCATGGCTTAATTTTGATGGAATGTATGTCTCCAGGAATCTACCCATTCCTTCTAGGTTTCCTGATTTGTAAGCATGCAGCTCTTTTTAGTAACTATTGATTATTCTTTTTAATTCCTTTGTCATCTCTGATTTTTTGATTTGAGTCATCTCTTTTTTTTGATTAGTTGAACCAATTGCATATCAATTTTATTTTTTCATAAAATAGGTTCTTCATTTCACTGATCTTCAGAATTTTATATTGGATCATTTTATTTGTTTCTTATCTAATATTAATTTGCTCTTTCCTCCTACTAATTTGGGGTTTAGTTTGTTGCTATTTTGTTAGGTTCTTGTTATGTATTGATAGCTCATGTACTTGGAGCCTTTCCAATTTCTTGATGTAGGCACCAATTGCTATAAACTTCCCTCTTAATAGTACTTTGCTGTATCCCATAAGTTTTGATATGTTGCATTTTCTTCTTCATTCCTTTCCAGAAATTTTTTTTAATTTCTCTTTGATTTCTTTATGACCCACTGCTCATTCAGGAACATGCTGTTCAGTTTCCATGTGTTTGCATATGCTCTTGAGATTCTTGTGTTGTTCATTTCCAGCTTCATTCCATTTGAGGTCAGAGATGACGCATGGCATGATTTTAATTATTTTGAATTTTCTGACACTTGCTTTATGGCCTAGCATGTTGTCTATCCTAGAGAAGGTTCAGTGCACTGGAGAGAAGAATGTGCATTCTAGAGCTGTGTGATGAAAAGTTCTGTAAATATCAGTTAGTTCCATTTGGTCCATAGTGTCATATAGCTCTGTTGTTTGTTGATTTTCTGTGGGTTGATCTGTACATTGTTGAAAGGGAGGTGTTTAAGTTCCCCATTAATATTGTGCTGGAGTCTCTGTCTCTCTTTCATCCATTAGCATTCATTTTAAATAGCCAGGAAGCCTATATTTTGGTGTATATGCATTTATTATAGACACATAGTCCTGTTGAATTGATCCTTCTTTTTATTTTATTTTTATTTTTTTTTTATTTTTATTTTTTATTTTTTTTTTATTTTTTGACAGGCAGAGTGGACAGTGAGAGAGAGAGACAGAGAGAAAGGTCTTCCTTTGCCGTTGGTTAACCCTCCAATGGCTACTGTGGCCAGCACGCTGTGGCCGGTGCACCGCACTGATCTGAAGGCAGGAGCCAGGTGCTTCTCCTGGTTTCCCATGGGGTGCAGGGCCCAAGCACTTGGGCCATCCTCCACTCCCCTCCTGGGCCACAGCAGAGAGCTGGACTGGAAGAGGGGCAACGGGACAGAATCTGGCGCCCCGCCTGGGACTAGAACCTGGTGTGCCGGCGTCGCAAGGCAGAGGATTAGCCTATTAAGCCGCGGCGCCAGCCCTGAATTGATCCTTTAATCCTTACCTAGTGCCCTTCTGTCCCTTTAACAGTTTTTATGTTAAAATCTATTTTTCTGATATTAGAGTGGGTACCCCGGCTTTTTTTTTTTTTTTTTTTTTTGCTTTCCATTAACATGGTATATATTTTTCCATCCTTTCACTTGCAGTCTGCATGTGTCTTTGTTATTGAGGTGTGTTTCTTGTAGGCAGCAAATAGATTGGTCTTGTTATTTAATCCATTCAGCCCATCTGTATCTTTTAACTGGAGAGCTGAGGCCATTAATATTCAAGTTACTACTGACAAGTAATGTCTTGGCCCTGCCATTTTTCCATCAATATTCCTGTTTTTCAATGTGAATTTCCTTCTTAGTGTTACTGGGACATTTTCTCCTTCACATTCCTTCATAAATATGGCTATTTTTCTGTGTTTCTCTGCATAGCTCATCCTTAAGCATCTTTTGTATATTCAAAATGACACTCACACTCTCTCAACCAGTCAGGCGATGTTGTGGGGTATATTGGGAGGGAGGGAGAAATGTGCACCCTTTTGTTCTGCTACATTAGCAGGTATTGTGTTCATGACAGGCCACCGGGCCAGACTCACACCAGACTGTATCTCCACAGCTGTATGGTCAGAAGCATGGGCTGCTGCAGTCTGAGCTCACCTCACGTTCCAAAGCTGTCGTTTTTCTAGGCTCACAGCTGCTGAGGTCCCGTGTTGTGTCCATGCTCTTGCTATGTGTCCATGCCCTCCACATAGACTTATGTGTCCGTCTTTTATCTGCAGACTTTTCTACTGCAGTTTTTCCCTAACTGTTCCCTGGAATGCAATGCCTTCACTTTTTTTAAAAACTATTTTTCCATCTTCCCCTAGAATAGTGCCCTAAGCTCCCTATTCTGCCAACTAGAGCTTTACTGCAAATGCTTTTTAAAAATCTGTTTAGATGATTTTTTTTCACATTCTTATAATGTGTTTTTCAACATTGATTGCTTTCCTTTAAACCACCTGTGCATTTCTTGGGTAAAATCAATTTTTTCAGAATGTGCAATCCATAAAGAGATAAAGTGTTGTAATGAACTAATTATTTTAAGAGCAGCACCATTTGGTGGCATTAAGCACAATCAGTTTGTTTTGTAACTATCACCACCATACATACCAGAATTATTTTATTCTGCAAAACAGAAACTTCATATCTATTAAATAATAAGTTCCTGCTCCCCATTCCCTGCCAACCACCATATTACCTACTTTTTTTAAAAGATTTATTTATTTTACTTGAAAGTCAGAGTTACAGAGAGAGAAGGAGAGGCAGAGAGATAGAGAGGTTTTCCATCCACTGGTTCATTCCCCAACTGGCCATAATGGCCAGAGCTACGCCGATCCGAAGCCAGGAACCAGGAGCTTCTTCTGTGTCTCCATGCTGGAGATGGCTTGGGCTATCTTCTGCTGCTTTCTCGGGCCATAGCAGAGAGCTGGATAAGAAGTGGGACAGCCAGGACTCAAACAGGTGCCCATATGGGATGCTGGTACTGCAGGTGGTGCCTTTACCCACTACGCCACAGCGCTGGCCTCTTTTTTTTTTTTTAAAAAGACAATCTAATTTCTGTCTCCTGGAATTTGCTATTCTAAGTACCTGTAACTGGAAACACACAATGTTTCTCCTTCTGTGACTGGCTTTTCCTACTTGGCATGATGTTGTTGTTATTACACATCTTTTTTTTTTTTTTTTGTATTATAACCAGTAACACATATTTATAATTCTTCTATAACAATTTTTATTTAAAATCACATAGAAACTAAAATACTTATATTAAAATATAAAACATTAATATTTACCATTATCTGTATAGCTGTTCTTTTTAAATTTATTTTTTAAATATTGATCTATTTATTTGAAAGGCAGAGTTACAGACAGACAGAGGCAGAGACACACACAGAGAGAGAGAGAGAGATCTTCCATCTGCTGGTTCACTTCCCAAATGACTGTAATATTCAGAGCTGGGCCAATCCAAAGCAGGGAGTCAGGAGCTTCTTCTGGGACTCAAAAGGGAACAGGGGGACAAACACATGTGCCAACTTCCATACTTTCCCATGTGCATTAGCTGGGAGTGACAGGAGTCACTGTGCACTTACTCCTCATGTAGGATCTCTGTCCTAGTGTGCTGTACATTGAGATTTAATGCTATAACTAGTACTCAAACAGTATTTTTCACTTTATGTTTTTGTGTGGGAGCACACTGTTGAAATCTTTACTTAATGTATGCTAAACTGATCTTCTGTATATAAAGAGAATCGAAAATGAATCTTGATGTGAATAGAAGGGGAGAGGGAGTGGGAGTTGGGAGGTTGCGGGTGGGAGGGACGTTATGGGGGGAAGCCATTGTAATCCATAAGATGTACTTTGGGAATTTTAATTCATTAAATAAAAGTTAAAAAAATTAAAAAAATGAATCTTTAAAAAAAAACAAAAGTGGAACAGCCGATACAAGAACAGGTGCCCATATGTGATGCCCCTGCAAGCAGTGGCTTACCTGCTACACCACAGCCAGCCCAGTTAAGTAAACTGCTAACAGGAATACCCATAACTTAATGTGACTTTTACTTCAGAGGTTCTCTTTGTTTTTCCACCTGTATTTTCTTCCTCATATTTGGTACATTCTACTTTTTCACACATATTTTTTGAACTGCATTTCATTGTTTGTATATAATTTTCTTCACCTCTTTGAACTTATTAAAAATTTATTTTAATGACGTCATCATAAGTCCAAAGTCTTTGTTTCCTCAGGAATGACTTCTGCAAAATCATTTAAAAATTATAATGGACAATATTTTTTGCTTTTTTGTGTCCTCGTAGTTTTTTGTTGAAACTGGACATTTAATAAATCATAACGTAACAAATCTGGAAATGAGACTTTCTGCCTTGCACAAATTGTCATTTGTCTTTGAGAAAGCCTGCAGCTATCTGCTTACTTAGAAATTTTTATAAATTGAGTTAGCAAGGTTATAGTTCCTGTCATGTGATCACTTGACTCTTGTTCTGTTTTTTTTCTGCTATCAGTCAGTGATGAGACACAGACTTCGTTAAGATCTTGGGTCCAGTAAAAACAGAAAAAATGTTAAAGTCATTCGCTTCTTTAAATTCCTCAGTTAATGCTTTGGAGAAGTTGTTGGAGCACATGGGATTGAAACAATGCCCAGCCCTTCAGTAATAAAAAGGCACAACTCCTTATTTTTAAAGGAAAATATTTCCCTTGCCCAGTCTGGGACCAGAAAGCCACACAGCACAGGACACTGGCCCCAAAATTGCCTGCCACAGAGCTGAGGTACGACGTATGTTGGCCTCTACTTATATGAGAAACGCCAAAATTCCCAGAAATACAGCAGACAAGTTCTTCATCAAGCCCTAGCCTGAAGGCTGCAAGTGTCTGACAAGCACCCAGAGTCCTGAAATACTTTCCCCAGACAGATCCTTCAAGGTCAGTGATTTTCTTTTCCTGCAGGGACTGATTCCTGAACTTCCTGATCTGGCATGTTTGTGGCATTGCTCCAGAATTGCCATCATAGCAGTATCACTGCTCTATGATATGGAAAGTCTACCCCTTTACTATTGTTTCATAGAGTCTAGCTTAATTATGACAGGTTATGTGCTAGTACCCAGTGAATCTCAAATCCACTTCCAAAGCAGGAAATGTTAGTGTTGGTTTGTGAGCACACTGCTTGTCTTACCGATTCAAGAGAAATTATAACTTGATGAACTTACAACACTCTCTGAAGGTGGGATTACCAATCGATGTGAGTGTCTGTGTGTAACAACTTCATGTTTTGAGAGGATTTAGTTAATGTTCTGGGTGTTGATTATATAACCCTGACATGTACAGGTCATTTCAATATTATCAAAACTTCATTAGTATAATGCCTATGTAGGGACTGGTTAGAAAACTATAAATGTAAACATAAATGATCTCTTGTCCTCAATATTTAAAAATTTCTCCTTCCGATCAGTTCTCTGTCACGCAATCTTTTTGTTCCTTACCAAATGCACATGTCCTTTTCAATGGCTTACTCTCTCCTAACTCACAGTGTGTGAGAACTCCATGTAATTAGTCCCTTAGCTCTGGCATCAGCACAACTTCTGATCTCTCCTTTGTCTGTGGGCACAGTGAACTCTCAGATCTGTCTTCATGACCGCAGCATCTCTTCACCTCGTACCTCCAATTCATTCCTGCGCGTGTCCCCAGTCCTTCTTGCCAGTTGCCTCCCTTCTGGACACAGTGGTGCTGACCTCATCTTTTCTTGAGGAACCCAATGTCATCTAGGTTTTGCAGCCTTACCAGCTTTGCACAATTTTAACTTCTTAAAGAACCTGCATGGATAATTGATTCCATGTCAAGTTTTGGTAGAAGACAAAATTGTGAACTCTTTATTGGGCAAGAATACATTTCATGGTATGCTCCTAACTTACTAATATTTATGTATTATTGACTACCTTTTCTTATGTATAACCAAAAGAAAATGTAGTTAATACTGTCTTAGCAAATGGTTCATTTACATCGAATACAAGGTGACTAAAGTTCAGCTAATCTGGCAATAATAGATCACTAAGCATTAGAGTAGGGTGACCTCCATTTTCCTTGCCATATTTAGCCCATATACCCTCATTTTCATGGTTAAATCCTCCTCTTCCAAGATGATGCCATTTTGCAACAATGTTTCAAGTAAAAAGAAGGAAATAGAGGCTGTGGTGCCACTAGGCTTCTGCTGATATTCTTTTGTGAAAGAAATATTCATGACATACCTCGCTCAAGAGTCTCAAAATGGAATGTTTAGGCAGAGGAAAAGTAATGGTATAGTCTAAAGTTTGGGGGCACCTTATCAATAGTGTCCACACATCCTGCAGAGTTTTTCCTAATATTGCACTTTCAGTTTTCCCTGTTAGCTATCTTTTAAAATAATTGTGTTATTTTGGATTTAGTGTAATAATATATGCTGGCAAGTAATTTGTCAAATTGCATCAAATCATTCCTAGGAAAATAATTTGGAGTTCACTCTTGAAAGTTTGGTAATCGCTGTGTCTGATTTGTTTGGAGCTGGGACTGAGACTACGAGCACAACGCTGAGATACTCCCTCCTGCTCCTGATGAAGCACCCCGAGGTCGCAGGTACGACTCAGTGAGCAGCAAACTGCATTCAGGAGAGAAGCTGGGGAGCCGTGGCTACTGTCCTCCACCTGGTTTTTGCTAGAGGAGTCTCACTGCTTAAAAACTTTTGTGCCAACAACTGTACCCTGTCCAGTGCAGTGATCAGAATAAAACAGGCCAACGTTGTACAATGCAGGAGGAGATCCTAGAGCAGTGAAGACAGCCTGGCAGGAGGAAGAGCAGTGATGTTTGGGGGCTGTGCTGGATCTCATGGGAGTGATGTGTGGCAGGCACAGCATTGCATTTTCTTTCATAACAAAAAGACCCCATTGAGGAGTAGGTATAGTCTTGCTGCTACCTTTCCTCATTCTGACAATTCAGTGCTCTAATACAGAGAAAAGGACAAGGAAGCTTTTCTTACTGAAAACCAACTTGAAATTCAGTGAGGCTTCCTTAAGTAATTCCAGTCTGGGAGGTATTCAAAAGTATAGATGCATAAGACAGGTGTTTTCTTTCAGTCAGAAAATGCACCCAAAGTAATGTTATTACAACAGAAGTCTATTGCCATAAGCTAGCATTGGATAAAACAAGAATTGGGAGAAGTGGTGTAAATAATTTTATATTTTTTGGACAAATGCATTTAGAACGTTACCTGGAAGAAGTTTAGTTTTGTAGAAGTACTAATAATCTGAAGAATCCCAATGACCAGAATATTATTACTAGGTATTTGAAAAATCTTTCTGAGTATCAGGAAATACTTCTTATCAGGAGATAGAAAATTGTGAATTAAAAAATGATGACAGTTAATAATATCAAAGAAAGTAATAAAAGCTAAAGATGCAGAATTGCCTTACTAGGAAACTATACTTATATGCTCAGAATGATGAAAAAATGAATGTTGATATAACCAAAATGTCTGATCTAAATATATCCTGCTAAATGGAGGGACTGCTGTGTGTGCCTGTCATGGTGGGCATATGTGTATGTGGGCTAGAGATTCAGATGAAAATTCTCATCTGTCTTACAAGGAAATAATTGAATAAGTGTTAAAAATGGTAATAAAGAAATAGACATTTAAAGAAACATGATTATAAATTGCAGGGATGCTCAAAATGGCTACTTTGGGGGAGTAGGAAGATGGTAAGATTAACATTGCAAATGAACACATATTCCAAAACCTGCAAATACATTTAGAGACTCACAAAAGGTAAAATAACACATTTCCAAACACACCCTCCCTTCACACATCTGTTTTAACATGATTTAAGTCCCATGCATTTTCAAATTTAGATTTGATTTCTATTTTCCTTTCTGCAAGGCCAGTGTTTTCTTGATTTAATTATGTTCTGATTTTTGCGATCATTTTATTACTTCTATTTACGTTAATTTCATCTGTGTATTTTTATGGCCTGTATGTACCAATATATCATAATGTTAGATGTAGGAGAGTACACTGTATCTTTTTGTGGTAACTCATTTTATATTTCGAGGTGTCTTTCTTGGCCTGTAGCTTATAATTCTGTTGCGACATCTTCATTAAGGTTCATGAAACCCTAAATTGTTATGACAGCTGTGCCAATTTTCTCATTTCCCCCGTTATTTCTTACTTATGTCTTATCAGCTAGGGTCCAGGAGGAGATTGAGCGTGTGATTGGCAGACACCGGAGCCCCTGCATGCAGGACAGGAGTCGCATGCCCTACACGGATGCTGTGATACATGAGATCCAGAGATTCATCGACCTCCTTCCCACTAACCTGCCCCATGCAGTGACCCGAGATGTTAAATTCAGAAACTACTTTATCCCTAAGGTAATCTTGTTTCTTTTACATTGACCCTGAGTGCTCTTAAGCTTCTTACCCACAGTGTGGTTCCAGCCCTGCCCATTTTTAAGCTAAATATGCTTAAACTGATACAATACAGAAGAATATTTTTGATGCATGAAAATTACATGAAACATAAATTTTGATGTCAATAAAAACTGGAACAAGAATCCTCATTCATTTACACATTGTCTATGACTGTTTCCATTCTTTAAGGGCAGTAAGAGAAAGCCATGGCCTGGAAAGTTGGACAGATTTGCTTTTTGGTTCTAGTCCCTGTCGGGGTGCCAGATTCTGTCCCGGTTGCTCCTCTTCTAGTCCAGCTCTCTGCTGTGGCCCGGGAATGCAGTGGAGGATGGCCCAGGTCCTTGGGCCCTGCACCCCATGGGAGACCAGGAGGAAGCACCTGGCTCCTGGAGCCTGGCTCCAGCACTTTGGCTTTAGTGGCCATTTGGGGGTGTGAACCAACGGAAGGAAGACCTTTCTCTCTCTCCCTCTCTCTCTCTCTCACTAACTCTGTAGGTCAAAAAGAAAGAAAGAAAGAAACTAGTGGAAAGTCCCTGTGTGTGGCATCTTGATGGACTCAGTGCTGTTTCCCTCAGATCTTGGTGTGTGGCAGTGGGTGTCTGCCAGTTGTTTTGGCTCCTCCTAGGTGGTTACATTTCCAAATGAATGTTAAAGGTGTCAGTTTGTCAATTTCCCTGTTTTTCAGGGAAAGCAAGTAAGTACTTGGTGTATTCTCTGAAACTTAGTGGTGAGGTAGGGGCATACCCTGAGTTAGGATTAAACTGTAATAAAGATCTCCCTTATTTTAAACATGAGCACAAACAAACTGCCACAATGAGAAATGGTCAGAGGTTTTATACTTGCTACTGAACCCACGTGCTCACATGGTCAAAAGCTGTCACAGGGCATTTTAGCAAAATCACTGCCACCGCTCATCTCTGCTTATTACTTGGTCTGTGTGGCTGGGGATGTCACTGCTCTTCCTGGGACTTGGGCTTCTTCTTTTATTGATCAAAAATTGTCCTAAGTGATTTCCACTTTTCTTTTTTTTTACCCAGCACAGTGACTTCTTCATACTTTGATGATCTGTGTCTATTTTATCCAGGGTACGGACATCATAACATCACTGACATCCGTGCTACATGATGAAAAAGCATTTCCTAACCCAAAGGTATTTGACCCTGGACACTTTCTGGATGAGAGTGGCAACTTTAAGAAGAGTGACTACTTCATGCCTTTCTCAGCAGGTAAAAAATTCATTTCCATGGAATTTCAGAGAAGATAACTCTTTTAATTCAAATTTTTGTCATATAGAGTGAACAAATTTCATGTATTCCACATGTACAGATGTAAGAGCATAATACTACCCACCATACACTCCATCCCTCCCACACTCCCACCCTCCCTCCTCTTTCCTTCTTTTTCTTTTCCTTTGTACACTGATACACTTTCAGTTTGTTTTATGTTCACAAGTATAACCCTCAAATAAATAAAGAATTCAACCAGTGGTTAGTAGAAAAACCTCGCTTCCTCAAGAGTATTGATAAGGGCATTAACCATAATCAAATCTTAAATGTGATTTTGTTCATATACATTACACTTTTTTGAACTCTGTCAACACATATCAGGGAAAACATATGGTATTTGTCTTTTTGGGACTGGCCTATTTCACCAAGCATAAGGTTTCTAGCTATAAAAGACAGGATTTTTGTTGATGTGTATTCCACTGTGTGTATATAATCACAGTTTCTTCATCCAGTCCTTAGGTGATGGATAGCTGAGTTCAGTCTATAACATCCACTATGAATCAAGGTAAAATAAACAATGTGAATTTCTTATGTTTCCATATGAATTTTAGCTTCATTTTTTTCCTGGATCTGAAAAGAATGTCATTGGTATTTTGCAAAATGTTTGGGATAGTATGCACATTTATGATATTACACCTTACAATAGAAGAAAATGAAAGATTTTTTCATTTGTTGTGTCTTTTTCTATTTTTACTTAATTTTTAAAATTTTCATTATAGAGATCTTTCATACCCCTGGTTACATTTACTCCAAGATATTTAATTTTTTCTAGCTATTGTCAATGAAGGTAATCTTACAATTTCTTTCCCAACCATGGCATTGTCTTTGTATCCAAATATTACTGATTTTCATGTGTTGATTTTATATCCTGCAAACTCTCTTATGAGTTCCAATAGTCCCTTGGTGGTGTCCCTTAGTTCCCTTAAATATAGGATCATGTCATCTGCAAACAGGGAGACTTTGACTTCCTGCTTTCTAATTTGTATCTCTTTGATTTCTTTATTGCACAATAGTTATGACAAAATTTCTGCAACTGTACTGAATAGTAATGGTAAAAGTAGACATCCTTGTCTAGTTCCACAACTTAATTGAAATGCTTCCAATTTTTCCCCATTCAGTATGATACTGGCTATGGGTTCATCATATACATTTATGTAAAGGACTGATCCTTCTAGACACATTTTGCTTAAAGTTTTGATCATGAAGTCGTGCTTTGCATTATTAAAGGATTTCTCTGCACCTATTGAGTTAATCATATGGTTTTTATTCTACAGTTGTTAATAGGATGGATCACACTTATTGATTTGCGTATGTTGAGCTATGTCTGCATACCAGGGATCAATCTCACTTGGTTCAGTTGAATACTATTTCTAAAAATGTTGTTGGATTTGATTAGCTGGTATTCGGCTGAGAATTTTTGCTGAATGCTCATAAGGGATTTAGGTCTCTAGGTCTCAATCTTTGCTGTATCTTTCGCTGGTTTTGGAACTAGCTAACTTTTTGGTATCATGGTACTTTCTCGGGAATTGGTAAATTCCTCTTTGTACACGATCAGGAACACCAGTCCCGATGTCCATGAACTTTCTCTGCTCACAATACATCCTCATTATTAACAAGGTTCCTGAGGCTCTGTTTGTTGACACATTCCTGCCACACTGAGAAATCTAAACTATAAGATGATTGAATTCTTCCTCTAGATGCAGTCTCATGGTTCCTAAGATCTCTACCTAGAAGGTAAAACTGAGAAGAGTTTCAACACACCACGATAAACACGTTAACTCCACAACTTCACTGAAATTCTTCTATGTGGTGTCTCTCACCCTGCAGAGTCTTGTCTGGAAATAAAATATGATCAAGCACAGAACAACACTCAAAGACCTCACCAAAATCAGCGACTAGTTGAGTAAAGACCATCAGAATCCATTGTTTTTAGTGCTGTAAGAGAGGGATGCGTAGTCTGCAGGGGAGATGGAGGAAGCACATGAGGAGAATGTATCTGATTCTTCCTCTCCCATACCCAGTGTAAGGCACGGCATGGAGTACCCAACATTCTAATAGTAAACATGACATATCATCTGTCTCAAAAGAACCAGACATAATGTACAGAAGAGAAAAACAGCACAGTATTAAATAGATATTGAATGAAAGAATCAGAACACTGTTCTTTTTCAGTCAGAAAGATCAGTAGAAATCAAAACCAGAAACTTGATTGTGCATCAGAAGTTGCTGAAAAATGTATGGCTAGGGCTAAGAGGAGAGAGAATGTGCCAGACCTTATACATTTGTCTATACAATCCTTTCCAAACTTCCATCCATCCATCCATCCATGCATCCATCAATTACTGTCTGTTTTCTTTCTACCAGTTACTAACACAGTGTTTGTTACATTCGCAGTTACACACAGCAAGTGATTACCCTCTCTGTTTGCTGTTTTCAGGAAAACGGATGTGTGTGGGAGAGGGCCTGGCCCGCATGGAGCTGTTTTTGTTCCTGACCTCCATTTTGCAGAACTTTAAACTGCAATCTCTGGTTGAGCCAAAGGACCTGGACATCACTGCAGTTGTCAATGGATTTGTTTCTGTGCCACCTTCCTACCAGCTCTGCTTCATTCCTATTTGAAAGAGAACAAACTCTCTGCCTCTGTGCTGTTGTCTGCAACTCCTTCTCTTCAGAGGCATTGTCTATCCCTTCCTCTATCAGAGACACCCTCCATGACTTCTCTCACATCTTACTATTCCATCAGATCCAGTGAACACTCAACCTCCATTATAGGAGTTTAGTGGGATCTTATCACAGGGATATCTGCTGTTTCCTACATTCTGCAACACCTACACTGATTTCCACATTTGCCAATTCATATCAATGCTGCTTTACCAAGTCTTATCACTATAAAACAGAAATAAATATTAAAATATGACAATTTAGACCCATACTTCAGTCCCTATGTTCTAAATAAAAAGAAAATAATAATCCTAGTGTCAGTTTTCTGTATTCTCTTCATTTGTGCATCAAGCAGATAAGAAATAAAAGAAAACAGAATCCCAATAGGTCACACCAGTCTTCATAATGACAAGCAGATAGAGGGATGAAAGGGAAGATGGTAGAAAGCTGTCTTGTCTGAATGTCAAGTAGAATTATTTGATTTGTGGTTTCAGAAGAGAGAAACAAAGCTTTTAAAGATTTAGTTATTTATTTATTTTAAAGTCAGAGTTATAGAGATGGGGGAGAGAGTGAATAGGAGGGCGGAGGTTGAAGTAGCGGGAGGGAAAGAGAGCAAGAGCAAGAGCGAGAGCTAGAGAGAGAGAGAGAGAGAGAGAGAGAGATCGTTCTTCTACTAACTGGTTTCTTTACAAAAAGCTGTAATGGCTAGGGCTTAGCCAGAAAAGTCAGGAGCTTCATCCAAGTCTCCTATATGGGTGTCAGGACCCCAAGCACTGGGGACATCTTCTATTGCTTTTCCTGGCTTTACCTGCTCATCCACTATGCTGGGCCCTAAAAGAAACTATGCTAAGAACAATTCTAACGTGTAGGGAAAGTTGAGAGGATCAGCTTAAAGGAAGATGATCATTAGATTCCACAGTCCCATATTCCTTCTTGGGGCTAGTGTGATCATAGGATAAAAATTTTGAATTTTATATTACACACTGTTTTCAATTTAGAGGCAGGTATACATGCGCATTGTTCTATTTCTAATCTTATGTTCTCAGTGCCTTTTTCCGGAACATGATCAAAATCCATGGAAAGCCTATGTTATCATTTTTCTACATTCCATCATGTTCTTTCACACTTAACATAATTTTGAAAGTAATTTTGGGCTATGTCCTTGAATTAATCAGCCTCTTTTCCTCTCTAAACCAAAGGTAACTGAAAATCAGATACTCCTCATATTTTAACCATGTGTTTCCTTTCTTCTGTATCTGAAATTAAAAGTGACATCACTCGTGCCCCTTTCTGAGCTCATCTCCCAGAGGAAGACACATTGTCATGCATTTTTAAGGTAGTATTTACTTTTAAAAATTTATATTTATTTGAAATGTAGAATGACATATAGAGAGGGAGAGACAGAAATCTTCCATCCTCTGGTTCCCTTTACAAATGGCTGTAGCAGCTACGTCTAACACACGCTAAATCCAGGAGTCTTGAACTATATCCTGGTCACCCTTGTGGATTGCAGGGATCCATGTACCTGGTCCATCTTCTCCTGCCTTCCCAGTTGCATTAACAGGGAGATGGTTGGAGGAGGAGCAGTCAGCACTTGAACTGCCATTTCAATATGGCATGTTGGTGTTTAAACAGGGGCTGAACCTACTGTGCCCCAGTTAATAAACTATTATAAAGATTTACTTGTTTCTGTACACATATGATTGTGTAGTTATATATTTTCAGAGAATATACAGTACATATAATCACATACATATAGCATTAAATGTTTTTCTAACACCAGACTCTTACTACATGTACATTCTTAAGCTTTTTTTAAAGATTTATTTATTTATTTGAAAGTCAGATTTACACAGAGATAGGAGAGGCAGAGAGAAATAGAGAGGTCTTCCATCCACTGGTATACTTCCCCATTGGCTGCAACATCCATAGCTGTGCCCAACCAAAGCCAGGAGCCAGGAGCTTTTTCCGGATCTCCCACGCAGGTGCAGGGACTCAAGGATGTGGGCCATCTTCTACTTCTTTCCCAGGAAATAGCAGAGAGCTGGATCAGAAGCCAGATTCAAATCCTATTATTAGAATTAGGAAATATCGCATAGGCTGGAGGCTCTCCAAACCCCTCTAATGTCAGGTCCAGCTTCCCTATGGTGAGGCATCACACAGTCTTGCTCAGGTCAGATGGAGGCAAACCCCACAGGAAGACTCACATTCTTGGCACTCATGACCATCACATCCAGAAGGTGGCCCTTCCTCAGTTACAGTCAGCAACTTCTCATACCCACCATCAGATACAGTATTCCAGGGCTGGCAAAGTGGAAGAATGTCTTCATTATGAATGTGTCTTGTCTCCACCAATCTTCTTCCCAGAGTTGTACTCTTTAGGGTTTCTGCAGTCTTGAGGCTCTCGGTTCCTGGTTTAAAGAGAGCTGTCCAGAGGCCACAGCTCCCCCCTGGGAGGGTTCAGCTTCTGGAGTCAACTGTCCTGATATCTGGATCACTGTTGAGCCTCCAGGTCTGGCACTGACCCTGATCCCTAAAGGTGTTCAAGGGTGGAGGAAGGCAGAGGAATTTCCTACAGGCTTAGGTTTTTTAAAATTTTTTTAATCCTTCCTTCCTTCCTTCCTTCCTTCCTTCCTTCCTTCCTTCCTTCCTTCCAACCTTCCTTCCTTCCTTTCTTTCTTTCTTTCTTTTGTTCATTCGTTCATTCTTTTTGACAGCCAGAGTGGACAGTGAGAGACAGAAAGAAAGGTCTTCCTTTTTCTGTTGGTTCACCCCACAATGGCTGCTGCTGCCTGCGTGCTTTGATGGCACACCGCACTGATCCAAAGCCAGGAGCCAGGTGCTTCTCCTGGTCTCCAATGCGGGTGCAGGGCCCAAGCACTTGGGCCATCCTCCACTGTACTCCCAGGCAACAGCAGAGAGCTGGACTAGAAGTGGAGCAATCGGGACAGAATCCGGCGCCCCAACCGGGACTAGAACCCAGTGTGCTGGCGCCACAGGTGGATGATTCACCTATTGAGCCGTGGCACTGGCCCAGGCTTAGGTTTTGGGAATTATGGGTAGGAGGTCTCAGAGAGAAGTCTGTGATTCCAAGCAAGCTTAAAGAGACACTGCTGCCATTCAACAATTTGTTCTGTAAGGATGTGGTTCTCCTGATCTTGTGCAGACAAAACAGATGAATATGAATATGGATAATATGAGCAGTAGACATCATCTTTAACTTGACTTTTTGTTAATTTTATTAATCAGATCAGCCCACTTATCTTCCCACTAAACATATAGATTTTCTGTCAACCAGTAAATTTGAATTTAGATGGAATCCTTTAGAAATGATAGACCATTTTTCAGCACGAGAATTTCTTTAACTTCACTCTTACGGAATTGAGTCTCAGTCTGTTGAGACTGATGTAAAAAATGTCATAGACTTGGTGGCTTATACAGAACAGAAATTTACTTCTCATACATCTGGAAGCTGGGAAGTCTAAGATTAAGGCTCCAGCACATTTGTTATCTGGTGTGGATCTTCCTGGTGTGCAGATGGCATCTTCTAGCTGTGTCTCCATGTGTCAGATGGGATGAAGGGGTTCTCTGGGGTCTCTTATAGAAGGCAGAAATCTCAATTATGGGGGCACCAAGCTCATGACCTAAAATTTTATCAAATAATCCATCTTCTAATATCATCTCCTTGGAGGTTATGATTTTGTTTCTTTCTATTTATTTTTTATTTTAAAGTCAAATCTACAGAGAAGGAAAGATCCATCTTCCCATCAGCTGGTTCACTCCCTAGATGGCTGTGTTGGGCAGCTCTGGGCCAGGCAGAAGCCAGGAGCTAAGAGTGTCTTCCCGGTCTCTTATGTGGGTAGCATGGGCCTAGCACTTGGTCCATTTTGGGTGCTTTCCTCAGGCCATTAGCAGGCAGATGGACTGGAAGTAGAGCAGCCAGGCCTTGAATAAGCACCAGTATGGGAAGTCTGCATTGCAGGAGGCAGCTTTACCTGCTCTGCCACAAGGCTGGCTCCAAGAAGTCCTAACTGAGCAAGTTTTTCTCCATTTTTCATATCAATATCATTGAGTACAATGAACTCAGGATGAAAACTGACATTTCACTATAAACCTATATGCTCTTCTTTTATTAATGTGTGTTTGGACATGAAACACGGGCACCTTCTCCCTCCATTTTATTTAAACAGATGGTTCTTCAGGAATTTTTGGAGTGTGTAACCTTGGCTTTTCATTCTTAACAGTTTCTGTAGCTGACATTCCTCTCTTTAAATCCACATTACCTCTGCTCCTCAAGAGATAGATAGAGGAAGAGAAAGTCTTAATCTAGAAAACAAATTCCTCATATTACATTTAGAAGGTAATGTTTATAAAGAAAAACACTTTTAATCCCCTAACCCTATCCTATTCATGGATAATCTGGTTTGATACAAGTCTATAAAAAATTTCTTTTTTCTCAAAAACATTTATGAAACTTTGTAAGAATAACCGTTTTAAACAATTGACAAAGAGAAACAATAGTACCAGCCATGTTACTGCTACAGACATAGGTGCTCAAGTGTCCAGAATCAAGGCTGTGGCCTCAGTGTCACCCTGCAGGGGGCCCACCAGCCAGCTCCCCAGGCACTGGCTTAATCTTTCATTTCTTCCTCTTATACTGTCCTTATTCTGGACTGAGCTCCCACATATTCTTGTGGATCTCTTTCACATTCTGAATACCAACTTCTCTCAAGGTTTCCTTCAGGTAGCCCACAGGCTGTTTTGTGATGTCCACCAGGTCCCTAAGGTTGGAATACTAGTACTTCTCAAAGGCTGAAAACAGCCTGGCTAAAACTTGCTGTTATCAGCTCGGGCTCGTTTTCCATCTTGTTTCTCCTTTCATAGTCAATGTTGTATTGATGACTAGCAACAGGTTTGTAATTGGTTGTTACAACTGTACCCAGTTGTTGGGATGGTCTTACTGCTTTGGGAGATTCTTCTGTTTGCCATCTCTTCAATCTCATGTAATTCTCACTGGCAGCATGTTGGCATTCAGCTCTTTATTCCAGCTCCTTCCTGAGACAGCCTCTCTAAGGAGCTCTCAGTAAATACCGTATACCATCCGGCAGTTTGCCAGACACACGGAAGATCTTGAGGAACACTGACTACAGCTGGTTTCACACCAGAATCGTGAATATTTGAGAGATCTTCATCCAAAGAAAAGGACACCACAGTCCTTCCTTGATTCTTGACAATCCGCAGTTTCTCAACTTCACCTCTTCCAGGAGTTTAGCTCATTGCTGTGGCAAATATTTAGAAACTTTGACCAGACACACTCCAGTGTACTGTTTGTACCAGTCACATGGAGTTCCCCGTACTTGGCCATGAGTCTTTTGGGGGTGGAAGTGAGTGAACTGGAGCAGCGGCCTCAGGACCTTGGGTACTGTGGAGCAATTATCCTGAGCAAAAGGCTAGCTGCAGTGGAAAGTGGACTGCAAGCAGGTGGTGCTGATCACCTGCCAAGATAATAGGAAACCTGGAACTGAGGAACACTGGAAGTGTCCATATTAAAATATGAATTGTGGGGGTGGGGGGGAGGACCGTAGTGTAGAAGAACCACTAGTTCTTAAAATCTGTGTGTATGAAATGCATGAAGTTTTTATTCCTTATATTAAAGTATATTGGTAAAAATAGACAAATAAATTCTGGAACATAATAGACAGAAATAAATCCAGACGAATATATTCAATAATTTTTGAAAAAGAGCAAAGGCAGCTCTAAGTAGAAAGTATAGCCATTTCAAAAGTGCTCCAGAAAAATCGAACACTCATAGGCCAAAAAAAATATATAAATAAAGAAAAGAAAAAAAATATGGATATTTTCCTTTTGTCCTTTCCCCCTTGCAAAGGTGATTTGTGGGCAGAGGCCTCAGAGCAGTGGGTGGGGTGGGGGTAGTTGTGAGAGATGAATAAACAGAGAACGGAGGGTTTTCGGGTAGTGAATTTATTCTGTACGATACCACAATTGTGCACATATCTCAATAACATTGGTCAAATTGATAGAATTAACAAGGCAGGAGTGAATGGTATGTAAAATATGAACTCCTGGTGATGTTGGTTCAATGTATGTAAGAAAGCTTACAAATGAGAGTTTTTAATTGTAGGAAAGTCTGAGTGTGCGTGTGGAGTGGACATACGTGGCCATTGTCAAATTTACTCTTTAGTTTTTCTGTGAAACTTAAGCTGTATTGCGGAAACAAATTCTAGAAATGGACAACAAAATTCTTATTCTAACTGACAGTTCTAGGGAAGCTGAGTTTATATTATTCTACTATTGTTGTGGTTTAACAGTGTTCATCTCCTGAATATTTGAACTGAGATCAGAATTCCGTACGATGGGATGTGAGAATTCACTGAACTGAAGGATGGAAAACTTGGATTCTAAGACAAGTTATTTATTCATTTATATATTTATTTATTTATTCATTCATTTTTTATTTGACAGGTAGAGTTATACACAGTGAGAGAGAGAGACAGAGAGAAAGGTCTTCCTTCCGTTGGTTCACTCGCCAAATGTCCACTACAGCCGTAGCTGTGCTGATCTGAAGCCAGGAGCCAGGTACTTCGTCCTGGTCTCCCATGCATGTGCAGGGCCCAAGCACTTGGACCATCCTCCACTGCACTCCCGGGCCACAGCAGAGAGCTGGACTGGAAGAGGAGCAACTGGGGTTAGAACCCGGTGCCCACTGGGGTGCCGGTGCCGCAGGTGGAGGATTAAACAAGTGAGCCATGGCGCCGGCCCCAACAAGTTCTTTTATTGCTGTATTGGTGACACTATATTTCACTGAGGTACCAATTGCTCATCGTTAAACATCAAAACAAATTTGGACTAGCTGATCTCAGAGATCCCTTTTATCTTAGGATTATATGACCGTGGGGCTAGTGTTTGGTGGAATACTTAATATGCCATTTGGGATTCCTGCATTTTCTAACAGGACCTGAGTTTGAGTCTCAGTGATGCTCTCCATTCCATGTTCCTGATAACGCACACCCTGACAGGCAGCAGGCAATGACTCATGTTCTTGGGGCCATGCTACATATGTGCTTGGCTTGCATTGAGTTTCTGGCACTCAGTTCTAGTCTGACCAAGCACCAGTCATTGTGGGGCTTAGAGGAGTGAAACTGCACATGGGAGGTCACTCTGTCTCATCTTTCTATCCCTGTCCATCTCTCTACTTTGCTTTCCTTAGTTTTTTTTTTTCCAATTAATTTATTTATTTGAAAGTAAGAGTTAACACTGAGAGAGAAAGAGAGGCAGAGAGAGAGAGGTCTTCCGTTTTCTGTTTTCCCTCCTCAGATGGCCGCAATGGCCAGAGATTTGTGATCCAAAGGCAGGAGCCATGAGCTTCTTCTGGGTCTCCCACACAGGTGCAGGAATACAAAGACTTGGACCATCTTCCACCACTTTCCCAGGCCATCACTGAGAGCAGGATTGGAACTGGAGCATATGGGACTCAAACCTGTTGCCTACATGGGTTGCTGGTACTGTAGGCATTGATTTACCCACTATGCCACAGTATAGGCCTCCCATCTCTCTACTTTTTGAGGAAGATTATCCAGGATTTTTATAAACACTATGTGTATATGAAAAGTTCAGGCAGGACGTCAGCTCATGTGAAAGGAGGAGATACAGAGCAGGGTCATTTATCTTCAAAGAGTAATGTGATTGCTGTAAAGAGAGTGACAGAGCTCATTGAACCCAAAACAAATTGGTGTGGTTCTGTTAAGAGTTTAGAACTATGTGAATTAGGCAGAAGATTTCTTCTCTTTGCCCTGGATGTAGCATTCACCAAGAAGTGGAATTGTTCATGTTCTGACCTTTTTTGGCCCTGATTTTAATCAATTGTTGTGGTAATCATTAAATAAATCATGTTTGTTTTTCAAGTGACTGATTAGAGTGAGTCACGCAACAGAGAATCACAGCACACTCTGAAAATGTTCCTGAACCCAAGTGAAAGGAAAGTCTTGCTTGAGGTAGAGAGCAAGACATGGGACACATGGGGTCAGTTCAGAAGCCTAACATCAGCAGTTTGTGTATCTTTGGCCTTGGAACTGAGTCCCCAAGGCCAAGTTTCCTCATCCCTCAAATTGAATGATTTTACCTTAGGCAAAGGGAACAGAATCCAAAGAATGTGTAGGGTGTGAACCTCTCTGTTAATTATCAGAATCTCTTGCAGGCACTGCGGCTCAACAGTCTAATCCTCCACCTAGTGGCGCTGGCACACCGGGTTCTAGTCCTGGTCGGGGTGCCAGATTCTGTCCTGGTTACCCCTCTTCCAGGCCAGCTCTCTGCTATGGCCCAGGAGTGCAGTGGAGGATGGCCCAAGTGCTTGGGCCCTGCACCCCATGGGAGACCAGGAGAAGCACCTGGCTCCTGCCTTCGGATCAGCGTGGTATGCCGGCTACGGCGGCCATTGGAGAGTGAACCAACGGCAAAAATAGGAAGACCTTTCTCTCTCTCTCTCTCTCTCTCTCTCTCACTGTTCACTCTGTATGTCAAAAAACAAAATTATCAGAATCTCTTTATTCTTGACCAATAAAACACTTTCTAAGTTGGTCTTGACAAGACTTAACTTTTAAAATACAGTTTAGAGTGCTTGCTTCCACAGCACATATACTAAAATTGTAATGATACAGAGAAGATTAGCATGGCCTCTGTGCAAGGATGACACGCAATTTCGTGAACTGTTCCATATTTTTTTCTGGAATCAACCCATATGCCCCTCAACAGTAGACTGGATAAAGAAATTATGGGACATGTGCTCTACAGAATACTATACAGCAGTAAAAAAAAAATGAAATCCAGTCATTTGCAACAAAATGGAGGAATCTGGAAAACATCATGCTGAATGAATTAAGCAAGTCCCAAAGGACAAATATCATATGTTCTCCCTGATCGGTGACAGCTAACCGAGCACCAAAAAGGAAACCTGCTGAAGTAAAATGGACACTAAGAGAAAGAGTGACTTGATAAGCCCTTGTCCTGACTGTTGATGTACAATTTAATACTTTATCCCTTTTAGTTTTTTTTTTTTGTTCTACTTAATACTATTGGTTGAACTCTGTAATTAACACACAATTATTCTTAGGTGTTTAAATTTAACTGAAAACAGTTTTTCATTTCAAAAGTTAATTTTTCATTGCTATGCTATAGAAAAAAAGTTGAATTCTTCATATTAAACTTGCACCCTGAAACATACTAGAATTATTAAATAGATTTGGGAGTTTTTTGTTATTTGCTTTTTTAACTTTGATTTTCTTGCTTTTAGCTTTTCTTTTTTAAATCTTTGAAATTTTCTACATAGTCAATCATATGGTGTGCAAACAAGGACAATTTTATTTATTACTTCCAAGTTGGTATATTTAATCTACTTTTCTTGTTGTTACATTAGATGGAATGTTTAGTAGGATGCCAAATAGGAGTGGTAAGAGGAGACATCCTGCCTTATTCATGACCTTAACCAGGAAGTTTCAAGTTTCTCACCATAAGTGATCACATTAGCTGTGTTAGTGTGTACTCTGTTAGCTACCACAGATCAGAAAGCAAATATAGTATTTATCTTTTTTGGACTGCTTTATTTCACTAAGTTTAATAATTTAGAGTTACATCCATTTTTGTTGACCACTGTGCAGTATTTCATAATTTGTGTGTGTGTGTGTGTATGATAATTTCTTTATACAGTCATCAGTTGATTGACTTCTGGGTTGATTCCATTTCTTAGATATTATGAATTGAGCTACAGTAAACTTGGGAGTACGGATGTCTCTTTCATATGTTGATTTCTTTTCATTTAGATAAATTCATTTTGACATAGCTTCAAGTCACACTCACGTATACATTTTCTATAAATAAAATACATATATATTTTATATTTATAATGCATTAATATATGTCATAGCATATTGTCATTTCTTTCAGTCATAAATTCTCAAGTGAACATTATTTATAGACACAGAATTTAGCATAATTTTCTTGTGTCATAATTAACTTTCATTCATGGATGAATATTGAAACCACCTGTTTTTCTTTTCTTTTTTTTCAATAACCAATACATGAGCACACCCTCCCAGTACAATGAAATTGCAATTTCCCGAGTGGGCACAGGAAACAAAGTGATACAACTTATGAGTGTCTTATTTTCATCTCTGTCATGGAGGCAAAGTTCACTCAGGAGAGAGGATTAAGTGCATCAATGCTTGACCCATCAGAGAAGCATATTAGCAAGAGTGGTATAAAGCCTGTGCTTCCCAGCTCACAGGATCCCAGGAAGAAGAGAATGGATCCAGTTGTGGCCCTGGTGTTGGGGCTCTGCTGTTTGCTTCTCCCTTCACTCTGGAAGCAGAATTCTGGGAGAGGGAAGCTCCCTCCTGGCCCCACTCCTTTCCCCATCATTGGAAATATTCTCCAGATAGATGTTAAGGACATCAGCAAATCCCCAACTAAGGCAAGTATTCATTATGCTCCTCCTGTGGCATGCAAAGGGTAAATAGATTGACTCTTTTGAAAATAAAATCTATTCCCAGATGCAGACTCTTATAACAAATGTTTATAAATCAAAATGCTCTCTGTAAGCTTTGATGCTTCTTCTAGCAATTTCAGGAGATGAGTGGAGAAATATAGGTCCCCGTAGATAGAATCAAAATAATTAAGTGACAAAAGTCGGGAGTACTGAGGATCTTCTTTGATTTTCAGCTTTTGCCCGCAGGTCACTGACAAGTGAAGAGCTTCTGATAGAAATTTCATTCAAGAAATCATCTATTGTATTATACACATGGTTTCTTTTTTCAGAATATCCATGGAAATTGAACATCTCTGCAGAATCAGTAAAAACTTGTATCAAGCTATGGGTTCTGGAGTAGTCTAGGTGAAAGAAAGAGAGAAGTAAACATTCAGTGGCCACCTGGTGGCATCAGAATTCTTTTAGATTCTGTGAAACCCTGCTGTGTGGCCCAGAATGATACAGGATGAAAGAAGCTGCTCCTCCCTGAGATGCTGCTTGAGATGTCTTGGCCCTGCCTCTGCTGATTCTCCTTCTCCTCTCCTTCTGATTCTCCTCCTCCTCCTCCTCTTCCTCCTCCTGCTTCTCCTTCTGCTACTGCTTCTGTGTCTGCTTATCATTCTCCTTCTTGCTCTTCCTCTTCCTTCTCCTCCTCTTCTCCTCCTTTTTCTTCTTCTTCTAGCTTTATTTTATTTAATCAAAAGCAGAGTGATACAGAGGGACAGACAGAATAAATAAGAGATCTCCTGGCCAGTCTTGTAGAATAACATTAAAGCCAGGAAATCTGACATGAGCATCCCATATGGAGCCAGTTCAATACCAGGTTGCTCTACTTTTCATCCAGCTTCCTGCTATGTACCTGGGAAAGCAGCAGAGGATGAGGCAATTCCTTGGGCCCCTGCACCCTTGAAGGCGATACACTTGAAGCTCCTGGTTCTGGCATCAGCCTGGCCCAGCCCTGGTCATTGTTCTCATTTGGGGAGTGAACCAGTAGATGGAGGATCTGTCCCTCTCGGTCTCTCCCCCTCTCTCTGTAACTCTGCCTTTTAATTAAACAAACATAAAAGAGATCCCATCTGCTGTTTGACTGCACAAAGGACTCCAATGATCAGCGCTGAGCTGGGCCAGTCAGGAGCCAGAAACTCTTCCTTGGTCTCCCATGAGGGTGACAGATTATTTTTTTCAAGACTATTTTATATATTTGAAAGGCAAAATAACAGAAATAGAGACACAGAGAGAAAGACAGCTTGCTCATTTCCTGTCTTATTAATACCAGAAGATTTCATACTGGGCTGAACATTAGATTCACTTGGGTTGGCTTTTAAAAATATATATCACTAGTGTCATCATGGGCCTACTGAGTCAGGATCCTTATGAGAAGAGCTTGCCATGTGATCCTGAAGTCAGCTAGGTATTGATTTCAAGCCACAGAGGTTGAATAAGCAGCAAATAGCTTCTAATTTTTGGTGAAAGGAAACTGGAAATAAATTTGGAATGCTAGACCCCAGTTACTTTTTCTATGAAACACTGCAAACTTGTTGAGTGTGTTGTTTGAGAATGAACTGGCAATTGCATACCAACTACCTGAGCTATTGTATGGAACATCATAGGTCATTCATGAGTGGCAGCCATAATAATCACTATTTAATATAAACAGAAATATTTGAATCCATGGCAGAATAAAGAGATAACATAGACAATGCTAATTTCTGTCTGAATCAGACACACTCTGTGGCTGATATGTGGTTTCTTTGGTGGTATTGGTTTCTCTTCCCAGGTCTCAGAACGCTATGGCCCCGTGTTCACTGTGTATCTGGGCATGAAGCCCACTGTGGTGCTGCATGGATACAAGGCAGTGAAGGAGGCCCTGGTTGATCTTGGAGAGGAGTTTGCTGGAAGAGGCAGTTTTCTTATAGGTGAAAAAGTTAATAAAGGACTAGGTAAGTGTGTGTGTGCATGTGTGTTAAATAGTGGTAATGAGATAGAGAGGTTAGAAAACAGAACTTGACAAGCAACTCAGACAGAACTTGGCCATCTGTGTGGCTGCCTCATGTCAGCTTCTTCCTACTTGCTGGGATCTCCCTCCCTCCAAGTTTCTGTTTCTCATTCTGGCAAGAAATGTTTTAAGCAATGCAAAGACATGGAAGGAGATGTGGCGCTTCTCACTCATGATCCTGCAGAATTTCGGGATGGGGAAGAGGAGCATTGAGGACCAAGTACAAGAGGAGGCCCGCTGCCTGGTGGAGGAGCTGAGAAAAACCAGCGGTGGGTGACCCTTACCCCACATCGCTGACCTCACACTGTTCCCCCAAATATGCTGGCCTGGGAAACCTTGCAGGGTGCGCAGAGCCTTTATCCTGAGGCCTGGTTGCTGCTCCCATGGTGGGAGGGGAGGTTTGAAACAGAGAAGTGGGGAGTTTGTGCGGATCTGTGCTGTGTTTCCAGCATGGTTCTGTGTCTTGTGCGGTGTAAAAGTTCATTTAATACTCTTCTGTCCCAAGTCAGTTTCTGTAATTTCCTATCAGAAATCATGAATATAAGTTTTGAGTGTATTTTCTGAAAGAACTGAAGAGCAATATTTTCCCCATAGCCTGAATGCTGTTATCTATTGTAGAACATTCCATGGTGGAGACTTGGCAAATGCATAGGTGGCAATGACCCATCAGCCTCTTATGGGGCAAGAAATGACCCTCGCTGGCGTTCACATCTGCATGCTCAGCTTCACTGACCTGTCTGAGGTTTACCCAGGCCCAGGCCTAGTGCTGGACACCAGTGGTGCTACGTGCAGTTTTGTCTCCCTAGGCAATTCCTAACAAGGTTTCTGTCACTTGCTATTCTCTGTCATCACCCTTTTTATAAAAATTGCTGTCCATTGTTGAGTCTATTTCCTCTATTGATTTATCTCTCTTAAGTAAATATACCCTGTATTACGTATATGCCTAGTTATGCAAAATAAACATTATTCCATAAGATGATTTTTAACAATATTTCAACTGTTAGAAATAGTAGTTTGATTGTGGCATTTCCACTGTACCATCTAAAATGAAAACCTTTCTTGTATTTTCATTTGTTTATCTGTAAAATGAGAGACTGGCTTAACTTACAGGTAACTTTTAAATTTTATATAACATCTTTCATAGTTTGGTATAGTTGTACAGAACAATATATTAGAATCCACCAAAGGACAGCTTTGCTTCAGTATGTTAAATGCGGAAAGCGGCCGGCACCGCTGCTCACTAGGCTAATCCTCCGCCTAGCGGCGCCGGCACACCGGGTTCTAGTCCCGGTCGGGGCGCCGGATTCTGTCCCAGTTGCCCCTCTTCCAGGCCAGCCCTCTGCTGTGGCCAGGGAGTGCAGTGGAGGATGGCCCAGGTGCTTGGGCCCTGCACCCCATGGGAGACCAGGAAAAGCACCTGGCTCCTGGCTCCTGCCATCGGATCAGCGCCATGCGCCGGCCTCAGCGCGCCAGCCGCGGTGGCCATTGGAGGGTGAACCAATGGCAAAAGGAAGACCTTTCTCTCTGTCTCTCTCTCTCACTGTCCACTCTGCCTGTCAAAAATTAAAAAAAAATACGGAAAGCAATTAGAGATATTGGCTGTTCACTTCTCAAGAAAGGAAATTCATTGTTTTCTTTTAACATTGATGCTCATGATAAAGAAGATTCCAAATATTTATTAGCTTCTTCAATCTGGGATGTATGTTTGAATTTAAAAAATGAAAAATTCTCACTTTACTCCTTCAGGCAGGCAAATGCATCCTAAACTTATTGTTTCTTACTTATTTTTCAAAGTTTTCTTTAAAGTGAAAGTCAAAGATTGAGATACACACACACACACACACACACACACGAACACACTGAGAGAGAGAGAGGGAGAGAGATCTCATCTACTAGTTCACTTCCCAGAATGCCACATGCCAGGCCTGTAATAGAGCCAGAAGTGCATACTCGACTAGGTCTCCCACTTGAGTGGCATGAACTCAGCTACTTGAGCCATTACCTGCTGCCTCCAGGAGTCTGAATTGTCAGGAAGTGGAGTTAGGAGTGGGGCCTGGTGTTGAACCCGGCACCCTATCTAGAATGCAGTTCATCTTAGATGGTATCATAAGCACTAGGCCAATGACTTGCTTCATTTTTTGTAATGAATTATTTTATTTATTTGAAAGACAGAGTTACACAGAGAGGTAGAGACACAGAGAGAGGTCTTCCATCTGCTGGTTCACTCTCCAGATGGCCAGGAGCCAGGAGCTTCTTCTGGGTCTCCCACGTGGATACAGGGGCACAGGACTTGGGCCATCTTCTACTGCTTTCCCAGGCCATAGCAGAGAGCTGAATAGGAAGTGGAGCAGATGGGACAAGAACAGATGAACATATGGGATGCTGGTGCTTCGGGCCAGGGTTTTAACCTGCTGCGCCACAATGCCGGCTCCAACTTGCTTCATTTTTTTCATTTTTGTCTTTTCTCATATTGCATGGATGCCTCCAGCTTTTAAAATGTTTTTTTTTTTAATTTGTGAATTTACCCACAATTTGTCTCTATAGTTCTTCAATACTGGTTCAGCACAGCATTTTCATTATTTGTGACTGTTATTTTATCTATTATAAGTTTTCTGGCCCACACTATTTTCTGCTCACTATTTCAGTGCTTTGTTGTCTACAGACATTGCACATATAAGTGATCTAGTCTGAAAATTTGAATTATTAAGTTTAATATGGTTTGAATTTTCCTTCCCAAATAGCAGATCTCTTGTTATAAAAATGTACACATAAAAACAGTGAATGTGAACTGAGTATTGGAAATAGCATTTTTTAGCGAGCTAGGTTGTAACGGTCAACTCAGGATTATAGTAAAGTGATATTTGATTTTATGTGTGCCATTTACTTACTGTCCCCGGAATTTGTAGACAAGATATTGCTTAAAATTTCTAACTTACCATAGACAAAAATAAAGTGCTTTATTTGTATATTTTAATGGTGTTTTAAAATTGTTTTCAATTCTTCAGCCTCACCCTGTGATCCCACCTTTATCCTGGGCTGTGCTCCCTCAATTTGATCTGCTCTGTTATTTTCCATAATCGTTTTGATTATAAAGATGAGGATTTTCTTAAACTGATGGAAAGATTAAATGAAAATATTAGGATTCTGAGCTCTCCATGGTTGCAGGTGAGAGTGAGATATTTTGTTCCTGAGAAACCATTTAAGTTCCTTTATCTGACAAGTGCAAAGTTCCACATGGACCAAGCTGTGAAGAGATTGTTCAGACAGCACGGGCCCCACAGAGCTGATGTCACTAAACACTGTGAAAGATGATAGAAACTTTTGTCCTAAACAGCACTCTGGCCTCAGAATCAGCCCTTAAGGCATTCGGATCTGGCCAAAAAGCCCATGAGAGTATTTCATGCATGGAAAGCCAAGACACTCTGGCAAAAAAAAAAAAAAAACAACCAAAAAAAACCTAAATGAAAGATCTCTGCGAGTGAGATCCCAGTGGAAAGAACAGGTCATCAAAGAAGGAGGTACCTTTCTCTGAAGGGAGGAGAGAACTTCCACTTTGACCATGGCCTTGCCTAAAAATTATCAGAGTCAGTGAACTCAGGGGGCTTCCATAGCCTTGGCAGCTCATGACAAGAGCCTAGGTTGATTATTGATGGCATAAACAAGAGTGTCAATTTGTAAAGTCAACAACAGGAGTCACTGTGCACTTACTCCTCATGTAGGATCTCTGTCCTTAGCGTGCTGTACATTGAGATTTAATGCTATAACTAGTACTCCAACAGTATTTTTCACTTTATGTTTCTGTGTGGGAGCAAACTGTTGAAATCTTTACTTAATGTATGCTAAACTGATCTTCTGTATATAAAGAGAATTGAAAATGAATCTTGATGTGAATGGAAGGGGAGAGGGAGTGGGAAAGGGGAGGGTTGCAGGTGGGAGGGATGTTATCGGGGGGAAGCCATTGTAATCCATATTCTGTACTTTGGAAATTTATGTTCATTAAATAAAAGTTTAAAAAAAGAGAAACTTTTATTCACACACAAGGAAACGATTGTCCAAATACTGGACTGCTCTTTATGCTCATTACCTTCTTGTCCTGTGATTTTTCCACTGAACACCAAGCCTTGGTTTTTTAAAGCCCACTTTGATGACTAGACAAAAAAAGTCTTTGTCAATCAGTGCACATCCAGGCTGTTTTATTCTTTTTTTTTCAACTTTTAATTAATGAATATGAATTTCCAAAGTACGACTTATGCATTACAATGGCTCCCCTCCATAGCGTCCCTCCCACCCACAACCCTCCCCTTTCCCACTCCCTCTCCCCTTCCATTCACATTCATTTTCAATTATATTAATATACAGAAGATCAGCTTAGTATACATTAAGTAAGGATTTCAACAGTTTGCTCCCACACAGAAACATAAAGTGAAAAATAATAGATGATTTTTTTAAATGATGATGAAATCAGATCAGACCTATTGTCATGTTTAATCCCAGTGAGAATCAAGTTGGGAATTGATAATTTTTTTTTTACAGAAGATAAGTTTAGTATGCATTAAGTAAAGATTTCAACCGTTTGCACCCTCATAGAAACACAAAGTGAAATACATTGTTTGAGTACTCGTTATAGCATTAAATCTCAATGTACAGCACATTAAGGACAGAGATCCTACATGAGGAGTAAGTGCACAGTGACTCCTGTTGTTGACTTTACCAATTGACACTCCTGTCTATGGCATCAGTAATCTCCCTATGCTCCAGTCATGAGTTTCCAAGGCTATGGAAGCCCTCTGAGTTCTCCGACTCTTATCTTATTTTTTTTTTTTTTTTTGGACAGGCAGAGTGGACAGTGAGAGAGAGAGACAGAGAGAAAGGTCTTCCTTTTGCCGTTGGTTCACCCTCCAGTGGCCGCCGCGGCCGGCGCGCTGCGGCCGGCGCACCGCGCTGATCCGATGGCAGGAGCCAGGAGCCAGGTGCTTTTTCCTGGTCTCCCATGGGGTGCAGGGCCCAAGCACCTGGGCCATCCTCCACTGCACTCCCTGGCCACAGCAGAGAGCTGGCCTGGAAGAGGGGCAACCGGGACAGAATCCGGCGCCCCAACCGGGACTAGAACCCGGTGTGCCGGCGCCGCTAGGCGGAGGATTAGCCTAGTGAGCCGCGGCGCCGGCCAACCGACTCTTATCTTATTTAGACAAGGCCATGGTCAAAGTGGAAGTTATTTCCTCCCTTCAGAGAAAGGTACCTCCTTCTTTGAAGACCTGTTCTTTCCACTGGGATCTCACTCACAGAGATCTTTTTGCCAGTGTCTTGGCTTTCCATGCCTGAAATACTCTCATGGGCTTTTCAGCCAAATCCAAATGTCTTTAGGGCTGATTCTGAGACCAGAGTGCTATTTAGGACATCTGCCATTCTATGAGTCTGATGAGTATCTCACTTCCCATGTTGGATCACTCTCCCCTTTATTTATTCTATTGGTTAGTGTTGGCAGGTACTAGACTTGTTTATGTGCTCCTTTGACTCTTAGTCCTTTCATTATGATCAATTGTGAACTGAAATTGATCACTTGGAATAGTGAGATGGCATTGGTACATGCCACCTTGATGGGATTGAATTGGAATACCCTGATATGTTTCTAACTCTACCATTTGGGGCAAGTCAGCTTGAGCATGTCCCAAATTGTACATATCTTCCCTCTCTTATTCCCACTCTTATGTTTAACAGGGATCGCATTTCAGTTAATTTTCAACACTTAAGAATAACTGTATGATAATTACAGAATTAAACCAGTCATATTAAGTAGAACAGACAAAAAAAATACTAAGAGGGATAATGTATTAAGTTGTTGATTAACAGTCAGGGTTATGCTGATCAAGTCACCGTTTCTCATAGTGTCCATTTCACTTCAGGAGGTTTCCTTTTTGGTGTTCAGTCAGTTGTCACCGATCAGGGAGAACATATGGTATTTGTCCCTTTGGGACTGGCTTACTTCACTCAGAATGATGTGTTCCAGATTCCTCCATTTTGTTGCAAATGACTGGATTTCATTGTTTCTTACTGCGGTATAGTATTCTAAAGAATACATATCCCATAATTTCTTTATCCAGTCTACCGTTGATGGGCATTTATGTTAGTTCCAGGTCTTGGCTATTGTGAATTGTGCTGCGATAAACATTATGGTGCAGACCGCTTTTTTGTTTGCCAATTTGAACTCCTTTGGGTAAATTCCAAAGTGTGGGATGGCTGGGTCGAACGGTAGGGTTATATTCAGGTTTCTGAGGAATCTCCAGACTGACTTCCATAGTGGCTTGACCAGTTTGCATTCCCACCAACAGTGGGTTAGTGTCCCTTTTTCCCCACATCCTCGCCAGCATCTGTTGTTGGTAGATTTCTGCATGTGAGCCATTCTAACCGGGGTGAGGTGAAACCTCATTGTGGTTTTCATTTGCATTTCCCTGATTGCAAATGATCTTGAGCATTTTTTCATGTGCCTGTTGGCCATTTGGATTTCCTCTTATGCAAAATGTCTATTGAGGTCCTTGGCCCATCTCTTAAGTGGGTTGTTGGTTTTGTTTTTGTGGAGTTTCTTGATCTCTTTGTAGATTCTGGTTATTAACCCTTTATCTGTTGCATAGTTTGCAAATATTTTTTCCCATTCTGTTGGTTGTCTCTTCACTCTTCTGACTGTTTCTTTTGCAGTACAGAAACTTCTCAATTTGATGCAATCCCAATAGTTGATTTTGGCTTTGACTGCCTGTGCCTCCCGGGTCTTTTCCAGAAATTCTTTGCCAGTGCCAATATCTTGCAGGGTTTCTCCAATGTTCTCTAATAACTTAATGGTGTCAGGTCATAGATTTAGGTCTTTAATCCATGTTGAGTTTATTTTTGTGTAAGGTGTAAGGTAGGGGTCTTGCTTCATGCTTCTGCACGTGGAAATCCAGTTTTCCCAGCACCATTTATTGAATAGACTGTCCTTGCTGCAGGAATTGGTTTTATATCCTTGGTGAAATATGAGTTGGCTGTAGATGTTTGGGTTGATTTCTGGTGTTTCAATTCTGTTCCATTGGTCTATCCATCTTTTTCTGTACCAGTACCATGCTGTTTTGATTACAACTGCCCTGTAGTATGTCCTGAAATCTGGTATTGTGATGCCTCCGGCTTTGTTTTTGTTGTACAAGATTGCTTTAGCTATTCGAGGTCTCTTGTGCCTCCATATGAATTTCAGCATCATTTTTTCTAGATCTGAAAAGAATGTCTTTGGTATCTTGATTGGGATTGCATTGAATCTATAAATTGCATTTGGGAGAATGGACATTTTGATAATAATGATTCTTCCAATCCATGAGCATGGAAGATTTTTCCATTTTTTGCTATCCTCTTCTATTTCTTTCTTTAAGCTTTTGTAATTTTCATCGTAGAGATCTTGAACGTCCTTGGTTAAGTTTATTCCAAGGTATTTGATTGTTTTTGTAGCTATTGTGAATGGGATTGATCTTAGAAGTTCTTCCTCAGCCATGGCATTGTCTGTGTATACAAACGCTGTTGATTTTTGTGCATTGATTTTATACCCTGCTACTTTGCCAAACTCCTCTATGAGTTCCAATAGTCTCTTAGTAGAGTTCTTTGGATCCTCTAAGTAAAGGATCATATCGTCTGCAAAGAGGGATAGTTTGACTTCTTCCTTCTCAATTTGTATTCCTTTGATTTCTTTTTCTTGTCTGATGGCTCTGGCTAAAACTTCCAAAACTATGTTAAATAGCAGTGGTGCGAGTGGTCATCCCTGCCTGGTGCCAGATTTCAGTGGAAATGCTTCCAACTTTTCCCCATTCAATAGGATGCTGGCTGTGGGTTTTTTATAAATTGCTTTGATTATATTGAGGAATGTTCCTTCTATACCCAATTTGCTTAGAGTTTTCATCATGATAGGGTGTTGAATTTTATCAAATGCTTTCTCGGCATCTATTGAGATAATCATATGGTTTTTCATTTGCAGTCTGTTTATGTGGTGAATCACATTGATTTGCGAATGTTGAACCATCCCTGCATACCAGGGATGAATCCCACTTGGTCTGGGTGGATGGTTTTCCTGATGTGTTGTTGTACTCTATTGGCCAGAATTTTATTGAGGATTTTTGCGTCTATGTTCATCAGGGATATTGGTCTGTAATTTTCTTTCAGTGCTGCATCTTTCTCTGGCTTAGGGATTAAGGTGATGCTGGCTTCATAGAAAGAATTTGGGAGGACTCCCTCTTATTCGATTGTTCTGAATAGTTTGAGAAGAATTGGAGTTAGTTCTTCTTTAAATGTCTGGTAGAATTCAGCAGTGAATCCATCTGGTCCTGGGCTTTTCTTTGTTGGGAGGGCCTTTATTACTGTTTCAATTTCTGTGTCAGTTATGGCTCTATTTAGGTTTTCTATGTCTTCATGGTTCAATTTTGGTAGATTGTATGTGTCCAGGAATCTATCCATTTCTGATAGGTTTCCCTGTTTGCTGGCATACAGGTCCTTGTAGTAATTTCTGATGATTCTTTTTATTTCTGTGGTGTCTGTTGTTACGTTTCCTTTTTCATCTCTGATTTTATTGATTTGGGTCTTTTCTCTTCTTTTTTAAGTTAGTTGGGCCAATGGGGTGTCAATTTTGTTTATTTTTTCAAAAAACCAGCTTCTCGCTTGGCTGATTTTTTGTAGTGTTTTTTTGGATTCAATCCTGTTGATTTTTTCTCTGGTTTTAATTATTTCTCTTCTCCTACTAGATTTGGGTTTGGTTTGCTGCAGTTTTTCTAGGTCCTTGAGATGCGCTGAAAGCTCATTTATTTGGTACCTTTCCAATGTCTTGATATAGGCACCTATTGCTATAAATTTGCCTCTCAATACTGCTTTTGCTGTATCCCATAAGATTTGATATGTAGTGTTGTTGTCTTCATTTACTTCCAGAAAGTTTTTGATTTCTCTTTTGATTTCTTGAATGACCCAGTGTTCATTCAGGAGCATGTTGCTCAGTCTCCATGTGTTTGCACACTTTCTGGGGTTTCCTGAGTTGCCAATTTCCAGCTTCATTCTGCTGTGGTCTGAGAAGCTGCATGGTATGATTCTAATTCTTTTAAATTTGCTGAGACTTGCTTTATGGCCTAGTATGTGATCAATCCTAGAGAAGGTTCCATGCACTGCTGAGAAGAATGTGAAGTCTGTAGATGTAGGATTGAAAGTTTTATAGATATCTGTTAGATCCATTTGGGCAATAGTGTCCATTAAATCTGCTGTTTCCTTGTTGATCTTCTGTCCGATGATCTGTCTATTTCTGAGAGTGGAGTATTGAAGTCCCCCAGTACGATTGTATTGGAATCTAAATCTCCCTTTAAGTCCCTTAACATATCTTTTAAATAGACCGGTGCCCTGTAATTAGGTGCATATACATTTATAATAGTTACATCTTCCTGATGAATTGAACCCTTAATCATTATATAGTGTCCCTCTTTGTCTCGCTTAACAGTTTTTGTATTAAAGTTTATTTTATCTGATATTAATATGGCTACACCTGCTTTTTTTTGGTTTCTGTTGGCATGGAATATCTTTTTCCAACCTTTCACTTTCAGTCTGCATGCCTCTTTGTTAGAGAGATGTGTTTCTTGTAGGCAACAAATAGTTAGGTTGTGTTCTTTGAGCCAGTCAGCCAAACGGTGTCTTTTCACTGAAGAATTCAGACCATTAATGTTCAATGTGACTATTGATAGGTAGTGACTTTGCCCTGCCATTTTCCCGGAAATATTTTCTAGTATATGCTTTGAGCTTCCCATGCTCTTTTACTGGTAGGTGTTCTTCCTTTCCCTTCTTTCATATTGATGGCCGTGTTTCTGTGTTTCTGAGTGTAGCACATCTTTACATATCTTTTGCAGGGCTGGACGAGTGGCAACAAAGTCTTTCAATTTCTGTTTGCTATGAAAGGTCTTTATTTCTCCTTCATTCACAAATGAGAGCTTGGCAGGATATAATATTCTGGGCTGGCAATTTTTCTCTCTTAGCACCTGTGCTATGTCTCGCCATTCCCTCCTAGCCTGTAGTGTTTCTGATGAGAAGTCTGCTGTGAGTCTGATTGGAGATCCTCTGAGAGTAATCTGACATTTCTCTCTTGCACATTTTAGGATCTTTTCTTTATGTTTCACTGTGGTAAGTTTAATTACCACGTGTCGTGGTGAGGATCTCTTTTGGTCATGTTTATTGGGGGATCTATGAGCTTCCTGTACTGGGATGTCTTTGTCCTTCTCCAAACCTGGAAAGTTCTCTGCTAGTATCTCACTAAAAAGGCCTTCTAATCCTTTCTCTCTCTCCATGCCTTCAGGAACTCCTAGAACTCGAATGCTGGTTTTTTTTTATAGTATCCTGTAGATTCCCAAAAATATTTTTTAGATTTCTAATTTCTTCTTCTTTTCTTTGGTTTGACTGTATGTTTTCCTGTGCTCTATCTTCTAAGTCTGATATTCTCTCTTCTGCTTCACCCATTCTGTTTTTAAGGCTTTCTAATGTGTTTGTCATTTGATCTATTGAGCTCTTCATTTCATTTTGATTTCTCTTCACTATCACACTTTCCCGTTCTACTAGTTTCTGCGTTTCATTTTGATTCTTCCTTAAAATTTCATTTTCACGAGAGAGATTTTCAATCCTGTCCAATAAGGATTTCTGTAGTTCAAGGATTTGCTTTTGAAAACTTCTAAATGTTCTTATCATAAATTTTTTGAAATCCGTATCTTGCATTTCTTCTATCTCATCATCTTCATAATCTTGGTTTGGGGTGTTTTGTTTATTTGGAGGCATCATAGTGTCATCATTGACCTTGTTCCCTCGATTTCTGTGTTTGTTGCTTGGCATAGTTAATTCTTCTTTCGTCACTGTGCGTTTTTTTTTTTAATTTTTTTTTATTTTATACTATGTCCATGTTAAGTGGACTGCCTGCTGTTGGAGGAGCCTTGGAGGCTTGAGATGGGTGTGGCCTGAGAGCTCTGCTTGGTTCTTCCTGGTTAAGGGTGTGCAAAGGTGACACCCTCAGGTTATGCGTGGTAAATCTCTCTCTTTTTATTTATTTATTTATTTATTTATTTTATTTTATTTATTTATTCAGGGGGTAACACCGCATGGCAAGGCTGTGCAGAATTGATGGTATTTAGCTTCCAGTCTCTGGCTTCTACCCAGAGTCTGTTTAGCCTCCTCTGGACTCCCACTGGGTTGCCTAGGCTACTGAATTGTAGTGACTCAGTTCCTTAGCTCTCTGCTGTTGATATGTAAATCCAGAGAGGGGGCCTGCTCTTTGTCTCTTGTGAATTCTTCAAGCCTTGCAGCCTTGCAACCTTTGCAAGGTTAGGGGAGAGAGAAACCCCCAAGCTTTTTTTTTTCCTTCTTTCCGGTAGTGAGTTTGCTGCACTTTCCGGCCCCCCTCTAGATTCTGACCCCCGTTTCCCCGCCAATGTCTTGGGTTATTGAGCTCACCTCCCCTTCCAGTGCCGATGTGTGGACTCGGAGCCCTGGACGTCACAACTCTCCCCGCTGTTGTCTGTGTTTTTTCATGCACTCCCCTTCCCTCACCGGCGCACAGACCCTGCGGCTTCCGCAGCACCCGCGGCGCGGCTTCCGCGCAGTGGGCGACCTTGTTCTCCCAGTAGGTCATCCGAGTCACAGCCGCTCAATCCAGAAGAGTTTCCTCTGCAATATTTTCCTGGTTCTTTTTTCTGAGGTTACCGTAAGTCCCCTTTTATTAAACTAAATTTTCCCGGACTATCGGTGCGTGCCCTTACTATTCTGCCATCTTGGCTCCGCCCTCAAGATCTTATTCTTAAAATATTCATTTATTGGAAAGGCAGGAACACAGAGACAGGGAGAAATGAAACAGAGATCTTCCATCTGCTGGTTCACTTTCTGAATGTCCCTAACAACCTGGGCTAGGCCAGGCAGCTGCCAGGAGCTGGACCTAAATACTTGATCTAAGTACTTGAGCCATCACAGACCCAGTAGCAGGAAGTAGCATAGATGGGACTTGAGGGAGTGTCGCTCCCCGTCTTCGTGGAGGAACAACACTAAGCCCTGCCTAGGCTCATATCCGAGTCACGGCACCATTATGTTGCTCCCCGTCTTCGTGGAGGAACGACACAGGACCCTGTGTTGTTCTTTCGTCTGCTCGGCCCTCCCCGGGTTTGCTGCTGGTTCTTCCCGGGTTGGCTGCCATCCCTTCCACCTCCGTGGAAGGGCGGTTCCCCCTGGCCACTTTCCCCACTTCCGCAGGGGAGCGGCACACTGCTGGCCGGCTCTCTCGGGGGCTGCACAGGTGTTCCTTCAGATAGATGTTCCCCTTAGATGTTCCTCGTGCATGTTGTCTCTCTCCTCCTTTATAGTCCTCTTCCACCAATCCCAACTCTGCTACCCACACGCCGAGTATGCTGCTCTCCTCCAATCAGGAGCAGGTCCTACAGTTTATTGGTTGAACTGGAGGCAGCTGTATAGAAGCTGTTTTTACTCCTCTCCCAGCACCATATTGTGGGAGAGCAGATGCATAGAATAAGTCTTAATTCCAGTAACTTAGTCTAGTCCGAGTTGCTCTCAGTTGCTCCCCACAGATCCCCCTTTCTTTTTATTTTTGGCGTGTCTTTGGCGCCCCGCGGTATACACTCTGCTCTGCTTACTAGAGTTGCCCATAGGTGCTTACAAGCCCTACCAATCAGGCAAACCGAATCCGGGTCTTCTCTTCGCCGTGTTGTGAGGAGGTTTTTAGGCGCTGATGCGTGCCTGTGTTCGGTGCCCTGCAGCGCATGCTCTGCTCTGCTAGAACTGCCTGCAGGTGCTTACAAGCCCTAGCAATCAGGCAAACTGAATCCAAGCCTTCTCGTTGCCGTATTGTGGGGAGACTTATTGGTGTTGATTCGTGCCTGTCTTCGGTGACCTGCGGTGCATAAGCTGCTAGCCGCCCGCAGGTGCTCACCACCTCCCTAATCAGGCAGACCGAATCCAAGCTCTCTCATTGCCATGTTGAGGGGAGGCCTTATTTTTCTCTATTTCTCTATCTCCGGGCATTCCTATCTCTCCCATTTTACTTCTATCTACCAGCATTTCTATTTCTCTCATTTTACTTCTAAACTTCTGTTTCTCTTATCCCTGCGGCTTCCCGGCGCCCGCCCCGAGGCTGTTTCTCGGCGCCTCGCTGCCCCGCGTCAGCTTCTCGGCTTTGCACCGCTTCAGCCCGCGCTTCTCTCATCTGCGCGGCTTCCCGGCGCCCGCCCTGCGGCAGGCTCCCGGCTCTGCGCAGCTCGGCTTCGCGCGCACACTCCGCGGTCTCCTCGCCCTTCGCGCCCGCACCATGGCCTTCGCACCAGCCCCACGTTCCCTATCTATTCACGCCCCGTGCTCTCTCTCCTCGCAGCTGCTTCCGCGAATCACACAGCGTAGCTCACGTTTCCCTTACCGGCATTCAGTCCAAGTTCCCCGGACTAACCTGGCGAATTCCAACCTGGCGGCCCACGTCTCTGCCTCTGGTTCCAGATTTTCGCCTTTTGCTCCCCGGGCTGACTTGAAGAATTCCAACATAGCTTACGTTTCCACCTCGGCCTGCACTCGCGGCTTCATCCTCCCTAACATTGTTCTCTACCCAGTATGTTTCCCTAAGTTTTCTTCCAACAATATTCCTCCCTCATTTCTCCTGGCCTCTCCCCACAGTCCGTATCCAAGTCTAAGTTTCTTATAGATTTCACTTTCACTTTCAACCTGCAGTCCGTATCTGAGTCTAAGTTTCTTCTTGCTTTCACTTTAAATCCTAACTTCTTTCCCACAGTCCGTATCCGAGTCTATGCCTAGGCTTTCAATAGCTTCTTTCGGCACCTTTTCTGTCCGGCTTTTCCCTAGGCTCTTTGCTAGTCTCTCTCTCCGGTATTTTCTACTTCTTCCTGTTTCTTCCCTCCTAAGTTTCCTATCTGAGTCATGGCACCATTATGTCGCTCCCCGTCTTCGTGGAGGAACGACACTAAGCCCTGCCTAGGCTCATATCCGAGTCACGGCACCATTATGTCGCTCCCCGTCTTCATGGAGGAATGACACAGGACCCTGCATTGTTCTTTCGTCTGCTCGGCCCTCCCCGGGTTTGCTGCTGGTTCTTCCCGGGTTGGCTGCCATCCCTTCCACCTCCGTGGAAGGGCGGTTCCCCCTGGCCACTTTCCCCACTTCCGCAGGGGAGCGGCACACTGCTGGCCGGCTCTCTCGGGGGCTGCACAGGTGTTCCTTCAGATAGATGTTCCCCTTAGATGTTCCTCGTGCATGTTGTCTCTCTCCTCCTTTATAGTCCTCTTCCACCAATCCCAACTAAGCTACCCACACGCCGAGTATGCTGCTCTCCTCCAATCAGGAGCAGGTCCTACAGTTTATTGGTTGAACTGGAGGCAGCTGTATAGAAGCTGTTTTTACTCCTCTCCCAGCGCCATACTGTGGGAGAGCAGATGCATAAAATAAGTCTTAATTCCAGTAACTTAGTCTAGTCTGAGTTGCTCCCAGTTGCTCCCCACAAGTGAGCACACAATATACAACGCTGTCATTCCAGCTTTACCTGCTGGACGACAATACTCTGATTGCCTTTTATATTTCAAGTTTATAACAATGATTTATGCAAAAAATAAGATTCATACATATTTTTATATGTAAAAAATAAGAATCATTTTTTAAAATTTTTACTTAGTAAATATAATTTCCAAAGTACAGTTTATGGATTACAATGGCATTTCCCCCTCACAACCTCCCCCCGTCCTGCACCCCTCCCATCTCCCGCTCCCTCTCCCATTCCATTCACATCAAGATTCATTTTCTATTATCTTTATATACAGAAGATTGATTTAGTATGTATTAAGTAAAGATTTCATTAGTTTGCACCCACACAGAACATAAAGTGTAAAATACTGTTTGAGTACTAGTTATAGCATTAATTCACATTGGACAACACATTAAGGACAGAGATCCCACATGAGGAGTAAGTACACAGTGACTCCTGTTGTTGACTTAACATTTTTACATTCTTGTTTATGGCGTCAGAAAACTCCCTAGGCTCTAGTCATGAGCTGCCAAGGCTATGGAAGCCTCTTGAGTTCTCTGACTTTGGTCTTATTTAGACAAGGTCATAGTCAAAAGTGGAAGTTCTCTCCTCCCTTCAGAGAAGGCTATGTCCTTCTTTGATGGCCATTTCTTTCTACTGGGATCTCACTAGCAGAGATCTTTCATTTAGGTCCTCTTCTCTTTTTTTTTTCTTTTGCCAGAGTGTCTTGGCTTTCCATGCCTAAAATACTCTCATGGGCTCTTCAGCCAGATCCGAATGCCTTAAGGGCTGATTCTGAGGCCAGAGTGCTGTTTAGGACATCTGCCATTCTATGAGTCTTCTGTGTATCCTGCTTCCCATGTTGGATCATTCTCTCCATTTTTGATTCTATCAGTTAGTATTAGCAGACACTAGTCTTGTTTGTGTGATCCTTTTGACTCTTAGACCTATCAGTGTGATCAACTGTGAACTGAGATTGATCACTTGGACAAGTGAGATAGCATTGGTACATGCCACTTTGATGGGATTGTATTGGAATCCCCTGGCACATTTCTAACTCCACCACTTGGGGCAAGTCAGCTTGAGCATATCCCAAATTGTATATCTCCTCCCTCTCTTATTCCCACTCTTATATTTAACAGGGATCACTTTTCAGTTAAACTTAAACACCTAAGAATAATTGTGTGTTAATTCCAGAGTTCAACTAATAGTATTAATTAGAACAAAAAAAAAAAACACTAAAAGGGATAAAGTGTTAAATTGTACATCAACAGGACAAGGGCTGATCAAGCCACTGTTTCTCATAGTGTCCCTTTCACTTCAACAGGTCTCCTTTTTTGTGGTTGGTTAGTTGTCATTACCTTTATAAAAATTATGTGTGAGTCTAGCAAATGACTTTAATATTTGATATTCTGGACAGATTTCTCTGCCTCAAAAATTTCTATAAGCATATAGAACTACCACATATTTAAATAAAATTTTTCCCTGAGATGGGCACAAAATTTTATTCATAATTACAACCGAATTCCCAACAGGGCTTTGTGTGTGTGTGTGTATATACATATATATATATACACATTTGTTATTTATTATATATAATTTATTATATGTAATTCATCAAATTATTGTCTTGTTATTTAGGTCTGCAATAATTTCCCTGCACTTATGGACTATTTGCCAGGAATTCATAAGACTTTCAAAAAGAATTTTGATTATACAAAAAATTTCATTTTGGAGAAAGTGAAAGAACACCAAAAATTCCTGGATATTAACAATCCTTGGGATTTTATTGATTGTTTCTTGATCAAAATGGAGCAGGTAAATTGTTCACAACAATTCATCTTTGATTTATTTTGTATTTTGATGTTTACCCATAATTCTGTAGAAACAATGGATGTTAAAATGGTCAGGCTATTTTGACAAGCACTTTAAAAATATGTGTTGTAGGAGTGAACTTTTAGTATCCTGAAAAATATTAAGAGATTTCACATAAAGTTTATGGAAATGAAGAATTAAAAGAGAAGTTTACTTTAGTGTATAAAAGGAAGCTTAGCTTTTTAAAAAATAATGTACATTTCAAAAAATGTTTTTAAAGACACAGAATATAAAATTAAATTTTTAAATGATTAGAATATTCTGAACTTGTTCTTTAGATGAAAATAATCTACCCAAGGAGAAATATAATGCACATCTCGGGTGAACTGAAAGCTGTTACATCAACTAAAAATCACCGACTATCATGCGATAATGTGAAGAAGACATCATCACTGAACAAGTGTAAGAGAGAGGGGCACATAGCTTAGCCTGGGAGGGTTTTGCACATATCCTGCACATTGAAGGAGGTCTTTAGAAGTTTGCAGTGCAGGACAGGTGAGGGAATTTCAGGTGGAGTGAATGGTGTTTGTGGAGGTGTCCAGTGTACAGTGGGAAAGAGTAGGTGGAAGGAAGACAAAGACTTAGCTCACTGTAACACAGTAAGTTGTGCAGAGGTGGAGAGAGAGGTTGGTGTCTAGGAGGCAACCTGCAGGTGTGGATCATGTTGTCACTGCACTGTTTGTTGACAAGCCTACTTGTTCCCTATTGTATTACCTTGGCACCCTGGCCAAAGGTCAGTTGTACATAAATCTAAGTTTGTTTGTGGGCTGTCAGCTCTACTACATTGACCTATGGGTCTGTCATTATGTTAGCAGTACTTGAAGTTTTAATTACTGTAGTTTTCATGTGGAGGAGTGTGAGACCTTTAATGTGGTTGTTCTTCTTCAAAAACAATGTGGGTATCTTAGTCCTTTGAATGTCAATATAAATTTTAAGATAAGCTTGTACATCTCCACAAAGATGCCAGTGAATATTTGGAGGGGTTGCATTAAAACCGTAGATCTTTTTTGTTGTTTCCTATAAAAATTAAAAGGCAATTCATGTAACATAAAATGAGGCATTTGCAAGTTTACACTAGTGTTATTTAATGTATTCCCTATTCTGTACAAACACCAGTTCTCTCTACTTTCAAAACCTTTACATCACTCCACAGTAACCTATCCTATCCATTAAATGATCACTCCCCATTCCCTACCTTGTCAGGTAGTGAGCTGTAATCTGCTCTCTGCCCCTGTGGATTTGCATATTACGAGTCCTTAATGTAAAAAGGCTCAATGTATGTGCCCTTCTGTTTCTGGCCCCTTTAATTTTGCACATTGTTTAGATGCCCATCTAAGTTGTGGTTTGTATCAGTGCTTCATTCTTTTTTGTAGCTGAGTAATATTGCATTTTGTATGTTCACATACCACAGTTTGTTGATCATTCATCTATTGATGGATGTTTGTGTTATTTTATCCTTTTGGTTATTAGAAATAATGCTGCTATGAACATTTACATTTAAGTTTCTTTTTGGACACACTTTCACTTTTCTTGCATACTCCTAAATGTGGAATTTCTGGGTTATATGGTTATATTTTCTTTGTGATTACCATGGGAATACTGTTAACATCCAAAATCTACAATAGTCTACTTTGATTTGATATCAATAAACTTCAAATTGCATTCATTGATTCTGTCCCTATCTAGCTCCATCACCCCTTTCTTTGTCATTTGTGAGTTTCATGAATAAAATATATGAGTATATATGTATATATATGTCATCTACAAAAAGAAATAATCTTACTTTTTTATTTGAATGCATTTATTACTCTTTCATGTCTAATATCTCTGGCTAGACCTTCCAGAGATATGTTGAATAGCAGTACTGAAAGTACATATTCTTTGTATTTATTTTTCCATTATTTCAGAGAATAAGCTTTTTGCCTTTAAGAATTTAGTAAGATTCAGTATTACAACTTTTAATATATGCCATATCAATATAAGGAAGTTTTTTATTTGTATTTTTTTTTAAATTTTATTTGACAGATAGAGTTAGACAGTGAGAGAGAGAGACAGAGAGAAAGGTCTTCCTTCTGTTGGTTCACCACGCAAATGGTCGCCACGGCCGGCGTGCTGTGCCGATCCAATGCCAAAAGCCAGGTGCTTCCTCCTGGTCTCCCATGCGGGTGCAGGCACCCAAGCACTTGGGCCATCCTCCACTGCTTTCCCTGGCCACAGCAGAGAGTTGGCGTGGAAGAGAAGCAACCGGGACTGGAACTGGGTGCCCATATGTGATGCCAGTGCCGCAGGCGGAGGATTAACCAAGTGAGCCATGGCAACAGCCCCTCTATTTGTGTTTTCTTAGCCATTTTTTATCATGAACAGTTTTACATTTTTCAAAATTTTGTTAAGTCATTTTATATATGCAAGAATACAAACATAGTGATTTTTAACAACCTACCCTTGCCTTCCACTTGTACTCCCAACTTCTTTTTCTGCCCGCTACTATTCTCATTCTTATTTTTTGCAAACATCTATTTTCAGTTAATTTTATAAGATTAACCTTGCACTAAGTACAGTTCAACAATAGTATGAAGAAAAAAAAATGTTCCTCAACAATAAAGACAAGAGCTGTTGAAAACCATTGCTTCTCAGAGTGTCAATTTCACATGTATAGATTAGGTTTTAGGCATGCTATTAGTTGCCACAGATCAGAGAGAACATATGGTATTTATCTTCTTGGGACTGACTTATTTCACAGAGAATGGTTTCTAGCTGCATCCATTTTATTAGAAAATACAGGAATTCTATTTTTTAACCGCTCTGTAATGTTCCATAGTGCATATATACCATAATTTCTTTATCTAGTCTTCAGTTGATGGACATCTGGGTTTATTCCATATATTTAGCTATTGTGAATTGTGTTATAATAAGCATGGGAGTACAGATAACTCTTTCATATGCTGATTTTTTTTCCAAATTGGGGATGTTTTCTGTAATTATTTCACTAAAGAGACTTTCTATTTCATGCTTTCTTCTCACACATTTAGGAACTCCTATGACACATATGTTGTGTCATTTGATGGTATCCCGTAAATATCCAACATTGTTTTTAATTTTTCTAATTGCTTCTACATTTTTGGGACCTGAATGAAAATTTAGCTATTCTAGTTACCTATAACTGGAAACACACATTTCTCCTTCTGTGACTGGGTTTTCCTAATTTTGTTGCTATTAGACATTGTATCTTTTATTTTTATCTCCAGGAACACAGACTTATAATTCTGCTATAATAATTTTTATTTAAAATAACATAGAAACAAAACACTTATATTAAAATTATAAAAATATTAATTTTTAGCATTAATTGTAGAGTTAATCTTTTTTAACTTATTTACTTAAAAATATTTATTTATTTGAAAGGCAGCGCTATAGAAAGAGAGAGGGAGAGACATCTTCCATGCACTAGTTCACTCACCAAATGACTGCAATATCCAGAGCTGCGCCCATCCAAAGCTGGGAGCCTGCAGCTTCTTCCAGGTCTCCCACTAGAGGGCAGGAACCCAAGCCCTTGGGCCACCTTTCACTACTCTCCCAGGCACATTAGCAGGGAGCTGGATTGGAAGTAGAGCAGCAGGGACTTGAACTGTTACCCATATGAGATGCAAGAACTGCAGGTGGTGGCTTTACCCATTACACCACAGCACCAGCCCTATATAGTTACTCTTTTTTTTTTCTTTTTTGACAGGCAGAGTGGACAGTGAGAGAGAGAGACAGAGAGAAAAGTCTTCCTTTGCCGTTGGTTCACCCTCCAATGGCTGCCGTGGCTGGCGTGCTGCAGCATGTGCACCGTGCTGATCTGAAGGCAGGAGCCAGGTGCTTCTCCTGGTCTCCCATGGGGTGCAGGGCCCAAACACTTGGGCCATCCTCCACTGCACTCCTGGGCCAGAGCAGAGAGCTGGCCTGGAAGAGGGGCAACCGGGACAGAATCCAGTGCCCCGACCAGGACTAGAACCCGGTGTGCCGGCACCGGGAGGAGGAGGATTAGCCTATTGAGACGCGGTGCCGGCCATATAGTTACTCTTAACAGGAATATTTATCCCTTAATATGACTTTTATTTCTGAGATTCTTTGTTTTTTGTTCTGTATTTTCTTTCTCATTGGTATACTCTAGTTTTAACCACATATTTTTGTAATTGTATTTCATTCTTCTTACATAATATCCTTCTGCTCTTTGAACATTTTAGAAATTTAACTTAAAGATTTTATCATATGTCTGATGTTTTGGCTTCCTCAGGAATGACTTCCTTTAAATCATTTTTAAAATTTTTAATGGACAATGTTTAATGCTTCTTTGTATACCATGTAGTTTTTTGTTGAGAACTGGACATTTAATATATCATAACGTGACAATTCTGGAAATGAGACTTTCTGCCTTGCACAAATTGCCGTTTATCCTTGAGAGAGCCTGCAGCTATCTGCTTATTTAGAATTTTTTATAAATTGCGTTAGCATGGTTATAGTTCCTGTCTTCTGATCACTTGACTCTTGTTCTGTTTCTCTGCTATCAGTCAGTGATGTGACACAGATTTCATTAAAATCTTGGGTCTAGTAAGAATAAAAAATGCTAAAGTCATTCTGCTTCTTTAAATTCCTCACTTAGTGCCCTGGAGAAGTTGTTGGAGCAAATGGGATTGAAACAATGCCCAGCCCATCAGCAACCAAAAGGCACAACTCCTTATTCTGAAAGGAAAATATTCCCGTTGCCCAGTCTGGGGCCAGAAAGCCACACAGCAGCACAGGACACTGGCCCCAAAGTTGCCTGCCACAGAGCTGAGGTACAACGTATGTTAGCCTCTATTTATACATGAGACGCCAAAGTTCCCTAAAATAGAGCAGAGAAGTTCTTCATCAAGCACTAGCCTGAAGACTGCAGCAGTCTGACGAGCATCCAGAGTCCTGAAATACTTGCCCCAGACAGATCCTTCAAGGTCAGTGATTTCCTTTTCCTGCAGGGACTGATTCCTGAACTTCCTGATCTGGCATGTTTGTTGCATTGCTCCAGAATTGCCATCATAGCAGTATCACTGCTGTATGATATGAAAAGTCTACCCCTTTACTATTGTTTCATAGAGTCTAGCTTAATTATGACAGGTTATGTGCTAGTACCCAGTGAATCTCAAATCCACTTATAAAGAAGGAAATGTTAGTGGTGGTTTGTGAGCACACTGCTTGTCTTACTGATTCAAGAGAAATTCTAACTGGATGAACTTACAACACTCTCTGAAGGTGGGATTACCAATCGATGTGAGTGTCTGTGTGTAGCAACTTCATGTTTTGAGAGGATTTAGTTAATTTTCTGGGTGATGACTATATAACACTGACATAACTCAGGTCATTTTGATGTTATGAAAACATCTGATTTACGTGCTGGGATTTAGTGATAAAAATGTTGATTTAGGGACTGGTTAGAAAACTATAAATATAAATTATCTCTTGTCATCAATATTTAAAAATTTCCCTTTATGGTCAGTTCTCTGTCACATAATTTTTTCAGTCCTCAACCAAACTCATTTGTCTTTCCCTTATCTTCTTTTTTTAGATTCATGTATTTTACTTACTTGAAAGGCAGGGTTACAGAGAGGCAGAGGAAGAGAGAGAGACGTCTTCCATCTGCAGGCTCACTCCCCAAATGGCTACAATGGTTGGTGTTGAGCTGATCTGAGGCCAGGAAACAGGAGCTTCTTATAGGTCTCCAATGCGGATGCAGGGACCCAAAGACATGGGCTGTCTTCTAGTGAATTACCAGAGCCACTCAGAGAGCTGGATCAAGAGTAGCCAGCATTCAAGCCAGTGCTCATATGGGACCTCAGCATCACAGGCAGAGTGTTAGCCCACTACATGACAGAGCCAGGCCCCACATGTCCTTTTTAATGACTTACTCTCTCCTAACTCACAGTGTGTGAGAACTCCATGTAATTAGTCCCTTAGCTCTGGCATCAGCACAACTTCTGATCTCTCCTTCGTCCGTGGGCACAGTGAACTCTCAGATCTGTCTTCATGACCGCAGCATCTCTTCACCTCGTACCTCCAATTCATTCCTGCGCGTGTCCTCAGTCCTTCTTGCCAGTTGCCTCCCTTCTGGACACAGTGGTGCTGACCTCATCTTTTCTTGAGGAACCCAGTGTCATCTAGGTTTTGCAGCCCTACCAGCTTTGCACAATTTTAACTTCTTAAAGAACCTGCATGTATAATTGATTCCATGTCAAGTTTTGGCAGAAGACCACATTGTGAACTCTTTATTGGGCATGTAATACATTTCATGGTATGATCTTGACTTACTAATAGACTTATGTTTTGTTTATATTTAGCTCCTTTGTTTATACATAGAAAATGTAGTTAATATTGACTTAAGCAAATGGTTCATTTATGTCGAATACAAGGTGACTTATGTTCAGCCAATCTAGCAATAATTAGATCGCTAAGCGTTACTTTGGGCGACCTCCATTTTCCTTGCCATATTTAGCACATAGACCCTCATTTTCATGATTAAATCCTCCTCTTCCAAGATGATGCCATTTTGCAACAATGTTTCAAGTAAAAAGAAGGAAATAGAGGCTGTGGTATCACTAGGCTTCTTCTGATATTCTTTTGAAAAAGAAATATTCATGACATACCTCACTCAAGAGTCTCATAATGGAATGTTTAGGCAGAGGAGAAGTAATAGTAAAGTCTGAAGTTTGGGGGCACCTTATCAATAATGTCCACACATCCTGCAGAGTTTTTCCTAATATTGCACTTTCAGTGTTCCCTGTTAGCTATCTTTTAAAATAAATGTGTTATTTTGGATTTAGTGTAATAATATATGCTGGCAAGTAATTTGTCAAATTGCATCAAATCACTCCTAGGAAAACAATTTGGAGTTCACTCTTGAAAGCTTGGTAACCACTGTGTCTGATTTGTTTGGAACTGGGACTGAGACAAGGAGCACAACGCTGAGATACTCCCTCCTGCTCCTGATGAAGCACAGGAGGTCACAGGTAGGACTCAGTGAGCAGCAAACTGCATTCAGGAGAAAAGATTGGGAGCCTTGGCTACTGTCCTCTGCCTTGTTTGTGCTAGAGGAGTCTCACTGTTTAAAAACTTCTGTGCCAACAACTGTACTCTGTGCAGTGTAGTGATCAGAATAAAACAGGCCAACGTTGTACAATGCAGGAGGAGATCTTAGAGCAGTGAAGACAGCCTGGCAGGAGGAAGAGCAGTGATGTTTGGGGGCTGTGCTGGATCTCATGGGAGTGATGTGTGGGAGGCACAGCATTGCATTTTCTTTTCATAACAAAAAGACCCCATTGAGCAATAGCTATAGTCTTGCTGCTACCTTTCCTCATTCTGACAATTCAGTGCTCTAATACAGAGAAAAGGACAAGGAAGCTTTTCTTACTGAAAACCAACTTGAAATTCAGTGAGGCTTCCTTAAGTAATTCCAGTCTGGGAGGTATTCAAAAGTATAGATGCATAAGTCAGGTGTTCCTTTCAGTCAGAAGATGCACCCAAAGTAATGTTATTACAACAGAAGTCTATTGCCCTAAAGCCGGTCTTGAATAAAACAATATTAGGAGAGGTGATGTAAATAATTTTATATGTTTTGACAAATTCATTTAGAATGTTTTCTGAATTAAATTTAGTTTTGTAGGAGGTAAGATAACACACTTTTTCCCTTGCACAAACTCCCACTTAAAAAACAACTGCACACTTACAAATGTGAAATAATGCTTTAGAAGTAGAAGGAGGTGAGTACAGGAACCAGCTCATAACTCTCCAGTAAATGCCGGAAACTCCCAGAGCAGTGCAGAGATGATCATTGGCTTGCAGAGGGGGAGAGGCTGTAACCCAAGTGTGGCAGAGGAAGGGTCATCAAGGAAGAGAAGCTAGTCTGTGTCCCTGCACCCCCAAGGGTCAGGATTTGGAAATCCCAAGTGTCAATGAGGGTAGAACAAGAGGCTGAGACACGGGGTTATCCCGGTCCCTGGGTCCCAGTTCCCCCCAGAACTCCTCTTCTCAGCTAAGTGAATTTCCCCTCAGGAAAAGGGAGTTCAATTTCTGGGCACATCAAGCCTCAGAAGCCCTTTATTCAGGCACAGAGGTGTGAGGTGAAGGCTGCAAAGAAAAGTGTGGCTCTCTTGGAGTTCCAAGACCTTGGCTCTTCTCTCCATCTTGTCTCCTGAAATTCAGCTGCCACATGAATCCTCCAGAGAGCAAATGGCTCTAATGGAGACCTCCATATTTTGCCTTCTTGATAAAATATTATTTCCAAGTGTTCAGCAAAGTAAATGAAATAAAAACATCTGCACAAGACACAAGGCCATGGAGTTTCAGAACAGAAGAATAAAAGAGAAAATCACCATCCATTTCAGAGAGATGGGCAAGATCATATTAAAAGATTTAGGACCTAGAATAGCATCAGAATTCTCAAGAGTAACTATTATCTCATTAATAGCAAAAGGGTATCTTTAAACCTTCATGTTTGCAAAAAACTTACTTATCCCATTTTCTCAGAAAAATACAGAATGTGGTTCTCCATCCAAATGTCAGAAACCAAGTGAGAAGTTGTGGGCTCTAGGAACTGAAAGCTCCCACAGGAGGATAGAGTGTCGGGGATTCTGGTACCAGGCACTGGACATATTCACTTCTGAGTAGACCAAATGGATAGGCAGACATGAGCAGAGACATGAAGAACAATAATGAAGTGACTAATAACCTGAAGTTTCACAATAACCAGAGAATTATCACCAGGTGTTTGAAACATCTATCTGAGCATTGGGAAATATTTCTATCCAGGAGATAGAAAATTGTGAATGGAAAAATGATGACAAAGTTAATAATGTCAAAGAAAGTAATAAAAATTAAAGACGAAGAATTGTCTCTCTAGGAAACTATATATATATATATGTGCTCAGAATGCTGAAAAATGAATGCTGATATGATCAAAATGTGTGATCTAAATATATCCTGCTAAATGGAGTGACTGCTGTACGCCTGTCATTGTGAGCATGTGTGTATATGGGAGAAAGATGGAGATGAAAATTCCCATCTGTCTTACGAGGAAATAAATAAATGTAAAAGTCGGTAATAAAGAAATAGATGTTTTTAAGAAACATGATTATAAATTACAGGTATGCTCAAAAGGGCTAAATTTGGGGAGTAGGAAGATGATAAGAGTACCATTGCAAATGAACACACATTCCAAAACCTGTAAATACATATACAGACTCACAAAAGATAAAAATAACATGTATCAACACACCCACACCCACATCCACACAAACATCTGTTTTAACATAACTTAAGCCCTATGCCTTTTAAAAGCTAGATTTCATTCTTGTATTCCTTTCTGCAAGGACAGTGTTTTCTTGATTTAATTATATTTTGATTTTTTTTTGGGGGGGTGAGCATTTTATTACTTGTATTTATGGTAGTTTCATCTGTGCATTTATATGGCCTATATGTACCAATATATCATACTGGTAGTTTGTATCTTTTTGTGGTAACTTACATTTCTTTCTGGGCTTGTAGCTTATAATTCTGTTGAGATACCTTCATTAAGGTTCAAAAAACCCTAAATTGCCAATTTTCTCATTTTCTCCATTATTTCTTACTTGTGCCTTCTCAGCTAAAGTCCAGGAGGAGATCGAGCATGTGATTGGCAGACACCGGAGCCCCTGCATGCAGGACAGGAGCCGCATGCCCTACACGGATGCTGTGATACATGAGATCCAGAGATACATTCACCTGCTCCCCAATAACCTGCCCCATGCAAGATAATCTTGTTTCCTTTACATTAAACCTCAGTGCTCTTAAGCTTCTCACCCACAGTGTGGTTCCAGCCCCGCCCACATCCTGTGAAAGTAGGGGAAAGTCCCTATGTGTGGCATCTTGATCACTCAGTGCTGCTTCCCTCAGATCTTGGTGTGTGGCAGTGGGTGTCTGCCAATTGTTTTGGTTCATTTCCAAATGAATGCTAAAGGTGTCAGTTTGTCAATTTCCCTGTTTTTCAAGTTTTATCAGTATGACATTAAATCTCTATAGAAATTCAGTAGAGGTTGACATCTTGACAGGTTGAATCTGCATTTGTGAATGTATTTTGATACCCTTTGATTAGGCTCTTTGTTATTTCCTCAGTAATGTTTTGTTTTTAGTACAATGGTTTACAAATTTTTTGTTGTTGCTGGATAATTAACATTATTAATTTGTTAGAAATTTGTTAGAAATTGTTAAAAAGCTTTTACCTTTTTTTAACACTGCATATTAAAATATAAAATATTTTCTTTATTTTAATATTTACTTACTTGAAGGCAGAGTTAGAGAGAGAGAGAATCTTAATCTGTTGGCTTACTTCACAAATGGCAACAAATCCAGGGCTGTCCAGGCTGAAGCCTGTACCAAGGAACTTCCTCTGGTTTCCCACATGGCTGTAGGAATCAGGCAATTAGGCCTATGTATATTCACTGTATTCCACCCTCCCCCTAAATTTAAGTATTATGAGTAAATACACATAGTTACATTTGCATGACTACATATTGTTTAAGGCTTCAGTATTTTTATTCTTGAGTTTTTGTGTTGCAATTTTTCCTCCTTTAGAATTCTTTTCAGATTTTTGATATCAAGACAATGGTGGCCTCATAAAATTATCTGAGAAATGTTCTCTAACATGGTTCTAATCTCTAAAATTTTTAAATTTTAATTTTAGTTATGAACAGAGTCAATCTGTTGTATAGATGCAATTCCAAGAACATAATGGTATGTTCTTCTACCCTCCGTCCCTCGTCCCTCTGTTGCATCAGGTTTGGGGACCTGCTGGAGGGGATTGCTGTACTTGCTGTTTTATACTCATCTCTCAGGTTCACCCTGTGCTTGATGTCTTTAGAGAGTGTGGTGCTCCAAGGGTGTGAGCCACTCACTCCCTCTGCACAGGGCAGTGTTGTGTAGAAATCTGCACACTGCATGGATGAGTCTACTCTCTCACAAATCTGTTGAGTGATTTCTTCCACCACAGTCTAGGGCCATTGATCTTACTGGAGGTAATCATCTTAGATTGGAATTAGCAAATTTTTTGTAATTGGCCAAAAAGCAAATATGTTCAACTTTCCAGGCCATGGCTTTCTCTTTCTGCCCTTAAAGAATGGAAACAGTCATAGACAAAGTGTAAATGAATGAGGTTTCTTGTTCCAGTTTTTATTGAAATTGAAATTTATGTTTCATGTAATTTTCATGCATCAAAAATATTCTTTTGTATTTTTTCAGCTTAAGCATTTTTAGCTCCCTTCCTCCTGTAGAAAAACAGGTGAGAGGCTGGACTTGTGAATGTTATTTGGTGATGACATTACTGTCCAGTAAAACTATCTGCAATAATATGTGGTCTATTTGGGATTTGTGTCCTAGCTGAAAAAAGTTTACCTGATAAGGTGTCAAATTTACACTTACCTGTCATTAGAAGTTTTATTGTTTTAGCTCTTGTGTTTAGACCAATGGCTTATTTCATATTGATTCTAATTTACGCTGTACTGATCATGCTTCATTTTTTACTTTATAAATGTCCAGTTGTTTGAGTATATTTGTCGAAATTATATTTTTCATCTCCATTTTTATTTTACAAGTTGTAATACATGTGTATATATAAGTATGGTTCAATAAGTTTGTGGAAAATGAAAGCAAAATATAATATACACTTCCAGTAATATTTCAAAGACCCTTGTACCTTCATATATATTTGTAGATAGGAAGTGTGTATATATCTGCTTTTATAACGATATATTTATTTTTACATCAATACTTTAGTGTGTTTGTTCCAATAATGAGGATTTTCACTATACAACGACAATAGCATTCATACGTAGAATTTATTGATACAATAATAGTTTATATGACTTACAAGAAAGCACATAAGTGCTTGGTGTATTCCCTGAACCACAGTGGTGAGGTAGGGGCAGATTCTGAGTTAGGATTAAACTATAATAAAAATCTCATCTCAATTTTAACATGAGCACAAACAAACTGTGCCACAGTGATAAATGGTCACGGGTTTCATACTTGCTACTGAACCCACATGCTCACATGGAAGATGCTGCTACAGGGCATTTTAGCAAAATCACATTACTTGGTCTGTGTGGCCAGGGATGTCACTGCTCTTCCTGGGACTTGGGCTTCCTCCTCTGTTGATCAAACATTGTCCTAAGTGATTTCCACTGTTTTTTTTAACAGCTCAGTGACTTCTTTATACTTGGATTATCTGTTTCTGTTTTATCCAGGGCACGGACATCATAACAACACTGACATCTGTGCTACATGATGAAAAAGCATTTCCTAACCCAAAGGTATTTGACCCTGGACACTTTCTGGATGAGAGTGGCAACTTTAAGAAGAGTGACTACTTCATGCTTTTCTCAGCAGGTGTAAAATTCATTTCCATGGAACTTCATAGAAGATAACTCTTTTAATTCAAATTTTTTCTTCATATAGGGTGAGCAAATTTCATGTGTTCCATATGTACAGATTAAGAGTATAATGATACTACCCACCCTATACTCCATCCCTCCCACACTCCCTCCGCCCTCCTCCTTCCTTATTTTTTCTTTTAGTTTATACAATGATATCTCTTCAGTCTGTATTCTGTTCACAAGTATAACCCTCAAATAAATAAAGAATTCAACCAGTAGTAAGTAGAAAAACCGCTCTTTCTCAAGAGTATTGATAAGGACATTAATCATAATCAAATGTTAAATGTGAATTTTGTTCACATACATTACCTTATTTTGTACTCTGTCAATGCATATCAGGGAAAACATATGATATTTACATTTTTGAACTGGCATATTTCACAAAGCATAAGGTTTCTAGCTGCAAAAGACAGGATTTTTTTTTTGATGTGTATTCCACAGTGTGTATATAATCAGTTTCTTATCCAGTCATTAGGTGAAGGACAGCTGAGTTCAGTCTATTTTTATTTATTTATTCAGTTTATTTTTATTTATTTCTAAATAAAAATAAAATAACAATCCTAGTGTCAGTTCTCTGTATTCTCTTCATTCGTGCATCAAGCAGATAAGAAATAAAAGAAAATAGAGTCCCAATAGTTCCCACCAGTCTTCATAATGCAAGCAGAGAGAAGGATGAAAAGGAAGATGGAAGAAAGCTGTCTTGTCTGAGTCTCACCTAGAGTTATTGGAGTTGTGGTTTCAGAAGAGAGACACAAATCTTTTAAAGATTTATTTATTTATTTGAAAGTCAGAGTTATAGAGATGGGGGAAAGAGTGAACAGGAGTGGAGAGGCAGAAGGAGCGGGAGGGAAAGAAGAGAGAGGGAGAGAGAGAGAGAGACAGAGAGAGAGAGAGAGATATCGTTCTTCCACTAACTGGTTAATTTACAAAAAGCTGTAATGGCTAGGGCTTAACCAGAAAAGTCAGGAGCTTCATCCAAGTCTGCTATATGGGTATCAGGAATCCAAGCACTGGGGCCATCTTCCACTGTTTTTCCTGGCTTTACCTGCTATGCCATTATGCTGGGCCCTAAAAGAAACTCTGTTAAGAACGGTTCTAACCTGTAGGGAAAGTTGAGAGGATCAGCTCAAGGGAAGATGATCATTATATTTCACAGTCCCATATTCCTTCTTGTGGCTACTGTGAACATAGAAGAAAAATTTGGAATATCATTTTACTCCCTGTTTTCAATTTAGAGGCAGGTATACATGTGCATTGTTCTATTTCTAATCTTATGTTCTCAGTGCTTTCTTTCCAGGACATGATCAAAATCCATAGAAAGCCTATGTTATCATTTTTCTACATTCCTTCATGCTGTTTCACACTTAACATAATTTTGAAGGCAATTTTGGGCTATGTCCTTGAATCAATCAGCCTCATTTCCTCTCTAAACCAAAGGTAACTGAAAATCAAATACTCCTTGTATTTTAACCATGGGTTTCCTTTCTTCTGTATCTGAAATTAAAATTGACATCATTCATGCCCGTTTCTGAGCTCATATCCCAGAGTGATGTATTGTCATGCAAATTTAAGTTAATACTTATTTTTAAAGATTTATTTATTTATTTGAAATGTGGAATGACATATAGAGAGGGAGAGACAGAAATCTTCCATCCTCTGGTTCCCTCCACAAATGACTGCAATATTTACGTCAGCAAAAGCTGTCTGCAACAGCTAGGATAAATCCAGGCATCCAGAATTATACCCTGGTTACCCATGTGGATTGCAGGGATCCATGTACCTGGTCCATCTTCTCTTGCCTTCCCAGTTGCATTAACAGGGAGATGGATGGATGAGGAGCAGTCAACGCTTGAACTGCCATTTCAATATGGCATGTTGGTGTTGAAAACAGGGGCTGAACCTACTGTGCCCCAGTTAATAAACTATTATAAAGATTTACATGTTTCTGTGCAAATAGGAATGTGTATTTATGTATTGTCAGAGAATATACAGTACATATAAACAAATACATATAGCATTACATGTTTTTATAACATCGGACTCTAACTACATGTGCACTCTAAAGCTTCTTTTTTTAAGACTTATTTATTTATTTAAAAGTCAAGTCAGAGTTACACAGAGAGAAAGAGAGAGGTCTTCCATCCGATGATTCACTTCCCAAATGGCCACAATGGCTGGAGCTACACCAATACGAAGCCAGGAGCCAGGAGCTTCTTCCGAGTCTCTCACACGGGTGCAGGGGCTCAAGGACGTGGGCTGTACTCTACTGCTTTCCCAGGATATAGCAGAGAGCTGGATCAGAAGTGGAGTAGCCGGGTCTCAAACTGGCGCCCATATTGGATTCCGGAGCTTCAGGCCTGGGCATTAACCCACTGCTCCACAGCAGCAGCCCCAAACTTCATTTTTTATTTAACAATATTCCATGAAAACCCCCACAATAGTAGAAATACAGGAAATGGTTCTTAAGGACATAGAAGAAGAAATGGAGATTGTTGTTATTAACCATGAAAATTTATTTAAAATAAATATTGCAAATTAAAACTATTAAGTACCTTTTAAATCTTGACAGGAAAATGAAAATGTGGTAATTCATGTATTGGCAAAGGTGTAGCAAGAAGGCAATCTTGTATACTGACAAAATCAACTTCTCAATGAGACCAAACCAGAATGTTTCATTAAGTCTTGTAATCTCTCTTCCATTTGTACCTTCCTTCATCAAACATGAAGTGTTTACCTTTACCCTGCTTTTGGACTTACATGTTTTCTGTAACTTAATCTTTATTGTAATTTGTTCCATTGCCCTCGTTTGGAATCTATCCAATTTTTTTAAGATCTGTATATTTGTTTGAAAGGCAGAGTTGCAGAGAGGATGAGGCAGAGAAAGAAAGAAAGAGAGAGAGTTCATCCATTCATTGGTTCACTCCCCAGGTCTTCCAACTTCTGGTTCACTTCCCAGATAGCTGCAATAGCCAGAGATGTGGCAATCCAAAGCCTGGAGGCAGCAGTTTGTTCTGGGTCTTCCCGAGGACTTGGGCCATCTTCTATTGCTTTCCAAGGCAATAGCAGAGAGCTGGATCAAAGTTGAGCTAGCAGGACTTGAACTGGCACACATATGGGATGCAGGCACTGCAGGAGGCAAGTTTACCTACTTCACCACAGCGCTGGCCCTGATACCTGGTTTTAATGCCTCATCTTTGCTTTCCCCCTCCTTCACTCACCCACCTATTTTCCTTTCTCTTCACAAATGTTCACTGACACATTGTCAAGTGGGTGCACATAGGGGCTTGTTGTGAGCACAGTTTCATATCCTATTATTAGAATTAGGAAATATCGCATAGGCTGGAGGCTCTCCAAACCCCTCTAATGTCAGGTCCAGCTTCCCTATGGTGAGGCATCACACAGCCTTGCTCAGGTCAGATGGAGGCAAACCCCACAGGAAGACTCACATTCTTGGAACTCATGACCATCACATCCAGAAGGTGGCCCTTCCTCAGATACAGTCAGCAACTTCTCATACCCACCATCAGATACAGTATTCCAGGGCTGGCAAAGAGGAAGAGCTCTTCATTATGAATGTGCCTTGTCTCCACCAATCTTCTTCCCAGAGTTGTACTCTCTTAGGGCTTCTGCAGTCTTGAGGCTCTCGGTTCCTGGTTTAAAGAGAGCCGTCCAGAGGCCACAGCTCTCCCTAGGATGGTTCAGCTTCTGGAGTCAACTGTCCTGATATCTGGATCACTGTTGAGCCTCCAGGTCTGGCACTGCCCCTGATCGCTAAAGGTGTTCAGGAGAGTAGGAAGTCAGAGGAGTTTACCACAGGCTTAGGGTTTTGGAATTAAGGGTAGAGGGTTTCAGAGAGAAGTCTGTGATTCCAAGCAAGCTTAAAGAGACACTTTTGCCATTTCACTATTTCTTCTGTAAGGATGTGGTTCTCCTGATCTTGCACAGATAAAACAGATGAATATGAATATGGATAATATGAGCAGTAGACATCATCTTTAACTTGACTTTTCGTTAATTTTATTTATCAGATCAGCCCACTTATCTTCCCACTAAACATATAGATTTTCTGTCAAACAGTAAATTTGAATTTAGATGGAATCCTTTAGAAATGATAGACCATTTTTCAGCACGAGAATTTCTTTAACTTCACTCTTACGGAATTGAGTCTCAGTCTGTTCAGACTGATGTAAAAAATGTCATAGACTTGGTGGCTTATACAGAACAGAAATTTACTTCTCATACATCTGGAAGCTGGGAAGTCTAAGATTAAGATTCCAGCACATTTGTTATCTGGTGTGATCTTCCTGGTGTGTAGATGGCATCTTCTAGCTGTGTCTCCATGTGTCCGACGGGATGAAGGGGTTCTCTGGGGTCTCTTATAGAAGGCAGAAATCTCAATTATGGGGGCACCAAGCTCATGACCTAAAATTTTATCAAATAATCCATCTTCTAATATCATCTCCTTGGAGGTTATGATTTTGTTTCTTTCTATTTATTTTTATTTATTTATTTTAAAGTCAAATCTATAGAGAAGGAAAGATCCATCTTCCCATCAGCTGGTTCACTCCCTAGATGGCTGTGTTGGCCAGCTCTGGGCCAGGCAGAAGCCAGGAGCTAAGAGTGTCTTCCCGGTCTCTTATGTGGGTAGCATGGGCCAAGCACTTGGTCCATTTTGGGTGCTTTCCTCAGGCCATAAGCAGGCAGTTGTACTGGAAGTAGAGCAGCCAGGCCTTGAATAGGCACCAGTATGGGAAGTCTGCATTGCAGGAGGCAGCTTTGCCTGTTCTGTCACAAGGCTGGCTCCAAGAAGTCCTAAGTGAGCAAGTTTTTCTCCATTTCTCATATCAATATAATTGAGTACAATGAACTCAGAATGAAAACTGACATTTCACTATAAACCTATATGCTCTCCTTTTATTAATGTGTGTTTGGACATGAAACAGGGAACCTTCTCCCTCCATTTTTTTTAAACAGATGGTTCTCCAGCAATTTTCTGAATACGGAACTTTGGCTTTTCATTCTTAACAGTTTCTGTAGCTGACATTCCTCTCTTTGAATCCACATTACATCTGCTCCTCAAGAGACAGAGCAAGACAAAGTCTTAATCTAGGAAACAAATTCCTCATATTACATTTAGAAGGTAATCATAAAGAAAAACCCTTTTAATCCCCTAATCCTATCCTATTCATGGATAATCTGGTTTGATACAAGTCCATAAAAAAAATTTCTTTCTCCTCAAAAAACATTTATGAAACTTTGTAAGAATTACAGGTTTAAAAAAATCGTCCAAGTGAAACAAAAGTACCAGCCATGTGACTGCTACAGATACAGGTGCTCAAGTGTTCAGAATCAAGGCTGAGGTTCAGTGTCACCCTGCAGGGGTTCCACCAGCCAGCTCCCCAGGCACTGGCTTAATCTTTCCTTTCTTCTCCCTTTAGTGTCCATATTCTAGCCTCAGCTCCCACATATTTTTGTGGATCTCTTTTACATTCTGAATACCAACTACTCTCAAGGTTTCCTTCAGGTAGCCCACAGGCTGTTTTGTGATGTCCACCAGGTCCCTCAGGTTGGAATACTAGTGCTTCTCAAAGGCTGAAAACAGCCTGGCTAAAACTTGCTGTCATCAGCTCGGTCTCGTTTTCCATCTTGTTTCTCCTTTCATAGTCAATGTTGTATTGATGACTAGCAACAGGTTTGTAATTGGTTGTTACAACTGTACCCAGTTGTTGGGATGGTCTTACTGCTTTGGGAGATTCCTCTGTTTGCCATCTCTTCAATCTCATGTAATTCTCACTGGCCACATGTTGGCACTCAGCTCTTTATTCCAGCTCCTTCCAGAGACAGCCTCTCCAAGGAGCTCTCGGTAAATACTGTTTACCATCCAGCAGTTTGCCAGACACACAGATGATCTTGATCTTCATTCAAAGTAAAGGACACCACAGTCTTCCCTTGATTCTTGGTAATCCACAGTTTCTCAAATTCACCTCTTCCAGGTGCTTTAGCCCATTGCTATGACAAATATTTAGAAACCTTGGCCAGACACACTCCTGTGTACTGTTTGGCGCAAGCCACATTGTGTTCCCCATGCTTAGCCATGAGTCTATTTGAGGTGGAAGCAAATGGACTGGAGAAGCAGCCTCAGGACCTTGGGTGCTGTGGAGCATGTATCCTGAGCAAAAAGCTAGCTGTGCAGTGGAAGGTGGACTGCAAGGAGACAGTGCTGATCACCTGCTAGGGTACTAGGAAATCTGCAACTGAAGAACACTGGAGGTTGCGATATTAAAATACGAATTGTGGGGGGAAGGACGGTAGTGTGGAACAATCACTATGTTCCTAAACTTTTGTTTATGAAACGCATGAAATTTGTATTCCTTGTATTAAAAAACTGCCAAGAGACGCAATGACTTTAAACAGCCTTGTCTTGAGCATTGAGGAGCAGTTTTTTTTTTCCATCATACTATATTGTTTAACTCTTTTTTCAACATAGAATATAGTCATATGTATATAATTGAAAAATAGATCTTAGTAAAAATAAGAGTTTGAATTAAAAAAGAGAAGGAAGAGCGGTGGGAATGTGGGTCAGAAGTTCAGCATGGTGGGAAGAATTCATTGTTGTAACTGTGAAATGCATAAAGTTAGCAACTGTAAAACTGTATAGTTCTGCATACATTAGTACAAATTTACATGTAAGGGTACAGTTTAAAATCTTACCATGGGATCCCAAATCCCTTTAAGCTTAGTGGTAAAAGTAGCATTTTTAGTATTAAAGTGAGTATTTGGATAGGATTAAGTGTTAAACTGATCATATAGATTGGATTAAGTTTTTGGTAATAAAGATAGAATTAAAAAGGAGTGAATACTCCAACATGGGAAGCAAACCACACAGCAAACTCGCAGAATGGAGCAGCTGGGACTTGAATTAGCCAATATGCGATGCCACACTGCAGGTGGCGGCTTCACCAGCTAAGTCACAGCACCGGCAGTAGAAAACTGGGATTCTAAGACAATCTCTTTTACTGATGTATTTGTGACACTATATATCACTGAGGTAAGAATTGTTCATTTCTGAACATCAAAATAAATTTGGTATAGTTGATCTCAGAGATCACTTTTATCTTTGGATTATATATGATCGTGGGACTAGTGTTTTGTGTAGCACTTAATGTGCCACTTGGGGCTCCTGACATCCCTAGCAGGGCCCGAGTTTCAGTCTCAGTGCTGCTCTCCATTTCAACGTCCTTATAATGCACACCTTGAGAGGCAGAAGGCAATGACTCATGTTCCTGGAGCCATGCTACCTATGTGGTTGACTTGCACTGAGTTCCGGGCTATCAGTTTTAGTCTGACAAAGCACCAGAACTATGGCATTAGAGGAGTAACCCACAGATGGGAGGTCTCTCTGTCTCATTTTTCTTTCCCAGTCCATCTCTCTACTTTTCAAAAAAGATTACCCAGGAAATTTATTATCACGCAATAGTGAATCAAAGCACACTCTGAAAATGTTAGTGAATCCAGGCAAACTGAAGGCCTTTTTCGAAGAACAGAGCAACACATGGAACACATGGAATCAGTTCAGAAGTCTAACATCAGCAGTTTGTGTGTCTTTGATCTTGGGACTGAATCTCCCAGGCTAAGTTTCCTCATCCTTCAAATTGAATGATTTTACCTTAGGCAAAGTTAATAGAATCCAAATAATGTGTAGGGTGTGAAACTCTTTGTTAATTGTCAGAATCTCTCTATTCATGGCCAATAAATCATTCTCTAAGTTGTTTTTGACAAAACTTAATTTTTACAAATACAGTTTCGAAATAATAGCACTGGGCTGGCACCGTGGCTCACTAGGCTAGTCCTCTACCTGTGGCACTGGCACCCCGAGTTCTAGCCCTGGTGGGGTGCTGGATTCTGTCCCGGTTGCTCCTCTTTCAGTCCAACTCCCTGCTGTGGCCAGGGAAGGCAATGGAGGATGGCCCAAGTACTTGGGCCCTGCACCTGCATGGGAGACCAGGAGGAAGCACCTGGCTCCTGGCTTCAGATCTGTGTAGCGCACCGGCTGTAGCTGCCATTTTGGGGGTGAACCAACGGAAGGAAGACCTTTCTCTCTGTCTCTCTCTCTCACTGTCTAACTCTGCCTGTCAAAAAAAGAAAAAGAAATAATAGCACCATCCAATTTACAGAAACATCTGATGATACTGGTAAAACATGCCTTTGTATAACCATAGTCACTGGTGATCTAGTAACATTTTTCTTTCAGTGAGGTTTACCTTCTTGTGAGCAGTGTCACCTCCTGTTCAGGTCAACACATTGTGGTTCTTTGAGCTGTGGGTCTATTAAATGATTTCCCTTCCTCTACTCCTATATTGCACCTGTAAGTACATTCTTTCTAATATTTCCCTGAATTGCTGAATTATCTACTTTTCATTTCAGACTATGACAGTCCCAAACCTACAGAATCATGCTTGGCTACAGCCAAAAGTCAGGTGAGGGTAGTCTTAGTTTCCCAAGAGTTTCCCTCAAATTCTCTGAGATTTTCTCTTTCCTTAGTTACACTGACTAAATTTTACCTCTATGATGAATAAACGGGAAGAACCCTCTCTTTTTCTGTTCATGTGAGCACATATGGTTTTTTATTCTTGAAGTCAATTAAAGGAGCTCCTATTAAGAGGAATGTCTGTTTCATTATGAACATAGTGTGTTGTTTGTTGAGAGTAACTAATATTTTAGGTTTCCTTTGTTTGTTGAAGTTACTCTGGAGGCTGCCTATGTGTAGGACATAGTACACAAGATGGGAATCAGAAGATCTCATAGAACCCCCAGAATAGACAATGTGGCATATTCATTCAGCTGCTGCTTTTGACACAGGCATTCAATGTCAGAAACTTGGGTTTGGTTTCTGGTTTCACTTTTTGACCTGGTTTATGCTAGTGCTATACCTGGAGTCAACAGATGATTTCTCAGCTCTTGGGCCCCTTTCACCCATGTGGTAAACCTGGATTGACTTCTGGGTTTCTGATTTGACCTGTCTCAGCCTTTGCTGTTGTGGGAATTTGGGGGAGTGAACAAAGATACAGGATATGGATCTCTAACCCTGTCTACTCTATCTCCCTCTCTTTCTCTTTCTGCCTTCCAATAAAGAAAAATAAAGTTTTAAAAGCTATATTAAATTTATTTAAAACAACTCTCCAAAGCAAATTGAACACAAAATCTCAAATTCCCTTCTGTGACTTGTAAGCTCTGTGACCCTGGCCAAATCCTCTGTTGTCTATGAATCTCTATTCATTTGAAAAACATAAATTAATATTCTCTGCTTTCTCGAGTTTTCCTTTTAAAATTTAATGGTAAATCATGCCAATTGATATAGCTAGTGACTTGTTCCTTTTTGTTTGTTCAATATGTATGGTTTATGGTTACTTTCTAATGTTTAGTTACCTATAATACTAGTAGAGTATATAAAATATTTGAATAGCTGCCATCATTGAGTACAAAGTGTTTAAGTTTTGGCATACTTCTAAGACACACTTCCATATATATTTTATATGCATATAAAATACATTGATATACAAGGAATAGCATATTGTGATTTCATTTAGTCTTAAAAAAGACAGAATTTGGCATAATTTTGTTTTATTATAATTAATTCTCTATCACGACTGCACATGGAAAACACCCCCCCCCTTTTTTTTTTCAATTACAAATACATGGGCACAACCCAGTATAATGAAATTACAATTTCCCGAGTGGGCATAGGTAACAAAGTGATGGGACTAAACTTTTTTTCTTCTCTGTAAAGGAGGCAAAGTCCACTAAGAAGAGAGGATAAAGTGCATCCTTGCGGCAGGCACTGTGGCTCACTAGGCTAATCCTCCACCTAGCGGCGCCGGCACACCGGGTTATAGTCCCGGTCGGGGCGCCAGATTCTGTCCTGGTTGCCCCCCTTCCAGGCCAGCTCTCTGCTATGGCCCAGGAGTGCAGTGGAGGATGGCCCAAGTGTTTGGCCCCTGTACCCTATGGGAGACCAGGAGAAGCACCTGGCTCCTGCCTTCCGATCAGCGTGGTGCGCCGGCCACAGCGCTGGGGCCGAGGCGGCCATTGGAGGGTAAACCAACGGCAAAAAAAAGGAAGACCTTTCTGTCTCTGTCTCTCTCTCTCACTGTCCACTCTCCCTGTCAAAAAAGAAAAGTTCATCGTTGTTTGACACGTCCAAGAAGCATATTAGCAAGAGTGGTATAAAGCCTGTGCTTCCCAGCTCACAGGATCCCAGGAAGAAGAGAATGGATCCAGTTGTGGTCCTGGTGTTGGGGCTCTGCTGTTTACTTCTCCTTTCACTCTGGAAGCAGAATTCTGGGAGGGGGAAGCTCCCTCCTGGGCCCACTCCTTTCCCCATCATTGGAAATATTCTTCAGATAGATGTTAAGGACATCAGCAAATCCCTAACTAAGGTAAGAATTCATTATGCTCCTCCTGTGGCATGCAAAGGGTAAACAGATTGACTCTTTTTAAAATAAAATCTATTCTTGGATGCACAACCTTAAAACAGATGATTACATATCAAAATGCTCTCTGTAAGCTTTGATGCTTCTTCTACCAATTTCAGGAGTTCAGCAGAGAAATATTAGGTCCTTGGAGATAGAATCAAGATAACTAGGTGACAAAAATCGGGAGTACAGAGGATCTTCTTTGATTTTCAGCCATTTGCCTGAACATCAGTGGTAGTTAAGAGCTTCTGATAGAAATTTCATTCAAGAAATCATCTATTGTATTATACATGTGGTTTCTTTTTTCAGAATACCTATGGAAATTGAACTTCTCTGCAGAATCAATAAAAACTGGTATCACTATGGGTTCTGAGTGGTCTAGGTGAATGAAAGAAAGAAGTAAGCATTCAGTGGCCAACTGGTGGCATCAGAATTCTTTTAGATTCTGAGAAACCCTGCTGTGTGGCCCAGAATGTTACAGGATGGAAGAAACTGCTCCTCCTTGATGTGCTGCATGCAATGTCCTGGCCCTGCCTCTGGTGCTGCTGCTGCTGCTTGTTCTTCCTCTTCTTCTTCTCCTTGTCCTCTGTGCTCCTCCTCCCTCTCACCCCCTCTACTCCCTTGTCCTTTTCGACTTTTTCCTCCTCTTCTTCCCTTCTCCTTCTTTTTCTTCTTCTTCAAGATTTATTTGATTTACTCAAAAGACAGAGTGACAGAAACATAGGACAGACAAAGCAAGAGATCTCCTGACCAGCACTGCAGCAAAGCACCTGGAGCCTCCTCTTGTGATGCTGGCATCACATATGGGCGCCTTTTGAAGACCCGGCTGTTCCACATCTGATCCAGCTACCTGCTAATTATAGTGGGACAGCATCAGAGCATAGTGCAATTTCTTGGGCCCCTGCACCCACATGGGAGAACAGAAGAAGCTCCTGGCTTCTGGAATCATCAAGGCCTAGCCCTAGGGCTGTGGCAATTTGGGTAGTGAAACAGCAGATTGAAGATCTCTCTCTCTCTCTCTCTCTCTCTGTGTGTCTCTCTCACTCTCTCCACTGGCATGGGAGACCCAAAAGAAGCTCCTGGCTTCAGATTGGCCCAGATCCAGCCATTGCGGCAATTTGATAAGTGAATCAGTGAATGGAAGACCACTCTCACTCTCTCTCTCTTGCTCTGCCTCTTTGACTCCTTCAAATAAATAAACAAATCTTTAAGAAGAGAGAGATCCCATCAGCTGTTTGACTGCACAAAGGACTGGAGTGATCAGGGCTGAGCCAGGTCAGAGATGGGAGCCAGGAACTCTTCCTGGGTCTCCCACGTGGGTGGCAGATATTTTATAAGATTTTTTTTACGTATTTGAAAGGCAAGGTGACAGAAAGAGACACAGAGAAAAAGACATCTTGTTTGTTCTCTTTCTGTCTTTTAAATGCCAGTAGATTTCAAACTGGGCTGGGCATTAGACAGGGTTGGGGTGACATGTAAGGACATACATCACTAGTGACATCAGGACTCTACTGAGTCAGGATCCTCATGATAAGGGCTTGCCATGTGATCCTGAAGTCATCTGGGTATTGATTTCAAGCCACAGAATTTAAATAGGCAGCAAATAGACTCTAATTACTGGCTACAGGAAAATGAGATTAATTTAGAATTCCAGTCCCAGTTTCTTTTTTATAAAATAGTGCAATTAACCTTATGGAGTGTATTATTTGAGAATTACATGTAAACTGCATACCGAGTACATGGGCTATTCTATGGTGCATCATAGGTCATTCATAAGAGGCAGACATAATAATCACGATCATATTTAATTATAAATAAAAATATTTTGAATCCATGGCAGAATAAAGAGATAACATAGACAATGCTGGTATCTGTCCAAATCAGACACACTCTGTGGCTGACATGTGGTTTATTTGGTGATATTTATTTCTCTTCCCAGTTCTCAGAACGCTATGGCCCCGTGTTCACTGTGTATCTGGGCATGAAGCCCACTGTGGTGCTGCATGGATTCAAGGCAGTGAAGGAGGCCCTGGTTGATCTTGGAGAAATGTTTGCTGGAAGAGGCAGTTTATCTGTGGGTGAAAAAGTTAATAAAGGATTTGGTAAGTGTTAGTGTGTGTGTGTGTGTGTGTGTGTGTTTGTGTTAAACAGTGGTTATGAGATGGAGTGGTTAGAAAACAGAGACTTGAAAAGCTCCTCAGACAGAAGTTGGCCATCTGTGTGGCTGCCTCATGTCAGCTTCTTCCTACTTGCTGGGATCTCCTTCCTCCCTAGTTTCTGTTTCTCATTCTGGCAGGAATCGTTTTCAGCAATTGCGCAAACACATGGAAGGAGATGCGATGCTTCTCTCCCGTGACCCTGCGGAATTTCGGGATTGGGAAGAGGAGCATTGAGGACCGAGTTCAAGAGGAGGCCCGCTGCCTGGTGGAGGAGCTGAGAAAAACCAATGGTAGGTGACCCTTACCCCACATCGCTGACTCTCCCTGCTCCTTCTCTATGCTGGCTGGGAAACCTTGCAGGGTGGGCGGAGCCTAAATCCTGAGGCCTGGTTGCCTCTCCAATGCAGCAGGGGTGGTTTGAAGAGAGAGTGGGGGAGTTTGTGCGGATCTGTGCTGTGTGTACAGCATGGTTCTGCGTCTGGTGCAGATGTGAAAGTTCATTTAATACTCTCCTGTCCCAAATCAGTTTCCTTTATTTTAAATCAGAAATCATGAAAGTAAGTTTTGAATGTTACTTTTAGGAAAGAATGTTTTCTCCATAGCATGAATGCTGTTGTCTATTGTAGAACATTTCATGGTGGAAACTTGGCAAATGCATATGGTGGCATTGACCCATCAGCCTTTTATGGGGCAAGAACCGCCCCTCGCGGCCTTTCATATATGCATGCTCAGCTTCACTGAGATGTCTGAGGATCCACCAGGCCTGTGCCTAGTGCTGGACACCAGTGGTGCTGTGTGCAGTTTTGTCTCCCTAGGCAAATCCCAACAAAGTTCCTGTCACTTACTATTCTCTGTAATCACACTGTTTACAAAAATTGCTCTCCCTTGTTGAGTCTACTTCCTCTATGGATTTATTTGTTTTGAGTGAATATAGCCAGTAACATAATTCTGCACATACACAAACATGAAGTGATTTATTTAACAAAATTTCAACTGTTGATAATAGCTGTTTATATTGACTTTCCTTAGCAGAGTGTGGCTTTGTTTCTGCTGTGCTTTCTCTCTGTGTTTATTAGATTTTGTTTGAGAAATTGTGACATATTTTCCTCCACAACCAGGTCTACTGCTCTGAGATGTGTTGCTCACAATGTGTCTGATTATCACTTCAGGTTCCAAATTACCTTGTTTTACAATTCTCTCTTCTAAGCAAAGTGAAAGACTGAAAATCGGGTTTTCTGTAGGTAACACATACATACACACAAATACACAGTTCCCAGGGCTTTCCAAATTATCCTCTACCTCACTGGGGTAAAAACACTTTGTCTAAATACGTGGAGTACTATAAATGTTAAGAAAGCCTGACAGAGAAGCAAGTAACTCAGGTATCCTAATGTCCTGTTCTCTACCATGTATTCTGACCACTTTTAATCAAGATGCCCTTTTGGAGGGGGCTGTGAGGTGTCTATAGCTATGAATTTGGGAGTTCTTTACCTATAAAGTTTATTGATCATTTGATGGTAACATTTGCACTGTACAAATCTGCCATTTAAAATGAAAACCTTGTAGGATCTTTGTCTTTAGTGTGCTGTACATTGAGATTTAATGCTATAACGAGTACTCAAACAGTATTTTTCACTTTATGTTTCTGTGTGGGAGCAAACTGTTGAAATCTTTACTTAATGTATGCTAAACTGATCTTCTGTATATAAAGAGAATCGAAAATGAATCTTGATGTGAATGGAAGGGGAGAGGGAGTGGATAAGGGGAGGGTTGCGGGTTGGAGGGATGTTATGGGGGGAAGCCATTGTAATCCATATTCTGTACTTTGGAAATTTATATTCATTAAATAAAAGTTAAAAAAATAAAATGAAAACCTCTCCTGCAGTTTCATTTGTTTCTTTAAAGGGAAAGACATTCAGACACACCACATACACACACACACACACACACCCCACAGACACACACAAAGAGAGAGAGACAGAGAGAGAGAGAGGGAGAGTTGTCTCATCTACTACTTCCTCCCCAGATTCCCACATAGCCAGGCCTATAATGAGCCAGAAGTGGGTACTCAATTAGGTCTCCCACTTGAGTGGCATGAACTCAGCTACTTGAACCATCACCTGTTGCCTCCAATAGTCTGAACTCTCAGGAAGCTGGAGTTAGGAGTGGGGCCTAGTGTTGAACCCAGCACTCTATCTGGAATGCAAATCATTTTAGACGGTATCATAAGCTTCATAATTTAGTTTTTGGTTTTTCTCATATTACAGGCATGCCTTCAGCTTTAACAATTTTTTTTCTTTCAAGTATGTGAATTTTCTCATAATTTGTCTCTTTTTCCCTCTCTACTGGTTCAACACTTCATTTTTCATTATTTGTGACTATTCGTTATTTTATCTATTAGAAGTTTCCTGGCCCACACTGTTTTCTGCCTTCCATTTCAGTGCTTTATTGTCTAGAGACATTGTACTCATGCATGATTCTGGTTTGAAAACCTGAATTATTACATTTAAAACAGTTTTCAGTATCCTTTCCAAATAGCAGATCTCTTTTGATAAAAGAGTGCATTGAAAAACAATAAATGTGATTCAGTATTTGAAATCTCAATATTTAGCCAGTTAGGTTGTAATGGTCAACTCAGGCTTATAGTAAAATTATGTTTGATTTCTTTTGTGCTACTTTTTCTTTTTAATGTCACAGGAATTTGTAGGCAAGATATTGCTTAAAATATCTAAATTAACATGAATAAAAATAACGTGCTTTATATGTATATTTAATGGTGTTTTAAAATTGTTTTCGATTCTTCAGCCTCACCCCGTGATCCCACCTTTATCCTGGGCTGTGCTCCCTCAAAGAGATCTGCTCCATTATTTTCCATAATAACTTTGATTATAAAGATGAGGATTTTCTTAAACTGATGGAAAGATTAAATGAAACTGTTAGGATTCTGAGCTCTCCATGGTTGGAGGTGGGAGTGAGATCTTTTGTTGCTGGGAAGCCATTTATGTTCCTTTATCTGACAGGTGCTAAATGCTACATGGACCAAGCTATGAAGAGAATGTTTAGACAGCACAGTCCCAGCAGAGCTGATGTCATTGAACACTGTGAAAGGTGATGGAAATTTTTATTTACACACAGCAAAATGAGTGTCCAAATAGTGGGCTGGCGTTTATGTCCATTATCTTCTTGTCCAGTGATTTTTCACTAAACTCCAAGCCCTATTTCTATGAAGCCACTTCAATGACTGAACACAGAATGTCTTTGTCAATCAATGGACATCCAGGCTGTTATTTTCTTAAAATATTTATGCATATGATGGCAGGATCAGAGAGAGAGGAAGAAACAAAGGGGAGAGGAGGAAGAGGAGAAGGAGAAGGAGAACAAAAGAGAGAGATACCTTCTATCTGCTGCTCACTTTCTGAACACCCACAACAAACATGGCTAGGACTCAAACCTGCATACAATATGAGATGCAGGCTTCACAAGTGGTAGCTTTACCTGCTGCACCACAATGCCGTCATTTCCTATTATATTTTAAGTTTGTAGCAAATGATTTATGAAACAAAATGAGAATCATATAAAGAGGAGATTATACTATAGAACAGGCCAGTGCCACAGTTCGCTAGGCTAATCCTCTGCCTGCGGTGCCAGTACCCTGAGTTCTAGTCCTGGTTGGGGCACTGGATCTGATGCGGTTGCTCCTCTTCCAGTCTAGCTCTCTGCTGTGGCCCGGGAGTGCAGTGGAGGATGGCCCAAGTGCTTGGGCCCTGCACCTGCATGGGAGACCAGCAGGAAGCACCTGGCTCCTGGCTTCAGATCAGTGCAGCGTGTGGGCAGCAGCGGCCATTGAGGGGTGAACCAACGGAAAAGGAAGACCTTTCTCTCTGTCTCTCTCTCACTGTCCATTCTGCCTGTCAAAAAAAATTATGTGTGAGTCTAGGAAATTAAATTTATCTTTGATAACCTGGTCAGACTTCTCATGCTCAAATATTTCTATAAGCATATAGAAATACCACATATTTATAGTAAAAGCATTTTTTAAGATGACACTATTTTATTCATATTTATATCTGTAATTCCTATTTATGGCAGGGTTTGCATGTATATATGTATACATACACGTATTATAATGTTTATCAAATTATTGTAATCTCTTTTAGTTTTGCAATACTTTCCCTGCTCTCACTGACTATTTCCTAGGAATCATAGAACCTTAGTAAAGAATATTGATAATACAAAAAAATTTATTATGCAGAAAGTGATAGAAAACCAAAAATTTCTGGATGTTTACAACCCTAGGGACTTTATTGATTGTTTTTTTGATCAAAATGGAGCAGGTAAGATGTTCACAACAGCTTGTTATTTGTTTTCTTGTGTATGTTTAGATTCATTGAAGAATTCTGTATATACAGTGGATATTTAAATGATCATCTGGTTTGACAAGCAATTTACATATCTACAGAATGAATGAACTCTCAGTATTATGAAAAATATTAGTGTACTTTATATAAATTTTGTGGAAATAAAAAATTAAAAGATAAGTTATTTTGGTGTAAGAAAACGAAAGCCAATATATATTTCCTATAATGTACATTACCATAAACGTGTTGAAGGCACATAATATAAAATTAAATTGTTAAATTATTAGAATAAATAGGTTTTGTTTTTAGATAAAAATAATCCTGCAAAGGAGAAACATAGAGTGCATCTCCTGTGCAAATAAATAATTACAAACAATGAAAAAATTACAAAGTGTCATGGTGTAATGTGAAGATGACATCATCATTGCACAAGTGTAAGGGAGAGGGGAACAAAGCTTAGTCTGCATATCCTACACATTGAAGGAAGTATTTAGAAATTTGCAGTGCAGGACAGGAGAGGGAATTTCAGATGGAGTGTGTGGTGTGTGTGGAGGTGTTCAGTTGTATAATGGGAAAGAATAGGTAGAAGAGAGAAATGGATTTAGCTGAGTGTAACACAATAACTTGTACAGACGTGGAGACAGAGGTTGGTGTCTTGAAGGCAACCTGGGAGCATGGATCATGTCATCACTGCACTCTTTGTTGAAAAGGTTATTTGCTCCCCACTGCATACATTGGCACCCTGGTCATAAGTCAAATGAACATAAATATAAGTTTGTTTGTAGGCTGTCAGTTCCATTCCATTGATCTATGTGTCTGTTATCGTGCCAGCTGTATATCTTGAAGTCTTAACTACTGTACTTTTCAGGTATAGAAGTGTGAGATTTTTAACATTGGTTGTTCTTTCTCAAAACCATTTTGGCTATAATAGGTTCCTTGAATTTCAATGAAAATTTTAGGACAAGCTTATAAATTTCCACAAAGACACTTGTGAATATTTAGAGGGATTGCATTAAATCCATAGTCTTTTCATTATTGTCACGTAAAAATTGAGGAGAAACTTACATAACATGAAATGGACCATTTTACATTTCACACTGGTGTTATTTAGTGTATTCTCAATGCTGTCCAAACACCAACTCTCTACTTTCAACACCTTTACATAACTGCACAGACTCCTATCCTTTCCATTAAATGATCGCTCCCCAAACTCCTAACCTGTCAGGCAGTGAGCTTTAATCTGCGTTTTGTCTCTGTGAATTTGCATATTATAGACACATCAAGTAAAAGTACTGAATGTATGTGACCATTTGTTTCTGGCTCCTTTATTTTAGCACACTGTTGAGAGGTTCACTGTGGCACGTATCATTACTTCATTCCTTTTTTGTAGCTGGATGGCATTCCACATTGCACGTACACATACCACAATTTGTTTATCATTCTGTTGATGGATGTTTGTGTTATTTCTTCTTTTGGCTCTTGGAAATAATGCTTTTATGAACATCTACATGTAGGATTCCTTATGGACACACTTTCATTTTTGTAGGGTATACCTAAATGTGAAATTTCTGGGTCATATGGTAATTTGCTTTCTTTATAATTACCATGGGAATACTGTTAACATTCTAAATCTGTAACAGTCTATTTTGAATTGATATTAACTTCAAATTGCATTTTTAATTCTTTCCCTATCTAGCTCCATTACCCCCTTTCTTTGTTATTTGTGGGTTGTAAGAAAAAATATTTATTCATGTCATCTTTAGATAGAAACACTTACTTCTTTTCTATTTGAATACATTTATTTTTTTTTTCATGTCTAATTTCTCTGGCTAGACCTTCTACAGCTATTCTGAATAGCAGTGGTGAAAGTACACATTGATTGTATTATTTTCCTCCTTTTTATTTCAGAGAATAAGATTTAGGCTTTAAAAATGTAATAAGATTCAGTTTTGTAATTTTTCAAAGCCTTCTGTATAATGATAAGGAAGTTTATTTGTATTTCCTGAGTCCCTTTTTATTGTGAACAGCACTGCATTATTCAAATTTCTTTGTTTCAAAATTTTATTAAGGCATTTCATATATACAAATTTAGGAACATAGTGATTTCTCCCAACCTATCCTTCCTCCCACTTGCACTCCTAACTTCTTTTTCCTCCCCTTCCCCCTTCTCTTCCCATTCTTATTTTTTGCAAACATCTATTTTCAGTTAACTTTATTACCCTACACTAGGCTAAGAGTTCAACACATAGTATGAAGAAAAAACAAACCTCCTCAATGGTTGAGACAAGGGCTATTCAAAACCATCACATCTAAAAGTGTCAATTTCATGCCTACAGATCTTTAAGTAAGCTATTAGTTGGCACAGATCAGAGAGAACATATAGTATTTATATTTTCTGGACAGACTTACTCCTCTAAGGAGAATGGTTTCCAGCTGCATCCGTTTTGTTAGAAAAGGCAGGATTACTGTTTTGTTTTTTTTTTAAACTGATCTATAATGTTCTATATTATGTATATATCATAATTTCTTTATCCAGTCTTCAGTTAAGGGACATCTGGGTTGATTCCATATCTAAGCTATTGTTAAATTTGCTGAAATAAACAAAGGGGTACATATAATTCTTTCATATGCTGATTTCTTTTTGTTTGGGTAAATTCTTAGGAGTGGAATGACTGGGTCTAATGGTAGGTCTGTATCAGATTTTTTAGGCATCCTCATACTGTTCTCCAAAGTGGCTGCACCAGTTTACATTCTCATCTACAGTGGTTTAGGGTGCCTTTTACTCCATACCCTCATCAGTATTTGTCATTTGTTGAGTTCTGTATGAGAGCCATTATAACTGGTGTGAGGTGAGAACTTATTGTGGTTTTGATTTGCATTTCCCTAATGGCTAGTGATCCTGAGCATGTGCTCAAGTATCTGTTGGCCATTTGAATTTCCTCTCTTGAAAAATGCCTGTTCAATTCCTTTGCCCGTTTCTTCACTGGGTTGATTGTTTTGTTGTTGTGGAATTTGTGGAGCTCTTTATAGTTTCTGGATGTGAAGCCTTTATCAGTTGCATAGTTTGCAAATAATTTCTCCCATTCTGTTGGTTGCCTCTTCCCTTTGTTGATTGTTTCTTCTGCAGTGCAAAAGCTTCTTAGTTTGATGTAATCCCACTTCAATTTTGGCTTTGATTGCCTGTGATTCTGGGGTCTTTTACAAGAAGTCCTTGCCTATGCCAATGACTTGCAGAGTTTCTCCAATGTTATTTAGTAATTTGATGCTATGGGGTCATAAATTTAGGTCTTTGATTCATTTTGAGTGAGTTTTTATATAAAGTAGAAGGTATGGTCTTATTTCATATTTCTGCATGTGGAGATCCAATTTTCTCAGCACCATTTTGTTTAAGAGACTGTCCTTACTCCAGGGATTGGTTTTAGCTCCTTCGTCAAAGATTAGCTGGTTGTAGAAGCATGGACTGATATCTGGAGTTTGTTCTGTTCCATTGGTCTATATTTCTTTTTTTTGTCAGTACTAGCCTATTTTGATGATAATTGCTGTGTAGTTGTGCAGTGTGACTTAAAATCTGGTATTGTGATGCCACCTGTTTTGTTTTTGTTGTGTAAGATTGCTTTATCTATTGTGGTCTCTTGTGATTCCATATGAATTGTAGAATTATTTTTCCAAGATCTGAGGAGAATGTCCTTGGTATTTTGTTTGGGATCAGATTGAATCCATAAATTGTTTTTGGTAGTATGGACATTTTGATGATATTGATTCTTCTAATCCATAAACATGGAAGATTTTCCCATTTTTTTTGTATCTTCTCCTACTTTTTTTCTTTATTGTTTTGTAATATTCATTGTATTGGTCTTTGACATCCTTTGTCAAATGTGTTCCAAGCTATTTATTTTTTGGTAGCTATTGTGAATGGAATTGATCTTAGAAGTTCTTTCTCAGCTATCAAATTTTCTGTGTATACAAAGGCATTGATATTTGTGTGCTGATTTTGTGTCTGCCAACTTTGCCATAGTCTTTTTTTTATAAGTCTCTATAGTCTCTTAGTGGAGTATTTTGGATCCCCTATATATAGAATCATGTCATCTGCAAATAGGGTAGTTTGACGTCCTCATTTCCAATTTGTGTCCCTTTGATTTCTTTTTCTTTTCTAATGGCTTTGACTAAAACTTCCAGTGCTATATTTAATAGCAATGGTGATAGTAGACATCCTTGTCTCATTTCGGATCTTATTGGACATGCTTGTAATTTTTTACCTCTCAATAAGAATCTGACTGTGGATTTATCATAGATTGCCTTGATTATGCTTAAGAATTTTTCTTCTATACACAATTTCCTTAATGTTTTCTTCATGAAAGTGTGTTTCATCATGAAAGGATGTCATATTTTATCAAACGCTTTCTCTGCATTTATTGTAATGATAATATTAGTTTTTTTGTTAATGTAATGCATCACATTGGTTGATTTGTGAATGTTAAGTCATCTCTGCATGTCAGGGATAAGTCCCACTTGGTCCAGGTGAATGACCTTTATGCTGTGTTGTTGGATCTGATTAGCTAATATTTTGTTAAGGATTTTTGTGTCTGTGTTCATCAGAGATATTGGTCTATAGATCTCTTTGTTGTTTCTATTTATTTATTTAATTATTTATTTTTAAAGATTTATTGATTGATTGATTATTTACTTCCCCAAAGAAACATTTTATTTAAAGAATACAGACTTCATGCATTTCATACATACAACATTAGGAATATAGTGATTCTTCCCACCATACCAGCCCTCCCACCCACTCTCCCATTCCTCATCCTCCTCCCTCTCCAATTCACAGTTGGCATCTGTCTCGTCTCAACTAGTTGCTGTGCACACAAGAGCTGGTGTAGCTGTTACCTGTATCCAAAATTGCATCCATCCTCTGTCACTCAGTTGCCAAGTGCTGTTGTGGAAGTTATGGGAGGGAGAAATGTTCCTCTTTTGCCCACTATGTTAGCAAGTATTGAGTCCCCCACAGGGCTCCAGGACAGACTCATGGTAGGTTCTCCCCCCAGCTATATTGCCAGTAGCATGGGCTGCTACAGTATGATCTCACCTCACTTTCCATAGCTGTTTTCTCTTAGGCGCCCAGCCGCTGAGTTCCCGTGTTGTGTCCATGTTCATGCTGTGCGTCTGTGCCCTCCGCATAGATTCTGTCTGGAGAATTTCCACCACAGTTTTCTCCCTAACTTTCCCCTTGGAATGCAGTATCTTCAATTTTTTTTAACTATCTTTCCCTATAGAGCAGTAAGCTCCCTTCCTATTCTGGCAACTTGAACTCTTACTGCTAATGCTTTTTAAAAATCTGTTAAGATGATTTTTTTTCCACATTCTAAAAATGGCTTATCCTACACTGATCGCTTTTCTTTTAACCACCCCTGAATTTCTTGGATAAATTATATTTGATTAGGATGTATAATACATAAAGAAGTTTAAAGTGTGGCAAAATGTGCATAACAGAAAAGTTGTTAAACTAATTATTTAAGAGGAGCAACATTTGGTCCCATTGAGCACATTCACTTTGTTTTGTAACTATCACCACCATCCATACCAGAATTATTTTATTCTACAAAACAGAAACTTAATATCTATTAAATAATAATTTCTTGCTCTCCAGTCCCTGTCAACCATCATTCTACGTGCTGTTTCCTGGTATTAGCTATTCTAGGTACCTATAACTGGAAACACAAAATGTTTTTCCTTCTGGGACTGGCTTTTCCTACTTGGCATAATGTTGTTATTATACACTGTATCTTTTTATGTTATATCCAGTAACATATATTTATAATTTCGCTATAAGATTTATTTAAAAACACATATTAAAAACATAAAAATATTAATTTTTACCATTACCTATATATTTACTCTTTTTTAATTATTTTCTTTAAATATTTATTTATTTATTTGAAAGGCAGAGTTACAGACATTACGAGAGAGATCTGCCATCCACTGGTTCACTCCCCAAATGTCTGCAATATCCAGAGCTATGCCAATCCAAAGCCAGGAGCCAGGAGCTTCTACCTGTTTTCCCACAAGTGGGCAGGAGCCCAAGCACTTGGGCCATCTCCCACTACTTTCCCAAGAGCATTAGCAGGAGCTGGACTGGGAGTGGAGAAGCCGGGACTTGAAGTGGTGTCTATATGGGATGCTGGCACTGCAGGAGGTGACTTTACCTGCTACACCACAGTGCCAGCTGCGCATAGTTATTCTTAACAGGAATACTTATCTCTTAGTATATCTTCAAATTCTGAGTTTCTCTTTGTTTTTCCTTTATTTTCTTTCTCATTATTGTTATATTCTACTTTTTCACACATATTCTTGTAACTGTATTTCATTCTTTGTATATAATTTTCTTCAGCTCTTGAACATTTTAGAAATTTAACTTTAAGATTTTATCATGAGACCAATGACTTTGTTTCCTCAGAAATTACTTCTGTAAAATCATTTTTTTAAAATATTTATCTATTTAGTTGAAATGTAGAGTTACAGAGAGGCAGAGCAGAGAGAGGCAGAGGCAGAGGCAGAGAGAGAGAGAGAGAGAGAGAGAGAGAAAGGTCTTCTAGCCACAGGTTCACTCCATAGATGACCGCAATGGCCGGAGCTATACCAAACCGAAGCTGGGAGCCTGGAGCTTTCTCCAGGTCTCCCAAGTGGGTGCAAAGGCTCAAAGACTTGGATCATCTTTTACTGCTTTCCCAGGCTATAGCAGAGATCTGGATCAGAAGAGGAGTAGTCAGGACTCGAACTGGCGCTCAAAAGGTACACCAGCACTGCAGGTGGTGGCTTTGCCCACAGTGCTAGAGTGTTGTCCCTGTAAAATCATTTTTAAATTCTGAATGGGTCATATTTCTTGCTTCTTTGTATACCATGTAATTTTTTGTTGAGAAATGGACATAATATGTCAATTCTGGAAATGATAATTTTCTGCATCACACAAATTGTATTTTACCTTGACAAAGCCTGCAATTACATATTTATTTAGAAAATATTAAATTATTTTACCAAAGGTTATATTTCCTGTCATGTGGTCACTTGGATCTTGTTCTGTTTTCTCTGCTACTGGTCAGTGTGTGACAGATTTTGTTAAAATCGGGTCCAGTAAAAATAGAAAAAAAAAATGTTAAAGTCATTGTGCTTCTTTAAATTCCTCACTTAATGCCCTGGAGAAGTTGTTGGAGCACATGGGATTGAAACAATGCCCAGCCCATCAGCAACCAAAAGGCACAACTCCTTATTTTTAAAGGAAAAAATTCCCCTTGCCCAGTCTGGGACCAGAAAGCCACACAGCAGCATAGGACACTGGCCCCAAAATTGCCTGCCACAGAGCTGAGGTACGACGTATGTTGGCCTCTACTTATACGAGAAACGCCAAAATTCCCAGAAATACAGCAGACAAGTTCTTCATCAAGCACTAGCCTGAAGGCTGCAAGTGTCTGATGAGAACCCAGAGTCCTGAAATACTTTCCCCAGACAGATGTTTCAAGGTCAGTGATTTTCTTTTCCTGCAGGGACTGATTCCTGAACTTCCTGATAGCATGCTTGTGGCATTGCTCTAGAATTGCCATCATAGCAGTATTACTGCTCTATTTTATGGAAAGCCTACCACTTTGCTATTTTTTTGTGTGTCTTTGTGTAGCAAATGTATGTGCTGAGAGGATTTAGTTTATTTTCAGAGTATTGATTATATAACACTGATATGCACAGATCATTTCGATATTATAAAAACTTCATTAATATAATGCCTACTGAGGGACTGGTTAGAAAACTAAAACTATAAATATAAATGATCTCTTGTCCTCAATATTTAAAAATTTCTCCTTCCGATAGGTTCTCTGTCATGCAATCTTTTCAGTCCTTTCCAAACGCGCATGTCCTTTTCAATGGCTTATTCTCTCCTAACATACAGTGTGTGAGAACCCCATACAGTTAGTCCATTAGTCCTGGCATCAGCACTACTCCTATTCTGTCCTTGGTCAGTGTGCACAATGAACGTCTCAGATGTATCTTCATGACCACAGCGTCTCTTCAACTTGTACCTCCCGATTCATTCCTGTGTGTGTCCCCCGTCCATCTTGCCAGTTGCTTCCCTTCTGGACACAGTGGTGCTGACCTCATCATTTCTTGAGGAACCTTTTATCATTCTAGGTTTTGCTGCCATATCAGCTTTACATACTTTTAGCTTCGTAATGAACTTGCAGGTACAATTGATTCCATATCAAGTTTTGGCAGAAGGCGAAAATTGTGAACTCTATATTGGGCATGAAATAATTTCATGAGGTGCTCCTAACTTACTGATATAATTATTTATTAAGATTATGCTGTGTGTAAACAGAAGGAAATGTAGTTAATGCTGGCTTAAAAAATGATTCATTTACATCAAATACAAGGTGACTCAAGTTCAGACAATCTGGCAATAATACAGAAGTTACTAAGCATTTGAGTTGAGTGACCTCCATTTTCCCTTGTCATTTTGGGACTGGCTAATTTAACTAAACATAAGGTTTCTATCGCTAAAGCTAGGAATTCACTTTTTATGTGTATCACACAGTATATTCAACAGTATGCATATAATCATGGTTTCTTTATCCAGTCATTAGGTGATGGAAAGCTGAGTTCAGTCTAAAGCTTATCTACTATGAATTGAGGTAAAATAAACATAGGGATTCCTTATGTTTACATATGATTTTTAGCATAAATTTTTTCAAGATCTGAAAAGAATGTCCTTGGTATTTTTCAAATTGTTTGGGGTGGTATGGACATTTATGATATTATGCTTTACAATAGAAGAAAATGGAAGAGTTTTCCATTTTTTATGTATTTTTCTATTTTTACTTAATTTTTTAACATTTTCATTGTAGAGATCTTTCACACCCTTGGTTAAATTTATTTCAAGGCCAGCGCCATGGCTCTATAGGCTAATCCTCTGCCTGCGGTGCAGGCACACCGGGTTCTAGTCCTAGTTGGGGCACCAGATTCTGTCCTGGTCGCTCCTCTTCCTGTCCAGCTCTCTGCTGTGGCCCAGGAGTGCAGTGGAGGATGGCCCAAGTGCTTGGGCCCTGCACACCATGGGAGACCAGGAGAAGCACCTGGCTCCTGGCTTTGGATCAGCGTGGTGCGCTGGCAGCAGAATGCCGGCTGCAGCGTCCATTGTGGGGTGAACCAACAGAAGGAAGACCTTTCTCTCTGTCTCTCTCACTGTCCACTCTGCCTATCAAAAAAATATTTCAAGATATTTAAATTTTTGTAACTATTTTCAATGAAGCTAATCTTACAATTTCTTTCTCAACCATGGCATTGTCTTTGTATCCAAATATTACTGATGTATTTATGTATTGATTTTATATCCTGCAGATTCTCTCATGAGTTCCAATAGTCCCTTGGTGGAGTCATTTGGTTCCCTTAAATAAAGGATCATGTCATCTGCAAACAGGGAGACTTTGACTTCCTGCTTTCCAATTTGTATCCCTTTGATTTCTTTATTGCACAATAGCTCTGACAAAATTTCTGGAACTGTATTGAATAGTAATGGTGAAAGTGGACCTCTTTGTCTTGTTCCACATCTTAATGGATATGCTTCCAATTTTTTCACATTGAATATGATGCTGGATGTTGGTTTGTCCTATATATTTATATGGGAATGATCCTTCTATACACATTTTCCTTAAAGTTTGGATCATGAAATGGTGCTTTATATTATTAAAGGATTTCTCTGCACCTATTGAGTTAATCATATGGTTTTTATTTCACAATTGTTAATATGATGAATCTCACTTATTGAATTGCATATGGTGTACCTTGTCTGCATACCAGGGTTAAATCTCACTTGGTTCAATTGAATACTGATTCTGAAATGTTGGATTTGAATAGCTAGTATTCATCTGAGAATTCTTGCTAAATGCTCATCTGGGATTTTGGTCTCTAGTTCTCTTTCTTTGCAGTATTTTTTCTGGTTTTGGAACTAGAAAACTTTTTGGTACCATGCTACCGTCTAGGGAACTGGTAAATTCCTTTTTGTACACGATCAGGAGCACAACCCGCAATGTCCATGGACTTTCTCTGCTCACAATACATCCTCATTATTCACCAGGTTACTGAGGCTCTGGGTTGTTGACACATTCCTTCCACCCTGAGAAATCTAAACTATAGGTTGATTGAATTCTTCCTCTAGATGCATACTCGGGATACCTAAGATATCTTCCTAGAAGGTAAAATTGAGAAGACTTCCTGTCACACACCATGATAAAGATGTTCAACTCCACAACTTCATTGAAATTCTTCTATGTGGTGTCTCTCACCCTGCAGAGTCTTGTCTGGAGATATAAGTATAAGCAAGCACAGAACAGTACTCAAAGACCTCACCCAAATTAGTGACTAGTTGAGTAAAGATAATCAGTTTCCATTGTTTTTAGTGCTGTACGAGAGGGATGCATACTCTGCAGGGGGTAGGGAGGAAGTATGGAGAAAAGATACCTGGTTCTTGCTCTCTCATATCCAATTGTGAGGCATGGTGTGGAGTACCCAACATTCTGATAGTAAAGATGACATTTCATCTGGCCCAAAAGAAATAGACGTAATGGACAGAAGAGAAATGAAGCACAGTATTAAGGACATAATGAATGAAAGGATCAGAAAACTGTTCTTATGCAGTCAGAAAAAACAGTAGAATGCAAAACCTGAAATTTGTGCATCAAAGTTGCTGAAAAATGTGCATGGCTAGGGCTAAGAGGAGAGAGAAGTGTGCCAGGCCTTATACATTTGTCTATACAAACCTTTCCAAACTTTCATCCATGCATCCATCCACACATCCATGCATCCATCAATTACCATCTATTTTCTTTGTACCAGTTACTAACACAGTGTTTGTTACATTCAGAGTTACAGACCTGCAAGTGATCGCCCTCTGTTATATATTAATGTTAGCCATCATAAAACACACCGAACACCAGAGTAAGGGAAAGGGTTTATTGGGAAACACCCTACAAACCGGAGTGAAGGGGCAGCGAAGGAAAAAGAGAATGCATGTCTGGGATGGATGTCTAATATAGTTTTTCCAGGGGGTGGGCAGTGAGGTAGGAATTAGCCAATCCCATTAGGTTGGGGGTGGAGCTTGGCACAGGTAGTTTGGGCCATGTGGCTACCTGGCTTTCAGTAATGGCGGCCGGTACCGGGGCATAGAATGTCAGTAATGGCGGCGGGTACCGGGGCATAGAATTTAGATCACGCCACAGATAAGAGACTGCACCTGTGCCAGTTTACTAACACCTCTCTCTGTTTGTTATTTTCAGGAAAACGGATCTGTGTGGGAGAGGGCCTGGCCTCCATTTTGCAGAACTTTGAACTGCAATCTCCGGTTGAGCCAAAGTACATGGACATCACTGCAGTTGTCAACGGATTTGTTTCTGTGCCACCTTCATACCAGCTATGCTTCATTCCTATTTGAAAGAGAAGAAACTCTCTTCATCTGAACTGTTGTCTGCAACTCCCAATCTTTAGAGGCATTGTCTATCCATTAACTCCTATAATATTTAATTTTATTTAGTTTCCTCCACTTCAATCCATGATGCATGATCAGCCCTCACGGTTGGTGCAGGTTTGCTTAAGGTGGGGCTCAGCTCAGTAACCTCCATGGTGTGGTGTGATGCAACTAGCCATTGTGTCACATGGGCCTCTGCACCAGACTGGGACATGATGCATGGACTTCATCCTGTTGAGGATCTGCACTTGTGGGAAGGGCAGCAAATGCTGAAGACATTCAGTGTAGATTCACTGGTGATAAGGGAGCATTTCTCACTGTTTACACCATGTCCATGGTTGAAGTGGAGGGTGCTGTCATGATTCAAGTATTCACCTCTCTCTGCATTAAGACAGCATTTTTTAGAGTGGTCATCACAGTAAGACAAAAACCTGGCATTAGCTTATCAACATTAGCTGCAACATAATTGAAACCCACAATCAGTTTTCTTCACATTTACAAGAAAATGAATATTCAGAAGTGTCTGCTTACATGGACAGGTCCACACCCCTGATACATCGGGTTATATGCAAGGTAGCAAAAAATCCTGGGAAAAATTCTCACTATTCAGAAAACAACAATTTATTTCAACTTCTGCAAGAAAGATCAGGGCTCTGGAATATGAAACCACTTCCAGCAAAACACAGAAGTCAAAACGCAATAGAAACTACTAAGGGCAACTGATGAAAAGCTCAGGATTTCCACAGCGAGCTGTGGGACTAGTGTGCAGAATCAGACCACTTGTCTGCAGGACAGTGGCTCAAATTCAAAGACCTAGAAGCTCCCTTGGGGGAACAGAATGCAGGAAATGTGGAAGCAAGAGATGTAGAGAATGTTGACCACCCAGGGAAGGGCACAGAGCTGAGTGCGCAGTTAGACATTCCAAAGTAAAAGAACAACCTAGTTGTTGGGATGTTCTTACTGCTTTGGGAGATTCCTCTGCTTGCCATCTCTTCAATTTCATGTAATTCTCATTATCAGCATGTTGGCACTCAGCGCTTTATTCCAGCTCCTTCCAGAGACAACCTCTCCATTGAGCTCTCGGTAAACACTGTTTACCATCCAGCAGTTTGGAAGGTAGATGGAGGATTTTGAGGTGTACTGACTGAAGGGGGTTTCTCACCAGAATAATGAATATTTGAAAGATCTTCATCCAAAGTAAAGGACGCCATAGTTCTTCCTTGATTCTTGGAAATCCGCAGTTTCTCAACTTCATCTCTTTCAGGTACTTAAGTCCATTGCGGTGAAAAATTTTTAGAAACCTTGACCAGACACACTCCAGTGTACTGTTTGGCTCCAGTCACATTGAGTTCCCTGTACTTGGCCATGAGTCTATTGGAGGTGGAAGTGAGTGAACTGGAGCAGCGGCCTCAGGTTCTTGGGTGCTGTGGGGCAAGTCTCCTGAGCAAAAAGTAGCCAGGGTAGAAGGTGGACTGCAAGGAGGCAGTGCTGATCACTGGCCAGGGTACTAGGAAACCTGGAAGTGAGGAATACAGGAGGTTATGATATTAAAATATGAATTGTGTGGTCAAGGATGGTAGTGTGGAGGAATCACTATGTTCGTAAATTTGTATGTATGAAATGCAGGAAATTAGTATTCCTTATATTAAAATAAGTGCTGGGAATCAATGACTTTGAACAGTCCTTGTTTTGACCGTCGAGGAGCAGTTTTTTGTTCTCCTTCATAGTATTTTGTTGAACACTTTATTCAACATAGAGTTAATCATATTTGTATAGTGTAAATTGAAAATGATATTAGTAAAATCAAGAGTTTGAATTAGAAAAAGAGGAGGAGAGCCTAGGGAGATTACTGACACCATAAAAAAGAGTGTCAAATTGCTAAGTCAACAACAGGAGTCACTGTTTGCGTACTCCTCATGTAAGATCTCTGGCCTTAATATGTTGTTCAATGTGAATTAACACTATAACTAGTACTGAAACAATATTTTACACTTTATGCTCTGTGTGGGTGCAAACTGATAAAATATTATTATATACTAAATTGATCTGTATATAAAGAGAATTGAAAATGAATCTTGATGTAAATGGAATGGGAGAGGGAGCGAGACATGGGAGGTTTGCAGGTGGGAGGGAAGTTATGGGGGGGAAAAGCCATTGTAATCCATAAACTGTACTTAAGAAATTTAGATTTACCAAATAAAAGTTTTTTTTTTTTTTTAAAAAAAAAGAGGAGGAAGAAGGGTGGGAGTATGGGTGGATGGGTCAGCATTGTGGGAATATTAACTGTTGTACCTGTGAAATGTATAGTTTGCAACTGTAAAATTGTATAGTTCTGCATATATTTGCAAAAATTTACATCTAACAGTACAGTTTACAAACTTACCATGGGATACCAAATCCCTTTAAGCTCAGTGGTAAAAATAGCATTTTAAGTGTTAAAGTCAGCATTTGGATAGGATTAAGTGTTAAACTGATCATATAGATTGGATTAAGTTTTTGGTAACACAAATGGAATTAAAAAGGAGCAAATATTCCAACATGGGAAGCAATTCACACAGCAGACTCACAGAATGGAGCATCTGGGACTTGATTTGGAGCCAATGACGATGCTGAACTGCAGGTGGTGGCTTTACGCATTATGCCACAGCACCAGTCTGGAACACTGGGATTCTAAGACAATCACTTTTACTGATGTACTGATGACACTATATATCACTGAGGTAAGAATTGCTCATTTCTGAACATCAAAATAAATTTGGGGCCGGCGCCGTGGCTCAACAGGCTAATCCTTTGCCTAGCAGCGCCGGAACCCCAGGTTCTAGTCCCGGTCGGGGCGCCAGATTCTGTCCCGGTTGCCCCTCTTCCAGGACAGCTCTTTGCTGTGGCCAGGGAGTGCAGTGGAGGATGGCCCAAGTGCTTGGGCCCTGCACCCCATGGGAGACCAGGAGAAGTAACTGGCTCCTGCCTTCGGATCAGCGTGATGCGCCGGCCGCAGCACGCCAGCTGCGGCTGCCATTGGAGGGTGAACCAACGGCAAAAATGAAGACCTTTCTCTCTGTCTCTCTCTCTCTCTCTCACTGTCTACTCTGCCTGTCAAAAACAAACAAACAAATAAATAAATAAATAAATAAATTTGGAATAGTTGATCTCAGACATCACTTTTATCTTTGGATTTTATATGATCGTGGGACTAGTGTTTGGTGTAACACTTAATGTGCCATTTGGGACTCCTGCATTCCCTAGCAGGGCCTGAGTTTCAGTCTCAGTGCTGCTCTCCATTCCATTGTCCTGAGAATGCACACCCTGAGAGGATGCAGGCTTGACTCACATTCCTGGGGCCATGCTACCTACGTGGTTGTCTTGTGTCGAGTTCCTGGCTCTCAATTTTAGTCTAACACATCACCAGATACTATGGACATTAGAGGAGTAACCCGCAGATGGGTGGTCTCTCTCTCTCACCTTTCTTTCCCAGTCCATCTCTCTCCTTTTCAAAAAAGATTATCCATGATTTTTATAAACACTATGTGCATATAAACAGTCCAGGCAAGATGTCAACTCATGGGAAAGGAGGAGAAGAAGAGCAGGGTCACATATGTTCAAGGAGTAATGTGATTGCTGTACAGAGAGTGACAGAGGTCAGAGAACACAAAATAATTGGTGATGTTCTGTTAAGAGTTTAGAACTATGTGAATTAGGCAGAAAATTTCTTCTCTTTCTCCTGAATGTTGCATGAATCAAGAAGTGGAACTGTTCAAGTTCTAAACCGTATTGAACCTGATTTTGATCAATTATTGTGGTAATCATTCACTAAATTCATGTTGATTATGAAAGCCACAGGTTAGAGTGAATCACACAATAGTGAATCAAAGCACACTCTGAAAATGTTGGTGAACCCAGTTGAACTGAATGCCTTTTTCAAAGAACAGAGCAACACATGGAACACATGGAATCAGTTCAGAAGTCGAACATCAGCAGTTTGTGTGTCTTTGATCTTGGGACTGAATCTCCCAGGCCACGTTTCTCATCCCTCAAATGGAATGATTTTACCTTTTTTAGGCAAAGTTAACAGAATCCAAATAATGTGTAGGGTGTGAAACTCTTTGTTAATTGTCAGAATCTCTCTATTCATGACCAACAAAACATTCTCTAAGGTGTTTCAAGACAAAGCTTAATTTTTGCGAATAATTTTAGAAATAATAGCACTAGCCAATTTACAGAAACATCTGATGATACTGTAAGAACATGCCTTTGTATAAGCATAGTCGTTGGTGATCTAGTAACGTTTATCTTTCAGTGAGGTTTAGATTCTCATGAACACAGTGTCACCTCCTGCTCAGGTCAACAAGTTGTGGTTCTTTGAGCTGTGGGTCCACTGAATGATTTCCCTTCCTCTCCTCCTCTATTGCATCTGCAAGAGCATTCTTTCTATTATTTCCCTGAATTGCTGCATTATTTCACTTTTCATTTCAGACCATGACAGGCCCAAACCAACAGAATCATCCTTGGCTAGAGTTGATCTTGAGGTGAGGGTAGTTTTAGTTTCCCAAGAGTTTCCAGCAAATTCTCTGAGATTGTCTCTTCTCTTTTTGGCACCAACCAAGCTTTCCTCAACAGTGATTTAAAGTGAAGAACCCTGTCTTTTTCTGCTCATGTGAGCACATGTGATTTCTTTATCCTTGGAGTCAATTAAAGGACCTCCTATTGGGTGCGATGTCTGCTTTATTATGAACATAGTGTGTTGTTTATTGAGAGTAAATAATATTTTACCTTTCCTTTATTTGTTGAAGTTGTTCTGGAGGCTGCCTTTGTGTAGGACATAGTACACAAGATGGGAATCAGAAGATCTCATAGAAATCCCCCAGAATAGACAATGTGGCATATTCATTCAGCTGCTGCTTTTGACACAGGCATTCAATGCCAGAAGCTTGGGTTTGATTCCTGGCTTCACTGTTTGAGCTGGTTTATGCTAGTGCTATACCTGGGGTCAGCATATGATTTCTCAGCTCCTGGGGCCCTTGCACCCATGGGGTAAACCTGGATTGACTTCTGGGTTTCTGATTTCACCTGTCTCAGCCTTTGCTGTCATTGGAATTTGGGGGAGTGAACAAAGATACAGGAAATGATTCTCTAAGTCTGTTTACTCTCTCTCTTTTTCTCTCTCTCTTTCTGCCTTCCAATAAAGAAAAATAAAGTTTTAAAAGCTATATTAAAATGTATTTAAAGCAATTATCCAGACCAAATTGAACACAAAATCTCAAATTCCCTTCTGTGACTTGTGAGCTCTTTGACCCTGGCCAAGTCCTCTGTTGTCTATGAATCTCTATTGATTTGAAAAACAAAAACTAACATTCTCTGCTTTCTCGAGTTTTCCTTTTAAAATTTAATCATGGAAATCATGCCACTTGATTTACCTAGTGACTTGGTAATTGCTTTTGTTCAATAGGTATGGTTTATGGTTATTTTCTAATGTTTAGTTATCTATAATATTAGTAGAGTATATTAAATATTTGAAGAGCTGCCATCATTGAGTACTAAGTGCTTAATTTTTGACATAGCTTTAAGGCACATTAACATATATATTGTATATGCATATATATAATACATTGATATACAAGTCATAGCATACTGTGATTTCTTTAGTCATAAATTCTCTACTGGTCATTATAACACAGACATAGAATTTGGCATGATTTTGTTGTATCATAATTAATTCTGTATTATGACAGCACATTGAAAGGACCTGTTTTTTTTTTTTTTTAAATTACCAATACATGGGCACAGCCTAATATAATGAAATTACAATTTCCCGAGTGGGCACAGGAAACAAATTGATGGGACTATGTTGTTTTCATTTCTGTCATGGAGGCAAAGTCCACTCAGAAGAGAGGATAAAGTGCATCGTTGCTTGACCCATCAGAGAAGCATATTAGCAAGAGTGGCATAGAGCCTGTGCTTCCCAGCTCACAAGGATCCCAGAAAGAAGAGAATGGATCCAGTTGTGGTCCTGGTGTTGGGGCTCTGCTGTTTACTTCTCCTTTCACTCTGGAAGCAGAATTCCGGGAGGGGGAAGCTCCCTCCTGGCCCCACTCCTTTCCCCATCATTGGAAATATTCTCCAGATAGATGTTAAGGACATCAGCAGATCCCTAACTAAGGTAAGTATTCATTATGCTCCTCCTGTGGCATGCAAAGTGAAAATAGATAGACTCTTTTTAAAATAAAATCTATTCCTCGATGCACACTCTTATAACAGATGATTATAAATCAAAATGCTCCCTATAAGCTTTGATGCTTCTTCTACCAATTTCAGGAGTTGAGTAAAGAAATATTTAGGTCCCTGTAGATAGAATAAAAATAACTTAGTGACAAAAATCAGGAGTATGTGTTAGGGTCTGAAAAAGCCCACCGCCCGAGGAACGACTCCAAGAGACTTATCCTCTCATGCAACCAGCAAAGGGTTAAATTTATTGATCCAACATGTTGGGGCCCTCTGACAAGGACAGAGGAGCAGTGAGGAACTACAGCATAGGGTTTATAAAGGCAAAAACTGCAAAATCGGGAGGGGGGAGAGAATACACGGTTGCTAAGCGGTTGCTAAAATCTTACAATCAGCAATTATGATTTTAAGACATAGACAAATCACATCTTCATTATTAGCCCAGGTAACCCAGGTGCAACCTTTCTACTTTTAAGCTTGAGCAATCATGCTAGGGGGTTTTTGTGCGTTGCCAAGGGTGGTGTAGTGCACTGCTATTGTCCGACTATTTGAGATCATAGCTTCAGACCAGAGTCTCACGGTGGGGGGGGGGGGTGCTTTCCCAGAATGCAGTCTCAAGTGCTCCAAAATGGAGTCCCTACTGTCAAGGTGCTACTTACTCTGTCTTATTTTCACAGCTGCACCAGGAAGGTTTAAACCTGTAAGCTTAAGCTTAACTTTTGACACCCACACATATACAATTTTTAATTCTTCATATGCTCACCTTCGTTGATTTCAGCCATATGCCTGAACATCAGTGATAAGTGAAGAGCTCCTGATAGAAATTTCATTCAAGAAATCATCTATTGTATTATACATTTGGTTTCTTTTTTCAGAATATCCATGAATCTTGAACTTCTCGGCAGAATCAATAAAAACTGGTATTAAGCTATGGGTTCTGGAGTAGTCTAGGTGAATGAAAGAAAGAAGTAAACATTCAGTGGCCAACTGGTGGCATCATAATTCTTTTAGATTCTGAGAAACCCTGCTGTGTGGCCTGGAATCTTACAGGGTAGAAGAAATTGTTCCTCCCTGGGATGCTGCTTGCATTGTCTTGTCCCTGCCTCTGGTGCTGCTGCTGCTGCTGCTTCTTCTTCTTCTTCTTCTTCTTCTTCTTCTTCTTCTTCTCCTTCTCCTTCTCCTTCTCCTTCTCCTTCTCTTCTTTCTCCTCCTCCTCTGGATGCTCCTCCTACTTTTCACCCCAACCTTTCCCTTGTCACCCCTCCCTCCTTCTCCTCCTCCTTTTCTTCCTTTTCCTCTTCTTCTCCTCTGTCTTGTTCTATTCTCTTCCTCATTCTTATTCTACTTCTTCAAGATTTATTTGATTTACTCAAAAGACAGAGTGACAGAAACATTGGACAGACAAAGCAAGAGATCTGGCCAGCATTGCAGCAAAGCCACTTGAGCCTCCTATTATGATGCCAGCTTCTTTATTTATAAAGTAGTGCAAATAAAGTTGTTCAGTGTATTATTTGAGAATTAAATGTAAACTGCATACCAACTACTTCTGCCAGCGTATGGTGCAACATAGGTCATTCAGGAGTGGCAGCCATAATAGTCACTATCATATTTAGTTATAAATAAAAATATTTGAATCCAAGGCAGAATAAAGAGACTACATAGACAATGCTAATTTCCATCTGAATCAGACACACTCTGCGGCTGACATGTAATTTCTTTGGTGATATTTATTTCTCTCCTCAGTTCTCAGAACGCTATGGCCCCGTGTTCACTGTGTATCTGGGCATGAAGCCCACTGTGGTGCTGCATGGATACGAGGCAGTGAAGGAAGCCCTGGTTGATCTTGGAGAGGAGTTTGCTGGAAGAGGCAGTGTGCCTATACTTGATAAAGTTAATAAGGGACTTGGTAAGTGTGTGTGTGTGTGTGTGTGTGTGTGTGTGAGTGTGTGTGTAACAGTGGTAATAGGGTGGAAATGATGGAAAACAGAGACTTCAAAAGCTCCCCAGAAGAGCTTGGCCATCTGTGTGGCTGCCTCATGTCAGCTTCTTCCTACTTGCTGGGATCTCCCTCCTTCCTAGTTTCTGTTTCTCATTCTGGCAGGAATCATTTTCAGCAATGCAAAAAGATGGAAGGAGATGCGACGCTTCTCGCTCATGACCCTGCGGAATTTCGGGATTGGGAAGAGGAGCATTGAGGACCGAGTTCAAGAGGAGCCCCGCTGCCTGGTGGAGGAGCTGAGAAAAACCAATGGTGGGTGACCCTTACCCCACATCGCTGACCTCACACTGCACCCTTAATATGCTGTGCTGGGAAACCTTGCAGTGTGGGTATAGCCTTCATCCTGAGGCCTGGTTGCTGCTCCCATGGTGGGAGGGGAAGTTTGGAGCAGAGAAGTGGGGAGTTTGTACGGATCTGGTTGTGTGTACAGCCTGGTTCTGAGTCTATTGTGGTTAGAAAAATAAACTTAATACTCTTCTGTCCCAAGCGGTTTCTATAATTTAAAAAAAAAAATTTTGACAGCAGAGTTAGACAGAGAGAGAGAGAGACAGAGAGAAAGGTCTTCCTTTTCTGTTGGTTCACCCCCCAAATTGCTGCCACAGCTGGCATGCTGCACAAATCCGAAGCCAGGATCCAGGTGCTTCCTCCTGGTCTCCTATGCGGGTTTATGGCCCAAACACTTGGGCCATCCTCTAGTGCCTTCCCGAGCCACAGCAGAGAGCTGGACTGGAAGAGGAGCAACCGGGACAGAATCCAATGCCCCAACTGGGACTAGAACCCAGGGTGCTGGTGCCAAAGGCAGAGAATTAGCCTAGTGAGCTGCAGTGCCAGCCAGGTTCTATAATTTGCAATCAGAAATCATGACTATAGTTTTTGAATGTAATTTCTGAAAGTATTGAAGAGCAATATTTTCCCCATAGACTGAATGCTGCTATCTATTGCAGAACATTTCATGGTGGAAACTTGGCAAATGCATATGGTGGCAAAGACCCATCAGCCTCTTAAGGGACAAGAACTGCCCCTCGTGGGCGTTCACATCTGCATGCTCAGCTTAACTGACATGTCTGAGGTTTCCCCAGGCCCGTGATTAGTGCTGGACACCAGTGGTGCTACGTGCAGATTGTCTCCCTAGGCAATTCCTAACAAAGTTCTTGTCACTTACTATGCTCTGTCATCCATATTTTTCTAAATTGCTGCCCCTTGTTGTGTCTACTTCCTTTATTGATTTAAATTTTGAGTAAATATATCCTGTAACATAATACACATACACTCTACCATAAAATGATTTATTTAACAAGATTTCCAGAGTTAAAATAGCTCTTAATTTCATTTTCCAAAGTAGAGAGTGTTTCTTTTCTACTTTGCTTTTCTCCTTCTAGTCTTTAGAATGTGAGTCAGAAATTGCGATTATAATTTTTCTACCACCACAAAGTCTACTACTCCATGATGTGTTGTTCACCATGTGTCTGATTATGAGCTCAGATAAAAATTTCCTTGTCTTATAATGCTCACTTCTAAGCAAAGTAAAAAACTAAAATTAGGTGTTTTATAAATAATACATAGGTACACACACAAATACCCAGGTCTCAACGTTTTCCAAATGATCCTCTACCTCCTTGAGGTAAAATAAAATTTCATCTAAAAACTTAGATTTCTGTACACGTTAAAAAGTTTTAAAAAAGTGTGATATAGAAACAACTAACTCAAGTCTCCTAATGTCCTATACCCCACCATGTATTGTGAATACCTCGATTCCAGACACACTTATTGGGGGGTACAGAGTGTCTATAGCTATTTATTTGGGAGAAATTTTCATATAATACTTGTTGATAACTTGATTATAACATTTGCATTACAGATCTCCCAGCTAAAATGAACACCTCTCTTGTATTTTCATTTCTTTACCTGTAAAATAATGGCTTAACTTATGGGTAAATTTTAAATTTTATTAAAACATCTTTTTTTGTTTGTTAGCATTGTATGGAACAATATGTTAGAATCTACTAAAAGGCAGCTTTGTTCAAGTATGTTAAATATGGAAAGCAATTAGAGATACTGGCTATTCCTTTCTTAAGAATTGATTTGTTGTTTTTCTTTAACATTGAAACTCATTTTAAAAAGACTCCAATTATTTTTTTTTTATTTTTGGCTTCCTTTTTCTGAGACATATGATTGAAATAACTCTTGTCCTGACGGTTGATGTACAATGTAATACTTTATCCATTTTAGTATTTTTTTTTGTTCTAGTACCATTGGTTGAACTCTGTAATTAACACACAATTATTCTTAGGTGTTTAAATTTAACTGAAAAGTGATATCTGTTAGGAATTTGGAAAACAGTATGCTGAGTGAAATAAGCCAATCCCAAAGGGACAAATAGCACTTGTTCTCCCTGATAGGTGACAACTAACTGAGCACCAAAAAGGAAACCTGTTAAAGTGAAATGAACACTATGAGAAATGGTGACTTGATCAGCCCTTGCCCTGACTGTTGATGAGCAACTTCATATGTTATCCCTCTTAGTATTTTTTTTGTTTGTTCTACTTAATACTTTTGGGTTGAATACTGTAATCAATACACAATTATTCTTAAGTGCTGAAAATTAACTGAAAAGTAATTGCTGTTAAACATAAGAGTGAGAATAAGAAAGGGAAGAGATGTGCAATTCGGGACATGCTCAAGCTGACTTACCTCAAACGGTAGAGTTAGAAACATACCAGGGGATTCCAATTCAATCCCATCTAGGTGGCATTTACCAATGCCATCTCACTAGTCCCAGTGATCAATTTCTGTTCACAATTGATCACAATGATAGGACTAAGAACCAAAGGGATCACATAAACAAGGCTAGTGTCTGCAAATACTAGCTGATAGAATAAAAAAGGGAGAGAATGATCCAACATGGGAAGTGAGATACACAGCAGACCCATAGAATGGTAGATGTCCTAAACAGCACTCTGGCCTAAGAATCAGCCCTTAAGGCATGTGGATCAGGCTGAAAAGCCCATGAGAGTATTTAAGGCATGGAAAGCCAAGACACTCTGGGGAAAAAAAAAAAAACCAAATGAAAGATCTCTGTGAGTGAGATCCCAGTGGAAAGAATGGGTCATCAAAGAAGGAGGTACCTTCCTCTGAAGGGAGGAGAGAACTTCCACTTTGACCATGGCCTTGTCTAAATATGATCAGAGTCACTGAACTCAGGGGGCTTCCATAGCCTTGGCAGCTCATGACAAGAGCCTAGGGTGCTTACTGATGCCATAAAAAAGAGTGTCAATTTGTTAAGTCAACAACAGGAGTCACTGTGCAATATTCCTCATGTAGGATCTTTGTCCTTAGTGTGCTGTACATTGAGATTTAATGCTATAACTAGTACTCAAACAGTATTTTTCACTTTATGTTTCTGTGTGGGAGCAAACTATTCAAATCTTTACTTAATGTGTGCTAAACTGATCCTCTGTATATAAAGAGAATCGAAAATTAAAAAAAAAATTGACACTTTACTCCTTTGAGTAAACAAATCCAAGTGAAACTTATTTTTTCCTTATTTATTTTTCAAAGTTTTCCTTTAAAGTGAAAGTCAAACATATAGATAAACACACAGAAAGAGCTCAGAGAGAGAGAGAGAGAGAGAGAGAGAGAGATCTCATCTACGAGTTCACTCCCCAGATTCCCACATAGCCAGGCCTTTAATGGAGCCAGAAGTGGGGTACTCAGTTAGATCTCCCACTTGAGTGGCATGAACTCAACTATTTGAACCATCACTTGATCTCTCCAAGAGTCTGAATTGTCAGGAAGTGGAGTTAGGAGTGGGGCCTAGTGTTGAACCCAGCACTCTATCTGGAATGCATTTTGTCTTCAATTGTGTCATAAGCATTAGACCAATAGCTTGCTTCTACTGGTCATTTTTTAGTTTTTTTTTCTCATATTATATGCATGCTTTGACATTTTTTCTTTAAAATACATGAATTTACCCATAAGCTGTCTCTTCAGTTCTTCCCTACTGGTTCAACACAACACATATTTTTTCATTATTTGTGACTATTCATTATTTTAGCTTTAAGAAGTTTCCTGGCCCACACTATTTTCTGCACACTATTTCAGTGCTTTATTGTCTGCAGACATTGCATAGGTAACTGATTCTAGTTTGAAAACTTGAATTATTAATTTTAAACTGTTTTCATTTTCCTTCTCAAATATCAGATCTCTTGTGATAAAAATGTGAACATAAAAACATTAAATGTGAATTGAGTATTAGAGAAATATCATTATTTAGCCAGCTGGGATGTAATGGTCAACTCAGGCTTACAGTAAAGCGATGTTTGATTTTATGTGTGCCATTTCTTTTTACTGTCACCGGAATTTGTAGGCAATTTGTAGGACAAAAATAATGTGCTTTATTTGTATATTTTAATGGTGTTTTAAAATTGTTTTCGATTCTTCAGCCTCACCCTGTGATCCCACCTTTATCCTGGGCTGTGCTCCCTGCAATGTGATCTGCTCCATTATTTTCCATAATCGCTTTGATTATAAAGATGAAGACTTTCTTAAACTGATGGAAAAATTAAATAAAAATGCTAGGCTTCTGAGCTCTCCGTGGTTGCAGGTGAGAGTGAGATCTTTTGTTCCTGAGAAACCATTTATGTTCCTTTATCCGACAGGTGAAAAGATCTACATGGACCAAGATGTGAAGAGAAAGTTCATAGAGTACAGTCCCAGTAGAGCTGATGCCACAGAACACTGTGAAAGATGATGGAAACTTTTGGTCAGTGCTGTGGCTAAATAGGCTAATTCTCTACCTTGTGGCGCTGGCACATGGGGTTCTAGTCCCGGTCGGGGCCCGGATTCTGTCCTGTTGCCCCTCTTCCAGGCCAACTCTCTGCTGTCACCCAGGAGTGCAGTGGAGGATGGCCCAAGTGCTTGGGCCCTGCACCCTACGGGAGACCAGGATAATCACCTGGCTCCTGCCTTCGATCAGCACAGTGTGCAGGTCGCAGCGCGCTGGCGGTAGCGGCCATTGAGGGTGAACCAATGGCAAAAGGAAGACCTTTCTCTCTGTCTCTCTCTCTCACTGTCCACTCTGCCTGTCAAAAAAAAAAAAAAAAGATGATGGAAACTTTTATTAGCACACAAGGAAACGAGTGTCCAAATACTGGGCTAGTGTTTGTGTTCATTATCTTCTTGTCCAATGATTTTTCCACTAAACTCCAAGCCCTATTTCTATAAAAGCGCTTTGATGACTGGACAAAGAATGTCTTTGTCAATGAATGTATATCCATGTCCTTTTATTCTTAAAATACTTATTTATTTGAAAGGCAGAATCAAAGAAAGAGTGAGAAAGAGAAAGAGAAAGAGAGAGAGAGAGAGAGAGAGAGAGAGAGAAAAGATCTTCCATCTGCTGGTTCACCTTCTGAATGCCCCAAAAACCAGGGTTAGGCAAGGCAGCTGCGAGGAACCAGGAACATAAGTGCTTGAGCCATCACAGATTGCCTCTCAGGCCCAGTGGCAGGAAGTGGAGTAGTTAAGAATTAACGGAGCACACCATGTGGGATGCTGGCATTCACTGCAGTGGGATTACCTGCTGGATGACAATGCTCTGATTTCCTATTATATTTCAATTTCGTAGCAAAGCATTTAGGTAAAAAAATAAAATTCATATAAAGAAGATTTTACACTATAAAAATTATGTATGATTTTGGGAAATGACTTTCATCTTTAATTTTCTTGTCAGACTACTCTCCTTCAATATGTCTATCAGCATACAGAACTACCACACATTTACAATAGAAGTTTTCCCATAATGATGGACACCATATTTTGTTCATATTTATAGCTATAACTCCTCAATAGGGTATATATGTATATATAATTCAACAAATCATTGTTTTCTGTTTTAGGTCTGCAATAATTTTCCTGCTCTTATGGATTACTTCCCAGGAATTCATACGACATTTTTAAAGAATAGTGATTATACAAAAAATTTTATTATGGAGAAAGTGAAAGAACACCAAAAATCCCTGGATGTTAACAGTCCTCGGGACTTTATTGATTGTTTCTTGATCAAAATGGAGCAGGTAAGTTGTTCACAACAGTTCATTATGTTATTTCTTGTACATTTTGAGGTTCATTGAATAATTTTGTATCTACAAGGGATGTTAAAATGGTCAGACTAGTTTGACAAGCACTTTACATATCATATAAATGAACTGCAAATAGCATAAAAATATTAGAGTATTCATATAAAGTTTGTGGAAATAAAGAATTAAAAGGTAAGTTTATTTTGGTCTAAAAATGGAAGCTTGTGATTTTTTAAAATAATGTACATTTTCATAAATGTTTTGAAGACACATAATGTAAAATTAAATTGTTAAATGGTTAGAATATCTGGGACTTGCTCTTTAGATGAAAAGAATCTACCCAAGGAGGAACATAATGCACATCTCAGGTGACTTGAAAACAATTACAACTAAAAATCACCGACTATCATGCTGTAATATGAAGTGACATCATCACTGAGCAAGTGTAAGGGAGAGGGGAACATAGCTTAGCCTGGGAGGGATTTATGCATATCTTGCATATTGAAAGAGGTTTTAGAAATCTGCAGTGTAGGACAGGAGAGGGAATTTCAGGTGGAGTGAGTGGTGTCTGTGGAGGTGTTTAGTGTGCAGTGGGAAAGAGTAGGTGGAAGGAAGACAAAGACTTAGCTCACTATAACACAGTAAGTTGTGCAGAGGTGGAGAGAGAGGTTGGTGTCTGGCAGGCACCTGAGTTGCTGATTTCCAGCTTCTTTCCATTGTGGTCCAAGAAGATGCATGGTATGATTTCTATTCTTTTGAATTTGCTGAGATTACTTTATGGCCTATTATGTGTTCAGTCATAGAGTAGGTTCCATGTAATGCTGAGAAATATGTGTAGTCTTCAAGTGTAGGACGAAAAGTTCTGTAGATATAAGTTAGATATATTTGGGCTATAGTGTCGATTAAATTTGCTGTTTCCTTGTTGATCTTCTGTCTGGTTGATTTGTCTCTATCTAAAAATGGAATATTTAAGTCCCCCAGTACTACTGTACTGCAGTCCATGTCTCCCTTTAAGTTCCTTAACATATCTTTTAAATAACCTGGTGCCCTGTAGTTAGGTACGTATACGTTTATAATAGTTACATCTTCCTGTTGAATGATCCTTTAATCATTATATAGTGCCCCTCTTTGTCTCTCTTAACATTTTTTGTGTTAAAGTTTATTTTGTGTGATATTACGATGGCTATGCCAGCTCTTTTTTGGATTCTGTGGCATGGAATATCTTTTTTCAACCTTTCACTTTCAGTCTGCATGCATCTTTGTTGGAAAGATGTGTTTCTTGTAAGCAGCAAATAGATGGGTTTTGTTTTTTAATCCATTCAGCTACTCTGGGTCTTTTAACTGGATAGTTGAGGCCATTTACATTCAATGTGGCTATTGATAAGTAGTGACTTTGCCCTGCCATTTTCCAAAGATATTTCTACTTTGAAGAAGATATTCATACTTTGAACTTCCTGTGATCTTTTTTTAAAAAGACTTTATTCATTTTTATTTGAGAGGTAGATTTATAGACAGTGAGAGGGAGAGACAGAGAGAAAGGTCTTCCATGCATTGGTGCATTCACCAAATGGCCGCAATGGCCAGAGCTACACCGATCCGAAGCCAGGAGCGAGGTGCCTCCTCCCAGTCTCCCACGTGGGTGCAAGGACCTAAGGACATGGACCATCCTCTACTGCTTTCCCAGTCATAGCAGAGACTGGATGGGAAGAGCATCAACCTGGACTAGAACCAGTGCCCATATGGGATGCTGGTGCTGCAGGTGGAAGATTAAACTAGTGCGCTAGGGTGCCGGCTCCACTTCCTGTGATCTTTTACTGAGAGATTTTCTTCCTTTACCTTCTTTGTACTGATGGCCGTGTTTCTGTGTTTCTGTGTGTAACACATCTTTAAGCACCTTTTGCAGGATTGGATGAGTGGTGACAAATTCTTTCAATTTCTGTTTGCTATGAAAGGTCTTTGTTTCACCTTAATTCACAAATGAGAGCTTTGCAGGATATAATATTCTTGGATGACTGTTTTTTTTTCTCTTAGGACTTGGGCTATATCTCGCCATTCTTTTATAGACTGCAGGGTTTCTGATGAGAAGTCTACTGAGAGTCTAATTGGAGATCCTCTGAGAGTAATCTGGCATTTCTTTCTTCCACATCTTAGAATCTTTTCTTTATGTTTCACTGCGGTGAGTTTGATTGCAATGTGTTGTGGCAAGGATCTTTTCTGTTCATGTCTATTGGGAGCTCTGTGTGCTTCCTGTACTTGGACATCTCTCTCCAAATCCAAAAATCTGCTAGTATTTCACTAAAAAGGCCTTCTAATCCTTTCTCTCTCTCCATGCCTTCAGGAACTCCCAGAATCCGAATGGTGGGTTTTATTATAGTATCCTGTAGATTCCCTACAATGTTTTTTAGATTTCTAATTTCCTCTTCTTGTCTTTGATCTGACTGTATACTTTCCTGTGCTCTGTCACTTTCAAATAGAAGTAATAATACTTCCTTTTTATTTTTATTGCATTTATTTCTTTTTCATGTGTAATTTTTCTGGCTAGACCTTCTAGGGCTATGCTGAAAGGCAGTTGTGAAAGTACAGTTCCTTGGTGGATTTTTTTCCTCCATTATTTCATAGAACAAGATTTTAAGCTTGAAGAAATTATTAAGATTCAGTTTTGTAATTTTTAATATGTCATATCAATATAAGGAAGCTTCCTTCTATTTGTAATTTTCAGAGATTTTTTATCATGCACAGCATTTAAATTTTCAAGTACTTTTTAAAAGATTTATTTATTTATTTGAAAGAGTTACAGAGAGAGAGAAGGAGAGGCAGAGAGGGAGAGAGAGAAGTCTTCCATCCACTGGTTCATTCCCCAATTGGCTGCAATGGCCAGTGCTGTGCCAATGCGTAGCCAGGAAACAGGAGCCTCCTTGAGGTCTCCCACATGGATGCAGGGGCCCAAGGACTTGGTCCATCTTCTACTGCTTTCCTTGGCCATAACAGAGAGCTGAAGTGGAAGTGGAGCCTCCGGGTCTAGAACTGGCACCCATATGGGATGCCGGCAGTGCAGGCTAGGGCTTTAACACACTGTGCCACAGAGCCAACCCCTCAAGGACTTTTTAAAAAAGCTGTTGAGATAATTTTATCTCATTCTAAAAATTTTGTTTTTATACTTATTGCTTTTCTTTAAACCATCCATGCATATCTTCGGTAAATTCCACTGGATCAGGACATGTAATCCACAAAGATATTTAAACTGCACCAAAATATGCATAACAGAAAAGTTGTATTGATTATTTTTAATGTAATGTCAGCTGACATTAAGCACATTCACTTTGTTTTGTAACTGTCACCACCATTCATGCCAGAATTATTTTATACTACAAAACAGAAACTTCATATCCATTACATAGTAATTATTTACACCCCAGTCTCTGCCAACATATCATTCTACCTCTGCCTCCTGGAATTTGGCTATTTTAGTGACTGGCTTTTCCTACTTGGCATAGTGTTATTGTTATTGTTATTATACACTGTATCTTTTTATATTATCTCTAGTAACACATTTGTGATTCTACTATCATAATTTTTATTTAAAGTCACATAGAAACAAAGCACTTATATTCAAAATTTAATAATATTAGTTTTACCAGTACCTGTATAGTTACTCTTACTAGGAATATTTATCTCTTAATAAGACTTTTACTTGTTGTCCTGTGTCCATTTATTTCAATGTGAAAGCTGAATCCCCTTAATATTTCTTGCATGAAAAATTTACTGTGAAGAGATCACTATAAGATTGCTTTAATCTGGAATGTCTTAATTTCTGCTTTTCTATGGAAGGTTATATCTTTCCCAAGGAATAGGATTCTTGTTTGACACTGTTTTTGTGTCAGCACCTTAAATAGATCATTTCACCAATTTCTTTTTCTTAAAAAATATTTATTGATTGATTTGAAAGACAGAGGCACAGACAAGAGAGGAAGGAGCAAAGAGAGAGAAAACCTTCATCTGTAGGTTCACTCCTAACATGGTGCAAGGCCGGAGCTGAGCCAGGCAGAAGACAGGAGACAAGAGCTTCATCTAGGTCTCCCACGTGGGTGCAGGAGTCCAAGTACTCATGCCATCTTCCACTGCTTTCCTGGGCACATTAGCAGTGGAGCACTCACAGTGTGTGAGAACTCCATGTAATTAGACATTTAGCTCTGGCATCAGCACTACTCCTGTTCTCTCCTTCATCTGTGGGCACAGTGAACGTCTCAGGTCTGTCTTCATGACCACAGCCTCTCTTCACCTCGTACCTCCTGATTCATTCCTGTGCCTGTCCCAGTCCATCTTGCCAGTTGCCTCCCTTCTGGACACAGTGGTGCTGACCTCATCTTTTCTTGAGGAACCCATTGTCATTCTAGGTTTTGCTGCCATATCTGCTTTGCACGATTTTGATTTCTTAATGAATCTGCAAGTAACATTTATTCCATATCAATTTTTGACAGGAGAAGAGAATTACAGACTCTTATTTTGGGCTTATACTACATTTCATGATGCTCCTAATATACTAATAGATTTATTCATTGAGACTGTGCTTGTGTACAATTAAGAGATAATTTCTTTTTCTTAATTTTTTTTAACTTTTATTTAATGAATATAAATTTCCAAAGTACATCTTACGGATTGCAATGGCTTCTCCCCCCCCCCATAACTTCCCTCCCACCCACAACCCTCCCCTTTCCCGCTCCCTCTCCCCTTCCATTCACATCAAGATTCATTTTCAATTCTTAATAATGGCTTAAACCACAGGTTGAGTCTATTTATCTCAAATGCAAATTGTCTCAAGTTGAGCAGGCATGGCAATACTAGAATATTTTGTACATAGACTCTTATTCTATTAATTAAATGTTCCTCTCCCAAGATGATGTCTGTTTTGTCTCAAAAGTGTTTTCATCACAAAGGAGAAAACAGGCTTCTGTTTGCCTCCTTTTGTGAATTATTCATGACATACCTCACTGAAGCATCTCATAATGGGATTTTTATGCAAGAACTAAGTAAGCGGGTAGTCAATGAGTTTGATGTCACCTTTTCTGTAGTCTACCATATCCAACAGCATGTCGTCTTAATATGGCACTTTCAGTTTTCCCTGTTATCTTTCTTCTTTTTTAAAAAATAATGTGAGTTATTTTGGATTTAGTGTAATAAAAATGCTGGCAAATAATTTGTTAAATTGCACCAAATCACTCTTAGGAAACCCATTTGGAGTTCACTCTGGAAAGCTTGGTAATCGCTGTGTCTGATTTGTTTGGAGCTGGGACTGAGACAACGAGCACAACACTGAGATACTCCCTCCTGCTCCTGCTGAAGCACCCCGAGGTCACAGGTACGACTCAGTGAGCAGCAAAGTGCATTCAGGAGAGAAGCTGGGGAGCCTTGGCTACTGTCCTTCCCCTGGTTTGTGCTAGAGGAGTCTCACTGCTTAAAAACTTCTGTGCCAACAACTGTACTCTGGGCAGTGTAGTAATCAGAATAAAACAGGCCAACATGGTACAGTGCGGGAAGAGATCAGAGAGAAGTGCAGACAGCATGGCTGGAGGAAGAGCAGTGATGTTCAAGGGCTGTGCTGGATCTCATGGGAGTGATGTGTGGTAGGCACTGCATGGCATTTTCTTTTCATAACAAAAAGACTCCATGAGGAGTAGGTATAGTCTTGCTGCTACCTTTCCTCATTCTGACAATTCAGTGCTCTAATGCAGGGAAAAGGACAAGGAAGCTTTTCTTATTGAAGCCCAACCTGAAATTCAGTGAGGCTTCCTTAGGTAATTCCAGTGTGAGTAGCTTTCTGAAAGTTTAGATGCATAAGACAGTTAGAAGATGCACCCAAAATAATTGGAATAGGAGAGATCATTAATTTGAAACATCTATCTCAGCATGAGAAATAAATCTAACCATGAAATAGAAAATTGTGAATTGAAAAATGGTGTTAAATTGAATCCAAGAAGGTAATAACATCTGAACACATAGAATTTTCTCACCAGGAAACTATATGTGCTCAGAATGATGAAAAAAAAATGAATGCTGATATAACCAAAATGTGTGGTCTGCATATATCCTGCTATCCTGCTAAGTGGAGTGACTGCTGTGTTTGCCTGTCATGATGGGCATGTGTGTATATGAGATAGAGATGTAGAAGAAATTTCTCATATGTCTTATGAGGAAATAATTAACTATATGTTAGAATCAGTAATAAAGAAATAGACATTTTTAAGAAACATGATTATGAATTGCAGGAATGCTCAAAATGGCTACATTTGCGAAGTAGGAGGATGATAAGAGTATCCTTCCAAATTAATACACATTCCAAAATATGCAAATACATATACACACTCTAAAAGCTAAAAATAATATGTTTTAACACACAAACACACATACACACAAACACCGGATGTAATTCAATTAAAGCCCCATTCATTTCCAAATTTAAATTTGATTTCTGTTTTCCCTTTTGCAAAGGCAGTGTTTTCTTGATTTAATTATATTCTGGATTTTTGGGGAGAAACACTTAATTACTTCTATTTATGTCAGTTTCATGTGTGCCCTTTAAATGGCCCTCTATGTATTAATATATCATAATAGTAATTTTTAGGAGAGTGCACTGTATATTTTAATATAGTAACTCATATTTCCAGGTGTATTTCTGGGCTTATAGCTTATAATTCTGTAGAAATACCTTCAAGAAGGTTCATGAAACCCTAAATTGTTATGACAACTGTGCCACTTTTCTCATTTTCCCCATTATTTCTTACTTGTGTCTTATCAGCTAAAGTGCAGGAGGAGATTGAGCGTGTGATTGGCAGACACCGGAGCCCCTGCATGCAGGACAGGAGCTGCATGCCCTACATGGATGCCGTAGTACATGAGATCCAGAGATACATTGACCTGCTCCCCTATAACCTGCCCCATGCAGTTACCCGAGACATTAAATTCAGAAACTACTTTATCCCTAAGGTAATCTTGTTTCTTTTACATTGAACCTCAGTGCTCTTAAACTTCTCCCCCTCAGTGTGGTTCCAGTCCCCTGCCAACATCATGTGATTTTCTTATTCTGATGATCTTATACCCAGCACGATTCATTGTTAGTAATTTATCTGTATATTATCCTGCTATCTGGGTTAATGGCTTTTATGTGTTATTTTCCAATTCTTGTGTCTTTAACTTTTCTTAAAAATGTATTTATTTGAAATCAGAGTGACAGAGAATGAGGGAGTGACAGATATTTTTCCATCCATTGGAATAATTGTACCCATCCCCAAATGGGTACAACAGCTAGATCTGGTACAGGGAACACCCTGGTCTCCCATGTGGTTGGCAAGTGTCCAAGTACTTAGGCCACCTTTTGCTATCTTTTCAGGTGCATTAGCAGGAAGCTGGATTTGGAAGCTTAGGACAGCCAGGATTTGACTGACATTATGCTATGGGATGCCAGGGTCCCAGGAGGTGGTTTAAACTGCTGAGCCACTGTCAGTCGTCTCAATTTCTCATCATTGTATTATTGCACTGGCTAGGATTCCAGGATAGCATTTATCAGAATTGTTGATAGCAGAAAACCTTGATTCATCCCAGATTTTTAGGAAAGGGTGGAGTTTTAATACCTTAGTATTGAGAATGATGTTTTAATTAGATTTTAGTAGATAATATTTATAAGATTAGAAAAGCTTGCCCTTTTCTTATTTATGTAAATTTTTCTCAAGAATTCATCTATAATTATACCAAATTCAAAATGTATAATTGGCTTCATTTTCCTCATATAATACCTGTATTATAAGTAAATATCTGTATTATAATTGGATTTGAATTAAAATATATTGTTTTGGACTATAGTATTTATATTCATAACAGACTTTGTTCTGTTATTACCTCCTTAAGAATTTTCAGATTTTTTTATAACAACTTAATGGTAGACTCATAAAATTTATGTGAGAAACATTTCTCTAACATGGTTCTGTTTTATTAATTTTTAATTTTTAATTAGTTTTTAACAGATTCAACGTGATTTGTAGATATAATTCTTAGAACATAATGATACCCCTTCCTTCCTCTATCCCTCCTTCATGGCTTTCCCTCCCTCTCTCCTTCCTTTTCCCCTTCCTTCCTTCCTTCCTTCCTTCCTTCCTTCCTTCCTTCCTTCCTTCCTTCCTTTCTTTCTTGTTTTTGATATAACACACTTTAAATTTACATTATAATAAAAGGCTCAATACTTTACCAAGTAAGTTTAACTGGTGAAAAGTGAAAAGACCCTGATTCAGTGGGAACAGACAATGGCTATAAAAATTGAACGGGGACATGACCATTTCACCCATATAGTGTAAATTTTAGAGTCATCACAGATCATAAAACTATTGTAGTATAATATTATTGCCGCACATACCTTCCCCCGCCCCCACCTCAGCCTGCCCCAATCTTCTTGTTCTGGCCTTAATTGTACCCTTGTAATAACTAAGTTCTGGTGGAATCAGATCTGCCTTCATCCAGAAAAAATTCTTCTCTCTGCTACCAGGTAGCGTGAAGGATGTAACTAACACTTCCTGCACTGATTCATAGGCCCTAAGGAGATGTGAACACAGTTGCAAATTGATGGTAGGTGTTAGATGATCTTTCTATGGTTCACATATTTCTGGTATCTTGAGAGCGATGTTCATCTTAACACCTTTACAATGGCTTCTGACACCTTTTTATTTTTTGGTATATTTTTAGGATTTCTAGCTACTATGTTACAAGCTACTCTACTTGAATTCAGGATATATAATTGTTAAAATAAAAATTTATGTAACTAAAGTTGTATTTTCATGGGGAAAATGGATGGATAAGCACGCAATTATTAATGTCATCCTGTGGAAAACGTGAAATTTCTGACTTTAGCAGGAGGTGATATGGCTTGTCATGCTGATGACAGATTTAGTATAAGGGTTAGGATTTCAGTCCACTCTGTTTCAGCAAAGGATACAGTGAAAAAAGACTTCTGTTTCTTGCTATTAGAGGCTGAGGATAATATCATTGAGACATGTTTCTTCCTCTTTAATGAACAAAATGGAAAGTAGAGGGAGGAATGTGTTAGGGGACCTGGTGCAGTGGAGTGTTGTACTGGCTGGATGATACGCATTCCTCAGGCTCACCCTGTGCCTGATGTCTTTAGAGGGTTTAATGCTCCAAGGGTGTTCCAAGCCCCTCATTCCCTCTGCACAGGGCAGTGTGGTGTAGAAATCTGCAACACACGTGGATGAGTCTAATCTCTCACAAATCAGTGGAGTGATTTCTTCCACCATGGGCTAGGGCCACTGATCTCAGTGGAGGTAATGGTTTAGGACAGGAGTTAGCAAACATTTTTTATAATTGCCCAGATAGAAAACATGCTTTATTTTCCATGCTGTGGGTGTTCTGGGATTGCCTTTTAGCAGAGTAGTCTTTGCTAGTTTATTTTCCTTTGGTAAATTCCAAGGAGTGAGATGGCTGGGTTGTATAGTAGGGTTATATTTAGGTTTCTGAGGAATCTCCAGACTGACTCCATAGTGGCTTTACCAGTTTGCATTCCCACCAGCAGTGAGTTAGTGTCCCTTTTCCCCCCACATCCTCGCCAGCATCTGTTGTAGGTAGATTTCTGTATGTGAGCCATTCTCACATACAGAAGGTGAGGTGAAACCTCATTGTGGTTTTGATTTGCATTTCCCTGATTGCTAGTGATCCTGAACATTTTTTCGTGTGTCTGTTGGCCATTTGGATTTCCGCTTTTGAAAAATGTCTATTGAGGTCCTTGGCCCATCTCTTAAGTGGGTTGTTTGTTTTGATGTTGTGGAGTTTCTTGATCTCTTTGTAGATTCTGGTTATCAACTCTTTATCTGTTGCATAGTTTGCATATATTTTTCCCATTCTGTTGGTTGCCTCTTCACTTTCCTGACTGTTTCTTTTGCAGTACAGAAACTTCTCAATTTGATGCAATCCCAAATGTTAATTTTGGCTTTGACTGCCTGTGCTTCTGGGGTATTTTCGAAGAAGTCTTTGCCACTACCTATATCTCGCAGGGTTTCACAAAAAAGCTGTCTGCACCTTAATGTTTATTGCAGCTCAATTCACAATAGCTAAGACCTAGAATCAACCCAAATGCCCATCAACAGTAGACTGGATAAAGAAATTATGGGACATGTACTCTATAGAATACTATATAGCAGTACAAAAACAATGAAATCCGGTCATTTGCAACAAAATGGAGGAATCTGGAACACATCATGCTGAGTGAAATCAGCCAGTCCCAGTAGGACCAATACCATATGTTCTCCCTGATCGGTGACAACTAACCGAGCACCAAAAAGGAAACCTGGTGAAATAAAATGGACACTCTGAGAAACAGTAACTTGATCGGCCCTTGTCCTGACTGTTGATTACAACTTAATACTTTATCCCTTTAAGTATTTTTTTTGTTTTTCTTCTTAATACTATTGGTTGAACTCTGTAATTAACACACAATTGTTCTTAGGTGTTTAAATTTAACTAAAAAGTGATCCCTGTTAAATATAAGAGTGGGAATAAGAGAGGGAGGAGATGTACAATTTGGGACATGCTCAAGCTGACTTGCCCCAAATGGTGGAGATAGAATTGTGCCAGGGGGTTCCAATACAATCCCATCAAGGTTGCATGTACCAATGCCATCTCACTAGCCCAAGTGATCAATTTCAGTTCATAATTGATCATAATGATAGGTCTAAGAGTCCTAGGGATCACATAAACAAGACGAGTGTCAGCTAATACTAACTGATAGAATAAAAAATGGAGAGAATGCTCCAACATGGGAATTGGGATACACAGGAGATTCATAGAATGGCAGATGTCCTAAATAGCACTCTGGCCTTGGATTCAGCCCTTAAGGCATTTGGATCTTGCTGAAGAGGCCACGAGAGTATTTTAGGCATGGAAAGCCAAGACATTCTGGAAAAACAAACAAACAATCAAACAAAACAACAACAACAAAACAAACCTAAATGAAAGATCTCTGCGAGTAAGTTCCCAGTAGAAAGAACAGCCATCAAAGAAGGAAGTACCTTTCTCTGAAGGGAGGAGTGAACCTCCACTTTGACAATGACCTTGTCTAAATAAGATAGAAGTGGGCAAACTCAAAAGGCTTCCATACCTTTGGCAACTCATGACTAGAGCCTAGGGAGATTACTTACGGAATAAACAAGAGTCATTTTGTTAAGTCAACAACAGGAGTCATTGTACACTTACTCCTCATGTAGGATCTCTGTCCTTGATGTGTTGTTCAATGTGAATTAATGCTTAACTCGTACTGAAACAGTATTTTACACTTTATGTTCTGTGTGGGTGCAAGCTGTTGAAATCTTTACTTAATATATGCTAAATTGATCTTCTGTATATATTTATTTATTTTTTTTAATTTATTTTTTTTTTTTTACAGGTAGAGTGGACAGTGAGAGAGAGAGACAGAGAGAAAGGTCTTCCTTCGCCGTTGGTTCACCCTCCAATGGCTGCCGCGGCTGGCGCGCTGCAGCCGGCGCACCGCGCTGATCCGATGGCAGGAGCCAGGAGCCAGGTGCTTTTCCTGGTCTCCCATGGGGTGCAGGGCCCAAGCACCTGGGCCATCCTCCACTGCACTCCCTGGCCACAGCAGAGGGCTGGCCTGGAAGAGGGGCAACCGGGACAGAATCCGGCGCCCTGACCGGGACTAGAACCCGGTGTGCCGGCGCCGCTAGGCGGAGGATTAGCCTAGTGAGCCGCGGCGCCGGCCGATCTTCTGTATATAAAGATAATTGAAAATGAATTTTCATGTGAATGGAATGGGAGAGGGAGCAGAATTTGGGAGGGTTGAGGGCGGGAGGGAAGTTAAGGGGGGGAAAAAGCCATTGAAATCCATAAGCTGTACTTAGGAAATTTATATTTGCTAAATAAAAGTTAAAAAAAGAATAGTAGTCTTTGATAATGTGTAAATGAATGAGGATACTTTTTTCAATTTTTATAGAAACTGAAATTTATGTATCTTGTAGTTTTCTTGCATCAAGAGTATTATTTTGGCTCTTTTCAATTTAATCAGTCTTATCTCTCAGACCATAGAAAAACAGGGGGGATACTGGAATTGTGAATGTTGTTTAGTGATGACATTACTGTCCAGTAAAACTATCTGCAATAATGTTTGGTCTATTTGGGGATTTGTGTCCTAGCTGAACAAAGTTTGCCTGTACAAGGTGTCAAAAATTTCCCCTTACCTTTCTCTAGAAGTTTTATTGCTTTAGCTCTTATGTTTAGACAAGTTGCTCATTTCAAATTGATTCATATTTATGGTATAATGATTATGCTTCATTTTTTACTTTATAAATGTCCAATTATTTTAGTAATGTTTATTGAAAATACATTTATATCTTCATTTTTTATTTTATAAATTGTAATATATATAAATATATATGTATGCACATATATATATACTTCAAAAAGTGTGTGGAAAATGAAAGCAAAAGATAATGTACATTTTCCATGAACTTTTTGAAGACACTTGAACTTTCATCTATGACATATAACTTAGGACTGGTTATGACAATTCAACTTCCTAAATATCCCCCCAACAATGTTAGCTATGATTGATAATCCTTGCCTGAAATGATAATCCTGCACCGAATTGCTCCAAAAATTTTATGTTTCTAATTTCATCATCCTGAGTTAGGATTAAACTATACTAAAGATCTCCCTCATTCTTAGAATGAAGACAAACAATGTGCTCTACAATGATAAATGGTCAAGGGTTCCATACTTGCTACTGCACTTGCTTTTATTAAAGAATTGGTGATTTTTAAGCAGGTCAGATGTTTATTTCTATATGTCCTGTGAAAAGTTTTCCAGACATTTCACAAACCAACCAACTTCTGACTGAAAGCACACATGTGAGATGTGTGAAAACTGAGCTGAAGGACAGCAGCATGTGGCAGTAGGAACCAGAGTCCAAGCTTGATGAGGAGCACAGTCACAGGTTTTGGCACCCACCCACTCACACACTCACATCTTCAAATGCTGTCACAGGGCATTTTAGCAAAATCAATGCCACTGCCACAAACTCATCTCTGCTCTTTACTTGGTCTGTGTGGCTGGGGATGTCACTGCTCTTCCTGGGACTTGAGCTTCCTCTTCTATTGATCAAAAGCTCAATAGAATAGTAGTCTGGATGGTGCCATGGCTCACTAGCTAATCCTCTGCATGCAGCGCTGGTACTCTGGGTTCTAGTCCTGGTTGGGGCACCGGTTCTGTCTCTGTTGCTTCTCTTCAAGTCCAGCTCTCTGCTGTGGCCCGGGAAGGCAGTGGAGGAAGGCCAAGGTCCTTGGGCCCTGCACCCGCATGGGAGACCAGGAGTAAGCACCTGGCTCCTGGCTTCAGATCATCATAGTGTGCTGATGGAAGGAAGACCTTTCTCTGTATCTCTCTCTCCTTGTCTAACTCTACTGGTCCAAAAAAATATTGTCCTAAATGATTTTCACTGTTTTTTCACCCAACACAGTGACTTCTTTATACTTGGATTATTTGTGTGTGTTTTATCCAGAGCACAAACATCATAACATCACTGACATCTGTGTTACATGATGAAAAAGAATTTCCTAACCCAAAGGTATTTGACCCTGGACACTTTCTGGATGAGAGTGGCAACTTTAAGAAGAGTGACTACTTCGTGCCTTTCTCAGCAGTTAATAAAATTCATTCCCACACAACTTCAGAGGAGAAGATAACTTTTTTGATTCAAAGTTTTTGCTCATGTAAGTTGAACAAACTTCATGTATTCCATATGTACAGATTTAAGAGCAGAATGATACTACTCACCCTATACTCTGTCCCTCCCATACTCTCACCCTCCCTCCTCCTTCCTTGTCTGTGCTTTTAATTTTTATGATGATATACTTTCAGTTTATTTCATGTTCACAAGATTAACCCTCAACTGAGCAATAAATTTAACCAGCAGTATGTAGAAAAACCACTTTCCTCAACAGCATTGATAGGGACCATAAACAGTAATCAAATCTCATAATGTGATTTCTGTTCATATACATTACAAATTTTTTGTACTTTTTGTACACTGTTAACACAAATCAGGGAAAACATATATTTGTCTCTCTGGAACTGGCTCATTTCATTAAGCATAATGGTTTCCAGTTGCATGTATTTTGCTGCAAGTGACAGGATTTCAAGCTTTGTTATTACAGGTTGAGTAGTATTCCACAGTGTACATATATTTCATTTCCTTTATCCAATCATTAATTGATGGAAATCTGAGTTCTGCAGAGTTTCCCCTATGTTCTCTAGTAATTTTATGGTATCAGGTCATAGATTTATATTCTTGACATATTTTGAGTGGATTTTTGTGTAAGGTATAAAATAGGGGTCTTGTTTCATACTTCTGCATGTGGAGATCCAATGTTCTCATGACCATTTGTTAGAGAAACTGTCTGCTCCAGGGATTGATTTTAGCTCCTTTGTCAAAGATACGTTGGTTCAGATTCAGGGACTTATTTTTGGAGTTTCTATTCTGTTCCATTGCTCTACGCACCTGTTTTTGTTTTTTGTTTATTTGCTTGTTTTTGTTTTGCATTTAGCAGGCTGTTTTTTTTATTATAGCTGCCCTGTAACATTTAATATTCTTTGAAATCTGGTATTGTGATGCCTCCAACTTTGTTTTTTGTTGTTGTTGTTGTTGTTGTATTGTGTTTTTTTTTAAACTCTTATTTCGTAAATATAAATTTCCAAAGTACAGCTTATGGATTACAATGGCTTTTCCCCCCCATATTTTCTCTCCCTCCCACACCACTCCCATCTCCCACTCCCTCTCCCATTCCATTCACATCAAGATTCATTTTCAATTATCTTTATATACAGAAGATCAATTTAGTATATATTAAGTAAAGATTTCAACAGCTTGCACCCACACAGAACATAAAGTGAAAATACTGTTTCAGTACTAGTTATAGCATTAATTCACATTGAACAACACATTAAGGACAGAGATCCTACATGAGAAGTAAGTGTACAATGACTCCTGTTGTTGACTTAACAAAATGACACTCTTGTTTATGGCATCAGAAATCTTCCTAGGCTCTAGTCATGAGTTGTCAAAGCTATGGAAGACTTTTGAGATCGCCTATTTCTATCTTTTTTTTTTTTTAAAGGAAGAGTGGACAGACAGAGAGAGAGAGAGAGAGAGAGAGAGAGAAAGGCCTTCCTTTGCCGTTGGTTCACCCTCCAATGGCCACTGTGGCCAGCGCGCTGCGGCCGGCACATGGCGCTGATCTGAAGCCAGGAGCCAGCTGCTACTCCTGGTCTCCCATGCAGGTGCAGGGCTCAAGCACTTGGACCATCCTCCACTGCACTTCCAGGCCATAGCAGAGAGCTGGCCTGGAAGAAGGGAAACCGGGACAGAATCCGGCGCCCCGACAGGGACTAGAACCTGGTGTGCTGGCGTGGCAAAGCGGAGGATTAGCCTAGTGAGATTGGTGCTGGCCTATGCCGACTTCTATCTTATTTAGACAAGGTCATAGTCAAAGGGTAAGTTCTCTCCTCTCTTCAGAGAAAGGTACCTTCTTCTTTGATGGCCCATTCTTTCTTTTTTTTTAATCTTTTTTTTTCTTTTTTTTAAACTTTTAATTAATGAATATAAATTTCCAAAGTACAGAATATTGATTACAATGACTTCCCCCCCATAACGTCCCCCCAACCTGTAACCCTCCCCTTATCCACTCCCTCTCCTCTTCCATTCATGTCAAGATTCATTTTCGATTCTCTTTATATACAGAAGATCAGTTTAGCACACATTAAGTAAAGATTTCAACAGTTTGCTCCCACACAGAAACATAAAGTGAAAAATACTGTTTGAGTACTAGTTATAGCATTAGATCTCAATGTACAGCACACTAAGGACAAAGATCCTACATGACAAGTAAGTGCACAGTGACTCCTGTTGTTCAATTAACAAATTGACACTCTTGTTTATGGCATCAGTAATCACCCTAGGCTCTTGTCATGAGCTGCCAAGGCTATGGAAGCCCCCTGAATTCACTGACTCTGATCATTTTTAGACAAGGCCATGGTCAAAGTGGAAGTTCTCTCCTCCCTTCAGAGAAAGGTACCTCCTTCTTTGATGACCCGTTCTTTCCACTGGGATCTCACTCGCAGAGATCTTTCATTTAGCTTTTCTTTTTTCCCCAGAATGTCTTGGCTTTCCATGCCTTAAATACTCATGGGCATTTCAGCCGGATCCGCATGCCTTAAGGGCTAATTCTGAGGCCAGAGTGCTGATAGGACATTTGCCATTCTATGGGTCTGCTGTGTATCTCACTTCCCATGTTGGATCATTCTCTCCCTTTTTTATTCTATCAGCTAGTATTTGCAGACACTATTCTTGTTTATGTGATCCCTTTGGTTCTTAGTCCTATCATTATGATCAATTGTGAACAGAAATTGATCACTGGGACTAGTGAGATGGCATTCGTACATGCCACCTCGATGGGATTGAATTGGAATCCCCTGGTATGTTTCTAACTCTACCGTTTGAGGTAAGTCAGCTTGAGCATGTCCCGAATTGCACATCTCTTCCCTCTCTTGTTCCCACTCTTATATTTAACAGCAATCACTTTTCAGTTGTTTCAGCACTTAAGAAGAATTGTGTATTGATTACAGTATTCAACCAAAAGTATTAAGTAGAACAAACAAACAAAAAATACTAGAGGGAAAACGTATTTAGTTGTTCATCAACAGTCAGGGCAAGGGCTGATCAAGTCACTGTTTCTCCTAGTGTTCATTTCACTTTAACAGGTTTCCTTTTTGGTGCTCAGTTAGTTGTCACCTATCAAGGAGAACAAGTGGTATTTGTCCCTTTGGACACTCAACATAATGTTTTCCAAATCCCTAACAGGGATCACTTTTCAGTTAAAATTTAAACACCTAAGAGTAATTGTGTGTTAATTACAGAGTTCAACCAATGGTACTAGAACAAAAAAAATACTAAAATGGATAAATTATTACAATGTACATCAACCGTCAGGACAAGAGCTGATTAAGTCACTGTTTCTCACAGTGTCCATTTCACTTCAACAAGTTTCCCCTTTGGTGCTCAGTTAGTTGTCGCCGATCAGGGAGAACATATGATATTTGTCCCTTTGGGACTGGCTTAATTCACTCAGCATGATGTTTTCCAAATTCCTCCATCTTGTTGCAATTGACTGGGTTTCGTTGTCTTTGACTGCTGTATAGTATTCTATAGAGTACATGTCCCATAATTTCTTTATCCAGTCTACTGTTGATGGGCATTTGGGTTGGTTCCAGGTCTTAGCTATTGTGAATTGAGCTGCAATAAACACTAATGTGCAGACAGCTTTTTTGTTTGCCAATTTCATTTCCTTTGGGTAAATTCCAAGGAGTGTGATGGCTGGGTTGAAGGGTACGGTTATATTCAGGTTTCTGAGGAATCTCCAGACTGACTTCCATAGTGGCTTAACCAGTTTGCATTCCCACCAACAGTCGGTTAGTGTCCCTTTTTCCCACATCCTCTCCAGCATCTATTATTGGTGGATTTCTGAATGTGAGCCATTCTAAATGGGGTGAGGTGGAACCTCATTGTGGTTTTGATTTGCATTTCCCTGATTGCTAGTGATCTTGAACATTTTTTCATGTGTCTGTTGGCCATTTGGATTTCCGCTTTTGAAAAATGTCTATTGAGGTCCTTGGTCCATCTCTTATGTGGGTTGTTTGTTTTGATCTTGTGGAGTTTCTTGATTTCTTTGTAGATTCTGGTTATCAACCCATTATCTGTGGCATAGTTTGCAAATATATTTTCCCATTCTGTCAGCCGTCTCTTCACTTTCCTGACTGTTTCTTTTGCAGTACAGAAACTTCTCAATTTGATGGAATCCCAAATGTTAATTTTGATTTTGACTGCCTGTGCTACTGGGGTGTTTTCCAAGAAGCCATTGCCGGTACCTATATCTTGCAGGGTTTTTCCAATGCTCTCTAATAATTTGATGGTGTCAGGTCATAGATTTAAGTCTTTAATCCATGTTGAGTGAGTTTTTGTGTAAGGTGAAAGGTAGGGGTCTTGCTTCATGATTCTGCAAGTGGAAATCCAATTTTCCCAGCACCATTTATTAAATAGACTGTCCTTACTCCAGGGATTGGTTTTGGATCCTTGATCAAATATGAGTTGGCTGTAGATGTTTGGGTTGATTTCTGGTGTTTCAATTCTGTTCCATTGGTCTATCCATCTGTTTCTGTACTAGTACCATGCTGTTTTGATTACAACTGCCCTGTAGTATGTCCTGAAATCTGGCATTCTGATGCCTCCAGCTTTGTTTTTGTTGTACAAGATAGCTTTAGCTATTCAAGGTCTCCTGTGTCTCCATGTAAATTTTAGCATCATATTTTCTAGATCTGAGAAGAAGGTCTTTGGTATCTTGATTGGTATTGCATTGAATGTATAAATTGCTTTTGGGAGAATGGACATTTTGATGATATTGATTCTTCCAATCCATGAGCATGGAAGATTTTTCCATTTCTTGGTATCCTCTTCTATTTCTTTCTTTAAGGTTTTGTAATTTTCATCGTAGAGATCTTGAACGTCCTTGGTTAAGTTTATTCCAAGGTATTTGATTGTTTTTGTAGCTATTGTGAATGGGATTGATCTTAAAAGTTCTTCCTCAGCCGTGGCATTGCCTGTGTATACAAAGGCTGTTGATTTTTGTGCATTGATTTTATACCCTGCTACTTTGCCAAAATCTTCTATGAGTTCCAATAGTCTCTTAGTAGAGTTCTTTGGGTCCCCTAAATAAAGAATCATGTCATCTGCAAAGAGGGAGAGTTTGAGTTCTTCCTTCCCAATTTGTATCCCTTTAATTTCTTTTTCTTGCCTAATAGCTCTGGCTAGAACCTCCAGAACTATATTGAATAGCAGTGGTGAGAGTGGACATCCCTGTCTGGTACCAGATCTCAGTGGAAATGCTTCCAACTTTTCCCCATTCAATAGGATGTTGGCTGTGGGTTTTTCATAGATTGCTTTGATTGTATTGAGGACTGTTCCTTCCAAACCCAGTTTGCTTAGAGTTTTCATCATGAAAGGGTGTTGTATTTTATCAAATGCTTTCTCGGCATCTATTGAGATAATCATATGGTTTTTCTTCTGCAGTCTGTTAATGTGGTGTATCACATTGATTGTCTTGCGCACATTAAACCATCCCTGCATACCAGGGATAAATCCCACTTGGTCTGGGTGGATGATTTTTCTGATGTGTTGTTGCATTCTATTGGCGAGAATTTTATTGAGGATTTTTGCATCTATGTTCATCAGGGATATTGGTCTGTAATTCTCTTTCAGTACTGCATCTTTTTCCGGCTTAGGAATTAAGGTGATGCTGGCTTCATAGAAAGAATTTGGGAGGATTCCCTCTTCTTCGATTGTTCTGAATAGTTTGAGAAGAATTGGAGTTAGTTCTTCTTTAAATGTCTGGTAGAATTCAGCAGTGAATCCATCTGGTCCTGGTCTTTTCTTTGTTGGGAGGGCCTTTATTACTGTTTCAATTTCTGTCTCAGTTATGGGTCTGTTTAGGTTTTTGATGTCTTCCTGGTTCAATTAGGTAGGTTGCATGTGTCCAGGAATCTATCCATTTCTGATAGGTTTCCCTGTTTGCTGGCAAACAAGTCCTGTAGTAATATCTGATGATTCTTTTTATTTCTGTGGTGTCTGTTGTTAGGTTTCCTCTTTCATCTCTGATTTTATTGATTTGGGTCTATTCTCTTCTTTTTATAGTTAGTTGGGCCAATGGGGTGTCAATTTTGTTTATTTTTTTCAAAAAACCAGCTTCTCGTTTGGCTGATTTTTTGTAATGTCTTTTTTGATTCAATCCTGTTGATTTCTTCTCTGATTTTAATTATTTCTCTTCTCCTACTAGATTTGGGTCTGGTTTGCTGCAGTTTTTCTAGATCCTTGAGATGCGTTGAAAGCTCATCTATTTGGTGCCTTTCCAATTTCTTGATATAGGCACCTATTGATATAAACTTTCCTCTTAACACTGCTTTTGCTGCGTCCCATAAGTTTTGGTATGTTGTGCTGTTATCCTCATTTACTTCCAGAAAATTTTTGATTTCCCCTTTAATTTCTTCTATGACCCATTGTTCATTCAGGAGCATGTTGTTCAATCTCCATGTGTTTGTATATGCTCTAGGGATTCCTGAGTTGCTAATTTCCAACTTCATTCCTTTATGGTCTGAGAAGCTGCATGGTATGATTCTAATTCTTTTGAATTTGCTGAGACTTGCTTTATGGCCTAGTATGTGGTCAATCCTAGAGAAGGTTCCATGTACTGCTGAGAAGAATGTAAAATCTTTAGCTGTAGGATTGAAAGTTCTGTATATATCTGTTAGATCCATTTGGGCTATAGTGTCGTTTAAATCTACTGTATCCTTGTTGATCTTCTGTCCTATTGATCTGTCTATTTCTGAGAGTGGAGTATTGAAGTCCCCCAGTACTATTTCACTGGGTTCTAAGTCTCCCTTTAAGTCCACTAACAAATCTTTCAGAAAAACCGGTGCCCTGTAGTTAGGTGCATATACATTGATAATTGTTATATCTTCCTGTTGAATTGATCCCTTAATCATTATATAGTGGCCCTCTTTGTCTCTCTTAACAGTTTTTGTGGTAAAGTTTATGTTGTCCGATATTAAGATGGCTACGCCCGCTCTTTTTTCATTTTTGTTGGTATTGTATATCTTTTTCCAGCCTTTCACTTTCAGTCTGTATGGATCTTTGTTGGAAAGATGTGTTTCTTGTAAGCAGCAAATAGATGGGTTTTGTTCCTTAACCCAATCAGCCAATCAGTGTCTTTTCACTGGACAGTTCAGGCCATTAACGTTCAATGTGACTAATGAAAAGTGGTAACTTTGCCCTGCCATTTGCCAAAGATAGGTTCTAATATATGCTTTGAATTCCCTGTGATCTTTTGCTGTGAGGTTTCCTTCCTTTACCTTCTTTCATATTGATGACTGTGTTTCTGTGTTTCTGTGTGTAACACATCTTTAAGCATCTTTTGCAGGGCTGGATGAGTGGCGACACATTCTTTCAATTTCTGTTTGCTATGAAAAGTCTTTATTTCACCTTCATTCACAAATGATAGCTTTGCAGGATATAATATTCTGGGCTGGCAGTTGTTCTCTCTTAGTACCTGGGCTATATCTTGCCATTCCCTCCTTGCTTGTAGGGTTTCTGATGAGAAGTCAGCTGTGAGTCTAACTGGAGATCCTCTGAGAGTAATCTGACGTTTCTCTCTTGCACATTTTAGGATCTTTTCTTTATGTTTCACTGTGGAGAGTTTAATTACAACGTGTCGTGGTGAGGATCTCTTTTGGTCATGTTTATTAGGGGTTCTGTGAGCTTCCTGTACTAGGATTTCTCTGTCCTTCTCCAAACCTCGGAAATTTTCTGCTAATATCTCACTAAAAAGGCCTTCTAATCCTTTCTCTCTCTCCATGCCTTCAGGAACTCCTAAAACCCGAATGTTGTGTTTTTGAATAGTATCCTGCAGATTCCCGACAATATGTTTTAGATTTCTAATTTCCTCTTCTTTTCTTTGGTCTGACTGTATCCTTTCCTGTTCTCTGTCTTCTAAGTCCGAAATTCTCTCTTCTGCTTCACCCATTCTGTTCGTAAGGCTCTCTATTGTGTTTTTCATTTGATCTATTGAATTCTTCACTTCATTATGATTTCTCGTCACTATCCCAGTTTTCTGTTGTACTAGTTGTTTCGTTTCATTTTGATTCTTCCTTAATATTTCATTTCCATGCGAGAGATTTTCTATCTTGTCCATTAAGGATTTCTGTAGTACAAGAATTTGCTTTTGAGAACATCTTAATGTTCTTATAAATTTTTTGAGATCTGCTTCTTGCATTTCTTCTATGTCATCATCCTCATAATCTTGAATTGGGGTGTCTTTTTCATTTGGGGGCATCATGGTGACTTCCTTGTTTTTATTACCTCCGTTTTTGCGTTTGTTATTTGGCATATTGGAGATATTTGGTTTCTTCATTGTGGTGCTTTTTCTTGTTATACTATGACTCTAGATTAAGTGGACTGTCTGTTTTTGATGGAGCCTTAGAGGCTTGAGATGGGTGTGGCCTGAGAGCTCTGTTTGATGTGCCAAAGGTGACACTGCCAGGTTAGGCATGGTAGATCTCTCTCTCTCTCTGTCTCTTTCTTTTTTTGATTCAAAAGGGAAGTAATTCCACACAGCTGAATGAAGTTGGAGGTAGTTAGCAGGCAAATGATATACCCACAGGAGCCAGATATCGGAAGCTCTTTCTGAAGGACCACACAGGGAATCTGTTCTGCCCTCAGGGTGGGCTCAGATTCTCCTTCAGTCTCCCACTGGGTTGCCAAAGTTACGGAATTGTAGCATCTCTGGAGAGCACTCACGTGAATTCTGTGAGTTCTCTCCCCCACCGTCTCTTTTTTCACAGTCTCAGTTCAGTAGCACCACAAATTTACTAGGTCCTAATCTCCTGTTAATTCGCCCCACCCAGAGTCAGGTTTTTCTGCTAGGCTCAGGGCCGGTGCAGACCTGAGGTCGCTCTGCTTATGACATATGTCCAAGATGGCGCCTGCTCTTTGTCTTGCTCGCCCTTGAGAGGTGAGCGGAGAGAGAGAAGCCCGTGTCCGTACCAGTCACCTTTTTTTTTCTCTCTCTCTCTTCCAGTTAGCCTGGTGAACTTTTCCCCCCCCGGGGGTCGTTCCCTCTAGTCTCCTCTCTCCGTTTGCCTGCCGGTGTCTCGGGCTATTGAGGTTCGGCTCACCTCGCGTTCCAGCGCTGGTGTGTTGAGTCTGCCACTGGTGTCCCGAACTGCGGGCTCCCACGCTCTCCACGCAGGTCCACTCTGAATCACGCGTTCCGGAAGAGTTTCTTCTGCTGTTTCCTCCCCTACTCTTCCTTGAATCTGCAGTATCTCCACTTTTATTAAACTGTCTCTCCCCGGACTACCAGTGTGCTCCCTTCCTATTCCGCCATCTTGGCCCATTCTTTCTACTGGGATCTCACTCGCAGAGATATTTATTTAGGGTGTTTTTTTTTTTTTTTGTTCCAGAGTGGCTTGGATTTCCATGCCTAAAATACTTTCATGGACTCTTCAGCCAAATCCGAGTAAAAGAGCGAAGAGATGTACATTCTGGGACATGCTCAAGCTGACTTTCCCCAAATGGTGGAGTTAGAAATGTGCCAGGGGATTCCAATACAACCCCATCAAGATTGCATGTACCAATGCCATCTCACTAGTCCATGTGATCAATTTCTGCTCGCAATTGATCATAATGGTAGGTCTAAGAGTCAAAGGGGTCTCATAAACAAGAATAGTGTCTGCTAATACTAACTGATAGAATAAAAAATGGAGAGAATGATCCAACATGGGAAGGGGGATACACGGCAGACTCATAGAATGACAGATGTCTTAAACAGCACTCTGGTCTCAGAATCAGTCCTTAAGGCATTGTTTTTTTTTATCACATTGTGTTTTTTTTTTATCACATTGTTTTAGCTATTTGGGTTCTTTCGTGTTCTCATATGAATCTCAGCATTGTTTATTCTAAATCTGAACAGAATGTCTTTTGTATTTTCATTGGGATTGCCTTGTATCTGAAAATTACTTTGGGCAGTGTGGACATCTTGATAATATTACTTCCTATAATAAATGAACATGGAAGAGGTTTCCATGTTTTTGTGCTATTTTTTTCTTTTGTTATACAATTTTCATTGTCAATTTCTTAAGCATCTTTGGTTAAATTTATTCCAAGATACGTAGCTATTTCTGTATTTTGTATTTTTTTAGCTATTGTAAATAGGACTGATATTATAAGTTCTTTCTCAACTATCCTTGATTGTTTCCAAATATTAGATTTACATATGTTGATATTATACCATGCAACTTTAGCAAACTCTCTTATGAGTTCTAATAGTCTCCTACTGGAGTCTCTTGGTTCCCCTATATATGGAATCATGACATCTGCAAACAGGGATAATATGTGTTCCTGGTTTCAAATTTTAATCTGTTTGATTTCTTTTTCTTGCCCAATAGCTCCAAAATTTCCAGAACTATATTAAATAGAAATGATCAAAGTGCCGCCTCCTTGTCTGGTTCCATATCTTAATCAAAATGCATCCAACTTTGCCCCATTCATATGCTGCTTACTGTGGGTTTTTATCATATATTTCCTTATTATGTTACAGAATGTTCCTTCTAATCCTAATTTGCTTATGGTTTTTATCATGAAGGGTGTTTTATTTTATCTAATGCTTTCTCTACATTTATTGATATAATCATATGGTTTTTACTCTTCAAATTGTTAATGTGATGCATCACATTTATTGATTTGTATATGTTGAACCATGCTTGCATACCATGGATAAATCTCATTTTGTTCATGCCTTTCCAATTCCTTGATGTAGGCACTAATTGCTATAAACTTACCTCTAAATACTGTTTTTGCTGTATTCCATAAGTTTTGATATTGTGTTGTCATCTTCATTCATTTCCAGGAATTGTTTGTTTTTCTTTTTGATTTCTTCTGTGACCTGTTGTTCATTCAGGAGGGTGCTGTTCAGTCTCTACGTGTTTGAATATTCTCTAGAGTTTAAGTTGTTAATTTCCAGCTTCATTCTGTTATTATCAGAAAAGATACATGGTTTGATTTCAATTGTTCTGAATTTTCTGAGATGTGCTTTTTGGTCTGTCATATTGTCTATCCTAGATAAAGCTCCAGGCACTGATAAAAAATCTGTATTCTGGAGCTATGAGATTAAATATTCCATAGATATCATTTAGGTCTAGTTGTCCCACAGTGTAGATTAACTCTGTTGTTTCTTTGTTGATTTTTTTGTCTACTCAATCCATCCATTGACAAATGCAGAGTGTTAAAGTCTGCCATTAGTATCGTATTGGAGTCTACGTCTCCTGTTAGTTCCATTAACATTTTTGAAAGAGTTATTTATGTACTCAAAAGGCAGAGTTACAGAGAGAGGGAGACACAAAGAGATAGAGAGAGCCAGAGAGAACTCTCCCATCTGCTGACTCACTCCTCAAATGGCTGTGATGGCAAGAGCTGGGCCAGTCCTAAGTCAGGAGCCAGGAGCTTCTTCTGGGTGCAGGGGCCCAAGGACTTGGACCATACTCCACTGTTTCAAAAAGTGCATTAGCAATTGGGTGGATCAGAGTAGAGCAGCCAAGCCTGCAACCAGAGTCCATATGGTATGCTGGCACTGCAGGCAGCAGCTTAACTTGCTATGCCACAGTGCCAGACCCCATTCGTTTGAAATAGTCAGGTACTCTGGCATTGCATGCATATGCATTTACTACAGTCACATCTCCATGTCGAATTGATCCCTTAATCATTACAAAATGCCCTTCTTTGTCTCTTTTTTTTTTTTTAAATTTTCTTTTTTTTTTATTTTATTTTTATTTTTGATAGGCAGAGTGGATAGTGAGAGAGAGAGACAGAGAGAGAAAGGTCTTCCTTTGCCGTTGGTTCACCCTCCAATGGCCGCCGCTGCAGCCGGCGCACCGCACTGATCCGATGGCAGGAGCCAGGATCCAGGTGCTTTTCCTGGTCTCCCATGGGGTGCAGGGCCCAAGCACCTGGGCCATCCTCCACTGCACTCCCTGGCCATAGCAGAGAGCTGGCCTGGAAGAGGGGCAACCGGGACAGAATCCGGCGCCCCGACCGGGACTAGAACCCGGTGTGCCGGCGCCGCAAGGTGGAGGATTAGCCTATTGAGCCACGGCGCCGGCTCCTTCTTTGTCTCTTTTAACACCGTTTGTGTTAAAGTCTATTTTGTCTATTAGGAAGGACACTTCTGCTCTTTTTTGCTTTCCATTAACAGTGGTTAACTTTTTTCATCCTTTTATTTTCAGTCTTGGTGTATCATTGTTGGTGAGGTGTGTTTCTTGCAGGCGGCTAATGGATGGGTCTTGTTTTTAAGTCCATTCAGCCAGTCTGTGTCTTTTAATTGGAGAATTTAGGCAATTTACATTCAACATTAATATTGATAAGTAATGCATTGGCCCTGCTATTTTCCAATAAATATTCCTTGTTTGTTTGGATGTCCTTTGCACTTTTACTGGGAGATTTTCTGCCTTCATGTTCTTTCATAATGATGACTATTTTTCTCTGTTTCTGTGTGTAAGGCTGGATGAGTGGTTACAAAGTTTTTGATTTTTTTTCTGTTATGGAAGGTCTTTATTTCACCTTCATTTATAAAGGAGAGATATGAAGGGCACAGTATTCTGTGCTGACAGTTTCTTTTCTTTTGGACTTGAACTAAGTCTTCATTTTCTCTTACCCTGTGGGGTTTCTGAAGAGACACCGACTGGCAGTTTAATTGGAGATCCTCTCCTCTGAAGGAAATCTGGCATTTCCCTCATGCAGATTTTAGACATTTTAGAATATTTCCTTTATGCTTTACTTTTGAAAGCTTAAGCAAAATGTGTCATAGAGAAGATCCTTTTCTGATTATGTTTGTTAGGAGTTCTATGTGCTTCATGTACTAAGGATGTCCCGATCTTTCTCCAAATTAGTAAAGTTTTCTGCTATTATTTCACTGAATATGCTGTCTAATCCATTGTCTCTTTCCACACCTCTAGGAACTCCAAGACACACAAGTTAGGTAATTTGAGAGTATCTCATAAATCTCAAACACTATTTTTAGTTTTTCTCATTGTTGTTTCTTTTTCACCTCCTTCTTTTCCTCCTCTTCTTCCTCTTCTTCTTTTTGGTCAGACTAGATATTTCCAAAGATTTGTCTTCTAGCTCAGAAATTCTTCCTTCGGCCTCACCAAGTCATTGTTTAAAGTTTTCCGGTGTGTTTTTTCATTTGACATGTTGAATTCCTGATCTGATTTTTTAGCTTGATTTTTCCTCAATAACTTTATTCTCAGGCAAAATTTTTCATCCATGCCTTGTATGGATTTCTTCATCTCACTAGCTTCTCAGTGTGTTTGAGTAACCTTATGATCCTGCTTTTGAATTTCTTTTCAAGAATTTAATCAATCTCTTCATCTTCACATTCTAATACTGAAGTGTTGCTGTGTTTCTTTGGGGGAGTTATTTTTTCTTCCTTGTTCATGTTTCTCATATTTCTACATTCAATTTTAGGCATTTTTGAAACACTTGTTGTTTTTCTCCTCTGAGAAAAGGTAGAGTGAAAGAGAGGTAGAGATAGATGGAAGATAGGTAGAGATTTCCCTTTAACAGTTCCCTTCACCAATGGCCACAAAAGCCAGGAAAGCCTGAGTCAGGCAAAAACCATGGGACAGATACTGCATCTGAGGCTCCCATGTGTGCGGCAGAAGACCAGGCACTTGAATCATTTTGTGCTGCATTTATAGGTATATTATTGGGAAACTGGATTGGTTGTGGAGCAGCCAAGACTCAAACCAACTCACATATGTGATGCCAGCATCTCAGGTGGTGGGTTAACATGCAGTGCCACAATGCCTTCCCCAAGAACTTGATAGCTATTCGGTATCAGCTGGAACTACATACTTCCTCCACTGGAGCTGGTATATTTCCTCTTTGTACACAATCAGGAACACCACTCCCAATGTCCATGAACTTTCCCTGCTCACAATACATCCTCATTACTGACAAGGTTACTGGGGCTCTGGATTGTTAACACATTTCTTCCACACTGAGAAATCTAATTTATAGGTCGAGTGATTTCTTCCTCTAGATGCATACTGGTGGCACCTAAGAGTTCTTCCTAGAAGCTAAAATTGGTTAAGAATTTCCTCACACACCATGATAGATATTTAACTCCACAATAGAAATTCTTCTATGTGGTGCCCTTCATGTGCAGTGTCATGCATAGAGATAAAAGTAAAAGCAAGCCTAGAACATACTCAAAGACCTCACAGCAAGTTGCAACAAGCTGAGTAAAGATAAACGGAATGCGTTATTTTTAATGCTGTGAGAGAAGGATGCATAGTCTGCAGAGGGTAGATAGGAAGTATGTGGAGAGAAGATATCTAGTTCTGGCTCTCTCAGACCCAACTGTGAGGCATGGAATAGAGTACCCAACAATCTAATAGTAGAAGTGAAATTTCATCTGCCCCAAAAGAAACAGACATAATGGACAGAAGAGAATGGCAGCACAGTATTAAGGAGAAGGAATGAAAGAATCAGAATTGTCACTCTAGCTGAAGGATGTTAGAACATCTGCTAAATAACCATTGATTTGTGGAACCAGTGGAAATTCATCAGGATACTCTCGATGATTCCAGAGCACCCTTCTAGTTTTCCAGTAATTGTCGCATGTCTTGGATGTTGGATGTATGCATCTTCAATATATGTGTTTCCTTTGCCAAGGACTCACTTTCCTTTATTCTTATGACTGTTGAGGTCTACTTTGTATATGTCACTGTAGATACCATGTTGGCAGGATACACTTTTTCAAGACTCACATGTCAGGCCAAATCAAAATGTGGCGAATTATGGTTCCTGGTGATACATACTTTAATGAAATTAACAATATTAAGTTATGAGTCCACACAGAGAGCACAAATTTTTATCTTTAGTCATTTAAAGTGTGTAAAGTACAAAGGGAACCTGACTTTGATCCTGAATGTAATAAAAGAATTTTTTTTATTGAAAGAGCAGTATGATGCAAAACTTGAAACTTGATTGTGCTTTGGAGATTGTTGAAGAATGTACATAGCTAGAACTAAAAAGAGATAGTGGGAAGGAAAGATAATGGAACATCAGATCGAGAATTGGAAAGTAAATGATGTAGTTGTCTCTAAAGAAAACTACATGGGGGTAGGGGTGGCTATCGCTATGGCACAGTGGGTTAACATCCTTGCTTGAGGTGCAGGCATACCATGTGTGTGCTGGTTCTGGACCTTGCTGTCCTACTTCTGATCCAGCTCTCTATATGGCCTGGAAAAGCAGTAGAAGATGGTTCAAGTGCTTGGGCCCCTGTATTCATGTGGGAGACCCAGAAGAAGCTCCTGGCTCCTGGCTTGTGATCGTACAGTTCCAGCCATTTCGGCCAATTGGGGAATGAAATATCAGATGGGAGACCTGTCTGTCTCTCACACACACACATATCCTCTCCTTCTTTTCTTTGACAGGCAGAGTTAGACAGTGAGAGAAAGAAAAAGAGAAAAAGGTATTCCTTCCATTGGTTCAACCCCAAATGGTTGCTACGGCCAGCACGCTGCGCCGATCTGAAGCCAGAAGCCAGGTGCTTCCTCCTGGTCTCCCATGCAATTGCAGGGCCCAAGCACTTGGGCCATCCTCCACTGCCTTCCTGGGCCACAGCAGAGAATTGGACTGTAAGAGGAGCAATCAGGACAGAATCCGGTGCCCCAACCTGGACTAGAACCCGGAGTACCAGTGCCGCAGGCAGAGGATTAGCCTAGTAAACCACAGATCCGGACTCTCTGTGTAACTCTGACTTTCAAATAAATGAAAAGAATCTTTTAAAAAAAACTACATGGAACAGTTATAATGTGGTACTAATCAATGAAGTTGTTCTCATGGAGATGCTGCTTAATAAATATTTGTTAACGGAAATAGTTGTTAAGATCACATGTCAGTTGTGTAGCCAGTGTGTCCAACTTTTGTTCATCTTTCTGAACAATCAGTTTTCATTCATCTATCCATCCATCCATTACTGTACATTCTCTTTGTACAGTTAAAAATACTTTATTTGTTACATTCACAGTTACACACTGGAAGTGATTACCTGCTGTATTTGTTATTTTCAGGAAAACGGATGTGTGTGGGAGAGGCCCTGGCTCGCATGGAGCTGTTTTTGTTCCTGACCTCCATTTTGCAGAACTTTAAACTGCAATCTCTGGTTGAGCCAAAGGACCTGGACATCACTGCAGTTGTCAATGGATTTGTTTCTGTGCCACCTTCGTTCCAGCTCTGCTTCATTCCTGTTTGAAAAGGAGCAGACTGGCTTCTGCTGTGCCATCATCTTCAAAGGCATTGTCCATCACCTTACTGCATTTGAGACGTCTTCTTTAACTTTTCTCACATCTTACTATTCCCTTAAGATCTAGTGAAAACCTAACTTCTGTGGGTGATCCCCTGAGACTGCCTGCCCTGACCATGCAGGAGGTAGAGAGGACATGGTCGTGCCATGCCTCCTGGGAGGGACCCCACAGCCTGGCTGCTGGCAGGTGGTGGGAGCGCCAGGCACATTATCCTCCACTCCTGCCAGTCAGGTAAACTGCTCCCAGGTTGGTCCGAGGCCATCAGGAAAGCTACTGTAGCCTATGTGACCTTCAAGATGATTGGAGAAGCACAGCGGTGCCAATATGGCCTCTATCCTATAGAATTAGTGCTGCCCTGAACTGGTTACATCCCTTCTGCCTGCCCTTTAGAAAGTGTGCATGCTCACTAATAAAGTGGATGTCTTCACTGAAATTTGTCTCAAGTGCTTTTTGTCGCAGAGCGCCATCTCCCCATCCATGCCGACAGCATACAGGCCTTGTGAGATGAACCCTTAAGCCTCCATTAAAGTAGTTTCATAGGGTCATTTTGTAAGAATGTCTACTGTTACTATATTTGCAACATTTAAACTGATTCTCACATGACCCTACTGTATCAATGCCAATTTACCATACGTTAATCAATCTAAAATAGAAAAAAATGGTAAGAATAGACCCATTCTCCCCTCTGCATCTTCTAAATAAAAACATTACTACTTGCAGGGTCAGTTCTCTGGATTCTCTTCTTTTATTCAGGAAGTGAGTAAGAAATGAAAGAAGATAGAATCCCAAGAGGCCACCCACCTCTTCATTACAAGTAGAGAGAGGGATGAAAGGGAAGAAAGCAGAAAGGAGTCTTGTCTAGGTGTCACCTAGAGTTATTGGAGGTATTGCTTGAAAGACAACTATTCTGGCCAGCGCTGCGGCTCAATAGGGTAATCCTCCACCTGTGGCGGCGGCACTCGGGTTCTAGTCCTGGTCGGGGCGCCGGATTCTGTCCCAATTGTTCCACTTCCAGTCTGGCTCTCTGCTGTGGCCTGGGAGTGCAGTAGAGGATGGTCCAGGACCTTGGGCCCTGCACCTGCATGGGAGACCAGGAGAGGCACCTGACTTCTGGCTTCGGATCAGCGCGGTGCGCCGGCTGCAGCAGCCATTGCGGGGTGAACCAACGGAAAAGGAAGACCTTTCTCTCTGTCTGTCACTCTCTCTGTGTCCACTCTTACTTTCAAAAAATAAATAAATAAAAGACAAACAATTCTAGAAACTGTTCAAACCTATAGGGAAATATTGAGAGGATCAGCTAAAGTGAAGATGAACATTAAGTTTTACAATTTATGTTACATTTTTGGTTGTAATATCCTCTTCCCATTGATAAAAAAAATAGAAAAAGTTATAATGCTATAACTAGTATTGAAACAGTATTCTACACTTTGTGTTTCTGTGTGGGTGCAAACTAATGAAATCTTTACTTAATATATACTAAATCGATCTTCTGTATATAAAGATAATTGAAAATGAATCTTGTTGTGAATGGAATGGGAGAGAGAGCAGGAGATGGGAGGGGTGTGAGTGGGAGGGAAGTTATAGGGGGGAAGCCATTGTAATCCATAAACTGTACTTTGGAAATTTATATTTACTAAATTAAAAAAAAGAAAAAAAAGAAAAAGCAAAAATAATTTTTTTTTCAACTAAAGAAAAATAAAACTTGGAGAGCAAGCACTGTGGAGTAGCAGGTAAAGCTGTTGCCTGCAGTGCCAGCATCCCATGTGGACGCTGGTTCAAGACCTGGCTGCTTTACATATGATCTAGCTCTCTGCTACGGTCTGGGAAAGCAGTGAATGATGGCCCAAGTCCTTGCGCCACTGCATCTGTGTGGGAGACCGAGAAAAGCTCCAGGCTCCTGGCTTTTGATTGGTGCAGCTGCAGCCATTGTGGCCAATTGGGGAGTGAACCAGCGGATGGAAGTCCTCTCTCTCTGCCTTTCCTTCTCTCTCTGTGGAACTCTGACTTTCAAATAAATAAATAAATCTTTAAAAAAATAAAATTTGGAACCTCCCCTACATCTGCATCTTCCCTCATCAGAAAACAAAAAATAACAATTACCTTTACTTTGCTGTTGGCCATAGGCATATTTTCTGTTACTTAATTCTTCTAGTAATTCTAGGAGACAAATAATGTTTGTGTTAGTTCCCATTACTACTATTATAAGTTACCACAAGTTGAGGGACTTAAAACAATGCAGATGATTATCTTACAGTTCCAGAGTTCCAAGATTCAATACCAGCATCACTGAATTAGTATCAAGGTGTCAGCTGAGCTGGTTCCTGAAGAAGAACTTAACAGATAATCGATTTCTCTTACTTTGCATATGTATATCCATGTGTAGGCTGCCATCAATTTTGGCCTTCAGGAGAGGTAAAATCTCCATTGATAGCCAATAGGACATATTCCTGAGTGTCATTTTTACCAATCCTTTGTAAAGTGTCTATTGCATTTACAGCAAAAAGTCTTGGGAGTGTCTGGGGGTCTTGTTTGGGCTGAGATATAATCAGGAGTGTACTCCTTCGCATACATTTACACCACTGCTGTTCAGTCCCCTCCTGATCTGTTATAAAAGACCATGGTGCCCACCTTTAAGAGGTTTAGATTACCCTCACGTCCTACTACAAGTCCCTGGAGTTTATCCTAATGTCTGAAACAGACTGGGTTAGGAAACTGCCTTTTAAAATCACTTATTGGAGCTGGTGCTGTGGCTTAGCAGATAAGGCTGCCAACTGCAGTCTGGCATCCCAAATGGGTACCGGTTTGAGTCCCTGCTACTCCACTCCCAATCCAGCTCTCTGCTATGGCCTAGGAAAGCAGTAGAAGATGGTCCAAGTGCTGGGGCCCCTTACCCATATGGGAGTCCTGGAAGAAGCTCCTGGTTCCTGGATTTGGGTCGGCACAGTTCTGGAGTGAAGCAGTAGATAGAAGATACATCTCTCGCTCTCTCTCTCTCTCCATGTGTGTGTAACTCTTTCAAATAAATAAATAATGAATCTTTAAAAAAATAAAATCACCTATGCATCTACAGAGTCGGGATCTAATGGACTATATTTCTTTATAGTCTCCCTCAAATGTTCTAAGAAGGCAGGGAAATTTTTCTGTGGCTTGTGATCTATCAGGGAGAGTTTTGCACAAAGCAAGCTTGGGCATAAAAGACCTCAACTCATTTAGGTAAAATTTTTCCTTCCTCTAGCTTTGTGGTGCATCTTTTCTTTATGTTCTGGGGATTAAAAGAATCCCGATGTTACTGGAGGCATAAAATGACTACAGTAGATGGTTTGTTTCCTAATCGGAATGAGAGGAAAAAGAAAGAAGTATCACCCCATCAAGAGGAAATATTGACAATTTGATGCAAGAGGATATAGATAGCCAATTCAATGGAATTTAGAATATAACATGCGGCATGATTTAGAAATTCAGCAAGGAGATACAGAATGTAAATCATTACTTGGATTTGAATAATTCAATGAATTTCCCTTTCATGAAGACCAGTGTGATTTCAGGAGGCCCACCTAGTCAAATCAGTATTATCTAACCCTGTTAAGATCTCTCATACAATCACATTTGCAATGCCCCTCTTAGCATTTAAAACGACATATTTAGAAGTTCATAGCTTCAAAGAATTAGGACATGAGCACCTTTGCTCAGGAGACGAGCTCATTATTCATATTATCCTGCTATTATTATATCCATTTAGCAGCATACCCTAAGATGATGCTTTCTATTAAATTATTCATTCAAGTTCACTCAGCTTTCAACAGGAGGAGGAAGTGGTTGCAGGCCAATCTGACAGGAAAGTAGAGTTGCTAACCACTTACTGTTAACTCCTATAATGTTTAATCATTTTATTTAGTTTCCTCCACTTCAATCCATGTTGCATGATCAGTCCTCATGGTTGGTTCAGGTTTACTTACAGGTGGGGCTCAGCTCAGTAACCTCCATGGTGTGGTGTGATGCAACTAGCCATTGTGTAATATGGGTCTCTGCACCGGACAGGGACATGAAGCATGGACTTCATCCTGTTGAGGATCTGCACTTGTGGGAAGGGCAGCAAATGCTGAAGACATTCAGTGCAGATTCACTGGTGATAAGGGAGCATTTTTCACTGTTTACACCATGTCCATGGTTGAAATGGAGGGTGCTGTCATGATTCAAGTATTCACCTCTCTCTGCATTAAGGCAACATTTTTTAGAGTGGTCATCACAGCAAGACAAAAACCTGACATTAGATTACTAACATTAGCTGCAACATAATTGAAATTCACAATCAGTTTTCTTCAAGTTTACAAGAAAATGAATATTCAGAAGTGTCTGCTTACATGGACAGGTCCACACCCCTGATACATCGGGTTATATGCAAGGTAGCAAAAAATCCTGGGAAAAATTCTCACTATTCAGAAAACAACAATTTGTTTCAACTTCTGCAAGAAAGATCAGGGCTCTGGAATATGAAACCACTTCCAGCAAAACACAGAAGTCAAAACGCAATAGAAACTACTAAGGGCAACTGATGAAAAGCTCAGGATTTCCACAGCGAGCTGTGGGACTAGAGTGCAGAATCAGGCCACTTCTCTGCTGGATCAAAGTAGAGCTACCGGGATGTGAACCGGCACCCTAATGGGATGCAGGCACTTCAAGAGGAAAGTTTACGTGCTATGCCACACCACTGGCCGTGCTATCTGGTTTTTATGTCTCATCTTTGCTTTCCCCCTCCTTCACTCACCCAACATTTTTCCTTTCTCTTCACAAATGTTCACTGAAAAACAATTGACCAAGAGAAACAACAGTACTCGCCATGTTACTGCTACAGACCCATGCATTCATGTGTCCAGAATCAAGGCTGAGGCTCAGTGTCACCCTGCAGGGGGCCCACCAGCCAGCTCCCCAGGCACTGGCTTAATCTTCCCCTCTAGTGTCTGTATTCTGGCCTGAGCTCCCACATATTTTTGTGGATCCCTTTTACATTCTGAATACCAACTTCTCTCAAGGTTTCCTTCAGGTAGCCCACAGGCTGTTTTGTGATGTCCACCAGGTCCCTCAGGTTGGACTACTAGTGCTTCTCAAAGGCTGAAAACAGCCTGGCTAAAACTTGCTGTCCTCAGCTCGGGCTCGTTTTCCACCTTGTTTCTCCTTTCATAGTCAATGTTGTATTGATGACTAGCAACAGGTTTGTAGTTGGTTGTTACAACTATACACAGTTGTTGGGATGGTCTTACTGCTTTGGGAGATTCCTCTGTTTGCCATCTCTTCAATCTCATGTAATTCTCACTGGCCACATGTTGGCACTCAGCTCCTTATTCCAGCTCCTTCCTGAGACAGCCTCTCCAAGGAGCTCTCAGTAAATACCGTTTACCATCCAGCAGTTTGCCAGACACACGGATGATCTTGAGGAGCACTGACTACAGCTGGTTTCACACCAGAATCATGAATATTTGAGAGATCTTCATCCAAAGAAAAGGACACCACAGTCCTTCCTTGATTCTTGACAATCCGCAGTTTCTCAACTTCACCTCTTTCAGGAGTTTAGCCCATTGCTGTGGCAAATATTTAGAAACCTTGACCAGACACACTCCAGTGTACTGTTTGCGCCAGTCACATGGAGTTCCCTGTACTTGGCCATGAGTCTGTTGGGGGTGGAAGTGAGTGAACTGGAGCAGCGGCCTCAGGACCTTGGGTGCTGTGGAGCAATTATCCTGAGCAAAAGGCTAGCGCGGTGGAAGCTGGACTGCAAGGAGACAGTGCTGATCACCTGCCAAGATTATAGGAAACCTGGAACTGAGGAACACTGGAAGTGTCCATATTAAAATATGAATTGTTGGGGGAAGGAAGGTAGTGTGGAGGAATCACTATGTTCGTAAATTTGTATGTATGAAATGCATGAAGTTTGTGTTCCTTATATTAAAAAAAAAAGTGCCAGAGAAGCAATGACTTTGAACAGCCTTTGTCTTGACGGTTGAGGAACAGTTTTTTTTTTTTCCTTCATACTATTTTGAACACTTTCCTCAACATAGAGATAATCATATGTGTATAAATTTAATTGAACATAGATCTCAGTAAAAATAAGAGTGGGAATAAGAGAGAGAAGAAAAAGAAGGGTGGGAGTATCAGCATGTGGGAAGAACTCACTGTTGTAACTGTGAAATGTATGAAATTTATAACTATAAATCTGTTACTCCTTCATACATTTGCATAAACTTACTTCTAAGGGTACAGTTTAAAAACTTGCCATGGGTTTCCAAATACCTATAAGCACAGTGGTAAAAATAGCATTTTAAGAGATAAAGTGAGCATTTGGATAGGATTAAGTATTAAAGTGATCATATAAATTGAATTAGCTGTTTCACAATAAAACCAGATAGAATTAAAAAGAGCAAATACTCCAACAGTGGAAGCAGTCCACATGGCAAACTCACAGAATGAACAGCAGGACTTGAACCAAAGCCAATATGGATGCCCTAGTGGAGGTGGCAGCTTTACCCCCTAAGCCACAGCACTGGCCCTGGAAAACTGGGATTCTAAGACAATCTCTCTTACTGATGTATTTGTGACACTGTACGTCACTGAGGTAAGAATTGCTCATTCCTGAACATCAAAATAAATTTAGACTAGTTGATCTCAGAGATCACTTTTATTTGAATTATATATGATCGTGGGACTAGTGTTTTATGTAGCACTTAATGTGTCATTTGGGACTTCTGACATCCTGAGTTTCAGTCTCAGTGCTGCTCTCCATTCCAACTTCCTGATAATGCAAACTCTTGGAGGCAGCAGGCATATGACTCACATTCTTGGGCCATGCTACCTATGTGGTTGACTTGCATTGAGTTCTCAGCTCTCAATTTTAGTTTGACAGAGCAACAGTCACTGTAGGCATTAGAGGAGTAACCAGCAGATGGGAAGCCTCTGTCTCTTCTTTCCTTCTCAGTCCATCAATCTACATTTCAAAAAAAGATTATCCATGATTTTTATAAACACTATGTGTATATAAACAGTCCAGGCAGGACGTCAACTCATGGGAAAGGAGGAGAAGCAGAGCAGGGTTACTTATCTTCAAGGAGTAATGTGTTTGCTGTACAGAGAGCGACAGAGCTCATTGTACACAAAACAAATTGGTGTGGATCTGTTAAGGGTTTAGAACTATGTGAATTAGGCAGAACATTTCTTCTCTTTCTCCTGAAGATTGCATGAATCAAGAAGTGGAACTGTTCAAGTTCTAAACTATATTGAACCCGATTTTGATCAATTATTTTGGTAATTATTCACCAAATTCATATTGACTTTGAAAGCCACAGGTTAGCGTGAATCATGCAATAGTGAATCAAAGCATACTCTAAAAATGTTGGTGAATCCAGGTAAACTGAAGGCCTTGTTTCGAGGAAGACAGCAAGACATGGGACACACGACGTCAGTTCAGAAGTCTAACATCAGCAGTTTGTGTGCCTTCAGATATGGAACAGAATCTCCAGACCAAGTTTCCTCATCCCTCAAATTGAATGATTTTACCTTAGGAAAAGGTAACAGAATCTGAAGAATGTGTAAGGTGTGAAACTCTTTGGGAATTGTCAGAATCTCTCTATTCGTGGCTGATAAAACATTCTCTAAGTTGTTCTCGACAAGACTTAATTTTCACAAATACAGTTCAGGAATAATAGCACTAGCCAATTTACAGAAACATCTGATGATACTGTAAAAACATGCCTTTGTATAAGCATAGTCATTGGTGATCTAGTGACGTTTATCTTTCGGTGAGGTTTACCTTCTGTGAACACAGTGTCTGCTCCTGTTCATGTCGACAAGTTGTGGTTCTTTGAGCTGTGGGTCCATTGAATGATTTCTCTTCCTCTCCTCCTCTGTTTCATCTGCAAGCGCATTCTTTCTGTAATTTTCCCGAATTTCTGCATTATTTCACTTTTCATTTCAGACCATGACAGACCCAAACCAACAGAATCATCTTTGGCTGGAGTTGAACATGAGGTGAGGATAATTTCACTTTCCCAAGAGTTTCCCTCAAATTCTTTGAGATTGTCTCTTTCCTTAGTTTCAATGACTAAATTTTTCCTCTACAGTGAATCAACAGGAAGAACTCTTTTTCTGTTCATGTGAGCACATGTGAGTTCTTTATCCTTGGAGTCAATTAAAGGACCTCCTATTGGGTGCGATGTCTGCTTTATTATGAACATAGTGTGTTGTTTATTGAGAGTCACTAATATTTTAGGTTTCCTTTGTTTGTTGAAGTAACTCTGGAGGCTGCCTGTGTGTAGGACATAGTACACAAGATGGGAATCAGAAGATCTCATAGAAATCCCCCAGAATAGACACTGTGGCGTAGTCATTCAGCTGCTGCTTTTGACACAGGCATTCAATGTCAGAAGCTTGGATTTGATTCCTGGTTTCAATTTTTGACCTGGTTTATGCTAATTCTATACAGGGGAGAGGTTGGGGGAACAAGAAGATTTCTTAGCTCTTGGGCCACTTTCACCCATGTGGTAAACCTGAATTGACTTCTGGGTTTCTGATTTGACCTTTCTGAGCCTTTGCTGTCCGTGGAATTTGTGGGAGTGAAGCAAGATACAGGAAATGGTTCTCTAACCCTGTCTAATCTCTCGCTCTCTCACTCTCTCACTCTCTGCCTTCCAATAAAGACAAATAAAGTTTTGAAACCTAAATTAAATTGTATTTAAAACAATTCTCCAAACCAAATTGAACATAAAAACACAAATTCCTTTCTGTGACTTGTGAGCCTGTGATCCTGGCCATGTCCTCTGTTTCCTATGAATCTCTATTCATTTGAAAATTAAAATTAATATTCTCTGCTTTCTCAAGTTTTCCTTTTAAAATTTAATGGCAAAAATCATGCCAATTGATTTAGATAGTGATTTGGTCATTTCTGTCCATTCAATATTTACGGTTTATGGTTACTTTCTAATGTTTAGTTATTTATAATATTAGTAGAGCACATTAAATGTCTGAATTCTGCCATCATTGAGTACAAAGTGTCTCACTTTTTGATATAGCTTCAAGACACACTCACATATATATTGTATATGCCTGTATAATACGTTATAAAAGTCATAGCATACTGTGATTTCTTTTAGTCATAAATTCTCAACTGGAAATTATAACACAGACATAGAATTTGGCATGATTTTGTTGTATCATCATTAATTCTCTATCATGACTACACATGGAAAACATCTGTTTTTTTTTTTTTCCAATTACCAATACATGGGTACAACCCAGTACAATGAAATTACCATTTCCCAAGTGAGCATAGGAAAGAATGCAATGCGACTAAAGAATATCTTGTTTTCATCTATGTCATGGAGGCAAAGTTCACTCAGGAGAGGGATAAAGTGCATTGTTGTTGGACCTGTCAGAGAAGCATATTAGCAAGAGTGGTATAAAGCCTGTGCTTCCCAGCTCACAGGATCCCAGGAAGAAGAGAATGGATCCAGTTGTGGCCCTGGTGTTGGGTCTCTGCTGTTTACTTCTCCTTTCACTCTGGAAGCAGAATTCCAGGAGGGGGAAGCTCCCTCCTGGCCCCACTCCTTTCCCCATCATTGGAAATATTCTCCAGATAGATGTTAAGGACATCAGCAAATCCCTAACTAATTTAAGTATTCATTAGATTGACTCTTTTTAAAATAAAAACTATTTCTGGATGCAGATTCTTTGACAGATGATTATAAATCAAAATGCTCTCTGTAAGCTTTGATGCTTCTTCTACCAATTTCAGGAGTTGAGTAGAGAAATATTTAGATCCCTGTAGATAGAATAAAAATAACTAAGTGACAAAAATCAGGAGTACTGCAGAACTTCTTTGAATTCAGCCATTTACCTGAACATCAGTGATAGTGAAGAGCTTCTGATACAAATTTCATTCAAGAAATCATCTGTTGTATTATACATGTGGTTACTTTTTTCAGATTATCCATGAAAATTGAACGTCTCTGCAGAATCAATAAAAACTGGTATCACTATGGGTTCTGAGTGGTCTAGGTGAATGAAAGAAAGAAGTAAACATTCAGTGGCCACCTTGTGGCATCAGAATTCTTTTAGATTCTGTGAAACTCTGCTGTGTGGCCCAGAATGCTACAGGATGGAAGAAGCTGCTCCTCCCTGGGATGCTGCTTGCAATGTCCTGGCCCTTCTCTGGTGCTGCTGCTTCTTGTTCTTCCTCTTCTTCTTCTACTCCTACTCCTACTGCTCCTCCTCCTTCTCTCTCCCTCCTCTTCCTTCATCCCCCTCCCTCCTTCTTCTCCTCCTTTTCTTCTTCTTCCATCCTCCTCCTCCTCCTCCTCCATCTTCTTCTCCTCCTCCTCCTCCTCCTTCTTCTTCTTTTTGAAGATTTATTTGATTTACTCAAAAGACAAAGTGAGAGAAACTAAGGACAGACAAAGCAAGAGATCTCCTGACGAGCACTGCAGCAAAGCACCTGGAGCCTCCTCTTGTGATGCCGGCATCTATACGGGCACCGTTTGAAGACCAGGCTGCTTCATATCTGATCCTGCTATCTGCTAATTATCTTGGAACAGCATCAGAACATAGTGCAATTTCTTGGGCCCCTGCACCCACGTGGGAAACTGCAAGAAGCTCCTGGATTCTGGAATCAGCATGGCCTATCCCTAGCGCTATGGCAATTTGGGTAGTGAAACAGCAGATTAAAGATCTTTCTCTCTCTCTCTCCTCTCTCTCTCTCTCTCTCTCTCTCTCTCTGTCTCTCTCCCCACCATCTCTCCTCCCCTTTCTGTAACTCTGCTTTTTGAAAATTGAATCAGTGAATCAGTGAATGGAAGACCTCTGTCACTCTCTCTCGCTCTGCCTCTTTGACTCCTTCAAATAAATAATTAAATCTTTAAGAAGAGAGATATCCCATTTGCTGTTTGACTGCACCAAGGGCTGGAGTGATCAGGGCTGAGAAAGGTCAGAGCCTGGGTCAGAGCAAGGAGCTCTTCCTGGGTCTCCCACATGGGTGGCACATTTTTTTTTTTTTTACAAGATTTTTTTTTTGTATTTGAAAGGCAAAGTGTCAGAAAGAGACACACAGAAAAAGACATCTTGTTTGTTCTCTTTCTGTCTTTTAAATGCCAGTAGATTTCACACTGGGCTGGACATTAGACTTAGTTGGGGTGACATTTAAGGACATACAACACTAGTGACATCGGAACCTGACTGAGTCAGGATCCTCATGAGAAGGGCTTGCCATGTGATCCTGGGTAAGCTGGGTAATGATTTCAAGCCACAGAGTTTGAATAGGCAGCAAATAGCCTCTATTTCCTGGCTGCAGGAAACTGGAGATTAATTTAGAATTCCAGTCCAGGTTTCTTTATTTATAAAATAGTGGAATTAACCTTGTTGAGTGTATTATTTGAGAATTACATGCAAACCTCATACCAACTACCTGGGCCATTTATGGCACATCATAGGTCATTCATGAGCAGCAACCATAATAATCACTATCATATTTAGTTATAAATAGAAATACTTAAATCCATGGAATTATAAAAAGATAACATCGACAATGCTAATTTCCATCTGAATCAGACACACTATGTGACCTTCATATACTTTCTTTGGTTATATTTGTTTCTCTTCCCAGTTCTCAGAACGCTATGGTCCCGTGTTCACTGTGTATCTGGGCATGAAGCCCACTGTGGTGCTGCATGGATATGAGGCAGTGAAGGAGGCCCTGGTTGATCTTGGAGAGGAGTTTGCTGGAAGAGGCATTTTTCCTATAGCTGAAAAAGTTAATAAAGGACTCGGTAAGTGTGTGTGTGTGTGTGTAAGTGTGTGTGTGTGTGTGTGTAACAGTGGTAATAGGGTGGAGAGGATGGAAAACAGAGACTTGAAAAGCTCCTCAGACAGAACTTGGCCATCTGTGTGGCTGCCTCATGTCAGCTTCTTCCTACTTGCTGGAATCTCCCTCCCTCCTAGTTTCTGTTTCTCATTCTGGCAGGAATCATTTTCAGCAATGCAAACACATGGAAGGAGATGCGACGCTTCTCGCTCATGACCCTGCGGAATTTCGGGATGGGGAAGAGGAGCACTGAGGACTGAGTTCAAGAGATGGCCTGCTGCCTGGTGAAGGAGCTGAGAAAAACCAATGGTGGGTGACCCTTACCCCACATCGCTGACTCTCGCTGCTCCTTCTCTATGCTGCCCTGGGAAACCTTGCAGGGTGGGTGGAGCCTTCATCCTTAGGCATGGCTGCCTCTCCCATTGAGGTAAGGGGCGGTTTGGAGCAAGGAGTGGGGAGTTTGTGTGGATCTGAGCTGTGTTTGCAGCCTGGTTCTGTGTCTGGTGTGGGTGTGAAAGTTCATTTAATACTCTCCTGTCCCAAATCATTTTCCTTTATTTTCCAGTCAGAAATCATGAAAGTAAGTTTTGAGCATTATTTTTATGAAAGAAGGTTTTCTCTATAGTCTGAATGCTGTTACCTATTGTAGAACGTTTCATGGTGGAAACTTGGCAAAGCACATGGTGGCAATGACCCATCAGCCTCTTACGGGGCATAAAACGACCCTCGTGGGCGTTCACATCTGCATGCTCAGCTTCACTGACATGTCTGAGGTTCCCCAGGCCCGGGCCTAGTGCTAGACACCAGTGGTGCTGTGTGCAGTTTTGTCACCCTAGGCATATCCCAACAATGTTCCTGTCACTTACTATTCTCTGTAATCACACTGTTTACAAAAATTGCTCTCCCTTGTTGAGTCTACTTGCTCTATGGATTTATTTGTTTTGAGTAAATATAGCCAGTAACATATTTCTGCACATCCACAAACATGAAGTGATTTATTTAACAAAATTTCAACTGTTGATAATAGCTGTTTATATTGACTTTCCTTAGCAGAGTGTGGCTTTGTTTCTGCTGTGCTTTCTCTCTGTGTTTATTAGATTTTGTTTGAGAAATTGTGACATATTTTCCTCCACAACCAGGTCTACTGCTCCGAGATGTGTTGCTCACAATGTGTCTGATTATCACTTCAGGTTCCAAATTACCCTGTTTTATAATTCTCTCTTCTAAGCAAAGGGAAAGATTGAAAATCAGGTTTTCTGTAGGTAACACATACATACACACAAATACACAGTTCCCAAGGCTTTCCAAATTATCCTCTACCTTGTTGGGGTAAAAAAAAAAAATTGTCTAAATATGTAGAGTACTGTAAATGTTTAGAAAGCCTGACAGAGAAGCAAGTAACTCAGGTATCCTAATGTCCTGTTCTCTACCATGTATTCTGACCACTTTTAATCAAGATGCCCTTTTGGAGGGGGCTGTGAGGTGTCTATAGCTATGAATTTGGGAGCTCTTTACCTATTAAGTTTATTGATCATTTGATGGTAACATTTGCACTGTACAAATCTGCCATCTAAAATGAAAACCTCTCCTGCATTTTTATTTGTTTATCTGTAAGATGAGAAACTTGACTTAACGTATGGGTAAGTTTTAAATTTTATTAAAACACATTTTGCTATTTGGTATAGTTGTACAGAACAATATGTTAGAATCAACTAAAAGACAGCTTTGCTCAAGTATGTTAAATATGGAAAGCAATTCGAGATATTAGCTGGTCATGTCTCAAGAAAGGAAATTTTTTTTTTACATTGAAATTCTTGATAAAGAAGACTCCAATTACTTTTTGGCTTCCCCAATCTAGCATGTATGCTTGAAATAAGTAAATTAATATTCTCACTTTGTTCCTTCAAGGAAACAGATCCACAGATCCATGGTTTTTTTTTTTTTTTTTTTTTTTTTTTTTTTTGACAGGCAGAGTGGACAGTGAGAGAGAGAGAGACAGTGACAGGTCTTCCTTTGCCATTGGTTCACCCTCCAATGGCCGCTGCAGCCGGCGCACCACGCTGATCCAAAGGCAGGAGCCAGTTGCTTCTCCTGGTCTCCCATGCAATTGCAGGTCCCAAGCACTTGGGCCATCCTCCACTGCACTCCCTGGCCACAACAGAGAGCTGGCCTGGAACAAGGCAACTGGGACAGAATCCGGCTACCGACCGGGACTAGAACCAGGTGTGCCGGCGCTGAAAGGCGGGTGATTAGCCTAGTGAGCCGCTGAGCTGGCACAGATCCTTCTTAAACTTATGCTTTCCTTACTTATTTTTCTAAAATTTTTCTTTAAAGGGAAAGTCAACCGTTTTGATAGACACACCACACACACATACACACACACACACAAAGAGGTAGGGAGGGAGGGAGGGAGGGAGGGAGAGAGAGAGAGAGATCTCATCTACTAGTTCACTCCCCAGATTCCCACATAGCCAGGCCTATAATGAGGCAGAAGTGGGTACTCGATTAGGTCTCCCACTTGAGTGGCATGAACTCAGCTACTTGAACCATCACCTGTTGCCTCCAATAGTCTGAACTCTCAGGAAGCTGGAGTTAGGAGTGGGGCCTAGTGTTGAACCCAGCACTCTATCTGGAATGCAAATCATCTTAGATGGTATCATAAGCTTCATAATTTAGTTTTTAGTTTTTCTCATATTACATGCATGCCTTCAGCTTTGACAATTTTTCTCATTTAAGTATGTAAATTTACCCACAATTTGTCTCTTTTTCCCTCTCTACTGGTTCAACACTTCATTTTTCATTATTTGTGACTATTCGTTATTTTATCTATAAGAAGTTTCCTGGCCCACACTATTTTCTGCCTTCCATTTCAGTGCTTTATTATCTACAGACATTGTGCACATGCATGATTCTGGTTTGAAAATTGAATTATTAAAACTGTTTTCATTTTGCTTCCCAAATAGCAGATCTCTTGTGATAAAAGGGTGCATAGAAAAGCAATAAATGTGATTGAGTATTGGAAATTTCATTATTTAGCCAAATTTCATTATTTAGCTATTATTTAGTCAAATCAGGCTTACAGTAAAGTGATGTTTGTTTGATTTGATTTGTGTCACTTTTTTTTACTGTCAAAGGAATTTGTAGGCAAGACATTTCTTACTATTTCTAAATTAACATGGAGAAAAATAACATGCTTTATATGTATATTTTAATGGTGTTTTAAAATTGTTTTCAATTATTCAGCCTCACCCCATGATCCCACCTTTATCCTGGGCTGTGCTCCCTGCAATGTGATCTGCTCCGTTATTTTCCATAATCGCTTTGATTATAAAGATGAGGATTTTCTTAAACTGATGGAAAAATTAAATGAAACTGTTAGGATTCTGAGCTCTCCATGGTTGCAGGTGAGAGTGAGATCTTTTGTTGCTGGGAAGCCATTTATGTTCCTTTATCTGACAGGTGCTAAATGCTACATGGACCAAGCTATGAAGAGAATGTATAGACAGCACAGTCCCAGCAGAGCTGATGTCATTGAACACTGTGAAATGTGATGGAAATTTTTATTTACACACAGCAAAATGAGTGTCCAAATACTGGGCTAATGTTTGTGTCCATTATCTTCTGTCCAGTGATTTTTCACTAAACTCCAAGCCCTATTTCTATGAAGCCACTTCAATGACTGAACACAGAATGTCTTTGTCAATCAATGGACATCCAGGCTGTTATTTTCTTAAGATATTTATGAATATGATGGCAGGATCAGAGAGAGAGGAAGAAACAAAGGGGAGAGGAGGAAGAGGAGAAGGAGAGGAGGAGAACAAAAGAGAGAGATACCTTCTATCTGCTGCTCACTTTCTGAACACCCACAACAAACATGGCTAGGACTCAAACCTGCATACAATATGAGATGCAGGCTTCACAAGTGGTAGCTTTACCTGCTGCACCACAATGCCGTCATTTCCTATTATATTTTAAGTTTGTAGCAAATGATTTATGAAACAAAATGAGAATCATATAAAGAGGAGATTATACTATAGAACAGGCCAGTGCCACGGTTCGCTAGGGTAATCCTCTGCCTGCGGTGCCAGTACCCTGAGTTCTAGTCCTGGTTGGGGCACTGGATCTGATGCGGTTGCTCCTCTTCCAGTCTAGCTCTCTGCTGTGGCCCGGGAGTGCAGTGGAGGATGGCCCAAGTGCTTGGGCCCTGCACCTGCATGGGAGACCAGGAGAAGCACCTGGCTCCTGGCTTCGGATCAGTGCAGTGTGTGGGCAGCAGCAGCCATTGAGGGGTGAACCAACGGAAAAGGAAGACCTTTCTCTTTGTCTCTCTCTCACTGTCCATTCTGCCTGTCAAAAAAAAATTATGTGTGAGTCTAGGAAATTAAATTTACCTTTGATAACCTGGTCAGACATCTCATGCTCAAATATTTCTATAAGCATATAGAAGTACCACATATTTACAGTAAAAGCATTCTTTTTAAGAAGGACACTATTTTATTCCTATTAATATCTATAATTCATATTTATGGCAGGGTTTGCATGTATATATGTATACATACATGCATTATCAGGTATGTATTATTGTACTCTCTTCTAGGTTTGCAATAATTTCCCCGCTCTCACTGACTATATCCCGGGGATTCATAACACCTTCGTAAAAAAATATTGCTTATACAAAAAATTTTATTATGGAGAAAGTGAAAGAACACCAAAAATCTCTGGATGTTAACAACCCTAGGGACTTTACTGATTGTTATTTGATCAAAATGGAGCAGGTAAGATGTTCACACAGCTTGTTATTTGTTTTCTTGTGTATTTTTAGATTCATTGAATAATTCTATATATACAATGGATATTTAAATGATCAGGCTGGTTTGACAAGCAATTTACATATCTACAGAATGAGTGAACCCCCAGTATTATGAAAAATATTAGGGTACTTTATATAAATTTTGTGGAAATAAAAAATTAAAAGATGAGTATTTCGGTGTAAGAAAACGAAAGCCAATATATATTTCCCATAATGTACATTACCATAAACGTGTTGAAGACACATAATATAAAATTAAGTTGTTAAATGATTAGAATACCTCCTGCTTGTTTTTAGATAAAAATAATCCTGCAAAGGGGAAACATAGTGTGCATCTCATGTGCAAATAAATAATTACAAACAATTAAAAAATTACAAAGTGTCATGGTGTAATGTGAAGATGACATCATCATTGCACAAGTGTGAGGGAGAGGGCAATATAGCTTAATTTGCATATCCTACACATTGAAGGAGGTATTTAGAAATTTGCAGTGCAGGACAGGAGAGGGAATTTCAGATGGAGTGTGTGGTGTGTGTGGAGGTGTTCAGTCGTATAATGGGAAAGAATAGGTAGAAGAGAGAAATGAATTTTGCTGAGTGTAACACAATAACTTGTACAGACCCACAGAGGTTGGTGTCTTGAAGGCAACCTGGGAGCATGGATCATGTCATCAATGCACTCTGTTGAAAAGGTTATTTGCTTCCCATTGAATACATTGGCACCTGGGTCATAAGTCAAATGAACATAAATATAAGTTTGTTTGTAGGCTGTCAGTTCCATTCCATTGATCTATGTGTTTGTTATCGTGCCAGCTGTACCATCTTGAAGTGTTAACTACTGTACTGTTCAGGTAGAGAAGTGTGAGATTTTTAACATTGGTTGTTCTTTCTCAAGACCATTTTGGCTATAATAGCTTCCTTGAATTTCAATAAAAATTTTAGGACAAGCTTATAAATTTCCACAAAGACACTTGTGAATATTTAGAGGCATTGCATTAAATCCATAGTTCTTTTCATTGTTGTCACGTAAAAAAAATGAGGAGAAACTTACATAACATGAAATGAACCATTTTAAAGTCCACACTGGTGTTATTTAGTGTAGTCTCAATGTTGTCCAAACACCAACTCTCTACTTTCAAAACCTTTACATCACTGCACAGAAACCTATCCTCTCCATTAAATGATAACTTCCCAAACCCCTACCCTGTCAGGAAGTGAGCTTTAATCTGCGTTTTGTCTCTGTGGATTTGCATATTGTAGATACATCCAGTAAAAGCATGGTATTCCATGTTATATGTACACATACCAGAATTTGTTTATCTTCTGTTGATGGATGTTTGTGTTATTTCTTCTTTTGGCTCTTGGACATAATGATTCTATGAACATCTACATGTAGGTTTCTTCATGGACACACTTTCACTTTTCTAGCGTATACCTAAATGTGAAATTTCTGGGTCATATGATAAATTTATTTTCTTATAAGTACATGGGAATGCTGTTAACATTCTAAGTCTGTTACAGTCTATTTTGAATTGATATTAACTTCAAATTGCATTCATTTATTCTTTCCCTATCTAGCTCCATGACCCTCTTTCTTTGTTATTTGTGGGTTGTATGAAAAAAAATTTATTCATGTCATCTTTAGATAGAAATACATACTTCTTTTCTATGTGAATACATTTATTTCTTTTTCATATCTAATTTCTCTGGCTAGACCTTCTACAGCTATGCTGAATAGCAGTGGTGAAAGTACACATTGATTGTATTATTTTCCTCCTTTTTATTTCAGAGAATAAGATTTAGGCTTTAAAAATGTAATAAGATTCAGTTTTGTAATTTTTCAAAACCTTCTGTATAATGATAAGGAAGTTTATTTGTATTTTCTGAGTCCCTTTTTATCTTGCAAGCATTATATTATTCAAACTTCTTTGTTTCAAAATTTTATTAAGGCATTACTTATATACAGATTTAGGAACATAGTCATTTTTCCCAACCTATCCTTCCTCTCATTTGCATTCCTAACTTCTTTTTCTTCCCCCTCCCCCTCCTCTTCCCATTCTTATTTTTTGCAAACATCCATTTTCAGTTAACTTTATTACCCTACACTAGGCTGAGAGTTCAACAAATAGTATGAGGAAAAAAAAAAAAAAAAGCTCTTCAATGGTTGAGACAAGGACTATTCAAAACCATCACATATAAAAGTGTCAATTACATGCCTACAGATCTTTAAGTAAGCTATTAGTTGGCACAGATCAGAAAGAACATGTAGTATTTATATTTTCTGGACTGACTTATTCCACTAAAGATAATGGTTTCCAGCTGCATCCATTTTGTTAGAAAAGACAGAATTACTGTTTTTTTTTTAATGGATCTGTAATGTTCTATAGGGTGTATATATCATAATTTCTTTTTCAGTCTTCTGTTGATGGACATCTGTCGCTTCCCCTCTTCATGGAGGAACGACACTAAACCCTGCGTTGTTCTTTCGTCTGCTCGGCCCTTCCCGGGTTTGCTGCTGGTTCTTCCCGGGTTGGCTACCGACCCTTCCACCTCCGTGGAAGGGCGGTTCCCCCTGCCACTTTCCCCACTTCCGCGGGGGAGCGGCACACCGCCGGCCGGCTCTCTCGGGGGCTGCACAGGTGTTCCTTCAGATAGATGTTCCTGGTGCATGTTGTCTCTCTCCTCCTTTATAGTCCTCTTCCACCAATCCCAACTCTGCTACCCACATGCCGAGTATGCTGCTCTCCTCCAATCAGGAGCAGGTCCTGCTGTTTATTGGTTGAACTGGAGGCAGCTGTGTAGAAGCTGTTTCCTCCTCTCCCAGCGCCATATTGTGGGAGAGCAGATGCATAGAATAAGTCTTAATTCCAGTAACAGTCTAGTCCGAGTTGCTCCCCACAGACATCTGGGTTGATTCCATACCTAAGTTATTGTGAAATTTGCTGAAATAAACAAAGGGGCACATATACTTCTTTCATACGCTGATTTCTTTTTGTTTGGGTAAATTCCTAGGAGTGGAATGACTGGGTCTTATGGTAGGACTGTATTCAAATTTCTGATGTACGTCTATACTGTTCAACACAGTGACTGCACCAGTTTACATTATCATCTACAGTGGATTATGGTGCCTTTTCCTCCATACTCTCATCAGTATTTGTCGTTTGTTGAATTCTGTATGAGAACCATTCTAACAGGTGTGAGGTAAAAATTTTGTTTTTTTTTTTTTCTTTCAAACTTTTATTTAATGAATATAAATTTCCAAAGTACAGAATATGGATTACAATGGCTTCCCCCCATAACGTCCCTCCCACCCGCAACCCTCCACTTATCCACTCCCTCTCCCCTTCCATTCACATCAAGATTCATTTTCGTTTCTCTTTATATACAGATCAGTTTAGCATACATTAAGTAAAGATTTCAACAATTTGCACCCACACAAAACATAAAGTAAAAATACTGTTTGAGTACTAGTTATAGCATTAAATCTCAATGTACAGAACACTAAGGACAGAGATTCTACATGAGGAGTAAGTGCACAGTGACTCCTGTTGTTGACTTAACAAATTGACACTCTTGTTTATGGCCTCAGTAATCACCCTAGGCTCTTGTCATGAGCTGCCAAGGCTATGGAAGCCCCCTGAATTCACTGACTCTGATCATATTTAGACAAGGCCATGGTCAAAGTGGAAGTTCTCTCCTCCCTTCAGAGAAAGGTACCTCCTTCTTTGATGACCCGTTCTTTCCACTGGGATCTCACTCGCAGAGATCTTTCATTTAGCTTTTCTTTTTTCCCCAGAATGTCTTGGCTTTCCATGCCTTAAATACTCTCATGGGCTTTTCAGCCAGTGCTGCATGCCTTAAGGGCTGATTATGAGGCCAGAGTGCTGTTTAGGACATCTGCCATTCTATGGGTCTGCTGTGTATCTCACTTCCCATGTTGGATCATCCTCTCCCTTTTTTATTCTATCAGCTAGTATTTGCAGACACTAGCCTTGTTTATGTGATCCATTTGGTTCTTAGTCCTATCATTATGATCAATTGTGAACAGAAATTGATCACTGGGACTAGTGAGATGGCATTGGTACATGCCACCTTGATGGGATTGAATTGGAATCCCCTGGTATGTTTCTAACTCTACCGTTTGAGGTAAGTCAGCTTGAGCATGTCCCGAATTGCACATCTCTTCCCTTTCTTATTCCCACTCTTACATTTAACAGTGATCACTTTTCAGTTAAGTTTCAGCACTTAAGAAGAATTGTGTATTGATTATAATATTCAACCAAAAGTATTAAGTAGAACAATCAAAAAAATACTAAGAGGGATAACATTAAGTTGCTCATCAACATTCAGGGTGAGGGCTGATCAAGTCACCGTTTCTCCTAGTGTTCATTTCACTTTAACAGGTTTCCTTTTTGGTGCTCAGTTAGTTATGACCTATCAAGCAGAACAAGTGGTATTTGTCCCTTTGGGATTGGCTTATTTTACTCAGCATGATGCTTTCCAAATTCCTAACAGGGATCACTTTTCAGTTAAAATTTAAACACCTAAGAATAATTGTGTGTTAATTACAGAGTTCAACCAATGGTACTAGAACAAAAAAAAATACTTAAATGGATAAAGTATTACATTGTACATCAACTGTCAGGACAAGAGCTGATCAAGTCAATGTTTCTCATAGTGTCCATTTCACTTCAACAGGTTTCCCCCTTGGTGCTCAGTTAGTTGTCCATGATCAGGGAGAACATATGATATTTGTCCCTTTGGGACTGGCTCAATTCACTCAGCATGATGTGTTCCAGATTCCTCCATCTTGTTGCAAATGACTGGGTTTCGTTGTCTTTGACTGCTGTATAGTATTCTCTATTAGAGTACATGTCCCATAATTTCTTTATCCAGTCTACTGTTGATGGGCATTTGGGTTGGTTCCAGGTCTTAGCTATTGTGAATTGAGCTGCAATAAACATTAATGTGCAGACAGCTTGTTTGTTTGCCAATTTCATTTCCTTTGGGTAAATTCCAAGGAGTGTGATGGCTGGGTTGAATGGTAGGGTTATATTCAGGTTTCTGAGGAATCTCCAGACTGACTTCCATAGTGGCTTAACCAATTTGCATTCCCACCAACAGTGGGTTAGTGTCCCTTTTCCCCTACATCCTCTCCAGCATCTATTGTTGGTAGATTTGTGAATGTGATCCATTCTAACCTGGGTGAGGTGAAACCTCATTGTGTCTTTGATTTGCATTTCCCTGATTGCTAGTGATCTCTAACATTTTTTCATGTGTCTGTTGGCCATTTGGATTTCCTCTTTTGAAAAATATCTATTGTGGTCCTTGGTCCATCTCTTTAGTGGGTTGTTTGTTTTCTTTTTCTGGAGTTATTGATCTCTTTGTATTTTCTGGTTATTAACCCTTTATCTGTGGCATAGTTTGCAAATAATTTTTCCCATTCTGTCGGTTGTCTCTTCACTCTCCTGACTGTTTCTTTTGCAGTACAGAAACTTCTCAATTTGATGCAATCCCAATAGTTGTTTTTGGCTTTGACTGCCTGTGCTTCTGGGGTGTTTTCCAAGAAGTCATTGCTGGTACCTATATCTTGCAGGGTTTTTCCAATGCTCTCTAATAATTTGATGGTGTCAGGTCATAGATTTAAGTCTTTAATCCATGTTGAGTGAGTTTTTGTGTAAGGTGAAAGGTAGGGGTCTTGCTTCATGATTCTGCACGTGGAAATCCAATTTTCCCAGCACCATTTATTGAATAGACTGTCCTTGCTCCAGGGATTGGTTTTGGATCCTTGATCAAATATGAGTTGGCTGTAGATGTTTGGATGGATTTCTGGTGTTTCAATTCTGTTCCATTGGTCTATCCATCTGTTTCTGTCCCAGTACCATGCTGTTTTGATAACAACTGCCCTGTAGTATGTCCTGAAATCTGGTATTGTGATGCCTCCAGCTTTGTTTTTGTTGTACAAGATTGCTTTAGCTATTCAAGGTCTCCTGTGTCTCGATATGAATTTCAGCATCATTTTTTCCAGGTCTGAGAAGAAGGTCTTCGATGTCTTTATTGGTATAGCATTGAATGTATAAATTGCTTTTGGGAGAATGGACATTTTGATGATATTGATTCTTTCAATCCATGAGCATGGAAGATTTTTCCATTTCTTGGTATCCTCTTCTATTTCTTTCTTTAAGGTTTTGTAATTTTCATCGTAGAGATCTTGAACGTCCTTGGTTAAGTTTATTCCAAGGTATTTGATTGTTTTTGTAGCTATTGTGAATGGGATTGATCTTAAAAGTTCTTCCTCAGCCGTGGCATTGCCTGTGTATACAAAGGCTGTTGATTTTTGTGCATTGATTTTATACCCTGCTACTTTGCCAAAATCTTCTATGAGTTCCAATAGTCTCTTAGTAGAGTTCTTTGGGTCCCCTAAATAAAGAATCATATTATGTGCAAAGAGGGAGAGTTTGAGTTCTTCCTTCCCAATTTGTATCCCTTTAATTTCTTTTTCTTGCCTAATAGCTCTGGCTAGAACCTCCAGAACTATATTGAATAGCAGTGGTGAGAGTGGACATCCCTGTCTGGTACCAGATCTCAGTGGAAATGCTTCCAACTTTTCCCCATTCAATAGGATGTTGGCTGTGGGTTTTTCATAGATTGCTTTGATTGTATTGAGGACTGTTCCTTCCAAACCCAGTTTGCTTAGAGTTTTCATCATGAAAGGGTGTTGTATTTTATCAAATGCTTTCTCGGCATCTATTGAGATAATCATATGGTTTTTCTTCTGCAGTCTGTTAATGTGGTGTATCACATAGATTGTCTTGCGCACATTAAACCATCCCTGCATACCAGGGATAAATCCCACTTGGTCTGGGTGGATGATCTTTCTGAGGTGTTGTTGCATTCTATTGGCCAGAATTTTATTGAGGATTTTTGCATCTATGTTCATCAGGGATATTGGTCTGTAATTCTCTTTCAATTCTGCATCTTTTTTGGGCTTAGGAATTAAGGTGATGCTGGCTTCATAGAAAGAATTTGGGAGGATTCCCTCTTCTTCGATTGTTCTGAATAGTTTGAGAAGAATTGGAGTCAGTTCTTCTTCAAATGTGTGGTAGAATTCAGCAGTGAATCCATCTGGTCCTGGGCTTTTCTTTGTTGGGAGGGCCTTATTACTGTTTCAATTTCTGCCTCAGTTATGGGTCTGTTTAGGTTTTTGATGTCTTCCTGGTTCAATTTAGGTAGGTTGCATGTGTCCAGGAATCTATCCATTTCTGATAGGTTTCCCTGTTTGCTGGCATACAGGTCCTTGTAGTAATTTCTGATGATTCTTTTTATTTCTGTGGTGTCTGTTGTTATGTTTCCTTTTTCATCTCTGATTTTATTGATTTGGGTCTTTTCTCTTCTTTTTTTAGTTAGTTGGGACAATGGGGTGTCAATTTTGTTTATTTTTTCAAAAAACCAGTTATTCGCTTGGCTGATTTTTTGTAATTTTTTTTTTGGATTCAATCCTGTTGATTTCTTCTCTGATTTTAATTATTTCTCTTCTCCTACTAGATTTGGGTCTGGTTTGCTGCAGTTTTTCTAGATCCTTGAGGTGAATTGAAAGCTCATCCATTTGGTACCTTTCTAATTTCTTGATGTAGGCACCTATTGATATAAAGTTTCCTCTTAACACTGCTTTTGCTGCGTCCCATAAGTTTTGGTATGTTGTGCTGTTATCTTCATTTACTTACAGAAAATTTTTGATTTCCCCTTTAATTTCTTCTATGACCCATTGTTCATTCAGGAGCATGTTGTTCATCTCCATGTGTTTGCGTATCCTCTAGGGATTCCTGAGTTGCTAATTTCCAACTTCATTCCTTTATGGTCTGAGAAGCTGCATGGTATGATTCTAATTCTTCTGAATTTGCTGAGACTTGCTTTATGGCCTAGTATGTGGTCAATCCTAGAGAAGGTTCCATGTACTGCTCAGAAGAATGTAAAATCTTTAGCTGTAGGATTGACAGTTTTGTAGGTATCTGTTAAATCCATTTGGGCTACAGTGTCGTTTAAATCTACTGTATCCCTGTTGATCTTTCTATTTCTGAGAGTGGAGTATTGAAGTCCCCCGGTACTATTGTATTGGAGTGTAAGTCGCCCTTTAAGTCCCTTAACAAATCTTTTAGATAAACCGGTGCCCTGTAGTTAGGTGCATATACATTGATAATTGTTATATCTTCCTGTTGAATTGATCCCTTAATCATTATATAGTGTCCCTCTTTGTCTCTCTTAACAGTTTTTGTGGTAAAGTTTATGTTGTCAGATATTAAGATGGCTACGCCCGCTCTTTTTTCATTTCTGATGGCATGGTATATCTTTTTCCAGCTTTTCACTTTCAGTCTGTATGGATCTTTGTTGGAAAGATGTGTTTCTTGTAAGCAGCAAATAGATGGGTTTTATTCCTTAACCCAATCAGCCAATCAGTGTCTTTTCACTGGACAGTTCAGGCCATTAACGTTCAATGTGACTAATGATAAGTGGCAACTAACTTTGCCCTGCCATTTGCCAAAGATAAGTTCTAATATATGGTTTGAATTCCCTGTGATCTTTTGCTGTGACGTTTCCTTCCTTTACCTTCTTTCATATTGATGACCGTGTTTCTGTGTTTGTGAGGTGAAAATTTATTGTGGTTTTCATTTGCATTTCCCTTGTGGCTTTTTTTTTTTTTTTTTGGAACATGCTGAATGGACAGTGAGAGAGAGAGACAGAAGGAAAGGTCTTCCTTTGCCATTGGTTCACCCTCCAACAGCCGCCGCAGCCAGCATGCTGCGGCCAGCATACCGCGACTATCCGGAGGCAGGATCCAGGTGCTTCTCCTGGTCTCCCATGGGGTGCAGGGCCCAAGCACTTAGGTCATCCTCCACTGCACTCCCGGGGCACAGCAGAGATCTGGCCTGGAAGAGGGGCAACTGTGACAGAATCCGGCTCCTTGACCGGGACTAGAACCCAGTGTGCCGCTGCCGCAAGGAGGATTAGCCTGCTGAGCCGCGGCTTGGCCCCTGATGGCTTGTAATCCTGAGCATGTGCTCAAGTATCTGTTGGCCATTTGAATTTCCTCTCTTGAAAAATGCCTGTTTAATTCCTTTGCCCATTTCTTCACTGGGTTGCTCGTTTGGTTGTTGTGGAATTTGTGGAGCTCTTTATAGTTTCTGGATGTGAAGCCTTTATCAGTTACATAGTTTGCAAATAATTTCTCCCATTCTGTTGGTTGCCTCTTCCCTTTGCTGAGTGTTTCCTTTGCAGTGCAGAAGCTTCTTAGTTTGATGTAATCCCACTTGTCAATTTTGGCTTTGATTGCCTGTGGTTCTGGGGTCTCTTCTAGGAAGTCTTTGCCTATGCCAATGTCTTGCAGAGTTTCTCCAATGTTCTTTAGTACTTTGATGCTATCGGGTCATAAATTTAGGTCTTTGATTCATTTTGAGTGGATTTTTATATAAAGTATAAAGTAGTCGTCTTGTTTCATACTTCTGCATGTGGAGATCCAATTTTCTCAGCACCATTTGTTTAAGAGACTTCATATCCATTAAGTAGTAATTTCTTGCTCCGCAGTTGCTGTCAACCACCATTCTACATTCTATCTCCTGTTGTTAGCTATTCTAGGTACCTATAACTGGAAACAAAAAATGTTTCTCCGTTTGTGACTGGCTTTTCCTACTTGGCACAATGTTGTTATTACACACTGTATCTTTTTATTTTATATCCAGTAACATATATTTATAATTATGCTATAATAATTTTAATAAAACACTTATTTTAAAAACATAAAAATATTAAGTTTGACCATTCCCTATATAATCAATCTTTTTTAATTATTTTCTTTAAATTTTTACTTATTTATTTGAAAGGCAGAGTTGCAGACATTAAGAGAGAGATCTTCCATCCACTGGTTCACTCCCCAAATGTCTGCAATATCCAGAGCTGGGCCAATCCAAAGCCAGAAGTCTGGAGTTTCTACCAGTTTTCAAACAAGTGGGCAGGAGCCCAAGCACCTGGGCCATCTTCCATTACTTTCCCAGGAGCATTAGCAGGAGCTGGATTGGGAGTGGAGCAGCTGGGACTTGAAGCCTTGTCAATATGGGATGCTGGCACTACAGCAGGTGACTGTACCTGCTACACCACAGTGCCAGCTGCGTACAGTTACTCTTAACAGGAATACTTATCTCTTAGTATGTCTTCAAATTCTGATTTTCTCTTAGTTTCTCCTTTATTTTCTTTTTCTTTAGTGTTATATTCTACTTTCTCACACATATTCTTGCAACTGCATTACATTCTTTATATATAATTTCCTTCAGGTCTTTGAACATTTTAGAGATTAACTTAAAGATTTTATCATAAGACCAATGACTTTGTTTCCTCAAAATTACTTCTGTAAAATCATTTTTAAAAAATATTTCTTTATTTAGTTGAAATGCAGAGTTACAGAGAGGCAGAGAGAGAGAGAGAGAGAGAGAGAGAGAGAAAGAGAGAGAGAGAGAAAGGTCTTCCTTCCACTGGTTTACTGCCCAGATGATCAGAGTTGTTGGAATCAGAAGGTGGGAGCCCGGAGCTTTCTCCAGGTCTCCCAACTGGGTTCAGAGGCTCAAGGTCTGGGCCATCTTCTACTGCTTTCCCAGGCCATAGCAGAGACCTGGATCAGAAGAGGAGTAGTCAAGACTCGAACGGGTGACCATATGGTATACCAGCACTGCAGGTGGCGGCTTTGTCTGCTGTGCTACAGTGATATCCCTGTAAAATCATTTTTAATTTCTTAATGGATCGTATTTCTTGCTTCTTTTTATAACATGTAATTTCTTCTTGAGAACTGGACATGATGTGTCAATTCTAGAAATCAGAATTTTCTGCATTGCAAAAACTGTTGTTTTTCCTTGACAAATCCTGCAACTGCATACTTATTTAGAAATTTTTAGATTATTTTAGCAAAGGATATATTTCCTGTCATGTGACCACTCAACTCTTGTTCTGTTTTCTTTGCTACTGATCAGTGATGTGACACAGATTTTGTTAAAATTGGGTCCAGTGAGAATAGAAAAAAATATTAAAGTCACTCTGCTTCATTAAATCCCTCACTTAATGCCCTGGAGAAGTTGTTGGAGCACATGGGATTGAAACAATGCCCAGCCCATCAGCAACCAAAAGGTACAACTCCTTATTTTTAAAGGAAAACATTCCCCTTGCCCAGTCTGGGACCAGAAAGCCACACAGCAGCACAGGACACTGGCCCCAAAGTTGCCTGCCACAGAGCTGAGGTACAACGTATGTTAGCCTCTATTTATACATGAGATGCCAAAGTTCCCTAAAATAGAGCAGAGAAGTTCTTCATCAAGCACTAGCCTGAAGACTGCAAGTGTCTGACGAGCACCCAGGGTCCTGAAATACTTGCCCCAGACAGATCCTTCAAGGTCAGTGATTTTCTTTTCCTGCAGGGACTGATCGCCCTCATTTTTAAAATGAAGAAAAGCAAACTGTCCAAAAATGATAAGTAGTCATGAGTTTCTACTTGCTACTGAGCTTGCTTTCCTTTTAGAAGAGGTGATTTTTAAGCAGGTCAGATGTTTATTTACATATGTCTTGTGAACAGGTTTCTGGACCTTTCACAAACCAACCAACTTCTGTCTGAAACCACACATGTGAGATGTGTGAAAACGGGACTGAAGGACAGCAGCATGTGGCAGTGGGAACCAGAGTCCAAGCTTGATGAGGAGCACAGTCACAGGTTTTGGCACCCACCCACCCACGTGCTCACATCAAAGATGCTGTCACAGGGCATTTTAGCAAAATCACTGCCACTGCCATGAACTCATCTCTGCTCTTTACTTGGTCTGTGTGGCCGGAGATGTCACTGATATTCCAGGGACTTGGGCTTCCCCTTCTGTTGATCAAAAATGGCTTTTCATTATTTCCACTCTTTATTTTTTCCAGCTCAATGACTTCTTTATAACTTGAATTATTTGTGTCTGTTTTATCCAGGGCACAAACATCATAACATCACTGACATCTGTGTTACATGATGAAAAGGCATTTCCTAACCCAAAGGTATTTGACAATGGACACTTTCTGGATGAGAGTGGCAACTTCAAGAAGAGTGACTACTTCATGCCTTTCTCAGCAGGTAATTAAATTCATATCCATGGAACTTCAGAGAAGAGGTATTCCATCAGTTGGTTCACTACCCAGTTGGCCGCAAACAGCCAGAGCTGCGCCCATCTGAAGCCAGGAGCCAGGAGGGAATCTGGCATTTTTCTCATGCACATTTTAAAATGTCTTCTTTATGCTTTATTTTTGAAAGTTTGTGTCCTGATTAAGATCTCTTCTGATCATGTCTATTAGAGTTTTATGTGCCTCCTATACTAGTATGTCCCAATCGTTCTCCTACTTAATAAAGTTTTTTTGCTATGGGCCTTTTAATCCGTTCCCTCTTTCCACACCTTTTGGAACATTTAAGACACATATGTAAGGTTTTTTGAGAATGTCCCATACATCTTGAACACTATTTTCAGTTTTTCTAATTTCTTCTTCTTGATTTTTTTGGCCCCATCAAGATATTTATAGAGACTTGTCTTCTAGCACAGAAATTGTTTATTCTGTCCCATCAAGTCTGTTGCTAAGGTTTTCCATTGTATTTTTTATTTTACACATTGAATTCCTGTTTTTTCTTCAATATCTCTATCCTCTGGTAAAATTGTGCATCCATGTCAAATATGAATTTCTTTAACTCATGAATTTGCTTCTCATTGTTTTTGTGCAATCTTATGTTCATTATTTTGAATTTCTTTACAGGAATTTCATCAAACGCTTCATCTTCACATTTTAATATTGAAGTATTGTTGTGTTTCTTTCAGAGAGTCATCTTGTCTTCCTTTTTCATGTTTCTCATATTCCTGTATTTATTTTTAGGCATTTGTGGTTATACTTGTGGTTTTTCTCCTCTGAGAAAAAGCAGAGTTAGAGAGAGGGAGAAATATATAGTCAGAGGGAGAGAGACAGAGGGAGAGAGAGAGAGAGAGAGAGAGAGAGAGATACTAATTTTCCTTTTGAATGTTCTCTTCACAATGGTCACAAAAGCCAGAAAAGGCTCTGTCAGGCAGAAACCATGGGGCAGATACTCCATCTGAGGCTCCCATGTTTGTAGCAGAGGACCAAGCACTTGCATCATTTTGCGCTGCTTCCCCAGGTGCATTAGCAGGAGGCTAGATTGGAAATGGAGCAACCAGGACTCAAACCAGCACTCATATGGGATGCCAGCATCTCAGGTGGTAGCTTACCATACAGTGTCACAATGGCTGCTCCAAGAGCCAAATAACATTCTGTTATCAGCTGGAACCACATGGTTCCTCCTCTGGAGCTGGTAATTTTCCTCTTTGTAAGTGATTAGGAGCACCACTTCCAGTGTTTATGAACTTTCCTTGCTCACTGTGTATACTCATTGTTGGCAAGGTTACTGGGGCTTTGGGCTGTTGACACATTTCTCCATATTGAGAATCCTAAATTATTGGTTGATTGCATTCTTCCTATAGACACGTAATGGTGGTACCTAAGAGTTCTTCCTAGATGGTAAAAAGTGATTAAGACTTTCATCACACACCATGATAAAGATATTTAACTCCACGCCTTCATTGAAATTCTTCTATAGTTTTCCCTCACCATGAAGTGTCATGTATAGAGATAAAGCACAGGACAGCACTCAAAGAACTCACACGAAATTGATGACTTTTGTTGAGTAAAGGAAGGGAGAGAGGGAGGGAGGGGGGTATTTTTAGTGCCATGAGAGAAGGATGCATAGTCTGCAGGGGGTAGGGAGGAAGTATATGGAGAACAGATATATGATTCTTGCTCTCTTATACTCAACTGTGAGGCATAGAATGGAGTATCCAACATTGTAATACCAAAAATAACTTTTCATCTGCCCCAAAAGAAGTAGACATCATGACCAGAAGAGAAAGGTAGCACAGTATTAAGGAGATATTGAACGGAAAAATCAGAATGGTCACTCTAATTGGAAGATGTTTGAAAATCTGCCAAATAACCATGAAGTTAGGGAACCAGTGGAAATTTTTCAGGATACCTGACAATGATTCCAGAGCACCCTGCTATTTTTCCAGTAATTGTCATATGTCTTGGATATTTATCCATATGTCTTCAATATATGTGCTTCCTTAATCCAGGCCTCTCGTTTCTTTATTCTTATGACCTTAGTAGTCTATTTCATATGTGGCACTGTAGATACCATGTTGACGTTAGAGACTGCTTTGATGATTCACACTTCAGTTTTCAAAAGAAAACAAAGAATTATGATTCCAGGTGATTCATGCTTCAATGAATCATAGACATGTTGTTGTGGATCCATATTAGAGGGCAAGAGTTTTCAGTCTGAGTGATCATAATGCATGCAAAAAGGAAAGGGAACTTGACTTGGGTCTTGAATGTAGCATAAGGAAACTGTTCTTATTCAGTCATTAAAAATAGTATAATGCAGGCCGGCACAGTGGCTCAATAGGCTAGTCCTCTGCCTGTGGCGTTGGCACACCCGGTTCTAGTCCCAGTCAGGTACCGGATTCTGTCGCAGTTCCCCTCTTCCAGGCCAGCTCTCTGCTATGGCCCGGGAGTGCAGTGGAGGATGGCCCAAGTGCTTGGGCCCTGTGCCCACATGGGAGACCAGGAGCAGCACCTGGCTCCTGGCTTCAGATCAGCACGGTGCACCAGCCGCAGTGCACCGGCCGCGGCGGCCATTGGAGGGTGAACCAACGGCAAAGGAAGACCTTTCTCTCTGTCTCTCTCTCACTATCCACTCTGCCTATCAAAAAAAATAGTATAATGCAAAACTTGAAACTTGATTGTGAATCAGAGATTGATGAAAAATGTGTATAGCTAGAGCTAAGAAGAGAGGTGGTGTGGGAATCAGATATCAGATGGGGAACAGGAAAGCAAAGGATGTTTGGGTCTCTCAAAATACATGGAAATTTGAAATGTCAAATGAGCAGTGATAATTGAATTATTAATGGACTAATTCACAGCGTTGATGTTTAAAAAATATTTCTGAACTAGTGTTTGTTAACCATCCACACATGAATCCACCCACCCATCCATCCATCCATCCATCAATAACTGAACATTCTCTTTCTACCAGTTATAAACACAGTGTTTGTTGCATTAACAGTTACACACTGGAAGTGATTACCTGCTGTATTTGTTATTTTCAGGAAAACGGATGTGTGTGGGAGAGGGCCTGGCCTGCATGGAGCTGTTTTTGTTCCTGACCTCCATTTTGCAGAACTTTAAACTGCAATCTCTGGTTGAGCCAAAGGACCTGGACGTCACTGCAGTTGTCAATATTTCGCTTCTGTGCCACCTGCCTACCAGCTCTGTTTCAATCCTGTTTGAAAGGGGACAAACTGGCTGCCGCTGTGCTGTTGTCTGCCATCACCCTCTCCTCAGAGGTGTGTCAATCCCTTCCTTTATCAGAGGCATCCTTTCTAACTTCTCTCACATCTTACTGTTCCCTCAGACCCAGTGAACACACAACCTCCATTAAAGGAATTTTGTAGGGTCATTTCACAAGAATGTCTGCTGTTCCCTATATTCTCCAACACTTACACAGATTTCCACATTGACTAATGTCTATCAATACTGCTTTGCCAAATATTATCATTGTAAAACAGATTTAATATTTAAATATGACAATTTGGACCTGTACTTCAGTCTCCACATTCTAAATTAAAAAAAATAAATAATACTAATCCTAGGGCCAGTTCTTTGTATTCTCTTCTTTTGTGCATCAAGCAGGTAATAAATAAAAGAAAACAGAGTCCCAAGAGGTCACACCCATCTTCATGATGACAAGCAGTGAGAGGGATGAAAGGGAATGAGGTAGAAAGCTATCTTGTCTGAGTATTACCAAGAGTTATTGGAGGTGTCATTTCCAAAGAGAGAAACTATTTTTAAATATTTATTTATTTGTTTGAAAGTCAGAGCTACAGAGACACTGAGAGAGAGGGAAAGGGAGGGCTGAGAAAGAGACAGTGAGAGAGAGTTCTTCCACCCACTGGCTCACTTGCCACATGGCTGCAATGGCTAGGGTTTAGCCAGACCTAAGTCAGGAGCTTCATCTGGGTCTCCCACTTGGGTGGCAATGATCCAATCACTGGAGCCCTCTTCTCTTCTTTTCATGGTCCATTAGCAGGGAGCTGGATTGAAAGTGGGACAGGAAACTGCATACAAACCAGTGTCCACATGGAATGCCAGGGTTGCAAGCAGTGGTTTTACTTGCTACACCAATTGCTGGCTCCTAAAATAAACTATTCTTAGAGCAGTTCTAACCTATAGGGAAAGTTGAGAGGATGTCTTAAAGGAAGGTGAGCATTAGCTTTTACAATTCATGCTCCTTCAAGGTGCTACTGTGAGCATAAAACAATAATATGGAATATTATTTTATTCCTTATATACAATTTATTGTCAAGTATGCATATACACTGCTGTATTGCTAATCATATGTTCTGAGTGCTATTTTCTGGAACAAGATCAAAATCCATGGGGCCGGCGCCATGGCTCACTTGGTTAATCCTCTGTCTGCAGCAGCAGCATCCCATATGGGCGCCGGATCTAGTCCTGGTTGCTCCTCTTCCAGTCCAGCTCTCTGCTGTGGCCCGGGAGGGCAGTGGAGGATGGCCCAGGTGCTTGGACCCTGCACCCAAGTGGGAGACCAGGGAGAAGCACCTGCCTCCTGGTTTTGGATCGGCACAGCACCGGCCGTGGCGGCCATTGGAGGAGTGAACTAATGGATGGAAGACCTTTCTTTCTGTCTCTCTCTCTCACTCTTTATAACTACCTGGCAAATAAAAAAAATGCATGGAAAGCCTATCATGGATCTCTGCACAAGACAGGGGCTTTAAGCAGGGACTTCATTCTGTTGGGGATGTGTGCTTGAGAGAATTGCAGCAGAGGCTGAAGATACTCCATGTGGATTTCACTGATGATAAGGGAGCATTTCTCAGTACTTCTGGATATCTGTGGTTGAAGTAGAAGGTGCTGTGATGATTTGAGTACTCAGTTCTCTCTGCTGTAAGGCAGAATTTTTTTCTCATTGGTCATCACAGCAAGACAAAAAGCCTGGTTTTAGCATTCCAATATTAGCTGCAGCATTATTAAAACTCACAATGAGTTTTGTTCAGGCTTACAAGGAGATGAAAATTCAGATATATCTAGTTACATGTACAGGCCCACATCCCTGCTACATCATGTTATATGTGCTGTAGCAAAAAATCGTGGAAAGAATTCTCAGTTTTCAGAATAACAGCAGTTAGTGTCAATTTATGCAAGAAAGCTCCATGTTATGAAATATGAAACCACTTCCTCCAAAACACAGAAGAATTCAAAACACAATAGAATTTATTAAGGGAAACTGATGAAAGACTCAGGATTTCCACAGTGAGCTGTGGGACCTGTGTGCAGAGTCAGGCCACTTCTCTGCAGGATGGTGGCTCAAACTCAAAGACCTAGAGGCCTCTCTAGGTGAAGAGGATGCAGGAAACGTGGTGGAAACAAGAGATGTAGAGAATGCTGACCACCCAGGGAAGGGCACAGAGTCAAGTCTGCATTTAGACATTCCAGTGTGCAAGAACACATCTCACACTGACATGCACTGAAGAACAGGAGAAAAAGCCTACTGGTCATTATAAAGATGTCCAGTCATAGGAACAACTTGAGGAGGGATAAAATAAAATGACAATTTCATGAACAGTAAGAAGGGAATATTGTAGGCACTTGCTGGCTAGGCAGACATTCACTAGAGGCCAGAGACAGGACTGTCTGAATCCAATGATTCAATAAGCACTGAGTTTGAAAAGCCAAAGACAGTCCCATGGAAAACAACTCAAAATCTAGAAAGACAACTGGAAAAAGCCACTTTTTAGTCTTCTCAGACTTCTCAGACACTGACCTTGGCCTCTACTCAGATTTTCACTACTCTAATACAATAATCCAAGTACTAACTGGTTGTGGAATTTGTCCCCAAGGCCTAAGGCCATGGACAAGTGCCACGCAGCTTGCATTTTGTTTTCACTAAAATACTATCTCATATTTCTGACTTGTGTGCTTTGACATCTGTCTGTCTCTCCACTTGTTCCATTGCTCTCCTTGGAATCTACCCTGTGTTTTAATGTTTCATCATTTCTTTCCCCTCCTTTCACTCATCCTCCTATTTTTCCTTTCTCTTCACAAATGTTCACTGACACGTTGACCACTGGGTGTACATAGGGGCTTGTTGTGAGCACAGATTCAAATCCTATTATTAGAATTAGGAAACATTGTACAGGCTGGAGGTTCTCCAAATCCCTCTTATGTCAGTTCCAGCTTCCCTATGGTGAGGCATCAAACAGCCTAGTACAGGTCAGATTGAAGCAACCCCCACAGGAAGAATCACTTTCTTGGCACTTATGACCACCACATTACCGAAAAGAGGCACATCAGTAATTATGGGTGAGCAACCTTTCACATCACCAACAGAAGACAGTATGTTCAGGTTGGACAAAGAGGAAGAACATCTTCATTATGAATGTGTCTTGTCTCCACCTTTCTTCTTCCTTGAGCTATCCTCTCTAGGACTTCTGCAGTCTTGAGGCTCTTTGGTTCCTGGTTTGAAATGAGCTGTGCAGAGGACACACCTCTCCCTGAGCAGTATCAGCTTCTGGAGTTCAACAGTCCTGGGATCTGGGTCATTGTTGAGCCTACAGGTCCATAGTCCCGGCCCCTACTCCCTAAAGCTTTTCAGGGGAGGAGAAAGGCAGGATAAGTGAGGTACAGTCTTCAGGTTTTGGAATTATGGATCGAGATCCCAAAGAGAAGTCTATGATTACAATGGAGCTTGAAGAGACACTGAGGTCATTTGTCGGTTGCATCTGTAGGAATGAGGTTCTTCTGATCCTGTGCAGAGAAAACAGATGAATATGAATATGCATGATATGAGCGGTAGGCATCATCTTTAACTTGAAATTTTATTAATCAGATCAGCCCACTTATCTTCCCACTGCCAAGATAGATTGTTTGTCAATCAGTAAATTTGAATTTAGATGGAATCCATTATTTATGATAGACAATTTTTTAGCATGAGAATTTCTTTAAGCTCACTCATACAGAATTAAGTCTAGTCTGTTCAGACTGATGTCAGAAAATATCATAGACTTGATAGCTTTTAAAGAACAGAAAATTACTTCTCACATTTCTGGAAGCTAGGAAGTCCAAGATTAGGGCTCCAACATATTCGTTATCTGGTGATGAGCTTCCTAGTTCATAGAAGGCATCATCTGGCTGTTTCTTCATGTGTCAGAGAGGTGAAGGAATTTCTAGGGTCTGTTATAAAAGAAAGCAATTTCAATTATGTGGGAACAAACCTCATGGCCTAAAAACCTATCAAAGAATTCATCTTCCAATATCATCACCTTGGAGTTCCATATTAACATATGGATTGTGGGGGGGATACCTACATTTAGACCAGAGCAAACTGATTAGTGCATTGCTTTTGTAATTGTTTTATTTGATTATTTTTTATTTATTTGACAGGCAGAGATATAGACAGTGAGAGTGAGAGACAGAGAGAAAGGTCTTCCTTCCGTTGGTTCACTCCCCAAATGGCCAACACGGTTGGTGCTGCACTGATCCGAAGCCAGGAGCCAGGTGCTTCTTCCTGGTCTCCCATGCGGGTGCAGGGTCCCAAGCACCTGGGACATCCTCCACTGCCTTTCTGGGCCACAGCATAGAGCTGGACTGGATGAGGAGCAACCGGGACTAGAACTGGTGCCCATATGGAATGCTGGCACCACAGGTGGAGGATTAACCAAGTGAGCCATGGTGTTGGCCCTGTGCATTGCTTTCATTGAGAAAATTTACAATAGAAATACCTCAGCACTGCAGATCCTCATGAAGTATAAATCTATCCCTGACCTCCTCTCTGCCAGCTCATATCACCCAGCCAAGAGAGTTTACAAGCCTCTGACTTCTCTACTTTCAAGCTTCATAGATGGAATTTCTGTCCCTGGGCTTACTCCAAACGAATCAATTTCTCCTGACTCAAGGCTGCCTGGTCTCCCCCAACACAGTAGAGTTTCTCTGGGAGGATTATTCCATTACCATCAAAGATTGAACATCAGTGTGAGTGGATGAAGACAGAAACAGATATGGTTTCATCCGAGAATGTTCATGTATGAATATAAATATGATGATGTGATTATGAAAAGTCTGTACATATTTGTGCACAAGAGTATGTATCATTAAACTTGTGAGTTTGTGTGTGTGTTTTTGTGTATGTACATAGTGTGATTAAGCTCATTTTAATCCTAGTTTCTGGGAGTCATTGCTCCATTGAATTATTTGTCTACCTTTTATTTTCATGGCCCTTTCTTAGCTGTTACCCATTTATAGAAAATTCAGCATATATCAAGAGAGAAGCCACTGCTAGGGTGCGGTGAGTTAAAAATCAATGTGCAACCATTAAAAGAGAGAACCTGACCACGAGCATAGGAGGGACATAGATTAAGTGAGTATTTTATAGAAATCTATACCTCAGAGTGGAAAGAGTGGGATAGAGATGCTCAAGGAGCAGAAGAACGTCTTTAGGAAGAAGAGGATTCCATTTCTCAGAAGCAAATTATTGCCTCCATTCATGTATTTCCAGTGAGTAAGGGTTAGAGTTTGACCTAGAACCCACAGGCCACCTCCAGGGGGTGCTCCTCCTGCTGATGAATTCACTATACTGTGTAGGGAGAAGCCTCATCAGCCTCTGGATCTTTGACCCTCCATCACCTGTCCTGAAATATGATCTCAGGTCCAGGACACTTCATGGTTCCAAAGCTTGGTGGGTGCTGATTGACTCTTGCTTTGCAGGTGTTGGTGTCCTAATGTGATGTCTGCATGAGTAGCCTTTGCCAGGACAAGGTCTTAAATAGCTCACCAGGTCAAAATTTAGACCAAGAGAGGAGTGAGGCTACACCAGCCAGAGGAAATGAGGCTTAAGCTTCCAAGAGTGCTTTCCTAGTGACTGTCTTGCTTCATCTTACTGCACTACCACAGAAGCTTTGCATGTTCCTCTCCTCTCCAAAATCTTCCAGCAGAGCCATCACACAGCAGTTGTTAGATCCACATTCAGTGCTCATGTTGCTAGGACTAAAACACCATGTATATTATGATTTCTCTTCCTTATCTTTTATAATATTTTTGTTTTCTCTGGATGTGGTAGCATCTATTCACCACTGGGCTTAGTTTTTATAAGAGTCTATATACTTTTCATTGATTTCACTCTAAATCCTCCTTGAATTGTGAAAATCAACCATACAATGTAATACGTGACACATTCTGCACATTTTCCCCTCTTGGGGGAAGTTCTCCAAATCTTCTCACTAATTCCAGTTGCTCTGGTTGTTCTTCATTCCTTGAGTTTGGCTCTCCTTGGAGGATTTGCTTTCACCATCATCTGAGGTTTTCCCTTGGACTCTCATAGTTGACTTTCCATTTCTGGATCCAGCTTTTCCTTTTACTTCTTTACTCTTTGCATGTTCCTCTCCTCTCCAAAATCTTCCAGCAGAGCCATCACACAGCAGTTGTTAGATCCATATTCAGTGCTCATGTTGTTAGGACTAAAACATCATGTATACTATGATTTCTCTTCCTTATCTTTTATAATATTCTTGTTTTCTCTGGATGTGGTAGTATCTGTTCACCATTGGGCTTAGTTTTTAGAAGAATCTACATACGTTTCTTTGTTTCCACTCTAAATCCTCCTTGCGTTGTTAAAATTAACAAAACAATGAAATACATGACATATTCTGCACATTTTATCCTCTTGAGGAAAGTTCTCCAAATCTTCTCTCTATTTCCAACTGCTCTGGTTGTTCTTCATTCCTTGAGTTTGGCTCTCTTTAGAAGATTTCAGCGTTCTGAGGTTTTCCTTTGGTCTCTCATAGTTGACCTTCCATTTCTGGATCTGGCTTTTCCTTTCACTTCTTATACTCTCTTGTCAGACAGAAAACACAATATTATTTCTGACAAAATTGCGGCAGAGGTAATTTTTCTCATTTGCTGATCATTACTTAGTTGCAAAGTTGAGGCTATTTATTTAATCACAAGTTGGCTGGTTATAGGTTTCTAACTTGTAAACAATTTATCTTACAATGTTTAAGGCATTTCCTTACTTTTACTTAATGTTGCTTTTGAGAAGTTGCATTTTCTCCTGTATCTTAATCCTTGTGTGGGCTGTTTGGACTAGTTTTCAAAAATTTCAGATCTTTTTTTATCTACTTTATCTCATATGTATATTTATATATATATGTATTTATAAATCATAAATATTTTCAACATTACATTCTACCTTGGTTTTCAGTGTTGTCTTTTCTATAACCATCCCATTTTTTTTATTTTCAGAAAATCTTTTTTTTTTAATTCATGGGCTATGTCTCTTAGAGATATTTTGGGTTAAGCATAAACCCCAATCAGAATGTCTAGAGAGTTTTCACCCACTTTTTCCCCCAAACATAATTTCCCCTATTACTATCTTGCATTGATTGAATACATTTGGTATGGTTAATTCATCTACACATTCATACCTTCCTTCTGATACAACCTCTGGCCATCACTGATATCTTTACTTACTCCATAAACCTTTCCCTAAGTTTCATAGCACTGACATTTTACAGTGTGTAGTTTTGAAGTTTGACTTCTTTCCCTTAGAAAGATGCATATAATTTTTGTTGGTGTCTTTTCATGCTATGAATGTCCTAATATCCTCAGGAATACTGCCTTCCATTGCTCCTTTCATAAGAAATCACTTGTCAATTTCCCATTAATAAAAGAGTTTGAATTTCCCCAACACGAGACAACTGGTTTTAATGGAAACAAAGCAAATTTTTGGGCACTCTGTTAAGTTACAGCAAAGGCTTGTGTGCATTCTCCACCCCTCGATGTCTCCAGCAGCTTTGTAGATATTTCCCTTCCACCTGGCCCTTCTGGATGCAGAGGGTGGTAAAGTAGAATCTGACACTATGTCAGCAAAGCCCTTTCTGGAATGTGTTTGCCAGGTCCTGTGGATACTGGTCAGGCCAATTGCAGGCCCTGGGTATACTCAAGGTCCGTTGCACAGCATGGCTTCTCACTGAGCTAAAAAACAGGAATTACTCAATGATCAAGGTGGACTGTCAGAAGGACATAGAATCCATTCATTAGGAGATAACTGATGCATCAAAATTAGTAATTCTTATCAATTTAAAACTATTGAATGTGTTTGAACATTCTGTTTTAGGTTTATTTTTTCATTTGAAAGTCAGAGTTACAGAGAGAGAGAGAGAGAGAGAGAGAGAGAGAGAGAACCTTCCATCCACTGGTTCTCTCTACAGATGGCCACAACAGCAGAGTAGAAACTGATGACTCCCCCACACCTACTTCAAGGAACACAATGCTCTGAGATGCCAATAAACTCACATTATCTAAAGGATCTGTATTGCAACTGGCAGTGCAATTTCACAACTCATGCATTCTAGGCCATTAAGGCACTCACAGACATGGGTGCTTACATTGTGGATTAAGAGGTTATAGCACTGCTTATGACGCAAACATTCAAAATGCTTGTCATTCAAATCTTGGCTGCTTTTCTTCTGATCCATTTCCCTGCTAATGCACCTGGGAAAGCAACAGAAGATGGCCCAAGTGCTTGGGACCTTGTCAACCATGTGGGAGACGCAAATGGAGTTCTAAACAACTGGTTTTGCCTTGCTCAGTCCTGGTCATTGTGACCATTGAAAAGTGAACCAGTGGATGGAAGATCTCTCTGTCTCTCTCTTTCCCTCTCTCTCTCTCTCTCTCTAAGTGTATCTCTAAATACATAAAAATATATCTTTTTAGAAACTGAAACCCTCAGTTATTGCCCATAATGATTACAACTAGGACAGATGTTGGGACTTAGTAGGTTCAACTCCTCTTGAAGCACAGACATCCCACATTGAAGTGCCAGTTCAGGTCTTAGATGCAATACTTCTGATCCAATGTTTTGTTGATGCACCTGGGAAGCTAGCAAAAGATGGCCCAATTACTTGCATCATTGGTACCCATGTGGGAGACCCAGAAGGAGGTCAGGGTTCTTGGATTCCTTGTCACCTTTCACTGTCTGAAGGATCTGTGCAGATCAGAGTATTGAAATCAAGACAAACTACCCGATTCTGTTTGCAAGGACTCAATCTGAGATAGGGGATGTGGAGTTAGAGGGGAAGTGGGATTCCTTAATTTAAGTTCAAGGATGCAGTGGGGAAGCTAATCTTTCTGGTAGTGTTGGGATAAGTGCATCAGTCTCACTAAAGAGTGCAGTGAGACGCCACCCCAACGTGAGTTTACTCATGAAGAATTCTGTGCCTTCCATAGATTGGTTCCAAGAAGACTAGAGAGACAGATTCAAGATTTTTGGGAAATGAGGGCCCTCTTTTTTTTTTTAATTTAAGACTAGCCCCTATGGACCTTGGGTACACATAGATTTGGAAATAAATTTGGAGAACACTATGGAAGATATTGTTAAATTCTGAAATGAGAAGTGATGTGTCCTGCTACCTCAGGAGAAGCAATGTACTGTGCCCAGAGAGTAGGTAACAAATGCTCCCTAATGCATGTTCCATTGGAAGCAGCTGTGTGTGAATTCATATCTGGAAACTGGAATTGAATCACCTTTGATTCATATCTGCACCTCCTCTCTGCAGATGATGAAGTTTCATTTTGTTTCCTAATCCCACAACCATTGTTCCTGACCTTTCTAGTTACTCAGCCGTAATCAAATGCTGAGAAGAAGAAAAGGCTCTTTTCCACTGAAAGAGCAGACATTCCTCTAAGCCACAGGCCTAGTTCAGAGATAAATGCCATCAAGGGAAACACTCAGCAATTATCTCCACGAATTCCTGAAAATAACACAGAAACTCATGAAACAACAAAAAGGAAGGGAACATGAACCTTACCCTCCAAGGGACACAACAACACTTCAATAATAGAATGTGAAGATTTTGTGATGGAATGTCTGAAATATTTGAAGATTAATCACAATATTACTCAGAAGCAATCAGAAGAAAAAATCATAAATTAAAGAAATTCATTCATGACATGAATAAAAATGTTTCCCACAAATTGAGATTTTAAAGAGAAATCAAAATGAAATATTAGAGATGAAGAATTCAAGATCAAATAAAAATGTTTTGGAAAATTTTAAAACAGACATGGTCAGCCTGCGCCACGGCTCAATAGACTAATCCTCTGCCTGCGGCGCCAGCACAGCGGGTGCTAGTCCTGGTCGGGACACCGGATCCTGTCCTGGTTGCTCTTCTTGCAGTCCAGCTCTCTGCTGTGGCCCAGGAGTGCAGTGGAGGATGGCCCAAGTGCTTGGGCCCTGCACCCTCATGGGAGACCAGGAGAAGCACCTGGCTCCTGGCTTCAGATTAATGCGGTGCACCGGCCGCAGTGTGCTGGCCGCAGCAGCCACTGTGGGGTGAAACAACAGAAAAGGAAGACCTTTCTCTCTGTCTCTCTCTCTCACTGTCCACTCTGCCTGTCAAAAAAACAAACAAATAAACAAACAAAACAAACAAACAAACAAAAAAACAAACCAGACTTTGTGAGGCAGAAGAAAGAAGCTATGAGCTAGAAGATAAATATGTGAAATTTTTCAGTCAGACCCCAAAATTGAAGAAGAAATTAGAAAAATTAAGAATGTTGATTGAACCAACATATGGGTTTTAGGAGTTCCTGAAGGCATGGATAGAAAGAATGGATTAGAAGGCCTATTCAGTGAAATAATTATACATAATCCCCCCAACTTGGAAAAGGAACATCTAAGTACAGGAAGCACATAGAACTTCTAATAGACAAGACCAGAAAAACTGTTCACCACAACACCTTGTTGTCAAGCTTTCAACAGTAAAACATGAAGAAAAGAATCTAAAATGTGCAAGAGAGAAATGCCAGATTTATTTTAGTTGATCTTCAATTAGACTCACAGCTGATATCACATCAGAAACTCTACAGGCTAGGAAAGAATGGAGAGATATAGTCCAAGTCTTAAGAAAAAAAAAAAAACCTGTAAACCAAGAACATTGTACCCTGCCAATTTTTCACTTATGGGTGAAGGTGTAATAAAGACCTTCCATAGCAAAAAGAAATTGAAAGAATCTGTCACCCTTCATCCAAGCTTACAAAAGATGCTTAAGAACGTGCTACACACAAAAACACAATAAAATATTCATATTTATAAAGGCAGTTAAAGGCAGAAAATGTTCCAGTAAAAGTACAAAAGAAATACAAAGTAAAAAATAAGAATATTAGCGGAAAACGCAAGGCCAAGTCATTACTTATCAGTAGTAATATTAAATGTAAATAGCCTCAACTCTCCAGTTAAAAGATACAGACTGGCTGAATGGATTAAAGAACAAGACCCATCGATTTGCTGCCTATAAGAAACACACTTCAACAACAAAGACACATGAGAATCTAAGTGAAAGGATGGACAAAGATACTAACAGAAAGCAAAAGAAAAGAGCTGCTGGCCGGCGCTACGACTCACTAGGCTAATCCTCCACCTAGCGGCGCTGGTACACCGGGTTCTAGTCCTGGTTGGGGTGCCGGATTCTGTCCCGGTTGCCCCTCTTCCAGGCCAGCTCTCTGCTGTGGCCAGGGAGTGCAGTGGAGGATGGCCCAAGTGCTTGGGCCCTGCACCCCATGGGAGACCAGGATAAGTACCTGGCTCTTGCCATCGGATCAGCGAGGTGCGCCAGTCGCGGTGGCCATTGGAGGGTGAACCAACGGCAAAAGGAAGACCTTTCTCTCTCTGTCTCTCTCTCTCACTGTCCACTCTGCCTGTCCAAAAAAAAGAAGAAAAGAGCTGCTGCAGCCTTTTTAATATCAGAAAAACAGACTTTAATACAAAATCTGTTACAAGAGACAGATAAAGGCACTACATAATTATTAAGGGATCAATTCAAAAGGAAGATGTGTCTATAATAAATGTATATGCACCCAATCACAGGGCACCTTGCTGTTTAAAATAAATGTTAACAGATCTAAAGGAAAACACAGACTCTCAAACAATACTAATGGGGGAATTTTATCAATGGACAGATCAATCAGACAGAAAATCAATAAATAAACAACAGATAATCAACACTATGGAACAGATGAACCTCACTGATGTTTACAAAACTCTTCATCCCATAGTTTCAGAATACACCTTCTTCTCATCAGTACATGGAATGTTCTGTAGGATAGACTACATGCTAGGCCATAAAACAACAGTTAGCAAATTGAAAAAACTGAAATCATGCCATGCATCATAACTGACCAGAATGGAATGAAGCTGGGAATCAACAACTCAAGAATCTCTAGATCATTTACAGACACCTGGATACTGAACAACATACCCTGAATGAGCAGTGATCCCTGTTAAACATAAGAGTGGGAATAAGAGAGGGAAGAGATGTACAATTAGGGACATGCTCAAGCTGACTTGCCCCAAATGGTAGAGTTAGAAACATACCAGGGGACTCCAATTTAATCCCATCAAGGTGGCATGTACCAATGCCATCTCACTAGTCCAAGTGATCAATTTCAATTCACAATTGATCATAATGAAAGGACTAAGAGTCAAAGGGAGAACATAAACAAGTCTAGTACCTGCTAATACTAACCGATAGAATAAATAAAGGGGAGAGTGATCCAGCATGGCAAGCGAGATACTCAGCAGACTCATAGAATGGCGGATGTCCTAAACAGCACTCTGGCCTCAGAATCAGCCCTAAAGGCATTCGGATCCAGCTGAAAAGCCCATGAGAGTATTTAAGGCATGGAAAGCCAAGACACTCTGGGGAAAAAAAAAAAAAAAAAAAACCCTAAATGAAAGATCTCTGTGAGTGAGATCCCAGTGGAAAGAACAGGTCTTCAAAGAAGGAGGTACCTTTCTCTGAAGGGAGGAGAGAACCTCCACTTTGACTATGACCTTGTCTAAACAAGATAAGAGTCGGAGAACTCAAGGGGCTTCCATAGCCTTGGAAACTCATGACTGGTGCATAGGGAGATTATTGATGCCATAGACAGGAGTGTCAATTGGTAAAGTCAACAACAGGAGTCACTGTGCACTTACTCCTCATGTAGGATCTCTGTCCTTAATGTGCTGTACATTGAGGCTTAGTGTTATAACGAGTACTCAAACAGTATATTTCACTTTGTGTTTCTATGGGGGTGCAAACTGTTGAAATCTTTACTTAATGTATACTAAACTGATCTTCTGTTTAAAAAAAAAAAAAGAAGAAATTATCAATTCCCAACTTGACTCTCACTGGGATTAAACATGACAATAGGTCTGATCTGATTTCATCATTATTTAAAAAATCATCTATTATTTTTCACTTTATTTTTCTGTGTGGGAGCAAACTGTTGAAATCTTTACTTAATGTATGCTAAACTGATCTTCTGTATATAAAGAGAATTGAAAATGAATCCTCATGTGAATGGAAGGGGAGAGGGAATGGGAATGGGGAGGGTTGCGGGTGGGAGGGACGTTATGGGGGGGACGCCATTGTAATCCATAAGCCATACTTTGGAAATTTATATTCATTAAATAAAAGTTAAAAAAAGGTGCATAACACACAACAAAAAAGAAATCAAAAGAGAAATCAAAATATTTCTGGAAATGAATGAGTGAGACAATGAAACGTATCAAAAATTATGGTATACAGCAAAAACAGTTTTAAAAGGGAAATTTATAGCAATTTAGTGCCTACATCAAGAAATTGGAAAGATTTCAAATCAATGAGCTGTCAATGCAAATCAAAGACCTAGAAAAACAACAAAACAAACTCAGAATTGGTAGGATGAATAAAATTTCAGAAAAATAAACAAAATTGAAAGAAAAACAGTACAAAAATCAGTGAAAGGAAAAGCTGGGTTTTTTTTTGAAAAAAATAAACAAAATTGACACAACACTAACTCAACCTAAAAAAATGAGATAAAAGACCCAAATCAAACAATCAGAGATGAAAAAGGAAATGTAATAAAGGATACCACAGAAATAAAAAAAAAGAATGATCAAGAATCACCACAAAGAGTATGTTTGCCAATAAATCAGGAACCTAGAAAAAATGGATATATTCCTGGACACATGCAATTTCATAACATTGAGTCATGAAGATATAAAACAATTAAACAGACTAATAACCCAGAAAAATATTCCATGTTCATGAACTGGAAGAATCAGTATCATCATAATGTCCATACTACTGAAAGCAACTTATAAATTCAATGTGATCCCAACCAAAATACCAAGGACATTCTTGTCAGATTTAGAAAAAATCTATGCTAAAACCATACGAAATCATAATAGCGCCTGAATATCCAAGCAATCTGACACAAGGAAAACAAAGCCAGAGGCATAACAATACCAGATCTCAAGACATTAAAAAAAAACACCATGGAACAGAATAGAAACTCCATAAATCATTCCACATTTCTACAACTTACTTATCATTGACAAAGGAGCTAAAACCAATCCCTGGAGCAAGGACAGTCTCTTCAAAAATGGTGCTGGGATCTTCACGTGCAGAAGAATGAAACATGACCCCTACATTACATCTTGCACAAAAATCCACCCAAAAATGGGTCAAGGGCCTAAATCACAACCAATACCATCAAATTATTAGAGAATATTGGGGAAACTCTGCAAGACATTGGCATAGGCAAAGGCTTCTTGGAAAAGACCTCAGACTCACAGGCAATCAAAGCCAAAATTGACAAATGGGACTACATCAAACTGAGAATCTTCTCCACTGCAAAAGAAACACTCAGCAAACTGAAGAGGCAACTGACAGAATGAGAGGAAATATTTACAAACTACCTTACTGATAAAGGCTTAATATCCATAAAGAGATCAAGAAACTCAAAAAAAAAAAAAACAGTTAAGAAATGGGCAAAGGATTTGAACTGACATTTTTTAAAGGATGAAATTCAAATGGCCAAAAGACACATTAGAAATGCTTAGGATCCCTAGCCGTGAGGAAAATGCAAGTCAAAACCACAAAGGTCATCTTACCCTAGTTAGATTGTTAGAATGGGTGACATACAGAAATCAACAAACAACGTATTTGGCAAGGAGGTGATAAAAGGTACCCTAATCAACTGTTGGTGGGAATGTATACTTGTGCAACTACTGTGGAGGGCAGTATGGATATACCTCAGAAATCTAAATACAGACCTACCATGTCACCCAGTCATCCCAATCCTGAGAATTTACCCAAATAAAAGAAATCAGCATATGAAAGAGTTACCTGTACCCCCAAGTTTATGGCAGCTCAATTCACAATATCTAAGATATGGAATCAACCCAGATGTCAATCAACTGACAACTGATGACTAGATAAAACAATTATGGTAAGTGTGTCTGTGTGTGTGTACACACTATGATATACTATACTACACAGTGGAAAAAAAAAAAGAAATCATGTTTTATGCAACAGAATGGATGCAAATGAAAATCATTAAACTTAGTGAAATAAGCCAGTACCAAAAAGACAAATGTCACATGTCTTTTCTGATCTGTAGTTACTAATAGAGTACCTTGAAGGTAATCTACAGAAGTGGAATTGATTCTGTGCAATGTGATGGTTTTGAACAGTCCTTGACTTGACAGTTAAATAACAGTGTATTTTTTAATCTTCATACTATTTATTGAACTCTGGATTTATTGTAGACTTAATCTTATGAATTAACTGAAAATAGATGTTTGTAAAAAAATAAGAATGGGATTAAGAGAGGGAGGAAGTACATGAATGAGAATGCAGGTGGTAGGAAGAGTAGAGTGGGAAGAATCATTATGTTCCTAAATTTGCACATATGAAATGCATGATGTTTTTATTACTTTTATTAAAAAGCACATATAAAAATATATAATTAAATATGTTTATTAAAAAAGAAAATTAATGAATGCACTCCATTACCAACTTACTTCAGAGATATCACATTTGGTAAAATCATTTGATAAAATCCAACACACATTCGTGGAGAAACTTCTCAGCAAACTAGGAATAGATGGAGGACATTCTCAGTTCAGTAAAGAAGAGACAGCAAATACCCACAACAAATGTGATATTAATGGTGAGAAATTTGAAACTTTCTGGCTGAGGTCATGAACAAGGCAGCATTCTCCTCTTGCCACTCCTATTTGTCATCCTACTAAACATTCCATCTAAGGTAATAACAAGAAAAGGAAATAAAATATGCTTAAATGGAATTGATAAATAAAATTTTCATTGTTTGCTGATCATATGACTATGTAGAAAATTTCAAAGATTTTTTAAAAAAAGAAATAAAAAGGATCAAATTGGGAAGGAAGAACTCAAATTTTCCTCTTTGCAGATGACATGATTCTTTATTTAGGGGATCCAAAGAACTCTACTAAGAGACTATTGGAACTCATAGAAGAGTTTGGCAAAGTAGCAGGATATAAAATCAATTCACAAAAATCAACAGCCTTTGTATACATAGGCAAAGAAATGGCTGAGGAAGAACTTCTAAGATCAATCCCATTCATAATAGCTACAAAAACAATCAAATACCTTGGAATAAACTTAACCAAGGATGTTCAAGATCTCTACGATGAAAATTACAAAAGCTTAAAGAAAGAAATAGAAGAGGATACCAAGAAATGGAAAAATCTTCCATGCTCATGCATTGGAAGAATCAATATCATCAAAATGTCCATTCTCCCAAAAGCAATTTATACATTCAATGTGATACCAATCAAAATACCAAAGCCCTTCTTCTCAGATCTGGAAAAAATGATGCTGAAATTCACATGGAGACACAGGAGACCTCGAATAGCTAAAGCAATCTTGTACAACAAAAACAAAGCCGGAGGCATCACAATACCAGATTTCAGGACATACTACAGGGCAGTTGTAATCAAAACAGCATGGTACTGGGACAGAAACAGATGGACAGACCAATGGAACAGAATAGAAACACCAGAAATCAATCCAAACATCTACAGCCAACTCATATTTGATCAAGGATCCAAAACCAATCCCTGGAGTAAGGACAGTCTATTCAATAAATGGTGCTGGGAATAAATGGTGTTGATTTTTGTACTTAAATCTATGATGCGACACCATCAAATTATTAAAGAACATTGGAGAAACCCTGCAAGATATAGGTACTGGCAAAGACTTCTTCCAAAATACACCAGAAGCACAGGCAGTCAAAGCCAAAATTAACATTTGGGATTGCATCAAATTGAGAAGTTTCTGTACTGCAAAAGAAACAGTCAGGAAAGTGAAGAGGCAACCAACAGAATGGGAAAAATATCTGCAAACTATGCAACAGATAAAGAGTTGATAACCAGAATCTACAAAGAGATCAAGAAACTCCACAACATCAAAACAAACAACCCACTTAAGAGATGGGCCAAGGACCTCAATAGACATTTTTCAAAAGAGGATTTTCAAATGGCCAACAGACACATGAAAAAATGTTAGAGATCACTAGCAATCAGGGAAATGCAAATCAAAACCACAATGAGGTTTCACCTCACCCCAGTTAGAATGGCTCACATACAGAAATCTACCAACAACAGATGCTGGAGAGGATGTGGGGAAAAGGGACACTAACCCACTGTTGGTGGGAATGCATATTGGTTAAGCCACTATGGAAGTCAGTCTGGAGATTCCTCAGAAACCTGAATATAACCCTACCATTCAACCCAGCCATCCCACTCCTTGGAATTTACCCAAAGGAAATTAAATTGGCAAACAAACAAGCTGTCTGCACATTAGTGTTTATTGCAGCTCAATTCACAATAGCTAAGACCTGGAACCAACCCAAATGCCCATCAATAGTAGACTGGATAAAGAAATTATGGGACATGTACTCTATAGAATACTATACAGCAGTCAAAAACAATGAAATCCGGTCATTTGCAGGAAAATGGAGGAATCTCGAAACATTATGGTGAGTGAATTAACCCAGTCTCAAAGGGACAATCATCATATGCTCCCCCTGTTCAACGACAACTAACTGAGCACCAAAGGGGAAACCTGTAGAAGTGACATGGACACTATGAGAAACAGTGACTTGATCAGCTCTTGTCCTGTCTTGATGTACAATATAATACTTTATCCCTTTTAGTATTTTTTTTTGTTCTAGTACTATTGGTTGAACTCTGTAATTAACACAGAATTATTCTTAGGTGTTTAAATTTAACTGAAAAGTGATCCCTGTTAAATATAAGAGTGGGAATAAGAGAGGGAAGAGATGTTCAATTTGGGACACTCTCAATCAGACTTCCCCCAAATGGTGGAGTTAGAATCTTGCCAGGGGATTCCAATACAATCGCATCGAGGTGGAATGTACCAATGCCATCTCACTAGTCCAAGTGATCAATTTCAGTTCACAGTTGATCACACTGATAGGTCTAAGAGTCAAAGGGATCACCCAAACAAGACTAGTGTATGCAAATACTAACTGATAGAATCAAAAAGGGAGAGAACGATCCAACATGGGAAGCAGTATACACAGCAGACTCATAGAATGGCAGATGTCCTAAACAGCACTCTGGCCTCAGAATCAGCCCTTAAGGCATTCGGATCTTGCCAAAAACCCATGAGAGTATTTAAGGCATGGAAAGCCAAGACACTCTGGAAAAAAAAAAAAAAACAAACACTAAATGAAAGATCTCTGTGAGTGAGATCCCAGTGGCAAGATCTTGGCCATCAAAGAAGGAGGTACCTTTCTCTGAAGGGAGGAGAGAACTTCCACTTTGACTGTGACCCTGTCTGAATAAGATTGAAGTAAGCAAACTCAAAAGGCTTCCATAGCCTTGGCAACTTATGACTAGAGCCTAGGTAGATTACTGACACCATAAACAAGAGTGTCAAATTGCTAAGTCAATAATAGGAGTCACTGTGAACTTACTTCTTATGTGGGATCTGTCTTTAATGTGTTGTCCAATGTGAATTAATGCTATAACTAGTACTGAAACAATATTTTACACTTTGTGTTTCTGTGTGGTGGCAAACTGATGAAATCTTTACTTAATATATACTAAATCGTACTTCTGTATATAAAGAGAATTGAAAATGAATCTTGATGTGAATGGAATGGGAGAGGGAGCAGGAGATGGGAGGGGTGTTAGTGGGAGGGAAGTTATGGGTTGGAAAGTCATTGTAATCCATAAACTGTACTCTGGAAATTTATATTTACTAAATAAATGTTAAAAAAGAAAGATGAAAATGAGAAAAAAATAAAAAGTTAAAAGCCAGAAAATCAAAATTGAAAAAGAAAATAACCAAAAAATCTCCCAAATCCAATAAGTAAATCTAGTAATGCTTCAGAGTGCAAGTTTAATATGAAGAATTCAGTTATTTTATGTTTAGTAGCAATGAACCATTGAGTTTTGAAATGAAATACATAGTATCATTTATATTTAGTATCAACAAATATAAAATACTTGTGCATAAGTCTGAGAAAATATACAATATCAGTTGAAGATAATCGCAAATGGATTATAAAAACATAAATGAAGATATAGTCCATGTGCATGAATTTGAAGACTCATTTTAAAATGCCAGTCTTCTTTTTTTTTTTTTTTTTTTGAGAGGCAGAGTGGACAGTGAGAGAGAGAGACAGAGAGAGAAAGGTCTTCCTTTTGCTGTTGGTTCACCCTCCAATGTACACCGCAGCTGGCGCACTGTGCTGATCCGATGGCAGGAGCCAGGTACTTATCCTGGTCTCCCATGGGGTGCAGGGCCCATGTGCTCGGGCCATCCTCCACTGCACTCCCTGGCCACAGCAGAGAGCTGGCCTGGAAGAGGGGCAACCGGGACAGAATCCTGTGTCCCGACCAGGACTAGAACCCAGTGTGCCAGCGCCGCAAGGCGGAGGATTAGCCTAGTGAGCCACGGCGCCAAATGCCAGTCTTCTTAATTTGATCTATAGCCATCCACACAAATGCAGTCAAAACATAGGAACATTCTATTTTTTTTAAATATTTCACTTTGACCATGGCCTTGTCTAAATATGATCAGAGTCAGTGAACTCAAGGGTCTTCTATAGCCTTGGCAGCTCATGACAAGAGCCTAGGGTGATTACTGAGGCCATAAACAAGAGTGTCAATTTGTTAAGTCCACAAAAGGAGTCACTGTGTACTTACTCCTCATGTAGGATCTCTGTCCTTAGTGTGCTGTACATTGAGATTTAATGCTATAACGAGTACTCAAACAGTATTTTTCACTTTATGTTTCTGTGTGGGAGCAAACTGTTGAAATCTTTACTTACTGTATACTAAACTGATCTTCTGTATATAAAGAGAATCAAAAATGAATCTTGATGTGAATGGAAGGGGAGAGGGCGTGGGAAAGGGGAAGGTTGCGGGTGGGAGGGAAGTTATTGGGGGGAAGCCATTGTAATCCATAAGCTGTACTTTGGAAATTTATATTCATTAAATAAAAGTTTAAAAAAAGACTTAATTAAAATATTCAAAGAACTCTTAAAACAGCATTGTGAAATGTATAGCATAATTTAAAAGGGAGTAAAATATTTGAACAGAAACTTCATGCAAAAAGACAAATGGCAACTGAAGAGTGAATGTTACGTAAAATATGAACTTCTGCTCATGTTGGTTCAAGGCATGTAAGAAACCTTACAAATGAGAATTATTAATTGTAGGAAAGCCTGAGTGAGAGTGTGGAAAGGGTTTTGTGGCTACTGTTTATATTTTCTACTTAGTTTACTGTGAAACTTCAGCTGCATTTTAGAAATAAATTCTAGAAATGAAATTCTTGTTCTGACACTTCTAGGGAAGCTGAGTTTGTATTATTAAAGTATTATAGCATATTCTACTATCATAGGTTTAACAGTGTTAATCACCTGAATATTCGAACTGAGATCAGAATTCTGTGGAATAGGATGTGTGAAGTCACTGAACTGAAGGTTGGAAAACAGGGATTCTAAGACAAGGTCTTTTACTGATGTATTGGTGACACTATCTTTCACTGAGGTATCCAATGTTCATTTCTAAACACCAAAACAAATTTGGGCTTGCTGATCTCAGAGATCCCTTTTATCTTGGATAATATATGATCTTGGGGTTAGTGTTTGGTGTAGCACTTACTACACCATTTGGGACTCCTGCATTCTCTGGCAGAGCCTGAGTTTCAGTCTCAGTGCTGCTCTCCATTCCATTGTCCTGATAATACAAACTCTAGGACGCAGCAGGCCATGACTCACATTCTTGGGGCCATGTAACCCATGTGGTTCACTTGCATTGAGTTTCTAGCTCTCAGTTTTAGTCTGACCAAGCACCAGTCAATGTGGGCAACAGAGGAGTGAACCAGCAGATGGGAGGTCTCTCTGTATCATCTTTCTTTCCCAGTCCATCTCTCTACTTTTCAAAAAAATTACACAGGGTATTTTTTAAAACACTATTTGTATATAAAAGGTAAAGCCAGGACCGCAGCTCAAAGGAAAGGAGGAGAAGCAGAGCAGGGTCACTTATCTTCAAGGAGTAATGTGATTGATGTAAAGAGACTGACAGCGCTCATTGAACCCAAAACAAATCGGTGTGGTTCTGTTAGGAGTTTAGAACTGTGTGAATTAGGCAGAAGATTTCTCCTCTTTGTCCTGGATGTAGCATTCACCTAGAAGTGGAATTGTTCAAGATCTAAACTTTTCTGACCCTGATTTTTAATCAATTGTTGTGGTAATCATTAAATAAATCATGTTTGTTTTTCAAGTGACTGATTAGAGTGAGTCATGCAATAGAGAATCACAGCACACTCTGAAAATGTTCCTGAACCCAAGTGAAAGGAAAGTCTAGCTTGAGGAAGAGAGGAAGACATGGGACACACGGG